>NC_090022.1:167519955-168719955 GCF_037176765.1 Anolis sagrei | reverse complement strand
TTTACTCTATTTATTATTGTTATTTGTTATTGTTATTTGTTATGTTATTGTTTGTTATTATTACATTTATTATTTTAATCTATTATTATTACATCTATTTTTACTCTATTATTACTGTTATTATGACATTTCCATTATTTTACTCTATTATTCATAGAATCATAGAATCAAAGAGTTGGAAGAGACCTCATGGGCCATCCAGTTCAACCCCCTGCCAAGAAGCAGGAATATTGCATTCAAATCACCCCTGACAGATGGCCATCCAGCCTCTGTTTAAAAGCTTCCAAAGAAGGAGCCTCCACCACACTCAGGGGCAGAGAGTTCCACTGCTGAACGGCTCTCACAGTCAGGAAGTTCTTCCTCATGTTCAGATGGAATCTCCTTTCTTGTAGTTTGAAGCCATTGTTCCGTGTCCTAGTCTCCAAGGAAGCAGAAAACAAGCTTGCTACCTTCTCCCTGTGCCTTCCTCTCACATATTTATACATGGCTATCATATCTACGAACCCACACGCTCACTTCGGTCATCTGGAGAAGCCCTGCTTGTGATCCCACCTTCGTCGCAAGTACGCTTGGTGGGGACGCGGGACAGGGCCTTTTCCGTGGTGCCCCCCCCCCCGACTCTGGAACACCCTCCCAAAAGATCTTAGACAGGCCCCTACATTGGCTGTCTTCAGAAAGAACCTGAAGACCTGGCTTTTCCGATGCGCCTTCCCAGATTAGGAAATCTCCACTACCAAGTCCCATAAGCACCTTACCAGAACCAATTATTGCTGCACATCGCACATCGCACTTGCCCTAGAAGCCTTATTTACATCCCTGTCACATCAGCACTTTTAATCTTTGTACCCATTACTCTGGCCCGGCCCAGTTTTATTGTGTTTTAGTGTATTGTGCCGTTGTTTATTTTGTTTTACTTTGTTTTTAATTGTTTGATTTGCTTAGATTGTATTGTTATGTTTGTGTGTTGAGGCCTCGGCCTGTGTAAGCCGCATTGAATCCTTCAGGAGATGCTAGCGGGGTACAAATAAAGTTTAATAAATAATAATAATAATAATAATAATAATAATAATCTCCTCTCAGCCTTCTCTTCTTCAGGCTAAACATGCCCAGCTCCTTAAGCCGCTCCTCATAGGGCTTGTTCTCCAGACCCTTGATCATTTTAGTCACCCTCCTCTGGACACATTCCAGCTTGTCAATATCTCTCTTGAATTGTGGTGCCCAGAATTGGACATTATTATTATTATTATTATTATTATTATTATTATTATTATTACATTTATTATTTTACTCTCTTTATTATTATTGGAAGGATATGTAAGCTCATTTACATGAAATGTTGTAACCTCTGCAGGAAACACTGCAGCATTTGCACGATTAACACCGTGTCTAGTTTGGCCAAGTGTACAAAAATAAAATTTGGTCTGTTTCCGTAAAACACATTGTGTGTTCTTATGACACTTCCGTGTAAGCAGGTTACAGAGTGAATACATTTGAGCAATTATTTATTTGCCAGTGTGTAGAGATAACCATCTGTTGAACCAATAAGTGAACTTAGGTAAATGTGACCATAGCACAGTTTAAGTACAGATGTGTGATGAAACCACCACCTCCCTCCCCACAACATAGCAGGATAATCTACTGTTGACGATCAGTTTATCAAATATGTACACTTTAGTAAATGTTTCATAAATGAAAGCATTTGGGTCAGTCCTATGTTTTTCATCCCATATTCAAAGATAGAATGGGGAATGGAAGCCAATTCCAAACCTGAGACTTCATCCCACAGGTTTAGTGCCCCATTTCCATGCACTTTGCAAATGGAGCCCCACGGGATTCCCACAAAAGCCATCACATGCTCTAAGGGCACTTTCAGTGGGACTCTGTGGGGCTCCATTTCCACAGCACATAGAAGCAGAACCCTAAACCCATCTTAAGGTAAAGGTTTTCCCCTGACACTAAGTCCAGTCGTGTCCGACTCTGGGGTGTGGTGCTCATCTCCATTTCTAAGCCGAAGAGCCGGCGTTGTCCATAGACATCTCCTAGGTCATGTGGCCAGCATAACTGCAAGGAGCATTGTTACCTTCCCACCAGAGCAGTACCTATTGATCTACTCACATATGCATGTTTTCAAACTGCTAGGTTGGCAAAGCCATGGTATTCCCTGTAGTAACCTACGGATGTGAGAGCTGGACTGAGCGAAGGAAGATAGATGCTTTTGAGCTGTGGTGTTGGAGGAAAGTTCTGAGAGTGCCTTGGACTGCGAGAAGATCCAACCAGTCCATCCTCCAAGAAATAAAGCCCGACTGCTCACTGGAGGGAAGGATACTAGAGACAAAGTTGAAGTACTTTGTCCAAATCATGAGGAGACAGCAAAGCCTAGAGAAGACAATGATGCTGGGGAAAGTGGAAGGTAAAAGGAAGAGGGGCCGACCAAGGGCAAGATGGATGGATGGCATCCTTGAAGTGACTGGACTGACCTTGAAGGAGCTGGGGGTGGTGACGGCCGACAGGGATCTCTGGCGTGGGCTGGTCCATGAGGTCATGAAGAGTCGGAGACAACTGAACAAATGAACAACAAAAGGTTGACAGAAGCTGGGGCTGACAGCAGAAGCTCATGCCACTCTCCGGATTCAAACCTGCGACCTTTCGATCAACAAGCTCAGCAGTTCAGTGGTTTAACCTACTGTGCCTCTGGGGGCTCCATCTTACCCAACTCCAAATAGAGATAAGTGGTAGAAAGACAGACATCAATGTGGTAAGGATGTGGGATGGCTGGCTATCCCAGAAGATGGGGAAACATGAAAGGGAATGGGGTAAAATGGTTTCCTCCACTTTCCCCAGCCGCCTCTCCCCCCCCCCCCCCCCCGGTCTTGGGATGAAGTCTCTGGTTAAGCACATCTAGGACTCTTAGGATTGTAGTTAACTTTATCATTTTCAAAATTAGAGTCCGCAAAGGTGCGAAACCTTTACGGTTGTAGTGTAGATATGTCCTAAAGCAGGGGTCCTCAAACTAAGTCCCGAGGGCCGGATACGGCCCTCCAAGCCAGATTGTTAACTGGGGCTCCTTACAGAGAGCAGTCATCCCTCCTGTTCAAGGAGCTCCACTGGCTGCCATTCATTTACCGGACCCAATTCAAGGTGCAGGTTCTTACCTACAAAGCCCTGAACGGTTTGGGACCCGACTACCTGCGTGACCACATCTCTGTATACGAACCCACACGATCTCTTCGTTCATCTGGAGGGGCCCTGCTCTCGATCCCACCAGCATCGCAGGTGCGATTGGTGGGGACGAGAGAGAGGGCCTTTTCGGTGGTGGCCCCTCAACTCTGGAACTCACTCCCTACGGACATCAGACAGGTCCCAACTCTGGCAGTTTTCAAGAGAAGCTTGAAGACGTGGTTGTTTCAGTGTGCCTTCTCTGATTAATGATCCCATAGCACTTTGTCCCTCTAAAGCACTTTACATTTTTTAGGTCTGCTCATATGTCTCTCCACAAACGCCACTATCACCGGTTCGTCCATGTTCAGCACTATTTCCAATTTTAATTTTACATTTGGCCTTCCCATAGTTTTAATTGTATGTTGTCTTATTGATAATGTTATATGTTTTGTTTATGTTTTATTTTAATTGCTTGTATTGTTGTGATTATTGCTTGTATTGTGTGTTTGGGCTCGGCCTCATGTAAGCCGCACCGAGTCCCTTGGGAAGATGGTAGCGGGGTACAAATAAAGTGTTATTATTATTATTATTATTATTATTATTATTATTATTAGTTACCTGGCCCTCGCTCAGGGTCAACCTAAGTCTGAAATGACTTGAAAGCACACAACAACAACAACAATTTTATCTCATCAGCCAAAAGCAGACACACACTTCCCATTGAAATACTAATAAGTTTATATTTGTTAAAATTGTCCTTCATTTTAATTATTGTGTTGTTTTAAGTGTTTTTAGCACTACAAATAAGGTATGTCCAGTGTGCATAGGAATTAATTCTTTTTTTCCCCAAATTATAATCCAGCCCTCCAACAGTTTGAAGGACTGTGACCTGGCCCTCTGTTTAAAAAGTTTGAGGACCCCTGTCCTAAAGAATGCTCAAATACTCTCAAAGGACAGGATTGGCACAAAAAGCAAATGTCAAAGGATTGCTTGTAGTTACTCACTGTTAGCCATATCAAAGGGATCTGAAAATAGGAAGGGAGAAGGGGAAAACAAATCAGCATCATAAGAAACATAACCGTCTCCATTTCCTTCAACATTCAGCAAAACCACTGTACAGAGATGCTCTGTATTCCCCCGCTCCACCTTATCACATGAGGGAAGAGTCTGACGGCCAGCTTTCCCCACTGAGGGCAATGCAACCACAGGAAGCCTCCATGTTGTGGCTTTTTTGGGTAGCAACTCTGGTTCCACAGCAGTTTTGCAACAGAATCAACACAGAAGTACTTCTCCAGTAGGCTTGGGTAACAACTGAAAAATTTGTTTCTAAACTCGTTTCGTTTTTAGGGGTCCATTGCGTTTCGTTTTTTTAAAGAATTCCGAAATTTTCCTTTTAAAATTTTCGAAATTTACAAAATTTTGTAAAATTACGAATCGATTCGTTAATGGCGGACGCAATTGCGCAATATGCTAAAAAACCCTCCAAATGGGACAGGGGGAACTTCTGAAGCTTCCCTCTCCCTCTGTTGTTGACTGTTGGTGTGATAATTTATTTTTTATCACTGATAAAACAAACAACGACTATAAAACTTGCACCAGACATACGGAAATAATTACGAAATAATTTCGAAACAATTTTAAACCAATTACGAAACAATACGAAATAAATTGGAAAAATTGTTTCGATTTTTAATTACTCTTCACAGTGGTCCTGCATGGCTCAATATTGGATCGTAAGCTAATTTAAATACGAATTAATAACGAATTACGAAATTAACGAACGAAACCGCCCAAGCCTACTCTCCAGTGTGTGATGGGAGCTGGCGGGCTCTCACAAAGCTGCTGCAGAACCAGAGTTGCCACCAAAATTTGTCCCATGTGATGAGCTCTTCACACTTATGTCTTTATTCCACAGAAGTGAAACAGGAAAGCATTTGGTATAGTAAGGAGACCTTCCACACATCATTTGTTATCTGTGGTCAGGCAATTGGTCAAATCAAGAGCTTATTTTTCTTATAACAAGGAAATTGTACTCACAGTTTCATCAATGGCCTTAAATTCTTCGTTAAGTCTTACAATTCGTAACTTTGCTGGGAGAGGAAAAACAGGAGTTATTGTTGTTGTTTTGTTCAGATTTTTATGAATTTTTCACACTGTCCATATTTTTTCCCCTTTTTTCTCCTACAGTCCATGTTCCTTTTACTATGGACTAATCTCTTTTTCTCTCACTTGATTTGTCAAATGACTGCTGCTTATCAACTGATTGATTTAATTGTCTTTTGCTCACTTTCCTCTAAATGCAGCCAGACTTAATCCCTCTCAGATCTTCAATATTATTTATTTCTTCAATTCATTTATACCCTGCCATTCCTACATATGAGTTATAACAAAGTACATGAATTGCAAAGCAGCAGTAAAACTTAAACACAGCTAAATATTAAAACAAAAATACTTTAAAACAATATAAAATCATAGAATCATAGAGTTGGAAGAGACCTCATGGGCCATCCAGTTCAACCCCCTGCCAAGAAGCAGGAATATTACATTCAAAGCACCCCTGCCAGATGGTAATCTAGCCTATGTTTAAAAACCTCCAAAGAAGGAGCCTCCACCACACTCAGGGGCAGAGAGTTCCACTGCTGAACAGCTCTCACAGTAAGGAAGTTCTTCCTCATGTTCAGATGGAATCTCCTCTCTTGTAGTTTGAAGCTAATGTTCCACATCCTAGTCTCCCGGGCAGCAGAAAACAAGCCTGCTCCCTCCTCCCTGTGACTTCCTCTCACATATTTATACATGGCTATCATATCTCCTCTCAGCCTTCTCTTCTGAAGGCTAAACATGGCCAGCTCTTTAAGCTGCTCCTCAAAGGGCTTGTTCTCCAGATCTTTGATCATTTTAGTCGCCCTCCTCTGAACACATTCCAGCTTGTCAACATGACTCTTCTATTGTAGTGCCCAGAATTGGATACAATATTCCAGGTGTGGTCTAACCAAGGTGGAATAGAAGGGTAGCATGACTTCCCTAGATCTAGACACTATACCCCTATTTATGCAGGCCAAAATCCTGTTGGCTTTTTTTGCCGCCACATCACATTGTTGGCTCATGTTTAACTTGTTGTCCACGAGGACCCAAAGATCTTTTTCACACATACTGCTCTCGAGCCATGCGTCCCTCATTCTGTATCTTTGCATATCATTTTTTCTGCCTAAGTGGAGTACCTTGCATTTGTCCCTGTTGAACTTCATTCTGTTAGTTTTTACCCATCTCTCTAATCTGTCAAGATTGTTTTGAATTCTGCTGTTGTACTTAGCTTGCTTATCCAGTTCTTAATTGCCAGTAATATTGGTTATAATCACCATAGTTCAGGAGGTGGGAGAGCAGTTATATCAGGCATGCACAAACTTCGGCCCTCCGGTAGGCTGTTAGGAATTGTTGGAGGGCCGAAGTTTGCCCACGCCTGAGCTGTAGGGTGCATTCTCACCCTATAGTTTGACACCATTTTACCTGCCATAGCACAATTCTATGAATTCCTGGGAGTTATAGCTTGGCAAGGCACCACTTTGGTAGAAGTGGTTAAAGGCCTTGTAAAATTACAGCTCACAGGATTCCATCACATAGAGCCATGACAGTTAAAGTGCCATCACACTGCATTGTTTCTGCAGTCTAGATGCACCCATACTCTTTTTCTGGGTTCTTCTGCCCACTTATGCTTACCTGTTTCTCCAGGTTTGTAAAAGAGCTTATCAAACTCCATGATGTTCCTTATTTTAGGCTTCCTGATCACCACCTTCTTCCGTTTTTCAAAACTCACACTATCACCCTTTTGGATAAGGACATGAACATGGGCCACTTCGTCTCCCTCTTCCTTCACAGTGCAAAAAAAGAAAAGCAAAATCAACTTTGGGCAGGAGAACGGAAAACCATTTTGCAAAAGTAGAAGACATTTGGGATTTCCTCAGAAACCCCAGACCCTCAAATCCCATCTTTCTTCCCCAGCAAATGGGGAGTCGAGGCCACACACACTTCTCCCCATTTATTGTTCCTCCCTATACGCCCATACCATTTTTTTCTCTCCCATCTTTTACACTCCCAGCTCACTCTTGTTTCTAAATGACCTGATCCAGAAAGGACAAATGTGTTTCAATGTATTGTCGAAGGCTTTCATGGCCAGAATCACTGGGTTGTTGTAGGTTTTTTTGGGCTATATGGCCATGATCTAGAGCAGTGGTTCTCAACCTGGGGTCCCCAGATGTTTTTGGCCTTCAACTCCCAGAAATCCTAACTGCTGGTAAATTGGTTGGGATTTCTGGGAATTGTAGACCGAAAACATCTGGGGACCCCAGGTTGAGAACTACTGTTCTAGAGGCATTCTCTCCTGATGTTCCTGATGCAGGCAAACCGTCAGGAGAGAATGCCTCTAGAACATGGCCTTATAGCCCGAAAAAACCTACAACAACCCAGTGTTTCAATGTGGTTTGTTTTAATTGCTGTACTTACCACCTTAATTTTTTATGAAATCCAAATGAAGCTTTTATTTGCCCAGCATATCTCCTGGTAATCCCCAACAATCACTGCAACTGTTTATTCCATGTGCAAAATCACTTGGAAGCCTCTATCCTGAGGTGTTCCCATGGTTTGGGATAGTAGCTACTTATCAGAATTATGTCAACTCTGATAGTTTAGTTGCTGGCATTTCACAAGAGCAACACCTGAGTTGTGTGAAGCAGAACTTACAGGTGGGCAGCATATCTCCATCCTGCTCTGTTTTTTTTTTTAAAATTTATTTTTTTAAAGGCACTTTGCAAAATGCTAAGTGATTTTTTAAAAAATCTAGTGGGAGGAGAAGAGTGGACACCATCACAGAAGCACATGGACTCATCAAACAAGGTAAATCCTGGGACTGTCGCACAATCCAAGTCTATTGCTGGCTTTTGCTCCTGACATCTTTATCACAGGTGAGTTTAGCAAGACAGTGTGTGAAAGGGATCATCACTAGCTATCATGCCAGTTTCCACCTCTGTGAGATAAGGTTCTTACACATCTCTATACATTTTGAATTCGAAAGCCACATATGAACCTATTGTAGTGTTTCATTTTGCACTAGGGCAGTGCCTCATGATGAGAACTTTTGACATAAACCTCTTCTACTTTTGCAGCCTACTGCCTGCTTATTTATTTTATGTATTTACAATATTTATATGCTGCCCTTCTCACTCCGAAAGGGACTCAGAGCAGCTTACAAGGTATGTTGTTCATTCGTTCAGTCGTCTCCGACTCTTCGTGACCTCATGGACCAGCCCACGCCAGAGCTCCCTGTCGGCCGTTACCACCCCCAACTCCCTCAAGGTCAGTCCAGTCACTTCAAGGATGCCATCCATCCATCTTGCCCTTGGTCGGCCCCTCTTCCTTTTGCCTTCCACTTTCCCCAGCATAATTGTCTTCTCTAGGCTTTCCTGTCTCCTCATGATGTGGCCAAAGTACTTCAACTTTGTCTCTAGTATCTTTCCCTCCAGTGAGCAGTCGGGCTTTATTTCCTGGAGGATGGACTGGTTGGATCTTCTCGCAGTCCAAGGGACTCTCAGAACTTTCCTTCAGCACCACAGCTCAAAAGCATCGATCTTCCTTCGCTCAGCCTTCCCTAACGTCCAGCTCTCACATCCTTACAAGGTATATATACATACAATATATTATATTATTAGCATTAGTACAATATCAGTATTAAATATTACTATATTGTACTATATCATTATATTGCAGTATTATTAGTAATATAATTATCACGGGGTGTCTGCGCCCTACACCACTGGAGAAATTACACTGCTTAGCCGGTATTGCACCACCTGACATCCGCCGGGAAGTGGCAGCCAATAGTGAAAGGACCAAGGCAGAGACATCTCCAGCTCATCCCTTGTTTGGGTATCAGCCAGCACGTCAACGACTTAAATCTAGACATAGTTTTCTAAGATCTACAGAGACACTCGCTGGAACACCTCAGCAAGTGAGAGTCCAAAAGTGGCAGGCTCAAACCCAGCACCTCAACCAATGGCTGATACCAAATGAGAAACTCCCTCCTGGGCACACAGAAGACTGGGCGACCTGGTAGGCGCTGAACAGACTGCGCTCTGGCACTACGAGATGCAGAGCCAACCTTCAGAAATGGGGCTACAAAGTGGAATCCTCGACATGTGAGTGTGGAGAAGAGCAAACCACTGACCACCTGCTGCAATGCAACATGAGCCCAGCCACATGCACAATGGAGGACCTTCTTGCAGCAACACCAGAAGCACTCCAAGTGGCCAGATACTGGTCAAAGGACATTTAACCAACTACCAAACTCACAAGTTTTGTATT
The DNA here is from genome assembly GCF_037176765.1 of Anolis sagrei. Taxonomy (NCBI): domain Eukaryota; kingdom Metazoa; phylum Chordata; class Lepidosauria; order Squamata; family Anolidae; genus Anolis; species Anolis sagrei. Next base: position 168,710,445 of record NC_090022.1, on the reverse strand, counting down.
TTTCTGTTTGTTTGCTTTGTTCTGTTAGAAATGTAATATAATGGACTGGTTGCTCTGACACGACAAATAAATAGTAATATTACATGTAATATAAATATATAATTATAATATCATATTATTAGTAGGATCAATGAGTGTGAAGTAACTAATGTGATTGACAGTGAAGGAACCAGTGGAATCTTTTTATTATTATTAACCTTTGTGTGCACCTATGAAGGAGAAGATATCATTATAGTTGTACTTCCATCATGTGGCTATCCCAGTTTATATTCACTTGTAAAGTATAGTGATTTTAGTAAGGAGAAGTTAACTATGTTATTTATGAACCAATATTTTATATGCTATTTTTAATTGTAATTTCTATGTTGGGAGGCATCGAATTGTGCCGAATGTAAATTGCCTTGAGTCGCCTTCGGGCTGAGAAAGGCAGTATATAAATACAGTAAATAAATAAATAAATAGACGATTTTAGTGTGACGACTGACCATTGTAGTTATTGAATGTAATTGCTGTTTTAATGTTTTTCTGTAATATGAATTATGATGTTTTATTGACTGTATGTGATATTATGGTTGGAAACCAATCTGAGTCCCTCAAGAGAGGTGAGAAGGTCGGTATACAAAACTTTTAAATAAATAAACAAATAAATAGTATTATATTGCATTATATTTACCCAAAGAACATAACTAGACAGGAAAGTGAATAGGGCCTAGCTTCTTCTTTATGATTCCCTCCCCTGCCAGACAGAGTAGAAGCAGATTCACTTATGTATTGCACTATTTCTATAAACCGCTGTGGTAGCATTGCTGTGTTTTTTCTTGACAGGAGACAACCCTCCACATATACTCCCCACTGTAACAATAGAGCAAGTGTGTGTGTTGCAGAAAATCTTATCAAGGACCTCATCCCATGAGCTGGGGGAGAACGGGGAAAAGAGGAGGCATCCACCTTACTTCGTTCTCTACCACCGAGGTCCATCTTCTGACATGGCCAGTAGACATGTGCAAACTAGGGGGGCATTGGTGCTTTGCTTCTACAGTGTTGCTAAAGTTCGGGTGGTGAAATTTTCAGAACTCTAACACAACTTTCAAAATTTCATCATAAATGGCAGTTCCTAATAGGTTCTGTCATAAAAATCACCAATAATGAAATAATAATGAAATTTTGAAAGTTTTGTTAAAGTTCTGAAATTTTCACTACCAGAACTTTAGCAACACTGTAGAAGCAAAGCACCAGCGCCCTCTAGTTTTCACAACCAGAACTTTAGTTTTGTAAGTACTTTAGAACCATTTAGATTCATGGATTGCACATGCCTAATGGCCAGCCATCCCATATCCTTTCCCTGTCTTTCCCCATTTTCTCCCAGTTTTTTTTCCATTTGGAGTCCATGCGCTTTGGAAACGAAGTCTCTTGCGATGGCCTCCGTGGGACTATGTTTCCGAAGAGCATGGAAATGGAGCCCAGACTGCGTGTGATGACGTTGCAAGAAATAACATAGTGATACCATTATAGCAGCTCACAGCAACAGTAAAACAGTGCTAATGTTTCTTGTATTTATGAAAAACAAAATGGGTGTCACAATAGTTCTATAGTTTTTTAAAATTTAAAAACACAATAAAATGGTAAGTGTTGTAGAGAAAGGGGCTCTCATGGCTGTAACCACTTGGAGGGAGAATGGGGAGTGCTGTGAGGAAGACAGATCCAGCCCCATCTAGTGCCAGAATGCACATCACAAGCAAGATACGTACAAATGAACGAAATGGTGATGTCATTTTTATTTGTATGTCAGGTTTTACAATATATTGTAATGTAATATAGCTGAGTCATGCACTGCTAATAGGCTTCTATTGGAAATGCTGAGTCATGCATTAACTGTATATAGAACTTCATTTGGGGAATGTGTTCTGGCCTAATCCAGGTGATTGTGAATGATGCAATCCTGGGTCTGAGTTAAGTTAATGAGTTGGGAACCAATCAGAGATTGCTATGTGTAATTGTATAGAATTGTATATAAGGAAGTCATGTACAGTGTATTCTCTCTCTCCTTGTGCCGTGATGCTGTTTGCCGAAGGCTCTGTGTAATTTATGAAAGGAACCTGTCAGCTAAGACAAGATATAACCGTGTGCTGTGGTAAGTTTGTAGTGTCATCTAGATTGGAGGGGGAAACAACAGTAAAACTAACAATGGCCGGGCATGTGCTCAAGTGTCTGTAAAGAGTTCCAGAGTGACTGCAGTTTGTGGGAGCAGTAGACTGAGAATACTGTGCAGGAAGAAGCTACTGGAAAGCGCTGAAGTTATGCAACTGATCTGCTGCTGAATTGTGAAATTAATCTCAACATTGTATCATTCCCCATCTACCCCTACTTGATTACTGCTTTTCCAGTACAGTATGTCCCTACCGTAACTGGGGAACACATGTCCATGGTGTCACTTTTCCATGCCTTGGGGGGGGGGGGGGGGGGGAATGGTATCTTTAATAATTTGCTAGGTTCTTCAGCACAATTCCCTCTAGAAATTACCGTAATTACACTGGAGAACGTAATTACTTCCTAGAAAGGTATTCTAGGTTCTCCAGTACAGCTTCCCGATATGCTGGGACAGGAAGTCAGGTAATTTAATGATGTTTCATCAGTTTTAGATATCTGCACACTGATCAAGAACGTATCCCTTGTGGTTATGAAGATGCTACTGTATAATATCTCTCAGAGCATGGAAAAGTTGAAAGTTGTGAGACTTACAGAGAAAGCTTTTGACTCTTCCTCTGGAAGAAAGGCTGGGACCTGAACAGAAAAGGAGATGGAAGAGAAAGAAGGTGAAATAACAACATAAAAACGATGCTCATTCAACCTAGTTACTCTTATCTTGATAATAAAATCTGCATTATGTGGAATGGGGTGAAGCTTTATATGGTCGGGGAGAGGCAATCCCTGAAAATAGGGTAATCGGTTCTCTCCATAGAATGTAGGTCCCATATCAAGCCCTTTAGACTAAGGGACATTGGTTTAGATCAGGGGTCCTCAAACTATTTAAACAGAGGGCCAGATCACAGTCCCTCAAACTGTTGGAGGGCCGGATTATAATTTGAATAAAACATGAATGAATTCCTATGTACACTGCACATATCTTATTTGTAGTAAAAAACCATTTAAAAACAATACAATAATTAAAATAAAGAACAATTTTTAAAAATATAAAAAATTATTAGTATTTCAATGGGAAGTGTGGGCCTGCTTTTGGCTGAAGAGATAGGATTGTTGTTGTGTGCTTGAAAGTCGTTTCAGACTTAGGTTGACCCGAGCGAGGGCCGGGTAAATGACCTGGGAGGGCCGTATTCGGCCCCCGGGCCTTAGTTTGAGGACCCCTGGTTTAGATGTTACTGCAAACAGATCAGTGGTTCTGTATACAGCCTCTACAGATCCACTTGCATCCTTGGATTTTAGAACTGCCATAAGAAATGAGAAAGCAGAAGTAGAGAAATTCAAATACTCTATACAGTGGTGGAAAACCATGGGATCAACAATTCTAGGTATTGTAGATGATTCTAACATCAATAAACCTTAAAGAGGCTGTGCCCATGACATGCTAAACTTGATCTCTTTGCAGATTTACCTGGAATTCAGAGCACTCGTAGATCCCTGGCTTTTCCACATCTTTGTCCAATAGGGTGTGATTCTTGATCTTGGTTTCAATTATTACTGACAGATGAACTGTCTCTGAGAGGGAGCTTAACAGTACACAGAACTTGTCATGACTAGGATGATGAATAACTGCTGGGAAGGCCACAAGATAGTGACTAGATAAAAAAAGAAAGAGGAAATAGAAGCCGTAATGGAGAAAAAAAAAGAAAACGACATGTTGCACTTCTTTTATATAGAACAGATGGTCATTGACATCCTACAGGCAGAGTTAGCTGGCTTAAATTAAGTTGATACAAACTTAAAACCAAATGAATAAAAAACAATTTAAGTATCAAAACCTAGTTGATCAAGCTTTCTTAATATAGAAAATAATAAGCAGGATTCAATTTTTCATGAAAATAATAATGCAATAACAACAACCCTAGCTTAAATCTACCAAACTACCGGTGTATTCCGGGGTACTACACAACTGGGGTTATAAGACAACCCCCCAACTTTAACATTCGGCACAGAGCCCGGCCAGAAGTACATGTGTATCATGTAATGGGCTCCTTGTTGAAAGTGGTATACAATGGCCAAATCAGTTCATCTGGTGAGGTGGTAAATGCCATCCCCAAGCACATTATATATGTACAAATTACAAAACAAAGCACCCATACTTCCACATTTGCTATTTCACAACTCATCAGTGTGAGACCACAGAGTTCAATATAGTCACAGCTTTAGGATAAAAGCTATCTCTCAGCCTATTTGCTCTTGTTTTTATCATCCTAAATTGTCTGCCAGATGGTAACAATTTTTAAAAGTATATACAGGGTGAGATAGATCCTTAAGAATATTTTGAGCTTTCCTAAGGCAGTGGGAAATTTTACAGTTTTTTCAGAGAGGGGAGAGGGCGATTAATAATTCTCTCGGCAGTAGTGGCAACCCTCTGGCATGCCTTAGCAAAACCATGCACAGATGCAACAGGTTGGAACACTCCTTATAGCACAGCGGTAGAAAGTCACCAAGAGTTTCTCATTCAATTGTTATTTTTTTAAACATCTCTGATAACACAATCTCTGCTGGGCCTTCTTAACCAACACCGCAGTATGAATGCCCCAGGTCAGGTCTTCATTAACAGTAACATTCACGAATATTCTCCAAATCAAGATGTCTCCTCTTACAAGACAAGAAAAGAATCTATCCTATATTTACTATGTAAATATAGAATCATGGAATCATAGAGCTGGAACAGACTACAAGAGCCATCCAGTCCAACCCCTTGCTGTGCAGGAATACACAATCCAAGCCCTCTCAGCAGATGGCCATTCAGCTTCTGCTTAAACCCTCCAGAGAAGGAGACTACTACATTTTGAAATATGTTTTGAGTGAGGCAGGAACTAATTCTGAAGAAGAATTTGTATTCCAAAATTAATGGAACAGAAAGCAAAAAGGCCTTGCATGGTCTTTAAGGCCTTGCATGGTCTGAGGTCGATGTACCTGAGGGACCGCCTCACCCCCTACCAACCCCAGAGATCCCTCTGTTCTGAGGACCAAGACCTATTGGAAGTCCCCAGTGTCAAGACCTTGCGTCTAACAGCAACCAGACGCAAAGACTTCACAGCAGTGGCACCATCACTCTGGAATACTCTGCCACCTGAAGTCCGTGCCTTGCGGGACTTACCAGCTTTCCGCAGGGCATGTAAGACATACCTGTTTCGACAGGCTTTTAATGTTTGATATTGTTGCTTTTAAATTGTTTTAAACTGCTTTTAAATTTTGTTAGATTTTAGCTATTTTTGTAAGCCGCTCTGAGCCCCAGGGGAGTGGCGGCATATAAGTTTAAATAAATAAATAAATAAATAAATAAATAGGGTGTCCATAATCTTTTATGGCTTTTCCCCATTGTATGCCACTTGCTCTCCCCTTTCCTGATGGAGTCCATTCCATGATGCACATGTATTTCCAGTAAGGCTTCATGGGGAAAGGGGAGAGCAAGCAGTGTATGCTTTCAGTGTTGCCTTCAGGGCAATGAGGGGAAGCCAGTAGCAACGCATCTCCTGCCCCCACCCCATGTGACAGGGTCCCAGGTAAGTCACGCGATGCATGGAGTGACAGGTTCTACACGTGCCCTGCTGGGACCCCATGCATTTGCCCAGAGGCGGCCCTAGGTAATTTTCAACGGTAAGCAAACAGTATTTTGCCCCCCGCCCCCAACCAATCACTGATATATATTTTCTGTTCGTCGTGGGAGTTCTGTGTGCCATATTTGGTTCAATTCCATCATTGGTGGAATTCAGAATGCCCTTTGATTGTAGGTGAACTATACATCCCAGTAACTACAACTCGCATATGTCAAGGTCTATTTTCCCCCAAGAGCGCCTCAAGAGCGCCCCTGGGCAAAATCAACTATACTGCAAATGCTTACTTTGCGTAATGGGTTGAGCCGCCCCTGCATTTGCCTCAATGTTTGTGATGAGGTCGCTAAAGACCTTACTGTTCCAAAAATCATTGTGTGGTTGTGTGAACTTTACCTTATTGGGATAATGACTCCTATATTGATTTTCCTCCATTTCAGAGATCTAGTCCAGATGCTGTCTTTCTTGCAGCCAGTCATAAATTCTGCTGTCGCCTTAGACTAAACTAAATAATCTGCTGTGATGTCCATCAGTATCTTTATTAACCAAAGTTTGTCCACCACAAAGATAATCTCAATCAAAACCACACATCAACACTCAACTATTCCAACTCCAAACTAAATCAGTTTTCTACACTTTGGTGGGATGAATAACAATAAGGTGGTGGTGGTGAAGGAATGCATTTGGAGCACCAAAGTTAAGATCCATGGCAATGAAGTTTGAACATTAAAACTTAAACTTGTGTCTTGTGTCCACTATATTTAAATCATTTTTCTATGTAATAATAATAATAATAAGAAGAAGAAGAAGAAGGCTGAGAGGAGATATGATAGCCATGTATAAATATGTGAGAGGAGGCCAGGCTGGAATGTGTCCAGAAGAGGGCGACTAAAATGATCAAGGGTCTGGAGAACAAGCCCTATGAGGAGCGGCCTAAGGAGCTGGGGATGTTTAGCCTGAAGAAGAGAAAGCTGAGAGGAGTTATGATAGCCATGTATAAATATGTGAGAGGAGGCCAAGCTGGAATGTGTCCAGAGGAGGGCGACTAAAATGATCAAGGGTCTGGAGAACAAGCCCTATGAGGAGCGGCTTAAGGAGCTGGGCATGTTTAGCCTGAAGAAGAGAAGGCTGAGAGGAGATATGATAGCCATGTATAAATATGTGAGAGGACGCCACAGGGAGGAGGGAGCAAGCTTGTTTTCTGCTTCCCTGGAGACTAGGACACGGAACAATGGCTTCAAACTATAAGAAAAGAGATTCCATCTGAACATGAGGAAGAACTTCCTGACTGTGAGAGCCGTTCAGCAGTGGAACTCTCTGCCCCGGAGTGTGGTGGAGGCTCCTTCTTTGGAAGCTTTTAAACAGAGGCTGGATGGCCATCTGTCGGGGGTGATTTAAATGCAATATTCCTGCTTCTTGGCAGGGGGTTGGACTGGATGGCCCATGATGTCTCTTCCAACTCTTTGATTCTATGATTCTATGAAACATCAAAAACTTTCTCATGAAAAAGCCAAAAGAGTAATTGTAGGGTAGCCTGTATAGAATCATAGAATCAAAGAGTTGGAAGAGACCACATGGGCCATCCAGTCCAACCCCCTGCCAAGAAGCAGGAATATTGCATTCAAAGCAAACCTAACAGATGGCCAGCCAGCCTCTGTTTAAAAGCTTCCAAAGAAGGAGCCTCCATCCACCACACTCCGGGGCAGAGAGTTCCACTGCCGAACGGCTCTCACAGTCAGGAAGTTCTTCCTCGTGTTCAGATGGAATCTCCTTTCTTGTAGTTTGAAGCCATTGTTCCGTGTCCTATTCTCAAAGGAAGCAGAAAACAAGCTTGCTCCCTCCTCCCTGTGGCTTCCTCTCACATATTTATACATGGCTATCATGTCTCCTCTCAGCCTTCTCTTCTTCAGGCTAAACATGCCCAGCTCCTTAAGCCGCTCCTCATAGGGCTTGTTCTCCAGACCCTTGATCATTTTAGTCGCCCTCCTCTGGACACATTCCAGCTTGTCAATATATGTATCTCAATATATTGTCCTGCTCTTCTGTTGTTTTCTACAAAAAGTGGATTTTGTGAATATGGGCACCATGGGCAAAGCACAGCAAGAACTCTGAACAATTATTTCCTAACAACATCAAACACACTCCTTATAAACAAGAAAAACAAGACTGGCAATCCCATACTAAACATGTAACTTGGAAATTCGTAGGGACTACAGATTGCCATCACTAGGATATCCCATCAGATATATGCTTAGCAAAGGGAAATGAAAAATAAGAATCTTACGGATCTGCGGTTACTGAGACTGTGCATGTCAGTAGAGCCAAGGCCCAGATGAGAAGAGGTGCTCCCATTGCCTCAACTGTGATGGACAGCAGAGGCTGGATCCAGACTGGGGTTCCAGTAGGCAGCACTGGAGTCCTGGTGCAGACACTTAAATAGCCTGCTAGAGATGAGTCCATTCCAAAAACACTGTGTGGGCGTATGAACTTAATTGCCCTTAGTCAATGACACCCATATTGACTCTCTGCCTTCAAGTAAACACCATTTGTCCATGAGCCTCTCTCATATCCCATTCAGGGAGATGGCAGTGACTTTTCAGTAAGTCCCATGCATTTCAGTAGAAACTTGGCAAAACATGACCTTAAAATGAGAGTTTTTAATCTTTTTATGTTCCATGGACCCCTGTGCCAGTCAGGTGAAAACCATAGACCCCTTCACAGATGTGGCGACAGATAGCTTTATGACACACAGCAATTACACATCTCTAAGTGAAATTTTCAGATTATTCAAAATTACATTTTACAACTTGTAGGTATGTAAAGGTAAAGGTAGTCCCCTAACATTAAGTCCAGTTATGTCTGACTCTGGGGTGTGGTGCTCATCTCAATTTCTAAGCCGAAGAGCCAGCGTTGTCCGTAGACACCTCCAAGGTCATGTGGCCGGCATGACTGCATGGAGCGCCGTTACCTTCCCGCCGGAGCGGTACCTATTGATCTACTCACATTTGCATGTTTTCGAACTGCTAGGTTGGCAGAAGCTAGGGCTGACAGCGGAAGCTCACGCCACTCCCCGGAATCGAACCTGCGACCTTTCGATCAACAAGCTCAGCAGCTCAGTGCTTTAACCCACTGCGCCACCGGGGACTCCCTGTACTTGTAATACCTGATAATTAACATGGCCTTTTCCAGAAAACATTTAGAAATTAAAGTTTTCCCATAATGTCACCTCCACTGTGCTCCACAAACCATCTCCACTATCCTTACCAATCCGTTTGCAGGCAGGTATCCACTGCACACAAGAATGATTGACAACTGGGAAATAGAGGGAGAAAACTTGGAGGCAGTGATAGACTTTGTATTTCTAGGTGCAAAGATTATTGCAGACGCAGACTGCAGCCAGGAAATCAGGAGATGCTTACTTCTTGGGAGGAGAGTAATGTCCAATCTCGATAAAATAGTGAAGAGTAGAGATATCACACTGGCAACGAAGATCCACATAGTTAAAGCAATGGTTCAACAAAATGAAGTTCAACAGTGACAAATGCACGATACTCCACTTTGGCAGGAAGAACGAAATGCAAAGATACAGAATGGGGGACAATGCCTGGCTCGAGAGCAGTACGTGTGAAAAAGATCTTGGAGTCCTCGTGGACAACAAGTTAAACATGAGCCAACAATGTGATGCGGCAGCAAAAAAAAAAAAAAGCCAATGGGGTTTTGGCCTGTATCTATAGGAGCATAGTGTCTAGATCTAGGGAAGTCATGCTACCCCTCTATTCTGCTTTGGTTAGACCACACCTGGAATATTGTGTCCAATTCTGGGCACCACAATTCAAGAGAGATATTGACAAGCTGGAATGTGTCCAGAGGAGGGCGACTAAAATGATCAAGGGTCTGGAGAACAAGCCCTATGAGGAACGGCTTAAGGAGCTGGGCATGTTTAGCCTGAAGAAGAGAAGGCTGAGAGGAGATATGATAGCCATGTATAAATATGTGAGAGGAAGCCACAGGGAGGAGGGAGCAAGCTTGTTTTCTGCTTCCTTGGAGACTAGGACGCGGAACAATGGCTTCAAACTACAAGAGAGGAGATTCCATCTGAACATGAGGAAAAACTTCCTGACTGTGAGAGCCGTTCAGCAGTGGAACTCTCTGCCCCGGAGTGTGGTGGAGGCTCCTTCTTTGGAAGCTTTTAAACAGAGGCTGGATGGCCATCTGTCAGGGGTGATTTGAATGCAATCTTCCTGCTTCTTGGCAGGGGGTTGGACTGGATGGCCCACGAGGTCTCTTCCAACTCTTTGATTCTATGATTCTAAGATTACCCGTAGTAACCTACGGATGTGAGAGCTGGACCATAAGGAATGCTGAGCGAAGAAAGATAGATGCTTTTGAACTGTGGTGTTGGAGGAAAGTTCTGAGAGTGCCCTGGACCGCCAGAAGATCCAGCCAGTCCATACTTCAGGAAATAAAGCCCGACTGCTCATTGGAGGGAAGGATAGTAGAGGCAAAGATGAAGTACTTTGGCCACATCATGAGAAGAAAGGAAAGCTTAGAGAATGATGCCGGGGAAAATGGGAGGAAAAAGGAAGAGGGGCCGACCAAGGGCAAGATGGATGGATGGAATCCTTGAAGTGACTAGATTGACCTTTAAGGAGCTTGGGGTGGTGACTGCCAACAGGGAGCTCTGGCATGGGCTGGTCCATGAGGTCACAAAGAGTCGGAAACAACTGAACGAATGAACAACAAACAAAATCCACTACACCCAGAACATGCTACATGAAAAAAAAAATCATATTAAGTCAATACTATACTGGTTATATTTTTGATTCAATCTTTCCACAGAATCATGCCTTAAAGGGATACTAGACAATGGTCAGCCATCCCTCTGCCCCAAACTCCTTGAGCCAGAGTGTCTCTAACAGTGGACAAGTCCTTCAGAAGTTTTCCAGAGACAGACAGTCATTTTATTTATACATTGGAGGTATGTAACAGTTAGGTGGAATCTGGCCCACCACACAGGAATCTTGAGTCAATGGTTATAGTTATAAAACAAATGTTCATATGGCAACATTAGATATGAAAGGAGATTCCATCTGAACATGAGGAAGAACTTCCTGACTGTGAGAGCCGTTGAGCAGTGGAACTCTCTGCCCCAAAGTGTGGTGGAGGCTCCTTCTTTGGAGGCTTTTAAACAGAGGCTGGATGGCCATCTGTCAGGGGCGCTTTGAATGCAATATTCCTGCTTCTTGGCAGGGGATTGGACTGGATGGCCCATGAGGTCTCTTCCAACTCTAGGATTCTATGGTTCAGTGTCCTTCAGAATCCCAGGGAAACTGTTTTGGAGGGATTTAAGCACACTGGATTGCAGCACTCACACAGCTATTTGGTTGTGCAAACTTTCTGCACAAGGCCAGTAATATTATTTATTTATTTATTTATTTCTATCTCGCTTTTCTCCCACAATGGAACTCAAAGCAGTGTACAGCATGTAAAATCAAGACAATTATATAAAACATGAACATGAACCCCGACAAATGAGAAGTTAACCATTTAAGGCATGAAAACATTATGAACTCCTGTTATCCATGACAACTAGCATAAAACTAGCATAGTTTTACCACTGATTTAGGATTGACTGCGTTCCCTCATCTCTCTTTGAAAACCCTATACCAGTTATATCCTACCTTGTTCATGCCCAGCGTTTATTTTTTAATTTTTTAAACTATTACATTTGGTCCGGCCATAGGTTTTTAAATCCTTGTGTGTTACTGTTTATTGTTTATATGTGATTTATATTAATTGTATTGTATTTATTGTTTTTGTTTATTGCTTTTGTTTATTGATGTACTATTGGGCTTGGCTTCATGTAAGCTGCTCTGAGTCCCTTGGAGAGATGGTGGCAGGGTATAAATAAAGTTGTATTATTATTATTATTATTATTATTATTATTGCAACTTAAATTATCCTTATTAGCCATAATTTTTAACCAGCAAAATTTGCTGCAAAGTCTTAACCAGCAAAATTTGAACTGAAGTTGTGGCAGCAAGAGTTTATGTTTAAGCCATGTTCTCAAGTTATATTGTCTCCTTTATGGCTTATGGAGAACTGGCAAAGGGTGAATTCAGTGTATGGATCACCATGCCAGACTACACAGAGAAGCCATTGAAATACACAAGCATGTGGACAATTTCAACAGAAAGGAGGAAACCATGAAAATGAACAAAATCTGGCTAACAGTATTAAAAAACTCTAAAATTGCAACAGCACAACAACAGCGAGGAAACAAACAAGGACATCTAATTACCTCTCAACAAAAAGTTTGCCCCAGGCGCTGTCCGGCCATTGTATGCTAATCAACATTCACACCTAGCTCCAGCAGACAAGAGTCCTTTGTCTCACCCTGGTCATGCCACAGATATATAAATCCTTTTGCCTAGTTCCAACAGACCTCACTACCTCTGAGGATGCTTGCCAAAGTGCAGGCAAAACGTCAGGAGAGAATGCCTCTAGACCATGGCCATACAGCCCGAAAAAACCTACAACAACCCAGTGTATGGACTGTTTGCATTGCAAGATCTAGAGGAGACATGTAAGAACCGTTTCATTAAAGCAATGAATGTCCTCACCAGGTACATTTGTACTCTGTTTACTGATCTTTAAATGAATGTGCCAGATTAGGACACTAAAGGCACACATGTCTCAAAGATAAAGAATAGACCTAATGTGAACTTTGCACTTGGACAGAAGAGTAGATAAACATAGAGTGGGCGTTCAGAGTGGGTCAGTGACCATGCAGCCTTTACATTCCAAGGTCTGCATTGGAACCAAGAGTTTCCAAGGTTAGTTCAGTAGCATACAAAGCTGGCAGATCCCATCTCCAGAGATATTCTGATCTTTTTCACTGTGACTCCCACACAATTTGGCATGGACCGAGGATTTTATCACACCTATCATCAGTGCTACAAAAGTCGTTAGTTCAGAAAATGGATACTGACTCATAGAATCATAGAATCAAAGAGTTGGAAGAGACCTCATGGGCCATCCAGTCCAACCCCCTGCCAAGAAGGGTGTACTGAGTGGAACACCTTCAATATTGGAGTTCTCTTCGATAGCAAAACGTGCTTATTTGCCAATCTGTAATCCACTGAGCAATCTTCTGCATACCCTTATGTGTTTTCCTGCACTATTTGCTATCCAGCATGCCTTGTGTAAAGAACCCTTACCTTATTAAAAGCCAGGGTGCAGGGCCTGGAAAAGCCTGTAGGTCTAGAAGCATAAGTAATGGGCAAGGCGAAACATCAGCCATTTTAGAGTAGGGAAGACGCCATCTTAGAGAGTTTCAGAGTAGGGGGCGTGGCCTAGTCAAGAAGCCAGCAGGGAATGGCCGGGATTGGTGGAGAAAAGGGGGCAGAGTTTAGGAGACTCTGAGAGGGAAAAAAGGAGCGTTTTAAGTTATGAGGAGATTGAACTGGGGGTTTGAAGAGAAGGGGTGTTTAGGAGTTTGGTGTTAAGGGTTAGAAGAAAAAGGCAAAGGCCTAGCCAGAAGTTTGCCAGCAGGGTAGCTAAAGCAAACTGACAGCTATTAGGAGTATAGCTGGGTAATAGCAGGATAGAACTAGGATTAAGTTTATCTGGGCTACTGAAAAATTTCTGACAGAGATTCAGTCCTGTTAGGATTCTTGTTTTGTTTTAGAGAGAGAGAAAGGCCTGAGTTTGGCCAGAGTTACTAGCGGGAATAGCTAGTAGTAAGCTAACAGCTATTAGGAAGATAGCTGGGAAGTAGAAAGATAGATCCAAGTTAGGACTATCTGTGCTGCTTTAAGAATTACTGTCAGACAAACTATCCTGTCAGTATTCTTGTGTGGAGGGAGAGAAGAATCTCTTAAGTATCAAAAACAGAACCATTCTTGTAACCGTCACGCTTTTAAGACACAACTTTCTGTAACAGCCAAGATATTAAAGCATTTGTACCCATTCTAAATAATAAACTTTGTTGATTATTGTTCATCAAAACCTGACTCAAGTGTGCCTCAAAGTTTGAAGATCACAAAAGCATACTTTCAAAGTATGGTCGCTCTATATATTGGTGGCAGCATTGATTAGTGATCTGAATAGATCTTTATAATTTGGTGGCAGTGAGTGAGATCTGATTTAGCCGATCGTTATACCTTGCAGTTCAATTATTTTAAAACTAGTTTTAATTTTTAGTGCAATTGTGTAATACTAGCTTTAAGAAAAAGATTGGCATATTTATTTATACACACACTCACTCATAATAAAAGCAAAGCAATCACCGTGAGAAGAAATAGGGGGAGGGAGAAACGGATATCTTCTCCGCCCACAAATCTTAGTAGCTGACCTTAGGTTTCTTTTGTTGTTATTGTTGCTTTTGTATTGCTTGCCAGAACCTTCAAACTGCTTTTGAATGGAAACCCTCTCTGTGGCCTATTCTTCAGTAGAATCATAGAGTTGGAAGAGACCTCATGGGCCATCCAGTCCAACCCCTGCCAAGAAGCAGGAATATAGCATTCAAAGCACCCCTGACAGATGGCCATCCAGCCTCTGTTTAAGAGCCTCCAATTACATTACAATTTATAACAATAGCAAACTTGGGTTGTTGTAGGTTTTTTCGGGCTGTATGGCCATGGTCTAGAGCAGGGGTCCTCAAACTAAGGCCCGGGCCCTCCAAGGTCATTTACCCGGCCCTCGCTCAGGGTCAACCTAACTCTGAAATGACTTGAAAGCACACAACAACAACAATTCTATCTCATCAGCCAAAAGCAGGCCCACACTTCCCACTGAAATATTAATAAGTTTATATTTGTTAAAATTATTCTTCATTATTAATTATATTGTATTGTTTTTAAATGTTTTGCACTACAAATAAAATATGTTCAGTGTGCATAGGAATTAATTCATGTTTTTTTCAAGTTACAATCCGGCCCTCCAACAGTTTGAGGGACTCTGATCTGGCCCTCTGTTTAAAAAGTTTGAGGATCCCTGGTCTAGAGGCATTCTCTCCTGACGTTTCGCCTGCATCTATGGCAAGCATCCTCAGAGGTAGTGAGGTGGTGATGCTTGCCATAGATGCAGGCAAAATGTCAGGAGAGAATGCCTCTAGACCATGGCCATATAGCCCGAAAAAACCTACCACAACCCAGTGATTCCGGCCATGAAAGCCTTCGACAATACAATAGCAAAATTACAGTTATGAAGTAGCAACGAAAATAACGTCATGGTTGGGGGTCACCACAACATGAGGAACTGTATTAAGGGACTGTAGCATTAGAAAGGTTGAGAAACACTGGTTTAGATTGAAGTCACCAGGACATTATTTATTTTTTTAATTATTTTTTATTATTTCTCTTTTTTCTCTTTTTATTTTTTAATTACTCCTTCTCTTCTATTATTTCCTACTTTCTCTTCATATTATTGTTCCACCACTTTACATGTAAAAACAAAATGCTATTCCTTTTCCTCCCCCTCCCTTAACCCAAATATATTGTTGTTGTTCATTCGTTCAGTCGTCTCTGACTCTTCGTGACCTCATGGACCAGCCCACGCCAGAGCTCCCTGTCGGCCGTCACCACCCCCAGCTCCTTCAAGGTCAGTCCAGTCACTTCAAGGATGCCATCCATCCATCTTGCCCTTGGTCAGCCCCTCTTCCTTTTACCTTCCACTTTCCCCAGCATAATTGTCATCTCTAGGCTTTGCTGTCTCCTCATGATGTGGCCAAAGTACTTCAACTTTGTCTCTAGTATCCTTCCCTCCAATGAGCAGTCGGGCTTTATTTCCTGGAGGATGGACTGGTTGGATCTTCTCGCAGTCCAAGGCACTCTCAGCACTTTCCTCCAGCACCACAGCTCAAAAGCATCGATCTTCCTTCGCTCAGCCTTCCCTAAGGTCCAGCTCTCACATCCGTAGGTTACTACAGGGAATACAGAAAAAAAAGTCAAGCAAAATAAAACTCACAACTTCTAGACTTGGATCTGTTTGGTTTGGTCCATCTCTGCCAACAATATTCTTCTGCTCATGTATGAACATTTTCTCTTTTCGTAGCACCTGAAAAAGCAAAGAACGATATCTGAAACCACGCAACAACAACAACAACAACAACAAAGCATGCTGCCTTTCATCTCGCAAGCACACAAATCTCAGAAGGCTTTTTAACTCCAATTAAACTTGAACAAGCCCCCCTTCTTAACGAATTAGCGATGCCAGATTTACTGAGTCCCTCTACAGAGGTAGAGAAGATCGGAATATAAAAGTTTTAAATAAATAAATAATAATACAAGAGAGGATGTCACTTGGATTTTCCTTCTCAAGGTGCATCCAGACTTTAGAATTAATGCAGGACCATTCTGCTTTGTTTTGGTCAGACCTCAGAAGGGATATTTTATTCTTTATTCAGTTTTTTAACTGTTCAAGAAGGGTATTGACAAACTGGAGCCTGGTCAGAGGAAGGCAACCAAGATGGTATTAAATCTGGAAAGGTTTTTGGAATCTGGCTGTTTAACTTGGAAAAAAGAAGAGGTGACATGATAACCACATTTGAATATCAGAAAGTTTTTCTTATGGAGGATGGAGAATGCTGGTTTTCTGCTGCACCTAATGAACCAATGGATTCAAATTACAAAAAAAAAGTCTACTTCAACATCAGGAAGATTTTCTTTATACAGACCCTATCTGAAATTAGACTGGATGGTCTTTGCTGTCCCTTCTAGCTCTATGATTCTGTGAAAGGCTTTTAGAGGGCCACGCTTTGTCCACTCTGGCTCTAAGAAAATCAAATGGCTACACACACACACACACACATGCATACACACACACACACACACACACATTATAGCAAAGGCAGAGGATACAGGTGGAATCTCCTTCTCTAGAGATTTTTAAACAGGATTGGATGACTGTCTGCTTGGATGGCTATGGTAATGATTTCTTGCATGGCAAAATGGGGTTGGACTAGATGGCCTTTGTAGTCTCTTTGACTCTATGATTTGGAGTTTATTGATACATATGACCTCATCAGACACAGTCTCTCTGTGCTGTCTCATTTCTCTATGCTTCTAAAATGGAGTCCCATGGAATCCATCGCATGATGCAAGGCAACTTCCAACAGAACTCTGTGGGGTTCAGTTTCGGCAGTGTAGGGAAATGGAGCCCAGAGTGCCTTTTGATGGCACAAAGCAGGGGAAAGACGGATCAATATAGGAAAAGGATGGGGGATAGCAGAAGACAGACCTCAACTGGAAGGAACAGACTACAAGAGAGGAGATTCCATCTGAACATGAGGAAGAACTTCCTGACTGTGAGAGCCGTTCAGCAGTGGAACTCTCTGCCCTGGAGTGTGGTGGAGGCTCCTTCTTTGGAAGCTTTTAAACAGAGGCTGGATGGCCATCTGTCAGGGGTGATTTGAATGCAATATTCCTGCATTGGACTGGATGGCCCATGAGGTCTCTTCCAACTCTTTGATTCTATGATTCTATAAGCAAGGACCTCATCATATTGAGGTCCCTAATGCGGGTGACAATGGGGGAATTTGCCGGGCAGCATGATGAACCCATGGAGCAGTGGGGGAAACTATTGTCCTGTGCCTCACACAGCCACCTTCCCCATTTTATGGGGGAAAGTGTTGCTGCTCGGTTTCCCCTGCGCAGGCCCTGATATAGGCTATGTGACGGATAGCCACCTGTGTATTCAGGGCTCTGTCCTAGGATGCTGCCAGGATGGAGCCCCGTTGGAAGTAGTCATGTATTGTATGAAGGGCTCCATTGGGATCCTAGGACAGAGCCAGAAGTCCATGTAAGGTCCTAAAACAGTTTCCTCCACTGTCTCCCATTTTCCCTCCAGTCATGTGATGAGGTCCCTAGTTTAGCCTGGTAAAGATGACCTGGAGTAGGCCAGAATCATACTGAATCTTGGGCCATTGTTCAAATGGTTGGAGAGCGTAGCCGCTTTCCTGGGTCATGGAGCACAGCTTACTCTTTCCATGTTTTTGCCACTGCCTCTGCTCCTAGCTGACCATGGAACTCTAAGCATTCTCGTTCCTTCCTGGCCATGCAAGCATCTCTGCCCATGTAAGCAGAGATTACCCTTCCTGTCATTATGGTTGTACAGGTGCCCCATTCTGATGTACGCAGAGGAGCCCGTGATGGCCAGGAGTGCACACAAATTCCAGCTGGGAGTGGCAGTGGTAATGACACAGCCATGATCCATCATCTTTCTCTGTGCTGATGACCACAAGGAAAAAGTGATGGCATTGGTATTCCATTTGGACAGTGGATTGGTCTAAGGTGGACCTGATCTAGCTTTCCAGACTCCCATAAAGCTGGAGGAAACAGCATTTGCACCAGTTTCTGGAGTCACCCCCCCCACCCCACCCACATACACTTTCCCTGAAGTTCAAACAAAAACAAAAACACTCACCAGAAGTATCTCTGCTTCATGAAAACAGATGGCCTTCTATTTGAAATGAGTATAGGAATTCTAGGCAATGTAGAGAAGCCCAGCATAACTTTTGCTAGCAATAGCAGTTTGGAACAGAATGTTTGTTACAGCAGCACCATCTGCTGGGGAGATGGTGCTGCTAGAAGGCATGATCATCAAGATCATCAAGTTTGCAGACGACACCAAATTGGGAGGGATAGCCAATAGTTCAGAGGACAGGAGCAGAATTCAAAACGATCTTGACAGATTAGAGAGATGGGCCAAAACTAACAAAATGAAGTTCAACAGTGACAAATGTAAGATACTCCACTTTGGCAGAAAAAATGAAATGCAAAGATACAGAATGGGGGACGCCTGGCTCGAGAGCAGTACGTGTGAAAGAGATCTTGGAGTCCTCGTGGACAACAAGTTAAACATGAGCCAACAATGTGATGTGGCGGCAAAAAAAGCCAATGGGATTTTGGCCTGCATCAATAGGAGCATAGTGTCTAGATCTAAGGAAGTAATGCTACCCCTCTATTCCGCTTTGGTTAGACCACATCTGGAATATTGTGTCCAACTCTGGGCACCACAATTCAAGAGAGATATTGACAAGCTGGAATGTGTCCAGAGGAGGGCGACTAAAATGATCAAGGGTCTGGAGAACAAGCCCTATGAGGAGCGGCTTAGGGAACTGGGCATGTTTAGCCTGAAGAAGAGAAGGCTGAGAGGAGATATGATAGCCATGTATAAATATGTGAGAGGAAGCCACAGGGAGGAGGGAGCAAGCTTGTTTTCTGCTTCCTTGGAGACTAGGACGCGGAACAATGGCTTCAAACTACAAGAGAGGAGATTCCATCTGAACATTAGGAAGAACTTCCTGACTGTGAGAGCCATTCAGCAGTGGAACTCTCTGCCCCGGAGTGTGGTGGAGGCTCCTTCTTTGGAAGCTTTTAAGCAGAGGCTGGATGGCCATTTGTCAGGGGTGATTTGAATGCAATTCTCCTGCTTCTTGGCAGGGGGTTGGACTGGATGGCCCATGAGGTCTCTTCCAACTCTTTGATTCTATGATTCTATGAGAGCAGAATGGCTCTTGCATGGAAGGGGGTGCATCCCTCAGACAGTGATTTTATTGTACTTTGTTCTTAATATCAAACAATTGCAGTGAAAGTAACAAACAGCCAAATAATCATGCAATATTGTTTAGTCTTGACTGTAAAAGATACAGTGGTGGTGCAGCTGGCTGAGTGTCAGCTGCATTAAGATCACTCTGACCAAAAGGTTATGAATTCGAAGCCAGCCCGGGCTGGAGTGGGTGTCCAGCCATTGTGTAGCCCGTTGCTGACCTTTGCAACCCGAAAGACAGTTGCATCTGTCAAGTAGGAAAATAAGCTACCACCGTAAAGTGTGGGGAGGCTAAATTAACTAATTTATGAGGCCATAAAGAAAAAAAGACTCCGGGGAATGTGGAATGCGGAAGAACTGCATCAGTGTATTGTCGAAGGCTTTCATGGCTGGAATCACTAGGTTCTTGTGGGTTTTTTCGGGCTATAGAGCCATGTTCTAGAGGCATTTCTCCTGACATTTCACCTGCATCTATGGCAAGCTTCCTCAGAGGAAGCTTGCCATAGATGCAGGCGAAATGTCAGGAGAAATGCCTCTAGAACATGGCTCTATAGCCCGAAAAAACCCACAAGAACCTAACTGCATCAGTGTTGCTGATGGATGATGAAAAGCAGCAGCTCCCCTGGCGGACAGAAAAAAAAAAGTTAAATAGCCTCTGTGTATTGTCTGTTATACGTTGTTTGTCAAACTGGCATTGAATGTTTGCCATGTATGTGTATACTGTAATCCGCCCTGAGTCCCCTGCAGGGTGAGAAGGGCAGAATATAAGAACTGTAAATAAATAAATAAATATATAAATAGTTGTCAGCATTTGGAAATTTCTTGGCATTTTCTAAGTAATAGGAGAGTTAATACCTCTCGCCAAATCACCTGTAAAGGAGTTAAGCCACTGTAAT
Source organism: Anolis sagrei (assembly GCF_037176765.1). NCBI lineage: Eukaryota > Metazoa > Chordata > Lepidosauria > Squamata > Anolidae > Anolis > Anolis sagrei. Next base: position 168,690,239 of record NC_090022.1, on the reverse strand, counting down.
AGGGTTTGGTGGTTAATGTAATGAGAGTAGTATATAGGTATTAGTTGTACTGAGTTGGTTTGATGAAGGTTTTTGAGGGACAGATGGTGATTTGGAGAATTACTGCTTTGAGTAGCGAGGAAGAAGGAGCTGTAAAGTGTGTATATTTTAATGTATTGTCGAAGGCTTTCATGGCCGGAATCACTCAGTTCTTGTGGGTTTTTTCGGGCTATATGGCCATGTTCTAGAGGCATTTCTCCTGACGTTTCGCCTGCATCTATGGCAGGCATCCTCAGAGGGTGAGGTCTGGAGCTGGGAAAAAGGGGGTTTATATATCTGTGGAAAGACCAGGGTGAGACAAAAGGCTACTGTAAGATGGGCTGCTAGGTGTGAATCTTTTCAATTGACCACCTTGATTAGCATACAATGGGCTGACTGTGCCTGGAGCAAACTCTTAATGAAAGGTGATTAGATGTCCCTGCCTGTTTTTCTCTCTGTTGTTTTAATTTTAGAATTTTTTAAAACTGGTAGCCAAATTTTGTTCATTTTCATGGTTTCTTCCATAGGGACCACCAAACGCAGCGCCCAGACACGCATCAAGGAACATGAAAGGCACTGCAGACTACTCCAACCAGAGAAATCAGCCATAGCAGAGCACCTGATGAACCAACCTGGACACAGCATTCTATTTGAGAACACAAAAATGCTGGACCACTCTCACAACCACCATGTCAGGCTACACAGAGAAGCCATTGAAATCCACAAACATGTGGACAATTTCAACAGAAAGGAAGAAACCATGAAAATGAACAAAATTTGGCTACCAGTTTTAAAAAATTCTAAAATTAAAACAACAGAGAGAAAAACTGTGTGTATATTTTGTATATACTTTCTATACTGCTGCAACAAAGGACAAAGAAAAGCCTTCCTGCGCATTTGGGAAAGAACAAAAGTCTCTTTATGTTTTGTTGTTTGAGTATTTATTTATTTATTTCAAAGTTTTCTATACCAACCTTCTCACTTCATTTGAGGGACTCAGTCTGGTTTCCAACCATAAAAACACATACAATCAGTAAAATATCATAGAGTAGAAGACCATTACCACCACGCCTGTAGCCGAGGAGGGGGTGTTAGGGGTTCAACCCCCCCCCCCCAAATTTTCAGGTTAAAGAAAAAACCTGGTTTACTCATGAATTTTAACTGGTTAACCAAATCTCCATGCTAAGTCTATGAGACGAAAAAAATAAGAGTCCCTCCAGAACTGCAAGCACTATCTCAACAAATATAGACAATTTATTCACACTGTCATTACTTGCAGCAATAGCCAATGTAGTGAAGTAACCAAGTTGTGTGGGGGGGGGGGGTATTGAATGCTCTCATTAAGGAGGCCAGACTTGGTGGAGGTGGTTGACAGGGGCGAAGATGCAGGCTATAGAAGGCTGCTCTGCCCTCTGCTGTATTCTTTGCTTCAGCGTGAGCTAGGAGGCAGGTTTCAAACCCCCCCCCCTGCGAAATTTTCAACCCCTCCTGATTTTTTTTCTGGCTACGGCCCTGATTACCACTGTGTTTTTTGATACCTGGTCACTTAACCAGAACTAACAGAATCAATTCCACAATAATAGGTATTTATGACTGCATAGAGCCCCTGATAATAGTCAAGCTAATTAGCATTATTGTTGTTGTATGCTTTCAAGTTTTTAGTTTTCTTGGCAAGGATACTGGGGTGGTTTGCCGTTGCCTTCCCCAGGGATCACTCTTGGTCTGACCTCTCTGCCACGACCGTCCCGTCTTGGGTGGCCCTTCACGGTTTCGCTCATGACATCATTGAGGTGCTCAAGCTCCAGCGCCACAACAAGGCGGTGACCTTACTTTGGCCACATCATGAGGAGACAGCAAAGCCTAGAGAAGACAATTATGCTGGGGAAAGTGGAAGGCAAAAGGAAGAGGGGCCGACCAAGGGCAAGATGGATGGACGGCATCCTTGAAGTGACTGGACTGACCTTGAAGGAGCTGGGGGTGGTGACGGCCGACAGGGAGCTCTGGCGTGGGCTGGTCCATGAGGTCACAAAGAGTCGGAGACGACTGAACGAATGAACAACAACAACATGCTTTCAAGTCATGTCAGACTTAGGGTGACCCTAGGTCTAAAGTTTAGGGTGGGTGCTGGATAAGGGACCTTTGAGGGCTGCATCCAGCCCATGGGCCTTAGTTTGGGGACCCCTGGTCTATAACATTTTATCCAGTGTTTCATTAGGTATGTAGATATTAGGCCTGGGTAACAACGCAAAAATTTGTTTCTAAAATCGATTTGTATTTGGGTTTTTTTTTTGTTTCGATATTTAAAATAATTACAAAATTTTCCCTTAAAAAAGTTCGGTATTTACGAAATTTCGTTAATATTTACAAAACATTTTGTAAAGATGGCGCCCTTTTTTTCCAATATTTTTTCAATATTTTTTCAATATTTTTTCAATATTTTTTCAATATTTTTTCAATATTTTTTCAATTTAATTATTAATTTAATAGAATAGGGAGGAGAAATTATTATTAAGGAGGGAAGGCAGGCACTCACTCACTCTGGCGGGCCCTCAAGCGCTGCCGCCGGTTCCTCCGAAGCAATGCGAAATTGGGAGAAGGGCTCCCCAAAGGCCATCTAGCCCAGCCCTCCGCTAAGGAATTGGGAGAACGAAGCACACCCACCGCAAAGGTGAGGAAGGAGGGACGGGCCGCCTTCCCGCTGAGGGTCGCTCGCCCTCTCGCTCGCTTGCTCAGCCGGCGCCTTCCCCGCCCTCTCCTCCACCTCCTCCTCCTCCTCCTCCTCCTCTTTCAAGCTCTGACTGGCTAAGGAGAGGAGAGAGAGGAGAGCTCCCAGCAAGCATCTAGCCAAGCCATCTTACGTATTTCCGAAATGGACGGAAATACAAAATTTTTTGGCGCATGCCGTTTCGATATTTAAAAACACTTCCGGGTTTAAAAATAAGTTTTGTAATCGTTTTGTAATTGCTAAAATTAACGAATATTTAACAAATTACAAAATTAACGAACGAAATCGCCCAGGCCTAGTAGATATGTATTTTGTAAAAATACCCCTAGCTAGTTCCTCATCCACATGTAGATTTTAGTAACCGCGAAGTCCCCCATGCTGTCTACTGCACTGTGCTTTACATTTTTTTACTGCTTCTTTTTCCTTTCAGTGTGACACCTGATTTCATTTTTTCTGTGCTACCTGCTCAGTTGGAATGGAGGTAACACCATGAATTACCACTCCAGGTGACCAATCCTAGTGACACCACAGTGTCAATATTCCCAAAGAGCTGTGTTAAGTACACACTTATAATAGCTGCTACTTGGGAGATATTTCCTCATATCCACATTCAGCTAATTACTTCCTCTTGATGCTTACATGGCAGGGATAGTGAAACATGACTTGGTTGGAGATTTCAGAGTTGTCTCTCTTTCTAAAATGGGTAACACAACATATAGCAGGGTACTCCTTTGTCTGGTGGAAGAATGGTTTTGAAGGCTTCTGCTGTTGAGAAATAAGATGATGCCTATTATTATTATTATTATTATTATTATTATTATTATTATTAACCTTATTTGTACCCCGCTAGCATCTCCCGAAGGACTCGATGCGGCTTACACAGGCCGAAGCCTCAGAACACGATACAGTAAAAAACATAACACAACAATAAACAAAGCAAATCAAATAGTTAAACAAAAATAACAACAACAGTAACAATACATCAAGACACTTTAAAACTGGGCCGGCCAGCGCAATGGGGTACAGGGTTAAAAGTGCTGGGATGGCAGGAGGGACGTAGGATTAAAATAGTGCGGTGTGCAGTAATATTAATTGTACTAAAGTGCTTCTAGGACTTGGGATGGGGGATTCCTAATCTGAGAAGGCACATCGGAACAGCCAAGTTTTTAGGTTCTTTCTGAAAGTTGCTAAAGTAGGGGCCTGTTGAAGATCTTTTGGAAGGGCATTCCAAAGTCGGGGGGCCGCCACAGAAAAGGCCCTGTCCCGTGTCCCCACCAAGCGCGCTTGCGACTTGGGTGGGATCATGAGCAGGGCCTCCCCAGATGACCGGAGCGAGCATGTGGGTTCATAGATGGAGATGCGGTCACGCAGGTAGGGTGGTCCCAAACCGTTCTGGGCTTTGTAGGTGAGCACCTGCACCTTGAATTGGGCTCGGAAAATAAATGGTAGCCAGTGGAGCTCCTTAAACAGAGGGGTAGACCTCTCTTGATAATGAGCCCCGGTCAGCACCCTGGCTGCTGCCCGCTGGACCAATTGAAGTTTCCGAGCTGTCTTCAAGGGCAGCCCCACGTAGAGCGCATTGCAGTAATCCATTCTAGAGGTGACCAAGTGAACACGAATGTTTTAAAATAAACAAAAAACATATTTCTCTTCTGTACTTTTTGGCTAATGCCTCCACAGTAGGAGCCCCAACAATCTCCAGTTGCACTTATGCCTGGGCTGGCAGCCAGAGCAGATGTGAAGTTTGTCACGTAGCTTGTTCTTGTGTAGCTGAGTGTCTTCAATAAATAGGCAAAGTGGATGGGAACAATCTTTTTGGTATCTTGGCAAAAGGGAGGCTTCTAAGGCAAAGAGCGGGTATGTGTAGGGATGAATTCTGGTCAGGACTGTGGAAGGACAAAGGGTTAAAGGTCCCCTTCTACCCAAATCTGTGGCTACAGTCCAGCAACTACCAAGGGCAAACTTTGTGAAAATAATTACATCTCATTTGAGTCTCAGCAGACCATGTTTTCAGAGATCTGTCCCTCTTTAAATGGATTTTTGCTTTATTTTATATTTCAATGACTCCATTTGTGAACCTTATGACAATTTTTATTTTGTCGTGTCAGGAGCGACTTGAGAAACTTCAAGTCGCTTCTGGTGTGAGAGAATTGGCCACCTGCAAGGACGCTGCCCAGGGGACGCCTGGATGATTTGATGTTTTTTTAATCATCCTTGTGGGAGGCTTCTCTCATGTTCCCATATGGGGAGCTGGAGATGATAGAGAGTGGGCCAGACAGGTAAAAGAGTTGTGTTTGTCTGGGCCCAGAGCCACTCTATCTCTTTTTTCCATACCCCGGGCGCCCCGGACGCCTGCAGCTTGCTCCGCCCTTCACTTACACCTTCCCGGTGAGGTGCCCCTTCACCTCACCATCGGGACCGCATTAAGTCCACAAATCCTAATGAATGGATTTTCTTCTACCGTACTTGTACAGCATCGCCCTTAATGCTTTGATACAGTCGCTGCATACGGCAGGGACGCGACCACTGCCATTTTTGAGCTCCCCCCACATTATGCAGCAATCACAGATTCTCCAAACCAGATTGGAAGTTTCAGCACCCGCTCTATAAGATGACTCCCGGCGTATAAGACAACTCGCGCATATAAGATGACCCCCATGCATAAGGCTACTCCCACGTATAAGACGACTCCCCTGTATAAGACTACTTCCGTGTATAAGATGACTCCCGCGTATAAGACAACCCCTGACTTTTGAGAATATTTTCTTGGGTTAAAAAGTAGTCTTATACGCCAGAAAACACAGTAATAATAATACAGTGTAAATGCAACCTTTGACAATGAAGTTCCCAATAATCTTTCTTCAATAGAGCTACAAGCTGGGTAGATGCGGGGAATGCCGTGGATGTAGCGTACCTGGATTTCAGTAAGGCCTTCGACAAGGTCCCCCATGACCTTCTGGCAAGGAAACTAGTCCAATGTGAGCTAGGCAAAACTACGGTGAGGTGGATCTGTAATTGGTTAAGTGGACGAACACAGAGAGTGCTCACTAATGCTTCCTCTTCATCTTGGAAAGAAGTGACAAGTGGAGTGCCGCAGGGTTCCGTCCTGGGCCCGGTCCTGTTCAACATCTTTATTAATGACTTAGATGAAGGGCTAGAAGGCAGGATCATCAAGTTTGCAGACGACACCAAATTGGGAGGGATAGCCAATAGTCCAGAGGACAGGAGCAGAATTCAAAACGATCTTGACAGATTAGAGAGATGGGCCAAAACTAACAAAATGAAGTTCAACAGTGACAAATGTAAGATACTCCACTTTGGCAGAAAAAATGAAATGCAAAGATACAGAATGGGTGACGCCTGGCTCGAGAGCAGTACGTGTGAAAAAGATCTTGGAGTCCTCGTGGACAACAAGTTAAACATGAGCCAACAATGTGATGTGGCGGCAAAAAAAGCCAATGGGATTTTGGCCTGCATCAATAGGAGCATAGTGTCTAGATCTAAGGAAGTAATGCTACCCCTCTATTCTGCTTTAGTTAGACCACATCTGGAATATTGTGTCCAATTCTGGGCACCACAATTCAAGAGAGATATTGACAAGCTGGAATGTGTCCAGAGGAGGGCGACTAAAATGATCAAGGGTCTGGAGAACAAGCCCTATGAGGAGCGGCTTAGGGAACTGGGCATGTTTAGCCTGAAGAAGAGAAGGCTGAGAGGAGATATGATAGCCATGTACAAATATGTGAGAGGAAGCCACAGGGAGGAGGGAGCAAGCTTGTTTTCTGCTTCCTTGGAGACTAGGATGCGGAACAATGGCTTCAAACTACAAGAGAGGAGATTCCATCTGAACATTAGGAAGAACTTCCTGACTGTGAGAGCCATTCAGCAGTGGAACTCTCTGCCCCGGAGAGTGGTGGAGGCTCCTTCATTGGAAGCTTTTAAGCAGAGGCTGGATGGCCATCTGTCAGGGGTGATTTGAATGCAATATTCCTGCTTCTTGGCAGAATGGGGTTGGACTGGATGGCCCATGAGGTCTCTTCCAACTCTTTGATTCTATGATTCTATAATACAATATTTTACATCATTTTTCTTTGTCTAAGGTGCATTGGCCCTTGGAATGATCAAGGACAATGGAAGAAAAACAGATTTTCAGTGCTGATTTGCAGAAACATGCCTGCAGCATGGTGGTTTGCGAAAAATTCTCATGGTGCTTCGTGAAAAGGCCTTACAGATACATTATTTAAACTGTTATGTTTATTCATATCATGATCTGATCACCATGCTCAATATATCCCATATGCATGGGGGTATTGGGGTAACGATACAGAAGGTTTGCTAGGGTAGACCCTCTTTCACTCAGACTCACCCCCCCCCCCCCCGAAACAAAGTCAGCCCCCCCCCCCCCCTCCAAATCGAAATTCTGGCTACGGGCCTGGCCTGCAGTAAGCAATGCAATGAAGCTTGAGCTGGAAAATAATGGGGTTCCATCTTAATTATTCCTACTGCAGAGGTGTTCCTGCTTGCAAAAAGTAAACACCAGCTGCCTACAGAATACCTTACTGTATGTATGGACAGAACAGCAAAACAGAAAATGGAAAAGTAGATAAGCCTGCAAACTCATAGACAAGAGACAAACCATAAACACAGCTAACTTGGTATGCAAAGGGACATCAAGCCAGCAGCACTGCAGCATCTTAAACAAAGGATCTTACAGAACTCAAAAGACAAATTGGCACTGAAGCAGTGCTCTGCATTCTCTGTGTGATAAACCTGTCCTCACTACTGAAAAGTGAATAGTTGTCAATCCTGCCATGTTCCGATCACCTACCTGGTGCAACAGGGCCATTTCGCATCTGTGGGGCAGGACTCTCCTTCTCTTCCATTCTCTCCCAACCTTCCCATTTCTTGAAGCAATATTTTATTTATCTTCATTAGTATTTCAATTTATTTTCATTAACCATGTTTACATTTGCAAAATTACTTTAACAATTATTTTAACAATCTAGAGCAGTGTTTCTCAACCTGGGGGTCGGGACCCCTGGAAGGGTCGCGAAGGGGTGTCAGAGGGGTCGCCAAGGACCATCAGAAAACACAGTATTTTCTGTTGGTCATGGAGGTCTCTGTGTGGGAAGTTTGGCCCAATTCTATCATTGTTGGGGTTCAGAATGCTCCTTGATTGTAGGTGAACTATAAATCCCAGCAAGTACAACTCCCAAATCTCAAGGTCTATTTTCCCAAAACCCCACGAGTGTTCACATTTGGGCATATGGAGTATCCGTGCCAAGTTTGGTCCAGATCCATCATTGTTGGAGTCTAGAATGCTCTCTGGATGTAGGCGAACTTCAACTCCCAAACTCAAGGTCAATGCCCACCAAACCCTTCCAGTATTTTCTGTTGGTCATGGGAGTTCTGTGTGCCAACTTTGGTTCAATTCCATTGTTGGTGGCGTTCAGAATGCTCTTTGTTTACAGGTTAACTATAAATCCCAGCAACTACAACTCCCAAATGGCAAAATCAATCCCCCCCGCCAACCCCACCAGTATTCAAATTTGGGCATACTGGGTATTTGTGCCAAATTTGCTCCAGTGAATGAAAATACATCCTGCAAATCATTATTTACATGGCAATTCATAATATTAGGGTTATGGTTGGGGGTCACCACAACATGAAGAACTGTATTAAGGGGTCACAGCATTAGGAAGGTTGAGAACCACTGATCTAGAGCAACATGAATATGGGAAGGCAAGGTTACACTATGTAAAAGTAGGAAAGGAGATTCCATCTGAACATGAGGAAGAACTTCCTGACTGTGAGAGCCGTTCAGCAGTGGAACTCTCTGCCCCGGAGTGTGGTGGAGGCTCCTTCTTTGGAGGCTTTTAAACAGAGGCTGGATGGCCATCTGTCAGGGGTGATTTGAATGCAATATTCCTGCTTCTTGGCAGGGGGTTGGACTGGATAGCCCATGAGGTCTCTTCTAACTCTATTATTCTATGATTCTATGAATGTGGGACCACAAATTAATGAATCAGCACAGTTGTACAAATGTAAAGATGTGTGATAGCAAGGGTGTTCATGCCGGAATGTAGCAACTGTCTGTAATCATTCTGCTGTTGTGTAACAGCTGCTTGTGTGATAACTGAGAATAATATATCTATAGCACAATTTTACATAGTTTGAGTCTGAGGAAGTAGACCTATTCAACAAAAGCATGTTACAAATGGCTTTCTCTTCGATAGTATCAAAGATGGTGCAATGAGCCCTTGACTAAAAGACCTATACATCTGGGCATATTGTTAATTTTGATTGAAAAGGTTGCCGAAACTTGTTGAACTGCTCTTCTGTTTGTGTATAGTGTAGGAAACTCTTCCTATTCTTTTTATGTTATTTCTACTTGTGTTACCAAATATTCTGTTAAAGAAGTAATGCCTAGGAACATATAAACTTTGTTAACTAAGGCACACCTATATTAAGAAATACAATAAGGGTCTAAAAATGAATATTTTATGACGCATGAGCTAAAATCTCAAAGTACCAAATCTCCTTTTCTTGTCTTCATTTTCATTATTTAGGCTTCCATTGTCTGTTTCCTTTTGTCTGTGGTTTTTCTTTTGTAGTCCAATATCTCATCTACTATTTAATCGTAGAATCAAAGAGTTGGAAGAGACCTCATGGGCCATCCAGTCCAACCCCCTGCCAAGAAGCAGGAATATTGCATTCAAATCACCCCTGACAAATGGCCATCCAGCCTCTGCTTAAAAGCTTCCAAAGAAGGAGCCTCCACCACACTCCGGGGCAGAGAGTTCCACTGCTGAACGGCTCTCACAGTCAGGAAGTTCTTCCTCATGTTCAGATGGAATCTCCTCTCTTGTAGTTTGAAGCCATTGTTCCGCGTCCTAGTCTGCAAGGAAGCAGAAAACAAGCTTGCTCCCTCCTCCCTGTGGCTTCCTCTCACATATTTATACATGGCTATCATATCTCCTCTCAGCCTTCTCTTCTTCAGGCTAAACATGCCCAGTTCCCTAAGTCGCTCCTCATAGGGCTTGTTCTCCAGACCCTTGATCATTTTAGTCGCCCTCCTCTGGACACATTCCAGCTTGTCAATATCTCTCTTGAATTGTGGCGCCCAGAATTGGACACAATATTCCAGGTGTGGTCTAACCAAAGCAGAATAGAGGGGTAGCATTACTTCCTTAGATCTAGACACTATGCTCCTATTGATGCAGGCCAAAATCCCATTGGCTTTTTTTTGCCGCCACGTCACATTGTTGGCTCATGTTTAACTTGTTGTCCACGAGGACTCCAAGATCTTTTTCACACGTACTGCTCTCGAGCCAGGCGTCCCCCATTCTGTATCTTTGCATTTCATTTTTTCTGCCAAAGTGGAGTATCTTGCATTTGTCACTGTTGAACTTCATTTTGTTAGTTTTGGCCCATCTCTCTAATCTGTCAAGATCGTTTTGAATTCTAATAGCAAACATAAAACGTTTTTTCTCTCAAGAAATGTAGGTTGAAAAAATGGTTCCCCGAGGAGCTGGAGTATTCTTGAATATTCCATGACATTTCAGCAGGATTGCAGAACTACACAAAATTGTGGCACTGCCTTGACTGTCAAATAATTTAAAAAATGCAAACAAAAGTGGCTGGAACTGAACTCCTCTTTTGGTTTTGAAAAGCAGGCTGTTGCTGTATTATCCCGTTACATAACAGAATAAGGACTATGACTATTTTAAAAGTGAATTGATAGCCCTGAAGCATTATGAAGGTGATCCACACACACATTTTTTTTTTGTCCAGGAAAAGTGCAATTGAAATGGCAGGGAGAAGGTTTGAGGAAAAGAGACAAAAAGAGTTCTGGAGGTCTCAAAAGCACGGTTTTTATTTCCAGCTGGGGCTCTGGAGTGGAGCTATGTCCAAAAGCATCCAGAGCACCGAGATAGGTGTTGACTGCTTTTTTATACCCTCCAATTGCAGGCAAACAAAGAACATGCTTCTACATACATTGACGTCATTCTCTGCGTCACTTTAGCATCACAAAAATATCAAATTATCAAAATATCAAATATCTTCCAACATCCCGTATAGATTACTGCAATGCTCTCTACGTGAGGTTGCCTTTGAAGACGGCTCGGAAGCTACAAATGGTCCAACGATTGGCAGCCAGGTTGTTAACAGGAGCAGCACTCAGGGAGCACACCACTCCTCTGCTGTGCCAGCTCCACTGGCTGCTAATTTGCTACCGGGCACAATTCAAAGTGCTGGCTTTAGCCTTTAAAGCCCTAAACGGTTCTGGCCCGACCTATCTGTCCGAACGCATCACCCCCTATGAACCAGTTAGGACATTTAGATCGTCCGGGGAGGCCCTGCTCTCAATCCCGCCAGCCTCACAAGCACGGCTGGCGGGGACGAGAGACAGGACCTTCTCCGTGGTGGCGCCTCGGCTGTGGAACGCCCTTCCCGCAGACGTTAGATCGGCTCCCTCCCTGCTGGCGTTCAGGAGAAGAGTGAAGACCTGGCTCTTTGAACAGGCGTTCAATTAAGCAGTGCAATTCAATTGACTGAGTTTGGAACTGGAATAATGGATGAGGAGATCGGATTGTGATTTTACTGATGAGATGTGACGGATTAGTTATTGGATGTATTGATGTTTGTTCATTTAATGATGTATTGTTGTATTGTTTTAACTGCTTTAGTGACTGTCTAGATGCTAATGCTATGTTCTTTGTATTTTGTCGTGTTGTAAACCACACTGAGTCGCCTACGGGCTGAGATAGTGCGGTATACAAATAAAGTATACTTCCACTTTATATTAGAAAAATTTTTTACCCGGGCTAGATTTGAGCAGCTCGACATTAAGTCCAAGTTGGGACGACATCAGAATATTCCCTACACGAGGAGAACCTGTAGGTGTCGTGAGGTAGATGCAGAAGTGGAGGACTCAGAACATTTTTTCTTAAAATGTCCCTACTACAACAGGATCCAGTCTTACTACCTAGAGCCTCTGCTGGAGAATCATACTTATTCAGAGAATAAGGAGAAATTGCACATCCTCCTTCAGGGCTCAGATAAAAACTCTATTTTAAAATTGACCCTTTTTATCCAAAAAGCGCTGGCCATCCGTGAGAAGATGGAAGCAGAGAGAGGCGACCTTGCTGCCATCAGCAAAACTCAAACTTAAAAACTTAATATGGACACGCCACTAGTTTTACCTACCCATGCCCCCCACTCTAACCCTATTTTAAGGAATTAAACAATTTTAATCTTTTAACCTTTTTATCTCGTAGTTGCTCAATTATTTAGGAGTGGGTTGACAGGCCAGTAGGCCATGATGCCTCGTATTCATATATGGTTTTACTGTATGTGTATGTTTTGTATGTTTTGATATGGTCAAAATTGACTAATCAATAAAGAATTGTATATTAAATAAAGTAAATAAATAAATAATAAATACAAAAGGCATGTCTCTGTGTATTTCTTTCTAGCAGCAGCACACAGCTTACAGCTTACATTCATCAATCAAGGGACCTACTTTGACCTGTCATGAGGCTCCTTACTTAGAAGTCAGATGCTGGGCTCGGTACCAGTCTCTGTCTCTGGAATGTTCAGAGAGCATGTCCCCCTCTTCTGAAATGTTTACCTCCCTCTTTCTGTGCCTGGACAGCAGCTTGGATTTCTGATACAGAGAGAGCCTGATTTTTTCTATACATTTCAGTGCTTGTAAAGTACATACAATTTATACATAAATCAATATCCATTTTTCCAATATCTCCTCATCACAACCTGGTGAGTCCAGAGAGGTTCAGAGCCACATTTCATCCCCTTTTACATTGCTGCAGTTCAGTTATTCCATTTCATAAACAAGGTCATTCCACAAACTTGCACAAACTAAGCATAGGGATGCGTTTATTTACATATCCTAGTCCTTCTTCCACCTTGCATTCAGACTAGGTCTGTCACAGAAACACAAAGGCTCACTGGGAATTTGAGGCATTTGAATTGTTCCTTAAACAAGATGAGCCTTTCCATTATAATCGGCGGGGTGAATTTAGTCTCCAAAGTGATGTTAAGCAGTACAGATTTCTGCATGTGACTCAAGTATATGCACAGCTTCTCACTGGACAGGTAGGTTAGTTGGGCAGGAGAGGACGGCATGGAATCCCTGAATACAAAGAAAAAGATGAGAGAAAAATAAGCTCATGCATTTTAAAAAATAAAACTCAACTGTTGATGAGTAAATTTCACCAAAAGAGATATCAAAAGGCTTCTATTAGCCTTACTAAGGAATGCCTTAGACCCTTCTCTGATGTAGTCTATAAGCACCCAAGAGACCAACAATCTTCTAGTTTTGTTTCCTTGTTTCCTTATTTATTCCTTATTTATTTATTTACTTTACTTTACTTTACTTTACTTTACTTCTATACCGCTGTTCTCAGCCCGAGGGCGACTCACAGCGGTTCACAACCAATAAAAACAGCAATAATTCAATGCAATAATGTAACAACAATTAACAACATATTACCCAACAATAAACAATTACTACAATTAACCAATCACTATCGTCTCATCATCCAAAAACATAATCCAGAATTCATCATCCATTGTTCCATTCCTAAGTTCATTGCCAATTATTGCACTAGTTATTCGAACGCCTGCACAAACAGCCAGGTCTTCAGTTTTTTGCGGAATACCATTAGAGATGGTGCTAGCCTAATGTCCGTGGGAAGGGCGTTCCACAGCCGAGGAGCCACCACCGAGAAGGCCCTATCTCTCGTCCCCACCAGCCGTGCTTGAGAAGCAGGCGGGATCAAGAGCAGGGCCTCCCCAGAAGATCTCAAAGTCCTGGTGGGTTCATAGGCAGAGATGCGATCAGATAGGTATCTTGGGCCGGAACCGTTTAGGGCTTCCATTTGTTTTACTCCTTGAACATTCAGGAGGGTGGGTGGAGGCTCATGTACTATCATGATACAATCAGATCATGGGTCAATTGAGTGCAATATTGTCTAATCCACTGCTGTGTGTCCTGACCCCAAAGGAGTCCCCATAACTCAATGTTGGGGTTTCTGAACACCACCCATTTACATATATCTGTTAACAACAACCTGCAGTGTTTAAAATGGACTCTGCAGAAAATGCTTCCGCTTTACTCATCAAGAAAGGGGAAATCAGCCTGTTTAGCAAGCCCTGCAAATGCTGAATTATTATCAGTAAATGTTTGATTTCCGTATCTATTTTCTATACCTATATACCTGAGGTCATATAACATTTTTCAGACAGAAAAGGATCATGAGTGGAAAAGGTTTAAGAAGACATGATCTAGTCTGTTTCACTGCAGGAATTTTGCCCAGTGCCCTTCCCTGGCACAAACTGAAATATTAGAGACTAGCTGTACCCGCCACACGTTGCTGTGATCGATCTTCCCTCCCTCTTTCTCTTCTTTCTCCCCTTCCTTCCTTCCTTCCTTCCTTCCTTCCTTTCCTCTTTCCTTCCTTCTTTCACTTTTTTCTTTCCTTCTCTCCTTCCTTCCTTCTCTTCCTCTTCCCTTCCTTCCCCCCACCTTTTCTTTCTCTTCCTCTTTCTCCCCGTTCTTCCTTCTCTACCTAATCTATCTATCTGGAGGATTGCTAGGAGTTGTAGTCCAGGAACAGGAAATTGGAAATATGCAGGGATTGGGATGCTCTCAAAGAGATCCAAGGAGAAGAAAACTTGCATCTTGGAAGCAGTGCATTTGGATCATCCTCCTCTCTTAAAGGGCCTGGTCTAGGGGATGCTGGGAGCTGTAGTCTAGAAGAGAGTGTGGATATACTATTGTGTGTTTAGTTTGTTTAAGTCCCTTCTGCTGTGTTTTTCAGTGTATTTATGAGTGATGGTCACTGATAGGTGTATTATGTCCAAATTTAGTGTCAACTTGTCCAGTGGTTTTTGAGTTATGTTAATCCCACAAACGAACATTACATTTTTATTTATATAGACTAGCTGTCCCCTGCCACGCGTTGCTGTGGCCCACATGGGGGTTCTGAGTGGGAGGTTTTGCCCAATTCTATTGTTGGTGGGGTTCAGAATGCTCTGTGATTGTAGGTGAACTTTAAATCCCAGCAACTACAACTCCCAAATGTCAAGATTCTATTTTCCCCAAACTCCACCAGTGTTCACATTTGGGCATATTGAGTCTTTGTGTAGAGTTTGGTTCAGATATCAGATCCATCATTGTTTGAGTCCACAATGATTTCTGGATGTAGGTGAACTACAACTCCAAAACCAAAGGACACTGCCCACCAAACCCTTCCAGTATTTTCTGTTGGTCATGGGAGAACTGTGTGCCAAGTTTGGTTCAGTTCCATCGTTGATGGGGTTCAGAATGCTCTTTGATTGTAGGTGAACTATAAATCCTAGCAACTACAACTCCCAAATGACAAAATCATTTTTTTGAATGAAGGATATACATACATTTCTACATTTAAGGAAAACGTTGAATAAAGAGAACAAATTCCTGCTTTGACCACCCCATCCCAGTAGCTTTTCATCATAATCCCATGTTCTTTCAAACATTATGTTCTCAGACTCTCCCAGCCAGCCAGCACAGTGAAGTCTTTAAATATAGTCTGAAAAAGTAACTTTCCCAAGCTCTGACTGCTAAAGACTATCAAGAAATCTTGCAAGGGATATCATCACTCCCTGAGATTTTTAACCTTCCTAGTTATAAAAGGCAAGCACTTTGGAGAGACCAGAGCAAAGATATAGAACAGCCAGAGGCGGCCCTAGGTAATTTTCAATGGTAAGCAAACAGTATTTTGGTGCCCCCCAACCAATCACTGATATTTATTTTCTGTTCGTCGTGGGAGTTCTGTGTGCCATATTTGGTTCAATTCCATCATTGGTGGAGTTCAGAATGCTCTTTGATTGTAGGTGAACTATACATCCCAGTAACTCCAACTCGCATATGTCAAGGTCTATTTTCCCCCAAGAGCGCCTCAAGAGTGCCCCTGGGCAAAGTCAACTATACTGCAAAGGCTTACTTTGCGTAATGGGTTGAGCCGCCCCTGAGAACAGCAGGTCTTTGTGAGTAGGAAACTCCATTTTCAAGTCCTGATGTTTCCTCATTCAAATATTTGAGAGTATTAGTAGGGTTGATTGTGGAAATAATAATAATTTTGGAATATATAATCCAATATTCTGAAACTGGAGCATTGTTCAGGCCTCCAGATGTTGTCAATCCCATCCTCTCTCATTTCACCAATTTGACAGGAAAGGACTCTATTAATTCTCTCTCTCCCCACTTTTTTCAGCTGCTTAAATTTTTTCTTGGTTTCATTCATTCTTCCAATGTACTATTTGTCTATGGATGTCCCAAGTCAGCGTCTTTGGTATTCTTCCCCAATCCCCATACCAAGCAATATGCTTTATGGGTTTTTTCGGGCTATAGAGCCATGTTCTAGAGCAGTGGTTCTCAACCTGGGGTCCCCAGATGTTTTTGGCCTCCAACTCCCAGAAATCCTAACAGCTGGTAAACTGGCTAGGATTTCTGGGAGTTGTAGGCCAAAAACATCTGGGGACCCCAGGTTGAGAACCACTGTTCTAGAGGCATTTCTCCTGACGTTTCGCCTGCATCTATGGCAAGCATCCTCAGAGGTTGAGAAGGTCTGTTGGAAGTAGGAAAAATAGGTTTATATATCTGTGGAATGGCTGGGGTGGGGCAAGGAGCTCTTCCCTGCTGCAATTAGGTGTGAATGTTTAGCTGATCACCTTCATTAGCATTTGAAGGCCTGCCTGAGTCTGGGAAAATCTTTTGCTGGGAGGTGTTAATCTGTGCCTGGTTTTTTCCTCTCTGTTGTTTAGCTGTTATAATTTTAGAGTTTTTTAATACTGGTAGCCAGATTTTGTTCATTTTCATGGTCTCTTCCTTTCTGTTGAAATTGTCCACATGCTTGTGGATTTCAATGGCTTCTCTGTGTAGTCTGACATGGTGGTTGTTGGTGTGGTCCAGCATTTCTGTGTTCTCAAATAATATGCTGTGTCCAGGCTGGTTCATCAGGTGCTCTGCTATGGCTGACTTCTCTGGTTGAAGTAGTCTGCAGTGCCTTTCATGTTCCTTGATGCGTGTCTGGGCGCTGCGTTTGGTGGTCCCTATGTAGACTTGTCCACAGCTGCATGGTATACGGTAGACTCCTGCAGAGGTGAGAGGATCCCTCTTGTCCTTTGCTGAATGTAGCATTTGTTGGATTTTCTTGGTGGGTTTGTAGATTGTTTGTATGTTTGTATGTGGACAATTTCAACAGAAAGGAAGAGACCATGAAAATGAACAAAATCTGGCTACCAGTATTAAAAAACTCTAAAATTATAACAGCTAAACAACAGAGAGGAAAAAACCAGGCACAGATTAACACCTCCCAGCAACAGATTTTCCCAGGCTCAGGCAGGCCTTCAAATGCTAATGAAGGTGATCAGCTAAACATTCACACCAAATTGCAGCAGGGAAGAGCTCCTTGCCCCACCCCAGCCATTCCACAGATATATAAACCCATTTTTCCTACTTCCAACAGACCTTCTCAACCTCTGAGGATGCTTGCCATAGATGCAGGCGAAACGTCAGGAGAAATGCCTCTAGAACATGGCTCTATAGCCCGAAAAAACCCACAAGAACCTAGTGATTCCAGCCATGAAAGCCTTCGACAATACAATATGCTTTATAGTTCTGTTTTCCCATGATCAAATGCCTCAGAGCCATGAAAAAAACTTACGAAATGGAATCATCTGCACTGGCTAACTGGAGCAGAGGAGCAAGAATACTGAGCAAGATGAGCCACATCACTGCAGAATTCGTCTTCTGAGACAAAACTTGTAGAGGGCAGGAAAGAACCAAACCTCTCCTGTTAGATGCTCTCTTAGCTTAACTAAAGCTCATTTTATACCTTCACGTTGTGAAATACGAGCCTACACTTGAGTGAAGGAGAGAGGTCAACCATAACAGGTTGCTGAACAAGTTCTCTTAAAGGCAGCTCTGTGCCGAAAAACTCTTAAATCCATAGCTGGAATTCAATGAATTGGAAATCAACTATGTTGAGTGCAATGCCAACACATAATTAGAACCCATGCATAAGAGTAAATCTGGATTCAAATTTCAGTCCAAACAAGGAAGAAAAATTCCTTAGAAGAGCAAAGCCTCTTTTCATATGGTTGGAGCCAAATTTCTGCAAGAAGTTGCTCAACAAAATAGTCCGGTTTCATTTGTGAATATTGATAACACTATTAAACAAATTTTTAATGATTTTGTTCCTAGTTTGAAAGTGTTATTATTGTTGAATTGTACAGTACTTACTTTGAAAGTAGTTGTTATACTTCAGAAACTTCATTTTTGTGGCTGCCATATACTGTGTTGAATTGCTTGAGACTCGAGATATTCACTGATAAGCTATAGCAAAATATGCTGCAGGATCATAGAATCATAGAATCATAGAGTTGGAAGAGACCTCATGGGCCATCCAGTCAAGAAGCAGGAACATCGCATTCAAATCACCCCTGACAGATAGCCATCCAGCCTCTGTTTAAAAGCCTCCAAAGAAGGAGCCTCCACCACACTCCGGGGCAGAGAGTTCCACTGCTGAACGGCTCTCACAGTCAGGAAGTTCTTCCTCATGTTCAGATGGAATCTCCTTTCTCGTAGTT
Organism: Anolis sagrei; assembly: GCF_037176765.1. Taxonomy (NCBI): domain Eukaryota; kingdom Metazoa; phylum Chordata; class Lepidosauria; order Squamata; family Anolidae; genus Anolis; species Anolis sagrei. Next base: position 168,671,839 of record NC_090022.1, on the reverse strand, counting down.
TGAAGCCATTGTTTCGTGTCCTAGTCTCCAGGGAAGCAGAAAACAAGCTTGCTCCCTCCTCCCTGTGGCTTCCTCTCACATATTTATACATGGCTATCATATCTCCTCTCATTCTTCTCTTCTTCAGGCTAAACATGCCCAGCCCCTTTAGTCACTCCTCATAGGGCTTGTTCTCCAGACCCTTGATTGTTTTAGTCGCCCTCCTCTGGACACATTCCAGCTTGTCAAGATTTTCTTGAATTGTGGTGCCCAGAATTGGACACAATATTCCAGGTGTGGTCTAACCAAAGCAGAAGAGAGGGGTAGCATTACTTCCCTGGACCTAGACACTATGCTCCTATTGATGCAGGCCAAAATCCCATTGGCTTTTTTTGCCACCGCATCACATTGTTGGCTCATGTTTAATTTGTTGTCCACGAGGACTCCAAGATCTTTTTCACATGTACTGCTCTCAAGCCAGGCGTCTCCCATTCTATATCTTTGCATTTTGTTTTTTCTGCCTAAGTGGAATATCTTGCATTTGTCCCTGTTGAACTTCATTTTGTTAGTTTCGGCCAATCATCTCTCTAATCTGTCATGATCATTTTGAATCCTGCTCCTGTCCTCTGGAGTATTGGCTATCCCTCCCAATTTGGTGTCATCTGCAAACTTGATGATTGTGCCTTCTAGCCCTTCATCTAAGTCATTAATCAAGATGTCGTACAGGACCAGGACCAGGACAGGACCCTGCTTGTGCCACTCCGCTTGTCACTTCTTTCCAGGATGAAGAGGAAGCATTGGGGAGAATCACCCTCATTATCAAGAGAGGTCTACCCCTCTGTTTAAGGAGCTCCATTGGCTGCCATTCATTTTCCGAGCCCAATTCAAGGTGCAGGTGCTTACTTACAAAGCCCTAAACGGTTTGGGACCACCCTACCTGCGTGACCGCATCACCATCTACGAACCCACACGCTCGCTACGGTCATCTGGAGAGGCCCTGCTCGTGATCCCACCCACGTCGCAAGCGCGCTTGGTGGGGACACGGGACAGGGCCTTTTCTGTGGCGGCCCCCCGACTTTGGAACGCCCTCCCAAAAGATCTCAGACAGGCCCCCAGTCTAGCCACTTTCAGAAGGAATTTAAAAACTTGGCTGTTCCGTTGTGCCTTCCCAGACTAGGAATCCCCACCCCAAGTCCTAGTAGCACCTTAGCATAACTAATTGTTGCTGCACACCGCACTTTTAACCTTACGTGCCTCCTACCATTTCAGCACTTTTAACCCTTGTACCCCAGTGCGCCGGCCGAACCAGTTTTAATAATGTCTTGATGTACTGTCATTGTGGTTATTTTGCTTATTGTTGGAGGCTTCGGCCTGTGTAAGCCGCATCGAGTCCTCCGGGAGATGCTAGCGGGGTACAAATAAAGTTAATAATAATAATAATAATAATAATAATAATTTAACCAATTACAGATCCACCTCACCGTAGTTTTGCCTAGCCCACATTGGACTGCAGGATGTCTTGCAAAACCAAAGTGTTTGCAGTTTAATATACTTTTTCCATGTTTTTTATGATAGAACCAATTAAGAAATGACATTTATAACCCCCGGGAACAAAAATTGTGTTACATAGTGTAATCCACTTGGATCCCTCCCACTTTTGTAGTGCTTGTCTTGCTTATAGGTGGCCAGTTACTGTTTAGTATTTGTGTTCTCTAGATCAAAGCTTCTTAAATTGTGGATCATAACCTCATTTGGCATCCCCATAACTGATTGTGAGGCTTACAAATAATCGTGTACCTTGTCACCTAGTGTTCTAGACCAGGGTTCCTCAAACTTTTTAAACAGAGGGCCAGGTCACAGTCCCTCAAACTGTTGGAGGGCCGGATTATAATTTGAAAAAAAAAAAAAAACATGAATACATTCCTATGCACACTGCACATCTTATTTGTAGTGCAAAAAAAAAACAACAACTTTAAAACAATACAATAATTAAAACAAATATAAACTTATTAGTATTTCAATGGGAAGTGTGGGCCTGCTTTTGGCTGATAAGATAGGGTTGTTGTTCTTGTTATTGTGTGCTTTCAAGTCATTTCAGACTTAGGTTGACTCTGAGTGAGGGCTGGGTAAATAATCTTGGAGGGCCGTATGCCGTCCCTGGGCCATAGTTTGAAGACCCAGCATGCCCAGTGTGGAACACATCTCACCACACTAAAACAGTAGATGTGGCTCTTAATGAGACATGCCGCATTATCACAGGGTGTCTGCAACCCACACCACTGGAGAAATTACACTGCTTAGCCAGTATTGCACCACCTGACATCCGCCGGGAAGTAGCAGCCAATAGTGAAAGGACCAAGGCAGAAACATCTCCAGCTCATCCCCTGTTTGGGTATCAGCCAGCACGTCAACGACTTAAATCAAGACATAGTTTTCTTAGATCTACAGAGACACTCGCTGGAACACCCCAGTAAGCGAGAGTCCAAAAGTGGCAGGCCCAAACCCAGCGCCTCAATCCATGGGTGATACCAGATGAGAGACTCCCCCCTGGGCACTCAGAAGACTGGGCGACTTGGAAGGCGCTGAACAGATTGCGCTCTGGCACCACGAGATGCAGAGCCAATCTTAAGAAATGGGGCTACAGGGTGGAATCCTCGGCATGCGAGTGCGGAGAAGAGCAAACCACTGACCACCTGCTGCAATGCACCCTGAGCCCTGCCACATGCACGATGGAGGACCTTCTTGCAGCAACCCCAGTGGCACTCCAAGTGGCCAGATACTGGTCAAAGGACATTTAACCAAATACCAAATTTGCAAAATCTGTGTGGTTTTTTTTTCCCCTTTCTTTTTTTTTCTTTTTCTTTTTAATCTCTGTGTTTGTTTTGCTCTGTTAGAATTGTAATACAATGGTTGCTGATGACACAATAAATAAATAAGTTTGAAGACCTCTGTTCTAGACATTTACAAATGCAGCAAATGCTTCTTCTGTACTTCATTAAAATGGAAAATCAACGTGCCTTGTGTAGCAAGCTTTGCAAATGTTGATTTTGCTTGATAGCTACCTTTTCAGTTTTAGGGTACGGTTCCAGTATCCAGGCAGACTCCAAAAGGGGGCTTAGACAAAGATAGTCCGTTTGGGGGGGGGGGCTGAAGGAGGAACCATTTCCACTATTTTTGCTGGTTATTCCCCCTCCCCACTTCCTATATCAAAAATGATGGTTGTTTCCATGATGGGGACATGGTTGGGGGAGAATAACAAGAAAACCAGGGAAAATGATTTAACTCTTTCAAACACCTTCCCTCTCTGTCTAGTATCTTGTGGCCTCTACCTGATTAATGGAACAGTACCAGTTTTAGAAATACTTTCCTTCAAATTTTGATTCTAAAAAAAGACTAAGTTGTGTTCATAAACCATACTCAATAAAAATCAAAAATACATGATCTGCCATTAAAAGTTCAAGAAGAATTTGCCTACTACCTCTGCAGGAAAGGTAGGGCTAATACCACCTGTTTGGCTTTTGAGGAAAGAAAAGGACATGGACTGCATGTGTATATGTACACAGAGACTATAATGGGAACAAGAGGGGTGTGTATGGGTCGATTTCAGGCACATGGTTCATTCTACAACCTGGGACCTTTAAGGTTGGAGGTATGGACCACCAAAACCACATTGTTTTGGAAAAAAAGGAGACCCAAGAGAATATATCCTGCCACCTCAAACCAAAAATGTTGAAGATCCTCTGCATCTTCTGGGGAGGCCCTGCTCTCTATCCCGCCTGCTTCACAGGTGCGGCTGGCGGAGACGAGAGACAGGGCCTTTTCTGTGTTGGCCCCTCGGCTGTGGAACGCCCTTCTCATGGAGGTAAGATCAGCCCTCTCGCTAATAGTGTTCCGAAGAAGATTAAAAACCTGGATGTTCGAACAGGCATTTGGTTAATCGGTGCAATGAATGTGATGATTACAGGAATGGAAATATGGATGACGAAATTGGATCACGACTTTAGTTATGAGATGCATTGGGTTGTTATGGTTGTGTCAATATTGTATATTATGCTTTTATGGTTTTAAATTGTATATCGTTGACTGTCTTTTATCCTTGTTGTAAACCGCATTGAGTCGCCTGTTAGGCTGAGAAACTGCGTTATACAAGTAAAGTAAATAAATAAATAAATCTTGCAGTGTCAAATATTCAGCCAAGGTAAGATTTTGCCTGTAGTCTCAAATAGCTGTCAAAAGTGCTATAAATAAATCTGTATGTTCAGAATTGAGGCATGATCAGTGCTGGAGTGCTGCCTCTAGAATCATAGAATCATAGAGTTGGAAGAGACCTCATGAGCCATCCAGTCCAACCCCCTGCCAAGAAGCAGGAATATTGCATTCAAAGCACCCCTGACAGATGGCCATCCAGCCTCTGTTTAAAAGCCTCCAAAGAAGGAGCTTCCACCACACTCCGGGGCAGAGAGTTCCACTGCTGAACGGCTCTCACAGGAAGTTCTTTCTAATGTTCAGATGAAATCTCCTTTCTTGTAATTTGAAGCCATTATTCTGCGTCCTAGTCTCCAGGGCAGCAGAAAACAAGCTTGTTCTCTCCTCTGTATCTTCTTCTCACATACTTATACATGGCTATCATGTCTCCTCTCAGCCTTCTTTTCTTCAAGCTAAACATGCCCAGCTCTTTAAGCCACTCCTCATAGGGCTTGTTCTCCAGACCCTTGATCATTTTAGTCGCCTTCCTCTGGACACTTTCCAGCTTGTCAATATCTCCCTTCAATAAGCAAGCACACCCATCTCATGAGTGTAAACAATGAACTGTTTTAAAATAAAGTATTTTCTGAGTTATTATCACTGTTTGATTTGCATAATTATTTTATATACCTATATACTCAAGATTGCATAAAAATATACAGTGCAAAAAAAAAAAGGTGGGAAGTGAAAAAAGTTCCAGAAGACCTGCTCTAGATGGTGCTCAAGATGTTTTGCTCAATAGCCTGATCCTCTCAGGGCTTAATAGTCAATGTTACAGAAATGAAGAACCTGTGGCTTTCTTGAGATTGTTAAGACTAGTTTCCATGATCCCTGACCTTTAGCCCTGCTGACTGGGACTAATGGGAGCTCTATCTATCAGCATCAAGAATGACAGGTTTCTCAACATTGCATTTCCCCCCAAAAAAACAAAAAACACTCTGGTACTGTGATAACTAGATATGCAACCACTACGAGGGATATTTATAGAATATATCAACTTTTGAAATAAATGTTATTTTCTTTAGAAGTGAGTCTACAAGCAATACTTAGTTTAAGTCCCTACCCAACCCATTTACTTTATTAAAGTTTATCTTGGCTTCGTATTAGCAAACTTGAATTTTGCATTCACAGAGTATATAGCGGTAAAATAGAAGAGTCCCATATATTTCATTGCAACAAATGGCAGATACACGTTTGATTTTATCTTTTTGGTTCCCTGCAACCTACAAGTCAACCAGGATTTTGTGTGACATATTTAGGAAGCATGACACAACAATTCACAGACTGAAAACCCAAAAGAATGACTTCTAGGTGAGGACTGATCATAGAATCATAGCATCAAAGAGTTGAAAGAGACCTCATGGGCCATCCAGTCCAACCCCATTCTGCCAAGAAGCAGGAATATTGCATTCAAATCACCCCTGACAAATGGCCATCCAGCCTCCGCTTAAAAGCTTGTTTTCTGCTTCCTTGGAGACTAGGACGCGGAACAATGGCTTCAAACTACAAGAGAGGAGATTCCATCTGAACACGAGGAAGAACTTCCTGACTGTGAGAGCTGCTCAGCAGTGGAACTCTCTGCCCCGGAGTGTGGTGGAGGCTCCTTCTTTGGAAGCTTTTAAACAGAGGCTGGATGGCCATCTGTCAGGGGTGATTTGAATGCAATATTCCTGCTTCTTGGCAGGGGGTTGGACTGGATGGCCCATGAGGTCTCTTCCAACTCTTTGATGCTATGATTCTATGATTCTATGATTCTATCTGCCTTGAGATTCTGGGTTATATGCAGAAGTGGCCCTAGGTAATTTTCAACGGTAAGCAAACAGTATTTTGCCCCCCCCCCCGCCCCCCCCCCCCCAAACCAATCACTGATATATATTTTCTGTTCGTTATGGGAGTTCTGTATGCCATATTTGGTTCAATTCCATCATTGGTAGAGTTCAGAATGCTCTTTGATTTTAGGTGAACTATACATCCCAGTAACTACAACTCACATATGTCAAGGTCTATTTTCCCCCAAGAGTGCCTCAAGAGCGCCCCTGGGCAAAATCAACTATACTGCAAATGCTTACTTTGCGTAATGGGTTGAGCCGCCCCTGGTTATATGCTGTGCGGAAGGGTCCGTAGTGAAGTGAAACCCTCTCACTAATCCTCTGGCCTGTTTGCTCCATCCAACTGCCTTACTTGCGCATTGAAATGCAAGACAAACAGAAGGAAACACCCACAAAGGGATGTGCATGTGTATAGAATCATAGAGTTGGAAGAGACATGGGCCATCCAGTCCAACCCCCTGCCAAGAAGCTGGAATATTGCATTCAAAGCACCCCTGACAGATGGCCATCCAGCCTATGTTTAAAAGCTTCCAAAGAAGGAGCCTCCACCACACTCCAGGGCAGAGAGTTCCACTGCTGAACGGCTCTCACAGTCAGGAAGTTTTTCCTCATGTTCAGATGGAATCTCCTTTCTTGTAGTTTGAAGCCATTGTTCCGCATCGTAGTCTCCAGGGAAGCAGAAAACAAGCTTGCTCCCTCCTCTCTGTATCTTCCTGTCACATATTTATACATGGCTATCATATCTCCTCTCAGCCTTCTCTTCTTCAGGCTAAACATGCCCAGTTCCCTAAGCTGCTCCTCATAGGGCTTGTTCTCCAGACCCTTGCCTGATGACAGATTGATATTCCTACTAAAGCTCTTTGGCAGGGAAATCTTAGGCACTCAATAGCCATAGCCAACTAGGAGCCAAGTTCCAGCCATCAAAAATTTCAGTAAAGTGCCAGCTCTTTAACTACATTTTTTCCCCCCAAGATGAACCTCCATTAACATTAGCACAAAATGAATACTGTTTTGCAGGATGGAAAAGAAGCTAGCAGAACATTAATACCTTCAAACAATCAAGATTTGACATCAACAAAAATATACAGTGCCTTACACAAACTATTGAAAACTTCAGATTTTGTAATAACCCCTTGTATTTAATAATGCATTTTGAATGTTGAAAAGTAAGTATTCAGTTTTCCAGCACAATCAAGTCATACAAGTTTTCAGGGATTGTATCTCTATTTCATCTGAAATGAGAGAGGCCCAGTCTCAGAAAATCTTTAGGGTCATTTACAAAGATACTGAGATAGTTATGGCCCGGGGACTGGATATGGCCCTCCAAAGTCATTTACCCGGCCCTTACTCAGGGTCAGCCTAAATCTGAAATAACTTGAAAGCACACAACAACAACAACAACAGCAACAACAATCCTATCTCATCAGCCAAAAGCAGGCCCAAACTTCCCATTGAAATACTAATAAGTTTATATTTGTTAAAATTGTTCTTCTTTTTAATTATTGTATTGTTTTAAAGTGGTTTTTGCACTACAAATATGGTATGTGCTGTTGTAGTTCAGCGTGTTGGTAGTGTTGCTACTCCTGGTAGTAGGGAGAAAAGGTCTGCTCAGGAGTCAGAGGGAGAACAACAGCGAAAGTGCATTAGGGAAATCATTATGGCCCCAAGTGATACTGACACGTTTCAAGGCTTCTCAGATTGCGAAATGGGGGATGGGGAAGAGAGAAGAGGTGTAAAGAGGGCTGCTCGCGAGCCGGAGTCCGAAGGGGAATTGAGGAGGAAGTGCATCCGGGAAATACTTAGTGCACCAACAGAGGATGAGGATTTCTTGGGGTTCGAAAGGAGTTCTTGGTCATAGAATCATAGAATCGTAGAATCAAAGAGTTGGAAGAGACCTCATGGGCCATCCAGTCCAACCCCCTGCCAAGAAGCAGGAATATTGCATTCAAATCACCCCTGACAGATGGCCATCCAGCCTCTGCTTAAAAGCTTCCAAAGAAGGAGCCTCCTCTGGGAGTGATATAGATGAGGAGGAATTAGACTGGACCCATGTTCAACAAATAAGGGACATTTGCAACCAACCCACCTCCAGTGAGGAATTTGAGGGGTTCACTGAGGATTGGCAGCCAGGGACCTCTTGGCAGGATTTAAGTCTTAGCAGATGCTGGCAGAGGTGGAGGGATGGGCGCTCGGATTCAGCTGCAGGGTTGGGAGCAGCTGAGAGTGGTGACGAAAGGGTAGGGAGCTCATCAAGCTCTGATGAGGAACTTTGAGATAAAAGTGGGCTCTGTTTGCATGATACTTTGCAGAAGGCAAAGCGTCTTTATTGGACATAACTCTTTGTACTGCCAACTCTTGAATTTGGGTCCTGGGCTACAGCTTCATGTGTTCCTGAATTCCTGTTTCTCGGTGATTCCTGCGTTCCATCATTTGTTTACCTATGGCTTGACCACGGACCGGTTTGACTAACGTTTTTGGTTTTCTGGACTTCAAACTCTTATAACTTTGTGCCTGAACAATTCCTCGTTTTGGGACTTCGTTTTTCCAGCTTCTGTGACTTTGTTTTTGTGCTGTGCCAATTTACAAGCGAATTGCTTAACTTTGAGTTTAATCCGGATTATAAAGCAGCGCTATATTTATTTATTTATTTATTTATTTATTTGCTTTATTTCTATACCGCATTTTTCAGCCTAATTCGGCGACTCAATGCGGTTTATATTCCGGGTTATATTTTTTGTTACTGGTATCGCTTTGTTTTTGATGCCAAATTACTACAGATACTCTTTTGCAATGAAGCTAAGTGCTTGAAAGACTATTTTGTATAATAAAGCTGTGTTTTGAACTCTTATCTTGTGTTTGGCTCTAATTAAGGCTTCTGGGTTCTGACATGTACAGTGTGCACAGGAATTCATTCATGGTTATTTTCAAATTATAATCCGGCCCTCCAACAGTTTGAGGGACTCTGTTTAAAAAAGTTTGAGGACCTCTGCTTTAGGTTGTCCAGCAGACTAAGGTTTATGGAGAAGCTTGGTGTATCCTTTTCTGTCATTGCTTCCCTTTTGATTTGGCGCTCTACCTGCCTATTCTCGTAACCCTTAAAATACTAAAGTAAATGCTATCCAAGAAAGTTTGGTCTTGCCTAATAAGGAGCTGATCTTAAAGTTTTATTCTCGACACTAGCTGTACTACAGCAGAAAGTGGTAGTATACTACATACCTAGGAAAGAGCAAATGCAGGCAAAAGATCTTGATGTCAAAATGTTCTTAGAAAAACAAACAAATAAAAAGACATGTTCAATCAAAGTCAGCTCAATAAGGTGTTTGCCAACCCATAAAGCTAAGGCTTAACGTGGTTGAATCTTCCCAGTAGTTGCTTAAAATGTACCACGTTGTTCTCTGACACAAATGCATGTCTCAAATATTTCCTGCTCTCCCACGAAGCGGATACTCAGATATAATCTTAAGAGCTTGTCTAGCACAATTCCTAAAGCAGCAGCCTCTGACCAGCCAACCAGCTGACCTTTCTTCTTTTTCCTCTTTGAGGTCATGATTGCTCAACAATGGTGGTAGGCAGACAAGGCTATCATAATGCTCTTTGCTTGAAGATCTTCATGTTTCAGTGAGAGAGGAAAGTGTACACCTTTTGTCTCCTTGTTTGTCTTCCTTGCTACATCTTTATTCATAATGTATTGATATACCAATAAATTCCTGATGATAGGGAAAGCAGGACAGTTGCTTCCACTTTCCTCTCTTTCCTCTTGCCCGTCTAATTATATATTACTAGCTGTCCCCTGCCATGTGTTGCTGTGGCCCAGTCTGTTGATCTGGAAAATAAAGCAGTGAGAAAGTGTTGGTTTCTAATATATGTAATGTCTTTATGCTTGTGGGTAAACAGTATTTCCTGCTGTTTCTTTGTCAGTATTGATGTGGAGGGTGTCTGGTTTGCCCACCCTGGAACATGTAAGATATCATTATCCTTCTTTAAGGGTCCCTTTAAAATCTATGATACTATATCTCTCTGTGTGTGTGTGAACCCTATCTATCTATCTATCTATCTATCTATCTATCTATCCATCCATCCATCCATCCATCCATCCATCTATCTATCTATCTCTATGGCTGGATTGCTCTTTGTCAGGAGGACTTTGATTACGTTTTCTTGCCCTGATGATGGGAGTTGGACTGGATGGCCTTAAGTATTTTCTGTTGGTCGTGGGTGTTCTGTGTGGGAAGTTTGCCCCGATTCTGTCGTTCATGGGGTTCACAATGCTCTTTGATTGTAAGTGAACTGTGGATCCCAGTGGCTACAACTCCCAAATGTCAAGTTCTATTTCCCCCAAACTCCATCTGTGTTCATATTTGGGCGTATTGAGTACTTGTGCCAAGTTTGGTCCAGATCCATCATTGTTTGAGTCTCTGGAGGTAGGTGAACTACAACTCCCAAACTCAAGGTCAATGCCCACCAAACCCTTCCAGTATTTTCTGTTGGTCATGGGAGTTCTGTGTGCCAAGTTTGGTTCAATTCCATTGTTGATGGAGTTCAGAGTGCTCTTTGATTGCAGGTGAACTATAAATCCCAGCAACTACAACTCCCAAATGACAAATTCATAATGTTTTGAGTGATGGTCACTCCTTGTGTTGTGAGATGTTTTGTTGCCAAATTTGATGTGATTTCGTTCATTGTTGTTTTTTTTAAGGTACTCATTACACACAGAGCATTTATATATATAGATTAATTAATAATTAAACTTTATTTCTAGACTGCCCTCTCCCTGAAGGGACTCAGGGTGGTTTACACACACAAAAAGACAAGCATTCAATGCCTCAAATGAGTACAAACGCATCAAGACAATACACAATAAAGCAACAGTAATAACAGTGAGCTTATGATGATGAATTAAACATTGTGGTGAAAAATAAAACAATCCAATACGACATAGTTAACTAAAACATAAGTAAACATTACAACCAATACCCTAAAAGCAATTTAAAATACAGTTACATTAGAAATGGCTGGCACTGGTGTTCATTTGAAATGTAACGTGGCAGTCATATAGTTCAAGTGGGACTAGCCAGCATTCCAAGTAGTTAAGCTGTCTTAACCCTCCTCCGCACCAAACACTAAGGCACATAGGTGTGTTTTTAGAAGTTTCTTAAAGGAGAGGCAGATGGGGTTCATTTTTATTTATTTAGAGTGGGAGTTCCAGAGATGGGGAGCAATCACAGAGAAGGCCCCCTCTCTTGTTCTCACCCAACGAGCTTGTGACGGAGGTGGGACTGACAGGAGGGCCTCCTCCATTGACTGCAGTGAACCGGATGGTCTGTATAGGAAGATGTGATTAAACAAATAGCCTGGACTCAAACTGTTGAGGGCTTTATAGGTAATTTTCCTCCCATAATGTTGTCTTCATATTGCACTTCCCTCCATCTTTCTGAAGGCCTGTCTCCACTATTCCGTCCCCTACGAGCTCCTTCCTTACAAATATACCTTTTTATTTTTATCTCATCCAGAGTTTTATCATTTTATGTCATACATTTGGCCCGCCCATTGCGTTTGATTTTTCATTTTGTTACTTTGCACGGTTTTATTGCACTTTTATGTTTTACTTATTTTATTGTGATGTTATTTTTGTCATTCTGTATATATTTTGCTGTAATGTATTACCAGGCTTGGCCTCATGTAAGCCACTCGAGTATCCTTTGGGAAAATGGTGGCGGGGTATAAATAAAGATTATTATTATTTATTATTAACTAGCTGTGCCCTGCCACGCGTTGCTGTGACCTATAGTAAAACTTATCAAAGTTGAGGTAGATATCTGGACTATTATGAAGGAGAGGTACCTACCTATTCCTTCCCCCTTTTCCTCCCCCTTTCTCTCCTTTCTTCCTTCTCTACCTCTTTCTTTCTTTCCTTCTTTCACAACTTGGTTTCATCCTTCTCTCTTTCCTTCATTCCCTCCCCCTTTCTTCCTTTGCCTTTCTTCCCTCCCTGTTTGCTTCCTTCTTTCTCTTTTTATTTCCTTTTATTTCACCAGCATCATAAAAATAACAATAATGCAGTGCATTGCCTCTGGGACCTGACACCTCTCCCATCATTCCCCCAGGGTCTCATAGGAATAATAGCATAATAATAATAGAAATAACAACCTTTACCCGCCACGCGTTGCTGTGGCCAACCTTCCCTCTTTCTCTCCTTCTTTCCCTCCTTCCTTCCCTTCCATCTTTCCTTCTCCTCTTCCTTCTCTATCTCTTTCCTTCCTTCCCTCCCCTTTCTCTTTCTCTTCTGGTCTCTTTTCTTCCTTCTCTCTTTCCTTCTTTCCTTCCCTCCCGCTTTCTTTACATCTCTCCCCTTCCTTTACTCCCTCTTTCCTTCCTTCATTCCCTTTTTTCTTTCCTTCTCTCCTTCCTTCCTTCCCCCTTTTTCTTTCCCTCCCTCTGTCTCTCATTTCTTCCTTCTCTACCTCTTTCCTTCCTTCCCCCTTTTTCTTTCTCTTCTGTTGTCTCTCTTTTCTTTCCTTCCATCTTTCATTTTCTTTCCTTTTCTTCTTCCTGCTTTCTCTAACTTTCCTTCCTTCCCCCTTTTTCTTTACCTCCCTTTCTCTTTCTTCCTTCTTTCCTTCCTTCCCGTCTTTCCTGGATTTTGACAGGGCGGGAAGGGGCAGGATGGGGTTTGGAGGTGGTGTGAAGTAAAAGGAGGTAAGATTGGGGCAGAGAGTGATGGAGCGTGGGGTTGTGTGTGTGTGTGGCGGCGGGGGGAGTGATGGAGCGTGGGGTTGTGTGTGTGTGTGTGTGGCGGCGGGGGGAGTGGGGTTGTGTGTGTGTGCGGCAGCGGGGCGAGTGATGGAGCATGGGGTTGTGTGTGTGTGCGGCAGTGGGGGGAGTGATGGAGCGTGGGGTTGCGTGTGTGTGTGTGGCGGTGGGGGGAGTGGGGTTGCGTGTGTGTGTGCGGTGGTGGGGGGAGTGATGGAGCGTGGGGTTGTGTGTGTGTGTGCGGCGGCAGGGGGAGTGATGGAGCGTGGGGTTGCGTGTGTGTGTGTGGCGGCGGGGGGAGTGATGGAGCGTGGGGTTGTGTGTGTGTGTGCGGCGGTGGGGGGAGTGATGGAGCGTGTGGTTTTGTGTGTGTGTGTGGTTAAGTTTCGTTGGGGGGGTTTTTGAGTTTTGTTGTTTTGCCATTTTGTGAGTGTGTTGTTGTGTTGTTTTTCATTTTGAGTAGATATGTTTGTACCTTGTGGGTTGTGTTATGGGCATGGGAATTTTGGTTAAGTTTCGTTGGGGTTTTTTGAGTTTTGTTGTTTTGCCATTTTGTGAGTGTGTTGTTGTGTTGTTTTTCATTTTGAGTAGATATGTTTGTACCTTGTGGGTTGTGTTAAGGGCATGGCAATTTTGGTGCAGTTTCGTTGGGGGGTTGTGGAGTTTTGCTGTCCCGTTGAACCAACCTAACAGATTTATATATATAGATGACAAGCACTTTGTATTTAGCCCGGAAGCAGACCGGCAGCCAGTGGAGCTGCCGCAGCATGGGAGTCATCCTCTCCCGATATGGTGCTCCAGCACTAATTGCAGCTTCCAAACTATCCTCAAAGGCAGCCCCATGTACAGAGCGTTGCAGTAGTCTAAACAGGATGTGACTAAAGCATGGACTACCATGGCCAAGTCAGGTGTCTCAGTGTTCGGGCATGGCTGGTGCATAAGTTTTAATGGTGCAAAGGCGCTCCTGGCCACAATTCACATCTGGTGTTCCAAAGTCAGCTATGAGTCCAGGATCACACCAAGGCTGCAAACCTGTGTCTTCAGGGGGGGGGGGGGGGGGACCCCATCCAACACAGGTTGAAATTCAGCAATCTGATCTGCCTTACGACTGACCAGGAGTATCTCTGTATTTTCTGGATTTAGCTTCAGCTTGTTGGCCCTGATGACAGGCAACGGTTTTGGACCAGAATGGCATCCTTGGCATTTGGTGGAAAGGTTCTTTGTTAACTCCACTTTGGCAGGAAGAACAAAATGCAAAGATACAAAATGGGGGACAATGCCTGGCTCGAGATCAGTACGTGTAAAAAAGATCTTGGAGTCCTCATGGACAATAAGTTAAACATGAGCCAACAATGTGATGTGGCGGCAAAAAAAAGCCAATGGGATTATGGCGTGCATCAATAGGAGCATAGTGTCTAGATCTAAGGAAGTAATGCTACCCCTCTATTCTGCTTTGGTTAGACCACTTTACCTGGAATATTGTGTCCAATTCTGGGCACCACAATTCAAGAGAGATATTGACAAGCTGGAATGTGTCCAGAGGAGGGCGACTAAAATGATCAAGGGTCTGGAGAACAAGCCCTATGAGGAGCGGCTTAAGGAGCTGGGCATGTTTAGCCTGAAGAAGAGAAGGCTGAGAGGAGATATTATAGCCATGTATAAATATGTGAGAGGAAGCCACAGGGAGGAAGAAGCAAACTTGTTTTCTGCTTCCCTGGAGACTAGGATGTGGAACAATGGCTTCCAACTACAAGAGAGGAGATTCCATCTGAACACGAGGAAGAACTTCCTGACTGTGAGAGCCGTTCAGCAGTGGAACTCTCTGCCCCGGAGTGTGGTGGAGGCTCCTTCTTTGGAAGCTTTTAAACAGAGGCTGGATGGCCATCTGTCAGAGGTGATTTGAATGCAATATTCCTGCTTCTTGGCAGGGGGTTGGACTGGATGGCCCATGAGGTCTCTTCCAACTCTTTGATTCTATGATTCTATGAATTAGGTCCTTTGTATTGTCGAAGGCTTTCATGACTGAAAACACTTGGTTGTTGTAGGTTTTTTGGGCTGTATGGCCATGTTCCAGAAGCATTCTCTCCTGACATTTCACCTGCATCTGTGGCAAGCATCCACAGAGGTTGTGAGGTTTGTTAATGAGGGCCATACACACTAAGTTAGCTTTTTTCCCCAGCCCATTATAAGGTAAAATGAGATAAAAAGATTTTCAAAGAGCAAAGAGAAGTATTGAAAAATTAACTAGTTGTTGAAGGATACTGTGGTGAAGTGTGAATTTTAGTCTACAGTGATTTATTATTATAGGTAGGTGTTTAAAGGGGTAGATATTAGGGCTGTCCAACCACGGAAAAATTTGTTTCTAAACTCGATTCGTTTTTAGGGGGTTTTTGCGTTTCGTTATTTAAAAGAATTCCGAAATTTTTCTTTTAAAAAGTTCGATATTTACGAAATTTTGGAAATTATGAAACAATTTCGAAACAATAACGAATCGATTCGTTAATGGCGGACGCGATTGTGCTATATGCTAAAAAAACCTCCAAATGGGACAGGGGGAACTTCTGAAGCTTTCCTCTCCCTCTGTTGTTGACTGTTGCTGTGATAATTTTAAAACAAACAACGACTATAAAACTTGCACCAGACATACGGAAATAATAATGAAATAATAACGAAACAATTTCGAAACAATTACGAAACGAATTGGAAAAAATTGTTTCGTTTTTTAGTTGCTCCTGAATGGTTCAATATCGCTTCGTTATAAAAAAAAAAAATGAATTAATAACGAATTACGAAATTAATGAACAAAACCGCCCAGCCCTAGTAAATATTTAAAATAGCATAACTAGGGGGATGGTGCCAGCTCAGCTCACTCTGAGATGGGTTGCCAATGTAAAAGGGGAGGAGCCAACTGCCACTTGGCAAGAGCAGGCATTTTAAAATAGGCAGTCTGTGGTCAGAGAACCACAGGGAAAGCTGGTTCTACTGTGTTGAGAATTGGGAAGGTTTGGGCTTTTAGCGATGTCCCTGTTTCCTTCACCTTCACATTTTGCTACCAGATAGTTTCTTTCATAGATTTTCTTGCTTGCTTGCATGCTGGTCGCTCTGGACCGTGCTCTGACCTACAAGAAGCACTGCCTGAACATCAAGCAAAAAGTGGGCGCTAGAAACAATATCATACGAAAGCTGACTGGCACAATCTGGGGATCACAACCAGACACAGTGAAGACATCAGCCCTTGCGCTGTGCTACTCTGCTGCTGAGTATGCATGCCCAGTGTGGAACACATCTCACCATACTAAAACAGTGGATGTGGCTCTTAATGAGACATGCCGCATTATCACGGGGTGTCTGCGCCCTACACCACTGGAGAAATTACAAATTACACTTGCACCACCTGGCATCCGCCGGGAAGTAGCAGCCAATAGTGAAAGGACCAAGGCAGAGACATCTCCAGCTCATCCCATTTGGGTATCAGCCAGCACGCCAACGACTTAAATCTAGACATAGTTTTCTAAGATCTACAGAGACACTCGCTGGAACACCTCAGCAAGCGAGAGTCCAAAAGTGGCAGGCTCAAACCCAGCACGTCAACCAATGGCTGATACCAAATGAGAGACTCCCTCCTGGGCACACAGAAGACTGGGCGACTTGGAAGGCATTGAACAGACTGCGCTCTGGCACCACGAGATGCAGAGCCAACCTTCAGAAATGGGGCTACAAAGTAGAATCCTCGACATGCGAGTGTGGAGAAGAACAAACCACTGACCACCTGCTGCAATGCACCCTGAGCCCTGCCACATGCACAATGGAGGACCTTCTTGCAGCAACACCGGAAGCACTCCAAGTGGCCAGATACTGGTCAAAGGACATTTAACCAGCTACCAAACTCACAAGTTGTATATTTTTCTGTTTGTTTGCTTTGTTCTGTTAGACTGGTTGTTCTGACACGACAAATAAATAAAAAATAAATAGATTTTCTTGGGCCACAACTGCCATTCTGAGCAATACACTAAGTTTTTCCTTTCAAAAAGAAAAATCTTTAAAATGTTTTTATGCTATGTGTTATTTGGCTATATACAAATGTATGTATTCAGACCTCTTAAATATGGATTCAAAAGAACCAGAAACCTTTTCCATTTTTGGAAGATAAATGTAAACATTTTCAAACAATGGATAAAGTGAGAACACGCATCTGGAAAGAAAAAGGAGAAAGAGCAGCATACAAGTGTTATCAGTCCTTCACCAGAGGGCGTGAGAGCCTCAGAAAACAGCCGTGACACTATTTGTGCTGGAGATATTTGCTTAAAATCTGTCTTTCATGGAAATTAGTGGCACCAGGCCAAAGCTATATTTAGCCCAAGTGCAGATGTGGCAGTCCAGCCTGTATTCTGCTTATGCCGCACAACGCACGTTGGTCAATACTTCCAAAGATTCCAAGGAACATAGCTACTGGAAGTATGCTTTGGGTGCAGAATGAAGGAGGATTTTGTGGGAGTAAACTCTCCCAGCCCTTGCTAGAATTCTTATAAAATCTCACATATAAATAACATTATGTAACACGATTTTTGTTCCTAAGTTATAAATGTTATTTCCTAATTGGTTCTATCTTTAAAAAATGGAAACAGTTTATTAAACTGCCAAAACTGGCCTTTTTTTTTTTTTGGCGGGACGTCCTGCAACACATTTTGCTATAGTTTTTCAATAGTCTCAACCAATTTAACATAGTTTGTGGCAGCTACAAAAAAGAAGTTTCAGGAGTATAACAACTACTTTCAAAGGGAGTACTGCACAATAAATTAGGAAATAACACTTTCAAACCAGGAACATAATTTTGTTTTTAAATTCTGTTACAAATGTAATTGTTCTCCAGTATAATGTATCCCAGATCGCAGTTCCTATCAGTTTATGGGCTATTGGATGTGCTGGTTCATTTTGATGGGCATTATAAAGGTTAACCTTTTCTGTGGTGGCCCCTCGGCTTTGGAATGCCCTCCCCATAGAGGTGAGATCAGCCCCTTCGCTGATGGTATTTCGAAAAAGGTTGAAGACATGGATGTTTAAACAAGCATTCGATTAATCTGGTGCAACGAAACTGATGAACAAAGGATTGGTTAATCACAGACGACGAAATTGGATTGCGATTACAATTAAGAGATGCATTGGATTGTTATTGGTGGCCCAATAATATTGTGTACTGTGTATATGTTTTTATGCTTTTTTTAATGGAATATTGCTGCTTGTCGTTGTGTTGTAAACCGCGTTGAGTCGCCGATTTAAGCACAGTAATAAATAAATAATAAATAAATATAATCATCAATACTCAAGATGGCAAGCAATATCAAGGTGGCTAATTACAATATTCACACTTGCCTCAAGCAGACAAGAGTTCTTTCTCCCATCCTGGACATTCCACAGATGTATACATCTCACTTGCTTAGTTTCCAACAGACCTCACAACCTCTGAGGATGCCTGTCATAGATGTGGGTGAATGCTTCTGGAACATGGCCATACAGCCCGGAAAATTCACAGCAACCCAATCATCCCAAATCATTAAGACATTTTGGTATGTAAGGAAGAAAACCCCCTGCTACCAGTGAAAACGAGTAAAAGTACCATATATTCTGGTGTATAAGACTACTTTTTAACCCAAGAAAATCTTCTCAAAAGTCAGGGGTTGTCTTATATGTAGGAGTAGTCTTATACGCTGGAGTCGTCTTATATGCGGGAGTTGTCTTATGCAGTGACTGTCTGCTTCCCTGGAGACTAGGATGCGAAACAATGGCTTCAAACTACAAGAAAGGAGATTCCATCTGAACATGAGGAAGAACTTCCTGACTGTGAGAGCCGTTCAGCAGTGGAACTCTCTGCCCTGGAGTGTGGTGGAGGCTCCTTCTTTGGAAGCTTTTAAACAGAGGCTGGATGGCCATCTGTCAGGGGTGATTTGAATGCAATGTTCCTGCTTCTTGGCAGGGGGTTGGACTGGATGGCCCATGAGGTCTCTTCCAACTCTTTGATTCTATGATTCTATGAAAGCATTAAGGGTGACGCTGTACAAGTACGGTAGAAGAAAACCCATTCATCAGGATTCGTGGACTTAATGTGATGGTGAGGTGAAGGGGAAGGTGTAAGTGAAGGGCGGAGCAAGCTGCAGGCATCTGGGGCACCTGGGGTATGGAAAAAAGAGATAGAGTGGCTCTGGGCCCAGAAAAACACAGCTCTTTTACCTGTCTGGCCCGCCCTTGTATCCTATTGCCATGCATCCTCCTCTACCTCTCAGATCTCGCTCCTGAAGACTGCAGTGAAGTAGTGCAAGTGCGCATGTGCGAGATTTGAGAGGCAGAGAAGGAGGTACAGTAATAGGAAAATTACCATATTGAAATCAGATCTGATGCTTTTAAAAATGTTATTTGGTGTGTGTTGGAAGAGGAGTAGTCTTATACGGCGAGTATATCCCAAACTCTATATTTTAACTGGAAAAGTTGGGGGTCGTCTTATACATCCAGGGCACCACAATTCAAGAGAGATATTGACAAGCTGGAATGTGTCCAGAGGAGAGCGACTAAAATGATCAAGGGTCTGGAGAACAAGCCCTATGAGGAGCGGCTTAAGGAGCTGGGCATGTTTAGCCTGAACAAGAGAAGGCTGAGAGGAGACATGATAGCCATGTATAAACATGTGAGAGGAAGCCACAGGGAGGAAGGAGAAAGCTTGTTTTCTGCTTCCTTGCAGACTAGGACGGGGAACAATGGCTTCAAACTACAAGAGAGGAGATTCCATCTGAACACGAGGAAGAACTTCCTGACTGTGAGAGCCGTTCAGCAGTGGAACTCTCTGCCCTGGAGTGTGGTGGAGGCTCTTTCTTTGGAAGCTTTTAAACAGAGGCTGGATGGCCATCTGTCAGGGGTGATTTGAATGCAATATTCCTGCTTCTTGGCAGGGGGTTGGACCATGAGGTCTCTTCCAACTCTTTGAGTCTATGATTCTATGATTCTATATACGGTAATTCACTAGGATGTCTGTTTGTACATCTTCTTGGAATGAATGAGAGTAGTAATGCCAAAGTACACTACACTTTTAGAGCCCTTCCTGGTGAGACTGCTCTGTCTCCTTCTCTCAGTAGCACACCAATCCATGGGAACTTACCCTAGTAAGTAGAGGGCAGAGGAAGGAGGAGAGTTTGCATGTGAAGCACAAATTGAAAAAAAACGGGAGTCAGTGTTAAAAATGGGCAGGAGTGGTAATAATAACAGTGGCAAAATTTGTTGGGGAAAAACATTTTTCTACCCAGCTCCTCCTCCTCCTCCTCCTCTTCCTCTTCCTCCTCATCCTCCTCTGCTGCTGACACTTCCCCTGCCACCCATTCCTCCCTTCTTGACTCACACCTCTGGCTTTCAAAGTTCGTCTTTGCCTCATGGCTGCTACCTTTGAAACATCATCACTGAGAATTGTCATATTTTCGAGGGGGACTCATAGAGGTCTATAGTACAAAAGAAAATGCAATATGCTTAAACTGTAGGCAGCAAAACCAAAACTTTTGATGGACCCATGAAAGGAAAAGAGGGCTTTTGTCAATTCTATAGAAACAGAGCAACTAAACCAATAAGCAATTTTGTTATCAGAGGAACCCAGAAAAAAAATGAAGATTACACTCATAGATAGAGCTGTGCCAAGGGGAGGCAATAGACCTATAATGAAAAGGAGATGGTTAGGCTGATGCAATTTGACCCATTTGCTTCACAATTGAGAAAGCTTATTTCCCTTCCCACTGCTCTCTTGTAGTCCATCCAAAACCCCAGGTTTCTGAGCCAATATTCTGGTGAACCATAATAACAACCTTCCTCTTACTACTGACTTAGGCCCCTTTCACACAGCTGTATAAAATCCACATTGAACTGGATTATCTGGCAGTGTGGACACAGATATTCTAGTTCAAAACAGATGTTGTGGATTATCTGGGAAGTAATGTTACCCCTCTATTCTGTTTTGGTTAGACCACATCTGGAATATTGTGTCCAGTTCTGGGCACCACAATTCAAGAGAGATATTGACAAGATGGAATGTGTCAAGAGGAGAGCGACTAAAATGATAAAAGGTCTGGAGAACAAGCCCTATGAGGAGCGGCTTAAGGAGCTGGGCATGTTTAGCCTGAACAAGAGAAGGCTGAGAGGAGACATGATAGCCATGTATAAATATGTGAGAGGAAGCCACAGGGAGGAGGGAGAAAGCTTGTTTTCTGCTTCCTTGGAGACTAGGACGCGGAACAATGGCTTCAAACTACAAGAGAGGAGATTCCATCTGAACACGAGGAAGAACTTCCTGACTGTGAGAGCTGCTCAGCAGTGGAACTCTCTGCCCCGGAGTGTGGTGGAGGCTCCTTCTTTGGAAGCTTTTAAACAGAGGCTGGATGGCCATCTGTCAGGGGTGATTTGAATGCAATATTCCTGCTTCTTGGCAGGGGGTTGGACTGGATGGCCCATGAGGTCTCTTCCAACTCTTTGATGCTATGATTCTATGATTCTATGATTCTATCTGCCTTGATATTCTGGGTTATATGCAGAAGTGGCCCTAGGTAATTTTCAACGGTAAGCAAACAGTATTTTGCCCCCCCCCCCGCCCCCCCCCCCAAACCAATCACTGATATATATTTTCTGTTCGTCATGGGAGTTCTGTGTGCCATATTTGGTTCAATTCCATCATTGGTGGAGTTCAGAATGCTCTTTGATTTTAGGTGAACTATACATCCCAGTAACTACAACTCACATATGTCAAGGTCTATTTTCCCCCAAGAGTGCCTCAAGAGCGCCCCTGGGCAAAATCAACTATACTGCAAATGCTTACTTTGCGTAATGGGTTGAGCCGCCCCTGGTTATATGCTGTGTGGAAGGGTCCGTAGTGAAGTGAAACCCTCTCACTAATCCTCTGGCCTGTTTGCTCCATCCAACTGCCTTACTTGCGCATTGAAATGCAAGACAAACAGAAGGAAACACCCACAAAGGGATGTGCATGTGTATAGAATCATAGAGTTGGAAGAGACATGGGCCATCCAGTCCAACCCCCTGCCAAGAAGCTGGAATATTGCATTCAAAGCACCCCTGACAGATGGCCATCCAGCCTATGTTTAAAAGCTTCCAAAGAAGGAGCCTCCACCACACTCCAGGGCAGAGAGTTCCACTGCTGAACGGCTCTCACAGTCAGGAAGTTTTTCCTCGTGTTCAGATGGAATCTCCTTTCTTGTAGTTTGAAGCCATTGTTCCGCATCGTAGTCTCCAGGGAAGCAGAAAACAAGCTTGCTCCCTCCTCTTTGTATCTTCCTGTCACATATTTATACATGGCTATCATATCTCCTCTCAGCCTTCTCTTCTTCAGGCTAAACATGCCCAGCTCCTTAAGCCACTCCTCATAGGGCTTGTTCTCCAGACCCTTGGTCATTTTAGTTGCCCTCCTCTGGACACATCCCAGCTTGTCAATATCTCTCTTCACTTGTGGTGTCCATAGCATACTACGAAATGCTATGGAAATTCTATGGAAGTCAAAGATTATAATGCTTCCCCTTGTGAAATAGTTTGTATCTCTTGTTGTTATTTTAAAAACCAATACCACAATGTCCGAGAGAGGTCTGGACCTGTGTGCTCCCAGATAAGTTTGTTTTGCAGTCAGCTGGGAGCATTTCACAATTCTGTCCATTACTTCCTTTATGAAACAATCTGAGTCCAGCAACACAAAGATTCATTATGCAGTTTTCTGTTCATCTGTTTCAGCTTTTATTATTTCCTGTATTATTGAAATTGCTGTCATCAGACTGAGGGTGCATCTACTCTGCAAATTAATGTGGCTTGAGACCACCTGAGCTGACATGACTTCATGCTATGGAATAATGTGATTTGTAGTTGTGTGAGAAACAAGAACTCTTTGGCAAGAAGGCCAAAAATATTGTATAACTCCAGAAAGCCATGGTTCAGAGAGTCCATCTGAACATAAGGAAGAACTTCCTGACTGTGAGAGCTGTTCAGCAGTGGAACTCTCTGCCCCGGAGTATGGTGGAGGCTCCTTCTTTGGAAGGTTTTAAACAGAGGCTGGATGGTCATCTGTCGGGAATGCTTTGAATGCAATTTTCCTGCTTCTTGGCAGGGGGTTGGACTGGATGGACCATTTATTTATTTATTTATTTATTTGACTTGTTTACTGCCACTCCCCATTTGGCTCAGAGCAGTTTACAGCAGTAGATTAAAACAATACAACCAACTTTAAAATACAGTAAAAATGAGAACCGACATTGTCCCGAGTTATATACCCATCGAAAACTTGTCGGAAAAGAAAGGTCTTACAGGCTTTCCGAAAACAAGTAGCTCTCGGATGGTTCGGGTTTCAACTGGCAAGGCATTCCATAAATAAGGGGCCACAATCGAGAAGGCTCTCTGCCTAGTAAAGGACAGATGATAAGTCCGGATGTTGGGGACTTCAAGCAAATTTTGGTCCTCGGACCGAAGTAATCTCTGGGGTTGGTAGGGGGATAAGTGGGCCCTCAGGTACGCCAGCTTCAGACCATATAAGGCCTTAAAGGTTAGTACCAGCACCTTGAAAGTAATCCGGTACTCAATCGGAAGCCAGTGCAGCTGTTGTAGAATTGGGGTGATTGGAAGACGAACTGCCGCATTTTGCACCAGCTTCAGTTTCCAGATCACTGACAAAGGAAGGGTGTTACAGTAGTCAAGCCCCGAGATGACCGTCGCCTGGATCACCATAGCCAGGTCGTTTCTAGATAGGAAGGGAGCCAGTCGCCTAGCCTGACGTAGATGGAAAAACGCAGATCTGCTCACAGCAGAGACTTGGGCCTCCATTGTGAGTAGAGGGTCCAATAAGACACCAAGACTCTCTACAGAAAATGACGGACGTAGTGTCTCACCATCCAGGGTAGGCAGCTGGATCTCCCTCCCATCTGGACGGCCCAGCCAAAGGATCTCCGTCTTTGCTGGATTCACCCTCAACCTGCTGGCACGCAACCATCCAGTAATGGCCTCAAGGCACTGATGGAAATTTTCGGGTACAGAGTACTATGAGGTCTCTTCCAACTCTATGATTCTACTTTTAACCCAAGGAGATTGTGGATCCCGTAATTGAATCAATCACCTCTTTTCTTAACATGACCAACAGAAAATACTGGAAGGGTTTGGTAGGCAGTGTTCTTTGGTGTTGGAGTTGTAGTTCACCTACATCCAGAGATCACTGTGGATTCAAACAATGATGGATCTGGACCAAACTCTACATGAATACTCAATATGCCCAAATGTGAACACTAGTGGAGTTTGGGGAAAATAGAATCTTGACATTTGGGAGTTGTACTTGCTGGGATTTATAGTTCACCTACAATCACAGAGCATTCTGAACCCTACCAATGATAGAATTGGGACAAACCTTCTACACAGAACCCCCATGTGGGCCACAGCAACGCGTGGCAGGGGACGGCTAGTATAACATAAATGTTAGGCACTCCTTGGCAAGATATGAAACCAGGAAATCAAGTGACTGTAGATCCAATAATACTCATTGTAGATTTGGTGCAGTTTCAGAACAGTATTTTTATTTCATCAATACATAACTTTGGACCTATTTTATGTTACTGATGAAATCTGAAAGCAACCCTAATTAATTATAGTTGTATAAAAGGCATACCAACATCCTTTTATACAATTATTTTTTACATTTGAAACACTTGTCACCGAAAAATCTAGAAACCTTTTCTTCATTGAACAATCAGACAATGTATGGCTACAACTGGCAATTATTACTGCCTTGTGCATACAACTGCACACACCCATACATGAAATTCCAAAGCCTGACAGCTGAAAAAACGTATCCACTTCCTTTCTTCCCCCCGTCGCTTCCACAGGGCCTCTTTTCTTGACTTTCAAGCTTTCCTTGTTTTCAGTCTAAAGTTATGGGACGAACAGCGGCTTCAGTTTTAGAAAATTCAACAGTATATCCCATATACATATATACATATACAACGTATATACTCATTTTTGTATGATGCAGTGTGCGTACATGTTTTCTCATATTTTTCTTGGTTTTTTCCTGCTTTCTAGTTACTTTTGGTTTTACTTGGATTGTTTTTAATGGGATTTCGTTGCCTAACCTTTCATTATTTGATTACTGTTGTGCTTCATTATTTTTATTACTCTGAAACACTTTTAAATCCTTTTTTGGAGGCTATACAAATTGAAAATAACAATGAGTGCTCTGTGTGAGGGCTATCACAGTGAATTACTAATTACTTGGTAGGAAGCTAAGTTTAATCATTCTGCGACTCATCCACCTTCAGTGTTTTCCCAGACTTCAAACCACTTTAAGAAATGTGATAAAATTGTGTTCACAACTTGCAGGCTATTCAAGCAAATGGCTGACATACTAAAACTAAAGTGTTATATGTCTACAGGAGTCATGACTGCAAGCTCCTTCCCAAGTGTTTTCATCTCCACTTCCATGGGGAAAGTAACACGATTCCCACATGGATGGAAATCTAAAAGACACATTATCTGTGTGGGAGAAATTTCTGCGGTTTCAACCAGCTATAGAAAGCAGATCAAGATGGAATGCCTCAGGGCAAGAGGAACAATCCTTTCCACATTGCTAAATTATGGCGTTTGATCCCATTTTAAGTGCCATAGTAAAGATAAAGACTCATCCGTTACCCACCTTTGATGGTGCTGCCCTATCTCCATCGACCACTGTTAAGAGCTTAGGTATCGTCCTGGATTCGCAGCTGACAATAGAAGCTCAGGTCGCTGCTGCCAGCAAACAGGCCTTTTTCCATCTACGACAAGCGAGGCAACTGGCATCTTACCTGTCGGATGAGGCTCTGGCAACTGTCATCCATGCCATGGTCACGTCTAGGCTGGACTATTGTAACACCTTGTATGTCGGCCTTCCGATGTCTACGACCCGAAAGCTCCATATTGTTGAGAATGCGGCAGCCAGGTTACTCACAAGAACGCCCATGAAATGCCATATAACACCAGTGCTGCAACATTTACATTGGCTTCCAGCTGAGTACCGTGACCTGTATAAGATGTTAGTTCTGACCTTTAAAATTCTTTACGACCAGGGTCCATCGTACCTTAGGGACCGCCTCTCCTTCTCCCATCATCGGAGGCCGCAAAGACCAGCACAATGCGACTTACTCCATATACCGGGTCCTAGAGAAGTGCACTTGGAAAGGACCAGACATAGGGCTTTTTCTATTTCTGCCCCTGCCTTATGGAATTCCTTGCCGCCCTATATGAGAGCCATGCGTGACTTAGGGCCTTTTACTCTAGCACCTAACACCTGCCTTTTTACTAGAGCATTCGATCTCTGTTGAGTTTTAAAATCTGTATGTATGTATTTTTACAATTTAGCTGTAAATCGCCAAGAGCATCCTCGGATGGAGGGCGATTAATAAGTTATTAAATATGATATGATATATGATATGATAAAGGTCTTCCTGTGACATTGTCTCGTTATGTCCGACTCTGAGGGGGTGGTGGTGGTGCTCATCTCATTTCTAAGCCAAAGAGCCGCCATTGTCTGTAGACACCTCTAAGGTCCTGTGGCAGCATGACTGCATAGAGAATTGTTAGCTTCCCATAGTATCAGTACCTATTGATCTACTCACATTTACATGTTTTCGAACTGGTAGGTTGGCAGAAGCTGGATTTAACAACGGGAGCTTACCCACTCTCCAGATTCAAACTGCCGACCTTTCAGTCAGCACGTTCAGCAGCTCAGTGGTCTAACCCGCTGCACCACCATGCATAGTGGTGAATCCTGGAATTTGTAGTTTGGGGAAGCACTATAATAGATACCTTGTGCAATTACAATCCCTAGAATTTCAATGGATGGTATCCTGGCAGGGGTTTGAAAATGCTATACAGGCAGTCCCTGAGTTACAAACATCTGACTTACAAATGACTCAGGAAGTGAGAGACAGGAAATGAGAAAAATCTAGCCATGGGAAGGGAGGATTCGGGGATCTGAACCCGACTCCCTTTCGATCGGCCGAAGGCAACGGAGGCCATCGCCCGTCCCTTCGGAACGGCGCTCACCTATCTCTTAGGACCGACTGACCCATGTTCAACTGCTGTTCACATGGAACCCTTCTCCACTCCGGATTCGGGGATCTGAGGCTTGAGGCTCAGGCGTCGGCGGTGTCCGGGAGGGCTTTTGCACAATTGAGACTCGTGCGCCAACTGCGACCGTACCTCGCGAAGGCTGATCTGGCCGGGGTGGTCCATGCCTTGGTCACCTCTAGATTGGACTACTGTAATGCGCTCTACATGGGGCTGCCCTTGAAAACGGCTCGGAAATTCCAACTGGTCCAATGGGCAGCAGCCGGGATGTTACTGGGGCTCCTTACAGAGAGAGATCAACCCTCCTGTTCAAAGAGCTCCACTGGCTGCCGTTTATTTTCCGAGCCCAATTTAAGGTGCAGGTGCTTACCTACAAAGCTCTAAATGGTTTGGGACCATCCTACCTGCGTGACCAAATCTCCATTTATGAACCCACGCGGTCACTTCGTTCAACTGGAGAGGCCCTGCTCGTGATCCCACCTGCTTCGCAAGCATGTTTGGTGGGGACATGAGACAGGGCCTTTTCTGTGGTGGCCCCCTGACTCTGGAACACCCTCCCCAAAGATCTTAGACCGGCCCCTACATTGGCAGTCTTTAGAAAGAACTTGAAGACCTGGCTGTTCCGATGTGCCTTTCCAGAATAGGAATCTCCAACAACAAGTCCCAGAAGCACTTTACTAGAATTGAGATTGCCGCACACTGCACACTGCACTTACCCTATAATGCTTACATATCACTTGTCACACCAGCACTTCTAATCTTGTACCCATTACTCTGGCCCGGCCCAGTTTTATAGTGTTTTTGTTGTATTGTTTATTGCTTGTTGATTAATATGCTTTAACTGTTTTTAATTTGCTTTAGGTGTTGTATTGTTATGTTGTGTTTTGAGGCCTTGGCCTTTGTAAGCCGCCTCGAGGCCTTCGGGAGATGCTAGCAGGGTACAAATAAAGATAATAATAATAATAATAATAATAATAATAATAATAATAATAATTTCACTCATGAAAGAGCTATCATAGGGGAAATATGTCTCAACTGAAGCTTTCTTACCAATCCTTGCTTCCACAACAAGCCAAGTTTGTTTCAAAATCCAATGATCACAGGGACAGAATGTGAGAAATCTTCTGAACAAGGGCACAGAGAGCAGAGTTCCACTTAAATAACTACCTGTTCCAACTTATATACAAATTCAACTTAAGAACAAACCTACAGAACCTATCTTGGTTGCAATTTGGAGACTGCTTGTAATTGTATGGTGTGGGAAAAATCATTGTCGCAAATTTATTATTTATTTATTTGCTTTATTTCTATACCGCATTTTTCAGCCCAGTCAGGCGACTCAATGCGGTTTACAAAATACAGGTTATCAAACAATGTCATAGGCAATTAAAACACATCATATGCAACAAACAAAATCAACAACAATTAACAAATCATGTCATAACGCCTCAATGAAATCAGATCCATTCTCATAATCCTTGTGCCATTCCTATGTTCAATTTTACCGTCTTCCTGTGTTCAGTTGCACTGTTTAGCCAAACGCTTGCTCATAAAGCCAAGTCTTAAACTTCCTCCGAAACGCCAACAACGAAGGGGCCTGTCTGATGTCTACAGGTAAGGCATTCCATAGCCGAGGGGCCACCACCGAGAAGGCCCTGTCCCTCGTCCCCGCCAGATGCGCCTGTGACGCAGGCGGGACCGAGAGCAGGGCCTCCCCAGACGATCTTAATGTCCTAGTCGGTTCATAGGTGGAGATGCGTTCGGAGAGGTAAGTGGGGCCGGAACCGTTTAGGGCTTTATAGGCTAACGCCAGCACCTTGAATTGTGCCCGGTAGCAGATTGGCAGCCAATGGAGCTGGCTCAACAGAGAAGTGGTATGCTCCCTGAGTGCCGCTCCCGTTAGCAACCTGGCTGCCGAGCGCTGGACCATCTGAAGCTTCCGGCCAGTCTGCAAGGGCAACCCCACGTAGAGCGCGTTGCAGTAATCTATGCAAATCTTGTGTTTCCCCTATATTAGTGGGCGGGGCTTGGGCGGAGGGGGTTGGAGGAGGAGTGCAGGGGCGGGGCGTTGGTGGGTGTGGGCGGGGCTTGGGCGGAGGGGGGTGGGAGGAGAAGGAGTGCAGGGGCGGGGCGTCGGTGGGTGTGGGCAGGGCTTGGGCGGAGGGGGGGTGGGAGGAGGAGGAGTGCAGGGGCGGGGCATCGGTGGGTGTGGGCGGGGCTTGGGCGGAGGGGGTTGGAGGAGGGGTGCAGGGGCGGGGCGTTGGTGGGTGTGGGCGGGGCTTGGGCGGAGGGGGGGTGGGAGGAGGAGGAGTGCAGGGGCGGGGCGTCGGTGGGTGTGGGCGGGGCTTGGGCGGAGGGGGTTGGAGGAGGAGTGCAGGGGCGGGGCGTTGGTGGGTGTGGGCGGGGCTTGGGCGGAGGGGGGTGGGAGGAGAAGGAGTGCAGGGGCGGGGCGTCGGTGGGTGTGGGCAGGGCTTGGGCGGAGGGGGGGTGGGAGGAGGAGGAGTGCAGGGGCGGGGCATCGGTGGGTGTGGGCGGGGCTTCGGCGGAGGGGGGTGGGTGGAGGAGGAGTGCAGGGGCGGGGCGTCGGTGGGTGTGGGCGGGGCTTGGGCGGAGGGGGTTGGAGGAGGAGTGCAGGGGCGGGGCGTTGGTGGGTGTGGGCGGGGCTTGGGCGGAGGGGGGTGGGAGGAGAAGGAGTGCAGGGGCGGGGCGTCGGTGGGTGTGGGCAGGGCTTGGGCGGAGGGGGGGTGGGAGGAGGAGGAGTGCAGGGGCGGGGCATCGGTGGGTGTGGGCGGGGCTTGGGCGGAGGGGGTTGGAGGAGGGGTGCAGGGGCGGGGCGTTGGTGGGTGTGGGCGGGGCTTGGGCGGAGGGGGGGTGGGAGGAGGAGGAGTGCAGGGGCGGGGCGTCGGTGGGTGTGGGCGGGGCTTGGGCGGAGGGGGTTGGAGGAGGAGTGCAGGGGCGGGGCGTTGGTGGGTGTGGGCGGGGCTTGGGCGGAGGGGGGTGGGAGGAGAAGGAGTGCAGGGGCGGGGCGTCGGTGGGTGTGGGCAGGGCTTGGGCGGAGGGGGGGTGGGAGGAGGAGGAGTGCAGGGGCGGGGCATCGGTGGGTGTGGGCGGGGCTTCGGCGGAGGGGAGTGGGAGGAGGAGGAGTGCAGGGGCGGGGCGTCGGTGGGTGTGGGTGGGGCTTCGGCAGAGTGGGGTGGGAGGAGGAGGAGTGCAGGCAGCATGGGCAGGGTAAGATGAAGGAGGGGGCGGAGAGATGCTTTCGACAGGGCAGGAAGCGGCGTGGCGGGGCTTGGACTGGGGGAAGAGGGTGGCAGGGTTAGAAAGGGGCGAGGCTTGGCAGCGGCGTGGGTGGGCTTAGCAGGGGGAGGGGGGAAGTTGCGTGGTGCATGTGTGGGCGAGAAGGGGGCGGGGCGAAGTTGGATGTCGGTGAACTACAACTCCCATACTCAAGGTCACGGAGGGAAGGGGTGGGGCGAAGGGAGGGGGCGGGTCTTTCCGGAGGGGGTGGAAGGAGGAAGGAGTGAGTCAGGGAAGGCAGGGGGGTTTGTTACCGCCGTGTTTCAGGGCCGGAAGGGGTGGGAGGAAGTTGCGATGCGTGTGTGTGTGTTTGTGGCGGCGACGTGTTCGTGCTGGGCGAGGGAGGGAGGGAAGTGCCGTTCGGCCGTTCGGCCATGTGTGCGCGCGCGCTGGGGTCTTTGCGGCAGTGCGCATGCTCAGTTGTTTTGCCACTTTGTGAGTGTGTTGTTGTGTTGTTTGTAATTGTGAGTGGATTAGTTTGTACCGAGTGGGTTGTCCTAGGGCCATGGCAATTTTGGTGCAGTTTCGTTGGGGGGGTTTAGAGTTTACCTGTCCGGTATAACCAACCTAACAGATTTATATATATAGATATATATATATACATATACTGTATATACAGTAGAAGGTCTGAAATGTAGAAAAATCAGATTAGAAAACTAAACTGACGGGACAAAAGGATGCTGAAGGAGATCTATGTTCAAGGCACAGGTGAGAGGGGGTTGAACATTCCAGCGGGGAGATAGGAACAGGCCAAATCTTCTTACTTCTAAAAGAAGTGAGCCTCTCTTCCTCCCTCCTGACAGGTCAAAAGTAGGCCCCATGATTGATCTGTAGCCGAACTCTAGTATCAGTAACTTGCTGTAAGCTGCTTTTTAGACAGAAAATGTTGAGACTTGCATGGAGACACGCCCCATGCATGTCAATATAATTTGATATTTCTATGATGCTAAAGTGACATAGAAATGATGATATGTATGTAGGAACAGGTTTCTTTGTTTGCTTGTATTTAAGAATATATTTAAGGATAAATATCTTGGAGTCCTCGTGGACAACAAGTTAAACATGAGCCAACAATGTGATGTGGCAGTAAAAAAAGCCCATGGGATTTTGGCCTGCATCAATAGGAGCACAGTGTCTAGATCCAGTGAAGTAATGCTATCCCTTTCTTCCGCCTTGGTAGACCACACCTGGAACATTGTGTCCAATTCTGGGCACCACAATTGAAGAGAGATATTGACAAGCTGTAATGTGTCCAGAGGAGGGCGACTAAAATGATCAAGGGTTTGGAGAACAAGCCCTATGAGGAGTGGCTTAAGGAGCTGGGCATGTTTAGCCTGAAGAAGAGCAGGCTGAGAGGAGATATGATAGCCATGTATAAATATGTGAGAGGAAGTCACAGGGAGGAGGGAGCGAGCTTGTTTTCTGCTTCCCTGGAGACTAGGATGCGGAAGAATGGCTTCAAACTACAAGAAAGGAGATTCCGTCTGAACATGAGGAAGAACTTCTTAACTGTGAGAGCCGTTCATCAGTGGAACTCTCTGCCCCGGAGTGTGGTGGAGGCTCCTTCTTTGGACGTTTTTAAACAGAGGCTAGATGGCCATCTGCCAGGGGTGCTTTGAATGCAATATTCCTGCTTCTTGGCGGGGGGTTGGACTTGATGGCCCATGAGGTCTCTTCCAACTCTATGATTCTATGATTCTAGGCGTTGACTTTCCCTTTCATACATCTTCAAATACAGGCAAAAAAGGAAACATGCTCCTACATGCATATCATCATTACTACATCACTTTAGCATCATAGAAATATCAAATTATATCTTTCTTTTGGCGGAAATTCCACAACGGGGTCTCAGCTGAAAATAAAAGCATACTTTTCTGCCTCAACAAAGCATCATTCTTAGCATTATCTCTCCTATCAGCCACAACATAAACATTTACATTAAACAATTTACATACTTTTGGGAACATGGAAAACAGAGATGATTGGTTCAGTTCCGGGACCCACAATCATGGTAATTTATTGTTTGTGATTGGCACATAGTGTAGAACAAACCATCATTCGTTGCATTTGAAGCTGTCTGCTGTCCGTCTGTGTTCACCTCTGGGAGGCAGAAGATTGGGAAAGAATGTGGGGCTGGGTCACGTATCCCTAGAGATCTCCCGATATGAGACAATGGGTGCCTGGGACCCATCCCTCCCCTCAAAATTCATTCTGAAATTAACCCAAAAGGGTGAGAAGTTGGCTTGATGGGCTGACAATCCTAAGCCCTGGTGGTGGCTTCAATATTTTTTAGACAGAGGTGGAAACTTCCTCAAGAAGCAGATTTTGGATGTTATGAAAGAATAGCAGCTTAATATATACTTAATTTGTATTCTTGTGCTTCTACCACTCAAGTAAGGCATGTTTCTAACATTTTCATAGAATCATAGAGTTGGAAGAGACCTCATGGGCCATCCAGTCCAACCCCCTGCCAAGAAGCAGGAATATTGCATTCAAATCACCCCTGACAGATGGCCATCCAGCCTCTGTTTAGGAACTATTTTAGGAACTATTTGTCTTGACTGAGCTGTGGAGGCACTGTTGGTTGCTCTGTTTTAGGCAGTAGACTTTCTTCTGCAGTCAGGATTCCCCCAGTATCAAATGCTGAATAAAATACTTTTTTACGAGTAGAGGTCATTGACAAAGGAGATCTGGTGAGGTCTAGAACTGCCTAACTCTCCCACAGCCTCCAGTTTACCACAACAAATGTTTCTGTCTGCTTGCAAAACTTCTCATTCAGTGGTTGATACTAAGGGAACCTTGGTGAGAATCATTGGAAAATCATCCTGCAAATCCCAGATATTACAATGAGACTCCTGGGCAGGAGGCAGTTTCAAAACTACATGGAACAGAGTCATCAGGATGGTGTACAGACTCTCTTATTTTTTACTAGTGACTGACTTAATGATTAAAAGCATAAGCTGAGCACAAGAAACAATTTTGAGTTGTTTCCTATGTTTTCCCTTTAGAAGTGGAGTAATTCCTGATGACTGAAAATGCAACTTCCTGCCCATGTAGGAGGAATACATTATGAAATATGAAGGGAATCTGTACAGTATTAGCCAGACAAGCTAATCTACTCCAAACTCAAGAAAACAGAATGTTGGTGGGCAGAAAAAGAGATTAAAGATAGGCTCAAAGCCTACCTTCAAAACTCTGGCATAAACACGGAGAACTGGGAAGCCCTGGCCCTTGAGCGCTCCAGCTGGAGGTCAGCTGTGACTAGCAGTGCTGCAGAATTTGAAGAGGCGCGAATGGAGGGTAAAAAGAGAGAAACATGCCAAGAGGAAGTTGCATCAAGCCAACCCCAACCGAGGCCCCCTTCCACCTGGAAACTGATGCCCTCACTGTGGGAGAACATGCAGGTCAAGAATAGGGCTCCACAGTCACCTATGGACCCACCGCCAGCACACCAATCTTGGAGGACAATCCTACTCGGACAATAAGGGATCGCCTAAGCCAGACAGGCATTATGGCTTGGGTGGTTGGGTCACAGAAAGCAAAATATCCACAAACTGCAATCATAGCAATGTTCTAAATTGGGCTTAGACTTTACCCAAATACTAAGGATCTAAAACTTGGGCTAGATGAGAATACACTGCCCAACTGTCAAATACAATCTTTCAAAACAGAGTAAGCACAAATGACTCACGATCACAGAAGTTGGAGGCTGCAGGTCATTTGTTCCAGGCAATGTACCAGATTTTTAAATTGGGTATTATGATATTATCACCTGTCAGCATTACAGAGAGGTGTCACTTGAATGGGAAAGGGATATTATATATGGTCCAAAGGTGCGTGATTGTGTTATACCCTTGCACCGTCAAGGAAATTAGATTAATAGAAAATGAGTTACTCGCTTTTAGGGGAAGTGAAAATATCAGTAAGGGACTTCCACGCTTTTTCTGATGGTAAACAGCTTATTTTCAAGTCTTCAAAATGTTGTATCAGCACTTTTTGGGTAAATGACATCTTGCTCAAAAATTATTAGCAGCTCAGGCTGCTAAAGATAGACTTGACATTTTCTGTGTTCTGTCAAGTTCTGCCAGTGTCCCCTTCCTCCATGTACTGGAATGCTTCACTTTTTACCTTCTTCTCCTGCCTCCTTCTCTTATAAAACTTGTACTACTCATTCATGAGAAAAAGAATCTGTATGGATGACAGGCTACAATGCAAAAGATTCATTCTGTATCTTTAGAAGTACACTTGGAACTAAACGATCAAACTGTTCCATCATTGTGTACCTATTTCGCCCTTAGTCCTTTTATCTGCTACTGTGCACCTGCTGATTTGATGGCACACCTGCAGGAGTGGGTAGACAGATTTATCTGTGGCTGGCCCATACGTAATTTTTGGGAGTAAATCTCCACATGGGAGACTGAGTTTCTTTTATTTATTTACAGTATACTCCACTCTTCTCACCCCAAAGGGGACTCAGAGTGGCTTTACAGAACATACATGTGGCAAACATTCAATGCTGATTGTACAATTAACAAGGACACACAACACAGAGGTACGAACAGTTTTTCCCATTGTATTTCCGGCATCTTGGAGGCTGTGACTGACTCCGGCCACAGGGGGTGCTTTCGTTCCATCTTGATTCCGAGGAGCTTTCCTCCAATCGATGTCCTTAAGGGCATCTTTATTACCTCCCTGCTATTTCTGCTTTCCACTTGCTGGGTGGGCAGGTGAGCTGGGGCTAACGGTGGGTGCTCACCCTGATCTGGGCTCAAACTGCTGACCTTCAATCTGCAGGACTTTTCTGCAGCACAGTGGTTTAGTCTGTTGTGATAAGCCCTGCCTCTCATTGAAAGCTGCTTAACAAGCCATTACTCCAGACCTACCCAGAAAGGACAGGATTGACAACCTCATCAGAAAGGCCAGCAAAGCGTCCTGCTTTGGCGCCAGACAGAGGGGGCAGCATGATAAGTCTGTTGCCCCACACATCACTCTCTCGTGGCAACGCTTCCCATTGGAGCCAGTACAACACTGGCAGGCTTGTGTTGTGCAGGAAGCATCCAAGGATGCTTTTACCCCAGTTGGGAGCAGGGGCCTCTGATGGAAGTCGCACAATGTCATGGGATGGTCAACATGAAGCTCCATCCCCAAGGCAGGGTGGAAGAGTCCTAAGATAATAGAATCAAAGAGTTGGAAGAGACCTCATGGGCCATCCAGTCCAACCCCCTGCCAAGAAGCAGGAATATTGCATTCAAATCACCCCTGACAGATGGCCATCCAGCCTCTGTTTAAAAGCTTCCAAAGAAGGAGCCTCCACCACACTCCGGGGCAGAGAGTTCCACTGCTGAACGGCTCTCACAGTCAGGAAGTTCTTCCTCATGTTCAGATGGAATCTCTTGTATTGTCGAAGGCTTTCATGGATGGAAACATGTAGGTTTTTTCGAGCTATAGGGCCATGTTCTAGAGGCATTTCTCCTGACGTTTCGCCTGCATCTATGGCAAGCATCCTCAGAGGTAGTGAGGTCTTCTCTTGTAGTTTGAAGCCATTGTTCCGCGTCCTAGTCTCCAAGGAAGCAGAAAACAAGCTTGCTCCCTCCTCCCTGTGGCTTCCTCTCACATATTTATACATGGCTATCATATCTCCTCTCAGCCTATTCTTCTTCAGGCTAAACATGCCCAGCTCCTTAAGCCGCTAAAATTGTCCTGTCTGATGAGGGCCAGAGTCTTTGTGCCGGAATCTGATTGATGATATAGGCAGATCTATGTTATAGTGTTAAAGGTATTTTCAGAGACACTGTAAAAGAAAGTATCCATTATCACTTTCCACAGCACCATTAGCAAAACTAATCACTCTAATCCGTTCCAACTTGGATACCATGTTCACATCAGTATCTGAAGATGTAGTATCAGTGCCTCCTTGTCCAGTTTTAATGAATTCATTTCAATTGGTGCAGCTTGAGGATGTGGACAAGATCCTTGGAGAAGCGAGGGTGACCACATGCATCCTGGACCCCTGTCCATCCTGGCTGATAAAGAAAGCCAGAGGGGGTTTGGCAGTGTGGGTGAAGGTGGTGATTAATGCCTCCTTACAAGAAAGGCAAGATTCCAATGGGCCTAAAGGCCGTCATAAAACCGCTGTTGAAAAACCCATCACTGGACCCCACTCAATTGAACAACTTTTGGTCTCCAATCTCCCCCTTTGGACAAAGTCTTGGACTGTGTGGTAGCTTCGCAACTCCAGGTGTTCTTGGAGGAAACTGATTATATGGATCTGACACAGTCTGACTTTAGGCTGGGACACAGAACTGAAAACAGCCTTGGTGGATGATCTATGCAGAGGTGGGCAGGGGGAGCGTGTCCCTGTTAGTTCTCTTGGATCTCTCAGCAGCCTTTGATACCAGAGATCACGGTATCCTTCGGAGCAGGCATGTAGCTGGGGGGGGGGGGGGCTTGAGCCCCCCCCCCCGAAATTCTCAGGGTAGTCCGCGAAAAGGCCTTAGGTAGGTAAAGGTAGTCCCCTGACAATAAGTCCAGTCATGCCTGACTCTGGGGTGTGGTGCTCATCTCCATTTCTAAGCCAAAGAGCCAGCATTGTCCGTAGACACCTCCAAGGTCATGTGGCCGGCATGACTGCATGGAGCGCCGTTACCTTCCCGCCGGAGCGGTACCTATTGATCTACTCACATTTGCATGTTTTCGAACTGCTAGATTGGCAGAAGCTAGGGCTGACAGCGGAAGCTCACACCGCTCCCCGGAATCGAACCTGTGACCTTTCGATGAACAAGCTCAGCAGCTCAGTGCTTTAACCCACTGCGCCACCTGGTACATTATTTAAACTGTTATGTTTATTCATATCATGATCTGATCACCATGCTCAATATATCTCATATGCATAGGGCTATTGGGGTAACGATACAAAAGGTTTGCTAAGGTAGACCCTCTTTCACTCAGAGTCAGCCCCCCCCCCCCCGAATCAAAATCCTGGCTACGGGCCTGCTTCTGAGATGCCTTGTGGGAATGGGTTTGGGAAGTACTGTTTTACAGTGGCTCGTCTTTCCTGGAGGGTTGCTCTCAGAAGGGTGGGATATAAATATAATAAATAAATAAATGGAAGTGGTGGAGCGGATGCACAACAGCCCAGCAATCTACAGCATTATCTTAGACACAACTATTCCTGTTACAGCAAAAACAACACTCTGGAATGCAAAACAGTTTTAGCATCCTGGGATGCTTCCATCCTGTCTTGGGGACAGAGCCACACACCAGCCATCGGATGGTGTCGTCTGACTTCGCCCTGCTGCTCCGTCTGGCAGCGAAGGCAGGCGGAGTGGGACACTTCGCTTGGCCTTTCTGATGAGGTTGCTGATCTGGACACTTGAAGGTATAGTTGTAACCATGAGACCTGTAACTCTAGACCTGGGGTTTCCTTTGATATGTGACTCTATGTACTTTCAAGTCACATTGCTAACTTGTTGAGACAAGTTGTTTGAAATTTATGGAAACTCTTAAGCAAACCTACCATTGCAAGATTTGCCTTCTACTTATTGAGAATGAGAGAACGTGAATCATTGTCCAGCACCCAAACAACTGCACCCTCTGGTTCTCAGACAAGTAATTTACATGTATTTGATAATCAGAGACAGAAATCTACTTTTGAATTATGTGGTTTTTTTCTTGGAAATTATTAAATGGCCAACTAAAGTGGATTTTTCACAGCCTTTTGACAGCTAAAAGATTGATACTTTGTTACTAGAAATATAATAGAATATTTTTTTTCAACCTGTGATTCAATGGACAGAAGCTTTAGCAATGCTTGCAGTGATGTATGAACAAATTTCACATGTGGTCAGATTTTACAAACACTTACAACGAATAATGCTATTTTTCTTCCGTTTATGTTTTTGCTTTCCTGGTTTTATTATACCATAACATTATTGTATGTAGCTTAAACCCCTCTTGAAAGTAAGTGCATTTTTAAAAACAAATACAATAAAAACAATATATTCAATAAATCTATGGCACTATTGTTCATGTTGTTATAATGCATGAACTAACTTATCTTTGAATTGTTTTAGTTATTTTTATTTATCAAAGCCTTGAGATTTTTTTTAAAAGACACTCCTTTCCACTTTGAACGTTTTACTGGTGTTACAAGACATTTATCAATATTTCCACCCCATGATTTCCTTCCAAATCCTCCAGTGTTTTCCTCACTTTAAATAGTGAGTATGGAATTTACAAAACACATTAGACAAAAAAATAGCTTATTCCTGATGACTAGTGTGCTGCTTACATGCTATACAATCATCTCCCTCCTTTCCTATTACATGGTAATGTAGGGATGATTATTTGGTTCTCTTGAGTTGAAGATCATTTCCTAGAGGATTTTGTAACCCTATTCATGTGCATTTAGATGTACAATACAATTCCTGCATTCATGGGACTAGCCTCAAACAATAGTTTGAAGACCATTCTCGTAGTACAGTATCCATGTTTTCATTTATTCACATATTAACAAGGCATTTTCTACACATCTTGAGGCATTTTCTAGGTTCTCCAGCATGACTTTATGGCATTCCTGGGCTGAAGGTCCATTTCAATAGGGTTATTACCTACAGATTTGTGTATCCACATGAAGTTCAGAAACATAGTCCTTGGTACTTTACTATGAGAATGTTCCTCAAACCTTTTAAAGAAAGCATCTGTGCATGGCCATCATTAAATGGTAGAGGTGGACAATTATTGGGGGCTTTCCGCCAGATCCACCAGTATGGCTGTTACATTAGAGCAGTGGTTCTCAATCTGTGGGTCCCCAGATGTTGTAACCTTCATTTCCCAGAAATCCTAACAGCTGGTGAACTGGCTAGGATTTCTGGGAGTTGTAGGCCAAAACACTTGGGGACCCACAGGATTTTGCACTCTGAGCACTCTACTCCATCCTGACAGAGGTGTCCTTGGACATCAGATAGAGCTGGAGAAAATGGAGGAAAGCAGGAGAAATCTCATTCTTTGCATATAGAATCCTCTTATTTGCATGGGATCCCCCTGTTTCCCCACATTTCTGAAACATTTCCTGGATGAAGCAGCATGGACAATAGGTGGAAGTCTGCTTGTTTTGTTGGAAGAGATCTGTGTTACTTCATCTATTAACTGTTTTAGAGGCATGTAAAAATGGTGGTTGGGGCGGGGGGGGGGGGGGGGGATCTTGCATGTGATGAAGTTCCAAGGCTCATCAAAGTGAGTGTGTCACTAAAACAAGAGCTTTG
This sequence comes from Anolis sagrei, assembly GCF_037176765.1. Classification (NCBI taxonomy): domain Eukaryota; kingdom Metazoa; phylum Chordata; class Lepidosauria; order Squamata; family Anolidae; genus Anolis; species Anolis sagrei. Next base: position 168,632,370 of record NC_090022.1, on the reverse strand, counting down.
TTTCCCCTGACCAAACATTCTTTTTCAAAGCAGCTGTGGGTCATTCCTTACTGTGCAATTTGTCTGCTAGCTTGACTTGCTGTTCTGAGGCTCAAAGTCCTGTTAGTGTTTCCTGTCATTCACATAATTCGAGAAGATGCCAAAACATCTATCAAAGCAAATAAATGTTTTTGAGTTCATGGCAAAAAAAGAAAAAGCTGAGGAACATTATCATATGTGTCCAATTTCTTCTGAACATCATTCATCAGACTGGAAGAAAAATATAAAGGACTGTTTTCCTGAATCAAGAGCAACAGCCTATTGCCGCTTTATGAAACCCGTTGGGTTGAGCAACATAATGCAGTTTTACGTTTTGTTGAATTGTACAGTGTGGTGGTGAGAACACTTGAAGAAATAAGAGAGCCCTCTATACAACAGCGAGACTTCTTCCCAAGCTGAACAAGTTGTTTTAGCTGTTCTGAATGCTGAATTTGTAGTAACCATGCACATCTAAAGAAAGCTTCTGTCATCATCCCTTCAGCTTAGCAAAACATTACTAAGAGTAGATATGGACATTTTTGGTAGTCTGCAACATGTTGATAGTCTCTTTAAAAAAACCAGGGAGATGCACAAAGAATCTGTGAAAGAATTTCAGGATATCTTTGACACAGCAAGATCAGTGGTGGAATCTATGGGTGGAGAAGCTAGGATTCCTCACATCTGTTCAAGGCAGACATTTAAAAGCAACATCCAGGCAACTTCACCAACACCAATGGAATATTATGAGCTAAATGTGTACATTCCATTTCTGGACGTTTTCTGCAGTCAGCTTCAAGAAATGTTTAAAAGGCACAGAGAAGTAGTTCAGGAACTGGAAGTGTTTCTCCCTATTAATTCTGTTTGAAAGCATACATAAAAAGCACAATGGAGCAAGGAAGATTGACTAGACTGGCATGCTTGAATTTTATCAATGGAGCCTGATTTCTGTCAAAGTGTATTGACACAGTTTTCAAGTGTTTCCAACAGACATTGCAATGTTCTTTTGTAATCATAAATTATCAATTAAGAGTCATTTTCAATTTTTTGAAGACTTGAAACTTTGTAACTAAAACAGAAATTTGATTCAATTAAATCTATATAAAAATAGAGAATGAGTCATATAAACTACATTGTTTTGTGTTATGGGCCTACTCTTCAAAATTCGCTAAAAAATGTTTCAACTCCCCCCTCCCCGATGTTTTTTCTAGCTATGGTCCCGCTCGGGAGGCAAAACACATATTCACAAACACTTGGGAAGTGGGTTGTTTACATTTTTTTACCATTCACACGGTAGCTTTGCTTTCATCCTCCAACTAAATGTTTGGGGAGCTTTTTTGTTTTATTTTATTACTATCAGGTACAAATGTATGGCCACATTTGTAGGAAAATGTATATTACTTGTCAAGGCAATCAGCTTATTGTGCAGTTACCTGTATAGTACAGGCCACTGAATAAATACCCACCTATTGTACGATTAAGAGAATGGAAGCAGTGATTCACTAGCTGTTGTGACACTTTTAAAGGTTGGGTTGTTGTAGGTTTTTTGGGCAGTATGACCATGTTCTGGAAGCATTCTCTCCTGACATTTCATCTGCATCTATGGTAGGCATTCTCAGAAGTTGCGAGTTCTTTTAAAGATTAACAGCATTGAACTGTTTGCAGGGTATCAGTTTACATGTGTTTTTGTAATGGTATATAGTTTTGATTTCAATCATACATCTTTTAAAAAAAATTAAAAATATCCATGGAGCCTCTTGATTTCATTCACATTCATGAATGACAGACTCTGAGGGATGCTTTCAGCTTTGTACTGCTTTGTACTGAAAGTGTAGGTTGTTTTCAACCGAGATGTGTTGCAAGGATCTCAGGACAACAAACAAATTTGGTTTACACAGGAATAAAACCATAAAATCTGGCATTTTCTGAGGCTTTCCTCCTATCTGGAGGCACCCATAATCTAAGAGGCCCAGACACTGCACAGCTGGAGATGCAACCCACGACGTAAGGGGAAAAACAAAAATACTTGGTCAATGACAGTGAAATAAACTGTCAGGGGGGCGAAAGTTCAATCTGAGCTGGAGGAAAGATGAGCCAAAGAAACTGAGGATTATGATACCACAGCTGTCTGGTTACATCATCGCATGCCACAGATTGCTTGGTTTGGCCACGCTGAAACAAATTTTCCAAGGTTCAGCTAAATCCAACTGAGCCGTTTGAACGCCCTTGTGATGGAAGCTGCAATAGCACCACATACCTTCTGTCTTTTCAACTTTCTATGAAATGGACTGATTAATTTGCATGGAACAGTTCTCCTGGTGGCCATGTTGACTTGGGGTATCAAAGGCTTTAGTCCCAAAATGGCACTTTCCCAAGATCATCCTATCAGAGGTTTGCATGTACTACCTACCACAATTTTAACTGGGTTTTCAACCATTACTATTTGCAGAAGATACTTCTACCAGGAAAGCTTTAACCTTGTGTGTGTGCGCATGCTAGTTTTGTTTTTGTATCTTTGGAGAGCATAAACTAGCATCCTAAAATACCATACATGCTTGCATATAAGTTGACCTCATGTATAAGCAGAAGGCAAGTTTAGGAACCAAAAATATGGATTTTGATATGACCTGTGGATAAGTAAAATGTAGGGCAGGAATCTGGACAAAAAAGGAAAACGATGTCATAAACTTACAAAATTCCAGGAGGAATAACCTTTTGAGTTCACATTGAAGGCTGAATGGACAAGGAGGGAACTATGCAAAATGGTGGCTGTACGATGTGGAGGGGAGACAACCAGACAAAGACAAGGTGAAGAAAACACAGATCCATTCTGTAGGGAGTTAAAACACCAGCCACCACTGGTCACTGCTGTTTCCCCATCTAGGCATTTTAAAATGCTAGAAAAGGTGCTATAGCAGGCCCACACAACTTGTCAGCAGTAAGAGGCCAAAATTAGTTGGAGGAAGTGTTAGCTTTGGACATAATTACCAGCCAGGACATTTAAGGTCTGAGGAATTGGTGAACTGGGGCAACAGCAGAGAGGATTTTGTGGAGGGGGCATGTATATGGGAGATGCAAGTAGCAATAGCAGAGGGCTTATCTCCGCTCCGCTTTACCTTTCCGGAAACCCACTGTGCAATCTGCTTGCTAAAAGGACAGTTCAGAGCAGGAGGAACAGGAAGGAGGAAGATGGAGAGGCAAGGAGGAGAAAGATGACAATGAAAAACTGAAACACTTGACATTGATAAGCAAATGAGCTGGGCTGTCCTTCCTTGACAAGGACACTTGACATGTTTGCCAGATGCACAGCAACAGATTATCTCTCTGGCACACAAACACACTCAATGTATTGTCGAAGGCTTTCATGGCTGGAATCACTGGGTTGTTGTAGGTTTTTTCAGGCTATATGGCCATATTCTAGAGGCATTCTCTCCTTATGTATCGCCTGCATCTATGGCAAGCATCCTCAGAGGTAATGAGGTATCCTTAGGCCCTTTCCTTTCCCCCCTCACTACCTCACTACCTTTGAGGATGCTTGCCATAGATGCAGGTGAAACCTAAGGAGAGAATGCCTCTAGAACATGGCAATATAGCCCAAAAAAAAACTACAACCCAAACACACTCAACTTTTGCATGGCAGGAGGGAAACAGTTTGCAGTGCCACTGGAAGTCCCAATGCTCTTTACAGTGCTACTGAGGGCTTGCTGAGAAAAAGTAATGGGAGTAGGGTGCAACTGGGCTTGTCTTCCTGCCCAGACATTTCCCTCCTCCCCATTCCCAGGGTCCCATGAAAGACTTGTAGTGGAGCTGTTAGGACAACCAAAGGCTGAGCCAAAGCAAACAGAGGAGCAAATATCTGTCATTTGATGCCAGCAGCCCTATGCCACCCTGAGGCACAGAAAGGTGGAGGCAGCCAACTGTGGGAGGGAAGCCTGTATACAGCTTGGGCTGCCCCAGAATTTTCTTGCTTGGGGAAAAGAGGGAGATACTAGTCATTTCCAGCTCATAAATAACTCTTATGCTTTGCACTCCTGGGTTTTAGAAAAGTGGAGCTTGAAGGGGGGAGCAGGGAGTTACTGCCCAATCTAGGATGAGGTGGGAATTGATTGCAGGGAGCCGGTCAAAGGAGAGAGCGTGTAGAGCGGCAGAGCGGGTGGCAGCCTCCCTGTCATCCTGGAAAGATAGGTAGAGGCCAGTCAAAAACCTTTGACAGTCCAGATGCAGCCAGCAGGCCCTATGTTGTAGCAACTTAAGTGGAATGAGTTGGTGCTTCCTTTATGTTCTCCAAGGACAGTGGTTCTCAACCTAATGTTTTGGCCTTCAACTCCCAGAAATCCTAACAGCTGGAAAACTGGCTGGGATTTCTGGGAGTTGCAGGCCAAAACACCTGCGGACCCACAGGTTGAGAACTGTTGTCCTAGGATGCACTAAACTCTTGACTTTTCCCATTTTACTCAGGGAAGGGGATGACCCCTTTGTTTTCGCACAAGAGTTAATGTACAGATCTCATAATGGCACTCCATGCAGTCATGCCAGCCACATGACCTTGGAGGTGTCTATGGCTTAGAAATAGAGATGAGCACCACACCCCAGAGTCAGACATGACTGAACTTAATGTCAGGGGACAACCTTTACCTTTTTTTTAAAACAGATCTCATACTGACCCATGAATACGTCAGCTTGATTTTTTGATTAAAATGTTTAGATCATATACAGTACTTGCCTTTTTGTGGCATGGTAGAAGACACATTAAGTGGTATAGCCCAATAGCTACATAATGTGAACCCACTGAGCTACATAGCTTTCACAGAATCATAGAATCAGACTTGAAAGAGACCTCATGGGCCATCAAGTCCAACCCCCTGCAAAAGCAGGAATATTGCATTCAAAGAACCCCTGATAGATGACCATCCAGCCTCTGTTTCAAAGCTTCCAAAGGAGCCTCCACCACACTCCGGGGCAGAGAGTTTCACTGCTGAACGGCTCTCACAGTCAGGAAGTTCTTCCTCATGTTCAGATGGAATCTCCTCTCTTGTAGTTTGAAGCCATTGTTTCGCGTCCTAGTCTCCAGGGAAGCAGAAAACAAGCTTTCTCCCTCCTCCCTGTGGCTTCCTCTCACATATTTATACATGGCTATCATATCTCCTCTCAGCCTTCTCTTCTTCAGGCTAAACATGCCCAGCTCCTCAAGCCGCTCCTCATAGGGCTTGTTCTCCAGACCCTTGATCATTTTAGTTGCCCTCCTCTGGACACATTCCAGCTTGTCAATATCTCTCTTCAATTGTGGTGCCCTGAATTAGACACAATATTCCAGGTGTGGTCTAACCAAAGCAGAATAGAGGGGTAGCATTACTTCCCTAGATCTAGACACTATGCTTTGTTGTCCTTCTATGGCTTATTGTTCCCTAACACCACCTAAGAATTCTCATATATTCACTCTGCCAGTATAAAAACTTATGTTTGCTATAGGCCATGCCAAAGAGAAGAATTTGATACTTATGATTCAACTATGCTTATTAAGAGGTAAAGAAATCATTGCAAGGAGGAATAGGCAAGGCCTAGTGGAGGAAATGGGAGTTGTGTTAGACTGCAATGACACTGGTGCCATAGTGCTTGGTAAGATTCTTCCTTACAGTGTAAGAGCTCTCTTAGGCACTAGAGACTTTGAATAGTTCTTTGGCAGTGGGAATCTATATTGTTCCAAAACAAGCCAGTAACCTTCTGACTCTTCTTACAGCTGTATCCCTTTGTTCAATGTATATTAGGATTTACAGAGATGTCTCTCGAATTTTGGATTTGCTGTTATTCCACAGTATTGCCAGTTTTGGTGTGTTAAGAAAAAAAAATGCTTTCTTGGCTCAAAAGCCCTAAGTCCCCAAGCCAAGCCACCTGGCCCTATTTTGCCTTGCCTTTCTCTGAAGCAAATCTGTCTGTTCAATTTCATTTGTTTATGTAATTGGCAGATGTTTTCTCTTCTTTCTCTAGGAGGCCTCACTACCATTAGAGGGATTTCAGATGCAGATATGAATAACTATATTTGGTTTCCACTCTGAAAATATCTTCCATTTTATGAGGTGTTTTTGTTATTAGATTGTACCTGACACAATTTCACCCTTATTAGACTCACTGGGCTGATTTCCTTGGGCCACATCCATCCCCCTTTACTGGTTTTGTGACCTACAAACTATTGCCTCTGTAGTTTTTAAGCTTTTTTTTTTTGTATTATTATTCCTGTAGGCCCCCAGAACCAACTTTTTGGGCTAAACAGAATGCAAACCAAGTCCCCCCACTCCAAATTGGTGTTGGATGCCCCCCCCCCCCCCCCCCCCGCTGCCAGATATAAATCTTGGCAATTGTATGTGACATTTTTCTTCTTAATCATGTTTTCATTTTAGTGCCATGACTGTTTGGGTTGCTGGTGTTCCAAGAGTTACCTGGTCGCCTCTGAGAAGTAATTTTTGCATTGGTGCTTTCTATAGGCTAACATGGGTGTTCCACATTGTACCTCTTTCAGTTGGCATCCTCGGGGTCACACTCCTCCCCCATCAGGTAGAGTTCTGTGTAAAAAAAAAAAAAAGAAGAGTCTATTTAACAATGCCCTCTTCAGTAAAACTTGCTTTCGGGTGAGGAATGGATGAGCCCACTGCCTCTCCCTTCCATTGCTATCTTCAACACCTGCCTTTGCAGTTCTTCATATGTAAAAGGGCTCATCCCTGCAGTGACATGTTTCCTCAATTTAGATATGGCATCATGTTTTTAGTGTTGTAAATAGGAGAGCCTACATGAATCAAGCCAGTTCCCTGGCAGAGGTCTTTAGCCCCAAATATGCAGATGGGTGTGGGGACAAGCAACATTGATATGAGAGATGGGATCCAAAGGTTCATTCTCACTGATAAGATATTATTTGAGTGTTGTATGTGGGGGTGGGGTGTGGGGTGAAATTCTAGTTAGGGCTACAAGTGTATCTCTTGCTAGAAATTTCTGGGATAAAAATGTATCTTTGCTGTTTTGCTCTTGATGTAAGCTGACAATTGTGAGATTATCAACACAGATGTCTTTAATGGTGTGCCATACATTTATCTCTGTGGTATTAACTGTTTTGAATAAAGTAATAGGACTAACATAGTTGTCACTATACATTGCTTTAAGCTGCCTTAAGTTCCATACTGGGAGAAATGTGGGGTGAAAATAAAATACCATTCTCAATATGTGAAGCATGTGACTTGGGAAATGCCTTAAGTTTCCACAGCAGGAAGTGGGCAACATACCATTTGGAAGACATGGAAACACAGCAACACTGGGAGGTGGATTTGAGTAAAGACAGTGTTTGCCTGTGGTGGAATTTCAGGCAGAGTGAGACAATTGCCAATATAGACTGATCTTCACAACATTCGTGTGATCTTGGTTTGAATTTCTGGAGTCGATACTACGAAGAATAGCAACACAGAAGTCAGTTTGCACTGTTGTTCTGTTGCTTGCAGTTCTAAAGACCATCACAGACATGTTATACAATAATGTTGTAAGAAGAAAGAGCACACATCCACACAAATTAAAACTTTCAAATTTTATTAAATATTTCTTTCATTATTTAGATGTATGATTAACACCACTGCCATTTCATCTCAGCCTCTGGGGATTGTCCCACCTTGAAGTATTCCCTTCATAACTGAAGAAACCAAAGGAAAGGACCAGACCCCTGCCAGGAAGATGATGTTCAGTCTCTTGATGCTTCATGACCCTAAAGAGGCAAGTCAGACAGAAAAATGGTCATGGTAATAAGACTCAGAACTGTTGGAGGAGAAAGGGGTGGGGATGGATACAAGCATCTCAAAAACCACCAGAATACTTGATTTCTTCATTGGTAGCCACCAGACTCATCAAAGATACTGACTAGCCTTGAAGATGGTCCTTCATTATTGAGGGAGAAAGAGGCACAGTACAGATTATGAGCTCAAATCGATTGGTAAAGCATGCTGCTGCCATTACTCCCCATGCCATGCATTACCTGTCCTGCAGTAAAATAGCTCCCGTCTCTGAGGCTGCTGGCCTAGCATCAAAGTCCTGTAGAAATATTTCACAAAAAGGAAAAAAATATACATAAGCAGTTTCACCAGATCTGAATGGTCATTATTTCCTGTAATACCCAAAGCTTGCCTCTGAAATTATCAATTGGAACAAAAATTATTTTGTAGCATTCACAGGTCCTTGCAGGTGGACTATACTAAAGGAAACTGCTGAAGTAAAAACAGGCATTCTGTCACTTTTAAAGGCAAGATCAGTAAGTTTATGACAAGTGGAATTAAATTATACAAAATTAAAAAAATCTTAATGTGAAGTAAAGCATGTCAGGAAATCTAGACTTCTCTCCTGCTTTAGAGTCACAGAACTTACCTGGTTGAACTCCATTTGCTCCTCAGGTAAGCTCAATTCTGCTACCACAGCTAGACTGGGAGAGAAGTGCTTGAAATAATAAAAGTACAGGGATGAGGATAATAACTAACTGGGGACTGATTTCCTTTCCTTTGCCCATATTCCACATTCCTCAGAACCCTGGGTTTATAGATGTCAAAAGCATTCACTTGATTGTCCTTTCTCAACATTTTTTGTTTGCATATGTCAAAAGGATACACTTGTCCTTTCTCAACATTTATTTGTCCCATGACAACCAGTTTAATGATTCACCTTTTGCCAATAAGTTGCCTGGAAAAGCTTCACACAGAAGAAGATGTGTGCTTTTAGCAGAGGAGGAAGGATGAGTGCAGTATGAGGAGTCAAGAGAACCCAGGAAGCAAACTAAATGAGGTCAAAAGGCACGGAAGCAAAGATAACTGAAATGCTATTATCAGAGATGGTATTATTTACTACACTCATAATATCATTTCCCCATGACGGAAGTCAAAGTGGTATGTGGTTTCAACTTATCTCCCATTCAAATACTACTCAGTACAGACTTGCTTAGCCTCAGTAAACTGCCTGCATTTAACCTTTAAAGACTTGTACACAGAAGATCACAAAAAGTTAATGGGCATAAAATAATGCAAAACTTGACCAAAAAAAAAAAAAAGAATCAAACATGAAATGTGCATTTCAGAAAGTGAGCAGTGTGAGGTGGACAGAAAATTTCACATTGAAAATCATTCAGCTGCCCATCTGTAACTTAGCAGGAGAAAAATGTTTAAAATGTGTTCTTGCAACCTAGAATGAAATAATGAAGGGAGACTACATTTAAATCCGTAAGGGATGAGCCTTTCTTTAAGCAACATCTTCATAGGGGGCTATTGCTCAGAGGGTAGTAGCTTGTGTGTGTGTGTTGACTAAGCATTGAGCCACTAATTCAATTCTACTGGAATCAGCAGAATTAGAAATTTTGCATTTTTGTTAAATAAAAGTAGGAGTAAAAATAGGGGGAGGTATCCTGCTGATCTCCCTGGGTTTCTCATTGACCCTGATATCTTCTTGGACTAGTTATGTGGGATAGGAGTAGGAAGCACTGTTCTACTGTGATTCTACTCCTATCTAACAGACCAGTCCCGTAGATTCCTGTCCAGCTCCATGGCTCTGGGGTGCCACAGGGTTCCAACTTGTGCCTTCAAGGCCCCATGAGTGATGTCATTGAGGCTTTAGCACTGAGTGCCATCAGTATGATGATGACACTCAGCTCTATTTTATGTCCTCAGTCAGCTGGGGCTATGCAGGATCTGTCCCAGTGTCTAGATTCTATAATGGGTTGGAGGAAGGCCAGTAAACGGAATCTATCAATAAGATGGGGACCCCGTGGATTGGTGGGTCTTAAGTCTGAGAAATGGACAAACAACCTGTCCTAGATGAGGCTGAATTCTGCCTGAAGGAACACTCAATAAATCAGATTTAAAAGAGCACTGAGCTACAGGATGGATAAAAAGGTTTCATCAGAATAACAATAAACTGTATTTATATACCGTCCTATCTTCTCGAAGAGCCTCAGGGCAGTCAAGGAAAGGGGGTGGAGGCAAGTTGTAGTGAATGGACTGGATGCTATTACAGAATCACAGAATAATAGAGTTGGAAGAGACCACATGGGCCATCTAGTCCAACTCCCAGCTATGCAAGAAAAGCACAATCAAAATATCGCTGATAGATGGCCATCCAGCCTGTTTAAAAGTTTCCAAGGAAGGAGCTTCCACTATACTTTTAGGCAGAGAGTTCCACTGTTGAACAGCTTGTACGGTCAAGAAGTTCTTCCACATGTTCAGGTGGAATTTACTCCCCTGTATTAAAAAAAAAAACTGCCACTCACCAATGGTTCCCCCATTACCACATCCAGTAGCTAATATGTTGTGTGGAAAAGTGCAAGGAGGATGGAGAGATCCAGAAACTACATCTAGTTTACAAATTGTTGGTTTGCCAGTTATATGAAACAAAATTGTCACCACTTCATAACATGGTGTTGGCAGAAAACAAACTTTCCTTTGCAATCTTCACCTTAAAAGCCCCCCCCCCCCCAAAAAAAAAGCTATATTCTGTGGGCAGGTGGATATGCCCTGTATTTATATTGCAGCTGTTGTTTGATCACACAAGCATTCCTATTATACTTGTGTACATGGATGTGTTATTTCCTTGTCAAGCTTTTGCTTACAATCTGAAAAGATTAATTTAGGTTCCATCTTGCTCCTGACACCAGGCCCAATGGGGCTTCTCGAGAGAGGAATTATTTTTTAATTTGATGACAATTTAAACTTCTCTCTTCTACCCAGGCCCAATCATTCTTTAGCATTGCTCCAAAGGTTGCTGTACCCATGGAGTTCCTGCTCTTATAAATTGTGTGCCCATCTTGCAACCTGGAAAGAGAGGAACACTGTAGATAAAATAAAACATCAAGCAGTACAGTCATCCACAGAGTGGGAAACTGTGGCAGATCCAGGGTTTGCATTTTGTCTCTCAAATCCCCCAAGGGAGCCCTAAACGCGTTCTGGAAATTCCCCGGAAGAGAACAGAATTCTACAGGATGAGGCACCATAACTTCCTTTTTTTAAAATGCGTGCCATTCAGTTGGTTGAAGATGTAATGGAGCGCTAGTGGTCTCGTTCGAGAGGCGGGAGTATAAAGTTTGGCCTGACACAGTTCAGTCGCCATCATGCGTTGGGACAGTGAGGAGCGTGATTTTGCCGTTGAGGCCTACTTTTCGAGCGGATTTGGAGTGGCTGGCCTGCTTTCCAGATTTGGCCCCTTGTGATTTTTTCTATGGGGTTTTTTGAAATTCTGTGTTTATGTGAACCGTCCAAGGACCCTACAAGATTTGAAGACAAACATCCAGGAAGAAATGGCCAACATAACGCCTGCTATGCTGGCAAGAGTCATGACAAACGCCAGAAATCTGTTTATTCCGTGTATGGAGAATGAGGGATGTCACCTACTTAATTTGATCTTCAAAACTACGTAAAACAAAACTTTAGGTATGTGCCTATATTATAATTTTTTTTCTAATTCATACAATGGGTTTTATTAAGTTTTGAAAAAAGAAAGTTATGCTGCCTCACCCTGTATTTCTGTTTTTGAAAAGGGAGGGACTGAACCCAAGATAGGCCACTGCTCTAAGGGGCTTCCAAGAGAGGCTGGCTTGGGAGCTTGGAACTTTCAAAGACAACAGAAACAACTCTGGAGACCAGACTTTGCTCACCTATCACACATGCCTACCTAAAAATGAGTAACAGGATCTCTTCTAAGGTGCTCCAATACATTACATTACATTTATTTAGTGTCAAAAGCATTGCATAAATAAGTATAAAACTGATAAAAATAGAGGGAACACAAATGGTTAAATGATTTTTGACCAGAAACAGGCAATAGCAACTGCATTCTCTGTAGCTTTAAACAATTCTTCTGTGCATGAGGCAGGGCATTTGGGCAAGCATACAGATGCGGAGTTATTTGTTCTGCTCCACAGTCGCACAAAGTGGAAGATTCTTCTAGGTAGTGACATTTTGCCAGGTTGTCTTTTGATCTGCCCACTCTGCTTCTAAGTCTGTTCAGACACTTCCAAGTTGCCCATTCTTGGTTTGCCCCTGGAGGAAGACCCTCGTGGGGAGCCACAGTATTCAACCTTGTTTCTCTCATAGTCAGAAGAAACTTCCTGTTGCACATCTTGGGGGGGGGGGCAATGGTAACTAGCTTGTAGAGTTTATCAACAGGTGTATGTTTAAGACATCCTGTGATTTTTTGTGTGTGTCAGGAGCAACTTGAGAAGCTGTAAGTTGCTTCTGGTGTGAGAGAATTGGCCGTCTGCAAGGAAGTTGCCCAGGGGACGGCAGGATGTTTTACCATGCTTTGTGGGAGGCTTCTCTCATGTTCCCGCATGACAGAGGGAGCTGACAGAGGGGGCTCATCCATGTTCTCCCCAGATTCAAACCTGCGACCTGTCGGTCTTCAGTCCTGCCTGCACAAGTGTTTCACCAGGGGAATAATAATCCTGTGATTATTCTGCATGTTTCTATCAGTGCTATGTTCATCTGCTTTGCATGGATAGGCTTGTGTCAAACAGGACAGGCATATTTGACAGTTAAGTAAGACAAGGCCAGGACTGATGTTCTTATTAATTTTGGGTCTGCTTCCCATGCACTGCCAGAAAGTTTCTGCAGGATATTATTGCGTGCAGCTATTTTGTGCTTAGTGTTCATACAGTGTTTCCTAAATGTTACTGTTCGATCTAAGAGGACACCAAGATATTTAGGATGGAAACAGTGTTCAAACTCTTGGCCTTCCCAGGTAACTTTAAATTGCTTTTAAGCATTTTAAATTACATGCACTGTGATCAAAGAACTTGTGAATGTTACACAATGAACTACACAGGGATGTGCTGTCATAAGACTTTTTAGAACTATTAAGAGCAAATAATTTCTACCTGAAGCATATTCATAATTTCATTGTATCTCATAACCTGACCGAAGGCATGCTAATCAACAGTGAAGAGCTGGAGAACCACAGTGTGCTCTTCAGAGGAGCAACACCAATCTTAGCTCAGTTTATCTTAAACAGTGTATAAAAATCTCAAGGGTTATCTTGTTCTAGTCATAAATATAGTCAGGCTCACATATGTCTCAGCACCAGTAAATTGTCTTCATTGACTGAAATTTTCCACAAGTGGAATCAATCCTTTTTAGTATCACAGCATCAATTTATGTATATGAAAACTGAATAAAATATACAAGGATGTCTTCAAATGATAGATCATGGTCAGCCCATATCTAAGATGCATTTTTCTTATGGTAGAGACTCATAAAAATAGTGAAAATCTCAGTGGATTCTGTGTCACAGATTGACTCTGATGTGGTGTCATGCAGTAACTATAATTAGCCAGTAATTAGAAACCTTATTTTGTAGTAATTGTTTGTACAGCTACTAGTTTCCAATGTGTGCCATGCTTGGTGTTTCAAGGGATAATAGTACACTTATCTGTATGAACAATCAGAGAACCAAAACATTTTTAAATTATCAAGTGTTGAAACCACACATACTTCTCATTTATTCCTGCAAATTAATAAAAGATTCTTCCCAATGAGCTCGATTTTGTTCACAAAGCACCGCTCTCCATAAATGAGTGATCAGAGGTGAGCCAATGACTTGATGGTGCCAAATCTTTCTTGAAAATTTTGAGAATCTGACCACAAGGTCGATTTTCAGATTCTGTTTAGATGTATAATCAAATTTCTCATGCATATTTGCCTCAAAGCAATTGAGAAGTGTTTTTGGAGGAAAAGTAACTCCCTAATGAATTAAAGGAAGTACATTGTGTAGCATTTTTGGAAAGGAAGTGTTTCATGTAATTAGAACAAGGTGGTGGCTAATACAAAGCAAGAGTCGGATGAACAGCTTAGTACAGTTCCTTGGTGAAATAGTGTCACAACATCAATGAACTCACACAGCTCTCCATAATGGCTTTTAGTCAGCATTCAAGATTAAGCGGTTTAGTGATGTTAAAACATCCGTTATGGTGGATAAGAATTGACCAAGAATCAGACTCACCAAGCAGATTGACAAGTCAGGGAAGCTGCCTCTCATCTTTGCACGTTACATCAGCTAATGTTTTGGAATCCATCTCTCCCCACATGGCAGCATTCTCAGTTCACGGGTGCCATCTGCATTAGTGTCTTCTTCTGCTGCCACCTACCAGTTTTATTACTCTGTTGCAGCACAAGGGTATATAGAGAAGTTCTTGTTCAGCTCACAGAAAAATGATACAATGGGGATCCTTTTAAGGCACCAAGGCTTATTCCAAGATTTTCCCCCACATCCTCCCCCATACCCTTAACAAAAGCAGTGGACAGAAGAAAACCGAGTAATGACTGGATGCCTTTTGGAAGTCATCCATGTTGATAGAGCTATATGGATAAAGGAGTGATTAAATATGGAGATTTAAATGCCCTCAGGTATTGTGCAGGGAAAAGTGTGCAACAACATTGGTTGGATTGAATTAAATTAATCTAATTTTAATGTAGTACTTCTAGTGCGCTATTTAATTCTGTCTTCTGCTCAGGTACATAGTCATGAGCCAAGAAGAACAATACAAGATCAAACAAACTTTCTGAATGGACAGGTCTCACAGCGATAATCCTTTGGTAGTTGTGGTGATGGAGAGTGACAAAAACAACTCCCCCCCCCCCAATCCTTTGTTTTCAACACTGCTGGGCACCCTTTATTGTAAAGGATCCTTTTACAATATTTCTCCAAGTATCTGCTGCTTCAGTACCACCTTTACTCCCTCTTAACCAGAGACTAAACACAGAGTCTGGTACCAGAAACAGCAGGAAATGTCACCTTTACGGATATAAAGAAAGAGGAGGAACATTTGTTTCCAGAGCTAGTCATATGACTATATCGAACAGGGAGAGGGAATGTTAGAGATCTCACTAAGGATTACTTTCTTCAATTGCCAGTTCAAAAGAGATTTATCAAATTATCAACAGCACAGCATTTTACCTTTTTAGTCTATTTGCAAGTAAAAAGAGACTTATTTGCAAGTCAAAAAAGATTTCACCAGTCTCCGTGAAGTAGAAAAATGCTTGAAAACTGATTAGTGGGAAAAGGGACACAAGACAGAGGTGTCCCCCATCAGCAGAATTAATGCAGACATTTCTGCCCTTTTAAACATGTTATGCCTGTGTTGTGTACAGAGGAAAATTACAGAAGAGATAACCACACCTAAGCAACTCCCTCACCAGATGAAACAAAGCAAAAAATTTTTTGACAATACTGTATATGTGTGTTACATATAGAGGCGAATCACAAGGGGGAGTGGTGCATTTAGTGAAAGACTTGCAAAATTGATACCATTTGTTCAAAAAGTGTCAATGAGGCAACCCCATTTGGTATGGCAATCAATACAGAAGTATCAACACAAAGAAGTAAAACCTTGCCAGTGACTTTGAAGAGAAAAAAAATATTCTCCCTTTAGTATACCTGAGAAAGAATTTAGCATTGTTTTAAAATATATCCCCACTAACCATTTTAAAATGTAATACTGCATTAAACTAGCTAAGGAATATTTTTGATCAAGATAGTCTGAACACAAAATAGGAAACAATTTAGGCTTAACAGCATGCTAGAATAATTATCTTTTTGCTACATTAAGAATACTCAAATAATTTGGGGATTTTATCTGAAGCATTTGTTATTCCCAATGAATTCTTTCTTCTGCCAGTTCTTGTATTTCTACATAAAACTCTCTGTTAATACACCACTTTCTAAGCATAATCGTAGTCATGAAATATTTGCAAAGTACTATGCTAGGCAGCACGTTAGAAATGCCACGATATGCTCACCTTCACAATCTTGACAAAGAAACCATCACACTCCAACCTGCCCAATTCAAGTATCTTTTATATACATTTTTTTAACACCTAGTTTTTCATACCTGTTATTAATTGATGTCGATTAGTTTTGTGCTGTGCCCCTGGAAAGCACCAGAGCCCTGTAGAAACTTAAGCCAAGAATGTATATTTTGAGTACGGGCGGGATAAATGAAAAGGGGGAGTGAGGAACATATAAGAGTGGAGATGGTAGTATTTATGGAATTACATACCATCCCTTCACCCCTTTCTAATAATACATGCAGTTTAATTTCATCCTTACCATTAACACATTTGAATATATGGATCTAGAAGTTTTATTAAAACCTGGCTCTAGTAGAATAATAAAACACACACACAAAAGAGGGGAAAGGGGTCATTGTGCTTCCTAGGACTCTTTCTTTCAGTACAGCAGTCTTATTAAGACTGGAGAAGAGAAGAAATTAAAGTTAGAAAACACGGGACGATCAAAAGAGCTGAAAGTTACCTGCCAACAGGTCGGTACTGGATGCCACCAATCTGCTGCGTTTACTGTTTTACCACAGGGGGGAAAAGTTTAGGGAAGAACATTCTCAAGGATTTTTCACAAGGTTTCTCTCTTGCCATCAGAAAGGGGAGAAGGGAAGTTTTTCTCTGGATTGTTTGACTTTTTTTGACTCCTGAAAAGTTTTGCAAAGAACAGTAAGAAAGTGTGAATTGTTAGAAAAATATGGAAAAGGGGGATAGCAGTATATTCACATAATAAAACACTTTTAATTAAGTTACAAACTCCCACGGCCCCAAAACATCAATTTATTAGCAGTGCATTAAACAAAAGTCATTCAACTGAAAACTGTAACATGAGCTATGGAATATTCCAACAGTGATCCATACCACCATCAGAACATTCCAGAAATCACCCTCCAAGGTCAGAGAAATTCAAATAAAAAAGAGAAAACAAAAGAGAAAAGGTAATGTTTTGTTATAAATCCTACAATACTTTAGAAATTCCTAGAACAGTGAAAAATTATAAATAAAAGAGACAGTAGCAGCAGAGGTTACCTGTCCGAGCACCTACAATTCCATAGAGAGAACAGGAGTGGGTCGTGAGTCTCACACCAGCCAAATAGCTCAAAAACCTTCTCAAAAAGAGTGAGCCATGAGAAAGAATTGTACATGTTGATACACATTTCAAAGTTTAAGCCCTTACACATTTAACTAATTTGGGCTCTTCTCATCTCGAAGGCTTGTAACTTTAAAATAAGTCATCCTAGATGATGAGTCTACTGAGTGTCCAGTGCAGCAGTAGTGTCTTTTTTTAAAGCATTGCAGGTCCACAGCACTCTTCTTAGTAGATCTTCTGTGTGATCCATTGCTGGGCAAAGTCAGTATGATACAATCACATAATTTGGACATGGAGTGCAAACCAACAACAGAAGTAGTCCAGGAACATGCTGTGTTTTACATCATGTATCACAATATTCCAGAATGTCAGGAAGATTTAAAAATGTATGAATGTTTTTATCACATTACACCATAAAAGATCTGAAAATATACAAAGCTGTAAACATAATCTGCAATTCTGTACAATACAAAATTCATATATATCATAATTTGAACTGCAAAAATTGCCATATATATAAAAACCACATGGAACTTGATCGAACTCCATCATCATTCCAATCCTGAGGAACAGCTTCCAGTGTAATGATGTGTTCCAGCACTGCCTGTGGTGGCACTATGGTTTCTGGCTTAACAATGGTTTATTTCAACATAATGTTCCAAACTTTGGTGAGCAATGTTGCTTTGTAATGTATTTGAGTGAAGCGAATATTATTGGGGACATGGCAACATATAGCACTACTGTGCATGGAAGCTATATTCTGTTTAAGAGCACAATCCATTTTCCTTACCTAATAGAGTTCTCATGTTTTTAAAACTTTCTTCCACAACATGATTCAACTATAGCTATAATTGGAAAAGTAAGGGAGAGATCTACTATCCCTGTATGGTATCTTCTGTGAACTTTGGATAAGAATTGGCAGCTTCTGCTTACATAAAATGTGAGGCTATGCTTCACCCACAGATTATCCAGTCTTTTTTTGAACACAATGCACAACGAATCGGTGATCATCTCATGAGAAACAGATAAACCAAAGTATGAAAAGGATTTCATGTTTTGTGTTTTTCAGTAAGTGGTTGTTTGTTTTAAAACATTCATTGCATTTATTATACTGTAAAAGAATTCTAGGAACTGGGGGTGAGGAGTATGAAGTGGCAATGAGTTGCCAAAACCTCTTTTGTTCCACCAATATAATAACATAACATAGCCTGAAATTAGAACTTTCAGAGTTACCAGCTCCTTCTTGGACTCAATTTTTGTGGGTTTTGTGTGTGTTCTGTCTGCTAAAACAGTTAATTCTTGTTGACACTCCTAAAAGATGTTCAGTGTTTAAACTAATAATGGGAGAAAAGATCCAATTGGGTTTTCATGAAATCTTGTATTTAAAAGACACGCATGTAGATAGGAGATAGCTGAAGCACCACCAAATCATCCTTTGCATCTTATACTTTTTGCTTCAACAGCTAATGCCAACATTCAGCCTTCAGTTGGATTTTAATAATGAAAGTGATAATAGTATTTTTAATGTTACAAAAATCTGCAATTACATTTTTAAAACAAAAAAGCTGTACAAATAGGCATAATCAAACCTTCATGAAAGCAGGTTAACACTTTTCTGTTTATTGTCTCCTGACGTCTCGTTGCGTAGTGTCCATACCTTGTGTATACTTAAAATCCAAGTGAGAGCAAGACAGTCAGAAGGAAGAAGAGGCCAGAGGGACGAAGCTCAGAGCCTTGGGGGGCAGGAGAGATATGCCACTCTGAAGCCTCCTGAAAAAGCAGCTTTGCATACGCAAGCTGCTCACCTTTCAAAAACTTTTCATGAACCATTTTCTGTTGCAAACATTTTAATTGGTGGTGTTTGGATGCGGTTTCTAAATAGAATTTGTGTTTGTATTTCTCTATCATGTCAATGCTGTATATACCCCAAAGAAAACAAAGAGAGTGAGAAATGGGTGAGGAGGAGGAAGATGAGGCCATTAAAACAGATCCAAAGCTGCTGTTTTGGTTCTTTTATCAAATTTAATAAGAAAATGCACAGCCAGAAGTATCAGGTCAGGGGGGGTTTGGGAGAGGAGATCATCAGGCATTCTGGAAAAAAAGAGTTGACGAACTGGACAGACAAAACCAATGACAAAACAAAGCAAAATACAGACACATACATAAGAGCCTGAGATCCACATATCTATGGCCTTAAATTATAATCCCATTCTGGCTGGGCCTTGGTGGCAAAGTGTTCTGTGTTTGTTTCCCCAAACCAAAAACTGCATATTTCTCTTCAGAATTTACCTTTAAGAAATCAGGCTACTTTAGATTTTAATGTGTTGTATATAGAAAGTTACTAATAAAAGTAGTAACATATTTTATCCAAAGTAGTTTTGAAATTTGCGATCACTTCAACCCTCCTCCACACCCCCTCCCACATTATTCTAGGTAATAGGGTTTTTTTCTGTTCTTTGGGAAGTGTCTACTTGTTGCTGCTGTTGCTGTTAAATAGTGGAAATGTTAAATAATATGGGCATTTTAGCCAATATTGAAGATGCAAGCATGGAAGAAAGAAGTGTCGGATGAGTATGTATTAAAAATGACACAGTAACATAGTATTTATCTTGCAAAAAAGACTAGAACACTAACAAATACAAGTCAATGCACATTTGTTTTAAACTAGTGTTATTCTTTTTCACATTGGATTTAACATTATTTTGTACACCAAAAGTTAACAGTGCTGTTTATCTTTGCCTTTTGTGCAAAAGAAAACATGCCACTTCTGCCATCAATGAGCTAAGATGGAAGGAAATTTATACACGTCTTCCCCAGCCCACCCCAACCCACAATTTAAAATTGTTTTAAAAATCCACACACATAGTAAAACCTTTCTCCAAAGGAGAATAGCATTTGCTTTAAATATGCATGTATGGACACAACCCCAGCTATTAATACTGAAATGGCAGAAGTTGCAGGTTTGTCTCAAAACTTCATGCTGAACAAATAAATGCTGCAGTTTGTTAAACTGCCCAAGGACAAGACCTATGTGGCCAATATGAGCTGTTTCTCAAGGATGCAAGTTCTTACTTATTTCAGATGGGAAATTATGATATTTAGAACCTCTGTTGAAACAAGAATTGACTTCCCTAACATCTCTCAACGCCTATAGGACATAAAAAGGGTATATAAAGTAACCAAGCGGACCGAGCTCCAATGAGGTGAGGGGATGGTTGCAGATATATTAATTCACAGATGATTTTGGAGAAGTAAACTTTCCAAACTGTAAAATCACCCATCAAGCTAAAATATATCCCCGTGAACATGCTCTGCAATGGGTTTAAAGATCAAAGTGGCTTCCCTAATGAAAACAACAAGGTTTTAATTACCCCACCCCCAGCCCAGCACACCAATGCTTTTATAACAGGGAAACACCAATTGGAAATCGGTTGTCAAAAGTATCAACTAAACATATGTTCTGCAAGATTAATAAGTAGCATAAAGCAGCATTCACAGAACATGCGTGCTTTAATTTTGATCCCCAGGCTAACATCCTCCCCTCACCTCCATAGAGCTGCTTCTGATAAACAGCACTACAAGTTGGTTGTTTAAAAAAAAAGTACAAGAAAGTTGGTCATATTTATTTACATGTGGCATCACTCCACTAGCAGTTTAATCTCATTGGCTATTAGCTGGTTCATGTTGAATATGCCCCCTGGAAGCTTGGTGAGCAACTCTCTCTCTGTGGTCTCAGGGTCACTGTCGACAGAGCTGGAGCTGGCACTCATATTGTCGACAGTGGCGCTAGCTGGAGGGCCCAGCTCTGGCTCACTTGTCTCACTAGCCGTGGACACCACAGAGAGCAAAGACATGCGTCGTGTCAAGCGACCGGGGGGAAGGAGGGAAGCGGCATAGTCCGCTATGATACCAGCTACGTCAAGATTACAAGCCTTGTCAAAGGCAATGAAACCTACATTTGCATTGGCCTCACAGACGTAGAACGAGCCATCATCCTTCATTAGGAGGTCGATGCCACATACGTCCATCCCCAAAATATTAGACACTTGGATCGCCAGCTGCTTGCCTTGTTCACTCAGTGAGCACATCATTCCTATGCCACCTGACAACAAAAAACAGTTTAACAATTAGGATTAGGATTACTCTTTCCCCCCTCCCCCCATGCTGAACTATAGAAGGACTGGCTATTCTTTTGCTACAGAGGGCCAGACTGCACAACTATAACTGTAGTTTGTCACATGGTCACTTGTGAATCTGCACCTGTGCAGTATAATTTTCAGAACCCTCTAGATCAGGCATGGGTAAACCCAGGCCCGCAGGCTCTTTTCTCCCGCCCTCGTCAGCTGGCCACATCTCCAGACTGAGGGAGAGACACACAGTTAGTAAGAGCTCTCCGGGGTTCTAGAGCAGGCATGGGCTAGCCGCGTATCTCCTTCTCAGCCTGGGGACATGGTGGGCCCAGGAAGAGAAGGACCCTTCCCCTCTATGCCAACTACCCCCCTATCTTGCCAACATCCCTGCACCAACCACCCCCAGCAACTCCCCACCCCCCGCTCCCCTTCTTCTGAGCCCAGCCGCAGCCCCCACCAAAAATGTTTGCCCATGCCTGTTCTAGAACTATTACACAAAAGTTTTGGTGGTATCCCTGAACATCCTTGGGTGTTTTGCCCCTCATTTCCCATCTAAATGCTAAGTTCCATGGATGTTGAAGCAGCAGTGTTCAAGGATCTAAGAAGAAGCAGGACATGATGAGGGGAAGATGGGCTGGGGCATGCACGAGTTTACAGGCGGCCATTCAAAGATCTACAGTTACAGATATGCAAACCATCCTATTTCTTCAAGGTCTCTGTGATTCACAAATATGGGGGACTAACAAGCTTCTAAACCTCAGAGAAGGGTGTGCTAAGCTGTAAAACAACTGTAAATCTCCCCAAAGTTACATCAGCCTGGCTGTGCAACCAGTCTACAGTGAGAAATGATGGTCAAGGGCTATGACCTCAAGGCTACTGTGCAAACTTCTTCCAATAATACATCCTTGAGAAAGGCAGCTAACACAACCATAGTCCTCATAGAATGGCTACTGACATGGATTTAAGGATATTTTTGGGCTGTTTGTAAGTCAAGTGGATGGACAAAACTATCTATTTTGAGAAATCCTGCAAAAAGACAGCTGGTCCTCTGTCAGCAGTTCTGTCCACACAGAAGGCAAATCTGACATCAAAGCAACGAAGTGCCCATTCCATGTCTAAAGTAGAGTCCTTCATCACTCGAGGCAATATAATGTCATGACTGACATGGAAAACCAAAACCACCATGGGTATGAAAGAGACATCTAGCCTGAGTACTACCTTATCCTGATGAAACCAAAGATAGGGTTGATCCACTGAGGGCACACAGCTCACCTGCTTTCCTGGCAGACCAAATTGCCACTAAAAAGCTGTCTTCCAGGTAAGTAAGAAAAGCCAACAATATGCCATGGGTTCATGGGGCTATCTGAATAGTTGTAACAGCAAAATCACTAAACGACATTGACGGTTAATTGGAGACAGGCAATTGAAGCTTCTTGTAACCTTTGAGGAATTTCTTGACCATGGCATGATGAAAGATGATGGATTTCTGATGATAAGGAAATTAGCTAAAATATCCAAACAGCATTTGATGGAAATGAAAAACAGAGAGACTTCTATCCAAAACAGAGGGAAGACACTGAACACAAGATGGATTCATGACTGAACCAGGGGAAAAAGAAATAAATAACTTCATTTTTTACACACAGGAGTATAAACATAGGGTCTATGCCACAATGATCTGCTGGATGGCATTAGGGAGTGAGGCTCGAGAAACATCTTCTAAACACTCAGCCTGAGAGTGTCCCAAGTTCACATTTCTCATCTGGCCATCATGAATTGTGGGATATGGAAGCTTGACATGGTTGCCTTTGAACAGATGCCATGGGAGGCAAACAACAACTATCTGGGCCACCATGAAGTGATCATAATGCACCTCATCTCATCTCTTCAAATTTTGGATATTACACTGGTGAAGCAAGGAAACAGAGAAACGTTATACACAAGGCAGCCTCCCCAATTTAAAAACAAGGCATTATTGTGTACATAATTTCCCAACAAGCCCTCACACAAAAGATTTGACATTGGGCATTCTAGTGGGTGGCGAAGGGATCCATTTCTGTACTGCCTCATACACTGAATAATATGCAAGCCTAATAAGAATGACGTTGATAATGACGTTGAAATCTTCAAACAGATTTCAAAGGTATGAAATAGTTTCTCCATTGACAGTATCTTGAGGGTGATGTAAAGAACAGTTTCCTTGGTTAATCAATGTTGCCATAACAAGAGTCCTTCCATGTGAGTTCCCTATCAATGGAAGCTTTGATTGTAACATCCACTGTGGGTTGCTGAGGGAGAAAAGGTAGGCTAGACATAAATTGAATGGGATTGATCCACCACTCTAAAGTTCAAAGAGCCTTGAGATGCTGGTGAGGAGAATCCATAACAGATTGAAACAGGATAGCAAGGGATGCATTTTGAGCTTTGCCATCAGCTTTAGTGGCATGATGGAAGCGATGAATCTGAGGAGCAATTGAATAATTCTTGCATACAGCCCAGGATTGTGCCAACAGCTCAACATCACTCGGAAGAGATTGATACTGTTTATCTGGAAGGCCACTGCAGTATTAGAGCCTAGTATGACACTGATACATTTTACAGACTGGGAGCTAAGACAATGTGTCCTAACAAATTGAGCAGATGGAGCATATCTATATTGTTGAACAGCATATCTCAAGAACAGGCCATAAGTGCAGGTTGTTGGTTTAGGGAAACAACCTTTTGTTGCCTGAGCCAAGCAGTCAGAAACACCTTGTATTTTGTGAAGATCTGAGGAGCAGTGGAAAGTCCGAAAGGAAGGATGTGAAACCAACAGACCCTCCTTCCCATATCAAAGCATAGAAAGTGTCTGTGAGATGGTCAACCATTTTGAGTCCCCTTGTGAAGAGAAAAAGAAGAATATAAATAAACAGAAGATGCCATTCTCAAAATAGATATCCTCGAAATCCAAAGTTGCAAACTCTTCCTCACAAACAATTTTCTTCTTGCAACAGGAGGAGAGAACCAATAGAATCATTGAATTGGAAGACACCTCATGGGCCATCCAATCCAACCCCCTGCCAAAAAAGCAATATGGTTGCTATGTGAAAGTTGGTATCTTGAAGATCCAAGATTGGGCAAAGAGTTTCATCTTTCTTGGCCATGATGAAATAGGAGAAAAAGCACCACAGAAGCAATGATCCTCATATCAGTGTGACAGCACCTTTTTCAAGGATGTTTACTTCTTTTACAAGAGAGTTGGAAGGGATGTGGATTGCCACCAATGGGAGGTAGTCCCAAAACTCTGGATACCAGGCAATATCAACAATCCAGGTTACAGAGACCAATGCATGGTAGTAATGAGAACCATGGTTGAACAAAGGAAATGGAATCAGAAAGAGCAGGTGGAAAGATGCTGTCTGCCAGCTCCTGAGGCCTCTAATAAGACTGAAGATGATGCTTCCTTGAAGAGGCAGAGGTGTGTGATAAGACAGGCTGTGAGGATTGATAATGGGACAGTTGCAATGACATTGGACTGAGGAAGTGTTTAGTGGCTTTTCTCAACCAAATCTGCACATCATATGCCCCACAGGCTGCTTGCATTTTTCCTAAGGATTTTCAGTGGCTCATGTAAAATGGAGATGACAGAAAGTAAACTGAAGGAGAAAACACAGAAGGGATGATGAAGTTAATTCTTCAGCCAAACAAAAGCCTTCCTTTCCTGAGGAAAAAATACACACCTTAGGTCTTGTGTGGCGGCATGGTGTGCGTTAGCTCCCTTTCCTCCTCCTAGTGGCCTGACATCGTTCAAACATGGCAACAATCCCAATTTGAAAGCAAAATTGAGTTCTCTTTCTCCCTTACAGACTTGTGAAGAGTGCAAAAAAGGGGGCTACCAGAAAGAGAGCACAGTGTTTATATTTCCATGGTAGTTCAAGTGGAAACACTGTAACAGTCCATGTCCCTATCACACACTATAGTGTTATAGCACTATGATTCCACTTGAACTGCCATGGAAACATTCTGTGGGATCCTGGTATTATGAATGTAGTGATATCTTGCAGTGCAGGCAGAAGCAAAAGGTTAACTTCCAAGCAAATAAATTATGAGAAGAGTTCTTTACAGGAAAAGTTGCCACTGAAATAATACTGTACTAAAATCCTTGATTAAGACTTGGGACATGTTTCTTCTCACATTGGGTGTGTAACAGGAATTATAAGTGTATCCATGCCGTAAAAGAACCACCCTAAGGTCTCCAGCCACATGCTCTCCAGATACCCTTTGTTTCCACACAATCCTCTGCCTTCACCTATGTGCACCCAACTAGGGCCAGAGGTTTTTAATGGGTTTTCTTGGCAGGGTGGTAATTTTAAACTCTTCTAAACAACAAGCATGGTAAGCCCCCAGGCAAGATTTATAGTTTGCAACCTGGATGATAAGTGCTGAAATGGAGTAGAGCTTCTGAGCTTATTAGTTATGAAATATGATTTCCTTTTCTCTTTATCAGAGAGGGTAGTCTGTTTCCTCTGTATGGACTCTAAGTGCCATGCTTCAAACACAACAGAATTTGATTTTGGATGGTAGATAAACCATTCAGAACCAGACTGCAAAAACTGACATAAATAATTGATCCTTTTAAAATGTAGGTTCTAGTGGACCAGTATTAAGAGCAAGGTCCTGACACCTTTATCCACTGGGATGCATAAAGCTGTCAGAACTTTGCTCTGTATTTGTTGGCACAGCTGGAGTGCCATGTCAAGACAGAGGCTTCTTCACTATACTGCTCTCAAATTCAGAGATTTTTCTCTGTCAGAAAGAGATGGTTCAAGCCTTGATAATGACTATGATGGAGCCCATGTACATGGTAGTTATGAATGGTGGTAATGTGGCAATCACAGCAAAAGTATTTTATTTAGTATTTATTATTTACTATCATTGAATTTCATCACACCTTTCTCAACAAGTGTGATTCAACCTGAGTAACTATCATAACAGGAATTAGTCAGAGTCAGAATCTTTTAATCTTAGCAAGATTATGGACAACACTAAAACCGAAGAGAATTGTAAGAATTGTAATAGCAATATTCCCCCATGGCCACGGCCTTCAAAACAAATATCTATGTTGGCGATGCACAGGTGCATTGTGCTGCCTATGGTCTGATGGCACCCTCTCTTGGGACAGGGCTTCAAACCTTTTTCCAGTTGTGACTCTTTTCACCTGAGAAATTTTTATGCAACTCCAGGAATATACTGTATGTATGTAAAAGAACTTCTTCCTTTAGTCAACTTCACCCCCTCCCTTTTCTCCTCCTCTACTTGTATGCATCTCTCCTGCCTCTGTCAAAAGGATCCCCTTCCTTCTTTTTTCTCCTCTTCTGCCCATATGCATCTCTGCCTTTTCTCAAATGGGATGCCCCCATTCTTATTATTTTCCTCCACCCATATGTATCTTTTCTGGCTTTTCTCAAACGGAATGCCTCTTCCTTTTTCTCCTCCTCCTCTACCTATATGCATTTTTCTTTCTTTTCTCAACCCATGACATGCCAGGCTGTCTTGGCCCAGTCCCTTTCCATTAGCTCAGCTGCTTTCTCCTCCTTTGGCAGCAACAGTGCCTCTGACAGCAGTATGTGTGAAAAAGATCTTGGAATCCTCGTGTACAGCAAGTTAAACATGAGCCAACAATGTGTTGCGGCGGCAAAAAAATCCAATGGGATTTTGGCCTGCATCAATAGGAGCATAGTGTCTAGATCTAGGGAAGTAATGCTACCCCTCTATTCTGCCTTGGTTAGACCACACCTGGAATATTGTGTCCAGAGGAGGGCGACTAAAATGATCAAGGGCCTGGAGAAGAAGCCCTATGAGGAGTAGCTTCAAGAGCTGGGCATGTTTAGCTTGCAGAGGAGAAGGCTGAGAGGTGACATGGTGGCCATGCATAAATATGTGAGGGGAAGTCATAGGGAGAAGGGTGCAAGCTTGTTTTCTGTTGCCCTGGAGGACTAGGACACGGAACAATGGCTTCAAACTACAGGAAAGGAGATTCCACCTGAACATGAGGAAGAACTTCCTAACTGTGAGAGCTGTTCCTCAGTGGAACTCTCTGCCATGGAGAATGGCGGAGGCTCCATCTTTGGGGGCTTTTAAGCAGAGGTTGGATGGC
The DNA here is from genome assembly GCF_037176765.1 of Anolis sagrei. Taxonomy (NCBI): domain Eukaryota; kingdom Metazoa; phylum Chordata; class Lepidosauria; order Squamata; family Anolidae; genus Anolis; species Anolis sagrei. The sequence continues at coordinate 168,605,166 of NC_090022.1, read as the reverse complement.
CATCTGTCAGGGTGCTTTGATTGCAATTTTCCTGCTTCTTGACAGGGAGTTGGATTGGATGGTCCAACTCTATGATTCTATGACATTGCATGGAAGATGGCTGAGGGACATGGACAGGCTGGTCTATCAGTCTCTTCAATGGAAGGACAGAGTGTAGGAAGAGCTGCTGTCAACGCACAGGTTACAGGTAGCTGCAACTGTGACTCCTCTAATCTTATGATCAAATTGTCCATCACCCTGACCACTCACCTATGTGACCCCATTTGGGATCATTGAGAATCTAGAAGACAAAGAGGAAATTTAGAAAAAATGATGCTAGAAACGTTAGTAACAAGGCGAGTGATAATGTGAAGTTGAACAAGGAGGCAAATCAGAAGACTCGGGGTGAATAAGAGAATGTCTAATCTGACTGTGGGAAATAATGAACAAAATTCACATCTATCAGGACCAAGCCTCTTTGTCTAGCCCCGAATTGACTACAAGGGCTAAAAAGCCTGTTCTGAGAAAGCTAATGAGCAGATAATGATTTCACTAGAGAATTCTCTGTCATCTCTTAATTTTTTCTTGTTGGGCCTTTTTCACTCCTGTGTGGAACAGCCTGTTGTCAAAGGCACCTCAGGCTGGATGTTAGCACCATGAGAAGCTGTTGATACGGATGAGATTGTTTAATAGAATAGTTTAGAGGCAACTGTTACTTAATATGTCAGGTACCCCATCTCATGTAAACATCTTTTAAATGTCAAATGAACTGACAATCCAGATGTATTTAGCGGTGAAAAAGATTGAGGCCTGGTCGATACAGAAGCAGATGAAAAAGTCTTAGCAGAAACCAACAAGGCGTATTTATATAAAAAGTATCTTGAATCGGAAAATCAATTCTTCTGTGCTTGAGGGATGAAGGTTTTGCAATGAACACAAGATCCGATATTGTGACCTTTTTGTAGGTACAAAGGCACCAGGAATAGCCATCCCATACAAAGATCTTAGACTTGAAAGTAGTGCATATTAAATAGTTCCAGAAGCAGCTGTATGTCACTGAAAGAAGATAGATTATATAACAAGCAAGAATCTGAGTGAATGGAGCCAACGCAAACATCCATCCAAATCATAGTCCAAGACATCAATCCCAAAACCATAGAAAATTCAAAAGCCAAAGAGCAAGAACTAAAGCAAAGTCATAACCCAAAAATCAGGGTGCCTCAGCCCCACAAGGGAATGGGACTCTTAAGTGTGGCTGGAGACAAAAACCTTATGTAAAAGCTATAGAAGATTCCAAACACTCCGCAGGTACAGATAACCCATCTGCGGGGGTCACAGAGACCACAAAGAACTGCTGAATGAGAATGTAGTACTCAAGCTTGTCACAAGGAAATACCTTGCAGGGCTGAATCAAAACAATAGAGCACACCCAAATGACAGGAGAATTCAATTCTTACTCATTCAAACCAAGTAAATTACAGAAAAACATTTGGGGGAAGAAAGATTAAAGGATGCTAAGGAAATAGCTATACTATTTTTCAATTGTGCTGATTCTCAAAACAGCTAATGATACAGTGATATTTACAGGCAAAAATTTACTTGCATTGGGGTCAGCAACTCTAATCTCTGAGAGACAAAAAACAAAGTAGTAAATGAAACGAAGTACGCACATGAAAACATAATTTGATCATTCAACCAAAAAAAGACAAAGGTGATAGGTCTTTGGATCATTTTATGGGTCATTCTAATATGAGTAATTTTAAAAAAGAAAATTTCTGGACAAAATAACTAACGTTGGGCAGTTTATTGCCAGTCACTTAGTAGCAGCTGCATTTTCAACAGTCCTAGAAAATGATTATTGATTAACCACAGGGAGTTGCATTACTATTTGTTTATGTGAGAATTATAACAATCTAAATTGAAGGAAGATTGCGTTGTCAACAACACGGTCCTCCCATTTCTTTCAAGCAAGTTTATGTCTCTAGCTATATCCTTCTTCCTTCTCTACTACAAAACATTTCATTTATCAGTAACAGAACTTCATATGAAACTCCTACCACTTGAATTAGTAGTACCACAAACACTCCTTTGTGAGCACTAAATCCAACCAAGCGTATGCACATACAAATTCTTACCAAGTGAGCAATTGCTTTGCATTCTACCATCTGTTGAACAACGCAGCATAGTACCCACTACACGGCCTCCTACCACGATGACTCGCACATCTTTGCCATGGGATTCCTGGACGTATTTTTGGAATAGGTAAGGGGCCTCATGACGAATAAGGTGGCTCAAGTCTGCCAAATGGTGCTTGTCTCTTGCCAGAAACACAGCTTTACCTGCATGAAGAGAAAAGGGTGAAAGAGGATTAGGGATCGTTCACATCTTTGTAAAAGGATAGAAAAAAGTAGCGTATCTACAAAATCTCATTCTCAGTGCTTGCATACACTGGGGCAGCACTGGCATATGAATGAAGACAAATAACATTTTAAAGCACTTTGCACATTTAGTGCTATAAAAATATTAAAATTTGAAAAACATTACCTTAAAGCAAACTCACAATTTCCAACGCTTATTCCAGTTCTCAACTCCCTCAGTATAGGTCTGTCAGTATCCTTCAATCTTGGCCTGTACCATTCCGTGCTATTCTAGTAGTACTAGGTTGCAAGAGAGTTTTGCAACTGGTTTTGGGTTCTCTAAATACACAAAACAGAGGGCTGCACCAATCACAGTCCAAAGATGACAAGAGATTCCAAGGTTCTGTGTATTACTAAGTGATGAACCAAAAATAAACCCAATTCAGTGGTAATTGCCAGTTACAAATTCTTAGTACAATGGAAAAATATTTAAAATCCCTGCCAAAATATGAAGTCTGCAGTATAAATATTTCAACAATTCTTTATTTAAATATTTAATATCATTTAGATGTAAATTTCATTTAACTGAATACCGCATCTAGAAATGTACCATTTGCATTATAATTGTAATTTAAACCATTCATGGCAGTCCAAGAGGATTGCTTATATCAGTGGTATGTCTTTACAGTAATTACGTACTGGGGAAAGCAACCCTCATTATCCCTTTTACCTACTTTTCCCCCAATTATGCTTTAATTGAGACATTTAATCTATATTTCTGTGGAATTGATACAAAACTAATACAATAAAAGCCAGGTCTTTTAATGATTGGTAAGATAAGCAAGCAATTCTTTTTAAAACCTTTACACCAGGGAATTTGATGTATCCACTCTGTATTTCAATACAACCATATTTCAAAAAGGCTTAAATGTTAAACTTATACTTCCTTATAACTTCCCAATGAAGAGTTATTCATCAGTAGTAAGAAGGCCCTTGTAGACTGTTCCTTTAATGACTTTTGACAAAAGCAATTTGGGAAGGCGGTAGCATAGCTCTATTGTGCTCAGCCACTGTGATATCTCTTATGAAAGACAACCACTTCTTTTGAAAGGTTTCATAAATCAAAAATAAGAATAGTGAAATAATGCCATTTGGTAAATTTAGTTGGCAAGATCACAAGGTTGTTCTTGGTGAGAATTTTGTTTGACAGGAGAATTGACAGATATTCATAAAGTAATGAGCAGCTCCAGTGCTGAAGAAAGACTTTTCTAAATAATTTCAAACTTGGCCAATGATCAAGCAAAATATTGTGCAAAAGGTATGACAAGGCGGTAAAAAGATCTGTCTATGGTATGCCACAGAGCTGGAACAAGGGCTTGAGTACTCTAGAACCAAGCATCATGTAAGGATGAAGGCATCTTTTCAACTGATAGATTATGTTCATAATGTCTTGTCTTCCAGAATATGTACACATATTAACCAAATCCTTTAGGCATTACATCAGTTGTACAAGTGCAGCATCAAAGAAAGCCAAGATGTCTGGATGCTACCTTGCTTGTTGAGTTGATGAGATGTAGTGTTCTCACAAACTGGATTGTGTGTCTTTATAAAATAGATTCACCTGCTTTAGAACAGTTAAAAGTTCTAAAGCAATAATATGCTTTTGTCTCACTTCATATGATATTTTTTGAGGTTGGCAAAATAACTGCAATGAGCTTCCCATGCAAAAATGGCTCATCCATGGCGACAAACAAAAACATTCTCTGCTGTCAAAAAGATGTTCTAAAAGTTATGCTGGAAAATCCACCAATGAAGTGAATCCTGTACCCACAATGGTTGACAGAACTTTAGGTGAGATTGGTTGCAGCTCCCACACAGAACAATGGCTATCATGAAGGCCATGAGAAGGACTTCATGTCCCTCAGTTCTAGTATGGGTCATAACCCATGACTTTGTGAAGGTTGGGTTACTTACCTGTAACCATGTTTCTTTGAGTGGTCATCTGTGAAATTTGTATGTATGGGTCTTGTGCAAGACAGCTCAGAATTCTCTATAGCTTGAAGAAACTCTTGGTGGTAGCCCCGCCTACCCTGCCCTGGAGGATACAACCATCTGGTGGGGCTAGCACCTCAGTTCCTCAGCAGATATGACAGCAGCTTACAGAAACCGAGGCGAACAGCAGGAAAGATGGGTGGGGATATATTAATTTCACAATGTCCACTCAAAGAAACATGGTTACAGGTAAGTAACCCAACCTTCTTTGTAGTCTCTGTGAAATCTCTGTGACTAGCAAGCTCCCCACCTTGGAGGAGGGAGTCATGTCATACAGGAAACAAGCACAGCTCTACCAAAGGCAGCATCCCTCCTGGAGAAGCCATCCTGCTTACAGTGGGAAACGAAGTGAATGGGGTCGGCCATGTTGATGGCAAGCAAAACATCTTCAGGGGAACTCCATGCAGGAAGGCCTGAAGGTTGCTGAATGACCCAATTTGGTATGGAAGGTGTCTGTCTGCGAGCTGGCAAGCCAACCGGTACATTAAAATTATCAAAGAAGAAAAACACTGTGAGAAGAAGGGCAACAGTGGCAGCAGTGTTGACACCAGTGCCTGTTGCTGGCCAGAAAAAAATGGAATGGGGATTTTGCTCTCAGGCACCAGTCGTCAAGATAGAGGAAGACATACCGCTTCAGCGAAGCTGGGCCGTTACATATATCTTGTGAAGACCCTTGGTGCCATTGCTTGTCCAAAGGGAAGGACATTAAACTGGTAGATCTGGGGACTTAGCTTGAAGGAGAGGAACCTTCTGTGCAGTGGATGGACGCTGACATGGAAGTAGGCGCCACGCAAGTATATTGTAACAACACCAGTCTCCTCTGGCAAGGGGAGGAAGGACAGGCAACACTGACACCATTCTCAACTTCTTTGGCAACAGGAAGGAGTTTAGGTCCTGAAAGTCGAGTATCGGGTGGAGGCTGCAATCTTTTTTCAGGAATGGTGAAGTACCTTGAGAAGAAAGACAGTGTCTTCAGTCGAAGGAATTGGTTGCATGGCGCCCTTGAGAATTAGGGTCTAGACATCTTCTTGTATTGCATGTGACAGATGAGTTTGGAGGACCCTTCTTGTGGGGGGGGGGGGTCCTTGAATTCTAAGGCATAGTCTTCTTGAAGAACATTGAGGACCCAAGCATCTGATGTCATACTGCGTGACACATCCATGTAGCTGGCTAAGTGGTCCCAGAAGGGATAGTGTTACCGACAGTGGGTGTTGAGATGGAGTGTGGGAGTAAGACTGGAATGGGGTCGGCAGTGGTAGACAGCAAGGAGACAGTTTCATCACGTCGATTGTCCAACCTGATGTTTTGTCCAGTTGTTAGATAACCTTTGTTGGTATTTCTGGCCGTTAGTGAAGGAAGGTTGCCTCTGCCATTGTTGTTGCGGAGTGGACGACTGTCTATATCAGGAGTCCTCAAACTAAGGCCCAGGGTCATTTACCCGGCCCTCGCTCAGGGTCAACCTAAGTCTGAAACTACTTGAAAGCACACAACAATAATCCTATCTCATCAGCCAAAAGTAGGCCCACACTTTCCATTGAAATAGTAGTAAGTTTATATTTGTTAAAATTGTTCTTCATTTGAATTATTCTATTGTTTTTAAGCGTTTTTTGCACAACAAATAAGATATGTGCAGTGTTTAGAGGAATTCACTCATGTTTTTTTTCAAATTATAATCTGGCCCTCCAACAGTTTGAGAGACTGTGACCTGGCTCTCTGTTTAAAAAGTTTGAGGACCTCTGGTCTATATTGTTGCTGCCTGTAGTAAGGCAGGTTCGGCCCCTGTAGCAGAGTGAATATCACTTTGTCCTCTGAGTGTGTTATTATGGCTGGACTCCACATTTTGCTGCTAGGGTCTTGAACTCATGATTGGACTGGAGTTTCTCATCCATTCCTGAGTTAAAGAGTCTAAGTGAATCAAACGGTAAGTCCTTGATGATTTGCCTCGAAGCAGTTGATAGACCAGAGCAGCAGGGCCAGGTGTGTTGGCGTATGGCTACAGCGTGGGCTAACATATTGCCTGCTGTGTTTCTGGTGTGCTTTGCCATCTGACTTTGGTGATAGGCAAGTGAAGACGCTTCTTTTCTTTAAGTGTTCAATACTGTCCTATCTTCATCTGAGAGTTCCTCATGGAAAATTTGAGCCTTTCCCCACAGCATTTCTTGATAGCATTTAAGGAACGCTTTTTGGTTCTTCTGGGCTTGGGGTGAGAGTTTAGTACCATCTTCATCACATGAGCCTTCCCCAAGCAAAGAAGACACATTAAGAGACCACCAGTGTCTGGAAGCCTTCCTCCATGTGCTACACATTGTTTTAAAAGGGCAGATACCATGATAGAAAGCCGGGGAGTATGGGAAGTACAGTTTCAGAGTAAGTCCAAAATTTAGTGTACTCACACTATTAGTGCAAGTGAAGCACAGAAAAAAAAAACATGAAGTAGGAATTAACTGAAGAGAAGTAAAAAAAATTGAAGGTGAATACAAAAGGAAACTACAGTAGGTAAAAGAATCAAACACTTAAGATAACTTCTCTAAGAGAAAATCCTTGCTGCTAACACTGCGGATGAAACTGAGGTGGTAGCCCCACTTGATGGCTATATCTGGCAGGATGGGCGGGGCTATAGAGAATTCAATTCAAAGCTGTCTTGCACCTGCGCACAAGAACCATGTGTGTGATTTCACAGAGGCCACAAAGAAGAAACAGAAAATTATCTGGAGAAGTTCCCAGTCTTTTGAAGGCACTGAGCGGACTAGACTGCATGTTCATCAAAGAGTTAGAATTTTTAGAACTAAACTTTGATGTGTGTGAAATCATGTACACAGATGTGGCAGTAAGTTGTCAAATTCAGTGGTATACCCATTTTGGAAAGAGACAGAAATTATTTATTGAAGAAAGTGTAATCTTCACAAGATTACACCTAATGCTCATTTAAAGACAAGTCTAGATCTCCCTTTTATTCCTCTTTTTGAAAAAGATGACACTGATGCACATGAACATGACTCTTCTTTATTACCTCCTGTTACTATTGATTCTTCCTCAGATGCCCTAGTGCAATGGTTCCCACCAGTGGTTCGAAAGAACTAAAATATGGTCTACGGCCTCACCATTACTACACCATTGCAACGAGAGCGACTGATCTCGTGAAACCCTTAGATTGCCAAAGCTTATTAAATATGGTTTTCTGTGGGCAAGCAGATGGTGACTGCTGCATGGCATATGTTCTGTATCAGAAACTAGAGCTGATGTGGTCTATCCAATGCTATTTTCTGAACCATCACCCCAAATAATCAAATTGAATCTAAAATTGACCAAAAACCAATTCGTAACCCTTTTATTACTAATGTTGGAGAGTGGTCCCTGGTCATTAAAAGGTTGGGAACCACTTTCCTACTAGCTGATAAATATCCAGTTCCTGAAGACTGACATTATTCTGTCATTTGTAGATCAGTTGATATGTATGACTATGTACTGTTAATTAACCTTGACCTTGGTTTGCTTTCAAAACGATGTAAACCAAGACTGCTGCTCCTATGTGCATCTTGAAACTCCCACATCTTTTACATGTTGCTGAGAAGCTAGTTTCCATTCCTTTGATATAGGCCATTTTGTATTTGTACTGTGTCCAAGATAAGGTAAGGGCTGTTTTTATTTACATATCCAACCCCTATTTTTTTAAAAAGGAGGATACAGCCACCTTTAGAAGAAAAGCGTCAATCCTTAAGCAGAAAACCAAACTATTTTCACTGTGCAATGCCTACACAAACACCTGAGAAACAACTTTAAGACTGGGAAAGAGACCAGTTTATGCTGATTGCAGGTTGGAACTGTATCCAGGAACAGAGTATCCATGGCTAGACAGCCCTGGAAAGTGAGCTTTAAAAAAAAAAAATACTGTAGTCCATGAGATGCACTGAAGCACTGCAGATGATGAGAATATATTCCAGTTTGGGGCCCTCATGGGATGTACTATGCAGCACATTATCTGGTTTGTTCTGCACTTCCTGATGAGTTTTTTAATGCACTGTTTCTGGCTTGATTTGTGCTAAAGTGTGTACATTTGTAGATGCCCCAGCCTGGAGCTGGCTTTGAACTACATTATAGTGTCTGTGTAGTACGACCCAGGATTAGCAGATGAGCAGGAACAACAGGAGCAACAGAATTTAGGATTAAAGGCCAGCTTTCTAAAAGCTCGTGGCTTCAAATCTAGAGACCTGATTGTGCCCTTCTGCTTTCTCTTTTCGCTTTATGATTACAAAGCTGCACCTTGAAGCACAGATTCAAATATGTCCCGTTTCCCACGGTTTTTGCTACTTCTGCTATTCTTGCTGGCCAGTTATCCAAAATCATTAGGATTATTTAAATAAACATCCGGGCGTCCCCTGGGCAATGTCCTTGCAGACGGCCAATTCTCTCACACCAGAAGCAACTTGCAGTTTCTCAAGTCGCTCCTGACACGAAAAAAAAATGCGTCAGTTCAATGACTGCATACTGCCCTAGATGTTTCCTCAAACAGGATTCTTCAAAGGGAAGGATGGCAGCAAGAGACTGGCACTCTGCCCCATGTCAACTAGCTCCAATGAATTGAAATTAAAAATGAAGGTGCCACCTAATTTTAAAAACAGAAGTTCACCCTTTTGAAGACATCCAAGGTATCTACACAATATAATTTTATCTTATATTGCTTGATCAGGAACTAATATTTTGTTTATGCCAAACCCTTCAACAATGCTCAATTTATTTTGCTTAAATGATTAGGTTGTTCAGATACTACCTGCCAATTTGAGAAACTCAAATAGATCATCATTTAAATTTTTATTTAACAAAAGAAAACACTATGGCATATCGAGGAGTTGTATGAACTAGAGAAGAGGACAAATGCCATGGAGGATATGGCATTTTTGCTTTTGTGGCATGGGGTAGGGGATAGAGGAAAGTCATTTCTGGGTACTATTATAAGAAATTCCAAGTTGCACTATCTGCCTGATCCTTGTTCAAGTTTACTGGAAAACAGAGAGAGGAAAGTTAAAGGAGATAAAAATGATCAATTAACCAATATTTTACCAGCAATTCGAACAGAAGGGTTAGAAGCTGAAGAAACAATTAGATTATATGTGGAGATACCACACATAGTGGAATTATGGCAGGATTAGAAGTTTCAAGTTCTGTTTGATATCAGATGAGTATGAATAACTTATCAGCTCCCATTTTGTTTTATGTTGACTGAGATTGTTTTGTTTGTACATGTGAAAAAACTTAAGAGTTTGATTTTGCATCAAATGATTGAATATAAACTGATCACTTAAATACAACATTTAAACTCTAAAGTGAAATGTTACTGATTTGGAGGCTTTTAAGCAGTGGCTGTATGGCCATCTGTCGGGGTTGCTTTGAATGCAAATTTTCTTGTTTCTTGGCAGGGGGTTGGATGGCTCACGAGGTCTCTTCCAACTCAATAATTCCATGATTCTATACTTTCAGCCAAATTTAATATTTTTTGGGCAGTTGAAGAAAAGATATTTTAACTTCTCTTATTATTAGAACAATTAAATCTACCAAACACAATTCCAATGAGGAATCAGTATTCACTGGTGTTTGGTTCCAGGACCCCTTGTTGTGGATACCAAAATCTGTGGATGTTCAAGACCCATTATATACAATGGTTTGGTAAGACATCATCCCTTAAATATAATGTCAAAATCAAAGTTTGCTTTTGGGGTTGGATTTATTTATTTGTTTGTTTAGGCAATATTTTTGGCCATAGATGGGTGAATCCATGTACATATAATGGATATAAAGCCAACTGTCTGTGGTTTTTTTCTGGATATATATCTCAACTATATAAACCACAGACCAATAAATACAGAAAGGTTTAGTAAGGAAATTTAGGTGAGCAAGGAGTGACATTTCTACTTCCCTTAACAACTCACATCATTTTGGGGTAAGACTAAATTTAAATTCTGTGTATATCAAGCTAGTTCGCTTTCTAAAATAGTCAGAGTACTCTGGACAAAGGACAGTTGTTATGCAGCAATCTAGCAATTACAAACAGATTTTTATACCAACCTCTATGACCACGTGTGTTCTTCACAACCATGGGAAATTCCAGCACTTCAGCTTCATCAATCATTTTGGCAAAATTTTCATGACCTCCTGGTAATCAAAAATAAGTACAATGTTGTTATCCCAGGAACCAAGCATCTCAAGTCCTATCCAGCACCAGCTAGTTCTAAAGGCCAAAACAAGGATTAAGGAAGACAATGTGGAATTTCATTCATTATCATGCCACATTTCAAATTTTATTTATTTCATTCTTCAGAAATTTTCAGAAAGTGGCAACATTCCCCCTCCTGTTTTCTATCCCTTAAAATATTCCCAAAAAGTTATCACTGCATGAAACCCAGCATTGGATGACAACTGAAAAGACTGTCAAATTTGGAAGCATTAAATCCTTATATTTGCAAATTACAGACTTGCTTTTAATATGATATATATAATATCTGAATCCAGAAGCTACCTGGCTTTATACTAACATCACTAAATTAAAAGAGTTCTCCTTTTTTCCCACTCCCCCTTTTCTAACTTTAAAAGAAGCACATCAGACAGCCCACTCCTATATTCCTACATACTTTTCTCTCAGAAAGCTTAATGGGGAAACCCTGTTTTCTAGTTCTTTAAAAATGTTCAAGTTATGACAGTCCCAACTTTTTTGCTTTTAAGAAGGGCCAAAGGGTCTGCATCCAGAGCAGTGGAAGGTGGTGACATGATTGGGCAACAGCATAGCCTTCCAAACCATTTTGAATAACGTCATGGTGATGAATCTCATTGAAAAGTATCAATTAAGTCTTCTTCCCATACCTCCTCTGTTCAAGGAAGATAACTGAGAGCAGGAAAATCAAGAAAAGGCACTGAAACAATACCCACAGACAAATGTACTGCTTATTTCTGAAGAGTTTATAAAGGTTTCTTGATCCATTGTGAATGCCCCCCCTGCTACCCAGTTTTCTTTGCTTCTAACACTCCTCATCAATTTGCAATTTTAACTTGAAATTCAACAAAGTAATCCTGTATCTCAATCAAAAGCACTGGTAAATTTTGAGGCATCAATCACATTGTTCCAGCGAGTTATGGCTGCCACAAAGAGACAAATATGCAGACATTGTATTAGTATAAATATCAAAGCAAACTTTCATTTTTTTTATTTTGGTATATTATTCTGATATTTTAGAATGGAGGGTGGGCTAATACTTCTGTCACTAATTTTAAAATATCCACTTGGCCTAGGTCAGCACATGTACGGCTTCATCTACCTTTAAAAAAGAAATAATGCTGGCAGGCATCAGCATGGGTGACACTTCTCTCCAAAGAAGAGAAGAAGGGTTAGTTCATTAGTCCTCAATGAACTAAACTAACAGTTTGTCTCATTACTAAAAAGCAAAATGGCTATAAGTCATTTTTCTTTCTCTCCATATCCTCTGTGTTTTACAGTCAAAACAAAACCTGCAGGAGCCACAACTCTTGTTTATACAGTAATTTCTACTTTTAGGAATGTGGTTCTACTTGTTTAGAATTACTTTACCTTTTAAAAATTGAACAGCACTGGAAGTAACTAGCCTGCAAAACTGGTGTGTGTGTAAATGGGCCACCCTAATACAAATATTAGCAAACCAGGGAAAATATGGACCTTGTAGGACTAAATTACTTAAATGCCATGGTATCAAAAAACAGATCTTGTCATTCTTGTATGAGTTTCTGAAACTGATCCTGCAGGTCAAAACAGAATCAAGACATCAATGTTTCTCTTAAAAAACTGCTGTGTGTGCAGCGCAGCTCGTGCCCATTCCCACCTGCTCAAATTCTGCAGGATTTAAAGCATCGCATGTAAACTTAATAGAAGCTAGATCTTAAACCCCCCAGTAATAGACATCTCCGCACCCTATTCCGGGGACACGTGGGGCTTGGGACTACAATGTATACACAAGCTGCCCTTTCCAAACCCCAGGTTTTATAGCATAAGGTGAAATTTTTATTTCCTCACCCATTTCAGAATACTTCATAATTGGATTTAGTATTGTTTTATTGCTTTGCCGGATTTCAGTTATTTTTGCATTAGCACCCATGTTTATTGTTTCTTTCACACTGTTGTATGTGGCAGTTAGAATATCATTTCAAAACAAAATAGCCTCTAGCCCACTATTCCCATACAACTGGTTTGTCAAAGATTTGGTTAATGTTTTAATGTAGCACCAGAATATGTTGCCAAATTTTTTCCACATATATGGATACGAAATTAATTTTTGTTGTTGCATTTTTTTTCTTTGTATACTTGATAACAAGCTTGGCAAATCTTCATCTACTTCTCATGCACCTTTTTGTTTTAAAATATTCTTATCAAATAGAAAACCTTCAGCATTCCAAAGAGTTGTAAAACAATAGTAATTACTAGAAATAAGAATCAGACATTTTGCAGACTTTGGTGTGTTTTTATATTCAAATGTATATAGGATCATGCAAAATATATATGTATCAATTCTATGCATAATCCTGAGAAGAGTAATGATTTCAGTCTGCTTTCCCAAATTTGATATTCTCTAGGATTGTTTGGCTACTGCTACCACCTGGTAGGATGACAGCTGTATTCCCACCCATAAGAAGGCATCAGATAAGGAATGCTGCTTTCAAAACAAAGTATTCTACTTATTTTGTACTCAAGTTTCCTCTTTTGTAAGGCAAGCAGAGATATGTTTTGTCTCAGTGGAATGCTTGAATTCTGTTTTTCTTGGTTATAATACATGATATAACAGATGGGAGATATTGAGTATTAGACAATTTATCCGGCAGTAAATGTTGGAATGGCAGCTTAAATCATTACTACACTTCAAGAACTGTGAGAATTGGTGTGCCTGTCTTCAGCATTCAAATGAATAATATAACATAGCTGCTCCTGTGTAATCTATCAATAATTAAACTGTACATGATTTCTAGTTTTTAAAAAAATCCTTCAGGATACCATTTCCTCAACTTTCCAAAGTCTTAGGAGATGTGCACTCACTATGGAACATTATTTAAATTTAAATTCAATGACTTACCATAGGAAAAGGTGTCTGGAAGAGGCACACCATGTCCAGCCAGCTCTTGGAAAGTCCAGAACTTATTGACACAATTGAGTATGGCTTGAGGACGGTTCATCAGACGGCAACCCATCTTTTCTAGATGACGAAGAACTGTGATGTCACTGTCACTTTGGACCCATGGTGTTGGCACACGAACAACCACTACCTGTGGATAAGCTGTGATGAGTTCCCCATTGACTCGGAGACCTGTAAAAAAGGGGAAATGGTATGGCAATCTGATGTAAACCAGATCAAAATCCCAACAAGAAATACAGAAACACCACTTGTTCAACCAAGCCATCTTCCTATCTACCATATGTGACAATTAGTAAACATGGTATTTATTCATCTCTCATGCACCTGAATAGTCCAAACTAACATTTTTTTACATGTAAATTTTTCATTACTCTGAGAGTTCCTGGTGCGGTGCTCATCTAATCTGAGATCATCAAATTTCTAATCCAAATATCCAATATCCAAGCGAAGTGAAAGACTAGTTAGTTGCTTCAGGTCTGCTTATTGGACAAAGACTGCTTTGATCATTTTGTTGTTGTTCATTCGTTCAGTCGTTTCCGACTCTTTGTGACCTCACGAGTCAGCCCATGCCAAAGCTCCGTCGGCCGTCACCACCCCCAGCTCCTTCAAGGTCAAGCCAGTCACTTCAAGGATGCCATCCATCCATCTTGCTCTTGGTCGGCCCCTCTTCCTTTTTCCTTCCATTTTCCCCAGCATCGTTGTCTTCTCTAAGCTTTCCTGTCTTCTCATGATGTGGCCAAAGAACTTCATCTTTGCCTCTAATATCCTTCCCTCCAATGAGCAGTCCAGCTTTATTTCCTGAAGTATGGACTGGTTGGATCTTCTGGCGGTCCAAGGCACTCAGAACTTTCCTCCAACACCACAGTTCAAAAGCGTCTATCTTCCCCGCTCAGCCTTCCCTATGGTTCAGCTCTCACATCTGTGGGTGACTATGCGGAATACCATTGTTTAACTATGTGGATCTTGGTTGCCAGTGTGATGTCTCTACTCCTCACTATTTTATCGAGATTGGTCATTGCTTTCCTCCCAAGAAATAAGCATCTACTGATTTCCTGGCTGCAGTCTGCGTCTGCAGTAATCTTTGCACCTAGAAATACAAAGTCTGTCACGGCCTCCACGTTTTCTCCCCCTCCTTCCCAGTTACCAATCATTCTTGTTGCCATAATCTTGGTTTTTTTATGTTTAGCTGCAACCCAGCTTTGATCATAAAGGTAAATAATAGTGACACTTAATCCAGATAAAATAAACAATGTGCTTGTGCGCTGGGAGGCACATAGAGAAGAGGGACTGAGACCGTGCTGGATGGCATTATGCTGCATAGAAAAACTCAAGTTTGCTGTTTGGGTATACTTTTGGATTCAGCCCTGCATTTTTCAGAAATGTCTAAGATACATTTACATAGTTACCGCTGGTACATTAACAGCTCCTGTTCCTTGAGATGTTTGATCTGACTACCACTAGCACATTATACTTACATACTGTTTAGACCAGTGGTTCCCAACCTGTGGTCTATGGAGCACCTGTGGTCCGCATGGCCTCACTCTTACTAACCAAACCAAATCTAAAGTTGACCAAAAACTGATTTGTAGCCCTCTTAGTACTAATGTTGGAAAGTGGTCCCTGGTCAAAAAAAAAAAAAAAAAAAGGTTGGGAACCATTCCTGGTTTAGACTATCCAGCTGAATCTTTTGGAAAATCATTAAAAAGGAAGACTTTATGGAGACCTCCTTCAATCTTATTTAATGATTTCTGGAGAATGCCACTTTTGAACCTGCTGAAGTGACAGAGAAGCTTGGTCACTACAGCTGCATTCTCACACTACTCCCTTTCTTTTCTGAACAGAGAGAAACAGGAACATGTCTGCCACTTAGAAACTATACCAAACTTTCTCTGGTAGAAGAAATATAGGAAAAATAAAGAGAATATTGATGCTTGTTATGTCAGGAACATACCACCCCCAATAAAGACGAATAATTAAAAGGTATGTTTTCATCTACTTATTGCTTTACATAATTTTAATGTATTTATCTTGATTTCTATCATACAGCCTGACTTGAGTCAGGATGATGAAGTAATCTGAGAATTTAACTACAGCACTGTAGATTAGGGTTCAAAACTCTACTCAGCCATGGAAGCCCACTGGATAACCTTCAGTAAACTACATTCTCTCAGCGTCAGAGAATGAAGATAGACAAATCTTGCCAAGAAAATTCTGCAAGTTTCATCTTAGGATAAATTGGAAATGATTTCAAGGCACACAACACCCAAATATCTCATACTACAGAATTATACTAAATAATCAATAAAAACTGCTTATTTTTTATGGGAAAGGACAGAGTGAGAGGAGATAGAAAATAACCTGTTTCGATATTCTTTTTATGCCTCATGAAGTACTTTCCTCAGTCAGAAGATGGGAGACAGAGTAATGGCAAGTCTTTTTTTATTTTTACTAAGAATAATTTTCCTTCTAAGGCATTTTACAGCCATGAAAAATGTGAATAAAAACATGCAGTCTTTTCTTTTTAAAATATTTTCTGTTCTCGTGCTGGATTACGAGTTCCAACAAAACCGTACCTGCTGCCAGGCAAGAAAACTTTGGAATACCCCTCCTCTTTATATCTTAGCAACTTGAAATAAACTTACAGACAAAAGGTGCAATTCCCGATATGATCATTGCCTCTCCCACCATACTGGAAAAATTATTGCCGTTTCTCCCGTTTTCTTGTCACTCTGGATACATGACAGAACTCACTTTGTAGAAGAGATAAAAGGCCCTACATGCAGCTTATGATCTGCTTTGTTGTGCCCATCCAGATACTTTTTCGTCTCCTGCTTAAAACAGACTATCAAGCCAATCCATATGCTGCCTCTTGCGAAATCCTAGATTCCAATAATTTTACTAAAAGAGCTTTAAAAGGCAGTCACTGCTACAGCACACTTCATTAGTTAAAGGAAATCACTGCCGCATTGCAGCTGATATGCTTATAAGCAGCTGTGGCTACAGAGATGGAGATTATTTCAAAGCAAATTTCCAAGCACTCTCACAATACAAAATATGACATTAAATGGAAAAAATTAAGAGTGCAAAATAGGAACACCTAGTCATGAATCATTTCTACTTTAAATGACTGAATGCTTTTAAAGTAGTTCTTTAAGAGAGAGAAATGCTATCAGTTCCCTGCAGCCCTGCAATCAGTTTGAGGGATCCTTCTGAGTGTTGGAAAGGTAGCTATGGGGGGAGAAATCTCACTTCATATCTTCCACTGACGTTAGTGTCCACTCTATTTTGACTGCAGGGGCACACTAACTGGATACAACATATGCAATTTTGTTAAGATTTATATGGTTAGTCTGCACGCTCTTTTAGCGTGTCTTAAAAATGAAAGGTGCCATAAATGTTAATTAAATGTTATAAAGGTGTTCTGAAGCAGAACTCGGCATGGGTCAGAGCTTCTAAATAACTAGTTAACATTTCTCAATTTACTACCTTGTTGGATTAGGTTTTTTTTTTAATTCATTCAATTTCTCAATGAATGCTTAAGTTAATCGTATGAGCTAATATATTATAATGTATGGATCTTCCTCTGGGAAATCTAGTATAACAGAAAAATCTAGGGGAAAGGAAAACTGAAACTGTATGGAATATATCGGTCCCACCTGCGTCACAAGTACGTTTGGCGGGGACGAGAGACAAGGCCTTCTCAGTGATGGCCCCTCAGCTATGGAACGCCCTTCCTACAGATATTAGATCAGCCCCCTCCCTGTTAACATTTCAGAGGAAAGTGAAGACCTGGTTGTTCGAGCAGGCATTTGAAAAGACAGTGTAATGAACATAGGAATATGGAAAAATTGGATGAAGGGACTTGATCTTGATTTTAACTATGAGATGCTAATAAGACGTTTTATTGATTTATAATCGTTTTTAACTGTTTTATGATGTTTTGAGCACTGAATTTTGCTATTGTTAACCACTTTGAGTTGCCCAAGGGCTGAGAAAAGCGGTATACAAATATAGTAAATAAATAAATAGTAAATAAATTACACTGTAGATTGACAGAAGGCGGCAGCAGAAAACCTGAGAATCAACTGAAGAGATGAGACTGGCATCCTATTGAGGAAGAATAGAAAGAAAAAATGCCTAGTATAAAATGGGGCAGGGGACTGAGGTGTTCTTATTCCTTAAGCAGTCATGGTGCCAGGTTGCTATGTATTTGAAGTGTGATGGAACTGACAACTTTATAATTCCTTTTCATGCTGATGGTGGCTCAGTGTGCTTGACATATCAACAGCTATGTGAAATACTTTCCTTGACCTCACTGTTGCTCCTGAATTCCTATTCCTGGAGAGATTAAAATGTCTACAAGACAAATAAAACATTTCTGGCATATTCCATTCTTAAAAGTAGATGTCAAGTCCTCCATTACCATCATAACCACGGAACTCATATCTGCAGTTTCACTCTAGGTGAGCGGGGGGGGCGGTTGTGTGCTTAGGAGATTTTCTGGGCAATTATACGATGTACTTCCTCAGAAGTTATTACAGTGATGCCTTGGAAAACCTAGCAAATTTCCATGAAATGCCTCTGCAGGAATTTCTAGGTCCTACAGAATGACCTTATGGTATGCTAATTCAATGTTATCTGGTCAAATTTGTAGTTCTAGGTAGCCACAATTCAACAAGGAACGCATCCCCCACAGATATGGGGGCCTTACTGTATATACTGCCTCCATTAACATTCTGGCACTTTTGTTCTGAAAGAAGTGTTATATGTTTCTTTGGGCTGGGTGGGAAGCAATATGTCATTACAATTGTATACCTTGCTTCTTTCTCCTTCAAAACTCCCCCAAATATAAGCAATGCTTTTGCTGTCAAAATCATCAATTTTAACAGAATCACATGCATTTTTCACATGTAGAGCTATTGGTCTCATAATATTGAGCCATACCTACTGCACAATGTATATCCTCCACTAACTTTATCCCAATCATGATTCTCATGTCAACTAATCAGATTCCATAGAAATCTGATTTCTTGGAAGAAACCATTTCATGGAAGAAGCCATGAAAATGAACAAAATCTGGCTACCAGTATTAAAAAACTCAAAAATTACAACAGCAAAACAACAGAGAGTAGACAATCAGGCACATCAAATCACCTCTCAAAAAAAGATTCCCCAGGAACTTCCAAGCCATTAAATGCTAATCAAGGTGGTCAGTTGAAACATTCACACCTAGCTCCAGCAGACAAAAGTCCTTTGTCCCACCCTGGTCATTCCACAGATATATAAACCCATTTTTCTACTTCCAACAGACCTCACTACCTCTGAGGATGCTTGCCATAGATGCAAGCGAAACGTCAGGAGAAAATGCCTCCACAACATGGCCATATAGCCCGGAAAACCTACAACAACCCAGTGATTCCGGTCATGAAGGCCTTCGACAATACATTAATCAGATTCTTCTTACCATCCTGTATCAGATTACAATATCACCTTACTTTCTGTTTCCCAAACACCATACTTTAACATATAGCCCATAAAGATGTTTCAAATACAGACAAGGGTGTTGCATTTTCTCACATATAGGGAAACAGTCATGTGAACGTTACCAGTCTGTGAAGACCACATGTTTAAAACCTACTTGTTTAATTTAAATCGTACCCTTTTCACAATGAGGGAGCAAAAGCGGCTCATTGAATAGGTTGAAACAAATGTTTATTTAATTTAGTTAATCTGTATTGCAAAGGATCAAAGGGGAATTTTGCAATACAAAAGTAAAAACACAATTAAACATGAATAATATATTTAAACTCCTGGAATAGTATAGACTTCTACCTGATAAGGTGGTATCCAGGCTTCTAATCCCTCAAGGACATAAGTCTCTACCTTGTGTAAGCTTTGAGGAGCGGCAAGAATAGAAAGTAAAGCACCCTCCCCCATTCTTTACTTTTGTTGTCAATTGTAAGCCATCTCTCTTCTGTTGAAGTCACATTTATTTATTCATAGGGCTTTTCTGCCCACACTTATCAGCATCAAGTTCTATGAGATGTTTATGCATACACATGCACAGTAACTAACAATGTGGAATAGACTGAGCCTCATGCAATGAAGGCATCACATCCCAGAAATCAAAGTAGCCACCATTGATCTACAATCAACACTATAGCAAGTTTTGATTGTAAGCAAAATGAGACTGAACTCAAGGGTTGATGTGCTTTCACTCAAGAGAATTTGAAGCCATTGTAAAGATTTATATATTAAATGAATAGCTAGCCATTTCTAAACAATATCGATTTGAGGGATTTATTCTAATATTTCACCCTACGACCTATCTCAGAAATTTGGGTTTGTCAACCAATGAATAGGTGACCATTTGTAAAGAACACTTCTCCAGGGTACTGGTAGCAACTTTTTAAATATAAACCACACACTTCTAGGAATAGGTTGTCTAATCTTTCTAATCATTTTCATAATTTCGGCTTAACTTCATCTGAAAAAAAATGCTTTCTGTCTGATGTTTAAATAATGTGCCTCTATTGATATCCAGGCCATAGCATTCTCCTCTTCTGCAAATTTTCTCAATTAGACCTATTGGAATGTATTTTAGGAAAATTCTACATTGGGTAATGCTAACCATCCAAATAACAGATATTTGGTGCTATTGATAAATCTTAAAGATTTCCCTCCAGTTTTGCCTTTCCTATTGATATAGAGATTACTTGAAATAGGAATATAAATTTAGGTAAAATATGACCTTTGACAGCTAATATTCTGCCCATCAACTGCAATGTTGACCATTTTTAAATTTTTTGTTGATTATTTATTTATTTATTTATAGCATTAATATTCTGCCCTTCTTACCCCGAAGGGAACTCAGGGCAGAGCACAGCATATATACGGCAAACATTCAATGCCGGGACAAGAATTCATATGAAAATACATAAACATTAAACATATTTTATCAAAATATTAAAATACACCGTTTGGCCATTTGCATCAAATCTAAATTGGCCTGGTAAGTTTCCTATGGCTGCCTTATTGCCCTGTTCCAAAGGCTTGGTCCCACGGCCAAGTTTTTACCATCCTTCTGAAGGACAGGAGGGAGGGGGCCGATCTGATCTCACCAGGAAGGGAGTTCCATAGCCGGGGGCCATCACCAAGAAGGCCCTCTCTCTCGTCCCCACCAATCACGTCTGTGACAATGGCGGAACAAAGAGCAGGGCCTCCCCGGAGGATCTTAATCTCGGTCATGGTTCATAGGGGGAGGTGCATTCGGACATGTATATCAGGCCGGGGCTGTTTAGGGCTTTATAGGCCAAAGCCAGCACTTTGAATTGTGCCTGGTGGCAAACTGGCAGACAGTGGAGCTGGCATAACATGGGAGTTGTGTGCTCCCTGTATGCTGCCCCAGTTACTAACCTGGCTGCCTCTCATTGAACTATTTGAAGCTTCTGAGCAGTCTTCAAAGGCAACCCCACATAGAGTGCGTTGCAGTAGTCTATCTTGTCCTAAACAAGTACTATTTGTCTATTTGTGCAAGAGTTCCTAGAAATCTGAAGTCCCAGTATAATATACAGTGGAACCTCTACTTAAGAGCATTCCACTTAAGCGTGTTTTGAGCTAAGAGCCTCGTGCTTGTCTGCTTTAGGATATTGCTGTCCATTTTGCTCTTGTCTGTTTAGAGGAATTTTGGGTTAGTTGATTTGAATAATTTTGAGTTAGTTGAATATAGGAATGTATTGGCTATACACAACATGTACCATATTTTTTGTTAATGTACTGTATTCCTGAATATCTAAATCCTGAAAAAACAAATTGATAAATTGGACATTCCTTGTAGATTTAATTGGTATTTCCTGGACATACTTAATTAATATTTTTGATTTATAGTAATTTATTTTGAAACTTTTCCAAAATTAATAGTAGCTGTCCTAAACATTGTTTTTGATAAAACAATTAAATACACTTATTTTATGTGCAACATTTTTATTTTTTATGAATTGAATTTCAACATTTTTTCTTATTAATTCTGCTATTGGTTCTATTGCAAGAACAAGAAAAATATGAGAGTGGACACTCCTGTTGGATGCCTCTCAGTGGTCCCCAACCTTTAAGACTACTAAGACACAAATGTGATACATCGTGGAGATCCATCAGCCCCACCCCCCACCAACCACACACAAAGAAATAAAACTGGTTTTTAAATAACTAGCATTTATTAATCATTATACTAATGTTTACACATTTTTTGTGATATAAAGACAAAACGCCATAATGAGATCTGATGTAAAAAAAATTAACGTAATTTTTGAGCTTGGGAATCCTTGGATTGATACTATTGCTCAATGCCACACACATGTTGTGGCATTGAGTAATAATACACTGGCTCCTGATAGTAGGAGATTCCTATTGACTCTTGAAGCCTAACAGGAGCCCAAGCTGAGAGCGCCTCTTCTGCTGGCTCAGACCAAGGGAGACAGCACCCATGTGCTCCCTTCCCTTTTCACAAGGAGCAAGTGATGGAGCTTCCGTTTCGTTTGGGGGCACATAATGCACATAGCCAGCCAGTCTACCACTAAAACCATTATAGGCAAATAGTAATTCAACTATAGTAATAACTTGCTAGCTGGCTCCTATAAAGTATTATAAATGGGGCTATCCTTAAAGACTTGGAAATTTCAAAATAATGAAGAATGAGTTCAGCAAACTACTGTCAAGTTTGTGCATGTAACACCAAATTTGAAATAACTGACTAGTTACTTTGCTTTCTGGCTCAACTGAGTGGACAGTCCTAATTACCTTAAATAGTTGCCCTGTAATACAGTTGTTATTTTTTAAGACTTAAAATGTTGCCATGTCATCATTTCTAATCACAATTCAGGGAATGTGACATACAAAATGCTTATTGCTGAACCAATGGTTTATTATTATTATTATTATTATTATTATTATTATTATCACCATCATCTTTATTTATACCCTGCCTTTCTTCCTGTGGGGACTCAAGGCAGGTAACACTCCACACTAGACAAGTTTAAAAAATTCAATACAAAGATTTAAAAACTATTAAATAGTAACCGTATGTTAAAATAGTATGTTATAGTATAGTATGTTAAAACCGTATGTAATAGTATGTTAAAAGCAGAATTAAAATGCAATAAATACACTAAAATGGCCTTTAAAACTCATATTTTCCCCAATCCTACCCAACTTCTATCTGGATTAAGTTCCCAGAGCACGTTGAGCTTCCCTTATACCGAAATGATAGGCCATGATGACCAAAAATATGAATGGCACTAACTTAAAATATGTCAAAATAGTAAACAAACAAACAAACAAAAACCAGTACCAAAACAAGAAGAGTATGATGGCAGAGGCCTGACTATTCAAAAGTGTTTGCTTGTGTGTGTGGGAGAGATTTATATTCTTTTCTCACAACAATGACGTTCAAGTGGCTCACCATATATAGTAATTAGGAAACAATCAAAAGCAATACAAAATATCAATTCTTAATAGGTAAGTGAATGGCTTCAACAAAGGAAAATACACAAGTAAAAATAAATGGTTTAAAAAATCATCATTACGGAAAATGCAGTACTTGACTGGTAGCAAACTTCTTCAGCAATCAGCTGATAAAAGCCTTTCTGATTTTTGAAAGCTTCTACCTGCTCTAGCCTTCTCTGAAATCTTCTAGCCACTGAGTGGGAGGCAGCCAACCAGACAAAACACCACCATGTCTTGTCCAGCTGCTGTTAGAGCCACTCCCACTATCGTCCACTGCCATTCTGCTGGCTGCTGAGTGGGAGGCAGCCAGTCAGACACAGCTCCATCGTGTTCTATTTATTACATCTTGTTTATTTTTATGTAGTTTGTGAGACTGAGGGCAAATTAACATTTTGTAAGGTGCTCTGAGGGCCCTCAGTGGCGCAGTGGGTTAAAGCGCTGAGCTGGTGAACTTGCTGACCAAAAGGTAGCAGGTTTGAATCCAGGAAGTGGCGTGAGCTCCCACTGTTAGCCCCAGCTTCTGCCAACCTAGCAGTTCAAAAACATGCAAATGTGAGATCAATAGGTACCACTCCGGCAGGAAGGTAACGGCGCTCCATGCAGTCATGCTGGCCACGTGACCTTGGGGGTGTCTGTGGACAACGCCGACTCTTCGGCTTAGACACAACTGGACTTAATGTCAGGGGAAAAGCTTTACCTTTACCTAAGAAGCTCTGAGTGCCTGTGTTGCTGAAAAGCCCAGGAGAGGAAAAATCCCTCTCTCATATTCCCACCACATGCATCTCTAAGGGTTGCAAGTTCAGGAAAAAAAACAACCCCTCAAGTTCTTAAAGCCCAGTTTTGCTCAAATGGGAGAATACGGCTTTCCATATAGTCTGATTTCATATAAAACTTTATAATCATAACCAGTACTTTTAATAAGCTATGAAATACAGCTTTACAAGTTAAGGATTGTTAGAGGCTTGAGGACGGGACATGCAAGAACCTAGGGCTATATGGATAACTATGTACAGAAATGAGAAGAAAAATCCACAATAATCAAAGGGATGGCTTTGTATCAAATACATGTTGTTAGCAACATGATTACAGCTTTTTAATACCAGTTTACTCTAACTCTAAACCAATTCTTTCTAAGTACGGACAGAGAGACAGAAGCATATGCCCAAAAGCAACACTCTGAGGTAATGAACAGCACTAGAATATATCTTAGTACTATCAGCTGAACAAACTCGCATTCCTCATCAGGTAAAAATCAAGTGTCAATTATCATCACTAGCTACAGCATTTGGCAAATGTAAAATTAAGCTATCATACAGACAAGCCTTAATGTTGTTGAATATTTATTCTTTGGACACATACTCAGAACCTATGGAGTAGGAAGAAAGTACTTTGTTCCTCATAACCATGTGACAAGGCAAATCTCACATTTAAGTTCAATAATCCCATTAGAAGCAGTTAACACTGATCCCAAGTGTTTAGCCTGAATCACTCTATCAATGTCTTGGATAATTAAGATTAAAAGCCAAAGTCATATGAAATTAATGAATCTGGCTACCCATCCAAGTAAAATTACATATGTTGTACACCTCCCTAGCAAATTCCAAATGGAGATGAAATGGAACTTCATTGCATTGTTTGGGTCTCTTCTCAGACAGCATAAGTTATCAGACTTGTCAATAAGTTCTCATTTGTTCATCTGTACTAAAATTTCCTTTAGGGAAGGAACTGCATATTTTAATAATGCAGCATGACTCAAATACATAATACAACATAATACAAGTTTGTAGTGTCAGGCTTCAAACTACAAGAGAGGAGATTCCATCTGAACATGAGGAAGAACTTCCTGACTGTGAGAGCCGTTCAGCAGTGGAACTCTCTGCCCCGGAGTGTGGTGGAGGCTCCTTCTTTGGAAGCTTAAAAAACAGAGGCTGGATGGCCATCTGTCAGGGGTGATTTGAATGCAACATTCCTGCTTCTTGGCAAGGGGTTGGACTGGATGGCCCATGAGGTCTCTTCCAAATCTTTGATTCTATGATTCTATAAAGTGGGTTCTGGCAAAAATCAAATCATGTGGTACTGGATGGTCCAGCAGTATTTTGCTTCTTGCTTACATTCTAATTGTGATCCAGAAATATTCTCAAAAAGGACAAAAAAATATTTTTCTAATACAAGACTAATGAACAATAACCAACTATCCTTACATCCATACAAATATTATCACTTATTCCATACCACCTTTACTCTTACCCAAGTTTCCTTGCTCAATGGTCAAGACTACTTCATCTATCACCAAGGCTCGGAATTCCAGATCCTCTTCACAACACTTGGCTTTGAGGGCCCGTAAGATTTCTTGTTGAGGATAGTCTTCTCTGATACGACGATCTGTTAAAAACCAGATCCTAGGAGCAACAGAGCTACACATCTTGAACGAGTCCCAACAGATATTAGGTCTCCTTTGAAGCAAATGCCTAAAAAATTAAAAAGAAAGAAAGAAAAGAATTAGCGTATATGTATGTCCAGAGCTACAATTAATTCCATTACTCCTCTATAGTGGAAGCTCCTGAAAATGAATAGACTTCTACATGCAAAGGCCTAGCCCTGAGTTCTATTTCCAGCTCATGTGACAACCCATACAACAGAAAACTGCTTGGCTTCTTAGCTTGAGGTGCTTAGGTTTATTTGTATCCTTTATGACAATCTGTCAAACTGTTGGTCTAATTGTTGGGAGAATATTCTTGCAGAATATGAGAAAATTCCATTGCAAAACTCTCCCTGTGGAGAAAAAAGGTGGGATATAAATGAACATAATAATAATAATAATAATAATAATTGACTACTGCAACGCTCTCTACGTGGGGCTGCCCTTAAAGACGGCCCGGAAGCTTCAGCTAGTCCAGCGCGCGGCAGCCATGTTACTAACCGGAGCAGGACGCAGGGAGCACACAACGCCCTTGTTGTCCCAGCTCCACTGGCTGCCGATCTGCTTCCGGGCCCAATTTAAGGTGCTGGTGCTATCCTACAAAGCCCTAAACGGTTCCAGCCCAAAATACCTTTCGGACCGCATCTCGGCCTATGAGCCCACGAGGACCTTGAGATCGTCTGGAGAGGCCCTTCTCTCGATCCCGCCTGCCTCACAGGCACGTCTGGCGGGGACGAGGGATAGGGCCTTCTCAGTGGTGGCCCCCTGGCTGTGGAACACCCTCCCCGTTGACATCAGGCAGGCGCCCTCCCTTATGTCCTTCCGGAAGAGCCTGAAGACCTGGCTCTTTGAGAAGGCATTTAACTAAATGCTACGGTAACTGGAAATGACAACTGGAACGGAATGTAGACTACGAGATTGGTTATGATTCTATGATAAGACGAAGCGGATTATTTTAGTGTAGTTAGATGATAGTGTATTAGTGTTATGTTGTTGATAGTGTCATGGTAGTTTATTGTATAATATGTTTGTTGTGTGTTGTACACCGCCACGAGTCGCCCTAGGGCTGAGAGCGGCGGTTAACAAATGAAGCAAATAAATAAATAAATAAATAAATAAATAATAATCGAGCAAGGGAAATGTGTATCTTCACATACTGAGTAGTGAAGATCACTTCTTTTGCCCATCCCAAACAACTCGGCTATTAAGGTTTAAATAGTGTTAAAATTTAAAGCATATGCACTTTTCATGAATGAGGCAAAACCTATGTCCTATTCCTAACATTCTGGCTGTAAATTCTCGTTTTTATTTAATGCAAAGGAACCTGAGTTTATTTGATCGTTGGACTGTGCTCCGGTGAAGCATGTTTCTCAACTGATGCAATCCTAATCACAGACCATCCAGCACTCGCCACAGCTGAGAATGGTAGAAGTTGGGGAAAATCATGCATATATGTGTGTGTTAGAAAATGGAGAACTGCAGCAAATGCTCACAGAAAAGAGGTACTTGTTGTAAGGAGGGAATCCTGATGCCTGTAGTACATGAACACATTTCTCTCCTATGTCTTGGGGAATATTTTACATATAAACATATTTTCCAAATGCCTATTTGACTGTGAACCTTGTAACCTATGGTTTAGCTTGCTCTGTGATTGCCTCCTAATCTGTTTTGAAATATTTGCTGCAGATCCACTTGGGCTGTTGAGTTCCACAGCAAATGTAAAAACACTACTATTATAGGGCACTCTTTCAGTTTTACTCATCTTCTGAGGTAACTACTTTTGTTGCACTACTAAACAAATAAAGATAACAAAGAAAAATCAATTGGGAATAACACCCACAAGTCTATAATAACTTATGAATAAAAAATAATCGTAATAACGCTTGCAATGTATTTTGACTTTTTAAAGTTATAGTGTAAGTACAAATTCTATTCAGAGAGCTTCATTTACCATACCTCCTAACCAACTGAAAGGAGTCCATGTCCTTCAGTGAATTTCATCCAGTTCTTACAACCTTGGCTGCTATATTGATGAAGCCATCTACCAATTTTGTTATGGTCACAAGAAAGTGCCTCCTCAAAATGTTGCATAATTATACCCCATTCTGATACTACCATAGTGTACTTATTTATTTTATTTATTTATTATTTAAACTTATATGCCGCCACTCCCCTGGGGCTCGGAGCGGCTTACAAGAATAGCTAAAATCTAACAAAGTTTAAAAGCAATTTAAAACAATTTAAAAACAACAGTATCAAACATTAAAAGCCTGTCGGAACAGGTATGTCTTACA
The DNA here is from genome assembly GCF_037176765.1 of Anolis sagrei. Classification (NCBI taxonomy): domain Eukaryota; kingdom Metazoa; phylum Chordata; class Lepidosauria; order Squamata; family Anolidae; genus Anolis; species Anolis sagrei. The sequence continues at coordinate 168,577,421 of NC_090022.1, read as the reverse complement.
TGCCCTGCGGAAAGCTGGTAAGTCCCGCAGGGCACGAACTTCAGGTGGCAGAGCATTCCAGACTGATGGCGCCACTGCTGTGAAGGCTCTGCGTCTGGTTGCCGTTAGACGCAAGGTCTTGATACTGGGGACTTCCAATAGATCTTGGTCCTCAGAACGGAGGGATCTCTGGGGTTGGTAGGGGGTGAGACGATCCCTCAGATACATTGGCCCCAGACCATGCAAGGCCTTAAAGGTGAGTACCATCACTTTGAAAGTGATCCGGTGCTCAACTGGTAACCAATGCAGCTGTAGTAAGATTGGTGTTATGTGGCATCTCATTGGAATTCCCGCAAGAAGCCAAGCAGCTGCGTTTTGTACCAACTTGAGCTTCCGAATCACCGACAGAGGGAGGCCAATGTAGAGGGTGTTACAGTAGTCCAGTCTTGAATGATCGTAAGTGTTTCAAACCTAGTCTGTTCAAGTTTAAACATGTTTTTAATATTAGGGAAGGGTTTTCTGAATGTATGCTTATGCTACTATCTGAGAAGTAATTTTGCATCAATTCTATCCACTTACAGAAACACTTTAAAGAAGGTTATGGGGACCAAGCTCAGACTTCCTTAACAGATAAATGCACACCTTGCCTATCTATATATACACATAATAAAATTGAAAGTATGTATGTATGTGTGTGGCTGGGGTGCCCACTTCCACAAGCAGGCTTCCACTTCCACAGACAGCTTTAACACACAGCGCTGAAGAGCCACCAAAAGCATTCTCTCCAATGACATTTCAGGTTATAGTGAGTGCCATGAACATGTAATCCAACCATGCCAATTTTCTTCCCAAAGACCATACTGTCCATCACCCAAGGAACACTTTCATTCGGGAACCATTTCACCCTAGATTTTACATGTTTCCTCCACCACAGACATCCCAGTGCTTCTTACCCTCTCCATTGGTGTGGAATTTGCATGATCCCGCCCACTCCCTCACCCTTAACCCGATCCTACACTTTCCAATTCTGTCTGCACAACAAAAAGAGCACAACTAATCAGCAACTAAACATACTGGAGGAGGTTGGGGGATTGACTCCACATAATGGAAGTTGTAGTTCACACTGCATCAAGTCAGAGCACTGCGATCCCCGCTGACAATGGACCTGGATCACATTTGACACACAGAACCCCCATGACCAAAGAAAAATACTGGAGAGGTGGGGGGGGGGAATTCACCTTGATTTGCCATCAGCTGATATGCCATCAGCTGGAGACCCCTCTCCCCAGCACCAACTGTCGCTCTGGGCCAGAGTGAAGAGAGAGGGGGCCAGGGGACAGTTCCACCTTGTCTCCTGTGCTATTCTAATAATATAATATATTCTATATACATATAATATTTATAATATTATAATGTAATGCAATATAATAATAATTATATATTATAATTATATATTTATATTACATGAAATATTACTAATAATATTACGATATAGTGGTATGGTGCAATATAGCAATGTTTAATGCTGATATTGTACTATGCTAATATTATAATATATTGTATGTAATATATACCTTGTAAGCCGCTCTGAGTCCCCTTTAGGGTGAGAAGGGTGGCATATAAATGTCGTAAATAAATAAATAAATTATAGGAGTTGTAGGAACTGGGATTATAGTTCACCTGCGATCAAAAAGCACTCTGAACCCCACCAACAATGGCTCTGGACCTAACTTGGATTTGATGGGACTGACCCACCATCATGGGAGTTGTAATTCATTCTGCAGCTGGAGAGCAAAATGAACTGCCCCGATGCTGTATTTAGAGCAGTCATGGGCAAATTTCAATCCTCCAGGTGTTTTAGACTTCAACTCCCACAATTCTTAACAGCTGGTAGGCTGTTAGGAATTGTGGGAGTTTAAGTTCAAAACACCTGGAAGGCCGAAGTTTGTTCATGACTGATCTAAATACAGCATTGGTGCATGACAAACGTTAAGAAGAGCTTCAGGGAGTTAATCTAGCATGATGTGAGTACACTTATGCATTCTGAAAAATAAAAAATGACTTCTTTTAATAACCCGGACAATGCCGGATACCCAAGCTAGTCCTTAATATATTGCAGATCTTGCTGTCAAGGATACCTACTCAAAACGATACAATCCCATAAAAGGATTAAATATTCCATATTTCATCTACCTGTAGTGTGATTCCTCCCCAACACTCATCAACAATGTAACAGGTAAGCTAGGAATTCAAATCTGAATCTCTTGAAAGTTTGCAACCAGTAAGTTTTAGTCATCCTGGGATAAAATATATGAGGGGTGTGTTCTTGTATGTGTTGCAAAAATTATGACTTAAGTGGAGGACAATATTTCTGAAGAGGAAAGTGAATGTGAACATACCAATGAAAAAACAGCTGCCAAGCCAAAGCTCATACTACAAGCAAATAGCAGATCTAAAATGTCACATTATATATGATTGCTACCACAGACCAATCTGGAAATCTTCTGGTATACTCTAGTGCTCATTAAGGCAGCTGTGGGAAGGTATCTTGCACTCAACACCTCATCAGAAAAATATTAATATCTTTATCATTATAGACTCTTCCCTTTTGGTCAAGGTGATTTGAGATGGCAGTTGCCATGTCTTGGATGACACACACTTTCTTGACCCATTTTAAACTGTCTTCAGAACAGGATATGGAGTTGTGTCTACTATGGTTGCCTTAGAGGATTATCTGCATCTTAACACTGATGGGAATTGTGTACCTGTTTGTGCTTTTAGAGCTCTCAGATGCATTCAGGAACAAAAACATCTAAAAGAAAGGATATTACATTCATACTAAAATCATGTCACTGCTTGCCAATTCATTTCTGGACAAAGATGTCAGGTTACCTACAGGATTGTAGGACACTGGGGTCTTCTGGGGGATGTGAAACAGCAACCACCCAGAACCCAACGGCAACTGTCACCCAGAGGACCTTTTCATCAGCTTCACCAAGACTGTGAAATGACTTGCCAGAAGAGACACACCAGCTAAACAAGTTGTCAAATTTAAGACACAGTTAAAAACCTATCTCTTCTGACAGGTCTACCAAATAAAATTTGAATTATGACTTTTAACTTTACATTTCATTAATATTGGTGTTTTAGTCTTTGTTCTATGTATTTTAAATAGCATTGTGTTTTATCTGCGTGCTTTATCTGTCTTGTACCAAGCCATGAGAGGCATGTAACAAAAAAGATTATCATTTAGCAAATATTCATACTGACTGTCCTAAGACTGCTTTTTTACATTTGTAATCTGCTTTTTTATTTTCCTCAGAAGCAGAGTAACTCATATCTGGAATGCAAATATTGTACACCAAAACCTGAAAATATTCACATGGGAAGCTGTGATAGTGATATCCTTGCTTTCTCATAGTTCAATGTACACAAACTTTGTTTCATGCACAAAATTACGGCATTTAAAATATTGTATAAAGTTATCTTTAGGCTAAGGTGTATAATTTTATGTTTACAATTTAGTTCCTCTCTGAGGGATCTCATTATGTACATGTGACATATAAAGGTATTCCAAAATCCAAAGCATTTTTTGTCCTAAGCATTTTGAATAAGGAATAAACTAAAGTGTAGTTTTAATACCCCAAATCACACCTCACATTATTCCTTACATTATGTTGCCATTTAAAAAGTGTGCTCTATGCTCAATAAAGCAAACACTGGTTCAATGTCCTGAAAAATGAATTTTAAAATCACCTGGAACCAAGCAAGCATTCAAACGAACAAGACAAACTGAACAATAACAGCATAGTGTGTTCACTTTTTCTCCCTCCATATCCTATGACAGAAAACCACTGCAGCCAGGTGATCTTTGAAAGCATTACATTTCCTGACTCTCTTCACTTTACATTTGCAAAGGACGCCACAGTCTGGCAGGAAAGAAATATTTCACTTGGCCAATGAGGGAATGCAAAAATGCTTAACCTTTATGTCACTTCCCTGTTGTATTTCTAGGTCTTATAGGAGAAAACCCAGTCTATTTGTTTCACCCAGCTGCAGGCACAATACTACTATGTGTCCCTTAAACAACTAAGGCCATATCAGGCTGCATTTCTATGAAAAAACAAAATCATTCCACATCTAATAAGTCTTCATCCCTTGTGCTGTGGTACTCATTTTATAAGTGCCATCTATTTGTATATCTACAGTATATACCCTCAATACAAATGCACCTCTCACGTAGTACATGTATGGACAAGCAGGCACACCCCCCTACTCCCCTCTAAACACCCAACCATGCCTCTTCACAAGATAATGGAGGTGGGGAATGTGCAGTGAACCTGTGAGTGATAGTACTCTAACTTACCACACTTGGGAGTTGGGGAAAGCAAGTGTGATGCTTCAATTCCCCTGGGAAGAGGGGTATTTCTGGAACCTTCTTTTTTGCCTCTTTTAGCAATCTCTGGGGATGCAATCAAGTCCTCTCTGCACCTTCTAGGTCTTCAAGAGTGATCTGGCTGCAGAGACTCCACAGAAGTAAGATGGCATATGAATTGCAGTCTTCTGGTGCCCCAACTGATCAATGGCCAATAGCTGCTGTCCCGAAGACTACAATAAATTGGCCTGGGAGATTATTATTCTTGCTCTTTCCAAGGAAGTGAAGATTTGGGGGGGAAGGGAAGCAGTATCTCAAATACTGAGAATGTTAAGTGAAAATGTATGTTTCTGCTTCTTCAGCACAAAAGCTGCAACTGGCATCACCAATACCTAGGAAAAAGAAATCCAGGTTAAGTTACTGCACTTAAAACCCACCTGGTTAAAAAAATCACATAATTAAACATAACAAAAAGCAAAACAAGAGTCTATTTAAAACGTGAACGCATACTTGTGCAGTTGAAGCCAAAGGCCATCTCACACTAAGGCTACTTCACAGGGAAAAGATGGGACTGTAGCTTAAATGCATCTGGTGTAAGTCTTGAATACAAACACAATAGAAGATGGAGAGATGGCCAAATGTATGAGGTAAAATATTAAAAAAGTTAAAACCCTGGGTGAGATAGGGATAAAAGTGCATTTGTAGAAAAGGAGCCCAACAGGGAGGAACCATGGGATCTGGCCATTTTAGGCGGGGGCATGGGTGGGTGGGTGAGGGGGGGGAAGATGCTTTATTCTGAGGGCAGCTGTCGACTAATTAGTATCTGGTTGTCTTAGTCCCCTTTGGGGAGATGGTAGCAGGTTATAAATAAAGTGTATTATTATTATTGTTATTATTATTCAAATTTGGTCATATCGGGTATTTGTGCCAAATTTGGTCCAGTGAATGAGAATACATCCTGCATGTCAGAGATTTACATTACGATTCACAACAGTAGCAAAATTACAGTTATGAAGTAGCAATGAAAATAATTTTATGGTGGGGGGGGGGGGTCACCACAACATAAAGCAGTGGTTTGGCCTACAACTCCCAGAAATCCCAGCCAGTTTACCTGCTGCTAGGATTTCTGGGAGTTGAAGGCCAAAACATCTGGGGACCCACAGGTTGAGAACCACTGACAAAGAATTGTATTAAGAGGTTGCAGCATTAGGAAGGTTGAGAAACACTGCATTACAACAAAACGCGATATTCACAGGAAAACCTTGCAAAGGTGCAGCTGTGTGTGTGTGTGTATGTACTAGCCATCCCCTACTATGTGTTGCTGTAGACCAGTCTATGTGTTTTGTGTATGTATGTATATATGTGGCTTAGCACATCTGTTAAAGGTAGGAAGTCCCCTGGCATTAAGTCCAGTCATGTCTGACTCTGGGGTGTGGTGCTCATCTCCATGTCTAAACCGAAGAGCCAGCGTTGTCCGTAGACACCTCCAAGGTCATGTGGCTGGCATGACTGCATGGAGCGCTATGACCTTCCCGCCGGAGCGGTACCTATTGATCTACTCACATTTGCATGTTTTCGAACTGCTAGGTTGGCAGAAGCTAGGGCTGACAGCGGAAGCTCACGCCGCTCCCCGGAATCGAACCTGCGACCTTTCGATCAACAAGCTCAGCAGCTCAGTGCTTTAACCCACTGCGCCACCGGGGGCTCCCAGCACGTGTGTTAGCACATGTGAATCCGGGGAGAGGCGGATGAGCTCCCTCTATCAGCTCCAGCTCCTCATGCGGGGACATGAGAGAAGCCTCCCACAAGGATGATAAAAACATCCCTGCAGACGGCCAATTCTCTGACAAAAGAAACAACTTGCAGTTTCTCAAGTCACTCCTGACATGACAAAAAAAAAACACATGTGTTATAATGTAGTTTTTAATTTTTGGCTGTTTAAGTCTCTTCCACTATGTTGTTCTGTGTTTTCATGAGTGATGGTCACTCGTTGGCCTCATGGGTGTACTGTGTCCAAATTGGTGCCAATTCGTCCAGTGGTTTTTGAGTTCTGTTAATCCCACAAACAAACGGTTTTTGAGTTGTTAATCCCAATGTAAAACGAACATTACATTGTATTGTCGAAGGCTTTCATGGCTGCAATCACTAGGTTCTTGTGGGTTTTTTCAGGCTATATGGCCATGTTCTAGAGGCATTTTCTCCTGACGTTTCGTCTGCATCTATGCCAAGCATCCTCAGTTGTGAGGTCTGAACATTACATTTTAATTAATATAGATAGAAGATGCTGCTGCACCCTTGCAAGACCATATCGCCTGTTGTTGCACACACTGCGAATGCCAGATAACGTCGAAGTGAAGGCAGGGGCTTTGTTTTAAAACCACGCGTGGCAGAAAGAGCTCGAAACCTAGCAGCTTCCCACACGGCAGCTTTCCCTGCACGTCGTTTGCACGAGCAGATGCGCCCAGACAAAGAATACGGAAATAATGCGGGCACGTGCGCCTTGGAGGCAGGAAAGGGAAGGAAGAGGGGAGATGGAAGGGAGGGAGGGAGGAGGGAAGGAGGGAGGGAAGGAAGGAAGGAAGGAAGGAAGGAAGGAAGGAAGGAAGAGGGGGGAAAGGGCGGCGTTGCGGCGAGTCACGAACCTGGCGGCTCTTCCCGTCCCGTCCCCTTCCACGCCGGATGGATTTCGGAAGATATGGCGGGCTGCCCTTGATGAGGATGAGGCACGTTCACCAAACGCCACGCAGGATGTTAAACGTGAGGGAAGACAATGAGGGCGAGGCCTTGCGGGAGAGATGGCTCTCCGCTCCCTGCAGGTGAGGGGGCTGCCGGAGGACCCCCCTCCCTCCCTCCTTTCTTCCTCCAAAAACCCGGGAAATGTCTTTGCTCCTGAGAAATGGGCGAATTCCGCCTCGGCGAGGAGCCCAAGCGCTGAGGGGAGGAGGGGCGCCTGGGGAAGCCAAGGGAGGGGCGCCTGGGGAAGCCAAGGGAGGGGCGCCTGGCCGCCCTTGCTCCAGGGAGGGAGGCCGGCAGCCTCGAGGCTGTTCCGCAGGGCGAGCCTCCCCCCCCCTCCCCTCCCTTCCTCTCTTCCTCCGCTTGCCTTTCGCCTCCACAAAGAGACGCCGCGGAAACCGCCACCGACTCACGGAAGATGGATGGAGAAGGGAGGAAGCGAGGAATCGGAAGAAGCGGCGAGCTGGCGGGAGCGCGCTCTGGGCGGAGGGAGGGGCGTGCGCGCGCGCGCACACACACAGAGCTCGTGAGGGGTCGGGAGGCTGAGGAGGAGGAGGAGGAGGCGCCGCCTTGCGCGCTCTCAAGGGAAGCCCCCTCCCCTTTCCTCCAACCAATCCCGTCCAAGAAGAGAAGAGAGCGCGCGGGCGCCTCGCGCTTCACGCCCCGCCCTCCTTTCCTCCCTCTCTTCCACTGAAGGCCCCCTCACAGAGCGGGGAGCGGGGGAGCGCGCGCCTGCCTGTCTGTCTGTGAAGGACGAAAGGGAAGCGAACGCCTCGAGACGCCCAGCAACCGTCGCCCGCCTGCTTGCTCGCCTCGGCGGGGCTGCCTTTTCTTCTCCTCCTCCTCTAAGGATGCGTTTAGACTCCACGCCCCTCCAAGGCACAGTACGCCTCTAAAGCCCGCCTGCGTGAAACTTAAGCGTCTCCCGCCAAGCGTCTTCGCCCCCCGTGACCACGCTCCTGAGGGGGAGAAAACGACTGGATTGTTGCCTCTGCAGCTGCTCCAGCAGTTCCCAATTTGTGCCAAAGGGATAGATATATACATACATACACGATTTTTTTTCTTCACTAAGCAAGCATGTAGTCAAGGAGGGGGCTTGAGGGGCTTCAGCCCCCCCTCCCCCGAAATTCTCAGGGTGGTCCACAAGAAGGCCTTACTGCAGCGTTTCTCAACCTGGGGGTCGGGGCCCCTGGAGGGGTCACGAGGGGGTGTCAGAGGGGTCACTATGGACCATCAGAAAGCACAAGAACAAGCCACAAGAGTAAAGACGAAGGTCTTGTTCAACATCTTTATTAATGACTTAGATGAAGGGCTAGAAGGTATGATCATCAAGTTTGCCGAGGACACCAAATTGGGAGGGATAGCCAATACTCCAGAGGACAGGAGCAGGATTCAAAATGATCTTGACAGATTAGAGAGATGATGGGCCCAAACTTGCACAGTAAAGTTCAACAGTGACAAATGCAAGATACTCCACTTTGGCAGGAAAAACGAAATGCAAAGATACAGAATGGGTGACGCCTGGCTCGAGAGCAGTACGTGTGAAAAACATCTTGGGAGTCCTCGTGGACAACAAGTTAAACATGAGCCAACAATGTGATGTGGCGGCAAAAAAAGTCAATGGGATTTTGGCCTGCATCAATAGGAGCATAGTGTCTAGGTCCAGGGAAGTAATGCTACCCCTCTATTCTGCTTTGGTTAGACCACACCTGGAATATTGTGTCCAATTCTGGGCACCACAATTGAAGAGAGATATTGAAAAGCTGAAATGTGTCCAGAGGAGGGCGACTAAAATAATCAAGGGTCTGGAGAACAAGCCCTATGAGGAGCGGCTTAAGGAGCTGGGCATGTTTAGCCTGAAGAAGCGAAGGCTGAGAGGAGATATGATAGCCATTTATAAATATGTGAGAGGAAGCCACAGGGAGGAGGGAGCAAGCTTGTTTTCTGCTTCCTTGGAGCCTACGACGCAGAGCAATGGCTTCAAACTACAAGAAAGGAGATTCCATCTGAACATGAGGCAGAACTTCCTGACTGTGAGAGCCGTTCAGCAGTGGAACTCTCTGCCCCGGAGTGTGGTGGAGGCTCCTTCTTTGGAAGCTTTTAAACAGAGGCTGGATGGCCATCTGTCAGGGGTGCTTTGAATGCAATATTCCTGCTTCTTGGCAGGGGGTTGGACTGGATGGCCCATGAGGTCTCTTCCAACTCTATGATTCTAGGACCCACCCAGAGGAAAAGTGTTCTTGCCATACATCAAGGGAACCACTGACCGCATAGGGAAGCTGATGAGGAAATACAACATATAAACTATCTACAGACCCACCAAGGAAATCCAACAAATGCTACGTTCAGCAAAGGACAAGAGGGGTCCTCTCGCTTCTGCAGGAGTCTACCGTGTACCATGCAGCTGTGGACAAGTCTACATAGGGACCACCAAACGCAGCGCGCAAACACGAATCAAGGAACATGAAAGGCACTGCAGACTACTTCAACAGAGAAGTCAGACATAGCAGAGCACCTGATGAACCAACCTGGACACAGCATATTATTTGAGAACACAGAAATACTTGACCACTCTCACAACCACCATGTCAGACTACAAAGAGAAGCCATTGAAATCCACAAGCATGTGGACAATTTCAACAGAAAGGAAGAAACCATGAAAATGAACAAAATCTGGCTACCAGTATTAAAAAAAACTCTAAATTACAACAGAGAGTAAACAATCAGGCATATCAAATCACTCTCAACAAAAGATTCCCCGAGGCACTTCCAAGCCATTAAATGCTAATCAAGGTAATCAGTTGAAACATTCACACCTAGCTCCAGCAGACAAAAGTCCTTTGTCCCACCCTGGTCATTCCACAGATATATAAACCAATTTTCCTACTTCCAACAGACCTCACTACCTCAGGATGCTTGCCATAGATGCAGGCGAAACGTCAGGAGACAATGCCTCTAGAGCATGGCCATATAGTCCGGAAAAACCTACAACAACCCAGAAAGCACAGTATTTTCTGTTGTTCATGGAGGTTCTGTGTAGGAAGTTTGGCCCAATTCTATCATTAGTGGAGTATTCAAATTTGGGTGTCTTGGGTATTTGTGTCAAATTTGGTCCAGTGAATGGAAATACATTCTGCATATCAGATATTTACAATTCATAACAGGAACAAAATTACAGTTATGAAGTAGCAACAAAAAAAATTATGGTTGGAAGTGTATGAAGGGGTCATGGCATTCAGAAGACTTACTGGTACATTATTTAAACTGTTTTGTTTATTCATATCATGATCTGATCACCATGCTCAATATATCCCATATGCATGGCGGTATTGGGATAACGACACAAAAGGTTTGCTAGGGTAGATCCTCAGTTCCCCCCCCCCCCCCCCAGGCCTGTCACCAAGTCTTAGGTTGGCACTTAGATGGGTTGGGTGGGCTGGTTTTAGGAAGCCCCATTTTGTTCCTTTTGGCCACATTTTCAGGGTTAGAAAAGAACTCGAGGTCCCCTGGTCAACTTGTGAAGGGGCCTCATCAATCTTGTCTTCATAGAGTCATAGAGTTGGAAGAGACCTCATGGGCCATCCAGCCCCCTGCCAAAAAGTAGGAATATTGCATTCAAAGCACCCCTGATAGATGGCCATCCAGCCTCTGTTTAAAAGCTTCCAAAGAAGGAGCTTCCACCACACTCTGGGGCAGAGAGTTCCACTGTTGAATGGCTCTCACAGTCAGGAAGTTCTTCCTCATGTTCAGGTGGAATCTCCTTTCTTGTAGTTTGGAGCCATTGTTCCGTGTCCTAGTCTCCAAGGCAGCAGAAAACAAGCTTGCTACTCCTCCCTATGACTTCCTCTCACATCTTTGGAAATCAGAAGACACTCACTTCTTGGGAGGAGAGCAGTGACCAGTCTTGATAAAATAGTGAAGAGTAGAGATATCACACTGGCAACAAAGATCCGCATAGTAAAAGCAGTGGTATTCGCTGAAGTAACCTGCAGATGCGAGAGCTGGACCGTAGGGAGCAAAGGAAGATAGATGCTTTTGAACTGTGATGTTGGAGGAAAGTTCTGAGAGTGCCTTGGACCGTGAGAAGATCCAAACAATCCATACTTCAGGAAATAAAGCCCGACTGCTCATTGGAAGGAAGGATAGTAGAGGCAAAGATGAAGTAATTTGGCCACACCATGAGAAGACAGGAAAGCTTAGAGAAGACAATGATGCTGGGGAAAAGAAAAATGAAGAGGGGATCACCAAGGGCAAGATGGATGGATGGTATCCTTGAAGTGACCGGCTTGACCTTGAAGGAGTGAGGGTAGTGACAGCTGACAGGGAGCTCTGGCGTGGGCTGGTCCATGAGGTCACAAAGAGTCAGAAGCGACTGAACAACAGTAAGTGAAGTTGGCTCATGTACAAGACCATAAGGCACAGCTGTCTCAATAGATGCCACTCTCCATTGATGTTTTTTTTTTTTTTATCACACCACTTATGATCATAGGCAATCACTTGTGGCCAAGTATGATCATCTTCCAAGTGTAGAGTCTTGATGGGTCCGTAAGTGACTGTAGAGACCTATTTAGGATTCTAGTGGGTTTGTTTGATGTGCCTCCCTTTTGACACATTTCTCCCTTTTGCTCTCCATTTGTACCTCTTCGAATTCCACAGCACTGCTGGTCACAGCCGACCTCCAGATACAATGCTCTAGGGTCAGGGCTTCCCGGTTCTCTGTGTTTATTTCACATTTTTAAAGATTACCTTTAAGCCCATCTTTAAATGTCTTTTGCTGTCCACCGACATTCTGCTTTCCATTCTTAAGCTGAGAGTAAAGGGACTGCTTTGGAAAACAGTGATTGGGCATTTGAACAATGTGGCCAATCCAGTGAAATTGATGGCAGAGGATCATCACATCAACACAGGTGATCTTTGCTTCATCCAGAACACTGACATTTGACTGCCCTTCTTTTTCCCAAGAGATCTGCAGGATTTTTCAAAGGCAGCACTGATGGAATCATTCCAGAAGTAAAGAGTACAATGTTTCTCAGGCATACAAATGTGTTGGGAGGACAGTAGCTTTATAAACAAGCATCTTGATATCCCTACAGATGTCCTGAAGGTAAATGCTGCGTCATTTTTTCAAAAAGCTGCTTTCGCAGCGCTCAGATGGTGCGCTTCGGTGTTGATATTGGTTTTTGTGGATCAGTGGCTGGCTAGGTAGTGAAAATCATAGAATCATAGAGTTGGAAGAGACGTTATAGCCATCCAGTCCAACCCCCTGCCAAGAAGCATGAAAATTGCATTCAAAGCACCCTCGACAAATGGTCAACATTTCTTAGCATTACACCGTTAAGCTTCATTTCTGCCATTGCAGAGGGATTGGTTGATGTCTGCTGGTTTTCTCGATGTTCACTGAGAATCCAAGCTTCTCATATGCTTCTGTAAAGCTGTTTAAAGTGGCTTGTAGTTCTTCCTCTGAATTAGCACAGATTACGTTATCATCAGCATATTAGATTTTTATAACAGTTGTTATGACCTGACTTTTGGTTTTCAGTCTGCTGTTGTTAAAGAGCTTGCCATTTGTCCAATAAGTGATTTCCATACTGGTGGGAAGCTTCCCATCAACAAGGTGTAGAATCATAGCTATGAAGATGGAAAATAAAGTTGGGACAATAACACTTTGGGAATTGTAGTGTACAAGACTGCTGTCAACATGGAGGAGCCACAGGATGTTAACAAATTTCAGAGCATCTGATTTTCAAGAGAATGATCCACAGAACGTGATTCACACACTTCCCATAACATCTAGCTGGGCTGGTTCTGTGGGTTGGGAGGCAGTAGTCTTGCTTCTCCTCTCAGGTCATCTTCAGGAGAGGGAATGAGCTCTGCATCACCTAGGCAGTGCCATTTATCGCTCGTGCTCTAGAACATTAACCGGGACCTCATCACACTAGAGAATGAATCCACTTTAAATCCGGTTTCTGTCTCCTGCAGAATTCTGGGGTTTGTACTTTATAGTGAGGCTGTTAAAGGCTCCTCCCTAAATTACAAACCCCAGAATTCTTCAGGAGGCAGCAACTGGATTTAAAGTGGATTCATTCTCTAGTGTGATGAAGTAGCTCAAAGCATTCTTCTCTGGAATGAGTAAAAAGTTTTAAAGATAGACTTGAGTTTCTCAGAATCCTGGGAACTGCATTGTATGAATATCTGTAGGTAAAATGGTCTACAAAACAGAACACTAATTCCTGTGCATACCATAGACACTCAACAACACTCAGATCCAAAATCCATTTCTGCAGTTATTGTATACTGTCATGAGATGGGCTTTATATTCAAATATGCAACTGGTTTTGTCTTTAGCATGATGACAGACTATGTCTGTCAAATACTGCATATATTTTCATTTCCCTTCACATTTAGTCTTTTTAAAAGCTAGTACAAATGTTTAGCAGGCAAATTGACCTGCTGATGAAGTCAAACATAAGCCATGTGTTTTATTACTATGTTTTAAAATGCTTTCATTAGTAATCAACAGTGCTGTTTGTTATATTAAATTGTGTCTTTGCTTATCAAAATCAAATCCCTGAAAATCTCAGAGAAGCACTAATAATATAATTTCCGTTAAGACTGTCTTATTTCTTGGAGCTGTTCTATTTTTCTCCACAGATGGGGACATCTCTGATTGGTCCTTCATTCTTGAGAGTGAACAGTACAGACAATTCTGTAAGATGAGAACTATAGTCAGAATAAAGTCAGAATAAAAAGACTTACACCAAAAATAACTAGAATCAGGCAAATCATCATATATTGGTAATGCACAAAACTAACAAGTTAAACAACTGCAATGACAATTGCATGGGGATTTCAAGTGATGCAAGCCACCAGAAAATGAAGGTGAGGTGTTCAGTAAAAAAGACATGTGGTGCTGCTGGATCTATCCACATCAAAAATTACACTGTATTTGCCATCTTTGGTTTTTTGGAACCTCCAGTGGTGCAATGGGTTAAAGCCTTGTGCCGGCAAGACTGCTAACCGAAAGTTCGGCCTTTCAAATCCTGGGGGCTCCCATCTGTCAGCTCCAGCTTCTCATGCCACAGGATGGTAAAACATCCGGGTGTCCTCTAGGCAATGTCTTTGCAGACAGCTAATTCTCTCACACCAGAAGTGACTGAGTTTCTCACGTCAGTCATGACACACACACACACACACACACAAATCTTTGGTTTGATTTCCTTGTTAAACGAAGGGAGTGAGGCCCAACAGAAAAAGGTCTACAGTAGTTTATTTATTTATTTATTTTATTTATTTGGTATGCTTGTATACCGCTAATATCTCAGCCTGTGCGGCGACTCATTGCGGTTTACAACATGTTAAAATATACAATTCATTTAAGCATATAAAATTAAAATAAAAATACATACAAAAAACATACACAGTATTGGGCCACCAATACAGATCGGGACATCTCATAGTTAAAATCATCATCCAATTCGTTATCTTGATTGCTAATCCATGGTCAGATAAAACATCACATCGAAGGTCAATTGAAGACTTGCTCAAACATCCAGGTTTTTAGTTTTTTCCTAAATGCCATTAGCGAGGTGGCTGATCTTAATTCAGTAGGGAGGGCATTCCAAAGCCGGGGGGCCACCACAGAAAAGGCCCTATCTCTCGTTCCCACGAGCCGCACCTGTGAAGCAGGTGGGATAGAGAGAAGGGCTTCTCCTGAAGATCTAAGGGTCCTGGTGGGCTGATAGGCCGAGATACGTTCGGATAGGTATGTAGGGCCAGAACCGTTTAGGGCTTTAAAGGTCAAAACCAGCACTTTGAATTGGGCTCGGTAGCTAATCGGTAGCCAGTGAAGCTGGTACAGCAGAGGAGTTGTGTGCTCCCTGCGTCCAGCCCCTGTTAATACCATGGCTGCCGCCCGTTGGACTAGTTGGAGCTTCCGGGCCGTCTTCAAAGGCAACCCCACGTAGAGAGCGTTGCAGTAATCAAGACGGGATGTAACCAGAGCGTGGACTACCGTGGCCAAGTCAGACTTCCCAAGGTACGGTCGCAGTTGGCGCACGAGTCTTAACTGTGCGAATGCTCCCCTGGTCACCGCCGAAACCTGGGGCTCCAGGCTCAGCGATGAGTCCAGGATCACACCCAAACTGCGAACCTGTGTCTTCAGGGGGAGTGCGACCCCGTCTAACACAGGCTGTAACCCTATACCCTGTTCGGCCTTGCGACTGACCAGGAGCACCTCTGTCTTGTCTGGATTCAATTTCAATTTGTTCGCCCCCATCCAGACCGTCACAGCGGCCAAGCACCGGTTCAGGACTTCGACAGCCTCCTTAGTAGCAGGTGGGAAGGAGTGACAGAGTTGGACATCATCTGCGTACAGATGACACCGCACTCCGAAACTCCGGATGATCTCACCCAGCGGCTTCATGTAGATGTTAAACAACATGGGGGACAGTATTGAACCCTGAGGAACCCCACAAGACAAAGGTTGTGGGGTAGAGCAGGAGTCCCCCAGTGACACCTTCTGAGACCGACCCTCGAGGAATGACCGGAGCCACTGCAAAACAGTACCTCCGAGACCCATTCCCGCGAGGCGTCCCAGAAGGATACCGTGGTCGACGGTATCGAAGGCCGCTGAGAGGTCGAGTAGCACCAGCAGGGACACACTCCCCCTGTCGAGCTCCCGACGGAGATCATCCACTAAGGCGACCAAGGCTGTCTCGGTACCATGTCCCGGCCTAAAGCCAGACTGTGCCGGATCTAGATAATCCGTGTCTACCAAGAATGCCTGGAGTTGTGAGGCCACCACACGTTCCATGACTTTGCCCAAAAAGGGAAGATTGGAAACAGGCCGATAGTTTACCAATTGAGTGGGGTCCAGTGATGGCTTCTTCAACAGCGGTTTTATCACAGCTTGCTTTAAGCTGGCTGGAAAAATGCCTTCCCGAAGGGAGGCATTAACCACCACCTTAACCCACTCGGCCAATCCCCCTCTGGCCTCCTTTAGAAGCCAGGATGGGCAGGGGTCTAGGATGCATGTGGTGGCTCTCATCCCTCCAAGCACCTTGTCCACATCCTCGGTTTGAACCAATTGAAATGAATCCATCAAAATCGGACAAGCAGATGCTCGTGTTACATCCTCAGAGACTGCCGTTAATGCGGCGTCCAGTCCAGAGCGGATCAAAGCGACTTTGTCTGCAAAGAACCGAGCAAAAGCTTCACAGCGAGCAGCCGAGTCATCAGGGCACCCATCCTGAATGGTGGGTTTTAAAAGGCCTCTGACAACTCGGAACAGTTCAGCCGGACGGTTCTTTGCAGACGCAATAGTGGCCGTGAAGAAAGTTTTCTTAGCGGCTCTTATTGCCGCGGCATATGACCTTAAAGAGGCCACAAACCGTGTTCGGTTTGACTCGCTCGGATCCGAACGCCACACGCTCTCTAGTTCCCTCTTCTTTCGCTTCAACACCGCCAGCTCCTCAGTAAACCAAGGGGCCGGTTTAGATCGGCTACTTGAGAGGGGACGTTCTGGAGCGATCGTGTCTATTGCCCTGGTCATCTCCCCATTCCAGAGAGCGACCAGGGCATCAACAGGATCACCAACCGCGGTGGCGGGAAAATCCCCAAGAGCCATCAGGAATCCTTCCGGATCCATAAGCCTCCTGGGGCGGACCAATTTAATAGGTCCTCCACCTCTGCGGAGGTTAAGGGGCGCAGTAAGTCTAAAGCTGACCAGGAAGTGGTCGGTCCATGGCAACGGAGAGATGGATAACTCCTCAACACCGCCACCTTCCTCCCATCCCTGACAGAAAACCAAGTCCAATGTATGTCCAGCACTGTGGGTGGGGCCAGATACTTGTTGGGACAGACCCATGGTCGCCATGGTAGACATGAAGTCCTGAGCCGCTCCCGTTAGGGCAGCCTCAGCATGGACATTGAAGTCCCCCAGCACAAGCAGCCGCTGGGACTCCAATGCCAGGTCCGAGACTACCCCCGCTAGCTCAGGTAGGGAGACTGTAGTGCAGCGAGGTGTCGGTACACTAACAGAATCCCTAATCTGTCCCGGTCACCCACCCTCAGGTGGACGCATTCAAAATTTGTTGACTGCGGGATGGGGGTCCTGGTCAGAGAAATAGAATCTCTATAGACTACTGCAACCCCGCCTCCCCGCCCTCCGGATCTCGGTTGATGCTGCACAGAGAACCCGGGTGGACAAAGCTGGGTCAGATTTACACCTCCAGCTTCGTCCAGCCAGGTTTCCGTGATGCACGCCAGATCTGCCCGCTCATCCAAGATTAAATCCTGGATGACAGTTGTTTTGCCGTTGACAGATCTGGCGTTCAACAGCACCACTTTCAATCCCGAGGGACCGCCATCCTGGTTATACCTGCTTACCGTATCAGGAGACCGATTTGGGATTACTAAAGTTGTTCCACGTTCCCTAGGCCGAATTAAAGGTCTCCTTTTCCCGTATCTGTTGTTCTAAAAATAAACCATGACTTTCCCCTGCACACCCCCATGTTGTGATAAAAACTATACTTCTCTGTCTCAAGTTGACAGATGGATCAGAACGTTATAATTAGTCTCCATCTTATTTTCAGCCCCAGCCAGAACCTAACGTAAGGTGTTTCCAGAGGGATCCTCACACTACCAATTTGTGGACGATGCAAACAGACAAAAATTCCTTTGTTAGAATCTCTATTGGAAACAAGGTATCATGGTTAAATAATAATGTCTGTGCAATACAAACTGCTTCTTTAAAAAAATCATGGAAACTTGCAGATTTTTTTTTCAGATTTGCATCTACATTATGGAGTTGTGTAGTAGTAACCATCGCTTGAGGTGTTCCTATTTTAATTGTTTATTTTAATGATTGAATTTTGTTTGTTTTTAACGTTCTGGCTGTTTGAAGAAACCTTTTCCCAAACATTGCAATCCAAGATTTCCTGAATAATTATTTCAATCAGAGCAGTTAAGATAAAGAAGGAAGACAGTATCAACTGAGAATCCACCGAATAATTGCTTCCTATTAAAAAAAGGACATGGACTCTATATATTTGTAATTGTCGGTCACTTATTTATTGTGAAGCATTTGTGTCAGCTATTGAATTGACTCTTTGAATAACCTGACACTTCAATTTCTAAAACTTAATGTTTAAAGAATAAATATGGAAAACAAAAGGTAGAGTTTCATAGATGAATACACGTCATTACTCATATGAGAATGTGGATGTGCCTAAGGCAGCTGACATTCTTAGCTGCCTCTCACTGGGAGAAAAATAACGATTTCATAAGTGTTTCATAGTATGAGAAAATGTGGCAAGTTGTAGAGTTAATTGTTTTGTTTTTTCAGCAAAACCCAACTTTTCCCTAAACGTACACAGAATCTGCTCTTTATTTTTCTCTATGAAACTAGACCATGCCTTCCCTGTTTCATTAGAATCTAGCAATTGTGTAGCAACTTACTCTGATTTGCTAATTGTAAGGTAAATATTGGGTCACTTCCTCAAGCCACCATTTCAAAATATGATCACCTTTAATAGTTCCGCTTTCCTCCTGGCCTCCGAGAGCTACATGCTTTTCGGAGAGCCTGTAAAACCTTTCTTTTCCTACAAGCTTTCGATGGGTGAATAATTCGGGACTGTGTCGGTTCTCGTTTTTATTGTATTTTAAAGTTGGTTGTATTGTTTTAATCTACTACTGTAAACCGCTCCGAGCCAAATTGGGAATGGCGGTATACAAGTCAAATAAATAAATAAATAAATAAATAAATATCTAATTTTGGTTCACTTCTTTACCAAAACACCCTTATCAGCATCCGAAAACATCAATTTTGCTGTAACATTCAGGT
This sequence comes from Anolis sagrei, assembly GCF_037176765.1. NCBI lineage: Eukaryota > Metazoa > Chordata > Lepidosauria > Squamata > Anolidae > Anolis > Anolis sagrei. Next base: position 168,558,492 of record NC_090022.1, on the reverse strand, counting down.
GATTGTTCCATAACTTGTATTCTTGTAGATATTTAGATTCTAAATAATTCCTCTGTACACAAGTCTGAACCTCATAACACATGATCACCTTTCAATTATTTGCTACAAATATATGGTTTTATACTCTAATATGTAATTTTAACAAACTGACGTCTTACAAAACAGTTGGATGGGCTTCTATGATCCCAGTTGTTGTCCCATACATTTGAAAGACAGCAGGTTGGAGCATTATTCTCTACAGACACAGAACTCCATATAAACATGATGAGTGGCAGTTTAGCTGAGGAAAATCGCCCTCCCCTGGAACTGTGCCTTCTTTAGGTTTCCAAATGTGAATCTGCCTTTCATATAAACATTTGGCACTGCATGAGATAACAGTGGTTGAGGAGACAATTTGAAGTATAGAAAATAAAGGTTTAACTAAGCATGGTTTTTCGATCCATATATGATGCCATTTGTAATTTTTTCCAGCCTGAAAAATCATTTTCTGTGTAAGGACTAATTCCATCGACAACTTCTAATGTAGCATTGTCCCATTATGTGATTATTTCCTTTTAAAATCAGTATGTTTTGCTCTCAAACAACAAGAGGTTTCAACAAAAAAGAGATTTTAAGATAGGTTTAAAGCTGATCTAAAGAAATGTGGAATAAATGTAGAGAAATGGGAATCCCTGGCCCGTGAGCATTGGAACTGGAGGTTAGTTGTTAACTGGAGGCTAGTTGTTAGTTGTTTGTTGCTATGGATTTTGTTAGCCATCCTGAGTCCCTCTGCGGAGGTTGAGATAGGACTGGATATAAAAGCCCTAAATAAATAATACATAAATAAATAATTCAGGAGTCACAAATAGTGGGCGAAAGGGAGAAACGTGCAAAGACGAAGGCACATCAAGCAAACCCTTGTCAGGACCATCTTCCATCTGGAAATGAATGTCCTCCTTGTGAAAGACCATGTGGATCCAGAATAGGTCTCTATAGTTACGAACCCACTGCCAATATAGTTACGAACCCACTACCCTAGGAAGACAATCATGCTTGGCCAAAAGTGATCACCTGTAGTATAGTACTTACTCTCATCTTCATATGAAAAGACATATTGTGAAAACCAAAACATTGGGAAATAATAATTTGTGGTATGGTAATAGAAAGTGACCTCTGCTACTTCTTTGTCTCTGATGTCATATGATCCCATGGGGGCGGGGTGACCTTGACATGGGAGCAATTTACAATGCACAATTCCTCCCAGGAATTCTGAGCTGGCGGAATTACATGAGATTGTTGTATGTTATCAATGGTCTTAACGCTTAAACAAGCCTGGATTAGGGTGATTGCTGCCCCAGGGCTATTCCAAAGATAGGCTTGGCTGTTGTGCATGCCTTCATGCTCCCATTTTGGAGAGCCAGCTTTGTGCTATTGTTGAGTGAAGATATGCTTTTTTGAAGCCAAAGACAGCCACTTTCAGGCTGATGGAGGAGATGGGTTGAGCATTCCCCTTATCATTGCCCCAGCCTGCATGAACAAAACCAGAGTCACAAGTTGCAATCCCACTGCACCTAATCTTCACTGATTAGGAAATGGGGTGAAGGTGGGGGTGGTAAGTGCTTCTAACTACTGAGAAACCTTCCTGGTAGATCAACCCAATTCCAAGTAAAGTTTTGTTTATTAGGTGACCATTTTCTCCAGGTGACCTTGGCTCTTGCTAAGTTTCTCTTTGTGTTAGTCAGGAGAAGACAACTTCCTGTATTAGACAAAGGTTGAAATCTGCCTTGTACATATTTCCAGTGTTTTACCCATGTTCATGTGCATCTGGAATTGCACTTGTTCATGAGCCTGTTGTGCACTTTTTCTGCTGATCAAATTGGGTCTTTGGACTGTAATAAAGGTTGTTGTTGTTAAGGAAGAAGGAAGATGTACTGCTTCCCACTCCCTAGAAACATTTGGCTATTTTAGGGGAGACAGCAACAAGGGGTTTGATGGCTAGTTCTGGTACAAAATACAAAGGAAAATTTGGAGTAAGGTAGCTCGAGAGGAAAGATTCAAACTCCCACACAGTACATGGCATTCTCACTACAGAACAGGACCCACAAGGGGTGGGTGAGAAGGACAGCTCAGCAATATGATCTAAAGTATGCATTTAAACATATTTAGTGTACTATGCAATTTAGCCTTGAAATCACAAAATACATGAAAAAATTGAGGCAATGCAGACCTGTGAAAATCATCCAGGATCTTTCCATGCATTTTAATGTGATCAGTTATGTCAGACAATATTTTTAGTTGGTAACAAAAAATTATTCTTGCTCCTGCCTATGACGCCATTGAGCAAAAAAAGGCGGGTGAGGGAACAGAATGGAATGCTGACAAGAGAGTCAGAATTTAGTCCAGCAGTGCAACATTCCTGACATTCAGAAACCCCGGAAAAGCATCCCTTGGGGCTTTGCTCTCAACGACAGCACCTATCTGCTTCATAATTTGCCCAGGGAATACGTGTTGGTGGGCAGGACTGCTGTCATCTGGCTTGAGAGGCTCTCCCATCCCTTGAATATTAGAAGATAAAATGAAGCATTAATTTCAGATGGCACATCGGAGGCACCGTTAAGGGGGACAAGAGTAGGAAATGAACTCATGGGACATGTGTTGGGTAGTTCTCCCTGTGTACACACATTGCTGAGATAAGTAAGAACTGCACTGACAGGAATGCTCTGCTGCAGTTCCTGCTAATTCCGATGAGCCAGGGAAAAAATGCTGCAGAGATAAAAGAGGGGAAAAAACCTCCTAAGGAGATACTGCTTTCCTGCTACCATGCAGAGTGATGCAGCTAATCTGCCTGGCAGCAACGGGATGAAGCGCAAAGTGTCGTGATACTCAGGGCAAAACCACTCACAAATTGTATAAATACTTTGGAGACCTTCTCACCTGTCTCCTACTGCATGAATGCCCTGGTATAATGGTTGGTGTAAGCACACCTTAAGGAAACAGATGGTGGAGCACCCAATCCAGGGCTCTTCATCCCAGTCTATGGTCCAGAGGGCTACTGTCAATGTGTGGAGTAGTGGTGTCAACCTTGTAACCAGTGCCAGATTTACCATTGTGCTTAGGTGTGCTTAAGGCAGCACAAGGCCTCCTTGGCCGGGACGAGGGGTAGGTGAGACATGGATTTTGCTTATGTAGGACAATTCTTAATTTGAAGGTGTTCTGTTTCGGAGCGATTCCAGACATAATGATAGAGTTGAGTGTGCCACAAAGCAGGCATCGTAGACCTACTGGGCCTCCCTCCTTCAGTGCCCAAATCAGGGGCCTCATCAGCGTTGCCTCCAAAAAATCCTGCAAATCTCTTGGGAAGACAGGCATACAAATGTCAGTGTGCTGGAAGAAGCAAAGACCACCAGCATTGAAGCAATGTTCCTACTCACGTCACCAACTTTGCTGAACTGGCCATGTTGTCTCAATACCCGATCACCGGCCCCCAAAGCAGTTACTGTACTTCCAACTTAAGAACAGAAAACGAAATGTTGGTGGACAGGAAAAGAGAATTAAATAAGGGCTTAAAGCTAACCTTAAGAACTGGATTATAGCCACCAGGCCCGTAGCCAGGATTTCGATTCGGGGGGGGGGGGGTGAGTTTTTTCAGGGTTTTTTTTGGGAGGGGCTGAGTTTCGGGGGGGGGGGCTGAGTTTGAGTGAAAGAGGGTCTACCCTAGCAAACCTTTTGAATCATTACCCCAATACCCCCATGCATATGAGATATATTGAGTATGGTGATCAGATCATGATTTGAATAAACATAACAGTTTAAATAATGCACCAGTAAGGCCTTTTCGCAAACCACCATGAGAATTTCGGGGGGGGGGGGGGTGGCTGAAGCCCCTCAAGCCCCCCCCCCCCCCCCCCCCCCGGCTACATGCCTGATAGCCACTTCACACTAGAGCAGGGGTCCTCAAACTAAGGCCCGAGGGCCGGATACGGCCCTCCAAGGTCATTTACCCGGCCCTCGCTCAGGGTCAACCTAAGTCTGAAATGACTTGAAAGCACACAACAACCATAACAATCCTATCTCATCAGCCAAAAGCAGGCCCACACTTCCCATTGAAATACTAATAAGTTTATATTTGTTAAAATTATTTTTCATTTTATTGTATTGTTTAAAAGTGTTTTTTGCACTACAAATTAGTTATGTGCAGTGTGCATAGGAAATCATTATTTTTTTCAAATTATAATCCGGCCCTCCAACAGTGTGAGGGACTGTGACCTGGCCTTCTGTTTAAAAAGTTTAAGGACCCCTGCACTAGAGCATGGATCCAGTTTAAATTCAGTTTTTGCCTCCTGCAGAATTCTGGGGTTTGCAGTTAAGTGAGGTCTAGGACCTATCTGAGCAGTTTAAAGGTCCTTCCCTAAACTACAAACCCCAGAATTTTGCAGTAGGCAGAAACTGGATTTAAAATGGATCCATGCTCTAGTGTGATGAGGCCCATAGACACCAAGAACTGGGAAGCCCTGGCCTTTGAGTGTTCTAACTGGTGGTCAACTGTTACCAACAGTGATGTGGAATTCAAAGAGGCACGAATGGAAGGTGAAAGGGAGAAATGTGTAAGCATTAGGCGCATCGAGCCAACCCTGATTGGGACCACCTTCCACCTGGAAATCAATGTCCTCACTGCAAAAGAACATGCAGGTCAAGAACAGGTCTCTACAGTCACCAAGACCCTACACTTGGAAGGCAATCATACTTGGCCATGAGTTTATTTATTTGTCGTGTCAGGAGCAAACCAAACAGTTGTACTGCATTCAAAACAAACAAACAAAGTTTGCACACTTGGCATTATATTTAATGTTGTTTGACCTGGAGTGCCTCTGGTGTTGCCGCAAGAAGGTCCTCCATTGTGCACGTGGCAGGGCTCAGGTTGCATTGTTGCAGGTGATCTGTGGTTTGCTCTTCTCCACATTCACATGTCGTGGATTCCACCTTGTAGCCCCATTTCTTAAGGTTGGCTCTGAATCTCATGGTGCCAGAGTGCAGTCTGTTCAGCGCCTTCCAAGTTGCCCAGTTTCTGTGTGAGTCTCTCATTTGGTATCAGCCATTGATTGAGGTTCTGGGTTTGAGCCTGCCACTTTTGGACTCTTGCTTGCTAAGGTGTTCCAGCAAGTGTCTCTGTAGATCTTGGAAACTATTTCTTGATTTAAGGCATTGGCATGCTGGCTGATATCCAAATGGGGTGGGCCGAAGATGTCACTGCCTTGGTCCTTTCACTACTGGTTGCTACTCTCTGGCAAATGTCAAGTGGTGCAATGTCGGCTAAACAGTGTAATTTCTCCAGTGGTGTAGGGCGTAGACACCCCATGATAATGTGGCATGTCTCATTAAGAGCCACATCTATGGTTTTAGTGTAGTGAGATGTGTTCCACACCGGACAAGCATGTAGCCGGGTGCGGGGGGTGGCTTGTGGGGCTTCAGCCCCCCCCCCCAAATTCTCAGGGTGGTCCACAAGGCGGCCTTACTGGTACATTATTTAAACTGTGATGTTTATCCATATCATGATCTGATCACCATGCTCAATATATCCTATATGCATGGGGGTGGCGCAGTGGGTTAAACCCCTGTGCCGACAGGTCGCAGGTTTGAATCCGGGGAGAGGCAGATGAGCTCCCTCTATCAGCTCCAGCTCCTCATGCAGGGACATGAGAGAAGCCTCCCACAAGGCTAAAAAACAAAACAAAACATCAAATCATCCAGGCATCCCCTGGGCGTCCTTGCAGACGGCCAATTCTCTCACACCAGAAGCGACTTGGAGTTTCTCAAGTCGCTCCTGACACGACAAAAAAAAAATTGGGGGTATTAGGATAATGATGCACTAGGATTGTGGCGCAGCTGGCTGAGTGTCAGCTGCATTAAGATCACTTTGACCAAAAGGTCATGAGTTCAAAGCCAGCCCGGGTTGGAGTGGGTTTCCAACGAATTGTGTAGCTTGTTGTCCACCTTTGCAACCCGAAAGACAGTTGCATCTGTCAAGTAGGAAAATTAGGTACCACCTTAAAGTGTGGGGGGAGGAGGGGCTAAATTAACTGATTTATGGGGCCATAAAGAAGAATCCAGCAAAAGCATTCCAGCAGGGAAGCATGCGGGGAATGCGGAAGTGCTTCATCAGCATCGCAGATGGACAATGAAAGCGACAGCTCCCCCGGTGGAAAGAAAAAGTAAAATAGTCTCTGTGTATGTCTGTATATGTTTGTATGTCAAAAATTGGCATTGAATGTTTGCCATATATGTGTACACTGTAATCTGCCCTGAGTATCCTGCAGGGTGAGAAGGGCGGAATATAAAAGCTGTAACTAAATAAATCTATATATATATATAAATGCTCTGTGCATAATGAGTACCTTAAAAACAAAAGAACCAATGAACGAAATCACACCAAATTTGGCAACAAAGCGTCTCACTACACAAGGAGTGACCATAACTCAAAAAATTATGAATTTGTCATTTGGGAGTTTAGTTGCTGGGATTTATAGTTCACCTACAATCAAAGAGCATTCTGAACTCTTATCAACGATGGAATTGAACCAAAATTGGAACACAGAACTTCCACGACCAACAGAAAATACTGGAAGGGTTTGGTGGGCATTGACCTTGAGTTTGGGAGTTATAGTTCACCTACATCCAGAGAGCACTGTGGACTCAAACAATGATGGATCCGGACCATACTTGGCACAAACAGATGGAGTTTGGGGGAAATAGACCTTGACATTTGGTGTCACTGGGATTCACAGTTCACAGTTCACCTACAATCAAAGAGAATTCTGAACCCCACAAACTTCCCACACAGAACACCCTCATGACCAATAGAAAATACTTAAGGCCATCCAGTCCAACTCCCTTCACCAGGGCAAGAAAATGTAATCAAGGCCCTCCTGACGAAGAGCCCTCCAGCCATAGAGATAGATAGATATATATGATTCACACACAGAGAGATATAGTATCATAGATTTGAAAGGGACCCTTAAAGGACAATTATATGTTGCATGTTCCAGAGCAGGCAAACTAGACAACCTCCACTTCAACACTGACAAAGAAACAGCAAGAAATACTGTTTACCCACAAGCACAAAGAAATTACATAGATTAGAAATACTTTCACATTACTTTATTTTCCAGAGCAACAGACTGGGCCACAGCAACGCGTGGCAAGGGGCAGCTAGTAAATAAATAAATAACGATACAAAAGGTTTGCTAGGATAGATCCTCAGACCCCCACCCCTCCCGAATCAACATCCTGGCTAAGGGCCTGACACTGGACATGCATACTCAGCATGAGGCCATGAGTGATAGCCTATGATGATGATGATGAACTTAATTAGCACAGGGCCTCCTTTGTCCTAAATCAGGGGTCCACAAACTTTTTAAACAGAGGGCCAGGTCACAGTCCCTCAAACTGTTGGCGGGCCGGATTATAATTCGAAAAAAAACATGAATGAATTCTTATGCACACTGCACATATTTTATTTATAGTGCAAAAACATTTTAAAACAAGACAATAATTAAAATTAAGAACAATTTTAACAAATATAAACATATTTGTATTTCGATGGAAAATGTGGGCCTACTTTTGGCTGATGAGATAGGAATGTTGTTGTTATTGTGTGCATTCAAGTAGCTTCATACTTAGGTTGACCCTGAGCAAGGGCCAGGTAAATGACCTTGGAGGGCCACATCCGGCCCCCAGGCCTTAGTTTGAGGACCCCTGCCCTAAATCTAGATCTGCTTGCATCAGGCCCGTAGCCAGGATTTCGTTTCGGGGGGGGGGGGGGCTAAAAAAATTTCAGGGGGGGTTCGGGGGGGGGCTGAGTTTCGGGGGGGGGGGCTGCGTCTGAGTGAAAGAGGGTTTACCCTAGCAAACCTTTTGTATCATTACCCCAATACCCCCATGCATATGAACAAGAAGTGCAATGACTGGTAATTTGACCATAGGGATGGAACAACGGAAATGATATCGGATTGTGGGTTTGACGATGAGACGACTCGGAATGGCTTATGTAGTAATGTAGATGTTTGATGAGATGTTTTTGATAATGATGATAGCCATGTATAAATATGTGAGAGGAAGCCACAGGGAGGAGGGAGCAAGCTTGTTTTCTGCTTCCCTGGAGACTAGGATGCGGAACAATGGCTTCAAACTACAAGAGAGGAGATTCCATCTGAACATGAGGAAGAACTTCCTGACTGTGAGAGCCGTTCAGCAGTGGAACTCTCTGCCCCGGAGTGTGGTGGAGGCTCCTTCTTTGGAAGCTTTTAAACAGAGGCTGGATGGCCATCTGTCAGGGGTGATTTGAATGCAATATTCCTGCTTCTTGGCAGGGGGTTGGACTGGATGGCCCATGAGGTCTCTTCCAACTCTTTGATTCTATGATTCTATCTATGATTCTATGAATTGTTGATTATTTTACACTATGGTTTGTATTTTGCACCTGTTTTTCTATGTTGTACACCGCAATGAGTCGCCCTTGGGCTGAGAATTGCGGTATATAAGTGAAGTAAATAAATAAATAAATAATAAATAAATATATTGAGTATAGTGGACCCCACTAAATTCGACAACTATCGGCCAGTTTCCAATCTCCCCTTCTTGGGCAAAGTCTTGGAACGTGTGGTGGCCTCACAACTCCAGGTATTCTTGGTAGACACGGATTATCTAGACCCGGCACAGTCTGGCTTTAGGCCGGGACATGGTACCGAGACAGCCTTGGTCGCCTTAGTGGATGATCTGCGCCGGGAACTCGACAGGGGGAGTGTGTCCCTGTTGGTGCTGCTTGACCTCTCAGCGGCCTTCGATACCGTCGACCACGGTATCCTTCTGGGACGCCTCGCAGGGATGGGTCTTGGAGGTACTGTTTTGCAGTGGCTCCAGTCATTCCTGGAGGGTCGATCTCAGAAGGTGTTGTTGGGGGACACCTGTTCAACCCCACAACCATTGTCTTGTGGGGTTCCTCAGGGCTCAATATTGTCTCCCATGTTGTTTAACATCTACATGAAGCCTCTGGGGGAGATCATCCGGAGTTTCGGGGTACGGTGTCATCTGTACGCGGATGATGTCCAACTCTGTCACTCCTTCCCACCTGCTACTAAGGAGGCTGTCCAGGTCCTGAACCGGTGCCTGGCCGCTGTGACGGTCTGGATGAGGGCGAACAAATTGAAATTGAATCCAGACAAGACAGAGGTACTCCTGGTCAGTCGCAAGGCCGAACAGGGCATAGGGTTACAGCCTGTGTTGGATGGGGCCGCACTCCCCCTGAAGATGCAGGTTCGCAGCTTGGGTGTGACCCTGGACTCATCGCTGAGCCTGGAACCCCAGGTTTCGGCGGTGACCAGGGGAGCATTTGCACAGCTAAAGCTTGTGCGCCAGCTGCGCCCATACCTTGGGAAGTCTGATTTGGCCACGGTAGTCCACGCTCTGGTTACATCCCGTTTAGACTACTGCAACGCTCTCTACGTGGGGTTGCCTTTGAAGACAGCTCGGAAGCTCCAACTGGTCCAACGCTCGGCAGCCATGATTTTAACAGGAGCGGAGCGCAGGGAGCATACAACCCCCTTGTTGCGCCAACTCCGCTGAATTCAAAGTGCTGGCGTTGGCCTTTAAAGCCCTAAACGATTCCGGCCCAAGCTACCTATCTGACCGCATCTCTGCCTATGAACCCACCAGGACTTTGAGATCTTCCGGGGAGACCCTGCTCTTGATCCCGCCTGCTTCTCAAGCTCGGCTGGCGGGGACGAGAGATAGGGCCTTCTCGGTGGTGGCTCCTCGGCTGTGGAACGCCCTTCCTACGGACATTAGACTAGCACCATCTCTAATGGTATTCCGCAAAAAGGTGAAGACCTGGATGTTTGTGCAGGCGTTTGAGTAATTTAGTGCAATCTGGTAATGGAACATAGGAATGGAACAATGGACGACGAACCTGGACTACGCTTGGATGATGAGAAGATTGGGTACGGTTGTTTTTTGTAATAATTGTGCATTGTAATTGCTTATTGGTAATTTATGGATAATGTGTTAAGTCAATTGTTATATGTTGCATGGAACCACTGCTGTTTCTACTGTTTTTACTGTTTGTGAACCGCCGTGAGTCGCCTTCGGGCTTGAGATACAGCGGTATATAAGAAAAGTAAATAAATAAATAAATAAATAGTGATCAGATCATGATATGAATAAACATAACAGTTTAAATAATGCACCAGTAAGGCCTTTTCGCGAACCACCATGAGAATTTCGGGGGGGGGGGGGGCTGAAGCCCCTTAACCCCCCCCCCCCCCCCCCCCATGCCTAGCTTGCATCTCTCCAGGTGTTTTGGGCTTCAGCTCCAAGAATTCCCGGGCATTGGACTAGCTAAGGCTTTTGGGAGTTGGGAGCCCGAGCATCTGGGAGCCACAAGTTATGTCCTTCCCTCCCTCCCCACCCCTGGCGGGACTGATGGCGCCATTGCCTCGTCAGCATTGTATGTGAAGAGGAGGAGGGGAGGCACAGCCCCTTCTGCGCGCGGCTCCCTGGTTTTCCCGCGGCTGCACTGAAAGATAGGGCGCGAGGTCTTGGGATTGGCCCTCCCTCTGGAATCCAGCAACCCCTGGATGCTGGAGGGAGAGGGCGCGCGGGGCGTGCGTGCGTGTGAGCGAGCGAAGGAGCTTTCTCCCTCTTTCTCCCTCCGCCCCTCGCCCAGCTGGCGCGAGCCTTTGCGCAGGCTTCCCCTTTCTCCTGGTCCCAGCCAGCTAGAACCGGCCTCTGCAGCAGCACCAACGCCGCGCTTTCGTCAGCTGCTCCTGCGGCGGAGGCGGCTGCGGGACTGAGCGGCGGCACGTTCCGCCTGCATGGCTTTGCTGGCGCCCCGCCCCTCCTCAAGCAAAAGGGGGCGGCGTCGTCTGGCAGAGGAGCCCCGCTAGTTGCCCGCGCGCCAGATGAAGCCAAAGGGATTGGGAGGGGGAAGGAGGCGAGGCTGGGGGAGGCCGCTTTGTCTGGGCCTCGCCTGGACCGCGTGAGCGAGCCCGGCCTTGGGAGGCGGGGAAGTGCAATGTATTGTCGAAGGCTTTCATGGCCAGAATCACTAGGTTCTTGTGGATTTTTTCGGGCTATAGGGCCATATTCTAGAGGCATTTCTTCTGACGTTTCGCCTGCATCTATGGCAAGCATCCTCAGAGGTAGTGAGGTCTGTTGGAAGTAGGACAATGGGTTTATATATCTGTGGAATGGCTGGGGTGGGCCTCACCTCAGCTGGGCTCTCCAGGCCAATGGATACTCCACCTCAGACATCAGAAGAGCTGCAAGATCAAGAACAAGCCACGAGAGTAGAGATGAAGATCCACCCAGAGGAAAAGTATTCCTGCCATACATCAAGGGAACCACTGACCGCATAGGGAAGCTGATTAGGAAACACAACATACAAACAATCTACAAACCCACCAAGAAAATCCAACAAATGCTACGTTCAGCAAAGGACAAGAGGGGTCCTCTCACTTCTGCAGGAGTCTACCGTGTACCATGCAGCTGTGGACAAGTCTACATAGGGACCACCAAACGCAGCTTTGCCCAAACATGAATCCAGGAACATGAAAGGCACTGCAGACTACTCCAACCAGAGAAGTCAGCCATAGCAGAGCACCTGATGAACCAGCCTGGACACAGCATATTATTTGAGAACACAGAAATGCTGGACCACTCTCACAACCACCATGTCAGGCTACACAGAGAAGCCATTGAAATCCACAAGCATGGGGACAATTTCAACAGAAAGGAAGAGACCATGAAAATGAACAAAATCTGGCTACCAGTATTAAAAAACTCAAAAATTACAGCAGAAAAACAACAGAGGGGAAACAAACAGGCACATGAAATCACCCTCAACAAAAGATTCCCCCCAGGCGCTACCAAGCCATTGAATGCAAATCAAGGTGATCAGCTGAAACATCCACAGCTAGCCCCAGCAAACAAAAGTCCTTTGTCACACCCTGGTCATTCCACAGATATATAAATCTAGTTTTTCCTAGTTCCAACAGACCTCATTACCTCAGAGGATGCTTGCCATAGATGCAGGCGAAACGTCAGGAGAAAAATTGCCTCCAGAACATGGCCATATAGCCCGGAAAAACCTACAACAACCCATGGATTCCGACCATGAAAGCCTTCAACAATACATTAGATCTCACTACCTCTGAGGATGCTTGTCATAGATGCAGGCGAAACGTCAGGAGAAATGCCTCTAGAACATGGCCCTATAGCCCGAAAAAACCCAAATTTGGCCACAAGACACCTACTAACCCAAGGAGTGTCCATCACTAAAAAAATGATTTTGTCATTTGGGAGTTGTAGTTGCTGAGATTTATAGTTAACCCACAATCATCCCTCTAATAGGCCCCAGAAATGAGCAGCCACAGACCTGTACCTGCTATTGCCTTTAGCCTGTTACAGCACTGTACTTAATTCCTGGTCCCCTCATATTTTGAGTTTGCACTAACCTCGGCTCGGCCTTTTAATTGCTCTGAACAGGCAGGATTATTTTTAATATGTATGTGTTATTGTGATAATTTTATGGTTATGTTTTGTTAACTTTATGTCTTGCTGTTTACTCTATGTTTTGCTGATGTTACTTGGAAACCACCCTGAGTCCCCCTTGGGGAGATAGAGCGGTACATAAATAAAGTTTTATTATGTTTTATATTATAGTGTGTTGTAGTTGCTTTGAAGATTGGACAATGACCCTCGATAATGGAGTTTGAATCCCTCTTCAGCCATAAAAACTCTGGATGACTTTAGAGAAGTCACACTTTTGCTGCAGAAAATCACATGGTAGGTTTGCCTTAGGGTCACAGTAAGTGGGAAAGGACTTGAACACACAAGCAGCAGAAACAAGTATCACACATAGTACGCCTCTTGAACAAAGTAGTGTAAGTGGCTTAGGTTTTGAGTTAAGAGTCTGAGAAGTCTGGGGTATTTTTATTTATTTATCGTGTCATCAGCAACCAGGCATTTGCATTACATTTTAAACAAAAAACAAACAGACAAAACACAAAGTTTGCACACTTGGTAGTTGATTAAATGTCCTTTGACCAGTAGCTGCCCACTTGGAGTGCCTCTGGTGTTGCCGCAAGAAGGTCCTCCATTGTGCATGTGGCAGGGCTCAGGTTGCATTGCAGCAGGTGGTCTGTAGTTTGCTCTTCTCCACACTCGCATGTCGTGGATTCCACTTTGTAGCCCCATTTCTTAAGGTTGGCTCTGCATCTCGTGGTGCCAGAGCGCAGTCTGTTCAAGTTCTGGGGTCACGTACCTGATGATTCATAGAAACCCTCAGGGTGTTTTCAGAGAAAGGTATGGGCAACCTTCTACCCAAACAAATTACTAGGAAAGCCGCCTGAAAGGATATTAAGGCAACAGATATCTCTTGGGGCTCATCTACACTGACTATTCAAAGCTGGCTTCAGACAATAAACTTTTACAAAAGTGCATGGGGGGAAAAGCCCATGCACCTCAGTGCTCTGTGGTTGGTGTAATCATCCATCCACAAACTGGTTCCAGGATCTCCTTTGTAATCATCTTCAATACCAGTTTGAAACTACACTGAATGGTCAGTGTAGATGGGATCTGGCTGAGGAAGCACTAAACAAGATAGGCCTTTGGTTTGATCCAGCACAACTAGATTTCTTTCAGCCTTCTCAAGATAGCAGATGCCAAGTATCAGCTATGACGAGGAACTGCTTTAGGTGCACCACTTTTATTTTAAAATATGTTTTCTGTAAATAATACTATTTGTAGCCCTAATTGGCTTATAGAAATTTCACATACATCGTCTGACCTGACATGCAGAAGTCCTTCCGCCTTCAGATGTCCACTGCTTAAGAATCGAGAGTTCTGGATACAGTCGGGCCTGTTCTTTTGAGAGATAAGTACTTTGCTGTGAGCCAAATCATTCCATATGTTTCCAGAGCATTGTGCTCTATTTCAACAGCAAAATTGGGCTGTTAATCTCCTTCTTTGGAAGCTTTTAAACAGAGGCTGGATGGCCATCTGTCAGGGGTGATTTGAATGCAATATTCCTGCTTCTTGGCAGGGGGTTGGACTGGATGGCCCATGAGGTCTCTTCCAACTCTAGGATTCTATGATTCTATGATTCACAAAATTTCTGGAGGGCAAAGCAAGTCTGAACTGTAAAGTGCTTTGTAGAATTTGTGAGGAACCTTTGAATAAGAACAGAGCAGAAGCATTTTCTCCTTTTTTCTTAAAGTGCATAAATCACTTAGGGGTGTGCAATTTTTACGTTAGTTGTTGTAAGTCATATCAAATTAGTTAAATTTATACTAACAACACAATATCCAAAATGTGGGCGTGACCCGTGCCAAAAATGTATGAATCAAAACTTACTCAATACTCTTTTTTGTTTGCATTTTGTAAATCTCAAAGCCTCCCAAAGTCAGTTTCATTTTCAGTGCAAGGAAGCAAAACAAAGCCAAAAAGGCTAACTTTCCTCTTTAAATGAATGAGCCCGCACCATTAGGAGAGGGAAGCAACAGAGAGAAAACAGAGTTCACTGGGAAACAAAGCACAAAATTCTGGTAAATGTAGTTTGGGAAGGCAAGGAGCCCTATGGCAGAGATTTCAAAAGGCCTAAACTACATTTTCCAGGATTCTGCTCAGCATCAGAAAGCCCCAACCAGGATAGGGGAGATCTGTTTTCCCTCTGAAATAGCCAGAGTGCCAATAAATTGTTGAATCTGCAAAGAGGAGGACTGACTGACTTCTAGTAAGTAAATCTCTGGGCTGGGCTGGGAAGAAATCCCTACATGGAAGCTCTATTGGTTAATGAGAAACATTCAATAAGAAAGCTTGTTGTGGTTTTAAAAAACCCACATTTTGTCAAAAAAAAATCCCTAAAATCAGTAGATGTATGAATATTTTTGAAAGTTAGGAAAGATCCCCTGTTATATTGTGTCATTGTATAGAAAATTCAAGAAGATAGCTCTTGTAATTTTTTTTTAAATGTTGTTTATAAAAAAAAATGAAAATGCCACAAAAGACAGTGGATAAGTGAACCGTTCTGAAATGTGATGGGCTAACAGTGGTAAATGTGTTCTACCACTGTAGCAAGTTTCACCCCGATAGCCATAGAAATGAGGGAGAAAAGAGCCCCTGAAATTTTCTGACGTTCGCAATTACTATAACGAAAAAGTAACAAAATTCCAATACTCTAGTTATTGTAAATTTTTCACTAACTTTAGAAACATTTTTGAGATGAAACACCAGCGACCCTAATTTTGTAATGACTTTTGAAACTTTTTTTAATTCATCGCACATGCCTAAAATCACATAAATAAAAGCAAGGAAAAAAGAGCCAAAGTAAATTGTGAGGTCACCTCTGAGGATGCTTGCCATAGATGCAGGCGAAACGTCAGGAGAAATGCCTCTAGAACATGGCCATATAGCCCGAAAAAACCCACAAGAACTGAGTGATTCCAGCCATGAAAGCCTTCGACAATACATTAAATTGTTTAAATTGTAGGTTGATTTCTCCAAATAGATTTCTGTGGTGAATTGTACTTCCAAATATGTAATTAAAATTTAAAATAAGCAGTGCTTCATAAGTGAGCTTTATTTGTGACCAATGATCTCAGACTGACATTTAGAACTGGACAAAAAGTAATAAAGGTTCAGAATTAACTAAATACTACCTGTATTTCTTCTAAGGATTGTTTGGGTGAGATATGAGGTTTAAAGGGACAGGCCAAGCTCCCCAACCCACCCCCACCCGATATCAAGCCTCATTTGATTTTCGCTGATTAACTTCTCTATGGTTTTGATTAAAATATTCTCTATAGAAAAACTCTGCACAAAAGAAGGCGTAATACTTGGATCAATGGTTAGATACTTTGATCATTCACGAGAAAATGATGAGGACATAAACTGAGTAGTATGAAAAAGGGCAGATCTGTTAAGTCTCCTTCCTTTGCAAAGATTGAATAAAATATTCCTATGGTTCTCTGTCCTCCAATAATTCAAGTATGGCAAGTAGATACTTACTAAAACTTTGCGGAATCAAGGCTATGTCTTCTTTGGTTGAATCTGTTCACCTCACCCATGCTGCAGCTTTCCACTTTTTCCTCTGCCTCTTATTTTACCACAAGTATCCTCCCATTTTCATATGAGTCATGTCATCTCATGATATGTCCACAGTATCGTTATCATCAATTTTATTTATGACCCGCCTCTTCTAATGGCTTGAAGCAGGGTACAATAAAGTCAAAAATATATGAACATAATATATATAACGAATTACATAGAGAGAAACATAAAAATATAAAAGAACTTGCACCAAACACAGATACAAATTGACATATTGTAGCAACAGAATGTAAATCAAAATTTGTGATTGAAGGTTGACTGGGTAGATCTGCTGGAAGAGATAGGTCTTCAATTGTGTATCAAATTCCATCAGCTCATTTAGCTGTTGGATCTCTTCTGGCAGGTTGTTCCAGTCTTCTTGGGGCGGCCGATACAAAGGTCCCCTGGTTGCCAGTCAGTTTCTGGCTGGTTGGAGTAGATGCCCTCAGAAAGACCTCTGTCCTAAAGGATGGATTATGCAGAAGAAGACGCTCCTGTAGGTAACCTGGACTCAAATCATGTAGGGCTTTAAAAGTCAAAATCAACACTTTGTATTTTACCCAGAAACTAACTGGCAAACAGTGGAATGATCCCTTCCAGTCCGTAGGGGGCATGGGACGGAGACTGTGCTAGTTGCCATCACAGATCAGCTTCGCTGCCAGATGGATCAAGGCGGATCAGCGCTGCTTGTGTTATTGGCCCTCACAGCAGCATTTGATACGGTCGATCACAATCTATTGACCCACCGCCTAGCCATGACTGGGGTTAGGGGGATACCCTAAATGGGTATCCTCCAGAATCGGGGACAGCGTGTGGCGTGGGGAGGGATGGTTTCCGAGAGATCTCCGCTAACTTGTGGGGTCCCGCAGGGAGCTATTCTCTCTCCTCTATTATTTAACATCTATATGCGACCGCTTGCTCGACTGGTGCGGAGCTTTGGGCTTGAGTGCCACCAGTACGCTGATGACACTCAGCTCATTCTGAGGATGGAGGACCGGCCAGACTCTGTACCCGAAAATTTCCATCAGTGCCTTGAGGCCGTTACTGGATGGTTGCGTGCCAGCAGGTTGAGGGTGAACCTAGACGGAGATCCTTTGGCTGGGCCGTCCGGGTGGGAGGGAGATCCAGCTGCCTACCCTGGATGGCGAGACACTACGTCCATCATCTTATGTAAAAAGTCTTGATGTGTTATTGGACCCTCTGCTCACAATGGAGGCTCAGGTCTCTGCGGTGAGCAGATCTGCGTTTTCCCATCTGTGTCAGGCTAGGCGACTGGCTCCCTACCTATCTAGGAACGACCTGGCTACGGTGATCCAGGCGACGGTCATCTCCAGGCTTGACTACTGTAATGCCCTCTACATTGGCCTTCCTTTGTCAGTGATCCGGAAACTGAAGCTGGTGCAAAATGCGGTGGCTCGTCTTCTCGCTGGGGTGCCGGCGAGGTGTCGAATCACCCCAATTCTCCAACAGCTGCACTGCCTACCGATTGAGTACCGGATTACTTTCAAGGTGCTGGTATTAACCTTTAAGGCCCTATATGGTCTGGGGCTGGCATACCTGAGGGCCCGCTTATCCCCCTACCAACCCCAGAGATTACTTCGGTCCGAAGACTAAAATTTGCTTGAAGTTCCCAACATCCGGACTTATCATCTGTCCTCTACTAGGCAGAGGGCCTTCTCAATTGTAGCCCCTTATTTATGGAATGCTTTGCCAGTTGAAACCCGATCTATCCAAGACCTACTTGCTTTTCGGAAAGCCTGTAAAACCTTTATCTTCTGACAAGCTTTTGAGGGGTGAATAACTTGGGACTATGTCTGTTCTTGTTTTTATTGTATTTTAAAGTTAGTTGTATTGTTTTAATCTACTGCTGTAAACCGCTTGGAGCCAAATTGGGAGTAGCGGTATACAAGTCAAATAAATAAATAAATAAATAAATAAATAAATAAATGTTTGCACTCACTCCTAAATGTTTCTGTAACCAATATGGCTGCCATGTTTTGAACTAACTGAAATTTCTGAACTTAGTACAGAGGTAACCCAATGTGTAGTGCATTGAGGCACGTGATCATAGCATCAATTTAGTCATTTTGGCTTTGAGTCAGAATTCAGGCTTGATTGAATAATTCCCTAAGGAGGGAGCTAAATAGAAAGGACCAGAATCATAAAAATGGTAAACACATTCTGATGGGTGGAAACAACAAAGAGTTTGAGGCCAAGGCCACAGTCCTTTGTAACCTTAAGTCCTCAGTGGATTTTACTTCTAAGTTGGTTTATCAGGCTGTAAATCAGAGATGGGGAAACTTTGATCATTCAGGTATTTTAGGTTGCAGTTCCCACAAAGCCCTTTTTTTTTCAATAATCTGGGATTTCTGGAGGGCCAAAGGTTCCTCACCTCTGCACAAAAGAAGGCGTAATACTTATACTTATTTATACCCCGCTTTATCTCCCCTGAAGAGGACTCAAGCAGCTAAGGAGACTTAAAGCGGTTTGAGTTATCCTTGAACCAACATGGAAGGAACTTCTTGTCATTAATTTGTTCACAAGTACCATTATTTGTACTGTACGTTTCATGATATTTCCCATTTTCATGTACAGTTGTGGAAGCTGAACTGTGAAAAAACAGAGAGGAACAGAATGAGCTCAATTGAAATATGCTGGAGGGGAAAGTTTGGAACTTGCACAGATTGCTAAAAAGATAAATTTGTCTAAGAGCAAATCAAGCCTGGACTCTCCCCTAGAATCTAAGATGGCCCAACTGAGTCCAACTCCCTGCCAAGAAGCAGGAATATTGCATTCAAATCACCCCTGACAGATGGCCATCCGGCCTGTTTAAAAGCTTCCAGAGAAGGAGCCTCCACCACACTCCGGGGCAGAGAGTTCCACTGCTGAACGGCTCTCACAGTCAGGAAGTTCTTCCTCATGTTCAGATGGAATCTCCTTTCTTGTAGTTTGAAGCCATTGTTTCGCATCCTAGTCTCCAGAGAAGCAAAAAACAAGCTTTCTCCCTCCTCCTTATGACTTCTCCAGAAGTCATAGGGAGGGTCTGGAATTGTTCTCCAGACCCCTGATTATTTTAGTCACCCCTCTCTGGACACATTCAATCTTATCAACATCTTCCTTCAATTGTGGTGCCCAGAATTGGACACAATATTCTAGGTGTGGTCTAACCAAGGCAGAATAGAGGGGTAGCATGACTTCCCTAGATCTAGACACTATGCTCCTATTGATGCAGGCCAAAATCCCATTGGCTTTTTTTGCCACCACATCACATTGTTGGCTCATGTTTAACTTGCTGTCCATGAGGACCCCAAGATCTTTTTCACACGTACTGCTCTCGAACCAGGCGTCCCCCATTCTGTACCTTTGCATTTGGGTTATCTGCCTAAGTGGAGTATCTTGCATTTGTCCCTGTTAATCTTCATTTTGTTAGTTTTGGCCCATCTCTCTAATCTGTCAAGATCGTTTTGAATCCTGCTCCTGTCCTCTGGAGTATTGGCTATCCCTCCCAATTTGGTGTCGTCTGCAAACTTGATGATCATGCCTTCTAGCCCTTCATCTAAGTCATTAGTAAAGATGTTGAACAGGACCGGGCCCAGGACGGAACACTGCTTGTGGCACTCCACTTGTCACTTCTTTCCAGGATGAAGAGGAAACATTGGTGAGCACCCTCTGGATTCGTCCACTTAACCAATTACAGATCCACCTCACCGTAAGTTTGCCTAGCCCACATTTGACTATTTTGTTTGCCAGAAGATCATGAGGGACCTTGTCGAAGGCCTTACTGAAATCCGGGTACGCTACATCCACGGCATTCCCCGCATCTTCCCAGCTTGTAACTCTATCGAAAAAGAGATCAGATTAGTCTGGCATGACTTGTTTTTGATAAATCCATGTTGACTATTAGCAATGACCGCATTTGTTTCTAAGTGTTTGCAGACCACTTCCTTAACAATCTTTTCCAGAATCTTGCCTGGTATCGACGTGAGACTGACCGGATGGTAATTGTTTGGGTCATCCTTTTTTCCCTTCTTGAAGATCGGGACCACATTGGCCCTCCTCCAATCTGCTGGAACTTCTCCCGTTCTCCAAGAACTCTCAAAGATGGTTGCCAATGGTTCCGAAATGACTTCCGCTAGTTCCTTCACTACTCTTGGGTGTAGTTGATCTGGCCCTGGGGACTTGAACTCATTTAGAGTGGCCAGGTATTCCTGGACGACTTGTTTCCCAATTTGGGGTTGGATGTCCTCTAATCCCTTATCCACTCCATCTTGCTGGGGTTGAAGATTATTTTCTTTTTGTGAGAAGACCGAGGCAAAGAAGATATTAAGTAGTTCTGCCTTTTCCCTATCCCCTGTCAGCATTGCCCCATCTTCTCCTCGAAGAGACCCTATTGCCTCCTTGTTTTTCCATTTTCTCTCTTCTTTCCCTCTACAGAGGTGCAAAGATCGGGATATACAAGTTTTAAATAAATAATAAATAAACAGTGGGTTGCTGTAGGTTTTTTTCGGGCTATATGGCTATGTTCTACAAGCCTCTAGAACATGGCCATATAGCCCGAAAAAACCTACCACCACCCAGTGATTCCGGCCATGAAAGCCTTCGACGATACAATAAATAAACACTTTGATTTAACAATGTAGAGTCCCTACTTCTGTTTTGGCTGACCTGACACACTGCACACTTGTTCCAAACATAAAATTGGTGAAGGGAGACTTATCTTGAGAGAGTCGTGACTTTCCTCAATTATTTTATCCACTTCTATCCTTCAGCCAAATAACCTTAGTTGCAAAAATAATTATCTAACTCAAAAAATATATGACAGAGACCTCTCCTGTTATCCTGTTTCTCACCATTCAGAAAGGGCAAGAATGTTTGCCGGGGATGTGAGCAAAGACTCTCCCTGCACCTTCCTTCTGTTCCAGCCTGTGCTATTGCTGGAAGCGAAGAGAATGAGATGCCTTGCCGAGAGAAGTAGGTCAATATGTAGATGGCAGCTGCTTCTGATGCAGTCTGATGCAAGGAGGAAGGGGGTGTTGCAGGGAGGAGAATGGAATGGTGGGGAAGGATGGGGCACAAGCTTGCAAGAGAGGCTTTGGTAGCAGGAGGGAGGCATGGAGGTTGCTGGTAGCATTGGAGGGTGGGGACCTTCCTGAAGGCGGATTGCACAAATACCAGGCACACCCCTACTTCCCTTCCTTCTTCCCTCCCCCACTTGTTTCCTCTGTCTGGGCGATACTTTGTCTGGGATTGAGGAAAGCCCTGTCACAGTTACAAGGCTGCTTTGCTACTGTTAGAAGAATGTAGAATGCATTTGCTTTCATGTACACAGTGTGTGATGGAGAATCAGCATGGAAAAAACATGAGAAACTGAAAATGAAGATGGTAAGGAAAGAAAGAACTAAGCGTGAAGATTTTAAAAAACTCAAAGAAGGTAGGCAGAAGCATAGCTGGAAAAAAAGCGGCAGAAAAAAAGCAAATTATTTGAATGAAGGGTCGGTAATTCATAGAATCATAGAGTTGGAAGAGACCTCATGGGCCATTCAGTCCATGCATTCAAAGCACCCCCGACAGATGGCCATCCAGCCTCTGTTTAAAAGCTTCCAAAGAAGGAGCCTCCACGGTCCACCACACTCCGGGGCAGAGAGTTCCACTGCTGAACGGCTCTCACAGTCAGGAAGTTCTTCCGAATGTTTAGGTGGAATCTCCTTTCTTGTAGTTTGAAGCCATTGTTCCATGTCCTAGTCTCCAGGGCAGCAGAAAACAAGCTTGCTCCCTCCTCCCTATGACTTCCTCTCATATGGCCATCATGTCTCCTCTCAGCCTTCTCTTCTTCAGGCTAAACATGCCCAGCTCTTTAAGCCGCTCCTCAAAGGGATTGTTCTCCAGACCCTTGATTATTTTAGTCACCCTCCTCTGGACACATTCCATCTTGTCAACATCTCCCTTCAGTTGTAGTGGCCAGAATTGGACACAATATTCTAGGTGTCTAACCAAGACAGAATAGAGGGGTACCATGACTTCCCTGGATCTAGACACTATAGTCCTATTGATGCAGGCCAAAATCCCATTGGCATTTTTGCCGCTGCATCACATTGTTGACTCATGTTTAACTTGTTGTCGAAGGCCTTACTGAAATCCAGATACGCTACATCCACGGCATTCTCCGCATCTACCCAGCTTGTAACTATATCAAAAAAAGAGATCAGATTAGTCTGGCATGACTTGTTTTCGATAATTCCGTGACCGCATTTGTTTCTAAGTGTTTGCAGACCACTTCCTTAACAATCTTTTCCAGAATCTTGCCTAGTATTGATGTGAGACTGACTGGACGGTAATTTTTTGGATCATCTTTTTTTCCCCTTCTTGAAGATTGGGACCACATTGGCCTTCCTCCAGTGTGCTGGAACTTCTCCCATTCTCCAAGAACTCTCAAAGATTATTGCCAATGGTTCCGAGATGACTTCCACTAATTCCTTCAATAGTTGATCTGTCTCTGCGGACTTGAACTCATTTAGAGTGGCCAGGTATTCCTGGACAACTTGTTTCCCAATTTGGGGTTGGATGTCCTCTAATCCTTCAGCCACTCCATTTTACTGAGGTTGAAGATGATTTCTTTAAATGAAAGGCGCTCTCGACCTGTAGGTCCCCAGGTGTTTTGGCCTACAACGCCCAGAAATCCCAGCCAGTTTACCAGCTGTTAGGATTTCTGGGAGTTTATTTGTTTATTTATTTATTTACAGCTTTTATATTCCGCCCTTCTCACCCCGCAGGGGACTCAGGGCGGATTACAGTGTACACATATGTGGCAAACATTCAATGCCAATTTTTGACATACAAACATATACAGACATACACAGAGGCTAACTTTTTCTGGCCTCCAGGAGAGCTATAGTTTCATCGTCCATCTGTGACACTGATGAAGCACTTCCGCATTCCCCGCATGCTTCCCCGCTGGAATGCTTTGCTGGAGTCTTCTTTATGGCCTCATAAATCAGTTAATTTTAGCCTCTCCACACTTTAAGGTGGTACCTAATTTTCCTACTTGACAGATGCAACTGTCTTTCGGATTGCAAAGGTCAACAACAGGCTACACACAATTGGTTGGAAACCCACTCCAACCCGGGCTGGCTTCGAACTCATGACCTTTTGGTCAGAGTGATCTTAATGCAGCTGACACTCAGCCAGCTGCGCCACAATCCCATTGCTGAAGGCCAAAACACATGGGAACCCATAGGTTGAGAACCACTGATTTACAGAATAGTACTGATATGAAGGTATGAATGAGCTGTTCAAAATATATACCTTCCCTATCACCTGATGATACTTTTCAGTAGAAACCATTTATACTTTCAGTCAAGTGCTAAGCTTGCTATACCTGTTTGTCTGAACTCGTTGACCCCTTTAATAGCACCTTCGCTTTCTAAGAGAGGATCCATCCCTGTAAATACATTCCGCTAGTTCACACCAATATACTAGCATCACTACCAGGTATTAATTTCTTATGGCAATCTGATGTGTGCCACGGTAGTGACCCACTTCTTCAGGGAATATTATAAAATTCCAGGTTGAGCAGGCCATATCAAGTGTGATCTATTATCCTTGTGCTAAGCCATTCAACCTGTGTAAAACTGTGAGCTTAAATGTCCACACATTACAAGCCAAGAGAATTACTTTATGTGAGTTGTGAACATGGATGTATAATCCTCCTGCAACACTCCTGTTTGTCATGAGGCTAACCAGTGGAAAGAAACATCCTAGTAGACTGAGGTCCAGCTATACTACAGACATCAAAGTTCATCTGTTAACTTTCCCATATTAGCAAGTTCTAACACACTTCTTCAAGGATGCTATCCTTGAAGTGACTGGACTTGGCATCCTTGAAGTGACTGGACTGACCTTGAAGGAGCTGGGGGTGGTGACGGCTGACATTGAGCTCTGGTGTGGGCTGGTCCATGAGGTCACGAAGAGTCGGAGATGAATGAACAAATGAACAACAACAACACACTTCTACATTCTGAATGAGATTGAGTGCCCTTCACGCAAATCCCAACCTAGTGACTTGTCCATTCCAAGCCGTTCAAATTGGACAACTGGATTCGAAACAGCCAGGGCCGTAGCCAGAAATTTTTTTTGGGAGGGGTTGAAAATTTCGGGGATTAGAAAATTTCATGGGGGGGGGGAGGTTGAAACCTGCCTCCTAGCTCATGCTGATGCAAAGAGCACAGCAGGGGGCAGAGCAGCCTTCAATAGCCTGCAGCTCCGCCTCTGTCAACCACCTCCACCAAGTCTGGCCTCCTTAATGAGAGCATTCAACTTGGTTGCTTCACTACATCGGCTATTGCTGCAAGTTATGACAGTGTGAATAAATTGTCAATATTTGCTTGAGGTAGTGCTTGCAGTTCTGGAGGAATTCTTAATTTTTTGTGTCTCATAGACTTAGCATGGGCATTTGGTTAACCAGCTAAAATTCATGAGTAAACCTTTTTTTTAACCTGAAAAATTCTGGGGGGGGGGGGGGGGGTTGAACCCCTAACACCCCCCCCCCCCCCCCCGGTTACAGGCCTGGAAACAGTCTACAAAGTTCTAGTCGTACAGCAATTCTTTTTACAAGTTAGTAAAATGTATCATATATAGATCTGGGGATCTACAGGTTGAGAAGCACTAGATCAGGTATCCACAAACTTTTTAAACAGAGGGCCAGGTCACAGTCCCTCAAACTGTTGGAGGGCCGGATTATAATTTGAAAAAAGCAGGAATGAATTCCTATGCACACTGCACATATCTTATTTGTAGTGCAAAAAACACTTAAAAACAATACAATAATTAAAATGAAGTACCATTTTAACACATATAAACTTATTAGTATTTCAATGGGAAGTGTGGGCCTGCTTTTGGCTGATGAGATAGGATTGTTGTAGTTGTGTGATTTCAAGTCATTTCAGACGTAGGTTGACCCTGAGCGAGGGCCGGGTAAATGACCTTGGAGGGCCGTATCCGGCCCCCAGGCCATATTTTGAGGACCCCTGGTCTAGATTGTTGGGGAAGAGAAGAAAGACAAAATGGAGAACAGTGGTTTCAAAGCAGAAGACAATCTTTTGTGCAACTGGTGGAATTAAATGCTATCCAAGCATTTTAACATATTATTATTATTATTATTATTATTATTATTAACTTTATTTGTACCCCGCTAACATCTCCCGAATGACTCGATGCGGCTTACAAAGGTCAAGGCCTCAATACAAACAACAGCACAACAATACACACAGCATTATAAAGCAAATCAAAAACGTTAAGCAATAACAGTATAACAGTAAACAGTACAAACAATACACCATAACACAGTAAAACTAGGGCCAGGCCGAATGCAATGGGTACAGATTAAAACATGCTGAGTGTGACAGGTGAAATGTAGGGTTTTAGGGTAAGTGCAATGTGCAGAATCTTAAATCTCTGATAAAGTGCATCTGGGACATATTGCTGGAGTTCCTATTCTGGAAAGGCACACCGGAACAGCCAGGTCTTCAAACTCTTCCTAAAGATTGCCAGTGTAGGGGCTTGTCTGATGTCCTTGGGGAGGGTATTCCAAAGTCGAGAGGCCACCACAGAAAAGACCCTGTCCCTCATCCCCACCAGACGCGCCTGCGACGCAGGTGGGATCGCGAGCAGGGCCTCTCCAGATGAATGAAGAGAACGTGTGGGTTCATAAACGGAGATGCGGTCACGTAGGTAGGCAGGTCCCAAACCGTTTACAGTGGCGAAACAAGGAAGCAGTCCAAAACATGCTATAGGAAACACAATTGTTTTGGAGGCATGTGTACACCTCTTTGAATGTACAAATTCTCTTGAAACCAGTTAGCCAATTCGGTCTTACAGGGTTTTCTGTTCTTCTGGTTCTGTCAAGGAGGGCTTCTGCACATAATGTCGTAATTATTCTTCCTGGACAGTCCCTTGTGCTCTTTGCGCCACACTCTCGTCACTCAACCAGCTCTGCTAGTTCTGACCTGAAGGTCGACCTTTCCCCTGTTTGCGTTACGTCTAATGATCCCAAGATGTTGACAGTGAACA
Source organism: Anolis sagrei (assembly GCF_037176765.1). Taxonomy (NCBI): domain Eukaryota; kingdom Metazoa; phylum Chordata; class Lepidosauria; order Squamata; family Anolidae; genus Anolis; species Anolis sagrei. The sequence continues at coordinate 168,532,308 of NC_090022.1, read as the reverse complement.
TCTTTCAACCTTTTGCATGATTTCCCAATATGTGGCTGCTCAGCAAAAGTATTGGCTGGTGCAACAAGACAAACAGCTGGGTAGCACAGAGCTACCATTTTGTTTCCATCTCACCCTCAACACCCGCTCATGTTCCTTTTGTCTGGCTTCTCTGCTGCTCTTTTCTTTCTATTGTTGCACCTTCTCCTGGCATGCTTGCAGAAGAGCAAGTTTAAAAACTCTGCCTGTTGGGCTCCTTTCCCCTCTAAAACCTCAGCTCCTTCTATTAGCTAGAGACAGAATGGTGCTGCCTGCAGACACACAGAGAAGATGGCACACAGTCTCCATCTGTTTCAGTATTTCCCTCTCACTCTCACTCTCTCCTTCCCACTCTGATGCTGTCAGCCTTTCTTCTCCTCCTCCTGTCCCCGCCCCAGCCTTTTCTTTCTGCAGTGCTCCCAGCCTTTACTGCAGTGTAATCCATCACTCACAGGGCATGGAGGGTGGCTAGAGGGAAAGTCAGGGAGATTCTCAAAATGTATTGGTTCTATTGGCTTTTAAATTATTGAATTTATTTGGTTCTATTATTTTGAAAGGGGGGAAAGTAGAAGTGGGAAGAGAGATGTTGCTGCCAACATTCCAGCAAAGGTGACTGAAAGGAAACCAAGGAGACAAAGGAGAGCCAAAGGAAGCAAGGAGGAACACAGATGGAAATGGAGAGAAAGATCAAGAGAGGCAAAGAAAGGGTGTGAGGAGGGGGAACAGTGAGGAGCGGGGCTGAAAAGAAGGGAAAACCATCGTGAAAATAAAAATCAAAAACCCAAAAAGGAATGCGATAGGCATAGAATGAAAAATGGAGGAGAAACCTGTGAATGACAGTGAGCATACATGATGAGAAGAGACAGAATTACAGATTTAAGTAGGAACATAGTCTAAAAATTAAACAGAAGGAGAAAGGAAGGAAGAAACTGGTAGGTGCATTTTGGCATTTAAATATTTTCTCTAGCTCTCATGTTACAACAACAATGCTATTGTTCAAATCTCAGATATAGATATATTCCAGATGTATATTACTGCGGACTGCTGAGAGATTTCCAAGACATTCTCCATGACAAGGAATTTGTATTAATTCAAATTAATTAATAAAATGCATTAATAAATAGGTATTTATTTATTTGTCGTGTCAGGAGCAAATCAAACAGTTGTATTGCATTTTTTAATAAACAAGCAAACAAAACACAAAGTTTGCAGACTTGGCATTCTATTGAATGGCCTTTGACCAGTAGCTGGCCACTTATTTATTTCTCGTGTCAGGGCAGCCAGTCAATTATATTACATTTCTAACAGAACAAAGCAAACAAACAAACAAAACACAAAGTTTGCAAGCTTGGTAGTTGATTAAGTGTCCTTGGACCAGTAGCTGGCCACTTGGAGTGCCTCTGGTGTTACTATAAGAAGGTCCTCCATTGTGCATGTAGCAGGACTCAGGTTGCATTGCAGCAGGTGGTCTGTAGTTTGCTCTTCTCCACACTTGCATGTTATGGATTTAACTTTGTAGCCCCATTTCTTAAGGTTGGCTCTGCATCTCGTGGTGCCAGAGCGCAGTATGTTCAGCGCCTTCCAAGTTGCCCAGTTTTCAGTGTGCCCAGGGGGGAGTCTCTCATTTGGTCTCAGCCATTGATTGAGGTTCTGGGTTTGAGCCTGCCACTTTTGGACTCTTGCTTGCTGGGGTGTCTCTGTAGATCTTAGAAAACTATTTCTTGATTTAAGTCGTTGACATGCTGGCTGGTACCCAAACAGAGGATGAGCTGGACATGTCACTGCCTTGTTCCTTTCACTATTGGCTGCTATTTCCCGGCAGATGTCACGTGGTGCGATACCGGCTTGACAGTGTAATTTCTCCAGTGGTGTAGGGCGCAGACACCCTGTGATAATGCAGCATGTCTCATTAAGAGCCACATCCACTGTTTTAGTGTGGTGAGATGTGTTCCACACTGGGCATGCATACTCAGTAGCAGAGTAGCATAGTGCAAGGGCAGATGTCTTCACTGTGTCTGGTTGTGATCCCCAGGTTGTGCCAGTCAGCTTTGGTATGATATTGTTTCTAGCACCCACCTTTTGCTTGATATTCAGGCAGTGCTTCTTGTAGGTCAGAGCACGGTCCAGAGTGACTCCCAGGAGTTTGGGTGCGTTGCAATGCTCCAGTGGGATTCCTTCCCAGGTAATCAGAGCTCGGGATGCTTGTCTGTTCTTAAGGTGAAAGGCACATGTATGTGTTTTAGATGGGTTAGGGATCAGCTGGTTTTCCCTGTAATAGGCAGTGAGGGCACCTAGAGCTTCGGAGAGCTTCTATTCAACCATCTCAAAGCTCCCTGCTTGAGCAGTAATGGCACGATCATCAGCATAGATGAAACTCTCTTTCCCTTCTGGCAGTGTCTGGTCATTTGTGTAGATGTTGAACATGGATGGAGCAAGCACGTTTCCCTGAGGCAGGCTGTTCTTCTGTTTCCGCCATCTGCTTCTCTGGCCCTGGAACTCAACAAAAAAGCTCCTGTTTTGTAGCAGGTTTCCTATGAGGCGGGTGAGGTGGTAGTCCTTTGTGATATTATACATTTTTCTCAGGAGGAGGTGGTGGTTTACAATATCATAAGCTGTTGACAGGTCTATGAAGACAGTTCCTGTGATCTGCTGCCTTTCAAAGCCATCTTCTATGTGCTGAGTCAGGTTCAGCACTTGCGATGTGCAGCTTTTGCCTTTCCTGAAGCCAGCTTGCTGTGGAATCAGACTTGAGTCTATTTTTTCTATAATTCTATGCAAAATAAGTCTCCAGAACTTTGTAGAAATAAATAGGTAAGTGGGAGGGATTTTTAAATTAATTATTTATTTTATTATTTCCTATATTTATACCCCCACTTCTCCCCCCCCCCCCCCGAAGGGGGACTCATTAAAAAACTAGTGTTGTTGAGTTATCAATTCTATGCTCGGTACAACGAATCAGTTCATTTCAATGGCAGCTGCAGAAAGGGTATGTATTTATGTGCGTTCAAGTTGCCTGTCAATTTATAGTGACCTCATGAATTTCTATGGGGTTTTCTTAGGCAAGGAATACTCAGGAGAGATTTTGCTAGTTCCCTCCTCTGAGATACAGCCTACAGCACCTGTTAGTCTTTGGAAGTCTTCCATCCAAGTACTAACCAGGTCTAGCCCTGCTAAGTTTCCAAGATTGGATGGGAATTACAACCTTTGAGTACTAGATTTCAGAGCAGAAAATGAGTGTCTGTGCACCATCTTGGATGCCTTATCTTCCATTCTATCGCAAGGGAAGCGTGCAATTGTTGTCACACCCTTAGGTTTCTTAGGAAATCAGAGTTGGAAGAGACCACAAGGGTCATCCAGTCCAACTTCCTGGTAGCTCTTCTATATTCTGGTGAAACAGCTCCTGGATGAAAATTAGGGAGAAGTAAGCCTACAATGGTCCTACATAGAGGGGTGATTCATGGCCCTGGAATGGAGTGTTGACACTTGTTGCTGTTAAGTGCCTTCCTGTTAACTCTAACTTGATGTCAACACTTGTAGGGTTGGACTTTTTTGTTTGTTTTGTTTTTTTGAAAGTTCTGTTCAGAAGAGATTTGCCATGACTTTCCTCTAAGGCTAGGAAAGTGTGACTTGGCAAAGGTCATATCAGTGGATCTGCTCTCCTAGGATGCATCTACACTGTGGAATTGATGCAGTTTGACATTACTTTAACTGCCATAGGCCAATGCTATGGAATCATGGGAATTTATTTATTTATTAACAATATTTATATACTGCCTTTCTCAGTCCAAGGGGGGGGGGACGCCTGGCTCGAGAGCAATACGTGTGAAAAAGATCTTGGAGTCCTCGTGGACAACAAGTTAAACATGAGCCAACAATGTGATGTGGCAGCAAAAAAAGCCAATGGGATTTTGGCCTGCATCAATAGGAGCATAGTGTCTAGATCTAGGGAAGTAATGCTACCCCTCTATTCCGCTTTGGTTAGACCACATCTGGAATATTGTGTCCAATTCTGGGCACCACAATTCAAGAGAGATATTGAGAAGCTGGAATGTGTCCAGAGGAGGGCGACTAAAATGATCAAAGGTCTGGAGAACAAGCCCTATGAGGAGCGGCTTAAGGAACTGGGCATGTTTAGCCTGAAGAAGAGAAAGCTGAGAGGAGATATGATAGCCATGTATAAATATGTGAGAGGAAGCCAGAGGGAGGAGGGAGCAAGCTTGTTTTCTGCTTCCCTGGAGACTAGGACACAGAACAATGGCTTCAAACTACAAGAGAGGAGATTCCATCTGAACACGAGGAAGACTTTCCTGACAGTGAGAGCCGTTCAGCAGTGGAACTCTCTGCCCCGGAGTGTGGTGGAGGCTCCTTCTTTGGAAGCTTTTAAACAGAGGCTGGATGGCCATCTGTCGGGGGTGATTTGAATGCAATATTCCTGCTTCTTGGCAGGGGGTTGGACTGAATGGCCCATGAGGTCTCGTCCAACTCTTTGATTCTATGATTCTATGAAGGCAACTCAGGGCGGTTTACATGCGGTGCAATTCGATGCCTACAATAACAAAGCACAATTAAAACATTTAGCATAAATAACGTTTGATAAAATAAAATAAAACCGATACAAGTATAAATCCACAGTGCTTCATTACAAAAATAATTACCCAATTGCATTGTCCAGTCAGAGTTTGTCTGCTACACTGCATTTGGGAAAACTTGCTCAAAAAGCCAGGTTTTAACTTTTTTTGAAATGTTAGGAGGAAGGGGGCCGATCTAATTTCCCAAGGGAGGGTGTTCCATAGCCGAGGGGCCACCGCTGAGAAGGCCCTGTCCCTTGTTCCCGCCAACCAAGTCTGTGAAGAAGGCAGGACTGAGAGCAGGGCCTCCCCAGAAGATCTTAGGGTCCTAGATGGTTCATAAGGAGAGATACGTTTGGACAGGTAAACTGGGCCAGAACCGTTAAGGGCTTTATAGGCTAAAGACAGCACTTTGAATTGTGCTCGGTAGCAAACTGGCAGCCAGTGGAGCTGGCGCAACAGAGGAATTGTATGTTCACTGAGCGCTGTTCCTGTTGCAGTTTTACAAGTATTTTAAGACTTCTCTGCCAAAGAGTGCTAGTTTCTCATCAAATAGAAAAACCCAGGTTTCCATAGCACAGATCCAGGTAGCTAAAGTGGTGTCAAACTGCATTCATTTTACAGTGCAGATGCACTCTTAAGTCCAATATTCAAACTGCTGCATCATTGCCATCTGCTAAACTACTCTCAGTCGAACAGTGAAAAACCTGAATCCTTTCCAGATTTGAGTTATTTCTTCACATTGTTTCTAAAAGCTATATCTCTTGTGACTTCATCACACAGAGTAAAAAATAGGCAGCATACACCACTTCCTATTCAATTTTCCATGATGTAGAGCTATTTCTGGTGGGGCTCCATCACAAAACCAAAGAGGAGACAGCATATGCCTCAGTAGCGGCAACACAGCACTCTTCCCATGTTGTATTGGGATCAATGGGGGAAGCAAGGCGGCGGATGCTTCTTCCCATGGGATCAGGGGCGGCTCGTCCATTATGCAAAGTAAGCAGTCGCAGAACACTTTTTTTGCCAGGGGTGCAGAGGCGCCTCTGTAAATGCCCCTCGACCGCCACTTGAGGAGCGCCCCCTCAGCTCACAACAGCCTTAGCAGTCCGGGGGGAGCCTCGGCTTTCTTGCCTCGCTGCCGGGCGATCCTCTTCCCAAAGGGGCCGGGCCCTTGAGCCTCGCCTAGCCCCTCTCGTTCCTGCTCCACCTGGCCACCGGGTGCATGAGCAGAGCCGGCGCTCAATCGTTCTCCGCGTTCGTTCCCTTCCCCATGACCGGCTCCCTTTCCTGATCCCCTGGTGCTCCACCCGCCTCCTCTCTTCTCCCCAATCCGCGGGTGGGCCAAGGGGCGAAGCCGCCGCGGCTGGCCTGCTTCAGGTCCAGAGGTATGTCTGAAGACCCCAGCGTGCGCACCAAAAGTCGCCTCTTCTCCTGACTTTCTCTTCAGCCATTGGAACCAAGAGAGAGAGAGAGAGAGAGAGAGACCCTCTGTCTGGAGGTATCTCCCACCTCCGCTCCCTCCTTTGTTTTTGCGCCTACCTTCAGGAAAGGTGGGCATCTCCACCTCTCTCTCTCTCTCTCTCTCTCTTGGTCCCAATGGCTGAGGAGAAAGTCAGGAGAAGAGGTGACTTTTGGTGCAGGCACGCCTCTGGACCCAAAGCGGGCCAGGCAAGGGAGCAAGTGTGGCAAGTGTAGTTACTGGGATGTATAGTTCACCTACAATCAAAAGCATTCTGAACTCCACCAATAATGGAATTGAACCAAAAAATGGCACACAGAACTCCCATGACGAACAGAAAATATATATCAATTATTGGTTGGGGGGGGCAAATATACTGTTTGCTTACTGTTGAAACTTACCTAGGGCCGCCTCTGCATGGGATGGGGCCTGGGGTAAGTTGGGCAATGTGGAGCGTGGAGTGATGAGTTCCCCCTGCCCCCCACCAGGCTCCACTGGATTCACTAAGATCCATAGCAATTCTGGCGCAGAGGCGGCCCTAGGTAATTTTCAACGGTAAGCAAACAGTATTTTGGTGCCCCCGCCCAACCAATCACTGATATATATTTTCTGTTTGTTATGGGAGTTCTGTGTGCCATATTTGGTTCAATTCCATCATTGGTGGAGTTCAGAATGCTCTTTGATTGTAGGTGAACTATACATCCCAGTAACTACAACTCGCATATGTCAAGGTCTGTTTTCCCCCAAGAGCACCTCAAGAGCGCCCCTGGGCAAAATCAACTATACTGCAAATGCTTACTTTGTGTAATGGGTTGAGCCGTCCCTGTTCTGGCGGCACATACGACAGCGTCCCAAATTCATAGATATGCCAGTTTATTCGAGCTCAGGTGTCATCATCTTGAAAAAGCAGCAAGATTGACATCTGGAACCCTGTTCTAAGTTATCCCTTGTGAATGCTACATCACACCTAACAAGGGTCAATTATTTTTCTATGGTGGCCCTTGTTCTTTGGAACTCTATTCCACTGGAAGATAGCAGAATCACTTTTTCTTTGGTTCCTGCTTCTTTTTTCCTTGTGCTCATGCTGTTTTGATCACCCCACTTTGCTACTCTTTAGCTAGACCATCTGCCTATATTCAGTTCTGAAATTTATCTTTAAATTTGAATTATTTTATTTTCTTTGGCTGAAGGAAAATATAACATATAAATACAGTAAGTAAATGATGAACACTTATTGCATAGGAGTAAAGTAACTGAGCTATTTAAAAATTTACAGCAGCCTATGACAACATATTATTATTATTATTATTATTAAACTTTATTTGTACCCTGCTAGCATCTCCCGAAGGACTCGATGCGGCTTACAAATGCCAAGGCCTCAACACACAACAAACAATACAAAACCTAAAGCAAATTAAAAACAATTAAAGCAATATAAACAACAAACAATAAACAATACACCAAGACACAATAAAAACTGGGCCAGGCCAGAGTAATGGGTACAGAAATTAAAAGTGCTGATGTGACAGGTGGTATATAAGGCTTATTGGGTAAGTGCAGTATGCAGTGTGCGACAATCTTAGTTCTAATAAAGTGCTTCTGGAAAATGCTGCAGAAAGTCTACCATATTACCCGTGATATGATTTCACAAAAACTATCCAGACTCTCCTAGAAAACTGTAGCTTCTATGTGGAGTCTCAGGGCAGGAAAAGTAGATGGAGGAAGCAAAAGAATGGCTTTCCCCAAGGCAGCGTTCGCACCGACCTTGTTTAATCTCTTGACTAACGATCAGCCACAACCACCACTCACAAAGAGCTTTATATATGATGATGACCTTGGCCTAACAACACAAGCAAAAGACTTTGAAACAGTTGAAATCCAACTTACTAATGCTTTGAAAGATCTCTCCAGCTACTTCAAAGATAACCACCTGAAGCCTAACCCTGCCAAAGCACAAGTGTGTGCTTTCCATCTACGCAACTAGGAAGCCAACAGGAAATTGAAAGTCACCTGGGAAGGTCAAGAACTTGAACATTGTTTCCATCCTAAATATCTCGGTGTCACCTTAGATCGAACACTAGCATATAGGAAACACTGCTTGAACACCATGCACAAAGTAGCTGCATGCAATAACATCCTGCGAGAACTTACTGGCAGCACATGGGGTGCAGACCCAAAATTAATAAGAACATCATCCTGGCCTTGTCTTACTCAAGTGCTGAGTATGCCTGCCCTGTTTGGCATAGGTCTGTCCATGCAAAGCAGGTGAACATAGCATTGAATGAAATCTGCAGAATAATCACAGGGTGTCTTAAACCTACAGTTGTTGATAAGCTCTACAAGGTAGCTGGCATTGCCTCCCCTGATGTGCGACAGGAAGTTGCTGCTAAATGTGAGAGAAATAAGGCTGAACACTGTGAAAGCAACCCACTACATGGCTACCAGCCTCCTCCCAGTAGACTCAAATCAAGGAAAATCTTTATGAGAACTACCACTCCTCTCGGCATCCCCCCAACAACAGCAAGGGTATCCCTCTGGGCAGCTAGACCAGGAAATCCCAACTGGATGGCCCCCCATGAGGGTCTTCCTCCAGGGCAAACCAAGAATGGGTAACCTGGAAGTCCCTGAATAGACCCAGAAGCAGAGTGGGCTGATCAAAAGACAACCTGGCAAAATGGCACTACCTAAAAGAATCCCGGCCCTGTGTGACTGTGGAGCAGAACAGACAACTCTGCATCTGTATGCTTGTCCATTATACCCTGCCTCATGTACAGAGGAGGAATTGTTGGAGGCTACAGACTGTGCTGTCGCATGCTGGGCCTGCATAAAAGACTGCAGACAGGACATAAATTCTGTGTGCCCAACGGGATGCCGGGGCTGCCTCAGATTAAAGGCCTTTGGATTTCCTTAAACAAAGTCTTTAGATTGCTTAAAGGTTCAACAAAGTTCTTTATTATTGAAATCAAACAGGTACTTCAAGGCTTTCTTAATAGTCTATTGGCTCTCTCAATCTTGCCCACAGGGGACAGGCACTATCTTCATGACTGTATTTTGACTAATGGGGAAATCCTTAACCTCTTATCTGGGCAGTCTGTCTTTGCCTCTGTTGGTGTGGAGCCCCTACACCCGGTACCAACTGCTTCTGGCTGCCGCGAGTGGCCCTTACCAGAGTCCTTTGTAGACTTCCAGGGGAAAAGAAGGTAAGGTGTTCAGGATTCAGTGATGGCTGGCTGAAGTGCTGTGGGACTGGATTCCCTCAGCGAAGGAACTGTAAGGCTGTAAAATCCTCAGCAAAAGCTGTGCTGAGACTGTATCTCCCCGGCCAAGCTGTAAACAATGAAGCTTTCTACAGGAGCTCCTGGTTTTATGTCCTGTATGAAAGACTTCTCTGTGTGGACCGACCCAAAATGGCTCCTATTCCCTCCAAAACCCAAAAAGGGGGCGGGACTAGGGAACCTAATGATAATTAACAGGTCATAGATCCAAGAAATGTAAATTAAGGAAAGCTAGCTAACTGCAAATGCACAGAACCCCAAAATACATAAAACACTCAACAAATGGAAAGGGAGGTTGGAGCTCCTGGTACGGCCGTACCAGAACACAAACAATGCCATTGCTGTTGCCCGTTTTTGGTCAAAAGGTATTTAGCCGCCTGCACACCTTCTATTTTTATCAGTTTTATACTAATTTATGCAATGCTTTTGATACGAAATAAAAATAAACTGAGCTATTAATACTGAAACTGTTCAATGGAATCTGAATTGATTGGATAGTCTTTGGAAAGCCATTCTCAGCCGGAGCCCCACGTTCTTGTTCATAACAGGCGGTGTCACAAGATGCAGTGGCACAATAGGTTGTGGAAAGGATTACAGCAAGAAAGCAGCTTTAGTGCTTCAAACCACAGACTGAACATTTCTGGAATAAGGTTGTCTCTCCCCTCTCTCTTAATAGCTTGTTCCCAGGCAATGGGAGGAGTGAGTTGCTTCTCATACTAGACCCTTACATTCTGTTACTGTAATGTCTGAAAGCTAACCCAGGCATCTGTGCAGTACGAAGCCTGGGACAGGGTGCTCAAAATAAAGCCTACTGTAGAGTATGGTGCTATGTGCAGGTAAGAGCAATAGCCTGCTGGAACTTTTTTTTTATCTAGGTTGGATGTGGTACAATTTATGTTCTGATGCAGCCTTCTCCAACTCAACATGTTTCAGAAATGTTAAATTCCCATCATCCAGGATCGCATAGTTGGGAGTAATCATAGTTGTAGCCCAATACATTTTGAAGGCTTCAGATTAGTGAAGGCTTCTCTTGGAGTTTCTTCTTTCATATCTGCAAAGCAATCGCTTTGGAGGAGGTCTGTGGTTGTGGCATGCTCTGGCACAGCGGGAAAAGGGGAATTGAAATGGATGGTTTTCAAGGGCTTTCAAACATAAGAGAAATAGCAGATCAGATATTGAAACCTATTTTATAATCAGCTGTGACCATGGGAGCATTCGCACAGTTAAAACTTGTGTGCCAGCTGCGCTCGTACCTTGGGAAGTCTGACTTGGCCACGGTAGTCCACGTTCTGGTTACATCCCGTATAGACTACTTCAACACTCTCTACGTGGGGTTGCCTTTGAAGAATGCTCGGAAGCTTCAAATGGTCCAGCACTTGGCAGCCAGGTTGCTAACAGGAGTGGCACTCAGGGAGCATACTACTCCTCTGTTGCGCCAGCTCCACTGGCTGCCAGTTTGCTACCGGGCACAATTCAAAGTGCTGGCATTAGCCTATAAAGCCCTAAACGGTTCTGGCCCTACTTACCTCTCCGAACGCATCTCCTCCTATGAACCGGCTAGAACACTAAGATCATCTGGGGAGGCCCTGCTCTCTGTCCCGGCTGCATCACAGGCGTGCTTGGCAGGGACGAGAGACAGGGCCTTCTCAGTGGTGGCCCCTCGGCTGTGGAATGCCCTGCCTGCAGATATCAGACCGGCCCCCTTCCTGCTGGCGTTTCGGAGGAAAGTGAAGACCTGGCTATTCGAACAAGCATTTGATTAAACAGTGTAATTGAACATAGGAATTCGGAATAATGCATGATGAGCCTGGATTCTGATTTTACTGTTGAGGCGCTAATGATTGATATACGGATGTTTAATGATTTATGTTACAATTGTTTTTAATTGCCCTATACTTGTCTTGTGATGTTTTGTCTTGATGTTGTTCACTGCTTTGCGTCGCCTGAGGGCTGAGAAAAGTGGTATATAAATAAAGTAAATAAATAAATAAATAAATCATGAACTCCTCCTCCTCCTCCTCCTCCTCCTCCTCCTCCTCCTCCTCCTGCTCCTGCTCCTGCTCCTCTTGTTCTTCCTCCTCCTCTTCTTCCTGTTGCCTGAAAGCCCAGATCCTAAAAGTTGGAGCTTTGAATATGGGGCTAGGAGGGGTGATCTCCCAATACTCACCGCTTGACATCAGAAACAAGAAGCCCCCTGCCGGGGAAACCTCACTTTCTCACCAACTCACAATAGACCCAGGTCATTAGTAAGGCACAGGAACTCCTTCATCAGCCAAGTCACCAGACTGAGCACAATAGATTGGAAGATAAATCAGCTGACAGCGACATAATAAATCCCATTTAAGGTGATCTGAAAGCTTATCATCAGTGCCCAGCTCCCATCAAGAGGGACCAGGAAATCTCATCACCCAAGGTCCATTCCACTCAGATAACCCATAAGCAACTATTTTCTTAGACCAAGACCAATTCCTCACCCAGGAGGCCACTGTCTGCACAAAAAGGGTGAATACCAGTACAGGTTTTCTCCAATGTGCTTTTATTAAAGTTCCCGTCAAACAGGCATGTAGCCCGGGGGGGGGGGGGGCTTGAGGGGCTTCAGCCCCCCCCCGAAATTCTCATGGTGGTTCGCGAAAAGGCCTTACTGGTGCATTATTTAAACTGTTATTCATATCATGATCTGATCACCATACTCAATATATCCCATATGCATGGGGGTATTGGGGTAATGATACAAAAGGTTTGCTAGGGTACACCCTCTTTCACTCAGACTCAGCCCCCCCCCAACTCAGCCCCCCCCCCCCCGAAAGCCCCCTTTACAAACTCAGCCCTGTCCCCCCGAATCGAAATCCTGCCTACGGGCCTGCCGTCAAAGACAACCCACCAATCACAGCCTCTGCCCTGGAGTGTGGTGGAGGCTCCTTCTTTGGAAGCTTTTAAACAGAGGCTGGGTGGCCATCTGTCGGGGGTGCTTTGAATGTGATTTTCCTGCTTCTTGGCAGGGGGTTGGACTGGATGGGCCATGAGGTCTCTTCCAACTCTATGATTCTAAGTCACTTAGTCCCAGGGGAAAGCAAAGGCAACCCTCCTCTGAACAGATCTTTTCAAGAAAATCCTGTAATAGGATTGCCATAACTCGGATATAATTGGAAGACATAGGACAATAACTTCTCATATTATTTTGGTCCAATAAAAGTGTTAGCTGTGCACAAAGGTACTCAACACCAATCATTCAGACATGGTACAGCAGCAAACCACAATGTCTAGTTATTGATATATGGCAGTCCCCAAGTTACAAACAAAATAGGTTCTGTAGACTTGTTCTTAAGCTGAATTTGTATGTCAGTCGGAACAGGTACATTTTTTTTAGTTGTAACTCCAGCCAAATACACACATACACACAAACTTTGGCTATCGTTGGGAAGGGTTAGCACCTCTTGTTGTGTTTGTTTTGCTATCTGTGCCCCTGTTCAGAAGATTTGGCCTAATTTTCTGTCCCTGTGATAATTGAATTTTGAAAAACGTGGTTTGCTGCGGAAGTAATGACTGGCGATAAAGCTTCAGTGGAGACCCCTTTACTCTATGATAACTCTTTGAGGAGTGAACTTCCCTTCCTAGAGGTATATTTCTCTCACTTCCTCTTCTCTCACCACTATTCTTCACCATGAGTCATTTGTAAGTCAGATGTTTGTAACTTGTGGATTACCTGTATAACTTAATTCAGGTTTCCTTATGAGTGAGGGACAATGAAAAACACAGAAAATACAAAATCGGCTGTTATTTGTCTAATTGTTACTGAATGCCCATAGATACAAAATTAAAACTTTTAATTTTGGACATAACATTAAATTAAACCCATTAATGACAAAAACATCCCCGAACTGCATTGGGTCACTACTGTGTTTTCTTTTTAAAAAGAAGTTGAGGTTTCTGGGAGACTATTGCAGAGTAACAGAGACCCTTGGCCTAGCCAGTAACCTGAGGAATTAAGGACTAGTGTTCTAAATGCTGAAATATAATGCTGAAGTGGCATCAAGTTTTTTATCAGATCAGGAAAGCTTATCCTCCTTCCATTGGAGTTAAGTGCATAATTGATAGCTTTTTTCCTTTCATCTGAACAGCTGAAATTCAGAAAGTGCAAAATGGTACAAGTTTTATATAAAAATAATGATAATAATAATAATAATAATTATAATAATAATATTTTTTACCATCTCCCCCAATGGGAATTCGGGGCGGCTTACATGAGGCCAAGTCTGAACAACAAATTACAGCAAAATAAAATCAAAAACACAAACAACAGCATAATAACAACATAGAAACATATGAATACAGTGAGTAATATAAAAAAATACAATATACACAATCACAATGACATTTATTTATCGTGCCAGGGGCAACCAGAGAATTGTATTACATTTCTAACAAAACCAGACAATTGTATTACATTTCTAACAAAACAAACAAACAGACAGACAGACAATACACAAAAATTGCAAGCTTGGTAGTTGATTAAATGTCCTTTGACCAGTATCTGGCCACTTGGAGTGCCTCTGATGTTGCCGCAAGAAGGTCCTCCTTGGTGCATGTAGCAGGGCTCAGGTTGCATTGCAGCAGGTGGTCAGTGGTTTGCTCCTCTCCGCATTCGCATGTCGTGGATTCCACTTTGTAGCCCCATTTCTTAAGATTGGCTCTGCATCTCATGGTGCCAGAGCGCAGTCTGTTCAGAGCCTTCCAAGTCGCCCAGTCTTCTGTGTGCCCAGGAGGGAGTCTCTCATTTGGTATCAGCCATTGGTTGAGGTTCTGGGTTTGAGCCTGCCACTTTTGGGCTCTCGCTTGCTGAGGTGTTCCAGCGAAGTGTTCCATGTCTCTGTAGATCTTAGAAAATTATTTCTTGATTTAAATCGTTGACGTGCTGGCTGATACCCAAACAAGGGATGAGCTGGAGATGTCACTGCCTTGGTCCTTTCACTATTGGCTGCTAACATACAAAGGGTGGGGAGTGGAAATGAAGTCTCTTGCATCAGGTCCGTAGCCAGGATTTTGATTCGGGGATGGGGGGGGGGGGGGGCTGAGTCTGGGTGAAAGAGGGTCTACCCCAATACCCCCATGCATATGGGATATATTGAGCATGGTGATCAGATCATGATATTAATAAACATAACAGTTTAAATAATGTACCAGTAAGGCCTTCTCGCAGACCACCATGAGAATTTGGGGGGGGGGGGGGGGGGCTGAAGCACCCAACCCCTCCCCCCCCCCCCCCCGGCTACATGCCTGTCTTGCATTAATAATGTTCTGAATGGGTAAAAAACAGGCTTTTCTTGAACCCATTCCGCTGTTCATGATTGTGAATTGCAGTCCAAAAATGCAACTATTTTAGACATTGATCTTGAAGTCATTTAAAATGCCAATTTTGAAACCCCTAAACTATACATAATATATAACTTACAAATGGAAAACTTGTAAGATGGGAGAAATCAAAAACTTCTGTTTAATACCACCATCAACATATGGCAGGTAGGCTATTTAATGTTCATTTCCCTAGCTCACATTCCAGGGTCCATATATGATTCCAGATTTGTGCCTATTGGTTACAACTGCCTCTTTCTTTCCCAGAAACTCTTAAAGTCTGACACTTGATGGCTCACAGATTAGCATCAGTGCCAAGGTTACCACTTTGAGGCACACTGGTCAGGGATCCTGACTTGAAACCTTTGAATTACTTAGAATTTTCAGTAATGGAAGCTAGACTTCTTTCATATTAAGAACCAAGCAATTTAAATGGAGGTTGATTGAAAGTGTGTCTTGTTTTTGTTGTTGTGATGCAGCGCCTTCCAGTGTTTGCTGTGGGTAATGACATCATTGTGTACATTTTAGTCAAGATACAAAACACATCCGCGTGGCATAGTGGCTTGAGCATTGGTCTGTGATTTGGGGTTTGAACAGAGGCGGCCCTAGGTAATTTTCAACGGTAAGCAAACATTATTTTAGTGCCCCCCCCCCCCAATCACTGATATATATTTTCTGTTCGTTGTGGGAGTTCTGTGTGCCATATTTGGTTCAATTCCATCATTGGTGGAGTTCAGAATGCTCTTTGATTGTAGGTGAACTATACATCCCAGTAACTACAACTCACATATGTCAATGTCTATTTTCCCCCAAGAGCGCCTCAAGAGCGCCCCTGGGCAAAATCAACTATACTGCGAATGCTTACTTTGCGTAATGGGTTGAACCGCCCCTGGGTTTGAATTCCTACTTGGTCATGGAAACCCACTGGATAAGCTTGAGTACATCACATTCTCTCAGCCTCAGAGGAAGGCAATGGAAACCATCTGTGAACAAGTTCTGCTAAGAAAACCCTTAGGGTTGCCCTAAGCCAGAAATGACCTGAAAGCATGCCACAATACCAGTGCTCATACAAAGACCCAAATTCCCTGAAGATACCCAATTTTGCTTGATCTTGGAAGCTAAGTAGGGTCAGGCCAGGTTAGTGCCTATCAGGGGTTGTAGGCTATATTCTAGGACAGTGGTTCTCAACCTTCCTAATGCCGTGACCCCTTAATGCAGTTCCTCCTGTTGTGGGGTGCCTCAGATTCAAGGAACAAGCTAAGTGGAGAAATGCAATCTCTGGCATGCTCTTCTCTCTCTTCTCTCGGCTGCATATGCATGTTTTCTATTGTGCTTAGATGCGAGAGAAGCAAAATTAAACACAGAAGGCTCTGTTCCCCGCCCAACCTGCACATTCTGTCCTTTCCTCTCTCTGACTCTAGCATACAGTCCAAGTCCTCAGGGCTTGCTCCCACCCAGGGCCAGGGAGCCAGCAAAAGGGAGGATGTTTAGCTTTCGAAGCATCTGGCTTGTGGACTCTGGACTGATGTCATTATAGCCTTTGCCAGCTGATTGGCTGACTTCTAGGCTTTGTGTCTTCCAGAGGTCTCTAGAGTGGTCAAGATTTTTTTTTTTATCCCTCTCCTGTGTGTGTTTTTCAGGCCTATACTTTCTCTGACCCGGGAGGAAGGAGTATCCATCTAGCGGACATGTGTGTTCTGGCACCAAATTCCAGAACAAAGATGGCAACAGTTAAGATGTTTATCAATGCAGTCATCCATGGAAGAAAGTCACAAAAATTAAGCACTAAGTTCTAGAATGTAAAATTTAAATGCATGTCAAAGTTGGGTTAGCCTAGCTGCATTCTCCACTGGTGAATTCCAAAATCTGAAATCTAAGGGTTCAGCCCAGTATGCCAAGCTGTGATCAATTCATAGAATCATAGAACTCCTCTGCTGTACCAACTCCACTGGCTGCCGATCTGCTACCGGGCTCAATTCAAGGTGCTGGCTTTGGCCTATAAAGCCCTAAACGGTTCCGGCCCAAGATACCTGACTGACCGCCTCTCGGCCTATGAGCCCACGAGGACTTTGAGATCTTCCGGGGAGGCCCTGCTCTCGATCCTGCCTGCGTCACAGGCATGGCTGGCGGGGACGAGAGATAGGGCCTTCTCGGTGGTGGCTCCTCGGCTGTGGAACACCCTTCCCGTGGACATCAGGCTAGCCCCCTCCCTGTTGATATTCCGCAGGAAGTTAAAGACCTGGCTATTTAAGAAGGCATTTGACCAAGAAGTGCAATGACTGGTAATTTGACCATAGGAATGGAACAACGGAAATGATATTGGATTGTGGGTTGACGATGAGACGATTCGGAATGTAGTAGAAATTTTGTAGTAATGTTGATGTTTTGATAAGATGTTTTTCTGATAATGATGTGGATTATTTTGTAATTTGCACTTGTTTTTTCATGTTTTTCAATGAGTCGCCCTTAAAGGGCTGAGAATTGCGGTATATAAGCGCAGTAAATAAATAAATAAATAAATAGAATCAAAGAGTTGGAAGAGACCTCATGGGCCATCCAGTCCAACCCCCTGCCAAGAAGCAGGAATATTGCATTCAAAGCACCCCTGACAGATGGCTATCCAGCCTCTGTTTAAAAGCTTCCAAAGAAGGAGCCTCCACCACACTCCTGGGCAGAGAGTTCCACTGCTGAATGGCTCTCACAGTCAGGAAGTTCTTCCTCATGTTCAGATGGAATTTCCTTTCTTGTAGTTTGAAGCCATTGTTTTGCGTCCTAGTCTCCAGGGAAGCAGAAAACAAGCTTGCTCCCTCCTCCCTGTGGCTTCCTCTCACATATTTATACATGGCTATCATATCTCCTCTCAGCCTTCACTTCTTCAGACTAAACATGCCCAGCTCCTTAAGCCGCTCCTCATAGGGCTTGTTCTCCAGACCCTTGATCATTTTAGTCGCTCTCCTCTGGACACATTCCAGCTTGTCAGTATCTCTCTTCAATTGTGGTGCCCAGAATTGGTCACAATATTCCACGTGTGGTCTAACCAAAGCAGAATAGAGGGGTAGCATGACTTCCCTAGATCTAAAGACTATGCTCCTATTGATGCAGGCCAAAATCCCACTGGCTTTTTTTGCCGCCACATCACATTGTTGGCTCATGTTTAACTTGTTGTCCACGAGGACTCCAAGATCTTTTTCATACGTAGTGCTCTCGAGCCAGGAATTGTCCCCCATTCTGTATCTTTGCATTTCATTTTTCCTGCCAAAGTGGAGTATCCAGTGAAGACATACGGGGAAGAGAGCAGAGTCAGAGATCATTTATTGATGATGGGGACGAGAGACAGGGCCTTCTCGGCAGTGGCCCCCCTGCCTATGGAACGCCCTCCCTAGAGATATCAGACTGGCCACCTCCCTCTTGTCTTTTAGAAGGAAAATTAAGACCTGGTAATGGGAGCAAGTGTTTGATCAGTGAGCAGCAAGTGGAAGAAGATCACACAACTTATGGCAATGAATTGACCCGGTCTGGTTTTTGGATTTTGATTTTAATGGATGTGTCTCAATTAATTGTGTTAATTGTTGTTTTAATTTTTAATATTTTGATTGTACTGTGGTTGTTTTTATGATGCTAGCATTGTATGATGCTTTTGTTAGGCCGCCCTGAGTCCTCTTTCGGGGGGAGAAGAGCAGACAGAGGTGGCCCTAGGTAATTTTCAACGGTAAGTAAACAGTATTTCGGCGTCGCCCCCCCCCCCCCCCCAACCAATCACTGATATATATTTTCTGTTCGTCATGGGAGGATTACCTGGGAAGGAATCCCACTGGAGCATTGCAGCACACCCAAATACCTGGGAGTCACTCTGGACCGTGCTCTGACCTACAAGAACCACTGACTGAATAGCAAGCAAAAAGTGGGCACTAGAAACAATATCATACAAAAGCTGACTGGCACAACCTGGGTTCAATTTGGTTCAATTCCATCATTGGTTCCATCATTGGTGGGGTTCAGAATGCTCTTTGATTTTAGGTGAACTATATATCCCAGTAACTACAACTCGCATATGTCAAGGTCTGTTTTCCCCCAAGAGCGCCTCAAGAGCACCCCTGGGCAAAATGAACTATACTGCAAATGCTTACTTTGCGTAATGGGTTGATCCGCCCCTGAGAGCAGGGTATAAATATAGGAAATAAATAAAATAAATATTGTTCCTTTGGCCAATGAAGGATGCAATGGGAATTTTCCCAGATCAGGCATCCCTCAAATGTACAGACACTGACATTTTATAGACATTTGGAAATAATAAACATTGCTCTGATAGGTACAGATGACAATTCACAGTTTTATTGATGTAAAGTGTGTGGTGGGAAACTTAATCATTGGAAGAATTCTTGACTCTGCCTTCTGTGGGAGCTCATTAACATAGGAAGTGATTGTTTCAGGGAAAACAATGTTTGCTGATGGGTATCAGATCTGGGAAGAGGAACACTCCTTGATTAAGTAATAGATAGTAAGCCCAGGGTAATGGACTTTGGACTTTAATTGTGTCTCTGTGAGATCAGAATTTACCTACATTCCTGACCCTAGGGCTTGGCTGCTACTCCACTGTGTGCATTAGGAAGAGAAAGAGGAGGCTGTGAGTGCTGCTCATCTGAGACACATCTAAAACACAGACATGTGCTTTTCATCTTAAGAACAGACAAGCATCATGAGCTCTGAGGATTACCTGGGAAGGAATCCCACTGGAGCATTGCAGCGCACCCAAATACCTGGGAGTCACTCTGGACCGTGCTCTGACCTACAAGAACCACTGACTGAATAGCAAGCAAAAAGTGGGCACTAGAAACAATATCATACAAAAGCTGACTGGCACAACCTGGGGATCACAACCAGAAGACATTTGCCCTTGCGCTTTGCTACTCTGCTGCTGAGTACGCATGCCCAGTGTGGAACACATCTCACCACTCTAAAACAGTAAATGTGGCTCTTAATGAGACATGGGGTGTCTGCGCCCTACACCACTGGAGAAATTACACTGTTTAGCCGGTATTGCACCACCTGACATCCACCGGGGAGTAGCAACCAGTAGTGAAAGGACCAAGGCAGTGACATCATCATCATAATCATCATCATCTTTAATTACTTATTAATCGCCCTGCATCCGAGATGCTCTAGGTGATTTACATAGCAGAAATTATACAGGATAAAACACATACATACAAATATTAATAAATTAACATGAGTCAAATGCTCTAGTAAAAAGCCAGGTCTTAAGTGCTAGGATAAAATGCCCTAAGTCACACATGGCTCTCAAATAGGGAGGCAAGGAATTCCACAAGGCAGGGGCGGAAATAGAAAAAGCCCTGCGTCTGGTGTTTTCCAAGTGCACTTCTCTAGGACCCGGTATATAGAGTAAGTTGCGTTGAGATTGTCGTGGCGACCTCCAATGATAGGAGGAGAGACAGTCTCTAAGATACAATGGACCCTGTCCATATAAAGTTTTAAAGATCAGGACCATCATCTTATACAAACCATGATAATCAATTGGAAGCCAGTGTAGATGCCGCAGCACCGGCGTTATATGGCATTTTATGGGCATTTTTGTGAGTAACCTGGCTACAGAATTCTGAACAATACGGAGCTTTTGGGTCATAGACATAGGAAGGTCGACATATAAGGCGTTGCAATAGTCCATCCTAGACGTGACCGTGGCATGGATGACTGTTGCCAGAGCCTCATCCGACAGGTAAGGTGCCAATTTCCTCTCTTGTCGTAGATGGAAAAAGGTCTGTTTGCTGGCAGCAGCGACCTGAACTTCCATCGTCAGCTGCGAATCCAAAACGACACCGAGGCTCTTAACGGTCGGCGATGGAGATAGAGCAGCGCCATCAAAGGTAGGTAACGGATGGGTCAGACCTATAGGGTGGCCAAGCCATAGGATCTCAGTCTTCGCCGGATTCACCTTCAGACTACTAGCATGTAGCCAGTTTGATAGAGCCTCCAGGCATAAGGTGAAATTGTCTGGTATTGACGTTACTTCTTTGTTAATAAAACAAATATAAAGAAGACACATTGGAGAAACACTGATGGATTACAAATGGAAGAGAATTGCATCTGGACCCGCTATAATTGGGATAGGGTTTACACTATAAAAGCTGCATCTGGAAGAAGACCTCTTCACCTTGTTTTCCACTTTGGCAAATACTATTTCTGTTCAAATTACAGTGATTATTTCCAAGTTTGCGTCTATTAATACAAATTAGCGCAAGTATTTTTGATGCACATTGGCATTTCTCTTTTTTTTCATTATCAATTCATTTGCTCATTCCTTTCCGTTTAGTTTTGCTCCCAACCTGCAGAATAAGAGATTGTGAGAAGGACCAAAGGGAAGTATAATTTAGCTGTAAATTGCCTGGAGCATTCTCGGATGGAGGGCGATTAATAAATTATTAAATGATGATGATGATGAAGTATGAATGCATGGGAATCTGTTCTAAAATATTCTTGCAACTTATTTGATTTGAAGGTTCAGGAAGGCACCGTTCCCATGCTGCTTCTTATGAGTGAATTTGTAACTTTCTTTTAAAACCAAAGATCCTACAATGCTGTAATATTAAAAATTTGCAATTTATTTTCACTGAATAAAATCCACTTATAATAGACATTGAATGGCTTATACAACAAAAACAAACCAAAACTACAAAACATGTTATGACATTCTTACACAAAAATCTACACTCAGTAATATTTATTTATTCATTTATTTATTATTTACAGTATTTATATTCCACCCTGCTCACCCCACAGGAGACTCAGGGTGGATTACAATGTACATATACATGGCAAACATTCAGTGCCATAGACACACAATATATATAGAGGCTACTTAACATTCTAGCTTCATGAAGGTATTCTGGCCACCAGGGGAGCTGTCGCTTCACGTTCTATTTGTGTCACTAATGGAGTACTTCCTCATTCTTCTGCTTTCTTGCTGGAGATTTTATGGTGTCGTAAATTCGTTAAATTAGCCTCTCCACATAAGCGGTACCTAAATTTCCTACTTGACAGATGCAACTGTCTTTCAGGCTGCAAAGGTAGACGGCAAGCTACACAAATGGTCAGAAGCTCACTCCGACCTGGGCTAGCTTCAAACTCATGACCTTTCAGTCAATAGTGATCTTAATGCAGCTGACTCCCAGCCAGCTGTGCCACAGTACTGGTATAAAGCAAACACTACGGCTAGCAAAATAAGAAAAGGATGACCTCCAACAATCTTTTTTGCAGTTATATTTAAACTGGATTCATTTATGGGAATAGGTCACACCCTCAGGAACATCCAAGCAGCATCACCTCCCCTCCTACAGGAAATCCTAGTAGTTAGAAATTTAATAGTTTCTTGGAATTCAAGGGTTCTGCAAGAAGTTGGTAGGAGATCCTTGAAGAATAAGGAAGGCGGAAACACCTTTCTTTTTAAGTATTGATACAACAACAACAACAACAACAACAACAACAACAACATGTGATACATGAACATTATGTCAAAGGTTCCTCCAGGACAAACATATTGAGAAAGGCTGCAGTACTCATCTAAATGTCTTATTGTTCTCAGTGGTCAATGGTTTCTTCTTCTTGACTCTTTGAAATGCATTCACTCTTTCCTTCTTTTACTTGCGGTTATCCACTCACATGCTTTGATTCCCTCTCCAACTCTCTTCCCCTCTCTGTTTTTATTCTAAAGGAAGCAGTTACTCTCAACTGAGGTTGAACCTTCTGTCCCAGCCACTGTCTTCCTACGTATTTGTTATATAATAGAACTTGCTCCCTCTGGAGGAGGAGGAGGAGGAGGAGGAGGAGAGTTTGACAGAAAGGCAGAAATCTTAACACTCATGGTAGTGACTGACTGTGGATATCCCAGTGAATGCCCCATTTTTATGCTAATAGCCCAAATAGAGACCAAATTGCCAATATCCGCCCGTTATCATTGGTAAAGAGTCTGGGAGTCCTTTTGGACCCTCTGCTGACGATGGAGGCCCAGGTCTCCGCCGTTAGCAGAACCGCTTTCCTTCATCTGCAGCTAGCTAGACGGCTGGCCCCCTACCTGTCCAGGGATGACCTAGCTACGGTGATCCAGGCTATGGTCATCTCAAGACTGGACTACTGTAACGCCCTCTACATTGGCCTTCCTCTGTCGGTGATCCGGAAGCTCAAGTTGGTACAAAATGCAGCTGCTTGGCTTCTTGCGGGAATTCTGATGAGATGCCACATAACACCAATCTTACGGCAGCTGCATTGGTTACCAATTGAGGACCAGATCACTTTCAAATTGATGGTACTCACCTTTAAGGCCTTGCATGGTCTGGGACCGATGTACCTGAGGGACCGCCCCACCCCCTACCAACCCCAGTGATCCCTCCGTTCTGAGGACCAAGATCTATTGGAAATTCCCAGTGTCAAGACCTTGCGTCTAACAGCAACCAGACGCAGAGCCTTTACAGCAGTGGCACCATCACTCTGGAATACTTTGCCACCTGAAGTCCGTGCCTTACGGGACTTATTAGCTTTCCGCAGGGCATGCAAGACATACCTGTTTCGACAGGCCTTTGATTGTTGTTTGCTGTTTTTAAATTGTTTGTAAATTGTTTTAAATTGTGTTAGATTTTAGTCATTCTTGTAAACTGCTCCGAGCCCCAGGGGAGTGGCGGCATATAAGTTCGAATAATAAATAAATAAATAAATAAATAAAATAATGGAGAAAGGCAGGGAGTTTCAGAAAAACATCTATTTCTGTTTTATTGACTATTCTAAAGCTTTTGACTGTGTGGATCATAATAAATTGTGGCAAGTTCTTGGTGGGATGGGCATACCAAATCACCTTGTCATTCTACTGAGGAATCTGTATAATGACTAAGTAGCAACAGTAAGAAGTGACCATGGAACAACAGACTGGTTCAAGATTGGGAAAGGCGTACGGCAGGGTTGTATACTCTCACTTAACCTATTCAACGTGTATGCAGAACACATCATTCGATGTGTGGGGCTTGACGAATGCAAGGCTGGGATGAAAATTGCTGGAAGAAACATTAACAACCTTAGATATGCAGATGATACCACTTTGATGGTCAAAAGCAAGGAGTAGCTGAGGAGCCTTCTAATCAAGGTGAAAGAAGAAAGTGCATAAGCTGAGTTACAGCTAAACATTAAAAAAAAAAAACAAGATTCTGGCAACCGCATTGGTTGATAACTGGGAAATAGAGGGAGAATACGTGGAGGCAGTGACAGACTTTGTATTTCTAGGTGCAAAGATTACGGCAGATGCAAACTGCAGCCAGGAAATTTGAAGACGCTTACTTCTTGGGAGGAGAGCAATGACCAATCTCGATAAAATAGTCAAGAGTAGAGACACCACACTGGCAATGAAGATCCGTATAGTTGAAGCAATGGTATTTCCTGTAGTAACTTACAGATGTGAGAGCTGGACCATAGGAAAGGAAGATAGATGCTTTTGAATTGTGGTGTTGGAGGATAGTTCTGAGAATGCCTTGGACCACGAGAAGATCCAACCAGTCCATATTTCAGGAAATAAAGCCCGACTGCTCACTAGAGGGAAGGATAGTAGAGGCAAAGATGAAGTACTTTGGCCACATCAGGAGAAGACAGGAAAGCTTAGAGAAGATAATGATGCTGGGGAAAATGGAAGAAAGAAGGAAGAGGGGTCGACCAAGGGCAAGATGGATGGATGGCATCCTTGAAGTGACTGGATTGACCTTGAAGGAGCTGCGGGTGGTGACGGCCAACAGGGAGCTCTGGTGTGGGCTGGTCCATGAGGTCACGAAGAGTCGGAAACGACTGAATGAATGAACAACAACAACAAGTCCAATTAGGCCTGAGGAACCAAATGGCAGGTGAAATTGGTCACAGGCAGAGGCGGCCCTAGATAATTTTCAACGGTAAGCAAACAGTATCCCCCCCCCCCAACCAATCACTGATACATATTTTCTGTTCGTTGTGGGAGTTCTGTGTGCCATATTTGGTTCAATTCCATCATTGGTGGAGTTCAGAATGCTCTTTGATTGTAGGTGAACTATACATCCCAGTAACTATAACTCACATATGTCAAGGTCTATTTTCCCCCAAGAGCTCCCCTGGGCAAAATCAACTATACTGCAAATGTTTACTTTGCGTAATGGGTTGAGCCACCCTGGTCACAGGACAAAAAAGTCTTCCTGGACGCACTGCCTTGCCACTACCATACCCTCCAACATTTCGCAGATGAAAACCTGGACAACCAATAACAGAATGTGTTCAAGATGGTAAACTTTATTAATGAAAAAGAAAACACAAGCCAGGAGAGGCTACAGCAGCTTAGTTTTGGGTGAGCCACTGGAGAAGAGCAAGATTCTGCCCCTTCCTTATCCTGCTGATGAATTGAGTGCAAACTACTTTTGTATGTTGAACTCTATTCGCAGTGTTTGTAGTAAGCAGGGGGAAATGGTGTGCCAAAAATAAAAAACTGAGAATCTTAAAAAGTGGCTGGAAAATGGCATAGAGGGTTAATCACGTGTCTGTTAAGTAAGTTGAAGACATATACAGATTGGGGAGGCCACTGAAATTTTAAAAAGAACATGTAACACAAAAGCAGGATAAAAGGGGTGCTGATTTGCATAAATTATATATGTTAAGTTCTGTGTACAAAGTTATAATTGATTTTTTAAAAGAACTGCAGTAGCCCTTACTTGAGGAGGAAAGACTGTGGCCACAGGACCTATGTGCCAGCTTGAACCTGCTGTCCAAGTGTTAAATGTGGGCGAGAGAGCTTCAAGGCTCCTGTCATATCTCCTTATGGGTTTTTATTTTTAAACTGGATCTGGGTCAGACAACTCTTCAAAGAAAGTACACCATTCAAAAGAAAGATTGTCCCTGATGTTCCCTTCTACCTGAGGACTAGCCTCAGTAAGAAAGGGTATGTGGTCACCTGTTGGAGACACCCACTGGAAATAGTGGTTTTGCTCACATACTCTAGTTGCCTACTCTGCATGTAATTGTTGACATCATGCCTGGATGGTATTGCTTGGTGGCAATGAAAGATTAACGTGTATTTATTTAATAGAATCATAGAGGTGGAGCCCCCGGTGGCGCAGTGGGTTAAACCCCTATGCCGACAGGACTGAAGACCGACAGGTCGCAGGTTCGAATTCAGGGAGAGCGTGGATGAGCTCCCTCTATCAGCTCCAGCTCTCCATGCGGGGACATGAGAGAATTCGGGAGGACATGAAAGAAGCCTCCTGTGCAGGTACAGCTGTACCAGGAGCTCCAATTTTGTTTGCTTTGCATTGAATGTTTGTTGTAGTCCTAAGTTTCAGGGACTCTGCAGATAGGTGGCTTCTTTTGGCTGCAATCATAGGGCAAGCCACCTGTCAATTATCGTTAGGTTCCCTGGTCCCGCCCCTTTTTGGGTTTTGGAGGGAATAGGAGCCATTTTAGGTTAGTCCACACAGAGAAGCCTTTCATGCAGGACATAAAACTAAGAGCTTCTGTAGAAAGCTTCGTCTTCTACAGCTTGGCCAGGGAGAAAAGGCTACAGCTTGGCTGGGGAGATATACAGCCCTACCGCTTGGCCGGGGAGGAAGGTCCCGTAGCTTGGCAGGGGTTATACAGCCCTACAGCTCCTTCACTGAAGGACTTCAGTCAGCCATCACGGAAACCTGAGTTCTTTTTCCCCTGGAAGTCTACAAAGCTCTGCTTGGTAAGGGTCACTCGCGGAAGCCGGAAGCAGTTGGTACTGGGTGCTCCAGGCCAACAGAGGCAAAGACTGTCCAGATTAGAAGTTAAGGATTTCCCCATTAGTTATAGTTATGAAGATAGTGCCTGTTCCCTGTGGACAAGATTGAGAGAGAGCCAATAGACTGTTAAGAAAGCCTTAAAGTACCTGTTTGTTTTCATTAATAAAGAACTGTATTGAACCTTTCAGCAATCTAAAGACTCTGTTTTGGGGAAATCCAAGGGCTTTTAATCTGAGGCAGGCCCGGCGTCCTGTTGGGCACACAGGATTTATGTCCTGTCTACAGCCTTATGCACAGGCCCAGCGTGCGACAGCACACCTCCCATCAAAAACATTCGGGCATCCCCTGGGCAACATCCTTGCAGACGGTCAATTCTCTCACACCAGAAGCAACTTGCAGTTTCTCAAGTTGCTCCTGACACAACCAAAAAAAATAGAGGTGGAAAGAACCCCAAGAACCATCTAGTCCAACTCCTTGCAAGAGCAAAAATACACAACCTCTGTTTAAAAACATTCAAAGAAGGAGAGACCACCCTCACTTGGTCAGCCAGTTCCACAGTTAAACAATTCTTACAGTAAAGGAATTCTTCATAATCTGTAGGTGGAATTTATTTTCTTGTGATTTGAATCCCTTGGTTTTGGGCAGCGGAAAATAAGGCCATTGCATCTCTCTCTCACTTCATTAACATCCTGACAAATAAGCATGAGTCACTTTATGTTAGTTTAGAAAAACAATACATTAAAATTTTTAACTAATAAAAATTGCAAGGACAAAAAGAAAATCCCAGATCCTAAATAGATTTAAACATAGCAAAATAAATCTTCCAATAACTGTAGAGTGTTAGCGCGGTGGGCAAAGTTCTCTTCAAGATGGTGTCAAGAGAGCCAAACGCACTTCTTTGTCATTCCATATTCTGGGTGAACAAATGGAAACACGCTTTTTCTGGTCCTTATTAGCCAGTGTATGTTAATGTTTATTGAGCAAGAAAATGCAGAAAGAAAAAGCAAAACAAGCGAAGTACCACAATGGGTTCATGTGCGTGAAAATAGTTTCTGAGCTGCTCAAGACAATTTGGCCTTGAAGACCCTCTATGCCAGTGTTTCTCAACCTGGGGGTCGGGACCCCTGAGGGGGTCGTGAGGGGGTGTCAAAGGGGTCGCCAAAGACCATCAGAAAACAGTATTTTCTGTTGATCATTGGGATTCTGTGTGGGAAGTTTGACCCAATTCTATTGTTGGTCGAATTCAGAATGCTCTTTGATTGTAGGTGAACTATAAATCCCGACGACAACTCCCAAATGTCAAGGTCTATTTCCTCTGGACTCCACCAGTGTTCACATTTGGGCATATTGAGTATTTATGCTAAGTTTGCTCCAGATCCATCATTGCATGAATCCACAGCACTCCTCTGGGTATAGGTGAACTACAACTCCCAAACTCAAGGTCAATGCTCACAAAAACCTTCCAGTGTTTTCTGTTGGTCATAGGAGTTCTGTGTTCCAAGTTTGGTTTAAATCCATTGCTGGTGGAGTTCAGAATGCTCTTTGGTTATAAGTGAACTATAAATCCCAGCACCTACAACTCCCAAATGACAAAATCAATCCTCCCCCCCCCCCCCCAACCCCGCTAGCATTCACATTTGGGCATATTGGGTATTGGTGCTCAATTTAATCCAGTGAATGAATATAAATCCTGCATATTGGAGATTTACATTACGACTTATAACAGTAGTAAAATGACAGGTATCCAGTAGCAACGAAAACAATCTTATGGTTGGGGGTCACCACAACATATGGAACTGCATTAAGGGGTCACAGAATTAGCAAGGTTGAGAACCACTGCTCTATGCAGTACTTGTAACTTCCCAATTTAAATTTATGGAATCTTTTAGAATCATTGGACAAAATTCCAAGTTTGGGAAAGGTTTTAGAGGGGATATTCCAGCACTAATGACTCAGTAGGGCACTTGTAATTAAGTAGTTTAGACACAGAATCATAGAATTGTAGAGTTGGAAGAGACCAGATGGGCCATCTAGTCCAAACCCCTGCCATGCAGGAAAAGCACAATCAAAGTACCTCTGACCTTTTAACAGCAATCATATGAAACATAGTACAATTTTATGTTTATCTTTCAACCTATGAATAAGCCCCAGTGCATCATCTTCCCTGCCTTCTAACAGTTCATGCGAAAATTTCTGACTTGCAAAGTACAGCTCAATTTTATGTAAGGCGTTTACAATGTAAATACTTTGATTAGAGGTAAGAAGTTATTTTTTAAAGTTAACACTATAGCAGAAGAATGTCATCCCTGCTTTGCATGGAATAATAATAATAATAATAATAATAATAATAATAATAATAATGAACACGAGAACGAACACGTCAAACTCCCCTGGGACTTCTGGATTAAGACAGAGTTTTGGAGCATAATACTCCTGATCTCACAATCGTGTTAAAAAACAAAATATGGATCGTCGATGTCGCAATTCCAGGTAACAAAAGGATTGCAGAGAAACAACTGGAAAAGCTGACACGATATGAGGATTTAAAGATCGAACTGCAAAGACTCTGGCACAAGCCAGTAAAGGTGGTCCCAGTGGTGATCGGCACACTGGTTGCAGTGCCTAAAGACCTTGGCCTGCACTTAAACACAATTGGCGTTGACAAAATTACCATGTGCCAGCTGCGGAAGGCCACCATACTGGAATCTGCACACATCATTTGCCGATACATCACACAGTCCTAGACACTTGGGAAGTGTCCGACGTGTGATCCAATTCAACAGCCAGCAGAGTGTCTGCTGTGGACTCATCTTGTTGTGTTTCTAATAATAATAATAATAATAATAATAATAATAATAATAATAATTTATATACCGCTCTATCACCCTGAGGGGGACTCAGGACGGTTTCCAAGTAACATCACTAAAACATACAAAGTAAACAGCATGACATAATCATAGAATCATAAAATCATAGATTCTATGATTACGTCATGCTGTTTACTTGACATAAAATTACATGACATAAAATTAACAAAATAACACAAGCATAAAATTATCACAAAAACACACACATATATAAAATAATCCTGCCTGTTCAGAGCAATTAAAAGGCTGGGACGAGGGGAGTGCAAACTCAAAATATGAGGGGACCAGGAATTAAGTACAGTGCTATAACAGGCTAACAACAATAGCAAGTACGGGTCTGTGGCTGCTCATTTCTGGGGCCTATTAGAGGGATGACTGGGGTAATCGGTAGGAAGTGTAAGGCCATATTCAATTATGGTTTGGGGCTGAGCTAGAACTGGTGATTCTCAAAGGCTTGTTGAAACCACCAGGTCTTCAAGCTCTTATGAATGGAGGGAAAGGATGGGGCCTGCCTAATTTCCTTGGGGAGGGCATTCCAGAAGTGGGGGGGCCACCACCGAGAAGGCTCTCTCTCTCGTTCCCACCAACCGTACTTGTGACGGGGTTGGGAGTGTAAGGAGGGCCTTCCCAGAAGATCTTAGCGTTTGCACCAGTTCATAAAAGGATATGCGATCGCAGAGAGTCTGATTTGAGATTAAACTGAGCCAGATTTGAGAGTAAACCATTCAAACTGGAGAGGAATCTGTTTCACCTTTCTGAGGAATCTGTTTTATCTTGCCTTTAGATTTCACTCCTGAATATGAGCTTCATCACCACATCTTTACAAGTGTCACTAACTGGGGACACACCTCTACAGTAGGGCTGGGCAACCACGGAAAAATTTGTTTCTAAACTCGATTCGTTTTTAGGGGGTTTTTGCGTTTCGATTTTTAAATTAATTCCGAAATTTTCCTTAAAAGTTTTTCGATATTTACGAAATTTCGTAAATTACGAATCAATTACGAATCGATTTCGAAACAATTACGAATCGATTCGTTAATGGCGGGCGCGATCGCGCAATACGCTAAAAAAAAACCTCCAAATGGGACAGGAAGCTTCCCTCTCCCTCTGTTGTTGACTGTTGGTGTGATAATTTATTTTTTTTTCACTGAGAAAACAAACGACTATAAAACTTGCACTAGACATGCAGAAATAATAACGAAACGATTTCGAATCAATTACGAATTGATTCTGAAACAAATACGGACAATTACGAAACGAACTGAAAAAATTCGTTTCGTTTTTTAGTTGCTCCTGAATGGTTCAATATCGCTTCGTTATAAAAAAAATAACGAATTAATAACGAATTACGAAATTAACGAACAAAACCGCCCAGACCTACTCTACAGTACTCCAGGTGTCAGACTATTGTATTTCAAGAACTGGCCATGCTAATGGTTCTCAAACCCCACCATTGGACGTGACCATCTCACTGCAGTTCAGATGTGACCATAGATTTATTTATTTATTTATTTGCTTTATTTCTATACCGCATTTTTCAGCCCTTAACAGCCCTTAGATGCATTTTGGTTCTATCCTAGTGGAGACTGTTTTGATGACAAAAGTCAATAACACTGTAAATTAGTATTCTCGCATCTGGGGACAAACTGTCCACTGGACTGAAAGGAAGCTCTGGTTTTATTTAAACTCTTTTCCATCCCAAGAAGAAGCCATGGCCTTCAGGATTCATGTAGAAAAATAAGTGACCCTCCATCATCCTATGGACAGGATGGAACAGGACAAACATGTAGGGCAGACAGTGGGACTCCATCTCTGGCCATCCTCCATCCAGAGGGAATAGGAGGAGTTGATTCTTCTGGAGTTACAATACATTTTGAAATGAGGTCATGGGACACTTCCCCCCCTTCTTTCTCTTCATTCCATTTGTATGATGGCAGCAAATCCTACTACTTCTTTCTTGAAGTTCAGTGTTGAAGACAAGCCAAAGTGGAACATTTGCTGGGATTGGGAGCGGCTGCATACTCCGGCCAAAGCAGGGGACCAGTTGAAGGGGGAAGAGACAGTATTTGCAGCAGGAAGAAACAGAACGCCTGGATAACAGTGAGTGGAAAGTGCTGGATCCCTTAAAATGACTTTTTGAAGGGTACAATTGGTTCAGTTGGTGAATGAGAGTGGATAGACAGATGTTTGGGTTGGAAAGGGAGATATGAAGAAATGTAATGCTGTTTCAGGTGGAGCAGAAAAAGTGCAGAAAGCTCCTCTTCATTTTCTGATTCTTTGCCCTTTCTAGGCATGAGGGTCTGTGGAGGTCAGATGTTGCTGTGTCTCATAGCCCTTGCTGTCCTGCCATTTGGTGAGTCTACTCCACGGAAGTCATATCAGTGTTTTTTTCCCCTTGCAGTGTGTATGCTGGGAAGCTACTGTTCTGCCATGGACCATGCTGGCTGGAGGTCCTGTGAGTTTTAGTATGCAAAAATAACTTCCATAGACTTGGCAAAAAATAGACTAAAGAAATAATGTGGACATGAGCAAGGCTTTTAACTAGGTTGGGATGACCTGCTGCAATATATGTATGTAAAGAGAGGGAGGGAGGGAAGGAGAGAGAGAGAGAGAAAGAGAGAACTATTTTATAGTCAATCTATCCACTTGAATTAAATGATTTAAGGACTATCTTTGTGGTCTCTGGTGTACTATTTCTCATTATCAGACATAAATGTAGGGAAAAGCTTAATTCTGTTAAATTGAGATAGGGCTTCCTTTCAAAATGTAGGCAAGTCTCTCGCAGTCTTCTGGTTCAGTTCAGCTTCAGATGAAGTAGACTGCTTTTTGCAGATAAATCTGCTTTGAGATACTTTTGAAGAGCTTGTGTGTGTTTTTTTTAATTTAGTCAATATTAAAATCATATTTAGTCGTGGGGTATTTTCTATGGGTGTTGACCACCACCCCAACATGGAGCTCCTGAATTTTTCATTAGCACAACACTACAGGTTAGTTTGCCAGTACAGACAAAACCTCATCACACACAATAAAATAAGTGTTTCTACACATCTAAGAAACTGCCACTGATGGAGCCCACTAAGGCGACCATGGCTATCATGTCTCCTCTCAGCCTTCTCTTCTTCAAGCTAAACATGCCCAGCTCTTTAAGTCGCTCCTCATAGGGCTTGTTCTCCAGACCCTTGATCATTTTAGTTGCCCTCCTCTGGACACATTCAATTGCAGTGCCCAGAATTGGACACAATATTCTAGGTGTGGTCTAACCCAGGCAGAATAGAGGGGTAGCATTACTTCCCTAGCTCTAGACACTATACTCCTATTGATGCAGGCCAAAATCCCATTGGCTTTTTTTGCCGCCACATGGCATTGTTGGCTCATTTTTAACTTGCTGTCCACGAGGACTCCAAGATCTTTTTCACACATACTGCTCTCGAGCCAGGCGTCCCGCATTCTGTATCTTTGCATTTCGTTTTTTTTCCTGCCTAAGTGGAGTATCTTGCATTTGTCCCTGTTGAACTTCATTTTGTTAATCTGTCAAGATCGTTTTGAATTCTGCTCCTCTCCTCTAGAGTATTGGCTATCCCTCCCAATTTGGTGTCATCTGCAGACTTGATGATCATGCCATGTGAGATGGTTGTCTACATTCTCTACATGATAGCACCGGGGTTCCTCCAGATCCCTCAGTGTTCTCTATGTTTTCAAGTGCTGGGGAGCAGGTCTGCTACATTTTGAACCCTGCTGGGTTATTTTAGGTCAAGGAAGACTTTTCATTAGACAGTTTAACATCCCCTTTAAAGCATCAAATCTTCTCCCAGCCAATTGCAAAATTTAGCACCCATATGCTTCATTGTTAATTTCAGAATTGGCTATGGATTGAGTGCACATAATGCCAATCATCCATGTATGTTCTCCCTTCAACATTTCCAAGCAGCTGTGGGGAAATATCATGAGGGGAAGATGATGACTTCTCCACT
Source organism: Anolis sagrei (assembly GCF_037176765.1). Classification (NCBI taxonomy): domain Eukaryota; kingdom Metazoa; phylum Chordata; class Lepidosauria; order Squamata; family Anolidae; genus Anolis; species Anolis sagrei. The sequence goes on along the minus strand of NC_090022.1, from coordinate 168,499,030 downwards.
CCTACCAATGTTACTAATTAGATTCAAAGAGTATCTTTCATTGGGATAAAGAGTTGCTGGACATGGAGGTTCCATTTAGCCATGAAGGCATAGAGATGCAACCACTTTTTGCATTTATTTCAGGACTGAGTCCTTTGCCCTAGACTTTTCACAGCAATACACCACTATGATTCCCTTTTAATGCTATGGCATGATTCTGTGGAATTGTGGGGTTTGTAATTGTTTGATCAGAAGCACTGCTTTAAGAGTCTAATTATTCCTTCCTAAAATGCCAATTGCATTCCACAGGAGGTATGCCATAGCAGTTAAAACAAAACCACAGTGCTATCATTATGTAATGTGAAATGATCTCTTGTGTTATGGCAGGTCATGAAACACCTGGCTTTGTACTTTCCCTCTCAGTTTGCATACAGAAGGGAAGAGTGCAGTTGGCCATCCAAATTCAGCCATTCACTTCAACCATTCACTATATATAACGGGACTTGAGATCTACAGATTTTGATATCTACAGGGAGAAGGGGGAGGGGAGCTGGAACTAAACCCCAGTGGATACCAAGAGACCAATGTAAATATACTCTCAGGCCATAAAATCAATTTTCTGAATGCATATTATCTGATTAACCGCAATTATGTGAGTCTACAAGTGAAATAATCCAGTTTAAACTAGATAATCAGCATTCAGAAATTACTCATGTCTTGCAGATGCGAGGCTGTGTTTCCTGATTGAGTCCATCCATCTGGAATGTGGTCTTCCTTTTTCCCCATCGTCCTCCATTTTAACAAACCCTTTTAGAATAGAATCATAGAATCAAAGAGTTGGAAGAGACCTCATGGGCCATCCAGTCCAACCCCCTGCCAAGAAGCAGGAATATTGCATTCAAATCATCCCTGACAGATGGCCATCCAGCCTCTGTTTAAAAGCTTCCAAAGAAGGAGCCTCCACCACACTCCGGGGCAGAGAGTTCCACTGCTGAACGGCTCTCACAGTCAGGAAGTTCTTCCTCATGTTCAGATGGAATCTCCTCTCTTGTAGTTTGAAGCCATTGTTCCGCGTCCTAGTCTCCAGGGAAGCAGAAAACAAGCTTGCTCCCTCCTTCCTGTGGCTTCCTCTCACATATTTATACATGGCTATCATATCCCCTCTCAGCCTTCTCTTCTTCAGGCTAAACATGACCAGCTCCTTAAGCCGCTCCTCATAGGGCTTGTTCTCCAGACCTTTTATCATTTTAGTCGCTCTCCTCTGGACACATTCCAGCTTGTCAATATCTCTCTTGAATTGTGGTGCCCAGAACTGGACACAATATTCCAGATGTGGTCTAACCAAAGCGGAATAGAGGGGTAGCAGGACTTCCCTAGATCTAGACACTATGCTCCTATTGATGCAGGCCAAAATCCCATTGGCTTTTTTTGCCGCCACATCACATTTTCTAACGAGTCTTGTCTACTCATGATATGGCCAAAGTACAACAGTCTTAGTTTAGTCATTTTGGCATCTAGGGACCTTATCACATTGGGATATTATCTGTTTTTATCAGTATCCTTCCATATCTTTAAGGACTGGATACATACTGTATTGAGATGGGGGAATATACTTTCCTCGTCATAACTGATTGTTACAATTCAGATGATTTGAAATACTGTGCTCTGACTCATCATACCACAGAAGGCTGGCTCCTCCCAATCCATTCAAAATACCCCCTACATCACTCTATGAACTTGTAAAAAGTATCATTGCTGATGGGAAACAGATTTTCCTGTCACACACAAAAACAGTACTTCAGCAATAGAAAAATCGATAGTATTTCAAAAAACACGATTAGAATTTTGTCTGGAAATAATTCATTTTTGCGACACTTTGCAGAGAGATTCCAACAGAATACAGGCAGGATGGGGCAAATGTCATGTGATGGGACCTGTTCGAAATCATTCTGTCTCAGAAATGGTGGTTTTCATAATATAATAAGGTCCTAGAAGAGTTTAGATTTGATTTGTTCTAGGTTTCATTTATTTTTACATTTTATCTGTTGAACTGATCTCAAGCACCACATTTCAAAGGAGTTTGTCTCCTACTTATTGGTTTTCTTCACAATCCAGCTTTCACAACCATACACAGAAATGGGGAATATGATGACATAGACAAAGGAAGAGGAGCAGGAGCAGGAAAGAAGAAGAAGATATGGGACTAATACATCTCATTGGACAACAGGAAATGAGAGAAATCTACCCCTAAGAAGGGAAATTCACCCCTGGGAGAGTTATCATGGGGAAAAGGGGTCTCAATTGAAGCTTTATAATCAATCCTTGTTTTCACAACAAGCCATTTTTTTCAACATCTAATTGTCACAGGAACAGAAAGTGAGGTGAAATCTTTTGACCAGAGGCACAGATAGCAAAGCTAATGTCACAGGGGTGTTTTCCAAAGCTGAAAATATATATTTTTGGCTGGAGTTACACTTTAAAAATGTACTTGTTCTGACTGACATACAAATTCAACTTACGAACAACCCAAACTTGGCCTGAGTCTAATTGATATACTTCAGTCAAACTTTGCATATCTCTTTGACTGCTTTTGCTACATCTCTCCTCACTATAAACACCGCCCCATTCCTTCTTAGTTTTTAATTTTCTGACTCATGTCTACATTAGATCATTCACCCAAAGTGCTGCAATGTTTATATACTCCTTTTAATGTATTTTTTTTTGTCGTGTCAGGAGTGACTCCTGGTGTGAGAGAATTGGCCGTCTGAAAGGACGTTGCCCAGGGGACGCCTGGATGATTTTGATGTTTTTATCATCCTTTTAATGTATGACACCTAGCTTTTCCTGTGTCAGGTTTTCACATTAGATGTTCCTATAAATATGTATTGTGCACTTTTGGATTTTTTATTTCCCTTTTGAGCATGTCAGCAACTGAACATCCAGTTGTGTCATTAGCCACTGCACTACCCATCCTCCCAGCAGCTCACTGATTGCCATCTGACCTGGAAGTTTAATCTTCTGGTGCTACTGCCCTCAATTACGCTAATGCTACAATATCCTAAGTAGATTAGAGAGCAAACTTTAACAAACTCTGCCAACTTACATTTGTTGTTTCTTTTTATTTGAAAGAATATCATATTGTAGAGGGAGCAAGCTTGAATTCTGCTGTTGAGACCCCTTCTACTAGGACTCCCTGACCACCAGATCACACATGTATCTCGTTTTTTTCTAATTCATATATTTACAATTTTTTAATTTGCATAACAACAAATTAACAATTATTCAAATATAACAGTGATAGAGGGGGAACAATCTGACTTATATGAAAGTGGGAAATTGGATAGGTCGTAGAGAAGGGAGAAAGTGAAATGGGGAGGGGATTGAGAGGTTGTGTAGTGGTGGGAAGAGCTGGGACCTGTGCTGGCGGGGGGGGGGGGGGGGGAGATGGTTGACTTCTGGTTCATTCCACAGAGGTACAGTCTTGTTCTTCTTAAGAAATGTTTTGCTTCGGAAGGTCTCTATTGTCCTAGAGGACTCCTTGTATTTAAGTTTATATATTTAGTTTTATTGTTCCCTTCAAATATAATCTGAGTTGATCCCAACTAACTTGACTTTTCTTGCTCTGATTCTTGATTATATGTGACAACCTGTCCATATTCATGAACTCAGTTATCTTAGAGAACCAGCCCTCAGCGGTGGGGATTTCTTTACCTTTCCATTTCTGGGCTATCAGGGTTCTTGCAGCCGCTGAAAGATATAGAAGGATCTTTTCCTCATTTTTCCTCATCTCGAGGTCTATTATGTTCAGCAAATAATATTCTGGCTTCATCTCGTATTTTAGCTTGATTATATTTTGGGTATGCGTGTAGATTATCAGCCAGAATTTTCTGACTTTCTTGCAGCTCACCATAAATGGTAATATGTACCTGGTTCCCTTCCACATTTCCAGCAGAGACTATTATAATTTTTGTAATACTTAACTAATTGTACTGGGGTATAATGCCATCTATAAAACATTTTGTGCCAGTTTTCGATTATATTAATGGCTCTTGTGAATCTTGGTATGATATTCCAAACCTTTTCCCATTCCTTTAAAAGTATAGAGTGCCCTATATCAATGGCCCACTTGATCCTATTGTCCTTAATTAGACTTTTCTCGGTATCCCACTTAATTATGATCTTAATTAGTTTTGTTTCTTTGCTCATGATAGCATCCCAGCATGTGTCTTTTTCGTTGAAACCTATTTTTTGTCTTCTTTGAAGTGTTCTTTGGATTGCAGGAAGTGAAACCAACTCATCTTCCCATCTATTTCTCTTAACTCATCCATGGATTTTAAACACCATTCATTGTCATGCTTTACTAAAACTTGTTTGTAATTAAGCCATCTCTCACTCGGGATTTCTCTTTTATGAAAAGCCTCTGCTGGTGATAGCCACATTGGCGTTTTGTCATATAAGAATTCTCTATATTTGTTCCATACTTTTAACAGGGGCGCTCTAATATAATGATTTGAAAAATTCCTTTCTATCTTGGCTTTGCCGTACCATAAGTAGGCATGCCATCCCCACCTTATATCATATCCTTCGAGTGTTAGGATTTTCTTTTGATCTAATGTGGCCCAAGCTTTTATCCAGGGCAGGGCACACACTTCAAAATACAATTGCAAGTTAGGTAGTGCCAGTCCTCCCCTGCTTTTAGAATCAGTTATAGTCTTGAATTTGATCCTGGGCTTTTTCCCGTTCCAAATGAAATTTAAAATATCTTTGTTCCACTTTTTAAAAAAGGCATTCGTCTTAATAATAGGTATCATCTGAAACAGAAAAATCATTCGAGGTAGTACGCTCATTTTAACTGCTGATATTCTACCCAGTATTGACAAATTTAAATATTTCCAATTTTCTAGTTTTGTTTTCATAATTTACCAGGTGTTTTCATAATTATCCTTTAGAAGATGTCTGTTGGAAGTTGAGATTAAAATACCCAAGTATTTGACTTTTTTCACTACTTCTATCCCGGAAATTTTTGTTATGACCTCTTTCCTTTCATTACCTATATTTTTGGTTAATATTTGTTTTTGTTTTTGTTTATTTTAAAGCCCAAAATTCTCTATTTTTTGATGATACAGACCACATCGTATGTGAATGCCCTAACCTTGTACTCCTCTGTTCTCACTTTTGTGCCTTGTAGCTCTCTATCCGCTCTTATCTCAACAAGTAAGATTTCTAGCATTAATATAAATAACAGTGGGGAAAGGGGGCATCCTTGCCTAACTCCTTTTTGGATTTCTATCTTTTCCATGTGGAGACCATTGACTATAATTTTAGCTGATTGATTTGAATAGATGGCTGTTATGGCATTTAGAAATTGATGACCTATATCCATTTCTCTCACTATTTAAGCCATGAATTCCCAGTTTGTATTATCGAAAGCCTTTTCAGTATCTAGGAAGAGCAGTCCTATTTCTTTTTGAGGATGTTTTTCATAGTATTCTATGATGGCTAAAATTGTTCTTATATTGTCTTTCATCTGCCTATTTGGTAGAAACCCACTTTGGTCTTTTTTAATTCTTTCATTCAAAATCATTTTAACATTTCTGCTAAAATATTAGCAAATATTTTATAATCACAGTTTAGCAGAGAAATGGGTCGATAGTTTTTCATATTTGTTGGGTCTGTGATCTCATTATGTATTAATGTTATGTAGGCTTCTTGCCACGTTTTTGGGAGACCTCTTCCTAACAAAATATTATTCATATCCTCCTTCAAATATTTAGTCAATTCCTCTTTAAGAATCTTGTAGTATTGTGCTGTTATCCCATCTGGGCCCGGCGCTTTGTTGCTTGCTCACTTATTAATAGTTTTCTTTACCTCTTCCTCCGTGATCGGGGTGTTTAAAAATTCTTTCTCTAGATCTGTTATTATTGAGATTTTTTGGTTAGAAATAAATGATTTATGTCCTCTTTTTCTAACTTGATCTTTCCTGTATAATTTTTTTTATAAAATTCTCTGAATTATGCAGCAATATCCTTTTCTCTTGTGTAGCTTTTCCCCTCTTCTATTATTTGTGTTATATATGATTTTTGTTTTCTATTTTCTAGCCTTCTGGCTAGGAATTTCCCAGGCTTATTTGCACTTGTGAAATGCTGAGCTTTAAGGTATTTAAGAGTCCTGGCCATTTGAGTTGACAAAGTCATATTGATTTATTTCCTGATTAGGTCGATCTCTAATTTAATTTTTTGATTTCTTGGGCAGCGTTTTAATTGATCTTCCTTGACTTTTAATTTTTTTTCAAGTCTTTGTTGTTCTTCTTTTCTCTTTTTATTTTTTATTGCCCCCTGCTGAATGAAGTGGCCCTGCATAACTGCCTTGCTGGCCTCCCATACTAGGTATAAGAAATTTCGTGGTAGCCTGCCCTCTTTGGGGTCTCTGTCTCTTTTTCTCTTCCTAGATCTATCCATCTCACTTTCTATCACCCCGTTGACGTCTCCTAAAATAATTAAATTATCATAATTTTGTTCTTGCATCGTTTTCCTCAGTAGTTTGATAAATTCAGATTTAGCTCCTGTAGGAGCATATATATTGCATATGAGTATGTTTAAGTCATTCAGTCTAATTTTGACCCCCACCATTCTACCATCATTATCCTTAAAAGCTAATTCTGGTTTAAGCTTGTCCTTTATATAAATTGCAACACCTTGTTTTTTTTCAGGAATGGACGAATGAAATAATATTCCTAATTGTTTGTTTACCAAATGTGAGAAGTGTTTTTGTCTGATACATGTCAGTTTCCTTTTATTGGGGCCATTATTTCCGTTTACATTATTAGTTATTATCTTTGTAGCCATCTCCTAACTCTAAATCAATTAAGTCCTTAGTCATCTTGGTTTTGTTGAATTGTTTGCTATAGTCTTCCGGGGATATCTGCCTAGGTCTCTTCTCTACTTTTTTTCATCTTGAATGGGTCCAGGGTTCTTGCTAAATCCATACCCTCTTCTTCTGAGTCTGTTGTTTCCTTAGGAACTAAGTCTTTTTTGTTGTTGTCCTTTTCCAAAGTCTTGTTCTTTTTTGATTTTCTGATAAAAGGCTCTATCACTGTTATATTTGAAAAATGAGCAATAAAAATTATTTAAAAAAACAAAAAACAATTTAACAATTATTAGCATCAGCACAGTTGTCTTTGATCTTGACTGTAAGTACGTGATTAATTAATTAGGGGAAAGTGTTACTGTATTAGTAAGTGCAGGTTGAACACCCTTTCTCTGGAATTCCAAAATCCAAAAAACCACTTTGGGCCCTTCTAGACAAGTCCTATATCCCAGGTTCTAATCCCAACTTTTCTGTTTAATCCAGGTTATCTGGCAGTGGGGACTCACATAACCAAGTTTAAATAAGAAAACCTGGGATCCTGGATATAGGGCCTGTTTGGAAGGGCCCTTAGTAACAGCTTTGCTTTCTGATGTTCAAAGTATATACACTTTGTTTTATGCACAAAATTATGTTACAACATTGTATAAAATTGCTTTTAGGCTATGCATAAAAGATATGAATGAACATAAATGAATCTCATGTTTAGGCTTGGGTCCCATCTCCAAGATATCTTATTTGGATGTTGATGTTCACACAGGTATGGTGTTTTAAAATCTGAGACTACTGAAATCTAAAACGCTTCTGGTCCCAAACATTTAGGATAAGGGATATGCAACCTCTATAGTCAAGTATATTAAAAATACTGTTGACTGTATTATTTCATAAACAGCTTGAGAATGCCCCTAAAAGGAAATATTTATTCTACTAATAAACCATTACATCTAAAAGAGGCAGTTCACACCAGTTGTAACCTGGCACACTCATCTTAGTTTCTTCTGATATGCTCTCTTGGCTGCTGTAACCTTCTTCACATAAATACACTGGATTTTTAAAAAAAGTAGAAATGAGAATTTGTCTGTGGAAACACAATCTATGTGTGTGTGAGAGAGAGAAAGTCAGAAATGACTTGATGGCACATAGCACACTCAAAGAGACAGAGGACGACCACCTCCTTTGTGGGTCTGGACGGATCTCACAACAAAGTAGCCAGCTGTGCATAGATCAACAATTCCTAATAAGCCTGCTGCCTCTTGCCTCTTTTTTTCAGGAGTGTTAAATCAAGATCCAACAGATGATCCAGTAGATACTTTGGGTAAGTTCTTTATTTTTTCACCACATTTGTCTCTATAGTTAGGACCATGTACAATGCATTTAGATGTATTGTTCAAATTCTTTAAAAAGATTGCACCTTAAGGAATAAAAAAACTTGCCTATATGTACTCAGGTATAAGTTTAGAAATTTTTGTCAGCCCCCAAAAATGGGTCAACTTTCTCACAAACTTCAACTCTTGTCAAAAAAAGGAACCATTCCCTTCTCTGAGCAGAATGGAGAAAGTCATGAGTTTAGTCCATCCTGGGAGAATCTAAAAGAAGCACAGACCTAGTCTGCCTTCTCCACTGCAAATACGCTTCTGGCAGGAAAATGGCATCAGTGGCCAAGGTTTACTTGCCCTCTGAGATGACAGTGACCTCTTGACTTGTCCTTGAATCACATAAAAATCCATAATTTTGACTCCCAAATTTTTGCATGACAGGAGGTGACTTACACACAAGTATATGTATAATGAGTTTGCAAATGTAGTTACCAGGCAGACCTAGGACTTAATCACATTGGTTTATGCTCAGTTTATATCAGCATGCATCCCGTACTTTTAAAGGACTGGATGCATACTGTATTCAGATGAGGTGCATATTGATTCTTATTTATGGAAGGCTGGCTCCTAAAAATCCATTTGAATATCTCCTTATGTTACTTTTATATTATGCAGTAACATAGCCTGGAAGTCTCAAATGGTCATTTTCATGAGGTTCTATCTGATGGGATGCATGCTGATTTTATGATCACACATAAAAAAAGTGTCTCAGAACCATTTTAAAATTTAAAAACATGATCGGAATCCCATGTGAAATTACTCAATTTCTGCAATGTATTGCAGATTAATGGAATCAGATTATTGATGGAATGACACAAACATCATGTGATAAGACCCATTCAGAATTGTGTTCAAAGGGTCTCAGAAACAGAGTAAAACACAATGCGAGAAGCTCCCTAGTTAACCGGTGACCTATAGGTTTGTGACGTAAAGCACACAATAAAACAATATGTGCAATTGGTTGTCCACAGCATTTCCTTTTTTATTATTATGCTTCGTGGTAACATTATTTCTTCTCCCTGTAGGTGCAGCTGATCCTGGGGAAACAGCAGCAGATGAAAAAGGTAAGCAATGGGCATGTATTTTGCAGTACATGCCCACATGCTGCTTCTGAAGTATGAGGCACTCTGATATGCTGCCGCCTTCTTTGAATTAGCTCAGACGCAATTCAGAAGATTACTTAGCTCCATGTCTGGCCAGGGTTTGATCTTGCAGAGACTGCAGTTTAAGTGGACATGAATATTTAGACATATCAAAATTCACTGCCAGGAATTTGCTCCTGATCCCTGCACCAAAGTATTGTGTACTATCAAATACGAGGGGTATTTTTTAAGTAAGATCTGTTTTGTTGTAGACAGTAGTAGTTCGCGTGCATACCGCAATGAGCACGTGCATCGTGTACCGGCATGCCTCGGGAACAACTGTGCTCAGTTTCAGCTCTGTAGCTAACCTGTACGGTTCTGCTCTTTGCTTTAAAAATGTTTACGACTATCAACTCACCCTCCGCATGTGAGGTTCGCTCAGTGATACGGTTTTTGTCAGCAAGGAACCTGCCTGCTGCAGAAATTCATCGACAGATTTGTGAAGTGTACGGTGATACTGTTATGAGTGAAAGCAAAGTGCGTCAGTGGGTACGACAATTCAAAGATGGCCGTGACAACGTCCATGATGAGGACCGTTCCGGTCGCCCTTCTTTGATTACAGATGATTTGGTTGCTTTTGGTGGCAGCAAGTTTTCATGAAGAGGGTATTTTAAAATTGGTTCAGAGGTATGATAAGCGTTTGAACAAACTTGGCAACTATGTCGAAAAATAGAGTGAAGTATGTACTTTCTGAAAATAAATTTACTTTTTTGAAATAAACTTTCGTTGTGTACTTATGTTCCAATGGACCTTACTTTAAAAATGCCCCTCGTATGTCCTACAAATTCTCTGAGGATTCAGATATGAGCTAAACAGTCATAGGACATTTGTGTGACAATTAGTGCCCCTTTGCTTTCATTAGTAAAATATTTGATTCTTCATACTTAGCAGAACTTAATTTGCCATTTAAGAAATGGCATGCAATGATGCTTCGTTTTGATATTTGATACAAGTTTTTCCAGCACAGCCATAACTGCTTACAGTCAAGTGATGCTGACAAATTCAAATGCTTTTTGAATTTTAAATGCTGAAGTAAATGCTAACATTCTAAAGACAAGCTCAAATTTTCAAAGTATGTTGTGTATGGGGGATGTTTTCTTTCACCACTGTGGAATTGTAGTGGATTCATGAAGACACAGGATCAGAGAAGGCGCAGGAAGAGAAAACAAATGCAACTCAATTAGGTGAAAAAACCAGATTTATTTTCTGGCCAGGAAAATAAAGGTGGGCAGTTCGTGCTCCTGCAGGTAAAAATGAAACCGCTACCCTGAGTTAACTTTCCATTTCCTTCAAACCATGTGAATTCTTATAAATCAGGTGTTCTATCCTTACTAGCTGATTGGGTGAAGTGTGCTCATGCGTGATGCTAAGTTTCTATTTAACTTTCATTTCTTGGAAATCAGGTGATTTCTGATAAACCCTGAGTACATCTAAGAGTGTTGTCAGATGTACAAGCTGGGTTTAGAAAAGGCTGAGGAACGAGAGACCAAATTGCCAATATCCGCTGGATAATGGAGAAAGGCAGGGAGTTTCAGAAAAACATCTATTTCTGTTTTATTGACTATTCTAAAGCCTTTGACTGTGTGGATCATAATAAATTGTGGCAAGTTCTTGGTGGTATGGGCATAACAAATCACCTTCTCTCTCTCCTGAGGAATCTGTATAAGGACCAAGTAGCAACAGTAAGAACTGACCACGGAACAACAGACTGGTTCAAAATTGGGAAAGACGTACGGCAGGGTTATATACGCTCACCCAACCTATTCAACTTGTATGCAGAACACATCATGCGATGTACGTGGCTTGATGAATGCAAGGCTGGGGTGAAAATTGCTGGAAGAAACATTAACAACCTTAGATATGAAGATGACACCACTTTGATGGCCGAAAGCACGGAGGAGCTGAAGAGCCTTCTAATCAAGGTGAAAGAAGAAAGCGCAAAAACTGGGTTGCAGTTAAACATAAAAAAAGATTATGGCAACAAGAATGATTGACAACTGGGAAATAGAGGGAGAAAACATGGAGGCAGTGACAGACTTTATATTTCTAGGTACAAAGATTGCTGCAGACGCAGTCAGCAGCCAGGAAATCATGAGATGCTTACTTTTTGGAAGGAGAGCAATGTCCAATCTAGATAAAATAGTGAAGTGTAGAGACATCACACTGGCAACAAAGATCCACAGAGTAAAAGCAATGGTATTCCCCCTAGTCACCTACGGATGTGAAAGCTGGACCTTAGGGAAGGCTGAGTGAAGGAAGATTGATGCCTTTGAATTGTAGTGCTGGAGGAAAGTTCTGAGACTGCAAGAAGATCCAACCAGTCCATACTTCAGGAAATCAAGCCCGACTGCTCATTGGAGGGAAGGCTATTAGAGGCAAAGATGAAGTACTTTGGCCACATCATGAGAAGAAAGTAAAGCCTAGAGAAGACAATGATGCTGGGGAAAATGGAAGGAAAAAGGAAGAGGGGCCGACGAAGGGCAAGGTGGATGGATGGCATCCTTGAAGTGACTGGATTGACCTTGAAGGAGCTGGGGGTGTTGACGGCCAACAGGGAGCTCTGGCGTGGGCTGGTCCATGAGGTCACAAAGAGTCGGAAACGACTGAATGAATGAACAACGACAACAACCTCTAAGTGTCCAGTCAGCTTGTGTCTTCATGATTATTAATTATATGCTATATGATCTGCCCAGAGACATACCTCCCCAGTTGAGCAATGAAGCAGGTTTTTCTCAAGCAGTTTCCTAGAATCAAATATTTCTAAAAATCATTTCTTTAAGTCCTCAATCCCCCTTTAGGATGAGGTAATTCTCAGCTTCCAACATGGATCCCACCCCAATGGGAGTAATTAATTTCTTGTCGAAGGCTTTCATGGCTGGAATGACTGGGTTGCTGTGAGATTTTTGGGCTGTATGGCCATGTTATGTGGCCATGCTGTATGGCCGGGAATAAAGACAAATATCCACCCAGAGGAAAAGTGTTCTTATCATACATCATGGGAACCACTGACCGCATAGGGAAGTTGATGAAAAAAACATAACCTACAAACAATCTACAGACCCACTAAGAAAACTCAACAAATGCTACATTCAGCTAAGGATCGGAGAGATCCTCTAACTACTGCAGGCTACCATATACCATGCAGCTATGGACAAGTCTACATAGGGACCACCAAACACAACACCCAAACAGAAATCAAAGAGTATAAAAGACACTGCAGACTAATTCAATCAGAAAAGTCAGCTATAGCAGAGCACATGATAAACCAACCTGAACACAGAAGTTATGGAGCACTCTGATAACCACTATGTCAGACTACACAGAGAAGCCACAAGCACATGGACAATTTCAACAGAAAGGAGGAAACAATAAAAATGAACAAAATCTGGTTACAAGTATTAAAAAACACCAGAATAAAGACAATAAATAATTAACACCACCCAGAAACAGGAGAACTCCACACAGTAAACAATAAAGGCCTAGTTAACACCTCACAAACATAGGATGCCTCCAGGCAACAGAGGTCAGGCTACCTCTATGCAGATACCTACACTAATTGACTTTGCAAACTTTATGGCTACTCAAATGCTAATTCAAGCTTGCTAATAGCAACATTTACAATTGCTTTACACAGACAAGGGTTCTTTCTCCCACACTTAACACACACACACGCACACACACACTCCACTTGCTTCACTGCCAACAGAACCTCTGAAGATGCCAGCCACAGATGCAGGTGAAATGTTAGGAGAGAATGCTGCTGGAACATGGGCATACAACCCAAAAAACCTCACAGCAACCCAATTAATTTCTTTCTGCATTTGTCCTTAAGGTAAATAGCAATGCTATTGCTTATTTTGTATAAACATTTTCCTGTTTTAATTACAGGTGATGTTATGACACCTGCCCCTGGTAAGTTTTCTTTTGCTTACTAGTTCTTACTGACCCAATGTGCAATCCCCATTCAATCAATATTAATTCCCTTGTATGGCTGGATTTTATTAATTGGTTATATGTCTAATTTCACAGATTCCAGGCACTCGATGGTTTTTAACACAAGATTGAATATTTAAGTTGTTTGTATATAAAAACCATATTGCTTTCCTATCTATAATATTTATGATAACTTACAATAGTCCCAGCAGACTGGAGGAGGGCCAATGTGGTCCCAATCTTCAAGAAGGGAAAAAAGGATGACCCAAACAATTACCGCCCGGTCAGCCTCACGTCAATACCAGGCAAGATTCTGGAAAAGATCATTAAGGAAGTGATCTGCAAACACTTAGAAACAAATGTGGTCATCGCTAATAGTCAACACAGATTTACCAAAAACAAGTCATGCCAGACTAATCTGGTCTCTTTTTTCGATAGAGTTACAAGCTGGGTAGATGCGGGGAATGCCGTGGATGTAGTGTATCTGGATTTCAGTAAGGCCTTTGACAAGGTCCCCCATGACCTTCTGGCAGACAAACTAGTCCAATGTGGGCTAGGCAAAACTATGGTTAGGTGGATCTGTAATTGGTTAAGTGAATGAACCCAGAGGGTGCTCACCAATGCTTCCTCTTCATCCTGGAAAGAAGTGACGAGTGGAGTGCCATAAGCAAGGTCTCGTCCTGAGCCTGGTCCTGTTCAACATCTTTATTAATGACTTAGATGAAGGGTTAGAAGGCATGATCATCAAGTTTGCAGATGACACCAAATTGGGAGGGATAGCCAATACTCCAGAGGATAGGAGCAGAATTCAAAACGATCTTAACAGATTAGAGAGATGGGTCAAAACTAACAAAATGAAGTTCAACAGGGACAAATGCAAGATACTCCATTTAGGCAGAGAAAATGAAATGCAAAGATACAGAATGGGGGACGCCTGGCTTGAGAACAGTACGTGTGAAAAAGATCTTGTCCTCATGAGCCAACAATGTCATGTGGCGGCAAAAAATGCTAATGAGATTTTAGCTTGCATCAATAGGAGTATAGTGTCTAGGTCCAGGGAAGTCATGCTACCCCTCTATTCTACCTTGGTTAAACCACATCTGGAATACTGTGTCCAATTCTGGGCACCACAATTGAAGGGAGATGTTGACAAGCTGGAATGTGTCCAGAGGAAGGTCTGGAGAACAAGCCCTATGAGGAGCAGCTTAAAGAGCTGGACATGTTTAGCCTAAATCATAAAATCATAGCATCATAGAGTTGGAAGAGACCTCATGGGCCATCCCTTTATTGACCTTGCAAGCAAAATCCAGAGGAAGGGCAAATTCTGATATATCTGGAGATGACTTGGATCCTTCCAGGCTTTGTCAGATAGTATATGAATTATTCATCTGTTTGTTGATGGGGTGCCTTACAGTTCCATATTGAAACATATTTCATAAGCTTTCACATCTCTGAATATTAATTCACAAGACAGAGTGAGGCTGGAGCTGTAGGCTCATTCGTAGTTGCTCAAGGGTGCCATGTCACCTATCATTATGTAGATGCTTGCATGTCTTGGACTGCTGTGGTAATATAATTTAATTATCATCACATCACTCTTCTGACATGGCAAAAATAGTGCAGTTATTCTTTGAGATGTCCTTGAGATGTCAGACAATGTGCCTTGATTACATCCAGCTTTTTTTGTCGTGTCAGGAGCAAACGTTCCTGTTGTGAGAGAATTGGCCGTCTGCAAGGACGTTGCCCAGGGGACGCCTGGATGATTTTTGATGTTTTATCATCCTTGTGGGAGGCTTCTCTCATATCCCCGCATGAGGAGCTGGAGCTAATAGAGGGAGCTCATCTGCCTCTCCCCGGCTACATCCAGCTAGGATTGCTTTATTTGGCTGCCTTGGGAACTCTTCAGAAACATCAGAAAGTCCCAAACACTGCGGCTAGACTACTGAACATAGGTAACATATAATTTCTTGCTGAGATAGCTTCACTGACTACCAGTCTGTTTCAAGGCAGAATGCAAAGTGCTTGTCATGACCCATAAAACTCTATACGGCTCAGGTCCAGGTTATCTGAAGGACTGGATCTCCCTATATGAGTCTATAAAAATGTTACAGTCTTTGAAGAAGGGCCTTCACACCGTCTGCTCCCAGAATATGGAAGTCTCTGCCGAAGGAGTGTCAGTTGCCCCTCCCTGCTGTCGTTTCACCAACTGACAAAGATATTATTTAAATGGGTCTCCAACTTTTAAATGATTTGGGTACTGAATTGAGTGTTTCAGTTTTTAATATGCAAGGAAGACAAGCACATCTTAAATCTTGTTTGTCATTTTTCATCATTAATAATGTATTTTTATCAGTTGCAGATTAATGTTTTAAGTGTATTGTGTTGCAAGCTTTCTAAAAAGAATTGCATTTCAGACTTCTTTAGCTGTATTGTAAGCCATTTTGGGTGTCATATAGGAGAAAAGTGTGATATCTATCTATCTATCTATCTATCTATCTATTTATTTACGGCATTTATATGCCGCTCTTCTCACCCCGAAGGGGACTCAGAGCGGCTTACAATATATATTTTCATACAATATATTATATTATTAGCATAGTACAATATCAGTATTTATTACTATATTGCACTATACCATTATATTGTAATATTATTAGTAATATTACATGTAATGTAAATATATAATTATAATTATAATATTGAATTATTATAACTAGTATTATATTGTATTACATTATAATATTATAAATATTATATGTATATACAATATACTATATTATATTATTAGTAAAGACAAGATGGAAGTGTCTTCTGCTCCCTTCTGTCTTCGCTCTGGCCAACCAATCTATCTATCGTTTCAGATACTATGACTCTCTGCATATTGCTTGATTGCAGCACTTGCTATTCCCACCATGTTGGCTAAGATTGATGCAACAGGCAGTCAAGCAATGTCTAGAGCAGGGTCCTCAAACTTTTTAAACAAAGGGCTAGGTCACAGTCCCTCAAACTGTTGGAGGGCCGGATTATAATTTGAAAAAAACATGAATGAATTCCTATGCACACTGCACATATCTTATTTGTAGTTCAAAAACACTTAAAAATACAATAATAAAAATGAAGAACAATTTTAACAAATATAAATGTATTAGTATTTCAATGGGAAGTGCGGGCCTGCTTTTGGCTGATGAGATAGGGTTGTTGTTGTTGTTGTGTTATTTCAAGTCTTAGGTTGACCCTGAGCAAGGGCCGGGTAAATGACTTTGGAGGGCTGTATCCGGCCCCCGGGCCATAGTTTGAGGACCCCTGGTCTAGAGGTCCCAAAGTTGCCCATCCATGACCCAGTCTCTCTTCTCTCACTGATCAACCAGATAGAATCATAGAGCTGGAAGAGACCACATGGGCTAGTCCAAATCCCTGCCATGCCTTTGGGAAACTCAACAGCTTAAGTAGAGTACTTTGAAGAAAATAATGGTAATAGCATAAAATTTCAGAGTGCAAGAGGAAACTATAGATATTATTACAAGCTACTCCCATTTTTACTAATTGTATTAGTGAGTAGATCAATAGGTACCGCTCCAGCGGGAAGGTAACGGCGCTCCATGCAGTCATGCCGGCCACATGACCTTGGAGGTGACAACCCCGCTTAGACTACTGCAACGCTCTCTATGTGGGGTTGCCTTTGAAGACTGCTCGGAAGCTTCAAATGGTCCAGCGCTCGGCAGCCAGGTTGCTAACTGGAGCGGCACTCAGGGAGCATACAACTCCTCTGTTGCGCCAGCTCCACTGGCTGCCAGTTTGCTACCGGGCACAATTCAAAGTGCTGGCGTTAGCCTATAAAGCCCCAAACGGTTCTGGCCCTACTTACCTCTCTGAACGCATCTTCTCCTATGAACCGACCAGGACACTAAGATTGTCTGGGAAGGCCCTGTTCTCGGTCCCGCTTGCATCGCAGGCGTGCCTGGCGGGGACGAGAGACAGGGCCTTCTCAGTGGTGGCCCCTCGGCTGTGGAATGCCCTACCTGCAGACATCAGATCGGCGTTTCGGAGGAAGGTGAAGACCTGGCTATTCGAACAAGCGTTTGACTAAACAGTGAAAATGAACATAGGAATATGGAACAATGGATAATGAGAGTGGATTCTGATTTTATTGTTGAGGCGTTATGATTGTTATACTGTTGTTAACTGTTGATGTTATAATCTGTTTTAATTGCATTATACTGTTTTGTGATATTTTGCATTGTTGTGTAAACTGCTTTGAGTTGCCTAAGGGCTGAGAAAAGCGGTATAGAAATAAAGTAAATAAATAATAAATAAATAAAAGTAAATAACGCCGGCTCTTCGGCTTAGAAATGGTGATGAGCACCCCAGAGTCAGACATGACTGGACTTAATGTCAGGGGACAACCTTTACCTTTTATTAGTTAGGAAAATGTCCATCTGGTTTTAATATAATCGATTGGCAGCCACACTTAGTGAGTCTCTCTCCAAATGATTTATCTATCTTTCAAATCTTTGAAAGATCAATATTATTAGCATATCTCTTCTTTCTTCCAGATTGCCATGAAGAGCAATTTCCATGCACACGTCTGTACTCTGTACGCAAGCCTGTGAAGCAATGCATCAGTTATTTGTGTGTTACCAGGTAAGGGAGAAGAAGTCAACTAGCTTGTGGATTCCTTCTCAAAACATAGTTTATGATCAAATGATATTGCTTCTTCTTTATGGAATCTGTGAAAATTGTACAAATGGGTTTCCCTGTGCATGCACAGCTATTCGGAACATCCTAAAGCAGTGCTTCTCAATCTGGGGGTCGGGACCCCTGCGGGGGTCGTGAGGGGGTGTCAGAGGGGTCACTAAAGACCATAAGAAAACATAGTATTTTCTGTTGGTCATGTGGCTTCTGTGTGGGAAGTTTGGCCCAATTCTCTTCTTGGTGGGATTCAGAATTCTCTTTGATTATAGGTGAACTATAAATCCCATCAACTACAACTCCCAAATATCAAGGTCTATTTTCCCTGAACTCCACCAGTGTTCACATTTGGACATATTGAGTGTTCATGCCAAGTTTGGTCCAGATCCATCATTGCTTGAGTCCACAGTGCTCCAAAACGAAAGGACACTGCCCACCAAACCCTTCCAGTATTTTCAGTTGGTCGTGGGAGAAATGTGTGCCAAGTTTGGTTCAATTTCAGCACTGATGGAATTCAGAATGCTCTTTGATTGTAGGTGAACTATAAATCCCAGCAACTACAATTCCCAAATGACAAAATCAATCCTCCCCACAACCCACCAGTATTCAAATTTGGCCATATTTGGGTATTTGTGCTAATTTGGTCCAGTGAATGGAAATACTTCCTACATATCAGATATTTATATGACAATTCATAACAGTAGCAAAATTACAGTTATGAAGTAGCAATGGAAATAATTTTATGGTTGGGGGTCACAACAACATGAGCAACTGTATTAAGGGGTCGCAGCATTAGGAAGGTTGAGAAACACTGTCCTAAAGCTTTAGAAATGAAATATTCTGGTGGAGGCCTACACCTCAATTCCTTTTTTCCGCCGCAACAGCAGCATATAGGAATAGTAGGTTTTTGTTTTCCTCTAACTGTGTGAATCAGCCATAAATATGTATGTAACTCCTATGTGGGTCTTAAGGCTTTGCAACTTTTACAGTAATGAACTTTTCAGAAGTTATTTGCTTATATCCATTTTAGCATTTCATGGGTTTGGTTCAGCTGCATGTCTGTCTTTTCCTCACACCACAATTTCTTTTGACAGCATCCGCCGGACGTACATGATAAATAAGGAAATCTGCTCCCGCATTGTTTGCAAAGAGGATGAAGCCATGCAGGGTGAGTAAATATGACAAGGTGGTAGACATGCTGGCTGCGGATTCTGGGAACTGTAGGCCAAAAAGGTAACTTTTTCCAAAATAGGCAGAATCCAGAAGGATGTAAGTAGTAGCTAACGCTACACCCTGCATGGCTAGTGTTCATCATTGAACACTAATTTCAAGACTGTCTTCTGGTTTAAATTTATTCAATAAATTCAGAGGCCAGCCTGTGTTTTATAGCCTTAGTTGTTTATTTTATTTATTATTTCGAACATTTTTACCCCGTCCTTCTCAACCCCTAGGGGGACTCATTCAACAATTGATTGCCGCTTCATAAAATACAATAGCAAAAATAACAATTAAAACCATGAACATTAAAATAAAAATTAAATGGTATACTTATGATCCATTTAGCTATTGCCAGTCTGGTGGCTATTTATCTAGCCATATACTAATGATTACTCTGCTTCACTTACCCAAATCCACTTCCAAGCCATAGTCAAATATTATCCATAGTTCCTCAGCTATGTGGATCCATAATACAAACCTACTTGCAAGGTTGTTTTAACTATCATGCCACCACAGAGCCTCCCCCCATTTTCTACAGTTTCACCTTCACTGTATATAGTTATTGTGGGAGGGTTCCAAAGTTAGCCCCTTTCCTTTAAGGCTGTCCTTTAAGTGTGGATGTCCAGAGGCAGAGCCTTGTAGCCAGACCCATTGACACCCTTGAAGTCAGCCATACATGCAAGGAGGGTTGAAGGGGCGGGAGAAAGGACCATTCAGCACATTATATTTGAGCTTTTTGCGAGAGAGCAGTACATGTGAAAAAGATCTTGGAGTCCTCGTGGACAGCAAGTTAAACATAAGCCAACAATGTGGCGGCAAAAAAAGCCAATGGGATTTTGACCTGCATCAATAGGAGCATAGTGTCTAGATCTAGGGAAGTAATGTTTTAAAGTAACCCTTTATTCTGCCTTGGTTAGACTACATCTGGAATATTGTGTCCAATTCTGGTATTGACAAGCTGGAATGTGTCCAGAAGAGGGCGACTAAAATGATCAAGGGTCTGGAGAACAAGCCCTATGAAGAGCGGCTTAAAGAGCTGGGCATGTTTAGCCTGCAGAAGAGAAGTCTGAGAGGAGACGTGATAGCCATGTATAAATATGTGAGAGGAAGTCATAGGGAGGAGGGAGCAAGCTTGTTTTATGCTTCCCTGGAGACTAAGACACGGAACAATGGCTTCAAACTACAAGAGAGGAGATTCCATCTGAACATGAGGAAGAACTTCCTGGCTGTGAGAGCCGTTCAGCAGTGGAACTCTCTGTCCTGGAGTGTGGTGGAGGCTCCTTCTTTGGAAGCTTTTAAACAGAGGCTTGGATGGCCATCTGTCAGGGGTGCTTTGAATGCAATATTCTTGCTTCTTGGCAGGGAGTTGGACTGGATGGCCCATGAGGTCTCTTCCAACTCTATGATTCTATGAGAGACAGATGTGCAAAGAATAAGAAAGAAGCACAAGAGAGAACAAAGTAAACAAAGCATTGGTTCAGCAAGACTAATACTCTTTCCTACAAAGACTTTTCATTAGCCCTGGGAGGAGGTGGGATTTGGAACTTTGTTACTATTAAATTCTTGTTAAATGTTCATCTGTGCCACCCCAATCTGTTCTCAGCAAAATTAAGACACCGTCCTTATACAGTGCGTTGGGGGCATAACGATAACGATTACAGGGATCATAGATATGAGGAGACCAGTTCATTGCAAAGCTTTATGTGGGTGATAATGAGCCCAATTACTGCTAAATATTGAGAATGGTAAGGCAAATACACCCTTGCTTATAAACATGTGTTGTGTGAAAACAGCTTTCTCTCAAATAATGTAGTAATTTAATTGTACTCTATGGGGCATGCTTGGATTTAAGTGTAATTGCACCTGCAAATCTGCAGAATATGAGTTGGCTTCTGCTTGTACTGCTCACACTACTGATTTGGGGATGAGATTATTTGAAATGGATGAGATTATTTGAAATGGAAAAGTGGTACAGGAGGAAGGAAGCCTTTACTTTCCCTCCTGTTCACAGGTTTTTAGTGAAATTGCACGTTCTTCCAACAAATACAAGCCCATTGATTTGGTAGTTGTTATAATGAAAACACCTTACATTCAGTGTGTCTACATTACTTGGGATTTGCAATGGGATTTAAGTCCTTCTTTCTACACTCCATCTGTTCCCATTGCAAGGATTCCAACGGGTGTGATTGTAATGTAGCACTAAATAGGAAGCATGCCAGGAATGGCCACCACCCCATTCTCTAATCCAGGGGTTCCCAAACCTTTTAAACAGAGGGCCAGGCCAAAGTCCCTCAAACTGTTGGAGGGCCGGATTATAATTTGGGAAAAAACATGAATGAATTTCTATGCACACTGCACATATCTTATTTGTAGTGCAAAAACAAACACACACTTAAAAACAATACAATAATTCAAATAAAGAACAATGTTAACAAATATAAAAAATATTAGTATTTCAATGGGAAGTGTGTGCCTGCTTTTGACTGATGAGATAGAATTGTTGCTGTTGTTGTTGTTGTTGTTGTTGTTGTTGTTGTGTGCTTTCAAGTAGTTTCAGACTTAGGTTGACCCTGAGTGAGGGCTGGGTGAATGACCTTGGAGGGCCGTATCTGGCCCCTGGGCCGTAGTTTGAGGACCCCTGCTCTAATCCATTCATGACTGAATGTAATTATCTTCATACACATTCTGATAGCTGAAGAATAGGGGCATCCTGCTTTGCCTGACATCAAGGGGAAAGGCGAGGGGCATCGGGGCAAATCTGTTGCCCTGCACAAAGCTCCCTCTTGGCGATGCTTTCCTCATCACCTGGGAAAAGCATAATACTTCTGGCAAGGCCCTGTGCTGGCTCCATTGGAGCCAGCAGAACATGGGAAGCCTCCTATATTGTGGGGAATGCATCCAGGTGGTGGAGGCTCCTTCTTTGGAAGCTTTTAAACAGAGGCTGGATGGCCATCTGTCAGGGGTGATTTGAATGCAATATTCCTGCTTCTTGGCAGGGGGTTGGACTGGATGGCCCATGAGGTCTCTTCCAACTCTAGGATTCTATGATTCTATGACCCTTTCACCCAGGTTGAGGGTGGGGCCTCTGTGATGGCCAGCATGGGACTCCGCCCATTAGACGGGGTGAACGCATTCTAGGACACTAAGTTCTCCCCATTTGATGATGTTCTAAGTCTATGTTTCTCGAGACAGGATTCAAATCCCCAGTCAGCCATAGAAGTCTACCAGGTGACTTTGGTCATGCAACCTCTCTCTTAACAAATCTTGACAAGAAAAACCCATGATGGGTTCCTGCCCCCCAGGTTACTATAACTTCGAAATTACTTGCAGGCAAGCAGAACTACACACTGAAAATTTGTCTCTTCCTTCTGTCCCTCTGGTTTATTTCTAGAGGAGATCTGCCGCCAGATGGCTGGCTTGCCTCCACGCCGCCTCCGCCGCTCTGGTCATCCCCAAGGGCCACTTTGCCGACGGAAGCAACAGCAGAAGGCTCTTGATGCCCAGTGAGCAAGAATTTCTACAGAAGACCATGAGGAGGAGAACCCACTAAACAGTTCCACTGCTGACAACCCAACATAGGTTTGCCTCGTGTGTTGGGAGGCGCTCCATTTCAAAGAGCTTCCTTGCTTGCATCTCCCTCACCTTTGAGATGGGATGCTAGCATTGTCCTGTGCTCTCGCTTCTGCATCACGCTTGCCTCAGGGCTGCTTATATAAGCCCTGTTCTTACACTTACCGTAACATATACAATACATACATACCTGTATACACAACTAGAGGAGTAGAGGCCCATGCTGCTCTACCCCAGTACTTGTTTTCCACTTGTTTTCTAGAGCTAATTTGCCTACAGAGCATGAATGACACATACACTTCCAGTCCAAACTGTGTAGAACTGGCAATGCAGCTTATTTTGAAGATTTAGCAAGCACAAGAAGCATCCACTTAAATCTGTTTAAGACAGATGCTCCACAGAAATGTCACATGATTCTGATCTCCTGAGGAGAGACTGAAGAGGCTGACTTCCAAGGTCAGATTCCACTTGCATGTGGAGAACAAGAGTAGGAATGCATTCTGAGCTCTGTGTTTGATAGTATGTATGGGTCACTCACAATGCATGCTAAGGTCCTGTATGCCTCTTCATAGATTCATTAAATTTGATCTCCAATGATTCCCTGCTTAAGGCATCGAGAATGACCATAATATACTTCTTTTAGAATGTGGGAAGAAAACTCCTATTTCTGTGTCAAGAGTAAGCAGAACTACATTTTAAAAAAAAATTATATATTTTTATTTTATTTGCAGAAAATACCCACACACTACAGATACATGAAATTGCATACTAAACATCTACAACTATTACTAAAGTAGAATCATAGAATCATAGAATCAAAGAGTTGGAAGAGACCTCATGGGCCATCCAGTCCAAGTAATACAAATAACTAGCATTTAACACTAATAGTTAAACAATTCTACTCCCCCAACCACAAAAAGACACAGAAAAACTGAAGTTCTAAATCTATGAAATTCTTAAGTCTCCCTTAAATATGGGAACAAACTACATTGCTTTCAGAACAAAAATTCTTTAAATGTATACTAATCTTTAAGTCCTGGAAGCCGAGTAAACAGAAATACCATTGACACTGCCAACCATGCTGCAAACTCAGATGGGAAATAGGCATTAGGTATATCTTAAACCAGATTGCAATTACTGCTGTTTTGTGGTGTATGAGACGGTTGCAGTGGCAGTCACAACTTTAAACTCAAAATCGAACCATAGTGCAGAGGCATGAAGGATATTTTCAGATTTTCTTGTCCTTGACAAGACATCAAGATATCTCACTAGAAAATGCAATTCAGTTTGCACAAGTAGATTGGACTTTATGCCCCATTGTGCAAAAATCCAACATTCTGCACAGAAGTTTTAAGCTCAAAACACAATTTTCTATCTTAAAATTTGGTGTTTCTGCAATATATATATATATACACACACAACAATATATATATATATATATATTGTCGTGTCAGGAGCAACTTGAGAAACGGCAAGTCGTTTCTGGTGTGAGAGAATTGGCCGTCTGCAAGGACATTGCCCAGGGGACGCCCGGATGATTTGATGTTTTTATCATCCTTGTGGGAGGCTTCTCTCATGTCCTGAGATATATATATATATATATATATATATGCCCATACATAGGTTCCTGAAGTTTTTTTAAAAAAGCACCCTCTCCCCCAACCCTGACACGTTTAATTTTAACCAGCATGGGAAATAGTTTCGAAATTAGTTCTCTTTATATGTAAGAATAACATAAACAAAGAATAATTTCTGTAGCAGATACAGTTTTCAGGAATGATACAATCTGGACCTTTCTTTCCTCAGTGATGGCACAGCCTGGTGCTAAAGGCACTTTGCGACTTGATGTCCTTGATGGATTATTTTGTTGCAAGAAAAAGAGGGAAAAAATGGAAGGTGGGAAATGGAAGAGAATATGTTTTAAGTAGGGTGACTGCAGAAGAAAAGCCTTAGCTGGAAACACTCCTAGAGGTGGGCTACCATAACAAATGCCCTGTAGCTGGAAATAGTTTGCCAAAGTGTTGGAAAGGGGTGTCATGGCACCTTCACTGCTGACATTCCCAGTCACTTACTGTTTTCCTTCATTGTCTTTGCCTAGATTAAAAAAAGAATAAGAAGAAAGGATAGCTGGTCTGATAACAATAGGTTACCATGCACAATGTTGATTTTATCACGGGAACACATTACCTGAATCAAGACTGTTGGTACGTCCAGTTCTGTGATTACTGTTCTGATTCTTATGTTGTGGGTCATTCTCTATATCCCAACACCTTGCTACCGTTTTCACCACAAACTGAATGTTGGGCCTTCAAAGGCAAAATCATATGATCTGTTACTACATAGCAGCCCCTCACCACTTTCAGATGTTTTTTTTTTTGGGGGGGGGGGTGTATTGTTTCAAGCCATAATGTATCTCAAAGGGAAGCTTTCCATTTATTTCTCTGGAGGCTTAGAATTTCCTTTGCAGAAGCTCTTTTCCTCTCTCACACTTTAAACATGTACAGCAGAGTAGTTTTTGCAATTTTTCATTGATAATCCAGGCACCTGTGTTTTGCTTGATGGTTTCTTACTTTTCCTCCCTTTCCAAATCCCTATCTAACATGGATCAAAACTGATCCATCTTGCCATTTGGTGCTAGACAGCTAAATCTATATATGATACGTTGCACTAACTTGCCAACTTGCCAACAATGGAGAGCAGCTGAACAACAGTAAAAAGAATTACTGTACGAGTAGAACTTTGTTGTCCAATTTGAACTGCTTGGAATGGATAAGTCACTGGGTTGGGATTTGCGTGAAGGGCACTCAATCTCATTCAGAATGTAGAAGTGTGTTAGAACTTGCTAATACGGGAAAGTTAACAGATGAAACTTTGATGTCTGTAGTATAGCTGGATCTCAGTCTACTAGGATGTTTCTTTCCACTGATTAGACTCATGACAAACAGGAGCGTTGCAGGAGGATTATAAATCCATGTTCACAACTCACATAAAGGAATTCTCTTGGCTTGTAATGTGTAGACATTTATGTTCACAGTTTTACACAGGTTGAATGGCTTAGCACAAGGGTAATAGATATGGCCTGCTCAACCTGGGATTTTACAATATTCCCTGAAGAAGTGGGTCACTACCATGGCACACATCAGATTGCCATAAGAAATTAGTACCTGGTTGTGATGCTAGTATATTGATGTGAACTAGCGGAATGTATTTACAGGGAAGGATCCTCTCTTAGAAAGCGAAGGTGCTATTAAAGGGGTCAACGAGTTCAGACAAAACAGGTAAAGCAATCTTAGCACTTGAATGAAAGTGTGAATGTTTTCTACTGAAAACTATTGTTTGAGGTATCATCAGGTGATAGGTAAGGTATATATTTTGAACAGCTCATCCATACCTTCACATACTCTTCTGTAAATCAGTAGTTCTCAACCTGTGGGTTCCCAGATGTGTTGGCCTTCAACTCCCAGAAATCCTAACAGCTGGAAGACTAGCTGGGATTTCTGGGAGTTGTAGGCCAAAACATCTGGAGACCCACAGGTTGAGAACCATTGCTGTAAGTGATGAAGCAGCCTATGATACAATACAGTGGCATTTTTAAAAAAGCAGCCACCTCTGTTTCTTTTTCTTAGCCTTTGGCAGTAGCACTGATGGGCAGAAATTATATAGCTGAAGCTTTTCCTGTCAGATTAGTCTCTTTCACAGACATTTGTAGCACTATGATTCTCCCTAGTTGTCCATTGTGAAAGAAACACAATATCTGTGTGTCCCTCTAGAGAAGCATGTGGGCAATTTTGACAAATCCTTGGTTTCCAGAGCACTTGCAGCTGGATAAAGGCTCCCAGTAGACCTAAAATGGCTTAGATCAGGCATCATTTGATAGTCCTTCCCCAAAATGGGTTTGTAAAGCTCTCCAAGGTTCCCTGTGAGTAGTCAATGCTGCCTCTCTTATCAGAAGCATTTCTACAACAGTTTTCAATCTGCTCCAAATGCTAAATATAGAACCAAATGTAAACACATATGAATGTATTTCATAGTCATTGTACTATGGGAGTTATTGTATAGAACTCCCATCCACATGTTCTGTGAAAATGCCAGATATTCCTCATGCTGCTTTACTGTCTTACTTTATGCAGGGCTGTGGAATGGAGTTCCTAGAAAAAATATTACATGAATAAACTTTTTATATATTTTTTGGAATATATGCATCAGTATATTAAAATTCAAACTAAGTTTCTATTACTCTGTGCATATTTTGGTCTGTATCTCTCTTTTCCATCCGGATCTGCATTTGTACTCATGAGATTGAGAATACATAAAATAAAGCGCGATCCCTGGGGAAGGCAATGGCATACCACCCCAGTATTCTTGCCAAGAAAACTAAATGGACCAGTACAACCAGAGATATTTAGAAAAGGCAGAGGAATGAGAGACCATATTGCCAATATCCGCTGGATAATGGAGAAAGGCAGGGAGGTGTTTTTTAAAATCTATTCTAAAGCCTTTGATTGTGTGGATCATAATAAGTTGTGGCAAGTTCTTGGTGGTATGGGCATACCACATCACCTTGTGTTTTTTAAGATATTTTTATTATATTATACACACAGATCAGTAAGCCAAATCAGTAAGCCAAATTCCATATAAAACCTAAATAATTCAACAAATATTAAAGATATTATACTAATTTACACTGGTGTATATTACCTTATCTCCACCTTCCCTCCCTCTCCCTCCCTCCCTCCCTCTTCAACCACAGTGTATTTCTAGCTAATCTTGCAGATCCAGCCACTGGTAGAGTCTTTGTGTTTTTTCTTTGATGTGATCGTTGGCTCCTCCATTTTTCACCCAGTTGAAGTAGACCTTCCATCTGTTTGTAGTGATCTTTTCTTTGTCCATTCTTGGTGTTTGCTTGGTCATAATTCTCGTAATGTCTAACAGCACTTGGTCGTACATATAATCATTCCAATTAGTTAACGTCGATTTCTATTTGTCTTTCCATCCTCTGGCAATCACTGCATGGGCTGCTCTTATTGTTACCTTAAATAACTCCTGGCAATTAATTATTATACTCGGATGATCCAGCACTCCCCAAAGTAGCAAATCATTATTAATTTGAATTCTTATCTGGAATATCTCCTGAATTTTTACTTGTATGATTTGCCAGAATTTTTTTTATTTCAGAACACTCCCACCACATGTGTGAATAAGTACCTTTTTCTTTATTACAATGCCAACACTTTGAATTCTTTCCTTTTACCATATAAGCCAATTGTTCAGGAGTTCTATACCATCTTAATATCATCTTTTTTTCTAATTCATTCTATTTTTCTATTTTTATTTTATTCATGTTCCTAATTATTTCCTCTATTTCTCTTGTCTGTAACGATTTAACTCCAATCCATTTATTACTTATTGCTCTAATCATAAACTCTTTATCTTCTACCATTAAATTATATATTTTTGCCACTGTTCCTTTACTTGTCTTTTCTCTTGCATTTAGCAATTTATCTACCTTTAGTTCTTCAGTGGGTTTTGCACCCTCTTTTTTTACTTTTTCCCAAATCCCTCTTAATTTTAACCAATTTTCTTTCCCCCCATTTTCCAAAAATTCTGGCCAATTAATTATCTCTCCATCTTGTTTCCACATATCTTGTACCCTCCTTAATCCCTTTTCTTCTAAGTTATTTGCTAACCTTTCGGGGAGTCCCATGCTCTTAATAGGGGTCTTTCCTGATATTTTATATGCCCATAGTTTTTGCCATTTTTGCCAACAGTCATATGCTACCTTTCTCGGCCCTGTTAGATTTTCCTTTATTTTGTTAATATCTCTGGTGTATAGCCCGTATTTTCCCCATCCTAGATTTATTTCATTCTCTACTTTTATCCATTTATCTTCTCCCTTTAAACTTATTTCTAGTAGTGGTCTTAATTGGAAAGCCTCATAATAACATTGTAGATTTGGAAACCCCCATCCAAGGATTCTCTTTGGGGTATATTGAATCTTTTTCATTATTCTGTTTCTCTTTTTCCCATATATCCATTCTCTCAAAGTGTTGTCCCATTCTTTTAATTGTTTATATTCTATCACCTTGTCTCTCTCCTGAGGAATCTGTATAAGGACCAAGTGGCAACAGTCAGAACTGACCATGGAACAGCCGACTGGTTCAAGATTGGGAAAGGGTTGTATACACTCACCCAACCTACTCAACTTGTATGCAGAACACATCATGCGATGTACGGGGCTTGATGAATGCAAGGCTGGGGTTAAAATTGCTGGAAGAAACATTAACGACCTTAGATATACAGATGATACCACTTTAATGGCTGAAAGTGAGGAGGAGCTGAGAAGCCTTCTAATCAAGGTGAATGAAGAAAGTGCAAAAGCTGGGTTGCAGCTAAACGTTAAAAGAAAAACCAAGGTTATGGCAACAAAAATAATTGATAACTGGGAAATAGAGGGAGAAAATGTGGAGGCAGTGACAGACTTTATATTTCTAGGTGCAAAGATTACTGCAGACGCAGACCACAGCCAGGAAATCAGGAGACACTTACTTCTTGGGAGGAGAGCAATGTTCAATCTCGATAAAATAGTTTTTTTTTCTTTTTTTTAATTTTATTATTACTATTGTATAATACATAGAAACATTCCATCTTTGAAAATAACATTCAAAATACCAGTTTTTTCCCCAATCCCGCCACCAGCACACCAACCCCCCCCCCCCCCGGGAACAAATAGATACTTTAGCTGTGTTTATTACAATTGTTCAATCATGAGAATAGTTTTGTTCAACACCGTATATTTATCTTTCCCCTTTATTCTATATATGAGACTCTTCCATTTTGCTTTCCATGTCTTTTTGCTTTGACCCGTCATATAGTAACTTTTCCTTTCGCTAATATAATCTTGAAGAAGGTAATCTGCTAAATATTTGTACCAGGTTTTTGTATCCCATTTCTTGTGGTCTTTCCAGCCCAGGGCCACTGAGGCTTTAATTCCCTCTATCATATGTTTTATTATTTCCTCACTTTCCTTATATTCCTCTTTATTTTCGAATTTCTCAGTGAAAAATTGGGCCTTATTCCATTCTATCTTGATCTCTAATAGCTCCTCCATTTCTTTCCTGATTATTTCTTGGAACTTTTGGATTTTTTCACATTCCCACCACATGTGGGCATATGTTCCTATTTTACCACAGTTGTGCCAACAACTCGATAAAATAGTGAAGAGTGGAGACATCACACTGGCAACAAAGATCCACATAGTCAAAGCAATGGTATTCCCCATAGTCACCTACGGATGTGAGAGCTGGACCTTAGGGAATGCTGAGCGAAGGAAGATCGATGCTTTTGAACTGTGGTGTTGGAGGAAAGTTCTGAGAGTGCCTTGGACTGCGAGAAGATCCAACTAGTCCATACTTCAGGAAATAAAGCCTGACTGCTCACTGGAGGGAAGGATAGTAGAGGCCAAGATGAAGTACTTTGGCCACATCATGAGGAGACAGCAAAGCCTAGAGAAGACAATTATGCTGGGGAAAGTGGAAGGCAAAAGGAAGAGGGGGCGACCAAGGGCAAGATGGATGGATGGCATACTTGAAGTGACTGGATTTATCTTGAAGGAGCTGGGGGTGGTAATGGCCGACAGGGAGCTCTGGCGTGGGCTGGTCCATGAGGTCATGGAGAGTTGGAAACGGCTGAACGAATGAACAACAAAATGTCTTTCCTCCTTTGACTGAGCTCCAGAATATTGCAGCAAACAAGCAACTTTTGGAAGGCCTGGTATATGGATTAGGTATTGACAAATTTGGGATCCACAATAGGGAACATAATCCAAATGACTGCATGCTTGTGTTGCCAAATGGATGATGACTTGCAGTTAATGATTCATCTTGCATGCCTTCCTACTGAGAAGGCTTGAGTATGTATTTCTCTAAAACAAAGTAAACATATCTAAAATATCTTATAGACACACACACTTAAAATACATATGTTCCAAATGTTCCCCCACCTATAGAAGACAAATTTGAATTCCCATTGTTCTTACATCCGGGTACATCTGCGTTCTGCCCTAGTAAATTACCCCCTTTGCTATTGTTATTTGTGACTTATAATGGTGGCCTCATTAAAATGTTAGTGTGAATTATTGGATTTGACACTTAAGGTTTCAAGTCCCATGACCATAGCCATGACCATAAAAGTTGTGAAATAGAACACCCTGTAATGCATGAACATGGAGTACCAGTATCAGAACTGTGGAAAGTGACTTTCCCATGCAGATATTTTTGATTGTATAAATGATACTGTTAAATTGCAAACCAACATTAAGAGGGATTACCCTCCAGTTACACAAAATTCTTTCTATGGCTGCCAGCTTTTGAACTGGGGAACTTGTAATTCTGCATTTAAGAACACCTTGGTCTTCAGTAATAAGCAAGATGTAAACATGAAAACACTTTAACTGACAGAGTACTTCAAAGTGCTGATTGCTAATTACAATTACTTTACATACCCCCAAATCCTCAGACAGTTGTAAGAGGAACTGCTCCTCAACAGAAGCCCCTTTTATACAGCCCTATATCCCAGGACCTGATCCCAGATTATCCACTTTAAACTGAACTATAGAATCATAGAATCATAGAGTTGGAAGAGACCTTATGGGCCATCCAGTCCAACCCCCTGCCAAGAAGCAGAAATATTGCATTCAAAGCACCCCTGACAGATGGCCATCCAGTTTCTGTTTAAAAGCCTTCAAAGAAGGAGCCTCCACCACACTCCAGGGCAGAGAGTTCCACTACTGAACAGCTCTCACAGTCAGGAAGTTCTTCCGCATGTTCAGATAGAATCTCCTTTCTTGTTGTTTGAAACCATTGTTCCGCGTCCTAGTCTCCAGGGAAGCAGAAAAAAAGCTTGCTCCCTCTTCCCTGTGTCTTCCTCTCACATATTTATACATGGCTATCATATCTCCTCTCAGCCTTCTCTTCTGCAGGCTAAATATGCTCAGCTCTTTAAGCCGCTCTTCATAGGGTTTGTTCTCCAGATCCTTGATCATTTTAGTCGCCCTCCTCTAGATACATTCCAGTTTGTCGATATCTCTCTTGAATTGTGGTGCCCAGAACTTGACACAATATTCCAGGTGTGGTCTAACCAAAGCGGAATAGAGGGGTAGCATGACTTCCCTAGATCTAGACACTATGCTCATATTGATGCAGGCCAAAATCCCATTGGCTTTTTTTTGCCGCCACATCACATTGTTGGCTCATGTTTAACTTGTTGTCCACGAG
This sequence comes from Anolis sagrei, assembly GCF_037176765.1. Classification (NCBI taxonomy): domain Eukaryota; kingdom Metazoa; phylum Chordata; class Lepidosauria; order Squamata; family Anolidae; genus Anolis; species Anolis sagrei. Next base: position 168,466,987 of record NC_090022.1, on the reverse strand, counting down.
ACCACTGGTCTAGAGCAGGGGTCCTCAAACTTTTTAAACAGAGGGCCAGGTCACAGTCCCTCAAACTGTTGGAGGGCCAGATTATAATTTGAAAAAAAACATGAATTCCTATGCACACTGCACATATCTTATTTGTAGTTCAAAAAAACACTTAAAATACATTAATTAAAATGAAGAACAATTTTAACAAATATAAATGTATTAGTATTTCAATGGGAAGTGTGGGCCTGCTTTTGGCTGATGAGATAGGGTTGTTGTTGTTGTTGTTGTTGTTGTGTTAGTTCAAGTCTTAGGTTTACCCAGAGCAAGGGCCGGGTAAATGACTTTGGAGGACTGTATCCGGCCCCCGGGCCATAGTTTGAGGACCCCTGGTCTAGAGGTCCCAAAGTTGCCCATCCATGACCCAGTCTCTCTTCTCTCACTGATCAACCAGATAGAATCATAGAGCTGGAAGAGACCACATGGGCTAGTCCAAATCCCTGCCATGCCTTTGGGAAACTCAACAGCTCGAGTAGAGTACTTTGAAGAAAATAATGGTAACAGCATAAAATTTCAGAGTGCAAGAGGAAACTATAGATATTATTACAAGCTACTCCCATTTTTACTAATTGTATTAGTGAGTAGATCAATAGGTACCGCTCCAGCGGGAAGGTAACCACGCTCCATGCAGTCATGCCGGCCACATGACCTTGGAGGTGACAACCCCGCTTAGACTACTGCAACGCTCTCTACGTGGGGTTGCCTTTGAAGACTGATCGGAAGCTTCAAATGGTCCAGCGCTCGGCAGCCAGGTTGCTAACTGGAGCGGCACTCAGGGAGGATACTACTCCTCTGTTGCGCCAGCTCCACTGGCTGCCAGTTTGCTACCGGGCACAATTCAAAGTGCTGGCGTTAGCCTATAAAGCCCTAAACGGTTCTGGCCCTACTTACCTCTCCGAACGCATCTCCTCCTATGAACCGACCAGGACACTAAGATAGTCTGGGGAGGCCCTGCTCTCTGTCCCGCCTGCATCGCAGGCGCGCCTGGCGGGGACGAGAGACAGGGCCTTCTCAGTGGTGGCCCCTCGGTTGTGGAATGCCCTACCTGCAGACATGAGATCGGCCCCCTCGCTGTTGGCGTTTCGGAGGAAGGTGAATTCGAACAAGCGTTTGACTAAACAGTGAAATTGAACATAGGAATACGGAACAATGGATAATGAGAGTGGATTCTGATTTTATTGTTGAGGCGTTATGATTGTTATACTGTTGTTAACTGTTGATGTTATAATCTGTTTTAATTGCATTATACTGTTTTGTGATATTTTGCATTGTTGTGTAAACTGCTTTGAGTTGCCTAAGGGCTGAGAAAAGCGGTATAGAAACAAAGTAAATAAATAATAAGTAAATAAAAGTAAATAACGCCGGCTCTTCAGCTTAGAAATGGTGATGAGCACCCCAGAGTCAGACATGACTGGACTTAATGTCAGGGGACAACCTTTACCTTTTATTAGTTAGGAAAATGTCCATCTGGTTTTAATATAATCAATTGGCAGCTACACTTAGTGAGTAGTAGTAGTGTGTTTTCAAGTCATTTCAGACTTAGGTTGACCCTGAGCAAGGGCTGGGTAAATAACCTTGGAGGGCCGTATTTGGCCCTCAGGCCATAGTTTGAGGACCCCTGGTCTAGAGGCTGCAATATCTTCAATGTCAGAGGTTAAGGAGACTCAATCAAAGGTTAAAATAACTAAGTCAAAGAAACCTAAGGTTGAAGAAATTAAATTTATTTATTATTTATTTATTTAAAAGTTTTGTATACCGGCCTTCTCACCTCTCTTGAGGGACTCAGACCGGTTTCCAACCATAATATCACATACAATCAATAAAACATCATAATACATATTACAGTAAAACATTAAAACAGCAATTACAATCAATAACTATAATGGTCAGTCGTCACACTAAAATCGTTGCTCATCTTCCTCCATCCATATCTCAGGGTGTTGGCTCACTCGTCTAATGCCTGTCTCCATAACCAAGTCTTCACCTGTTTCCTAAATGTCAGGATAGACAGGGCGGTTCTGATCTCCAGTGGGAGAGAGTTCCAGAGGCGAGGGGCCACCACCGAGAAGGCCCTGTCCCTCGTCCCCACCAGATGTGCTTGCGAGACCGGTGGGACCGAGAGCAGGGCCTCTCCAGATGATCTTAATGATCTTGATGGTTCATAGGGGAGAATACGTTCAGAGAGGTAAACAGGGCCAGAGTTGTTTAGGGCTTTATAGGTTAACACCAGCACTTTGAATTGTGCTCGGAAGCTAATTGGCAGCCAGTGGAGCTGGTGTAATAGCGGAGTGGTGTGCTCCCTGCACCCAGCACCCATTAGTAGTCTGGCTGCCGAGCGTTGGACTAGCTGCAGCTTCCGGGCAGTCTTCAGAGGCAACCCCACGTAGAGAGAACTCCCAAACTGCGAACCTGCACCTTCAGTTTAAGTTTAAGACTTGGAGAAATAAACTTGAAGCATTATGGAACCAACTCTGAAGTTTAAAGAAGAAAAGAGACTTAATAGGAGGTGCTAACAGAAGTCCAAGCCAGACACAAAGAAAAGGCTAGAAAAGAAGAGATCTTCTGAAGATCACAATTCAAGAGAGATATTGACAAACTGGAATGTATCCAGAGGAGGGTGACTAAAATGATCAAGGGTCTGGAGAACAAGCCCTATGAGGAGTGGCTTAAAGAGCTGGGCATGTTTAGCCTGAAGAAGAGAAGGCTGAGAGGAGATATGATAGCCATGTATAAATATGTGAGAGGAAGCCACAGGGAGGAGGGAGCAAGCTTGTTTTCTGCTTCCTTGGAGACTAGGACGCGGAACCATGGCTTCAAACTACAAGAGAGGAGATTCCATCTGAACACGAGGAAGAACTTCCTGACTGTGAGAGCCGTTCAGCAGTGGAACTCTCTGCCCCGGAGTGTGGTGGAGGCTCCTTCTTTGGATGTTTTTAAACAGAGGCTGGATGGCCATCTGTTAGGGGTGATCTTGGCAGGGGGTTGGACTGGATGGCCCATGATGTCTCTTCCAACTCTTTGATTCTATGATTCAATGAAGAAATCAAGAAAAATCCAGTTAAGTTCCAAGCTTCCATCTGTCCCTTCAAGTAATCGTTTGTTAGTCAGACCCTGGGAGGCTTTAGGGTACTGATCTTCAGCACAATTACATTATTTTTTTTGTTTACTGTTACATCTTTTGTTGTGAGTTTCACACTCTGTTCTTGCCAAGTATAGGCACATGAGAGAGTTAACTTGGGGGACAGAACAGGCACCCTATGACTATATTTCCCAAACAAAAGATCTGATGTCTTTAAATAAATAATATCTTGAATTGTACTTATAAATTCAACAATGCAAGACTTTGTGGTTGCAGATTACCAAGGACTTCTTTTCTACATGTGGGGAATTGCTAGAACAAAAGGGTATTAAATAGTGCCATCTGCTGGCTGCAAATCTAAATATGAAGCTTTTCAAAATGAGATAAAAATATAAATACGGATTTTTAAAGTTGGAAATACCCTTCCCTCCCCCCCCTCCCCCTATTCTGGAGATAATAAGATAAAATGAAAAAAAAAACAAAAACACCCGTCTAATCAAATGACCGCTTGACAGGATTCCACTTTGTATCTGAGGTGGGTAGTCTATTTTGATCTTTTACTATTATTTTGATTATTCTTTTGCAATGGGGAAGCTGGAGGAAACTAGTTCAAATTGATGCATATAACCAGGCCTGTAGAGAGGGGGGGGGGGGGGGGTTAAGGGTTCAACCCCCCCCCAAATGTTTCAGATTTTGAAAAAAAAACTGGTTTACTCATGAACTTACTGGTTAACCAAATCCCCATGCTAAGTCTATGAGATGCAAAAAATTAAGAGTCCCTCCAGAACTGCAAGCACTATCTCAGGCAAATATTGACAATTTATTCACACTGTCATTACTTGCAGCAATAGCTGATGTAGCGAAGCAACCAAGTTGGGAGGGGGGTTGAATGCTCTCATTAAGGAGACCAGATTTGGTGGAGGTGGTTGACAGGGGCAGAGCTGCAGGCTATTGAAGGCTGCTCTGCCCCCTGCTGTGCTCTTTGCTTCAGTGTGAGCTAGGAGGCAGGTTTCAACCCCCCCCTGTGAAATTTTCAACCCCCCCCCCCCCAAAAAAAATTTCAACTCCTCCCGAAATTTTTTTCTGGCTATGGCCCTGTATATAGCGATGTTATTCATAGAGGGGGGAAATATTGTCTTTAAAAATTCTATGATAATACTTACATTGCTGGAAAAAGTAATAAATATATAGATTAAGAGCCTCCGGTGGTGCAGTGAGTTAAAGCGCTGAGCTGCTGAACTTGCTGACTGAAAGGTTGGCAGTTCAAATCTGGGGAGCGGGGTGAGCTTCTGCTGTTAGCACCAGCTTCTGCCAATCTAGCATTTTAAAAAACTGCCCATTTTGTGCATTCATAATGAGCAAATACAAGTCAAGAAAATGGGAAAATCAAAGTTTACTCTTAAGTAGCAGAGTCAAGGAGAAAATTAAACAAGCAGCTTCAAAAACACAAAACCTCCAGCTTAAAAATAGCTCAGTCCATCTGGAGCAACAAACTCACAGAAGGAATCCCACTGGAGCATTGCAGCACACCCAAATACCTGGGAGTCACTTGGGACCATGCTTTGATCTACAAGAAGCACTGCCTATCAAGCACAAAGTGGGCGCTAGAAACAATATCATACCAAAGCTGACTGGCACAACCTGGGGATCACAACTAGACACAGTGAAGAAATCTGCCCTTGCGCTTTGCTACTTTGCTGCTGAGTACGCATGCCCAGTGTGGAACACAACTCACCACGATAAAACAGTAGATGTGGCCCTTAATGAGACATGCTGCATTATCACGGGGTGTCTGCGCCCTACACCACTGGAGAAATTACACTGTTTAGCTAGTATTGCACCACCTGACATCCGCTGGGAAGTAGCAACCAATAATGAAAGGACAAGGCAGTGACATCTCCAGCTCATCCCCTGTTTGGGTATCAGCCAGCATGTCAATGACTTAAATCAAGAAATAGTTTTCTAAGATCTACAGAGACACTCGCTGGAACACCCCAGCAAGCAAGAGTCCAAAAGTGGCAGGCCCAAACCTCCATCAATGGCTGATACCAAATGAGAGACTCTCCCCCTGGGCACACAGAAAACTGGGCGACTTGGAAGGCGCTGAACAGACTGCGCTCTGGCACCACGAGATGCAGAACCAACCTTAAGAAATGGGGCCACAAAGTGGAATCCACGACATGCAAGCAAACTACAGACCACCTGCTGCAATGCAACCTGAGCCCTGCTACATGCACAATGGAGGACCTTATTGCGGCAACACCAGAAGCACTCCAAGTGGCCAGATACTGGTCAAAGGACATTTAATCAACTACCAAGCTTGCAAACTTTGTGTTTTGTTTGTTTGTTAAAAAAATGCAATACAACTGTTTGGTTTGCTCCTGACATGATAAATAAATAACAAACTCACATAAAGTTCTTTGCATTAAATTCATGCATCTTCTTTGAAGATTTCTTCTTCATTCAGTGGTATGAGGAGACAAGCATAGTAGGCTCTCAGCCAGGAACTTACTCCAAGTTAGTTCTGAAGCAAGTGATTCAGTAAGTCCCAAAAAACATTACAAACATTCCCCAAGTTATATCCCATTCAGGGAGTGGTTCAAGCTTGTTATCCTTGTTTGTTTTAATCTAAGCATAGTGTCTAGATCTAGGGAAGTAATGCTACCCCTCTATTCTGTTTTGGTTAGACCACATCTGGAATATTGTGTCCAGTTCTGGGCACCACAATTCAAGAGAGATATTGACAAGCTGGAATGTGTCCAGAGGAGAGCGACTAAAATGATAAAAGGTCTGGAGAACAAGCCCTATGAGGAGCGGCTTAAGGAGCTGGGCATGTTTAGCCTGAAGAAGAGAAAGCTGAGAGGGGATATGATAGCCATGTATAAATATGTGAGAGGAAGCCACAGGGAGGAGGGAGCAAGCTTGTTTTTTGCTTCCCTGGAGACTAGGACGCGGAACAATGGCTTCAAGCTACAAGAGAGGATATTCCATCTGAACATGAGGAAGAACTTCCTGACTGTGAGAGCCATTCAGCAGTGGAACTCTCTGCCCTGGAGTGTGGTGGAGGCTCCTTCTTTGGAAGCTTTTAAACAGAGGCTGGATGGCCATCTGTCAGGGGTGATTTGAATGCAATATTCCTGCTTCTTGGCAGGGGGTTGGACTGGATGGCCCATGAGGTCTCTTCCAACTCTTTGATTCTATGATTCTATGATTCTACCCAACTATGAATTGTGATTGACCTGGTGTTTTTCCCTTAACACACACACACACACACACACACAAGAGGCGATTCCACAGAAACTTAGTCAAATACATGCATAAGCGGTAATATCCCTCCCTCTCCTTCACAAGTCTTCTAAGTCCAGTGGTCTTTCCTTTTTTTCAGCCAAGTTACAATCAATAAGAAGTCACAATAGCTGGCCCAGCTGACTTATCCAGACCCCACAAATAAGAGGTCCCTTTCCTTCAGTCAGACCTTAAAAACAAGATTGTCATAATGACTAGTACTTCTCATTTAGAAAGCCTCTACAGCAAGAATCCCAAGTGACCAGTCCACCTCAATCAGCCAGACCACATCAACAATAGATCACAATTGCCAGTCCTTCTTTTCAGACAATTGATATCAGCAAGAAGTCAAGATCCTCTCCTGCAACCAATCCTTATCAGTAATGGGTCCTACTGGTCAGTCCTTCTGCTCTAGTAAGGTGACATCAGAAAGACATCACAGTGGCCAGTCTCTCTCCTTCAGCCAAGCCTCATGAACAAGAGGTCACAATGTGTAAGGTAGATGACACCAGCAAAATGTTGTTTTAGCCATGTTTAATCAGCAAGCAATACAATGGTCAGTTCCTCTCCTTCAGCCAGAGCTCACCAAGAAGAAATCATAATGTCCAGTTTCTATACTCTTCCAGATCTCACCAACAGATACTCTGAAGATGCCAGCTTCCTTCTTTGGAAGCTTTTAAACATAGGCTGGATGGCCATCTGTCAGGTGTGATTTGAATGCAATATTCCTGCTTCTTGGCAGGGGGTTGGACTGGATGGCCCATGAGGTGTCTTCCAACTCTTTGATTCTATGATTCTATGAAATCCAGATGAAATGTCAGGAGAAAATGTTGCCAGAACAATGTCATTGATTCCAGCCATAAAAGCCTTCAACAATACAGATCCAAATTAGCTAGCAAACAACCCTCAATTCCTTAGTCTAAAGAGATGGAGTTGGGAACTATGTCTGTTTTATACTTAAGGTTAACTTCGTTGCATAAACTACTCAGAGAGTTCCAGGACAGAGAGTTCGGTCAAAAAGATCAATTATCTCCAGGTCCTGGAGTCATCAGTCAGTCAAAAAAGATATACTTGAATTCCTAGCTAATAAGGTTATTCTGCGACATTCTCTGCCAAACAATTTATTTTCCAACAAGCAGTTTTCTCATATACTACAATTCATATTATATACACACATATTTAAACAAGTGTGTTGTGTATAGTGTGCCGTCGCGCCTGGGGGCTATAACTCTTAATGAAGGAGGCATTGCTTCTTGCCCTCCTATAGGAAACTGGAACTCCCAAAGACCAAAACACAACAGATAACTCGAAATGGTATTTATTGTTCACAATGAGTTATCTTTTTAAAGCAATGAGCTGGAAACTTCAGAGGAGTGAAGGAAAATATATGTTACAGTTTCAGTTAGTCCTGGGTCCAAGGAATTTGAAGCTGAGAAGCCTTTCCAAATTTCCTCTTTCCTCAATGGCTGTGAATGCCGGAGCAAACCACAACCCCAGTTCAAATGGCCTATGTTTGAAGACTCAGGATCTTCCTCTGGTGCCAAAAGAACCGGTTTGAAGGCGCTTGAGACTTCCAACGTCATTCAGGTTGGTCTGAACATGAAGCATAAGTCTCAAGGGTAAAAAACCTCAGAACTGGTGCTGAGAGGTCATTAAATCAGGGTCTTTCAGAGTCAAGTCTCTTACTCACATCCATCTGGTAGAAACTCTGATGGCAGAATGAAAGAAAGGAAGCACTTTCCTCCTGCAGGAAGAGGTGGAGCCAAACAGTACTGATTGACACCTATAAATAACCAATCCAGCTATACATAAACAGGGTAAAAATGCAGGCTTAAGCATGATACAACAGTTTAAATCTTTAACTAACACATAGATAGCACCACTCGCACCATCACATATAGTTATAGCTGAATGTATGTATAGCCTAGAATACCAAATACATAGTCACAGTAACCAATGTAATTATACATAGCAAAAGCCCAATGCAGAACCAAAGAGAACATGACAAGTCTTAAGAAAAGGATACGGATATACAATAGTTGGCAGGCAAGTATTAATAAATGCTTTACTGCTTTTACAGTGATTGAAAAGAGTATGTGTATATTCCGTGATTGAATGCCCCATGTTTATCTGACAGCAAAACACCCACATGATCTACATTTCAATACTATGTCTTTGTGCAACATTGACTCATACTCTAAAAAATACCAGACTTAAAAAAAATGGCTTAGCTAGACTGAATGACAGCACCCCAAAAATAAATAGCCTTGAACAATGGTATGTGATCATTCCGTATTATCCCTTCATGCCAGTTATTATGTTGGCTACTTAAGCATGAGGTGCTTGTTATTGAAGAGAAACAAAACATAAAGAGAGATGGCTATGGCATCAAGACCTCAAATTAAATAACCAGTGAATAACAGAAGAAACAGTTTCCAATAGCTTTCTTACCTGCAGTTATCAGAAGCTTTAAAGTAGATAAAAAGACCTATGCTTTTGAACCAAATTTAAAATGTAAATTGCAGTTGTGTACAGATGAGGAACATGCAATTGCTTTCAAATTTCAACAGAAGCATAAAGTTCTGTTTTCTTGTCAAATGGGAAGTCAACTTTGTTAAGTTGGGGATATACCTGTATGTATATAGTTAGATGTCAATCGGGTTAAAGGTGAGTAAGTATAGGTGGGTTTGCTTAATAGTTTGTAGCCCTGAGGATACTGGACCAGTGCCCGGTTGCTGTGATGAACTGGATGAGGAGGAACAAGCTGAAGATCAATCCTGACAAGAAAGAGGTCCTCCACGTCAGTCGCCCGTCTGATTGGGGTATTGGGTGGCAACCTGTGCTGGATGGGGTTGCACTCCCCCTGAAGTCACAGGTCTGCAGTTTGGGGGTTCTCCTGGACACAGCGCTGACGCTTGAAGCACAGATGTCGGCGGTGGCTGTGAGAACTTTGTGCTGTTCTCGCCTAGGAGCTATAGCTCTTAGTGAAAGAGGCATGGACGTGACATCTTTCCCCAGGGGATTGCTTCTTGCCCTCCTTTAGGAAACTGGAACTCTCAAAGACCCAAACACCGTAGATAACTCAAAATAAGTTTTATTGTTCACAAAGAGTTATCCCTTTAAGGCAACAAGGAAGTTTCAGAGGGCTGAAGGAAAATATACATTACAGTCACAGTTCGTCCTGGGTCCAAGGGGGTTGCAGCTGAGAAGTTTTCCAAGTTTCCTCTTTCCTCAATGGCTGTAAATGTCGGAGCAATTCACAACCCCAGTCCAGATGGCAGTTGTAGATCACCTTGCATCAAAGCAGAACACTGTGACCCCCTTCGATAATGGACCTAGACCACATTTGGCATGCAAAACCCCTATGGCCAGGTTTGGGGGAATTGACCTTGATTTATAAGGAGCCCCCAGTGGCACAGTGGGTTAAACCCCTGTGCCGGCAGGACTAGGACCGACAGGTCGCAGGTTCGAATCCGGGGAGAGGCGGATGAGCTCCCTCTATCAGCTCCAGCTCCTCATGCAGGGACATGAGAGAAGCCTCCCACAAGGATGATAAAAACATCAATTCATCCGGGCGTCCCCTCGGCAGTGTCCATGCAGACGGCCAATTCTCTCACACCAGAAGCGACTTGCAGTTTCTCAAGTAGCTCCTGACACGCCAAAACAAAAAACAAAAACCTTGATTTATAGGAATTGTAGTTCACCTATATCCAGAGAGCACTGAACCCAGCTAACGTTGCATCTGGACCAAACTTAGCACATAGATGCAACATGACCACCTGTGCATACAGGTATGGTTTGGGGAGGATTGGCCTATACTTTTGGGAATTATAGTTCACCCACATCCTTATGCATTCTCTAATGGGAGCATTTATTTTAATAAACGAAATCAAAAACTGGCTTTTTCCTAATACATAGAATTACTAATTAACTAAATGATATTATCTAACACCCCAAAACAAACAATGCCTTTTTCAATTAACCTGGGCATCCCCGGGTACCCAAAAGCTAGTGTATAAATAGAATAAAGTAACATGCACTGGTGTGTAAAACATAACAAGAACATCGACCCATAGAGCACTGAGAACACAGTTTGCAACTCATGTTTCAGCTGCCGTCTTTGGTAAGCAGAGAAAGTTTAACTGAGGTTTTCACTTTTAGGGGAAAGGAAGTGAATATTCAGATGTGGCTACAGAAAAAAAGACCAACTGAAGCTGCTGGCGCGCGATTCAAAATGTGATTTCTGAGCAAGGACGTGAGTGGAAAACAAACAGTTATTTATAACTTACAAGATCACACAATTTCCTGTTGATTTACACACTCGTGCACCCCTCCAGCTTTGACTGAAATGCTACTCTGAGACATTTTCTTGTTTTTTCTTGTTTCTTTTTTCTCAGTACACTTTTTAACTGAAGTACAGCAATAACTGATTGTTCAAGATACATGACTATAAACATTACTATAAGATAATGATAATTTATAATATAAAACATTGTTAATGCACCTTATTTTGTTAACACTTGGTTAGTGAGTGAGGTCCCTTCTACACTGTCCTATATCCCAGAATCTGATCTCAGATTATCTGCTTTGAACTGGATTATATGAGTCTACACTGCCAGATAATCTGGGGTAAGAAGATAATCTACTATCAGATCCTGGGATATAGAGCAGTGTTGAAGGGGCCTGAATTGTCAGAGAAATATGAAGAGGAGTGTAGCTATGGGACATCGTGAACATTGCCCCTTCAAGGATTCTGCCCCCCAAGTGAAATTTTCTTTCAGTCACCAATTTTTTACCATGACAGTAATTTAAAACATCATTTGAAATTACAAATACAATCTCAAAAAGATATTTATTTATCGTGTCAGGAGCAACCAGACAGTTGTATTATATTTTTAACAAAACAAACAAACAGACAGACAAAACACAAAGTTTGCAAGCTTGATAGTTGATTAAATGTCCTTTAACCAGTATCTGGCCACTTGGAGTGTCTCTGGTGTTGCCGCAAGAAGGTCCTCCGTTGTGCATGTGGCAGGGCTCAGGTTGCATTGCAGTAGGTGGTCAGTGGTTTGCTCTTCTCCACATTGCATGTCATGGATTCCACTTTGTAGCCCCATTTCTTAAGGTTGGCTCTGCACCTCATGTTGCCAGAGCGCAGTCTGTTCAGCGCCTTCCAAGTTGCCCAGTTTTCTGTGTACCCAGGGGGGAGTCTCTCATTGGGTATCAGCCATTGATTGAGGTTCTGGGTTTGAGCCTGCTACTTTTGGACTCTCGCTTGCTGGGGTGTTCCAGCGAGTGTCTCTGTAGATCTTAGAAAACTATTTCTTGATTTAAGTCCTTGACGTGCTGGATGATACCCAAACAAGGGATGGGCTGGAGATGTCACTGCCTTGGTCCTTTCACTATTGACTGCAACTTCCCAGCGGATATCAGGTGGCGCAATACCGGCTAAACAGTGTAATTTCTCCAGTGGTGTAGGGCGCAGACACCCCGTGATAATGCAGCATGTCTCATTAAGAGCCACATCCACTGTTTTAGCATGGTGAGTTGTGTTCCACACTGGGCATGCATACTCAGCAGCAGAGTAGCATAGCACAAGGGCAGATGTCTTCACTGTGTATGGTTGTGATCCCCAGGTTATGCCAGTCAGCTTTCGTATGATATTGTTTCCAGTACCCACCTTTTGCTTGATGTTCAGGCAGTGCTTCTTGTAGGTCAGAGCACGGTCCAGAGTGACTCCCAGGTATTTGGGTGTGCTGCAATGCTCCAGTGGGATTCCTTCCCAGGTAATCCTCAGAGCTCAGGATGCGTGTCTGTTCTTAAGTTGAAATGCACATGTCTGTGTTTTAGATGGATTAGGGATCAGCTGGTTTTCCCTGTAATAGGCGGTAAGGGCACCTAGAACTTCGGAGAGCTTGTATTCTACCATCTCAAAGCTCCCTGCTTGAGCAGTAATGGCACAATCATCAGCATAGATGAAACTCTCCATCCCTTCTGGCAGTGGCTGGTCATTTGTGTAAATGTTGAACATGGATGGAGCAAGCACGTTCCCCTGAGGCAAGCCGTTCTTCTGTTTCCTCCATCTGCTTCTCTGGCCCTGGAACTCAACAAAAAAGCTCCTGTTTTGTAGCAGGTTTCCTATGAGGCGGGTGAGGTGGTAGTACTTTGTGATATTATACATTTTTCTCAGGAGGAGGCGGTGGTTCACAGCATCATAAGCTGCTGACAGGTCTATAAAGACAGCTCCTGTAATCTGCTGCCTTTCAAAGCCATCTTCTATGTGCTGAGTCAGGTTCAGCACTTGCGATGTGCAGCTTTTGCCTTTCTGAAGCCAGCTTGCTGTGGAATCAGAGATGAAGGAGACTCCCACTAACACCAAAAGGAGCAAAAGCTCCTTCCTTACATATTTCAGTCAAAACGAGAATTTCCATCACCACCACCAGTAGCCATGTATCATTTTTTTCAAAACCAATGCATGGTTAATACCCACAATAGTGAAGTTGTATCAGGTGTCACAAGAGACTGCCCTCTGATAGAAAGCTGGTCTGATCAGCAGTATTATTCCAAGTGTATCCATGTTGTGATGCTCTGAGGACCACTTAGGAGTGAACTGAAAGCAAGATTCTGGAGATGTGTGAATGTTGGAATTAAGATAGCACTAGAATGGGCTTGTATTGGTATTTGCATTCACTTAATATTAGTAGGTTCTGCACATGACCTTAATGTTAATCTTATTGGAAGGGCGGCTCAACCCGTTACGCAAAGTAAGCATTTGCAGTATAGTTGATTTTGCCCAGGGGCACTCTTGAGGCGCTCTTGGGGGAAAATAGACCTTGACATATGCAAGTTGTAGTTACTGGGATGTATAGTTTGCCTACAATCAAAGAGCATTCTGAACTCCACCAGTGATGGAACTGAACCAAATATGGCACACAGGACTCCCACAACGAACAGAAAATATATATCAGTGATTGGTTGGGGGGTGGGGGGGCAAAATACTGTTTGCTTACCGTTGAAAATTACCTAGGGCCGCCTCTGCTTACTGGAGAAGATGTTAAGAAGAAAAAAGACAGAACAGTTCTAGGGTACCAGAGGAGGGAACTGTCAAAGCCACCTCTGAGTTCTCTTTGCCAAATTCATGGGGTCAACCATAATTCTACAGTGACTTGAAGCCTCACATACACATACATTTGCTGTCATAAAGAGTCTCTCCTGTCTGGAAGGACTCCTTTGCAAGCCAGTCCTTCTGCAGTTAACAAGTCGTTGTTTTGATCTACCTACATATCATTTTTTAAAATTAACTTTCAGAGATGATTATGTAGAAAAGGGCTGATGAAATTGGGGCTTAAACAACCAACCAGAATCACACATTCTTTTTACAATGATTGCCCTCGTCTCCAGTGAACTGTGTAACTCCACCCCAGACAAGTGATTTCTATGGGGGCGTTGAGAGCTGGGTGTACTTAGCAACCCCTTGGCACTTCTCATTTCTGTACCACGAGTTGAAGGGCCCCTCAGACACCACACAGGAGTTTGGTGACTCAAAACTGATTTCTCACATCAACTCAGCAGAGTCATGATGGACAGGTAAATAATAGGCGGCTTCTGCTGCTGTGCAATATGACTGTATCCAGAGCGGGGTTGATCTGTACTTCTTTTCTTCCCCATCTGACTCAGCTCTCCAGATGGTTTCTCCCCATTTCTCGGTCCTCAGATGCCGTCATCTTGGTCTCCATCTCTCTCCCACACTCTCACTCTCATAAATATTTTTCTTTCGTTATTGTTCTTCATCATTTTCACTGTAATCTTTCTCTTCCATTCCTCTCATATCCAGAGTTTGCTTAGATAATCTCTCTCTTTATGCATAGTTTCATTCCTCAAATTGTTTTTTGTACATTCTTATGAAAGCACAGTATACCATAAATATACTATGACAACACCAACAACAGCAATTTCACCCTATGAAACTTTAAAGAACAATATAAGCAAAAGCTATAGAGCCTTGCCGCCAATGAAGTTATGACAATCAACAGTAAAGGTTCAACAGGAGAAAAGGAAAGGGAGGAAGGGGCAAAAGGAAGGGTTTAAGAGCCCAGAAACATACTTGAATGTTCAGTATACAGAAGACTTCTATGTAATTTACATGTTCTGGCATCAAAAATAGCTTTCTGTAGAAGATATTCTGTATATTGTTTAGTAAGAAACAGACAAATGATTCTAAGTACTTTAGCCATATAGCCCGAAAAAACCCACAAGAACTGAGTGATTCCAGCCATGAAAGCCTTCGACAATACAGATTCTAAGTACATTTTTTCTTAATTTGAACCTGTTTACATTAAAAACTACAAAGCATTTGTTAGAGCATAAACTTTTTTTTGGCATTTGCAAAACAGCGTGTTTCTGTAGATGGATTGATAGAATTAATAGCACAGCTTTTGAATCTGAATGACCCCTCTACCTATCTGACCTCTGTTTGAATTAGTTTGTCTTATGGTTCATTTCATAATGGGACTTCAGGATACTTTATGGAAATTCAAATGTCAAAACAAACTGAACCGGACAGATATATTCTAACCACCCACCCCCTACACCACAACAAGTCATTACTTCACCTGCTTTGTTTTACATGATTAGGATGTATTTATTTATTTATTTAAAACTCTTATATCTCGATCTTCTCAACCTCCATAGAGGGACTCAGACCGGCTTACAGCAAGGATTCAATGCTAACAGCACAATCTAAAACCATCATATAATAATGAGTTAAAATACATATCGATTAAAATTACAAATAAGCCAAATCGCCAAGATAAAATCATGTCCAACTCAGTCCGTATGTGTGGTCAATAACTTTGTTCTGTAGCTGGTTTCAACCATTACTCTGGGAATGCTTCCTTCCATAGCCAGGATTTCACCAGCCTCCTGAAGGACAGGAGGGAGGGGGCAGATCTGATCTCAATTGGGAGAGAGTTCAATAGCCAAGGGGCCACCACAGAAAAGGCCCTGTCTCTCATTCCCGCCAGATGCGATTGCGAAAGTGGCGGGACCGAGAGCAGGGCCCCACCAGAAGATATTAATTGTATTGGTGGTTCATAGGGGAGAATACATTCAGACAGGTAAATCGGGCCGGAACCATATAGGGTTTTGTAGGTTAAAACCAGCACTTTGAATTGTGCTTGGAAGCTAATTGGCAGCCAGTGGAGCTGGCGCAACAAAGGAGTTGTGCGCTCCCTGTACCCCGCTCCCGTTAGTAATCTGGCTGCCTAACATTGGACTAATTGCAGCTTCCGGGCAGTCTTCAGAGGCAACCCTATGTAGAGAGCGTTGAAGTAATCAATACGGGATGTAACCAGAGCGTGGACCACCGTGGCCAAGTCAGACTTCCCAAGGTACGGGCGCAGCTGGCGCACAAGCTTTAATTGTGCAAAAGCTCTCCTGTCCACCACCGAGATCTGGGGTTCCAGGCTCAGCGATGAGTCCAGGATCACTCCCAAACTGCAAACCTGCGCCTTCAGGGGGAGGTTGTACCTTCTGTTTCTCTTGTGATTATGTCCTTGTCCTTAGATAGAGATTCTTCCACAACGGATTTAAGCATAGGAAACAATATAAAACATAAAGCATCTCAACCTATATGGTTGAAGTGCTTCCTTGCATAGTTGAGAATCATAGGATACATACCCTTTACTGTTCGAGTTCAGAATATGCTCCTGGAGTCTAAATTTTACTCCTGGAGTCTAAATTTTATCTTCTGAGCTACAGTGATTGACCACTTTGAAGCTCTCAGGTCCATCTTCGCTTACTTCACAGGTCTGTGATAGAATTAAAAATAATGAAAAAAAGTAAATAAGCCATGGTTCAAGTTGCTTCCCAGGCTACACTTTGACTTGAAGGTGATCTGGGATGTGCTTCTTTTTTCCACCCTTGTTTGCTTTCACAGTTCCATGTCAGATTCTGGGAAAATTTCCCATCTAGAGTATTTGTCTCATATTTCCCCAATCCCTCAACTTGTATAGCCACTGGCCATGCTGACTGGGGATTCTGAGCATCATTTATCTGGAATTCTGAAATCCAAAATACTTGAAAATGCAAAGATGTTCTCATGGTAGCTGAGTTAGTGACACCATTTGCTTCCTGATGTTTCAGGACACAGCATATTATTTGAGAACACAGAAATGCTGGACCACACCAACAACCACCATGTCAGACTACACAGAGAAGCCATTGAAATCCACAAGCATGTGGACAATTTCAACAGAAAGGAAGAGACCATGAAAATGAACAAAATCTGGCTACCGGTATTAAAAAAAACTCTAAAATTACAACAGCAAAACAGCAGAGAGGAAACAACCAGGCACATCTTAACACCTCTCAACAAAAGATTTTCCCAGACTCAGCCAGGCCTTCAAATGCTAATGAAGGTGGTCAGTTGAAACATTCACACCTAACTGCAGCAGGGAAGAGCTCCTTGCCCCACCCCAGCCATTCCACAGATATATAAACCCATTGTCCTAATTCCAACAGACCTCACTACCTCTGAAGATGCTTGCGATAGATGCAGGCGAAACATCAGGAGAAATGCCTCTAGAACATGGCTCTATAGCCCGAAAAAACCCACAAGAACCTAGAAATAAACTTTGTTTCACGTGAAACATTATTTAAACTATTGTGAAAAAAAAAATACTCCCAGGCTATGTGCATATGAAACATTCTGTTTAGTCTTGGGTCCCATTTTCAAGATATCTCATTATCTACATTTATGCAGATATACTATGTTTTCCCCAAAAATAAGACTTACCCCCAAAATAAGCACGATTTTTGAGGATGTCCGAAATATAAGCTCTACTTCAAAAATAAGCTCTAGTTACAGTTCATTAAAAAGTCAATTTGGAAAAATAAGACATCCCCTGAAAATAAGCCCCAATGTGTCTTTTGGAGCAAAAAATAATATATTTTCTTATTTTTTGGGGAAACAGGGTAGAGACTCCAAAACCCAAAACAATTCTAATAATTATTTTGGATAAGAGATGCTCAACTTATATAGTAATAACTTTCTCAAGTTCTACTCAAATGAGAAACAGATGTTTCAATCCAACCTCTTATCTGGCAGGTCACCCAAAAAGAAAGGTGATGACAGGCTGGGATTATTTTTAACCCTTTCACTCCTGTTTTGCATTGCCTATGAAGGTGGCAAAGGTCTTGCTTCAGTGAGCAGTTATTTGCAGCCTCACAGTTCTTCACACTCCTGCCTTACAATATAGAAAGTACAGAGAAAGAAGATCTCAGCTATTTTTCAGCTCCTTCAAATTTTCTAACCCAGATTTTTGCTATGCAAGGCACATTTATTTATTTATTTGGATAGTTATATATCAAAATATCTCAGGACAGTGTCCAATAATGACAATTAAAAAATACGTTGTATCATTTTTCATTTAAAACCAGAAAATTTTAAAATCAGTTAAGACAATTTAATGCCACTCATAACACATGTACAGATTCAAAATAGGCTTCAAAGGCTTTAATAAAAAGCCATTTGTTGACTTTGTGCTGGAATGATTCCAATGTGGGTAGTGCACTTTTTATATAATTATTTGGCTCTCTGGCTTTCCTCTTTCCCACTGGTTTAAGTAAGTATAAAATTTGGTGGTAACTATGCCTGCATTGTAGCAGCCTCTCCCACCTCGCTATAGTGTTATAATTTGTGTACAAGATTTGTATGGAGTATTTTTCTTTAAAGAAATAGCATCTCCAAGATCTGTTAGGATTGCTTATCCTTGCACACTATACCACTGCCTTCCAACCTGGCCCTGTTTAAATGTGTTAAACTACAAGTTCCACCATCTAGTCTAATCAGCCTAAAGGCACCAGATCCCATCTGATATTGGAAATTAAGCAGAGTCGTTTTGTTTATTATTTGGATGGGAGATGACAATTGAATCCCATGTGCTACATACTATATTTGAGAGGAAGAAACTGGTAAGACCACCTATGAATATTTCTTGCCCAGGAAAATTTTGTGGGGTTCCCATAAGCAGATAGGTGTTTTGAAGATGCATGCGCACACATGCACTATTATTCAAGAAAAGATTGCAAGCCACACTGGTTGCAGGAGATGAGCATTGAAGTCCTACTGATTTTGAGGGCTCTAGGTTGGCAAAGGTTTTCATGGCCGGAATCACTGGGTTGTTGTAGGTTTTTCGGGCTGTGTGGCTATGGTCTAGAGGCATTCTCTCCTGACGTTTCGCCTGCATCTATGGCAAGCATCCTCAGAGGTAGTGAGGTCTGTTGGAACTAGGAAAAAGGGTTTATATATCTGTGGAATGACCAGGGTGGGACAAAGGACTCTTGTCTGCTGGAGCTAGGTGTGAATGTTTCAACTGACCACCTTGATTAGCATACAATGGGCTGACTGTGCCTGGAGCAAACGTTTGCTGAGAGGTAATTAGATGTCCCTGCCTGCTTCCTCTCTGCTGTTGTGCTGTTGCAATTTTAGGGTTTTTTTAATACTGGTAGCCAGATTTTGTTCATTTTCATGGTTTCCTCCTTTCTGTTGAAATTGTCCCCATGCTTGTGTATTTCAATGGCTTCTCTGTGTAGTCTGACATGGTGGTTGTGAGAGTGGTCCAGCATTTCTGTGTTCTCAAATAAAATGCTGTGAGTTTTCCGGGCTGTATGGCCATGTTCCAGAAGCATTCACTCCTGATGTTTTGCCCACATCTATGGCAGGCATCCTCAGAGGTTTTGAGGTTTGTTGGAAACAAGGCAAGTGGAGTTCGTATATCTGGGGAAATGTCCAGGGTGGGAGAAAGAACTCTTGTTGCAATTGGCCACCTTAATTAACATTGAAGAGCCTCACAGCTTCAACGCCTGGCTGCATCAGGAGCTCTGCTATGGCTGACTTCTCTGGTTGAAGTAGTCTGCAGTGCCTTTCATGTTCCTTGACTCGTGTTTGGGCAATGCTGCGTTTGGTGGTCCCTATGTAGACTTGCCCACAGCTGCATGGTACGCGGTAGACTCCTGCAGAAGTGAGAGGATCCCTCTTGTCCTTTGCTGAACGTAGCATTTGTTGGATTTTCTTGGTGGGTCTGTAGATAGTTTGTATGTTGTGTTTCCTCATCAGCTTCCCTATGCAATCAGTGGTTCCCTTGATGTATGGCAAGAACACTTTTCCTCTGGGTGGATCTTCGTCTTTACTCTTGTGGCTTGTTCTTGGTCTTACAGCTCTTCTGATGTCTGAGGTGGAGTATCCATTGGCCTGTAGAGCCCAGTTGAGGTGGTTCAGTTCATCTTGGCAAAGGTTGTTATAGAACTTCTCTCAGTGGTGGTGATGTTTGAGGCTTGGTCTTGTAGCCCTTCTACTTCTTATTTAAGTATGTCCCTTTCATAATGGAGGGGCAGCATGGTGTACTGTAGAACCAGCATAGCATTGGACTATGATTCTGGAGACCAAGGTTTAAAATGCCACTTAACCATAGAAATTCACTTAGTGGCCTTGGGCAAGTCATACCCTCAGCATTAGAGGAACACAAATGTATTTACTTATATGCCATTGTTTTTCTGACATTTTATGATACTAATGTATATTGCAATTTGTATTTATATGTTTTATGTAGCATTGAATATGGCCAATCTTGAAGCCGCTCTGAGTCCCCTTTAGGCTTGAGTTAGAGTGGGGTAAAAATGCAGTAAATAAATAAACAAAATAAATAAACACAAAGCTAAACCACTGCTGCACAGATCTTTCCAAGAAAGTCCAGTGAGGATTTGGTTTGGTTCTTTGGGGCATTCCAGAATTGTAGATGGGGAACCATCCGAGCCCCAGTGGTGGCTTCAATTTCTTTTCTTTTGTTTTTTGCAGCGGGAGGGATTTCTATAACTCTTTGAAAATGCTCTGTTGAAATGTTAAATTGCTACAATGCTAGAAATTGAGGAATTGAAAGGATATGTCAGTACAAAACAGCGGTCTCCTTTTGCTTCTCATCTGCTTGCCTGCCCACCTGCTTTGACACCAGGAATTTTGCAAGTCCACCAACAAGGAGGTCCTCCCAAGAGGGCATGTCTTTGGATTTGTTCCTGACCCACAGTAAGACAGGGAGGTAAGGAAACAGAAGAGCCCCTTCCTTAGATCCCTCTCCATGCAGAGCTGGGAGCCTCTTTCCTCTACATCAGACTCTGACCAATGAGTGTCCATCACTCATAACCCCCCCCCCCAAAAAAAACAGTGGAAAGGACTTTAAAACCCCCAAAAGATAAATGACGAAAAGATAAATGACATACAGAAAGGAGGGATGAAAAGAAATGGGTAGAGAAAGAAGGAAGGAGAGAAGGAAAGAAAAGGAAGGAAAGAGGGAGTGAAGGAAGAGAAAGAAAGAGGGAAAAAAGGAAGGAAAGACAAAAGAAAGGATGGAAGCAAAAAGCAAAGGAAGGAAGGAAGGAAGGAAGGGAGGAAGGAAGGAAGGAAGGAAGGAAGGAAGGAAGGAAGGAAGGAAAGAGGCAGAGAAGGAAGAAAGAGAAAGGGAAGGAAAAGAAAAAGGGAGGAAGGAAAGATGTAGAGAAGGAAGGAAGGAGAGAAGGAAAGAAGAAAAGGGAAGGAGGGAGAGAAGGAGGGAGGGAAGGTTGGCCACAGCAACGCATGGTGGGTACAGCTTGTTGTCTTTAAAGTTATTAAAAGCATGTTGTTTTTTCATGCCAAGTGAAATACTATTAGCATGCAAGAAATAAAGCATGATTAAAATCTTTGTATGGTCATAAAGATAACACTTAATATGATTTAAATTACCATCAGTAAAATTGTTACAGAAAGCAAAATAAAAACACCTAACACCAGAAAAACTGGCAAAAATTAATAGAGGTAGAACTAATGACAAATGTTGGAAATGTGGGAAGTACACAGGCACTTTCATACACATGTGGTAGAAGTGTAAGAAAATTAATTTTTTTTGGCACCTGATATACAAAAAGAGAACTAATTTTACAGATAAGCTTTAAGTTTAAACCAGAGTATTTTTTTTAATTAGGAATCATGGATTTTGAGATGGAGAAAAACACAAATAAAATTTTCATTTATTTAGTAACAGCAGGTAGGATCAACCTGGCCCAATTATGGAAATCCAATGAAATACAAACAATTGAAAAATGGTTACTGAAAGTCTGGGACATAATGAATATGGACTTACTTACCCAAAGACTAACAGAAAATAATGTACAAAGAACAAACTGGGAGAAATTTACTGAATTTATTAGGAAAGATAATGCAGAAATTAACAACCAGGAGGTATAAAACATTCTCAATGGCTAAAAGAGAAAAAAAGAAGAACCACAAGACTAGCGAAAAAAACTGAAATTACAATCTAGAGGAACCTGGAAGTTGTAAATTCAATATGATGTTTTTCTTTCTTTTTTCTTTCCCCCCCTCTTCTCTTTTACCTTTCACCATCTATCCCCACTTCCTACTTTCTTGCACAAATTGTTCCCACACTTTTATTGTCTTTTAACTTATTTCTTTACTCCAACCTTATTGGAGATATTTTATTCTCAATAAAAATAATATTAAAAATAATTAAAAAAAACATTTTAGTCTTCTTATACCACTGCAAAATCTTACTTTGGCAGACTAGATTGATTTTCATCAGTAGGGGAGGCACTGCTCTCGGCCCCACCTCTATCACAAGTGAGATTGGTGGGGACGAGGAGGAGGGCCTTCTCGGTGGTGGCCCCTCACCTGCGGAACTCACTTCCGGGGAAATTAGGTCATCGACATCCCTCCTCTCCTTTAGAAGGAAATTAAAAACATGGATTTGGGACCAGGCCTTCGGGTAATCTGGCGGATAGATAAGGCACAAGTGACGACCAGAATTGTTGGATTGGACAATGTGGAATCTGAATTTATGGACTATGAGATGATAAATGTTGAGCACTAGATTGTTTTTAAGGATTGTGATATATAATGGATTGTTTTAATTGTCTCAACTGCCTAATTTTTAATTACTGTTTATATGTTTTATTCTTTTACCTTTTTGTTGTGCCAGCAACAATTGTGCCTTTTTGTAAGCCGCCTTGAGTCCCCTCTCGGGGGTTGAGAAGGACGGGGTAGAAGTGCGAGAAATACATAAATAAAATAATAGCTTTCATTTCCCTCGCTTCTCATGTAAAATACTCTTTTGCTGTATGAAAAATAATTGACTCTGCTTCAGCTTTTTGTTCACTCCAGAGCTTGAGTTCGAAAGTTCCCTCTGATCTAATCACAGCTGCCCTGTAGCTTCCTCTTGAATTATATGTTATTAATTTTTTGATGTTATTTGTCTTCTCAGTCTCCTTATGAAACAAAAGAAATTCCTGTACCACTTCAAGAACTTGCGCTGGGCCAAAGGCCGCCATGAAACATACCTTTGCTATGTGGTGAAAAGGCGGAATAGTGCCACATCTTGCTCCCTTGATTTTGGATATCTGAGAAATAAGGTACAAAACATGGGTGAGGCATGTTAAGGACTCCTATAATAGATTAGCACCCACAGTTGGCAAAAATTTTATTCTTGCTGTTATATGCCTTTGAGTTTATTTATTATATTTACCTGCCCTCCTCACCCTGAAGGGGACTCAGAGCAGCTTACAGAGTTGATTCTAGCGACACTCTCACAGCGTTGTCTTAGCTGTTTATTCAAAAGAGCTTCACAACTACCTTACTTTGAGGCTGAGAGTGTGTGACTTGCCTAAGGTCACCCAATGGGTTTCTCTAATTATGGGGGAAATTAAAAACTCTGCTCTCCCAGAGTCCTAGGACCTCTCAGATGCAGGCCCTCACGTTTTCCACACTTCAGGGACGTGTGCACGGAGCCCACCACACAATGTAAAACTACTTCCAGATGTCATTCGTTGCCTTTCATCCATGAAAAGTAGTAGAAGTGTGCAGAAACGGAAGGGTGGGGGGAATAGTCTTCTAAACTCATGATGCGCCTGGAAACAGGAGAAAATGGGGGGAAACACATGGGAAATTTGTCAGATTTGCTTGTGTTGTTTCCAGGCATGTAGCTTCAGCCCCCCCCCCCCCCCCCCGAAATTCTCATGGTGGTTCAGGAAAAGGCCTTACTGGTGCATTATTTAAACTGTTATGTTTATTCATATCATGATCTGATCACCATACTCAATATATCCCATATGCATGGGGGTATTGGGGTAATGATACAAAAGGTTTGCTAGGCTAGACCCTCTTTCACTCAGACTCAGCCCCTCCCCCCAAAACTCAGCTCCCCCGAAACCCCCCCTGAAAATCCCCCCCCCCCCAAAACGAAATTCTGTCTACGGGCCTGGTTGTTTCGGTCTATGGGTGGTCTCCTAACAAGCATTGACATTTCTCACCCAAAGTGACGTCAGTAGTAGAGACCATACTGGTGAATCTGACTCTTCGATTACTTCTTGTGCCAGTGCTGGCTAGCTTGAAGAAAGAGCGATGCTAGCATTAGAATAAATCACAGTCTCTTACTTTTAGTAGAACTGGTACAACTTGGAAATAAAAATCTTGGAAATAGTTAATACAAGATCTGAAATGGAAATATGCAGAACTTTGTGTCGCATCCCATTCGAACAAATATCTCTACTCTTTAATTTTCCTACCAATTATCCATGTATTTATGTAATCCAAGAGTGAGTTATTATCATTTCACAGAATCAAATGGTAAAAACAGAAAGAGCTAAGTGTTGGGACACCCTTCTACTCCCAAATCCTTTCTCTATACATGGAATTTATATGTATGTAAAGTGTGAAAACGTGTAAATGTGAGTAGATCAATAGGTACCACTCCGACGGGAAGGTAACGGCGCTCCATGCAGTCGTGCTGGCCACATGACCTTGGAGTTGTCTACGGACAACACAGGGTCTTTGGCTAAGAAATGGAGATGAGCACCCCCAGTTAGACACAACTGGACTTAATGTCAGAAGAAAACCTTTAACTAAAGTTCCATTTATCTTTGGTTTGATATAATTTTCCACTGTGTGTGGAAAGGACTTTTTTTGCAGGGAGGCAGCATTAAAACACTCAGCTCCGGGGAGAGAAGGATGAGCTCCCTCTATCAGCTCCAGCTCCTCATGCGGGGACATGAGAGAAGCCTCCCACAAGGATGATAAAAACATCAAATCATCCAGGCGTCCCCTGGGCAACGTCCTTGCAGACAGCCAATTCTCTCACACCAGGAGTCACTCCTGACAGGACCAAAAAAATTAATAAATTAATTGTTATCCAAACTACTGCGCCAAACTATCCCAAGACAGGATACATGAAAAATATCACTAATAAGAACATGATTTAAAAAAACAACAACACTCAGCTCTACATACATAGCTTCAAATGGTAGTGACTGTATAAATCCGTAGCCCTAATGCTTATTTATACTATGATGAACTCATTCTTGCAAGTGTTGAATCCCCAGTCCTGTGTTACATTCTCCCGTATCTTCTTTTCTTGTAATTATGCGAATTCACCCTGTTCTTTGACCTCTCACTGATCATTAGTTGTATCTCTGTTCTGCTCTCTATTTTTCTGTGTCCTTACTTCAGTCTGGTTGCCATGTTGAAGTTCTCTTCCTGCGATACATTTCAACGTGGGATCTGGATCCAAGGCACTGCTATCGAATCACCTGGTTCACATCCTGGAGCCCCTGTTACGACTGTGCCCGGCACGTGGCTGATTTCTTGAGTGCATATCCTAACCTGACATTGCGCATCTTTGCTGCTCGCTTGTATTTTTGTGAAGAACGCAATGCTGAGCCTGAAGGGCTACGGCGTCTCCACCGTGCAGGAGCTCAGATGGCCATTATGACTTTCAAAGGTGAGTCAAAACAAGGATGATTGGGAGATGAAAGCCAAGGAGGGAATTAGAGAAGTCAGAAAGGTACAGTCAGGTGCATCCCCAGTAGTTGAAGCTTAGGGCATATTTATCTAGAAGCTTATCATGGATTTAGTATCCCTTATCTAAAATGCTTGGGATCAGAAGTGTTTTGCAGTTTCTTGGATTTTGGAATATCCACATTTGCATATATAACATGGAACCAACACAGTGCACATCAGGAGAATGGTGCATTTAGTCTGAACTTTAAAATGGAGCCCCCTGTGGCACAGTGGATTAAACCGCTGAGCTGCTGAGCTTGTTGACCGAAAGGTCGCAGGTTCGATTCTGGGGAGCGGTGTGAGCTTCCACTGTCAGCCCTAGCTTCTGCCAACCTAGCAGTTTGAAAACATGCAAATGTGAGTAGATCAATAGGTACCACTCCGGCGGGAAGATAACGGCGCTCCATGCAGTCATGCAGGCCACATGACCTTGGAGGTGTCTATAGACAACGCCAGCTCTTCGGCTTAGAAATGGAGATGAGCACCACACCCCAGAGTCAGACATGACTGGACTTGATGTCAGGGGACAACCTTTTACCTTAAAATGGCTATCCAAGGTACAGAATCTATTTTGAGGATAGCGTTCAGGCTATGGGATAGCAATATTATGTCCAGACTAAAGCCTAGAGTAGATTCATTGCCACATTGGTATGGAAGCTACTTTGCCACCACTGGCTATACTGGGAGGAGGAGGCCAACAGAGAGTTTGTAGTTTCTTGATAAAAGTACCCTACCCAGGATTCATGGATAGGAACATCTAAGTAGTTGTTTTGTAACTCTGGTGCGCAGATGCACTCTAACAGGTCAAACTTAATTTGAATATTCTGGATCCCTCTCCCATTAGACTACTTTTACTGCTGGAACACCTTTGTTGAAAACCGTAAATCGACCTTCAAGGCTTGGGAAGGGCTTCATGAGAATTCTGTACGTCTTACCAGAAAATTGCGTCGTATCCTTTTGGTAAGCTGGTGTTTCTCCCTTCCTCCCCCATTTTTATTCTTGCTCTTTCTTTCTTCCACTCTCTCCTGGGATTCCCTGCCTTCTCCCAATGCATGCACCATAATCACTGGCACTCCCTGGTTACCCTTTGTACTTTGGCATCTCATCTTAATTTTTCTCTCTTCACTTTCATCCTCCCTTTTTGTTGAATGTCCTTGTCTTTTTTCTTCTTCTTCACCACAGTCTCATTTTTCTGTATTCCTGTACAGGCAGTCCCCAGGTTACAAACATCTGACTTACAAACAACTCATAGTTAAGAATGGGGGTGAGACAACAGGAAATGAATCTCCCCCTCAGAAGGGAAAATCACTCCAGGAAAATGTCTCCACAGAAGCTTTATAACCAATCCTTTTCCCCACAAGTCAAATTTTTCAAAATCCAATTGTCACAGGGACAGAATGTGAGCAAAACAAACTCCACAGGATTCCCTATGATATCCAAAGCTTTATATCTATCCAATCTATCTATGGCTGGAGTTACACTTAAAAATGTACCTGTTCCGACTTACATACAGATTAAACTTAAGAACAAACCTACAGAACCTATCTTGTTCATGACTTGGGGACTGTCTGTATTCCTTTTCCTTTTTGTTATTTTTATTTTCTACTTGGACCTCTTTTTTCTTCACAAAATCATAGAATTTATTTATTTATTTATTTATTTATTATTTAAACTTATATGCCGCCACTCCCCTGGGGCTCGGAGCGGCTTACAAGAATAGCTAAAAACTAACAAAGTTTAAAAGCAATTTAAAACAATTTAAAAACAACAGTATCAAACATTAAAAGCCTGTCGGAACAGGTATGTTTTACATGCCCTGCGGAAAGCTGGTAAGTCCTGCACGGCACGAACTTCAGGTGGCAGAGCATTCCAGACTGATGGCGCCACTGCTGTGAAGGCTCTGCGCCTGGTTGCCGTTAGATGCAAGGTCTTGACACTGGGGACTTCCAATAGATCTTGGTCCTCAGAACAGAGGGATCTCTGGGGTTGGTAGGGGGTCCCTCAGATACATTGGCCTCAGACCATGCAAGGCCTTAAAGGTGAGTACCATCACTTTGAAAGTGATCCGGTGCTCAATTGGTAACCAATGCAGCTGTAGTAGGATTGGTGTTATGTGGCATCTCATCGGAATTCCCGCAAGAAGCCGAGCAGCTGCGTTTTGTACCAACTTGAGCTTCCGAATCACCGACAGAGGGAGGCCAATGTAGAGGGCGTTACAGTAGTCTAGTCTTGAGATGACCGTGGCCTGGATCACCGTAGCTAGGTCGTCCCTGGACAGGTAGGGGGCCAGCCGTCTAGCCTGCCGCAGGTGAAAGAAGGCGGTTTTGCTCACGGCAGAGACCTGGGCCTCCATTGTCAGCAGAGGGTCCAAAAGGACTCCCAGACTCTTTACCAACGATGACGGGCGTAACGCCTCGCCATCCAGGGTGGGCAGATGGATGGCCCCACTGCCCGGTCCACCCAGCCGTAGGATCTCCGTCTTTGCTAGATTCACCCTCAACCTGCTGGCACGCAGCCATCCAGTAACAGCCTCGAGGCACTGATGGAAACAATCGGGTACAGAGTCCGGTCGGCCTTCCATCTTCAGCACCAGCTGAGTGTCATCGGCATACTGATAACACTCAAGCCCAAAACCTCGAACCAGCTGAGCAAGTGGTTGCATATAGATGTTAAACAACAGACAAGGGTATCAAAAGGTGCCCTCTGGCATTTAGGAATACACAAGAAAAACACCACTGAAAGATGCCTGTACCTCCAAATAAGAGAATATGCTCCACCCATGGCAGTCTATGCCACTCTTGAGTACTCCATACTCACAGTAGAATCATAGAATCATAGAATCAAAGAGTTGGAAGATACCTCATGGGCCATCCAGTCCAACCCCCTGGCAAGAAGCAGGAATATTGCATTCAAATCACCCCTGACAGATGGCCAATAAATAAATGTTTTTTAAAAATGTTTAGGTGGAATCTCTTTTCTTGTAATGTGAATCCATTGGCTGAAGTTCTAGTATCTAGAACATCAGAAAGCAAGTTTGTTTCATCTTGACTACATGAGATCCTTTCAGATATTTAAATACAGCTATCATGTCAAATCTCAATAATTTCTTTGCTAAGCTAATCATATGAAGTCCCCAAGTTGTCAATATATTTGTAGTTTGTAGATTTTTACGTATTTCTGTTGCACTTCTCTGAGCACATTCCAACTTAACGTCAAAATCGTGCTTGAATCATAACGCCTAGAACTGGACATAGTATAACCAAAGCAGAACAGAGTGGTGTGTATACATCCCTTGATCAGAGCATTACAGTCTTGTTGATGCAACCCATATTTGCATTGCCTATTTTGTCTGCCATATCACATTGTTGACAAATGTTTAACTTGTTGTATACCACAACCCTGTAGATCAGTGGTTCTCAACCTGTGGGTCCCCAGATGTTTTCGCCTTCAACTCCCAGAAATCCTAACAACTGATAAACTGGCTGGGATTTCTGGGAGTTGTAGGCCAAAACACCTGGGGACCCACAGGTTGAGAACCACTGCTGTAGATCCTTCTCACATGTAGTGCTTTCAAGTCAGGCGCCAACTATCCCATATTTATAATTTTCATTTTTTGTCCCTTGATGTAGTACCTTATATTTATGCCTGTTGAATATTAATTTTGTTTCCTTAGTTTTGAAAGAAATTTAGTTAGCTGTTGTGAGCTCCATACCTCTGCTGAAACAATTTCTTTGCAGGAAATTTGAACGTGCATTTCTTTCTTTCACAGCCACTTTATGAAGTTGATGACCTACGAGATGCTTTCCGGATGCTGGGACTTTAAGGTGCTGAGATTGTGGGTAACATGAAGAAAGATCTCTAACCATGAACATTCAGGACTCTTCATCCCACTCTCTCCTTTGCTACTTTTGTGAGCATTGTCATTCTGAGAAAAAAGTAGCTCTTCTGGAAAAAAAATGAGAAAGACCCTCTGAGATTATGTAGATTTGCACATAGAGCCTCCTGCATCTTTTTGAGTGAAAGTAAAGTTCGTGAAATTATGAAATCTTCTTGATTTCTATTAGTGAGGATAGCTAGAGAAATCGACATTTTAATCTTAAATAGAATTAGAAGAAGTATAGCCAAATTTCTTAGATTGTTTTAAATTCCAGACATAGTCATCATTTAAAAGAAACATGATGGAATAGGAAGCTAAATATGAGTTGTAACCTTGCTTCAGTATGGGCAACATACAAAATTATTGACACATCTTGTTACACAACGTCTAAGGGAGTCCCACTGGAATTGGATAGACTTGGAAACTGTGACATGATGCCCTCTTGCCTTGGCATCACCTTGCTATCGTGCTTCCAAGCTGGATCTATATAGCAAGCAATTATTGTCTGAATAACACTACAGCAGTCTGATATCCTTGCTGGACTTGGTGCTTACACTGGGCAGGTTTGTTCTGTGGTGTTGTTCTTACCAAATTGCGAAGATCTTCTCACATCATAGGAGCAAAACCCAAAAGAAAATATGTTGAAGTAGAAGTTAGAAGTGTAACATTTAATTTTTGCAACCAGGTCATGGAGTTTCGGGCTATATGGCCATGTTCTAGAGGCATTCTCTAGTGACCTTGTTTACCTCACTACCTCTGAGGATGCTTGTCATAGATGCAGATGAAACGTCAGGAGAGAATGCCTCTAGAAGATGGCCATAAAGCCTGAAAAAACCTACAACAACCTTAGCCAGCTTGTCCAATGGCCAGGAACTCTGGGAGCTGAAGTCCCAAACACCAGGAGGACTACAGGTTGTGCAGGTCTGGTGCAGACCAAGGGAAGCTTAATCTGCCCCTCCCCCCCCCCCCCCCACGCCCCACTGCAATTCCTGAGATTGTGGACCTAGTATTGTTTTTTCCTGTCCACTGGAACTGATGGGATGAAAAAAATCCCATCCGCCAAGGGAAGAATTTCCCATCCACAGGCCAGACTGCAAACAACCACTAAAGTGCACAAAAGACAACCCTTAATGCACATTTGTGGTTTTTGCGGTTACCATCCGGGCCTCAAACAGGATTACCTATATAAGACTCTGGGAGAGTAGAGGTCAAATCCACTAAAGGTGAGAAAGATTAAAAAATGCACCACTTTTATCTGTTGCATAATATGCACAGTATGAGGACTCCCCCAATGTTCTCTAGTGTTTTGTGCATAACCGATCTGTGCTATGCCACTTGAGCTGCATTGCTTGGTTTTATAAAAATGAATTTAATTTTGTGACATATTTGTGACACATTTTCCTCTCAAAATTATCCTGTGTGACTGTAAATGTAAATAGATTATCTCTTAATAAGCAGTGATATAGAACACTGCCTTATACCGAATCAGAATCTCGGCTCATCTCTAACTGCCAACAGTAGTTCTTTCCCTCTGTACATTCTGTAGTCTGGTCTCACATTTGCAAACAAAGCTACCTAGATGAACAAGCTTCATTTCCGAAATCAGAAGAGATTACATATGTTCACATTCACAGCTGGTATACTGTAATTGCTGAGAAGTTACTAGATATTTATCATTGGTGCCAGAGATCCAAATATTTCATTTAGTATTTTATTATTGTGTAATTGTATGTATTTGTATCTGAAAATATTTGATAAAAAACATGTAATGTCATAAGTCTTTCCTTCATCAGAGAGGGAAATATCCCCTGGCTTCTAGCAGATTCTTGGTGTTTCTAGAACTACACTTAAAAGTTCCAAAGTATAGGAACGGTGACATTTCTTTGCTAAGCATTAATTCTTTCGTATGTAGCTGCATAATATGCTTATCCCATACATAAATAAATAAATACATCAATATGTGTATCTACTGATTTCTTTTTTTAATCTTTGGCACTGTTTGTCAGAGATTGGGGAAAAGAGCTGATATGCTAAAAAAATCTAGACATTTTAGTTTACGTAATAATTTAAATTACAATAGACTTCACAAAGATATCTCATCTGCAATTTGTCTTGGTTTTATCTGTTTTATAGGGCCCTTCCACACTGCCATATAGCCCAGAATATCATGGCAGAAAATGCCATAATATCTGCTTTGAACAGGGTTATCTGAGTCCACACTGCCATATTTTGTTGTTGTTCATTCGTTCAGTCGTCTCCGACTCTTCGTGACCTCATGGACCAGCCCACGCCAGAGCTCCCTGTCGGCCGTTACCACCCCCAGCTCCCTCAAGGTCAGTCCAGTCACTTCAAGGATGCCATCCATCCATCTTGTCCTTGGTCGGCCCCTCTTCCTTTTGCCTTCCACTTTCCCCAGCATAATTGTCTTCTCTAGGCTTTCCTGTCTCCTCACCAGTTCAAATCAGATAATATAGGATTTTATTCAGCTGTGCCAAAGGGGCCATAGTCATGGGTTCCCTCCATGAATTCTGGGAGCTGTAGTTTGGCAAGAGTACTGAGGACTGGTATTAAGGCACCTTTAATCTGAACAAGTCCTTGAACACACAGCTCATTTTATTCAAAAGTGGATAAATGTCTCTCAGGTCCCATCCAGACAGGACCCAAAACACGTGAGCTCATGCACTTTTATTGGAGGCATCCAAACAATGCCACCTGTAAAATCGAATTAATTCGAGACAAAGCAGGAAAATCCTGCTTTGCCAAATTAATTTGATAACAGGTAGGACCTGGATTTTATCAAAGATCTTGGTCTTTCTAGGTATGGGCCTAGTGTGGATTGGGCCTGGGGACCATGTCATGCAATCCCTGGGCCCAATCCGCACAGCCCTCTTGGGTTTTTTGGGCTCAATGAGCCTGGAAAATCTAGAGGGCACCAACCCCCTCCCAAAGACCCCTCAAAAGAAGCCCGTAAAAATAAAAAGAACTACCCAGCCACCATTAAAGTATTTCCTCCTGATGTGTAGAAATGATGAGCCAGGAAGGGCGGGGGGATGAGCATGACATCTAGACATCCCTCTGCGGGAACTTAAACTCTCCGGGACACTGTGTTTTTAGTGTAACTATGTTTATTTAAATATTAGTATTTCTCATTATTTCATATTATTTCTTTTTTTAGTAGTTATAAGTCTATTGATGTTGTTTGCATTGCTTGGATTTGTTTGTTGACTATGGTATTGAATGTTTACCTTCTTTGTATGTAAACCGCTCTGAGTTCCTTCAAGGAGAGAGGACAGTATAAAAAGTATTTATTTATTTATTTATATATTTATTATTATTATTATTATTATTATTATTAAATGTGCGCCTAAGCGGGTTTCTTAAATCTGCTTTGGCGCACATTTAAGTGCTGTCTGGAAGCAGTTCTGCAGATGTTCTTGTGTTTTACACAACTTCTCTTTATTTTAATAGAGTTTCCACAAACTTAGTTACTTTTAAAAAATTCATTACAGGAGTGAAAAATGCCAGATGTCCAAGCTGGGTTCAGAAAAGGGAGAGGTATTAGGGATCATATTGCAGTCATAACATTGGGTTATAGAGCTCACCAAAGAGTTTCAGCAAAAAATCACCCTGTTCTTTACAGGTCATATTAAAACCTTTGTGCATATTTTGAAAAATTATGGATTGTTCTAAAAGAAATGGGCGTGCCACAATATTTTATTGTCCTGATTCATAATATATATGCAACCTAAGAAACACCTGTAGGAATCCATCAAAACTGGACAAGCAGGTGGTCGTATTACATCCTCAGAGACTGCCGTTAACAATATTTTATTGTCCTGATTCATAATCTATATGCAACCTAAGAAACACCTGTAGGAATAGAATATAGAGAAAAGTAACAAAGTGAAGGCTGCCTTTTATCACAAAATCTATTTAATTTGTATGCAGAACATATACAGAAAGCTGCACTAGACTCAAAGAATGGATGCATAAAATTGGAAAGAGGAACATTAACAACTTATGACATGCAGATGATACAATATATGTAGCTGCAAACAACAAAAGCTTGACATACTTGTTAAGGAAATCCAAGAAACAAAGCAGGGTTAACCTTATGGAAACAAAAATAGTAACCACAGATTATTACAGTTTTAAAATGAATAATGGAGACAATGAAGTGTACACTTTTGATACTTTGGCTCAGTCAAAAATCAAAATGGAGACTATAGTCAAGAAATCAGAAGAAGACTTAAGACTGGAAAGAACAACTATGAAAAAAATTAAAGCAGGATCTTACCGGTTTGCCTTCTCCATTTGGTCTTCTGCCAAATTGCTATCTTTATTTATTTATTTATTTATTCAAACTTATATGCCGCCACTCCCCTGGGGCTCGGAGCGGCTTACAAGAATGGCTAAAATCTAACACAATTTAAAACAATTTAAAAACAGCAATATCAAAAATCAAAGGCCTGTTGAAACAGGTATGTCTTACATGCCCTGCGGAAAGCTGATAAGTCCCGTAAGGCACGGACTTCGGGTGGCAGAGTATTCCAGAGTGATGGTGCCACTGCTGTAAAGGCTCTGCGTCTGGTTGCTGTTAGACACAAGGTCTTGACACTGGGAATTTCCAATAGATCTTGGTCCTCAGAACGGAGGGATCTCTGGGAGTGAGGCGGTCCCTCAGATACATCGGCCCCAGACCATGCAAGGCCTTAAAGGTGAGTATCATCACTTTGAAAGTGATCCGGTGCTCAATTGGTAACCAATGCAGCTGCCGTAACATTGGTGCTATATGGCATCTCATCGGAATTCCCGCAAGAAGCCGAGTAGCTGCATTTTGTACCAACTTGAGCTTCCGGAGCACCGACAGAGGAAAGCCAATGTAGAGGGTGTTATAGTAGTCCAGTCTTGAGATGACCGTAGCCTGGATCATCGTAGCTAGGTCATCCCTGGACAGGTAGGGGGCCAGCCGTCTAGCCTGCTGCAGATGAAAAAAAGCTATTCTGCTAACGGTGGAGACCTGGGCCTCCATCTTGTTTGCATTGTTAGAAAATCTATAGCAGGGGTCCTCAAACTAAGGCCCGGGGGCTGGATATGGCCCTCCAAGGTCATTTACCCAGCCCTCGCTCAGGGCCAACCTAAGTCTGAAATGACTTGAATGCACACAACAACAACAACAATCCTATCTCATCAGCCGAAAGCAGGCCCACATTTCCCATTGAAATACTAATACATTTATATTTGTAAAAAATTGTTCTTCATTTAATTTTTGTATTGCAATCCGCTCCGAGCCTTAGGGGAGTGGCAGCATATAAGTTTGAATAATAAATAAAAAATAATAATTAAGTGCTTTTTGCATTACAAATAAGATATGTGAAGTGTGCATAGGAATTCATTCATTTTTTTTTCAAATTATAATCCGGCCCTCCAACAGTTTGAGGGACTGTGACCTGGCCCTCTGTTTAAAAGGTTTGTGGACCCCTGATCTATAGGGTTCGATTTTTTCAGGGGATTAATTATTTCACTTTCATCTTGTCACCTGGAGGGAGATGAAGATATGCTTGCACAAGAGACTATGTGCCACTAGGTGGCAATAGAACTAAAGACATAACTTGAGTCTCTTGGGTTTTTCTCCTCTTTTCACTTCTTTACCCCTCTATGTGGCCTCCTCTTTGGACCAATACTCAGATTACACATTTTTCTTCTCTATCATGTTTCCTGCCCAGATTTGAAATTCATTTTAATACAGTTCTTTTCACTTAAGGCAATAGTTTCATGCTGATTCCACATAAAAGCTTTGATATTTATTTATTTATTTAATTATATTTCTGGTTCGAGGTGGGTTACAGAATAATTAAAACACATAAAGACTGCAAAAAGACCACAAATACACATATTAAAATGTACCTCTATAAAAGCAACACATCAAAACGTTTCTGTATAAAATATGTATTAAAATACACAAAACAGAAAGGACACGCATTTAAAATTCATGCTTAAAAGACTCTCTGGGTAGGCCTGCCTGAAGAGATATAAGCTAACAAAATGCAACATCTGTACTGTGATCCTCTTTTAGTGACAACATCAAGAACCTCTAGAGTTGCGAGACCACCACACGTTCCAGGACTTTGCTCAGAAAGGGAAGATTGGAAAGTGGCCAAAAGTTGTTCAATTGAGTGGGGTCCAGTGAGGGTTTTTTCAACTGTGATTTTATTACAGCTTCTTTTAAGCTCGCTGGAATCCTGCCTTCCTGTAAGGAGGCATTAACCATCATCTTCACCCACTCTGCCAGACCCCTTCTGGCCTCCTTTATCAGCTAGAAGGGCAGGGGTCTAGGATGCATGTGGTTGCCCTTGCTTCCCCAAGGATCTTGTCCACATCCTCGAGCTGCACCAATTGAAATGAATCAATCAAAACTGGACAAGCAGGTGGTCGTATTACATCCTCAGAGACTGCTGTTAACATGGTGTCTAGGTCAGAACAGATCTGCAAAGAACTGAGCAAATGCTTCGCAGTGAACGGCTAAATGGTCAGGGACCCCATCCTGTGAGGTTGGGTTTAACAAACCTCTTATCATTTGAAACAGCTCTGCTGGATGGTTCTTTGCGGATGCCACAATGTTGGCCACAAAGATTTTTTTGCGGCATTGATTGCCTGGCATATGCCCTTAGATAGGCACACAGCTGTGTTTGATCTGACTTGTTGCGCTCTGAATGCCACATGCACTCTAGTCCCATCTTCGTTCACTTCATCGCTACCAGCTCCTAATTGAACCAAGGAGAGGGTTTAGCTCTGCTACTCAAGAGGGACTGTTCTGGAGCAATCGTGACTAGAGCATCAACAGGATCACCTACCGAGGTGGCAGGAAATTCCCCAAGAGCTGTCAGAAATCCATCCAGATCCATAAGCCTCCTGGGATTGGTCCTCCACCCCTGCAGAGGTTGGGGGGGGGGGGTGATGGTTAGTCCATCACATTATTCTATGATTCTATAAGTTTTAACTCATCCATTTGAAATGGCCACTCATTGTTACATCAAGGGAACCTTCCCCTCTGCTAGCCAATACCAATCAACAGACAGTAATCCCAACCGGGCTGATGGTTTCCCTACAGGCAGAAACGGGTGGCGTGAATACAGGAGATAGACTCAAATCTTCTTGCAATAAAACTTTATTAAGTTTCCTACCATACCTTACACCACTCAAACTGTAAATGGATGTACTTTTGAACCAATAAAATTGTGGATCATAATTTGAACCAATTACAGCAAACGTCTATTCTTTCAAATGTATGTCAAATTTCTATAAAATGCCCATGCTTGCAACTCTGCTTATGTCGGATATGGGAAACTTTCCTGATCTCCTTCCTTGGAGCAGTTAACAATCTCTGATCTTGTTCTTGATCTCTGTGTATCTCTATTGAAACTAGATTGCTGTGGGGTTTTCAGTCTGAAAAGCTCACAGCAACTCAGTGTTTCCATCCATGTAAGCCTTCAATAACTCTATTGGAACAGATTGGAGTCAGCATGTCAGGAAATGGACCTAGAGATTTTGAACTTCTAGAAGTATTGTTGGTCATAGTTAATAAAGTAGGTTTACCCTTTCAGTTTGTAGTTCATCCCTAGTCTCTGGTCTCCAACCAACAAACTCAGAGTGCATCTAAACAGCCCCTTAAAACCACGAGCTTGCGTGTTTTTACATGGGGCGTCCAGATATAAAAGTAAATGTATTTTATATTTTAATTTCCTGGGAATGGAAAAGGCTGGGCAAATCCCTCTAGCTATTTCCGAAACCAGGTAATCATTAAATTAATTTTTATATAGGATAAAATATAGGATAAAATAATTCTTATCTAGGATAAGAAGATAATCTGGGATCAGATCCTAGGATATAGGCTCTTTCTACACTGCCATATAAAATCCAGATTATCTACTTTGTATCAGATAATATAGCAGTGAAGATTTATTCAATCCAGTTCAAAGCAGGTAATGTGGATTATATCTGGATTATACGGCAGTGTAGAAGGGGCATGAGAGGGGTCTGGTGATTACCAAAGAATGTAAAGCCCTTAGATTAGTTAAGTGTAGATTACAGTTCCTATTTTTTTAAAGGATGTAGCATTATTCTAGAAAAAGTACGTTTGGGACCCTTCTAGACAGGCCCTATATCCCAGGGTCGGATCCCAGGTTTCTGTTTATCCCAGTGCGGACTCATATAATCCAATTTAAAGCCAAAACTAACAAAATGAAGTTCAACAGTGACAAATGCAAGATACTCCACTTAGGCAGAAAAAAACAAAATGCAAAGATGTAGAATGGGGGACAATGCCTGGCTCGAGAGCAGTATGTGTGAAAAAGATCTTTGAGTCCTTGTGGACAAGTTAAACACGAGCCAACAATGTGATGTAGCGGCATAAAAAGCCAATGGGATTTTGGCCTGCATCAATAGGAGCATAGTGTCTAGATCTAGGGAAGTAATGCTGTAGCCGTAAACCACGCCGTCCATGCGGGTATTAAACTCATCATGATATGTGGATTTGGCACTACCGGGGTCAAAGGAACAGTGACTTGATTTACTGCTCTTAAGTCTTGAACAGGGCGAAATTCGCCTCCTGGCTTTTTGACTGGCAACAGGGGAGAGTTCCAGGGTGAGCTGCAAGGTATAATTAATCCATGTTCCAGTAGCCTGTCAATATGTTTTTGTATTCCTATTGATGCTTCCCGACTGACAGGGTATTGGGGCCTCTTTACCGGCCCCATTCCTTTCTTTATTTCCACCACTACTGGGGGCACATATTTAGCCAGGCCGGGTGGGTTATCTTCTGCCCATACCAAAGGCGTCTTTTCCCATGGCCACTGGGCTTTGGGTGGTTCTGATGTTTCCTGCCTTATGAGAAACAACCTCCATTCCTCTTCCATTGGAATAGTCAATTCCATCTGGCCAGTGTTAATGAATTGAATCTGTGCCCTTAATTTAGAGAGAATGTCTCGCCCCAAGAGGGGAACAGGACAATCTGGGAGATATAATAATTTGTGACTCACATTATGTCCAGCCAAATTACAAGTCCTTTCCTGGAGCAAGGGGCATTTCTGGACTTTTCCTGAAACCCCTATAACTCGAGTGGTTTCAGCACTTGGTGGGCTCGTTAGCTTGTTTATTACTGATCTTTCAGCCCCTGTATCCACCAAAAAGTCAATTTGTTGGTCCCCGATTTCCATAGTGACCATAGGCTCCCCGGGGTCCAACAAAACAAGAGCCTGGCTCCTTCATTCACCATCTTCTATGTCCTCCCATCCTTCTTCCTCCACCACTGCAGCCACTATTGCCTCCTTTTCCTGGTACGGTGTATAACTTCCTCGTCCTCTGCCACGTCCCCGGCCTCTTCCTCTACCATTTTCTTGACCTCCTCGATCACTAGTTACTTGCTCTGTACATTGGCCCTGCCAGTGCCCAAATTTCCTGCATTTCGCACATTGATTCCACTCTAATCTTCCAGTTCCTCCTCTTCCTCTACCATTTCCTCTTCCACGTCCTCTGCCCCTCTTTTCTCCTGTTCTACCATCCATCATGGATAGGAGAGTCTTGTATCCTTCCTTTCTATCCCTCTTCTTCTTTTCTTCTTCTACCTGGTTCCTAGCCATATAGACCTGGTCAGCTATGGCTAATAACTCATTCATGGTTTTTCCTAAAAACCCAGGTTGTTTTTGGATCTTCCTTCTTATGTCATCTGCTGCCTGCGTAATGAAAGATTGTGCCAGTGCCCTCTTTCCATTGTCATCTTCCAAGTTGTAGGGGCTATATTTTCTATAGGCATCCTCTAATCTTTCCAAGAATGCTGTAGGGGATTCTGTCTTTTCTTGTTTAACACTCTGTATTTTGAGTATGTTTGCAGGGCGTGGTGGACCGTGTCTTATAGCGTCCACCAAAAGGCCCTGAAATACTTTCAAGTCCACCCTATGTTGTGGATTGTTGGGGTCCCATTGGGGATCCACCTCCATCGGGAGACGTTGGGCCCCC
The DNA here is from genome assembly GCF_037176765.1 of Anolis sagrei. Taxonomy (NCBI): domain Eukaryota; kingdom Metazoa; phylum Chordata; class Lepidosauria; order Squamata; family Anolidae; genus Anolis; species Anolis sagrei. Next base: position 168,427,816 of record NC_090022.1, on the reverse strand, counting down.
CAAACCACTGCATCTGTCCCCGCCGGGGGCTGTGCCTGAGCCAGTAGTATCGCCTGATTGATCACCTGTCTCCTTTCCTCAGTAGTAAACAAAACCTGGAGCAATTGTTTGCAATCCTGCCAGGTGGGATTATGGGTTGCCATAATACTTTCCAATAAGTTAGCCATTGCTTGGGGCTGTTCCGAGTATGGAGGGGTGGAATTTTTCCAGTTCAACAGATCACTACTGGTAAATGGGACCACTTGGTATGTTCTCACTATCTGATCCTGGCTATTGAGGATTGGAACTTCCCGGATGGGCATCTCAACCAGTGGGGCATTTATAGGTGACCCAAACGAAGGGGCCAAATTGCCCCGGCTCCTGGTTTGGGCCGGGCTTGCATTACTCGGCATTCTGCTGGACTTTTTCTCAATCTGTCCTCCTTCTCCAACTTGAAGGGCCGACAAGTCTGGGTATCTCAAAGATGAATTTTTATTTCCCCCCTGTGCCTGATAAGGTGGGGGTGATGGTGGTGGTAATGGAGGAGCGACTGGCAGTGAAGGGGCATTAGGCACTGCAGGGGCCGCTGGTCTTCTAACAATTCTCCCTGCTGCCTCGGGTTGGTCCTCCTCTTGTGACCAAACCTTCCCTTTTTCCTTGCCTCCTCTCTTCTTGACTGCCATACACTGTCCTTGTTTACATTTTCTTATCCAGTCTGGATTTTCTGAGACCACAATGTCCCAAGTTGCAATATATATGTGTTGATCTGGATGTTTATTTGCACAATATTCCTCTACCTGTCTAATCTTCTTCAGGTCCCAAGTTCCCTCTTCGGGCCAATCAAAAGGAAAAGTGGGCCACTCGCCTGTACACAAATTTCTTAACCAGTAATCCTTAAAATCTCCTGGATCTGCTTGACCAGATGCTGCCACAAATTTGTCAAAATGTTGTAACATGCACTGCAATGGGGAAATTGGCTTTGAACTCCCCCCTCCCATGGCTTCTAGGTGGGATTTGGCTCTGGCCTGGACGTCTGGACACTCGACAGTACGCGTCAGAAAACGCAGAGCCTCCTCCTTTTCCTCCCACCAACCCAATGGGAGACTTAGTGGTTCCCTTCCCCCGGCGCCGGTATGTGTGTGTTCCCTTAGTGTCTTTTCTCAACCACTAATACTTGCCAGATTATCGTAGACGTCAGAACAACCTTCGCCTTCTGGACTTCTTCCTCCTCCTGTGTATCCCTCCTGGCCTTCCCGTCTGCTTTTCTCTGGTGATTTATGTCGTTGCGATTACCTTGATCCAGCGACGTGGACAGAAGAGAGAAGTACCGCAACCGGATCAGCTGGGGGCCCCCTTCTCGGCTCACGGTGGTTATCTCCAGTCCTCGCCGCTGACCAGGAATCGTCCTGGCAACAGGATCTGCCCCCTTGATCCTTGGCTCGTCTGGATCCGAGTCACGGCACCAGAAATGTAGCAGACCTTTTTGCCCAAATAGGGCCCCTCTGCCAAAGCTTATCTTGTAACCTTCAAAGCGAGCGCAGGCAGGAGTCAAAGGGACAGACAACTTGATTCATCCAAGGGAAAAGCAGTTTATTAAGTTTCAAAAGCAGCTGCCTGGCCACCTCCCACGCAACGAGGCGTTTCTGTAGAGGCGACCCCTTTCTGGTGGGCTGAACTCTATATATACCTTTTGCAAAACGAAAGTTTCCCATTTCCCTTAAATCAGGTGATTTCCGGGAAATCAGGTGATGGTCTGCACCCCGCACTCAAACTTTTGCACAGAGCCCCACACTCAGCTTTTGCACACGGGACACCCCCCCTTCACCTTCCTTATTTGGCAGTACACCCCCCTTATTTCCATTTCCACAATAACAAGGCTGCCTCAATGCTACCCCTTGGTTAGACCACATCTGAATTGTTGTGTCCAATTCTGGGCACCACAATTCAAGAGAGATATTGACAAGCTGGAATGTGTCCAGAGGAGGGCGACTAAAATGATCAAGGGTCTGGAGAACAAGCCCTATGAGGAGCGGCTTAAGGAGCTGGGCATGTTTAGCCTGAAGAAGAGAAGGCTGAAGTTTTTTTTGTTCTGTTTTTTGTCATGTCAGGAACAACTTGAGAATCTGCAAGTCATTTCTGGTGTGAGAGAATTGGCCGTCTGCAAGGACGTTGTCCAGGGGATGCCCAGATGAGTTGATGTTTTTATCATCCTTGTGGGAGGCTTCTCTCATGTCCCCGTATGAGGAGCTGGAGCTGATAGAGGGAGTTCATCCGCCTCTTCCCGGATTCGAACCTGCGACCTGTCGGTCTTCAGTCCTGTCGGCACAGGGGTTTAACCCACTGGAAGTGATAGCTATGTATAAGTATGTGAGAGGAAGCCACAGGGAGGAGGGAGCAAGCTTGTTTTCTGCTTCCTTGGAGACTAGGACGTGGAACAATGGCTTCAAACTACAAGAGAGGAGATTCCATCTGAACATGAGGAAGAACTTCCTGACTGTGAGAGCTGTTCAGCAGTGGAACTCTCTGCCTCGGAGTGTGGTGGAGGCTCCTTCTTTGGAAGCTTTTAAACAGGGGCTGGATGGCCATCTGTCAGGGGTGATTTGAATGCAATATTCCTGCTTCTTGGCAGGGGGTTGGATTGGATGGCCTATGAGGTCTCTTCCAACTCTTTGATTCTATGATTCTGTTGTTGTTCATTCGTTCAGTCGTCTCCGACTCTTCGTGACCTCATGGACCAGACCACGCCAGAGCTCCCTGTCGGCCGTTACCACCCCCAGCTCCCTCAAGGTCAGTCCAGTCACTTCAAGGATGCCATCCATCCATCTTGCCCTTGGTCGGCCCCTCTTCCTTTTGCCTTCCACTTTCCCCACCATAATTGTCTTCTCTAGGCTTTGCTGTCTCCTCATGATGTGGCCAAAGTACTTCAACTTTGTCTCTAGTATCTTTCCCTCCAGTGAGCAGTCGGGCTTTGATTCTATGATTCTATGAAAGCAGAAAACGTGGGTTCAGATTCAGGGCTTGTCTGGAAGAGCCCATAATCTTTTGTTGCTGTTGATGTGAATTTTGGTATGTTTGTATGTAGGTTTTGTTTTAACCTGTCTAAATGCCGTAACCGTTTTAAAAAGGGGTTGTTGGTCCCCATGTTTGGGAGAGGGAGGCCTCTGCAAAGGAAAAGCGGGGAAGAAGGCCCCTCAAGTAGCCTGGGGCCAGCCCTCTGGTTTCCATGGCAACAGCAAACCTCAGGGAGCTCAAGGGGGGGGAGAGGAAGGTTGGTCACGTGGCCCGGAAGAGAGTCTCTCGGTCGCCCCCTCTGGCAGGAAGTGGAAGGGAAGGAGGGAGAGGGGGAAAGAGAGAGATGGAGTGTGTGTGTATATGAGAGAGAGGCCGCGCGCCAGGAAAGAAGGAGGTGGGGGAGGTTTGGTGTCAAAGAAGTCTCCCCCCTTCTCTCGGCTGCTTCCGGTGTAGCGCTGCTGGTCGTCAAGGGGGAAGGCCGCTGCTGCTGTTGCCGCTGAGGGGGCGCGGTTGTCGGTGGCTTGTAGCCGCTGGGCCCGGCTCCGCCCCCTCCCTCCGCTTCTCTCCTTGCCGCCGCTTCTCCCCGCCCCCTCCCCAGCCGGGCCTAGCGAGGTAAGCGAGTGCCGCCGGCTTGGGGCCGAAATTCGCCGCAAGGGAAGGCCGTCAGCCCTGCTCCTTTTCCGCCGCTCAACCAGGCTCAGGAACACCCCCCCCCCCCCCCCCCAATTCGGTTCTCTAGTAGGCCCTTATTTGCCAGTCTGCGCTTATCCAGGTTGAGCATCCCTTAGCCAAAATATTCAGGGTTTGGAAGATTTTGTCCTCTTTGTGTATGCAGAATGAGGCATTTCGGAGTTGGGCCCCAAGGCGAAACCCAAAATCGACGTTTGCTTCATAATATGCATAGCCTGAAGATGGTTTCTGCACAATATTTGGAACAAATGTGAGCCATCAGGCAGCAAAAGGTGCCACTAACGATTTTGGCGGATTCCAAATTTATTTTATTTATCGTGTCAGGAGCAGACCAAACAGTTTTACTGCATTTTTTTTAACAAACAAACAAAACACAAAGTTTGCAAGCTTGGTAGCTGATTAAATGTCCTTTGACCAGTATCTGGCCACTTGGAGTGCCTCTGGTGTTGCTGCAAGAAGGTTCTCCATTTTTCATGTGGCAGGGCTCAGGTTGCATTGCAGCAGGTGGTCAGTGGTTTGCTCTTCTCCACACTCGCATCTCGAGGATTCCACTTTGTAGCCCCATTTCTGAAGGTTGGCTCTGCATCTTGTGGTGCCAGAGCGTAGTCTGTACAGCACCTTCCAAGTCGCCCAGTCTTCTGTGTGCCCAGGGGGTAGTCTCTCATTTGGTATCAGCCATTGATTGAGGTTCTGGTTTTGAGCCTGCCACTTTTGGACTCTCGCTTACTGAGGTGTTCTAGCGACTGTTTCTGTAGATCTTAGAAAGCTCTTTCTTGATTTAAGTCCTTGACGTGCTGGCTGGTAATGAGCTGGAGATGTCACTGAAGAACCAGGACAATAACATTCTGACTATAAATAGAAGGTCAGCTGCTGTCCTCACCTTTTTGCCTTGTTTTTTATCCGTGTTCTATTTGAAATGGTCATATAACTGATCAAATAAATAAATATTATATGTCACTGCCTTGGTCCTTTCACTATTGGCTGCTACTTCCCGGCAGATGTCAGGTGGTGCAATACCAGCTAAACCATGTAATTTCTCCAGTGTTGTAGGGCCAGGGGCGGCTCAACCCATTACGCAAAGTAAGCATTTGCAGTATAGTTGATTTTGCCCAGGGGCGCTCTTGAGGCACTCTTGGGGGAAAATAGACCTTGACATATGCGAGTTATAGTTACTGGGATGTATAGTTCACCTACAATCAAAGAGCATTCTGAACTCTACAAATGATGGAATTGAACCGAATATGGCACACAGAACTCCCACGATGAACAGAAAATATATATCAGTGATTGGTTGGGGGGGGAGGGGCGCCAAAATACTGTTTGCTTACTGTTGAAAATTACCTAGGGCCGCCTCTGTGTAGGGCGCAGACACCCTGTGATAATGCGTCATGTCACATTAAGAGCCACATCTACTGTTTTAGCATGGTGAGATGTGTTCCACACTGGGCATGCATACTCAGCAGCAGAGTAGCACAGCACAAGGGCAGATGTCTTCACTGTGTCTGGTTGTGATCCCAGGTTGTGCCAGTCAGCTTTCGTATATTGTTTCTAGCGCCCATTTTTTGCTTGATATTTAGGCAGTGCTTCTTGTAGGTCAGAGCATGGTCCAGAGTGACTCCCAGGTATTTTTAGGTGTGCTGCAATGCTCCAGTGGGATTCCTTCCCAGGTAATCCTCAGAGCTCGGGATGCTTGTCTGTTCTTAAGGCGAAAGGCACATGTCTGTGTTTTAGATGGGTTAGGGATCAGCTGGTTTTCCCTGTAATAGGCAGTGAGGGCACCTAGAGCTTCGGAGAGCTTCTATTGAACCATCTCAAAGCTCCCTGCTTGAGCGGTGATGGCACGATCATCAGCATAGATGAAGCTCTCTGTCCCTTCTGGCAGTGGCTGGTCATTTGTGTAAATGTTGAACATGATCACAGGATTCCAAATGAGGAATGCTCAATGCACATCCAAACACATGGCTGTGGCTGCAGGACATCCTCTGGGACAGTCTACAACAGTGTTTCTCAACCTTCCTAATGCCGTGACCTCTTAATACAGTCTTAATACAGTTCCTCATGTTGTGGTGACCCCCAACCATAACATTATTTTGTTACTTCATAACTGTAATTTTGCTCCTGTTATGAATGGTAAGCAGGATGTATTTTCACTAGACCAAATTTGGCACAAATACTCGATATGCCCAAATTTGAATAGTAGTGGGGTTGGGAGGAGGGTGGATTGATTGATTTTGTCATTTGGGAGTTGGAGTTGTTGGGATTTATAGTTCACCTGATGGCACAGTGGGTTAAAGCTCTGAGCTGCTGAGTTTGTTGACCGAAAGGTCACAGGTTCGATTCCGGGCACAGCTTCTGCCAACCTAGCAGTTCGAAAACATGCAAATGTGAGTAGATCAATAGGTACCACTCTGGGGGGAAGGTAACGGCGCTCCATGCAGCCATGTGACCTTGGAGGTGTCTATAGACAACGCTGGCTCTTCGGCTTTGAAATGGAGATGAGCACCACATCCCGGAGTCAGACATGACCGGACTTACTGTCAGGGGGCAACCTTTACCTTTTTACAATCTGAACTCCACCAATGATGGAATTGAACCAAACTTAGCACACAAAACTCCCATGGCCAACAGAAAACGTTGGAAGGGTTTGGTGGGCATTGACCTTGAGTTTGAAGTTGTAGTTTACCTACATCCAGACAGCACTGTGGACTTAAACAATGATGGATCTGGACCAAACTTGGCACAAATACTCAATATGCCCAAATGTGAAGACTGGTGGCTTGGGGAAAATAGACCTTGACATTTGGAAGTTGTAGTTGCTGGGATTTATAGTTCATCTACAATCAAAGAGCATTCTGAACCTCACCAACAATCGAACTCGGCCAAACTTCCCACACAGAACCCCCATGACCAACAGAAAATACTGTGTTTCCTGATGGTCTTTGGCGACCCCAAACAGTTGGAATAAAATCCCACGTTATCTGCTTTGAATTGGAATATATGGCAGAGTGGACTCAGATAACTCAACTCAAAGCAGATATTGTGGGATTTTCTGCCTTGATATTCTGGGTTGTATGGTTGTGTGGAAGAGCCCTATGATTCTATTGCTTTCTGGTCTTTGAAACTGTTTCCTGATTTTGGCGCCTTCTACTCTGCTATATAAATCCAGATTTTCTGCTTTGAACTGGCTTATATGGCAGTGTAGAGTCTTATGATCCAGTTCAAAGCAGATCCTGTGGATTATTTGTTTTGATAGTTTGGATTATATAGCAGTGTAAAAAGGGCCTTTGTCTTTGGATGAACCTGTTTCCTTTGCTTGGCTGTTATTTTGGTTAGCATTACCTTTGTCTGCTGTCATTACATCTTGAGCCTTGGATCCATTCTACACAGTAGTATAAAATCCACATTGAACTAAATTATCTGGCAGTGTGGACTCAAATAACCCAGTTCAAAGCAGATGTGGATTATCTGCCTTGGTATTCTGGATTAGATGGCTGCGTGGAAGGGACCTTTGAAGTTTCGGCTCTGGAGTCATGTGCACAAATGTATCCTCAAGCACTGATGGTGATGCTTACATTTTAAGTGCCACATCACTTTGTTCCCTTTTAATATGGGGGCAAAAATACGTTATTACTGAGATTATGAAAGGAAGTGTATAGGAGTTTGTTACCTATTCTTATGTGATTTCAATATTTGCAGCATCCAATGTTTCCCCAAGTATCTGTTATACATAAATGATTTATACTTTATATAAATTGCAAATCCACCTTATTATTATTATTATTATTGAGATTATAGTTTTGAAATGCATGATATGAAGTGTATAGGAGATTGGTACTTATTCTTACGTGATTGCAATATTTGCAGTATCCAGTGTTTTCCTAAGTACCTGTTAAACACAAAGGATTCATACTCTCTGTGCATAAAGTGTCACATGTGCTGGGTTTCCACTTGGAAATGCTGCCAATCAGGCTAAAGACTAAAAGCATTTAGGCAGGCACACCTGCTTTTTTGACTTTAGTATTTACAAAAATGAAGCTTTCAATGGCTCTTTGCATGTTTCAGTTGTTGAAAGGGCTCTAGTTAACACTCTTTCAATGATCTTTACAATCGCCTTTCTACATGGCTGATCGGTGCTGAGTCTGAGGACGATGCCTTTCTAAAATCGTTTTGAGAGAGTCTTCATCTTGCTACAGTAGCTCCAAAGTCACAGCAGTCAATTGCAGTCCTAGAGATATGGGTTTGCTTTCTATTCAGGTTGTTTTTCCCCAGATGGGTTGCAATTCTTTGAGAGACCTACAATCTGGTTGTGGACTGAACAAAAATAATCATTTTTATACAGCTTAATCCTGAGACCAAGGATTAAGTATAAGTGTAATCAACTAAGTGTAATCTTACATTTAATGCAATTAACTGATAAATTGGCCAACAATTTCATTTGATTTTCAGCCTCTGTATTTTGCAGCTTTTGTGCAAACTAAAATGTGGAGTTGGGGTTATGTTGTTTTTTAAAGCAATGTATGTACATCTTGAATATTTTATTCTGATAGTGTCTTGAAGACTCCATTGATGATGCAGATTGCAGAGTTTTGTTTTATATTATCAGACCATCAGATTTGATCCTTTTGCAAATTTTAAAATAGATTTGGGGACCCTTTAGACTTGTAAATATTTTATATTAAAGCTCCCACAACCATTTTCCATTTGCCATACTGGCTGGAATTTCTGGGTTTTGAAGCTAAAACATCTAGAGGTCTAAATGTTCAATATCCCATTCTAAAGAACTGATTCATTTCCAGCACAGCCAAACTATTGCAGATACTATGTTTGTTTACTCATTATTATGAGATTTATCTCTTTCCTTAAGATTTTTCTGATGCCACCATCTGAGGATTCAGTGACAAATTATGAATTTTTCTCAACAGCCTTCTGTCATATATCTCGTAATTTACTATCAAATGTTTTTCATGAAAGCCAGAAGTCATTGTGCAGCTAATGGATTGCTACTCCTGTTGAGTTCTGAGTTTCAGTCTTTTTGTTGATTTACCTTGCACCCACAGAAAAGGAGACCTGTATTTGAATGTTGTCCCATAGTTTTGTTGGTTGATTGGGAAAACTGATAGCTGCATCCTGTTGAGTAACTACGGATGCTGAAGCTGCACTTACACATTTGTAACTATTTGGTAGTCCTCTTCAAAGTATGGCACTATTGCTATGATCTGAGATCCTCTCTTACTTTAAAAGCCTCATTGAGCAATTAAGGTCTGTTCTGCTGTTGGAGTGCTGCAGAAATGACCTTGCCAGCCACATTCTGCTAGAAAGCTGCAGACTGATGAAGAGTTGTGATAGGATCCTGCTTCTACTCCTTGCAATCACACATGCTACTGAGGGGGTGGGGTGGTTTTGGTGGAAATATCATCCTGTAGCACCAAAGTTGCCAGCAGAACAGACCCTGGCTGCTTGGTATGGTTATATACCATTATGGCTAGCTATAACAATAGGTTTGGGGAATCAGTTCAAGAGATAATATATAATTAAACATTTGTAACTACATATGTGATTCTTGGTGTTGTTTGATATTTTTTCATAGAGTAAGATTTTGTCTGGTCTCTTTTCTCCATATTCTTTAACTAGAACGGATTAATTTACTACTCTTGATTTTAGTAAATATATATATATATTGGAAAGCATCAGTTTTCTTAATAGAATCATAGAATAGTAGAGTTGGAAGAGACCACATGTGTTCTCTAATCCAACCCCCTGGCATACAGGAAAAGAAAATCAAAGTACCCCTGACAGATGGCCATCCAGCCTCTGTTTAAAAGCCTCTAAAGAAGGAGCCTCCACCACACTCTGGGGCAGAGAGTTCCGCTGCTGAACAGCTCTCACAGTTAGGAAGTTCTTCCTCATGTTCAGATGGAATCTCCTTTCCTGTAGTTTGAAGCCATTGTTCTGTGTCCTAGTCTCCAGGGCAGTAGAAAACAACCCTGCTCACTTCTCCATGACTTCCCCTCATATATTTATACATGACCATAATGTCTCCTCTCAGCCTTCTCTTCTGGAGGCTATTGAAGCCACTCCTCATTGGGCTTTTTTCCAGACCTTTGATCATTTTAGTCTCCCTCCTCTGGACACATTCCAGATTGTCAACATCTCCCTTTGATTGCGGTGCCCAGAATTGGAGTATTCCAGGTGTAGTCTAACCAAGTCAGAATAGAGGGGTAGCATGACTTCCCTGGATTTAGACACTCTACTCGTATTTATGCAGGCCAAAATCGCATTGGCTTTTTTTTTTTTTTGCCACCGCATGACATTGTTGGCTCATGTTTAACTTGTTGTCCACAAGGACTCCTAAGATCTTTATCACACATACTGCTGTCAAGCCAGGCATCTCCCATTCTGTTTCATTTTTTCTGCATAAGTTTAACTGCCTTGCTAAATTTCATTTTGTTAGTTTTGGCCCATCTCTCTAATCTGTTAAGATCGCTTTGAATTCTGCTCCTGTTTTCTGGGGTATTAGCTATCCCTTCCAACTGGGTGTTGTCTGCAAACTTGATGATCATGCCTTCGTAAGAGACCTGCAGTAAATTTCAATGCTGGTCTTCAAATTATCCTTATAATATGGCTTAAAAGACACATGAAAATATTAAAGTCTGTTCTTGAATCTGGAGAGAAGTTGCGTGTGAAGGTGTCAGGCAATGTTCATTAGAAGTGTCCCAAAACCAGGAGTGTTTTTCTGAAAAGATCATCTCACCAACATCTGGATTTCAGATTGAGGCAATCTGGAGAAGAGTGTTTGTTAAATTTATTTCTATAAATTATATAAATACATTCTTTATTTGTAATCTTAAGTGGAGATATGTACCAGTGCACCAAGTTACTCACATATAGATAAGGTCATATCTGGGAATTCTGACTACTAAAAGGTCCTCTTTGGCAGAGGCTACTTCTATTATAATAATAGAGGTGAAGCCAAGAAGATCTCCAAGCTGTAAACAAGTGAGAGAGGACAGAGGAAAGAAACATATTGGCCTCCAGACATTTTTGGACTCCAGCACATATTTCTCATGAATATAGTAATGGTTGAGTATATGAGGGTTACAGTTCAGCAGTGTATTTCTTGCACATCTTTAGGAATAGTTCAGGTTGAACCAAAGTTCTAGAAAATGGAACCATGTGTCGACAATGGCCGTGTCTTTGCAGTTTTGGTTTCAGTAGAGTCTTTTGCACAACTAATGATAATGTCCATGTGCCTCACAAGCCTTTTATTCCAAAACAGCATTTACTAAGAGACAAGATCCATTACAATTTTGGCAGCCTTTTGATGTCTTTGAGGACAATAGAGCTGCTTGTACAGTAAGGCTGCAGTCTTGTGCACCTTTATTTGAAAGCTTTATTTCCAAATCTAAGCTGGATAATCTTCATGAAGTGCTGATTTCAGAACTTTATTTCTCTCTCTCTGTCTGGTAAATGTTAAGGTACAGAATTAACTCTTAAAAAAGAAATGTCAGATAAGCACCGATTCCCTGTACAAGCAGATCCTGAGCTACAAACATCTGACTTACATGTCTCCTAGTTAGAAGCAGGGGTGAGACAACAGGAAGTGAGAGGAAATCACTTCTGGAATAGTTATCATAGAGATATATTCGCTGAAGCTTTATCAGTGATCCTTGTTTCCATGACAAACCAAAATTTTCAAAATCATTTGTCACAGAGACAGACAGGGACACAGACAGCAAAATAAATATTCCAAAGATTTTAACCCTTCCCAAGATCATACGAGTGTGAACCCTTCTCTATGCTATCCAAAACTAACAAAGTGGCTGGAGTTACTTAAAAATATACCTGTTCTGATTTACATACAGATTCAACTTAACAAATTTACAGAGCCTATCTTTGTTTGTAACCAGTGCCTGTATTCTCTTGGTGCTCTATTGAGAAGAAGTATCAAATAGTTGCTGCTGCTTTTCCCAGCTAGTCATTGAAAAAGTCCAAAAGTACTACTGCAGGACAGAGAGTAGAGAGGGTTGGTGATTCGTTTAGGTTCTTCTGGGGTGATCTACATTCTCGTCTTTCACCACTCAGAGAAGGGAATTGTTTTTGTTTTAATAAGAGTTAATGTACAGTACTTACATTGACCCATGGATGTCAATCCATGTTTTGGGGTGTGATTTTTTAAACTTCTGGATTTATATATGAGTGCATGTATGCATGATTAGAAATATGATCACCAGTTATATGATACCTGGATAATTAAAGGATAGAAAATTAATTTGGTTAGTGGAATATGGGCATTCCTTTTCTCAACAAAAAAATAATGAAGCTGCTTCTGCTAGACTTCCTCTTGTAATGTTGTGCTAATGCTGTGTTATTGGTGACTGTCTAAGTGCCAGGCTGGAAAAATCCTAGCAGTCTAAACATTTGACCTTGACACTTAGGAATGTGTACTATGTTTCTAGCTTCGTGTAATGTCTAGCATTCAGTGTTCACACCTGCTTTGCAGCTTATATTATTTGTCAGCTTTAAATCGATTCTTAAAAGAACAAAAAAAAAGTTTAGAAAATGAGTGATATTTTAAGTGCATGAAATTTTTTGTTAAGCTGCATCCAGGTTTTTATATGATCTGTAACAGATCAAACATCTATGACATGTTGATTTTGAACTCTATTTCTTGATTCTCTTACATTAAAGTTTGTGCCTCAATAAAGGGATATATAGTTGAAACAAAAATACCATACTGTTCTTTTCAAAACAATGTGCTGCTTCTTCTTTTTCACATTTGGTAGTGTTAACAAGTAGGCTTGTGCACCAATTTGGTTTGGTCAGTTCCCTTTGACCAATCTGGCTTGTTCAGTTGGCCATAACAGTAAGGGCTTGGCTGCCATTTTTGTGGCTAAAACGGGCCACACAGCAGTCAGTCACAGCTTCTCCTCTCCTATTCGGCATCACACAGTGCAAAGAGGAGAGAAGCAACTGCATGGGGTTTCCCTGTGAGCCCTGCCTGTTCAATCAGAATAGAAGAACACTGTGATGTGTCTTTCACAAGCTGCGTCTATTTAATGGGGCGAGTGCCTCAATTGCTCTCAGTTGCATCCTGGCTCTAAAGAGGTACTTCAGTCATATTGCCTTGCAGCTCGCTCTCAGCTTCATTTTTTGGCTAGGCTTGGCCTCTCTCGAGCATTGAATCTCACACAAGTAGGAAAACACCTTTTTGCTCACAGACTCGCAAACCTCATTAGACGCACTTTAAACTAGGTCCACCGGGGGAGGGGGACAACAGCCTTGCGAACACTACTTTACCCACAATATCTGGGAATCGCCAGAAGGCTAAACGGAGGGCTGCACAAACACAACAAGGACCAAGTACCCAAAGCACAATAATCCCAATTAAACAGCTCAGGGGAAGATCTCAGGGGCTCACATGTCTTTACACTAATGCACAGAGCATGGGAAATAAACAAGACGAACTCCAACTTTTAGCACAACACCACAAATATGATATCATAGGGATCACTGAAACCTGGTGGGATGACTCCTATCGCTGGAATGTAGATATCGAGGGGTATAACCTCTTTCACAGAAACCGAACAAAGGGGAGAGGAGGCGGAGTAGCCTTATATGTCAAAAACTCTTATGCTGCAGAAGAAATTCAAGACAGCAATCTGGGAAACCAGCTTGAAATCATCTGGATAAGAATCAAGGGAACTGGGACTCAAAAAGATGTCGTTGTAGGCGTCTACTACAGACCCCCAAGCCAGGAGGAAGAACTTGATGAAGTCTTCTGCCAACAGTTGACCAAACAGGCACAGAGAAGAGATGTAGTAGTCATGGGCGATTTCAACTATCCCGATATTTGCTGGAAAACAAACTCGGCCAAGAGTACAAGGTCCAACAAATTTCTCGCTTGCCTTGCAGACAATTTCATGGTCCAGAAGGTAGAAGAAGCAACAAGGGGATTGACTACTCTTGATCTCATCTTAACAAATGCGGAGGACCTGATCGATGCGGTCGAAGTGGTAGGATCCTTAGGGGCAAGTGACCATGTGCTCCTGCAATTTGAGGTACAAAGGAAGGCCGAAACTAAGACAAGTCAAACCCGCATTTTGGACTTTAGGAGAGCTGATTTCCAAAAAATGAAGGAAACGCTGAGCAGCATTCCGTGAACACAGATACTAAAAGACAAGGGAGTTACGGATGGATGGGAATTTCTCAAGAGTGAAATACTCAAGGCGCAATTGCAAACTGTGCCAACAAAGAGAAAAAATAGGACAAGTGCAAAGAAACCAGAATGGATGTCCAAAGAACTTCTAACTGTGCTAAGACACAAAAGAGACATGCACAAGAAGTGGAAAAAGGGAGAAATCACCAAAGAAGAATTCAAACAAATAGCCAACACCTGTAGGGAAAAGGTCCGCAAGGCTAAAGCAAAAAACGAGCTCAGACTTGCCAGGGACATTAAAAACAATAAAAAGGGCTTCTATTCTTATGTCAGTAGAAAAAGGAAAAACAAGGAGGCGATAGGACCTCTTCGAGGAGAAGATGGGGCAATGATGACAGGGGATAGGGAAAAGGCAGAACTACTTAATGCCTTCTTTGCCTCGGTCTTCTCACAAAAAGAGAGTCTTCAACCTCAGCAAGATGGAGTGGATGAGGGTTTGGAGGACATCCAACCCCAAATTGGGAAAGAAGTCGTTCAGGAATACCTGGCCGCTCTTAATGAGTTCAAGTCCCCAGGGCCAGATCAACTACACCCCAGAGTATTGAAGGAACTAGCGGAAGTCATTTCGGAACCATTGGCAACCATCTTCGAGAGTTCTTGGAGAATGGGAGAAGTTCCAGCAGATTGGAGGAGGGCCAATGTGGTCCCAATCTTCAAGAAGGGAAAAAAGGATGACCCAAACAACTACCGTCCGGTCAGCCTCACGTCGATACCGGGCAAGATTCTGGAAAAGATTGTTAAGGAAGTGGTCTGCAAACACTTAGAAACAAAAGCAGTCATCGCTAATAGTCAACATGGATTTATCAAAAACAAGTCATGTCAGACTAATCTGATCTCTTTCTTCGATAGAGCTACAAGCTGGGTAGATGCGGGGAATGCCGTGGATGTAGCGTACCTGGATTTCAGTAAGGCCTTCGACAAGGTCCCCCATGACCTTCTGGCAAGGAAACTAGTCCAATGTGGGCTAGGCAAAACTACGGTGAGGTGGATCTGGAATTGGTTAAGTGGACGAACACAGAGAGTGCTCACTAATGCTTCCTCTTCATCTTGGAAAGAAGTGACAAGTGGAGTGCCGCAGGGTTCCGTCCTGGGCCCGGTCCTGTTCAACATCTTTATTAATGACTTAGATGAAGGGCTAGAAGGCATGATCATCAAGTTTGCAGACGACACCAAATTGGGAGGGATAGCCAATAGTCCAGAGGACAGGAGCAGAATTCAAAACGATCTTGACAGATTAGAGAGATGGGCCAAAACTAACAAAATGAAGTTCAACAGTGACAAATGCAAGATACTCCACTTTGGCAGAAAAAACGAAATGCAAAGATACAGAATGGGTGACGCCTGGCTCGAGAGCAGTACGTGTGAAAAAGATCTTGGAGTCCTCGTGGACAACAAGTTAAACATGAGCCAACAATGTGATGTGGCGGCAAAAAAAGCCAATGGGATTTTGGCCTGCATCAAGAGGGGCATAGTGTCTAGATCTAAGGAAGTAATGCTACCCCTCTATTCTGCTCTGGTTAGACCACACCTGGAATATTGTGTCCAATTCTGGGCACCACAATTCAAGAGAGATATTGACAAGCTGGAATGTGTCCAGAGGAGGGCGACTAAAATGATCAAGGGTCTGGAGAACAAGCCCTATGAGGAGCGGCTTAGGGAACTGGGCATGTTTAGCCTGAAGAAGAGAAGGCTGAGAGGAGATATGATAGCCATGTATAAATATGTGAGAGGAAGCCACAGGGAGGAGGGAGCAAGCTTGTTTTCTGCTTCCTTGGAGACTAGGACGCGGAACAATGGCTTCAAACTACAAGAGAGGAGATTCCATCTGAACATGAGGAAGAACTTCCTGACTGTGAGAGCCGTTCAGCAGTGGAACTCTCTGCCCCGGAATGTGGTGGAGGCTCCTTCTTTGGAAGCTTTTAAACAGAGGCTGGATGGCCATTTGTCAGGGGTGATTTGAATGCAATATTCCTGCTTCTTGGCAGGGGGTTGGACTGGATGGCCCATGAGGTCTCTTCCAACTCTTTGATTCTATGATTCTATGATTCTATGATTCTATGATTCCATGAATCATTTTGATTTCCCTTGATTTTCTTAATTTTATTTAGTGGGACTGGGAATTGGGAAAGTGTGGAACAGGTGTGTGGGGTGTGTGTGTATTTGGGGACTTGGGAGACAGAAAGGAGCATCTTTTAAGAGCGTCTGGGGAGGCCCTGCTCTCGGTCCCACTGGCTTCACAAGCACGCCTGGCGGGGATGAGAGACAGGGCCTTCTCAGTAGTGGCCCCTCGGCCAGTAAGGAGGGGGCCGATCTAATGTCTGTAGGAAGGGCTCCTACAGACATTAGATCGGTCCCCTCCTTACTGGCATTCCGGAAGAGTGTGAAAACCTGGCTTTTCAAACAGGCTTTCAACTAAGCAGTACAATTGAGTGATTATTGGAATGGAATAATGGACAACGAGATCGGTTGCTGATTCTATTGATGAGAAGTGATGGATTGTTATATTGCTGTACTGTTGTATTGACTCTGGTGTTAATTGATTGATATTACTGTTTTAATTGATTACTGATTTTGTATTGTCTTGTTGAAACTGGTTGTTAACCACTCTGAGTCGCCCGAGGGCTGAGAAGAGCGGTATATAAATGAAGCAAATAAATAAATAATTTTCTTTAAAAAATATTTGGATGGCTCTGAGAGCCTTGAGTCATCTTTTAGTTTCTTTTTCTCCTCCCCTCTTCTCCTTCAGGAAATACTTTTAAAAGATTAACAATTACTGTTAATAATAATTTTAGCAAACAAACAGAAAAACCTCCTCGGAAACTACTACCTAGTTACCTACCTACCTATAATTACTACTACTACTACTACTACTTATTATTATTATTATTGTTATTGTTATTTGTAGAAGGTCTATCTCCCGGACTCACGGCGGTTTCCAGCACATATGGCAAACATTCAGTGCCAATAAAGAGACATATTAACAAATTACATCAAAACAAAGTAACCAAGGTCATAGCTCTCAGAGACCAGGAGTTCACAATCATGATGACTAAGGTGGCAATGATCTAGGACAGGCCTGCGCAACCTCCAGTTGTTTGGGACTCCAACTGCAAGAAGCCCTAGCCAGCTTGTCCAATGGTCAGGAATCCTGGGTGTCCAAAACACCTGAAGGGTCACGGGTTGTGCAGAACGAATCTAGATTAAAAGAACCAGATATTGGTTTATATACAAGAAATGGGTTGACCAAACAAATCAATTGGATTATCTAGAATCTTGGATGATAGTTTTCACTTCCCTGAATGTGGAGATTTTAGTATACTAGTTTAGTGAAATAAAGCTTTAAAATGTGTTCTATTAATTTTACATTTGGAAATGTCTATAGAGAGATGAATTATTAATATTGTAATATTTGATTTAAGCTTTAGAATAAATAAAGTTGTCATTGTTATTGTGGACTGTCTTCAAGTCATTTCTGACTTATAACAACCCTAAAGTGATGCTAGTTGTCCATTTTGACTTGTGTTATTGTGTTATTAGCTGCTCGTTATAATGTGATTTATTTATTTTGTAACCCTGGAAGATCTACAGCAGTGGTTTCCAACCTTTGGTCCTCCAGGTTTTTGGAACTTTAGCTCTCACAATTCCTAACAGCTGGTAAGCTTGGCTGGGATTTCTGGAAGTTGAAGTCCACAACAACTGGAGAACCAAAGGTTGGGAACTACTGGTCTACAGAAAAGTACAACAGGTTATAATTTTCCATGTGAAATATTTGCACCTCATATTTACTGAGGAGCACATTTGGTGGGAATTTCCAGGGCCTAGTAGACAGATATTTTCCTTTGAAGGCACCAGTTGGGTCTTTAGGGTAGTTGGTACTGAAGATTAAGCAGAGTGTGATACCTTGAGGCAAGAAACTAGACTTACTGAGTGTGAATGCATATGTGGAAAAAATAATATATTTTAAAATTTATATATTGTACTTATATCACACTTTTTGTCCAACATGAGATTCAAGATATATATATAGTGCTTTACAGGTCTCCGGTTCCTGAAAATATCTTGAGTAGTATAAAGTATATTTACTTGTTCTATTACAAGAGAAAAACCATAGCTAGCCATTCTGGGGCTTAGAAGTAATTGTCATGAACTGTAGTTTCATGTTTGAAAATCCTTAAAATATTTTATTTTGCACTTATAGATTCCTACTGGAAAATTCATAACTAGTCTTAAATGATTGCTCTAAATCAGGCCTGCACAACCCTTGAATCTTTGTGTATTTGGGCCTCACATCTCTCAGAAGCCCTAGCCAGATTGTTCAGTGGTCAGGAATTTTAGGAGCTGAAGTCCAAAACACCTTGAGGGCTGCAAGTTGTACAGGCCTTCTCTGAGTAATTAACATCTATCTCTTATCTTTAAATATTTAAATTTTAAAATATGGTTATAGATTGGGGCAAATTTGTATGTTAAATTTATATAAATGGTTATTGAAACCGTTGCCTTCGTTATTGGATATATTCCCTTTTTTTCCTTCCCTGAAGGGTATACTTTTGAAAAGTTTGGCCATGTTATGCAGAACAGAGGTAAATATATCTGTTTTTAAAAAAATATAAACTGATTTAATTTTTTTGGTCTAGATTTTGAGACAAATCTTCAAGCAGAAATCATTGGGATTTGGCACTATGGAGACGGAAAGCGAGCAGAACTCAAACTCAGCCAGTGGCAGCTCAGGCTCTGGAGGAAGCACTCGCCCTCAAATATCACAAATGACCCTTTATGAGCGTCAGGCGGTACAGGTCAGAGTTATCTTTGTTTCTACGGCAGGTGAATTACTGTGTTAGGTATTATCATGCTTGCTTATAAAATTGAATGGATAAGTCATTTATGGGTTGCTGTGAGTTTTCTGGGCTGTATGGCTATGTTCCAGAAGCATTCTCTCCTAATATTTTGCCCACATCTATGTCAGGCATCCTCAGAGGTTGTGAGGTCTGCTGGAAACTAGGCAAGTGGAGTTTATGTATCTGTGGAATGTCGAGGGTGGGAGAAGGAACTCTTGTTTCCTCTGGGTGGATCTTTGTCTTTACTCTCGTGGCGTGAACTCCCATCATGAGAATAAAGACAGATCCACCCAGATGAAAAATATTTTACCATACATCAAGGGAACCACTGACTGCATAGTTTGACTATACAAACTATCTACACATCCACTAAGAAAACTGAACAAATGCTACGTTCAGCAAAGGACAAGAGAGATCCTCTCACTTCTGCAGGAGTCTACCGTATACCATTCAGCGGTGGACAAGTCTGCGTAGGGACCACCCAACACAGCATTGCCCAAACACGAATCAAGGAACATGAAAGGCACTGCAGACCACTTCAACCAGAGAAGTCAGCCATAGCAGAGCTCCTGATAAATCAACCTGGACACAGCATATTATTTGAGAACACAGAAATGCTGGACCAGTCTAACAACCACCATGTCCAACTACACAGAGAAACCATTGAAATCCACAAGCATGTGGCCAGTTCAACAGAAAGAAGGAAACCATTAAAAGGAACAAAATCTGGCTACTAGTATTAAAAAAAATCTCTAAAATCAGGACAGTAAATAAAAAACAACACTCAGAAAACAGGAAATTCCAAATAAGAAACAACCAGGGCGAGCTAACTCCTCCCAACAAAGGATTCCTCTAGGCAGGAAGCAGCCAGGCTTTGAAGCTGTGAGGCTGTTCAATGCTAATTAAGGTGGCCAATTGCAACAAGAGTTCTTTCTCCCACCCTGGACATTTCCCCAGATATATGAACCCCACTTGCCTTGTTTCCAACTAACCTCACAACCTCTGAGGATGCCTGCCATAGATGTGGGCAAAACACCAGGAGAGAATGCTTCTGGAACATGGCCATACAGCCTGGAAAACTCACAGCAACTCAATGATTTCTTTGACAACACAACTCATTTATGGCTTAACAATTGGCTTCCATATGTGTTGCTGATCAGCACATTGCCTCTTGGTGTACCAGAAGAGATGTTTACTTTGGTAGGCTGTGTTGGGTTCAACAGGACCTAGAACAATAGGTTTCACCTGTAGGTTGCCAGTGGGTTCATCTCTGCTTAAAATCCAGTCTCTTCCTCACAATTCAGTTCAAGCTCTGTTTAGCCTGGATTTGGTGGTCTGAATGGCCCCATGGATTCCTTAGCATGTTCATTTCTGTATTCTGATTCTGTATTTCTTCCTTACTACAGGCTCTTCAAGCACTGCAGCGACAACCCAATGCAGCCCAGTATTTTCACCAGTTTATGCTCCAACAGCAACTTAACAGTGCTCAGCTTCACAGCTTGGCCGCAGTCCAGCAGGTAAGACAGGGCAAAAGGCAAAAGGATTGGCTGATATAAGGCAGTTTGAAATTACAATTGTCTTGCTTGGAAAATTAGCTACTCTGTATAAAGGTTTACCACTCCTCAAAAATGCAATATGTTTAGCTTGAATTCATGTTTATGTAGGAGTCCTAGAGATGATAGTCAAAACTCTTTTTACTAGTTGAGGTCATTACACAAGCTCTGGCCCTAATTACATAACATTGGCCTTACCACTGTAATTCATGAAATGTTGATGCCCAGATTGAACTGCTAAATACACTATGTGAGAGTTCTTTTACAGACATCACCTGTCATTTTAAGCCTTAATACATTTTGGAAGTTATCTTGAAGGGTCAACTTAATCACATTAGTTTGCCTGACATTTAACATTGGTGACAGAGGATCTTCCACCTTGCCTGCTTCATACAATCAGGATATAAGGGTCTTTTCAGCAGTGGCCACAAGTTTTTAGAATGCATTACTAACTGAAGTCCATTAAACCCTATTGTTAAGAGGCCTTTAGAAAAGCTTTTGAATCTAATTTGTTATGCTTGGTTTCCACCCAAAGGGTGCATTCATGGTTTTATTGGGCTTTTTATGATTGTGAGTGTACTGTATTTGATAATGTTTTAAATGGTTTGGAGATTGCCTTGTTTCAATCTGAAATGTAATTTTGTTTTATTTTGTGAATTTCTGTGCCTTGGACAGAAGTGTGCCTTGGCACACTTGGGGTGCGGTCCTTCCGAGCCTCACGGGAAGGGTTCCTCACCAACATGACCAACTGTGCATACAGGCGGGGTTTGGGGGTGATTGCCTTCTGATTTGGGAGTTGTAGTTCACACTTGCCAGAGAGCACTGAATCCAGCTGACATCAGATCCGGACCAAACTTGGCACACAGACCAAACATGGCCAACTTTGAATACTGGTGGGCATTGCGGGTGATTGACCCACAATTTTGGGAATTGCAGTTCACCCATATCCTCATTTTCTAATAGGAGCATTCATAAAAACCAACAGGAAAGACTTACTTTTTTCCTAAGAAATAGAGCTACAATTTAAACTGATATTACCTAACACCCCAAATCAAACAATGCCTTTTTCAAATATCCCGGGCACCTCCGGGCCCCCAAGCTAGTTAGTAAAAAAAAAAAACAAAACAAAACCAGTTGACTAGTTTTTTATTATTCATTTTTTTGTTTGCATGTTTATATTGCTTGCTATTTCTTACAGATAAATGAGGATGTGGTTTTAAATTAGATTTAATGTTTAGAAAGTATTCACTGTTTTCCTGAACAATTTTAAAACAGTTCACCTCAATATTATAAACATAATCTGAGTAAATGGTGAATGTCTTGTTAATGTTAGACATCTAAGTGCTGGCTATCTACTTAGATATCTAATATTAAAAAGACATTCACCAAAGTAGATAGGCATGTACACATCAAAAATATTGTTACCTAATTATATCTGCCATGATTTGGTTTTCTGTTATGTACCATAACTAAAATAAACAGTTTTATTTAAAAAAGACATCTAAGTGCTGGCTGAACAGGTTTATCTGCCTGTTAAGTATGACTTTTATTAAAAAAATACTTTCTATCTGCGGTACATCCATGCAAAATATAGTATAAACTATACTTCTTTAAAATGCTTTTTATTTAAGAATGTTTTCTCACATACCACAAACAGTTCTTCGTAATATTTAGGTGGAATCCCTTTCCTGCTTTTTGAAACTGTTGCTTTGTATCTCCAGAGCACAAGAAAGCAAGCTTGTCCCCCCTCAATGTGACATCATTTCCAATATTTAAACATGGCTATTATGGCTCCTCTCAGCCTTCTTTTCCCCTAGCTAAACATACTTGGCTCTCTAATTTGTTTCTCATAGGACTTGGCTTCCAAACCTTTGACCATTTTAGTTGTTTTTCTCTGGACATGTTCTAGTTTGTCAATATCCTTGAATTGTGGTGTCCAGAACTGGACATGACATTCCAGGTGAGATCTCATCAAAACAGAATAGAGTTGTACTATTACTTCAGTCTTGGCACTGTATTCCTGTTGATCCAGCCTAGAATCGCAGTGGCTTTTTAGCTGCCATATCACACTGTTGATACATGTTGAGTTTGTGGTATACTAAGATTCTTAGGTCCCTTTCACACAGACTGCTTTCAAGTCAGGTGTTATCCATCTTACATCTGTGCATTTCATTGTATTGCCTAAGTGTAGTACCATATGTTTCTCCCTATTGAAATTCATTTTGTTAGTTTTGGCCCAGCTCTTTAATTTGTTATGGTCGTTTTGGATTCTGATACGGGTTGCTGGGGTATTAGATATCCCTCCCAATTTGGTATTTTCTACAGATTTAATAAACACGCCCTCAGTTCCATTGCCCAGATATATTTCTCTTTAGCTAATAAGAACTGAAAAATAAACTCTGATAAGAACTGGATAGTGATAAGATAAATGTTTACAATGTTAAGAAGGAAGTCAATATAAGATCAACACCAATCAAGAAGAGTCAACATCTGGCCAGGAAACTCAAATGGAGCCAGGATGGAAGACGTTTATCATTAAGATCGCCTGGGGAGGCCCTGCTCTCGGTCCCGCCTGCATCATAGGCACGCTTGGCGGGGACGAGAGACAGGGCCTTCTCAGTGGTGGCACCTTCTCAGACAGGCACCATCATTGCTGGCGTTTCGGAGAAAGGTCAAGACCTGGCTTTATGAACAAGCGTTTGGTTAAACAGCGCAACCGAACATAGGAAGACGGTAAATGGAACATAGGAATGGCATAAGGATTATGAGATCGGATCTGATTTCACTGAGGCGCTATGTTTGTTTCATGTTGTCTGTTAATTGTTGTGGATCGGTGTTGTTGATCCTGTGGTTACATTTGTTGTGTTCTTAATTGCACTGACATTGTTATGATAATTTGTACCTTGTAAACCGCATTGAGTCGCCTGTTTGGGCTAAAAAATGCGGTATAGAAATGAAGCAAATAAATAAATAAATAAATTGTATTTTAACTCTTGTTGTATGTGTTTTAATAGTGTTTTATCTCTTGTTTTAATGATGTTGTTCCCTGCCTCAAGCTTCAAGGAGAGGGGGGAAATAAATATATTTTATTTTATTATTAATTATTAATAATGATGATGTTAAACAGCACTGGATCCAGGACAGAACCCTGGCTCCCCCTCCTGGTCATGGCATGCCACTTTGTCATGACATACTGTAGATCAGGGGTCCTCAAACTTTTTAAACAGAGGGCCAGAGCACAATCCCTCAAACTGTTGGAGGGCCGGATTATAATTTGAAAAAAAATCAATGAATTCCTATGCACACTGCACATATCTTATTTGTAGTACAAAAACACTTAAAAACAATATAATAATTAATATGAAGAACAATTTCAACAAATATAAAATTATTAGTATTTCAGTGGGAAGTGTGGGCCTACTTTTGGCTGATGAGATAGGATTGTTGTTGTTGTGTGTTTTCAAGTCATTTCAGACTTGGGTTGACCCTGAACGAGGGGTGGGCTTGGAGAGCCGCATCCCGCCATAGTTTGAGGACCCCTGCTGTAGATAGTATTAAATATTACTGTAAATTGGAACATAGAAGGCTGCACATGAATTGAACTGGAGGCCTATCCTTGAGGGACTATGATCATGATTTTGTTGTAGTTTCAAGCAGTAAAATTGGTGGAAATTGTCTGATTGACAACTACTTCTTGGCAAAATTTTGATTCTGAATAAAAAAGGTTATTTCTTGCAGGCCACAATTGCAGCCAGTCGACAGGCAAATTCTCCAAATACAAGCACCCCTCAGCAGACAGCCACCACACAAGCTTCAGTAAGTAACTCCTTTCTGTGATCTCCCATCTCATGTCTGTTTACTTCGAGAATGCCTTGTCTTCTGGATAGCTAAATTCATAATTGCGTTTGGCACTTTGGAGCTCAGGAAGAAGTCTCTGGTGATCATAGTGGGGTCACTTTTGGTGAAATAAAAAGGGTCCTGGGGCAGAGGGGTAAGACGGCTGGTTTGTGTTTGAGTGCTAAAGCTGGTCAGCTGGTGTAAAAGAAAGCACCATCGAAAAGGGGAAGAAGAGGCTGAAGGAAGGAAAGAGCTTCATGTGTAAAAGGAGGTTGTTTCTTCCTAGGATTTATGTCTTGTCCTGTGTTCTGAATGATACAGCTTGTTTTATAATGTTACTATGTAAAGCATAATTGGATGGTATTGTTTTCCAAATCTATTATGATTCCCCCTGGTTTTTGTGGGTGATGGTTAACCATTTTACCCTCATTCCTTCTTTTGAATTGTGCAAGGAATTAGAAACTCACCTCTGACTACTTCTGGTCTAAGAAAACCCTGAAAACATAAATCAAGTGACTTGGAAGTCATATACAAAAACAGTACTGCTAGAAAAGGTTGCATCTGTTGTTGCTTTTCCTTCTCAGTGGTTCCTGAACTTGGTTCCATGAGCATTTGCTCTGCTGGCTATGTGTAGTTGATGGTTCTTAAGAGGACTTAATAGACTGCTCTGCTGCTTTCTTAACCGTTTTCACCTTTTAATCTTTTAAATACCCATTTAAATTCCTTTTAATGTCGTGGGCATACTAATTCCACTTTAATAATATTTTGTATATTTTAAATCCATGCTGCATTTAATTTAAATTTTGTAAACTGCTTTTAGTCCCATTTCTGGGGGGAAAGGCATGATGGTGGTGGTGGTACTATTCTAACAACTTTGGAAAGTTTATCTCTAAATCATTGCTATAGATTTTTATACAGCAGGAGGAGAGGCATTCAACTGAGAGTTAGAAATGACTTTGGGGAATCTGGGCTGATTGAGACGATCATACCCATAGAATCATAGATGTCTTTCCATCTATGAATCTGTTTCTCTTCAGCTTTTCAGGTCTTTTTCCATTCCTACTCTCCTTTATTTTGCTTTACAGATTAATTTGGCCACCACATCAGCTGCACAGTTAATCAGCCGCTCACAGAGTGTGAGTTCACCTAGTGCCACCACCCTGACGCAATCGGTACTCTTGGGGAATACCACCTCACCACCTCTCAACCAGTCACAAGCTCAGATGTATCTTCGGGTAAGAGGCGTAAACACATTGCTGTCACCTATCTTGAATAAATAACTCATTTGGTCCACTTGCATTATTTCATGTACTTGGGCCAGTCTGTTATTCTGTAGACTGGCAGTCTTTATTCACATGAACTCTTGGTTGAGTTTCAGGATAGTAGTTCAATGTAGATATAATACAGGGAGAGATATACTATGTGGCATTTCTGTTTGGTTTTCCATGAATCTTAAAGATCCCATGGCACTTAATATGCATAATGCACTGGAACATAATCCCCTTCTTTTAACATGTTTGGATCATGGATCTCTCTTTTAAAACCAGTCTTGGTAACATACTCAGCTGAAATGTGATTCCCCCCTATTGGTTTAAATAATCTGATTTGTAAATACTATCACAGCCTGTAATTGACAGTGTTTAAAGGGAAAAAAGCATGTTCTAAGCTAAATGAGAAACAAGCTTCTTGCTCCTCCACATTCTTGCCCCTCCTCCGCATTCTATCTTTTAACAAACATTGAATTAGTGTATTTGTTTGACCTCAGATTTTTCATTTTTAATTTATTAATGAATGCATTCAATTGAATATGAAAAATCTGTTCCTCTATTGATCCAGAATTAGCCTGGGTCCCTCATCCTCCTCTCCCTCTTACTGTCATTCACAAATCCATTGTTATTTATTTCTCATAATTTATGCTATAGCAAGACAGGGAGATTTAGCAATTTGAGTGGATTCTGGGAGATTAGAGATTTATACCCCACCTGACTATGGAAACCTTGAGCAGCCCCTGGTGGCGCAGTGAGTTAAACCCCTGTGCCGGCAGGACTGAAGACTGACAGGTTGCAGGTTCGAATCTGGAGAGAGCATGGATGAGCTCCCTCTATCAGCTCCAGCTCCTCATGCGAGGACATGAAAGAAGCCTCCCACAAGGATGATAAAACATCAAAACATCCGGGTGTCCCCTGGGCAACGTCCTTGCAGACTACCAATTCTCTCGCACTAGAAGCGACTTGCAGTTTCTCAAGTTGCTCCTGACATGACCAAAAAAACCCCACCAAAAAACCTTGAGCAAGTCACACTTTCTTAGTCTCTCAAAATTGCGATGGTACACTCCCTCTGAAGAAAACTTGCCAAGAAAACCCTACAATAAGGTTGCCATACATCAGAAATGTCTTGAAGACACATACCAACCTTAAGTTATTGACCTTGAAAGGGGGACTGTAGTAACATGTCCATTTACAGTAAGTAACCTCTTCATTCCATCTCCTGCCAAGTGGCTGCAGTGAAGAGGACGCTGCTGAGTTGGAATGAGTGCCTGTTGGAGACTATAGGCCCCACGACACATTATAATCTATTTGCTTGTGGTTCGCTTTCTTTCCTCCTTTCTCTCCCTTCTGCTCTTCCCATCTCCATACTGTCTAAACCTCCTCCAACAGCCGCAGTTGGGGAACCTGTTGCAGGTGAACCGAACCTTGGGCCGCAATGTACCTCTTACCTCCCAGCTCATCCTGATGCCTAACGGGGCTGTGGCTGCTGTTCAGCAGGAAGTGCCACCCACTCATTCTCCTGGGGTCCACACAGACACGGACCAGGTCAGTGACACCCTCTTCCGGGGTTCCCACGACCAACCTGGCCTGCCCCAGTTTTGAGTGTGTCCTCCTAGCCCGCACTTTATGTGAGTAGAGCATTAATATTGTGCTATACTCTAGGGTTCTTGGCAGCACTCAGTCAGAAATGCTCTCATTTCTGAAGTTGACATACTGATGAGTCAGTTCTCCTTCTGTGAGTGTGTTGATTATGCCCTTGTATTCTTACACTGACACAAATGATTTACAGATGGAATATGCACTAATGTTTCTGATTCCACAAGTAGTAGCCCAAGCCACAAGAAACCAGGGCTCAAGAAGCCAGAAGTTTTTACCTTCTTTATGACAAGGGTTTTTTCCAAAAAAGAACGTGGGGCAGGGGGAGTGATTTGGTAAGACAAATCAAATGTATACATGTTGGTTGGGGTTTGCAATGGTCAAGCTCATTTCTGAGGAGCTACAGAATGGCTTATGCTGCCTCTGTATCTTTCTGAAGATTCTATGTCTTATCCTTTCCTCTTGTCCATCCCAGTTCATGGATTGCTTAGAGGTATTTCCATCCTGCTTTGCATCTTTTTCTCTCTCTCTTTATCTGTTCTCTTTCTTAACTAATGTTAATTCCACCAAAAGTCAGCCACAGGTTATCCCATAAGTAGAAGGAAAGAGTACAGGTGATAAAGATAAAATAGACCATGTGAAAATCAAGGAAAGATGGGCAGAGGAGACAGAAACGAGTAGAGTTTCAACTAAAGGAATATAGAGGTAGTGGACCCCAGAATACTTGTACCACATGTTTTAAAGGAGCATGTTCAAGGCGGATTCAAAACCCGTACTGGGGAGGCTGTGAGGGCCTTTCCTTTTCTTAAAGCTCCACCCAGAAAGTGCCATGAGATCTTTAACCTGACCCAAAATGGGGAGAAAGGAGCTGAGATGATATTTTTTTACAAAGAAAGAATTCGTTCTCTTTTTAAAAATGTTTCAATCCTCATTCCCTAATTTGCAACACTGGCCAGTATTCAGTTTTAGACACAGGGAAAAGGAAGGCAGCAACAAATTCAAAATGCCTTTGAAGCATGCTCGGTTTTATTGCTAATCAAGGCATTTGAACCTTGCTGATCGAATTTTTCCTTGATTTTAATGTTATGTATTGCATGTGTATATTGTGAACTGCTCCGAGCCTTCAGGGAGTGGCGGTATATAAAATTGATTAATAAATAAAATAAAATAAAATAAAATAGACCTGTAATTTGTGCTAATGGGTGGTCCCTCCACCTCTGTTTCCTTCCCAGGTGCAGAATTTGGCTGTCAGAAGTCAGCAGACCTCAGCAGCTAATGCCCAGCTCCAGGCTTCTGCTCCAAAGGCTGCTTTACCAGGGAATTCTCAGTCTTCAGTACTGCCACAGGCCACCCATGCTGGCCAGACCTTGACAGTGACACAAGCTTCTTCTGGCAATGTAGGGCAGTCTCTCAATCTCAGCCAAGGGGCTGCAGGAAATAATGGAATTTCTGGAGGTGTAGCTTCATCTGTGGGGAATCATACTGCCTCTGGGTTGAGTCAGTCCACCTCATCTGGCCAAGGGAGCAGCTGTCAGAGGAAAGGTACTGGCGTAGTCCAGCCTTTGCCTGTAGCCTCTGCTGCCCAGGCCGTGACTGTGAGCCAGGGAAGTCAAACAGAGGCAGAAAATGCAGCAGCAAAGAAGGCAGAAGCAGATGGTAATGGTCAGCAGACTGTGGGTATGAACCTGACCAGGACAGCAACGCCAGCCCCAAGCCAGACTTTGATCAGTTCTGGTAGGTGAAAGTAGATGCTTTCTTTACTGAAGAGCCTCCCACGACTGCTTGGTTCCTTGATCCATTTGTCAATAACCAATTTCACTGTTGTGACAGTTGTGTACTCTTGCTAAATGCCACAGGGGAGATTGGCTGTAATGCATTTTGCATAATTGCTTGTTTTTCATGGAAATTGTAGCTGGGAGGTGAGAGGCTGATTTGCAGTCTCCTTGTCTGAGGATCAGGTGCTCAGGATAGTTGAGATTGCACTGCCATGCTTTCTTTATTCAAGGCTGATGGATTATTGGAGAGACTTCTGTCCATCTAGCCCAGTGGTTCTCAACTTGTGGGTCCCCAGGTGTCCCAAAAATCCCAGCCAGTTTACCAGCTGTTAGGATTTCTGTGAGTTGAAGGCCAAAACATCTGGGGACCCACAGGTTGAGAATCACTGATCTAGCCTATAATATCTGAGGATGACTCTTCAAGATCTGAGGCAGGCATTTTATCAGCCTTCCTGTAATCTAAATTCCTTTCAGCTAATGTGATTGGACCACGAATCCTCTAACTATGTGTTCCCTCTCTGGTTGTGGTCCCCACCCATCTATGAGATAACTGCAGTTGTTTGCTTCTCTTATTTCATTGAAGTTTGCATTTCACCTTCTCTGCCAGATGATATTTTCTTGGAGGCAGAAATCTGGTTTTATTTGGTTAAGTTAAGATGGAGTCGTGGTGGTATAGTGGGTTAAACCCTTGTGCCAGCTGATCTGGTGACCTGAAGGTTGGCGGTTCGAATGGGGAGCGGGACGAGCTCCCATCTGTCAGCTCCAGCTTCCCAGAGAAACCTCCCACAGGATGGTGAAACAGCCAGATGTCCCCTGGGCAATGTCTCTGCAGATGGCCCATTCTCTCACACCAGAAGTGACTTGCAGTTCCTCAAATTGTTTCTGACATAAAAAAAAACCCTTAAGCTAGCATGAATGCTGATGCGGCTGTATATTTTGTTCTTTCTGCTTACAGCCACGTATACCCAAATCCAGCCTCACTCCTTGATCCAGCAGCAGCAGCAGATTCACCTTCAGAAGCAAGTAGTGATTCAGCAGCAAATTGCCATCCATCACCAGCAGCAGTTCCAACATCGACAGTCCCAACTCTTACACACTGCCACACACCTCCAGTTAGCCCAGCAGCAGCAGCACCAGCAAGCTCCCTCTCTGGCCCAGCAGCAGCAAGGACCAGCGCAGGGCCAGCATCAGGGCCAACCTCTTCAGGGCCAACCGCCAGCTCAGACCCTGGTTGTCCAACCCATGCTGCAGTCTCAGCCCCAGCCAGTGCAGCTCCATCAGGACAGTCTTTGCCAGGCAGCCACAAAGTCACCTGTCCCAATTCAGTCCAAGCCCCCAATTGCTCAACTAAAGGTTCCCCAACTTGGTGCTGCCAAAATGTCGGCGTCCCAGCAGCCTACACCTCACATCCCAGTCCAGGTGGTGGGCAGCCGCCAGCAGGGCTCTGCTCAGGCTCAGGCACTGGGACTTCCTCAGCTGAATGCAGCTGTGCAGGCTCCTCGGGGCTTGCCTGCTGTTGTCCAGCCGGTGTCCCAGGCTCACACAGCCTCCTCGGTGTCACAGACCTCATCTGCCTTGTTTTCTTCTTCTTCTCCACCTCCCCTACAAGAAGCACCTCCTCAACTCACTTCCGGAGTGAGTGTAGCCCAAGTCCAAGGGACAACACAGGTGAAGAGCACTGTTGCACCTCCAGTGATGGCTCAGGCACCGCCAGCAGCATACTATGTGCAGCCTGT
This sequence comes from Anolis sagrei, assembly GCF_037176765.1. NCBI lineage: Eukaryota > Metazoa > Chordata > Lepidosauria > Squamata > Anolidae > Anolis > Anolis sagrei. Next base: position 168,397,319 of record NC_090022.1, on the reverse strand, counting down.
CCAGTTACCAGTAAGTGGCATAGTTATTAAAGGAGCAGAGCTGAAATAGGGAAGGAATGAGATTGGCTTTTACATACACCTAACACATGGCCTGCTTAGCCAGTCACAGGCATGGTCAAGATTTGCCTTGTATGAACTTTTGATACTGTGCTTTTGTTACTGTTTTATTGTTTGCTTATTTATTGTTGCATTGTATTGCTGTCGTGTTTTTGTTAATGATGTACTTTGGGCTCGGCCTCTTGTAAGCCGCACCGAGTCCTGCGGGAGATGGTAGCGGGGTACAAATAAAGGCTTATTATTATTATTTAACTTTCTTTATCTAGCTATATGGCCATGTTCTAGAGACATTTTCTCCTGGCGTTTCGCCTGCATCTATGGCAAGCATGGAACTAGGAAAATGGGTTTATATATCTATGGAATGACCAGTGTGGGACAAATGCCTCTTGTCTGTTGGAGCCAAGTGTGAATGTTTCAACTGACCACCGTGATTAGCATTTGATGGCCTGGCAGTGTCTGGGGCAATCTTTTGTTGAGAGGTGATTAGATTTCCTTGTTTGTTGAAAGGCACTGCAGACTACTTCAACCAGAGAAGCCAGCCGTAACAGAGCACCTGATGAACCAACCTGGACACAGCATTTTATTTGAGAACACAGAAATGCTGGACCACTCTCACAACCACCATGTCAGACTACACAGAGAAGCCATTGAAATCCACAAGCATGTGGACAATTTCAACAAAGGAGGAAACCATGAAAATGAACAAAATCTGGCTACCAGTATTAAAAAACTCAAAAATTACAACAGCAAAACAACAGAGAGGAAACAATCAAAGACATCTAATCACCTCTCAACAAAAGATTGTCCCAGGCACTGCCAGGCCAAATGCTAATCAAGGTGGTCAGTTGAAACATTCACACCTAGCTCCAACAGACAAGAGTCCTTTGTCCCACCTTGGTCATTCCACAGATATATAAATCAATTTTCCTAGTTCCAACAGATCTCACTACCTCTGAGGATGCTTGCCATAGATGCAGGCGAAACGTCAGGAGAGAATGCCTCTAGAACATGGCCATATAGCCCAAAAAACCCCTACAACAACCCAGTCATTCCGGCCATGAAAGCCTTTGATAATACATTTCTTTATTTACTTGATATTGTGATAAATACTAAATCTACAGCAGCCATCTTAACCTGAAGTTTTTGGCAGTTGGGCTAAAGAGGAACACTTGGGAATAAAATTAGATAGGAGCTACAGAGAACACAATCTACTAAGAGGCTATTCCCACAGGAGTTCCATACTATTGCCTCCTTGCCTGTGCTTGCTAGCAATTGGATAAGTATAGGAAAGCTTCCTAATAATTTATGCTTCTTGTTAAGTAGTAGTGGTAGTTTAGTTTATGCTTTTGATCCCAGGTTTTAAGACAATTTTATTAATAGGAAAGCTTAAATACTCAGAAGAGCCTTCTAAGTCTTTTTCTTACTATTATTTTGCTTAGTGCTTTTATGTTTTTCTTCTTCTTCTTTTATTTGTTCCCAAATGCCTCTTAATATTAGTATTAGCCTAAATCTTCCTTCTCCTAAATTTTCCAACTGACTCCATTCCATTAGTACATCTTTTTCATTATATAAATCCTTTATTTTACAATACCCCAACTGTTTCAGTTTCTTTACAACCCCCCTGTTTAAGGAACTCCATTGGCTGCCGTTCATTTTCCGGTCCCAATTCAAGGTGCAGGTTCTTACCTCCAAAGCCCTGAACAGTTTAGGACCCACCTACCTGTGTGACCGCATTTCTGTGTATGAACCCACACGATCTCTTCGATCATCTGGAGAGGCCCTGCTTGCGCTCCCGCCTCCTTCGCAGGCGTGATTGGTGGTGACGAGGGAGAGGGCCTTCTTGGTGGTGGCCCCCCAACTCTGGAACTCACTTCCCAGGGACATTAGACATGCCCCAACATTGGCAGTTTTTAGGAGGAGCCTGAAAACGTGGTTGTTCCAGTGTGCCTTCCCAGAATAAGGAGATCTCTCAGCAATATGTCCCTAAATGCACTTTAATACAAACTTAGGATGTACTGTGCTCCCTCATTTCTCTCCGAAAAATCCTATCCTAGTTATATTTTACCTTGTTCATGTCAGCATATTTTCAATTTTAATCTATTACATTTGGCTCAGCCATTTTAAAAATTATGTCACTATCGATTGTTTTTTGTTTATGTGATTTATATTATTTGTATTTTATTGATTGTTTATTGATGTTGAGGAGCCCCGGTGGCGCAGTGGGTTAAAGCACTGAGCTGCTGAGCTTGTTGATCGAAAGGTCGCAGGTTCGATTCCAGGGAGCAGTGTGAGTTTCTGCTGTCAGCCCTAGCTTCTGCCAACCTAGCAGTTCGAAAACATGCAGATGTGAGTAGATGAATAGGTACCGCTCCGGCGGGAAGGTAACGGTGCTCCATGCAGTCATGCCGGCCACATGACCTTGGAGGTGTCTACGGACAATGCTGGCTCTTCGGCTTAGAAATGGAGATGAGCACCACACCCCAGAGTCAGACATGACTGGACTTAATGTCAGGGGACTACCTACCTACCTTATTGATGTTGTGTTTATTGATGTTTTGTTTGATGTACTTTGGGCTTGGCCTCATGTAAACCACACCGAGTCCCTTGAGGAGGTGGTAGCGGGGTACAAATAAAGATGATGATGATGATTATTATTATTATCCTCTTTGTTCCTCAGACTCCCTATTGGGGCTTCTTTTGAAAAAAAAAACAGCATCCATTTTTCCCATTTTTCTCAAAATATTAAAGCTATTTTCCATGGAACTATTGTTTTTCCTATCACCTCTTTTAGTTTTTGTGTGAAAATTACATATTCACCTTGACCTTTGTTTACTTCATTTTCTATTCTTATCCATTTCTCTTGATTTTCTTCTAATTCCAAAATTGCCTTCAATTGAAATGCTTCATAATATTCTTGTAATTTTGGTATACAAGAATATTATGTATGGGGGATACTCGGTGCTTTTTTATGTTGGACTTGGAATTGACTGTGGGCTTCAAATGCCCTAGTTTATCACAGTCTTCAAACAGCTGCAGTACTATTCTGAGGAATGTATTGATGTTAGCACTGTTACTACTATAGTATTATTATTAATGTTCACACTCTTCATTCCTCTTTGGCAAGTATATTAATCTAGATAGGATCTTTTGCTTCCACCTTTTCCCAACTTTTTCCATTTCTAAGTAAACTCTAGAAACAGCTTATTCTTCCCTTCATTTGGAGTCTGTCCTTTCAAACTGGCTCCTTTCTCTCCACACAGAGTAAGCCACAGACCTTGGCAGTCAAGCGCAAAGCAGAATCAGAAGAGGAAAGGGAGGAGTCTAGTGCCCCACCACCTCTCCTGGCTGCCAAATCTCCTGTGGCAGAGAGTCCTAAAACCACTGAAGATAAGGGTGGCCCTGGAAATGAAGGGAACAGGGGTGAGTTTTTCTGGTTCTCTTTACTATAGTTACATTAGTGTGCCTTCTGACAGATTCAGGATATGATGCATAATGAACATAGATAACACACAGTGGGATGTGGTTGATCGCATATAACTTAAACATGCGGTACAAGCAAAACTTTTGAATCACAGGTAGGGGAAACAGAAGAACGCCCTGCCTCAGGGGAGCATGTTTGCTCCATCAATGTTCAACATTTACACAAATGATATCATATGTGCGAATTCACAGGTGACTACTCAGGAAACTATGGTTACAGGTAAGCAACCTATAAATCAGTCACTGCCAGAAGGGACAGAGAGTTTAATCTATGTTGATGATCGTGCCATTATCACTCAAGCAGTGAACTTTGAGATGGTTGAACAGAAGCTCTAGGTGCCCTCACTACCTATTACAGAGAAAAACCAGCTGATCCCTAATCCATCCAAAACACAGACATGTGCTTTTTACCTTAAGAACAGGCAAGCATCTGGAGCTCTGAGGATTACCTGGGAAGGAATCCCACTGGAGCATTGCAGCGCACCCAGATACCTGGATTGTGCTCTGACCTACAAGAAGCACTGCCTGGATATCAAGCAAAAAGTGGGCGCTAAAAACCATATCATACGAAAGTTGACTGGCACAACCTGGGATCACAACCAGACACAGTGAAGACATCTGCCCTTGCTTTGCTACTCTGCTGCTGATATGCATGCCCAGTGTGGAACACATCTCACCACGCTAAAACAGTAGACGTGGCTCTTAATGAGACATGCCGCGTTATCACAGGGTGTCTGCGCCCTACACCACTGGAGAAATTACACTGTTTAGCCGGCATTGCACCACCTGACATCCGCCGGGAAGTAGCAACCAATAGTGAAAGGACAGGGCGGTGACATCTGTGGCCCACTCCCTGTTTGGGTATCAGCCAGCATGTCAATGACTTAAAGCAAGAAATAGTTTTCTAAGATTTACAGAGACACTCGCTGGAACACCTCAGCAAGCGAGAGTCCAAAAGTGGCAGTCTCAAACCCAGAAGCTCAATCAATGGCTGATACCAAATGAGAGACTTCCTCCTGGGCACACAGAAAACTGGCGACTTGGAAGGCGCTGAACAGACTGCGCTCTGCCACCACGAGATGCAGAGCCAACCTTAAGAAATGGGGCCACAAAGTGGAATCCGCGACATGCGAGAGTGGAGAAGAGCAAACTGCAGACCACCTGCTGCAATGCAACCTGAGCCTTGCCACATGCACAATGGAGGACCTTCTTGCAACAACACCAGAGGCACTTCAAGTGGCCAGATACTGGTCAAAGGACATTTAATAGAATACCAAGCCTGCAAACTTTGTGTTTTGTTTGTTTGTTTGTTAAAAAAATGAAATACAACTGTCTGGTTTGCTCCTGACACGATAAATAAAATAAATACGGGTAGGGGTTGGACCAGGCCTTGCTTCATGGATAGCTTTCTACCTTCCATGTCTAATACTTGCACTGTTTCGTGTATGTCTGGTACATGGGGCCCCAGGGCTTGAAGCTTACATCAGCAACATCTGTCTTGCCACAGTTGGTTCCAGCAGCTATATTATGGTCTCAATCCTATTGCTCGTCCCAAGTAGAGTAGATTCATTAAATCTGTCAGAACCTGACTACTAAACGTTTATGTAAGTCCCATTGAATAATTGTGCCTAACCTAGCTGGGATAAGCAGTGGAATATTGGTGCATATTCCCTTTCTAACCCATATGAATCCACTTATGTCCTTAATACAATGCATCTTTTCTATTTAAGCATACATATGGAAATATACAAACCACATCACTAAATTTGACATTCAGATGGATTGGGATAGTTAATACTATTTCTGTTCTTTCAGAGAAATCAGAATCTTTTCCCAGTGCTACTACAAATGCATCCCCAAGTGATCCCACCTCTGTCACTTCTACAGCTGCTCCTGTGCCCACCTTGGCCATGTTGTCCCGTCAGATGGGAGACTCCAAACCTCCGCAAGCCATTGTCAAGCCTCAGATCCTTACACATATTATAGAAGGCTTTGTCATTCAGGAAGGGGCAGAACCATTCCCGGTAAGAAGCATGAAACCTGGAGTGCCCTGGGCAGAAGCTATTCCTTTCTTCCCCCAACTGTCTTCCTCTTCTTTTTGTTTTCCATGCATGAGTAGTTTGTTAACTTACCTTGTATTTGTTGAAGACAGGGTAAAATTGCCTGTCCCTGTAGCCTTACCTACAAGTGTACTGAGTCGCCCAGAATGAACACTTTGGAGAATATCATGTGTTGATGCAAGTTTTCTTTCCATCTCTCTTTAGGTGGGTTGCTCTCAACTGATAAAAGATTTTGAAAAGCCTCTTCAAGGTGGAGCTCCTACTAGGCAGACCGAGAACCAGTCTAGCAACTCTCCAGGAGGGGAAAGTGTAACAGCAGGTACCGTATATACTCAAGTATAAGCCGACCCGAATATAAGCCGAGGCCCCCGGTGGCGCTGTGGGTTAAAGCACTGAGCTGCTGAGCTTGTTGATCGAAAGATCGCAGGTTCGATTCCGGGGAGCAGCATGAGCTTCCGCTGTCAGCCCTAGCTTCTGCCAACCTAGGAGTTCGAAAACATGCAAATGTGAGTAAACGAATAGGTACCGCTCCGACAGGAAGGTAACGGCGCTCCATGCAGTCATGCCGGCCACATGACCTTGGAGGTGTCTACGGACAACGCTGGCTCTTCGGCTTAGAAATGGAGATGAGCACCACATCCCAGAGTCAGACATGACTGGACTTAATGTCAGGGGACTACCTTTACCTTTTTATCTAATTTTACCCCAAAAAACTGGGAAAACGTGTTGACTCAAGTATAAGTCGAGGGTGGGAAATGCAGCAGGTACTGGCCACTTTCAAAATGAAAATAGATACCAATGAAATTACATTAATTGAAGTATCAGTAGGTCCAATGTTTTTGAATATTTACATAAAACTGTAATTTAAGGTAACTGTCCAAGTCTGATGAAACCATTATTTTCATCTTCTTCAATGTAAATGTGCTTATGCATCCTTGCAATAATAATAAAGAGAAAAAGATAATAAATGTAATAATTTATTAATAAAAATACATTATTACATTTATTATTATTGATTAAAATAATATAAATGTAGTAATAAGAGTTATAATAGAATAAAATAATAAATGTAAATAATAAATGTAATAACAATAATAAAGTAAAATAATAAATGTAATAATACTAATAGAGTAAAATTATAAATGTATTACAAATAATAATAATAACAGAGTAAAATAATAAATAACCTTGACTCGAGTATAAGCCGAGGGGGACTTTTTCAGCCTAAAAAAAGAGCTGAAAAACTAGGCTTATACTCGAGTATATACAGTAAGTGTTTACTGTTGACCTTAGTAGTTAAAAGAGAGAGTCTCAATTTCGAGTGAGCTATTTCTGTGTTAGTAACTGTTGGACCTTTTTAGTTCTCTGTCCATATTTTCGTCCATGATGGTCACCAAGTGCCAATTCTAAGTGTTTTTGATTTATTTACACTTTCTTGAAGGTATGTTTGAATTAAATGAGCAGAGGGAATTTAATCTCCCTCACTTGGAGGCATTAGGTTCTGACACATTAATGGTAGGCATAAGGTGGTCCATGGGTTCCAGGCAGCTGTCCCAAACGATTCTGTGAAACCTACTTTTCCCTCTAAAATCAGGGGCATACTTCGTCTGCTGCGTATAAGTCTAGAAATGTCAAAAATTGACCCCAAAAATCTGGGTTGACTTATCCAGGTGCTGTGTGTAAGTACCGTAACCTTAACTTTTACCTTTTTGGTAAAAGGAATCATTCCCTTCTCTTGGGCATAGAGGGGTGAGAGGCAAGAGCATAGTGCATCCTAGAAGAACCTAAAAGGAGTAGCCTCCTCTCTTCGCTCTGGCATTGTTTCTGGCTTTTTAGTGCTGGCTGAGAAAATGGTGGCTAGGAGTGGCTGGCCAGAAGAGACAATGCCGGCACTTTTCTCTCTCTGTGGGATGGCCCTCAACTTAACAACAGGTCATGTCCTCCAAAACTGCCCTTGTTTAAAACTTTGGGTTCATTGCATCTTTATTTTCTGTACTGTGGCACCACTTCTGGCCTTTTTGAAGGAGAAAATGCTACTTCCCCTCAAAGTAGTGCTGAGAGAACAGAGAGGCAAAAAAAGCTAATGGGATTTTGGCCTGCATCAATATGAGTATAGTGTCTAGAACTAGGGAAGTCATGCTACCCCTCTATTCTGCTTTGGTTGGACCACACCTGGAATATTTTGTCCAATTCTGGGCACCACAATTGAAGAGAGATATTGACAAGCTGGAATGTGTCCAAAGGAGGGCAACTAAAATAATCAAGGGTCTGGAGAACAAGCCCTATGAGGAGCGGCTTAAGGAGCTGGGCATGTTTAGCCTGAAGAAGAGAAGGATGAGAGGAGACATGACAGCCATGTATAAATATGTGAGAGGAAGTCACAGGGATGAGGGAGCGAACTTGTTTTCTGCTTCCCTGGAGACTAGGACGCGGAACAATGGCTTCAAACTACAAGAGAGGAGATTCCATCTGAACATGAGGAAGAACTTCCTGACTGTGAGAGCTGTTCAGCAGTGGAACTCTGCCCCGGAGTGTGGTGGAGGCTCCTTCTTTGAAAGCTTTTAAACAGAGGCTGGATGTCAGTGGTGTCATCTGTCAGTGGTGATTTGAATGCAATATTCCTGCTTCTTGGCAGAATGGGGTTGGACTGGATGGCCCATGAGGTCTCTTCCAACTTTATGATTCTAAGGGTGGTGGTGGTTCTTTTAAGTTTTCTCAAGACACACAAATACTTTCTCCGCTCTACTCAAGAGAAGGGCATAGTTCTTTTTCTTTTATAAGAGCTAATATTGTACCTTGACCTTTATATTAAAAAAGGGAACCTTCTCCATCTCTTAGTTGCATGGCAAAAGGCATTTTCAATGCTTTGATGGGAAAATGTGGTGGCCAGGAGTAGATTTCCTCCCATGGTGGCATTAGTGATTTTCTCTTTCTGTGGGATGACTCTCAATGTCTCCATGGATTATATCTAAATCCATCATTTTGGCTCCAAAACATATCATCGTTTTATATATATGAGGTCAAGATACATACAAATATATGGTAATTTTAGGCCAGGGTGGAAGTGGATCAGAAATTGAGGTGACCTTTGGTCCCTTCTGGTGTTTGAAAAAAGGCCCCTTGGGCCTAAATATAGAAGTAGGAGCTTTTAGAATTGGCTCCAATTAGCCAGTTACATTTATTGATGCTCCTAGTGATAAGAACGTTAGTTTCAAAGCCAAAGAAAAAGGGAGAGATGACAGGTGCAGGTTGGTGAGTGTGTGGCCTTCTAAAGTTTGAGATGGTGTGGTGCAGCTCCCTGCCTCCTACAAGTGTCAAGCCCTGATCTATTTTTTTTTCAAACTCCACAAGATGGATAAATGAAAGGACAGACACATACTCATATATTCAGAGACAAAGGGAAGACATATTAATACAGATGTTTTCATTTCCTTTGCTGGAGGCTTTGATATTCTACATCAGTTGCTGATAAATCTTTCAACAGGGGATTATACTGACTCTCAAACATAAAATCATAGGCTTGCATTCTGCTGTAGTTAGTTGGAAAAGTTATTTTTCTTGACTGTCCATATCTCTGCTTCTCTCCCATTTTCTCAGAACAAGACAAGAAAGCGAACCTGCTGAAATGTGAATTCTGTGGAAAATATGGCCCGGCCAATCAGTTCCGTGGTTCTAAGAGATTTTGTTCTGTAACATGTGCCAAGAGGTAACAATAACATCATTTCCTATTTGAGGCAGCATGTTTCATATAGTCACTGATCTTTAACTTCCAATTTAGTGTTTTTGATTTGATCATGGAGGCACACCTAAATCTATATATATAAATTTGTTAGGGGCATCCAACGAGGAAACAAAACTCAAAACCCCCCCAACGAAACTGTACCAAAATTGCCATGCCCATAACACAACCCACAAGGTACAAACATATCTACTCAAAATGAAAAACAACACAACAACACACTCACAAAACGGCAAAACAAAAAAACTCAAAAAACCCCAACGAAACTTAACCAAAATTGCCATGCCCATAACACAACCCACAAGGTACAAACATATCTACTCAAAATGAAAAACAACACAACACACTCACAAAACGGCAAAACAACAAAACTCAAAAAAACCAACGAAACTTAACCAAAATTGCCATGCCCATAACACAACCCACAAGGTACAAACATATCTACTCAAAATGAAAAACAACACAACAACACACTCACAAAACGGCAAAACAACAAAACTCAAAAAACCCCAACGAAACTTAACCAAAATTGCCATGCCCATAACACAACCCACAAGGTACAAACATATCTACTCAAAATGAAAAACAACACAACACACTCACAAAACGGCAAAACAACAAAACTCAAAAAAACCAACGAAACTTAACCAAAATTGCCATGCCCATAACACAACCCACAAGGTACAAACATATCTACTCAAAATGAAAAACAACACAACAACACACTCACAAAACGGCAAAACAACAAAACTCAAAAAACCCCAACGAAACTTAACCAAAATTGCCATGCCCATAACACAATCCACAAGGTACAAACATATCTACTCAAAATGAAAAACAACACAACAACACACTCACAAAACGGCAAAACAACAAAACTCAAAAAAACCCAACGAAACTTAACCAAAATTGCCATGCCCATAACACAACCCACAAGGTACAAACATATCTACTCAAAATGAAAAACAACACAACAACACACTCACAAAATGGCAAATCAACAAAACTCACAAACCCCCCAACGAAACTTAACCAAAATTTCCATGCCCATAACACAACCCATAAGGTACAAACATATCTACTCAAAATGAAAAACAACACAACAACACACTCACAAAACGGCAAAACAACTGAGCATGCGCATTGGTGCCCAGCTGCAAGTTCCCTGGCGCGCGCACACAGTTCCCTCTGCGGAAGCCATGCCCACTCCAAGCCCCGCCGCGCCGCTTCCTGCACACACACCCCCCCGCCGCACGCACACACACAACCCCACGCTCCATCACTCCCCCCACCGCCACACACACACACGCGCAACCCCACTCCCCCCCGCTGCCGCACACACACACGCAACCCCACGCTCCATCACTCCCCCCGCTGCCGCACACACACACACAACCTCACGCTCCATCACTCGCCTGCCCCAATCTTACCTCCTTTTACTTCACGCCACCTCCAAACCCCACCGCACCCCTTCCCGCCCTGTCAAAATCCAGGAAAGACAGGAAGGAAGGAAAGAAGGAAGAAAGAGAAAGGGAGATAAAGAAAAGGGGGAAGGAAGAAAAGTTAGAGAAAGAAGGAAGAAGAAAAGGAAAGAAAAGGAAAGATGGAAGGAAAGAAAAGAGAGACAGCAGAAGAGAAAGAAAAAGGGGGAAGGAAGGAAAGAGGTAGAGAAGGAAGAAATGAGAGACAGAGGGAGGGAAAAAAAAGGGGGAAGGAAGGAAGGAGAGAAGGAAAGAAAAAAGGGAATGAAAGAAGGAAAGAGGGAGTGAAGGAAGGGGGAAGATGTAGAGAAAGAGGGAGGGAAGGAAAGAAGGAAAGAGAGAAGGAAGAAAAGAGACCAGAAGAGAAAGAAAAAGGGGGAAGGAAGGAAGGAGAGAAGGAAAGAAAAAAGGGAATGAAGGAAGGAAAGAGGGAATGAAGGAAGGGGGAATATGTAGAGAAAGAGGGAGGGAAGGAAAGAAGGAAAGAGAGAAGGAAGGAAAGAGGCCAGAAGAGAAAGAAAAAGGGGGAAGGAAGGAGATAGAGAAGGAAGAGGAGAAGGAAAGATGGGAGGGAAGGAAGGAAGGAGGGAAAGAAGGAGAGAAAGAGGGAAGGTTGGTCACAGCAATGCGTGGCGGGTAAAGGTTGTTATTTCTATGATTATTATGATGCTATTATTCCTCTGAGACCCTTTTAGGGGGAATGGGAGAGGTGTCAGGTCCCGGAGGCAATGCATTGCATTATTGTTATTGTTATGATGGTGGTGAAATAAAAGGAAATAAAAAGCGAAAGAAGGAAGCAAACAGGGAGGGAAGAAAGGCAAAGGAAGAAAGGGGGAGGGAATGAAGGAAAGAGAGAAGGATGAAACCAAGTAGTGAAAGAAGGAAAGAAAGAAAGAGGTAGAGAAGGAAGAAAGGAGAGAAAGGGGGAGGAAAAGGGGGAAGGAATAGGTAGGGACCTCTCTTTCATAATAGTCCAGATATCTACCTCAACTTTGATAAGTTTTACTATAGGCCACAGCAACGCGTGGCAGGGCACAGCTAGTTATTAATAAGCCAATTATTTCTGTATAGTGCCTAATACATTTCAGTTACTTTTATAAATAGGTTTTTATTATTTCCTTAAAACTCAGAAAACCTGTGTTGTTGATCAGGTTACGCTGTTGCCTTTTCCAGAAAAGGTTCCTCATGCCCAGGTCTGACAGTGGCACCCATATGGTTAAACAAGTCAAAAGTTGCTTCTGCCACGAGCATGATGGTAGTCATCCAAAATAGATGGTTGGCCCGGAAATTCCTCTTTATGCAAGCATGTAGGCATCAGCAGCATCCCCCTCCTCGGCTATTTGTTTGAAAATACCTTGAGATCGTACAGCTTCCATCGATTCTAGTTTTAGGCTAAGAAGTAAAGACATTATTCCCCTTTTTTTCCCATGCCAGGTACAATGTGGGCTGTAGTCACCAACTTCGGCTGCAAAGAAAGAAAATGAAAGAACTCCAGGAAGCAAATTATGCCCGTCGGCGACGTGGACCTCGGCGCAGCAGCTCAGAGATTGCTCGAGCCAAGATCCAGGGCAAACGTCACAGGGTGAGGGTGCAAACCCAACTCTTTCTCTTGCATACCCAGGAGACAATACTGTGATGGCTTGATATGAAAGAGGCATGTGGCATAGTTTTTTAGCTACCACATTATACAGTATGTATGCTGCCTAATAAAGTACAGCTGCAGTCCTATTCCATTTGGGAATCAGTGAACATGAAAAAGCCTTAACATATTGAACTGGCTGAATGTACTTGATAACTTATTTCCTCCTGTGTAGCTCTAGGGAAGTAATACTACCCCTCTATTCTGCCTTGCTCAGACCACACCTGGAATATTGTGTCCAATTCTGGGCACCACAATTCAAGAGAGATATTGGCATGCTGGAATGTGTCCAGAGGAGGGCGACTAAAATGATCAAGGGTCTGGAGAACAAGCCCTATGAGGATCGGCTTAAGGAGCTGGGCATGTTTAGCCTGAAGAAGAGAAGGCTGAGAGGAGATATGATAGCCATGAATAAATATGTGAGAGGAAGTCACAGGGAAGAGGGAGCAAGCTTGTTTTCTGCTTCCCTGGAGACTAGGACACAAAACAATGACTTCAAACTACAAGAAAGGAGACTCCATCTGAACACGAGGAAGAACTTCCTGACTGTGAGAGCCGTTCAGCAGTGGAACTCTCTGCCCCGGAGTGTGGTGGAGGCTCCTTCTTTGGAAGCTTTTAAACAGAGGCTGGATGTCCATCTGTCAGGGGTGATTTGAATGCAATATTCCTGCTTCTTGGCAGAATGGGGTTGGACTGGATGGCCCATGAGGTCTCTTCCAACTCTATGATTCTATGATCCTACATTGTTGCTAAGATTAAACAGGCACATATCAGACTGAGCCCTGTTGTATAGACAAGGCTTTTTAGCAACTGGGTTGTAGGTTTTTCGGGTTGTATGGCCATGTTCTAGAAGCGTTCTCTCCTGATGTTTCACCTGTATCCATGCTGGCGAAACGTCAGGAGAGAACGCTTCTAGAACATGGCCATACAGCTCGAAAAACCTACAACAACCCAGTGATTCCAGCCATGAAAGCCTTCAACAATTAATTTTTAGCAACTATTCAGAAGGTGTCCAGCTCTTCTCTAAATTCTTTCCAAGTAACATCTAGTGCAATACAGATTTTGTACTAACATCTGGCATTTCCAAAATTGGAAGCTTGCTTCCTACTGTGTGACATATTGAAGGAATTGCCAGTGTCATCTTTTGATGTTTTCTTTGAGGATTCACAGGACCGCCTCTTATTCTTGGGCTATACTTGTTTGAGTTCTCCTATGAAGCATTCCCTCTTTCTGTGTTTTCTGTTGTTTTGGTTTTGCAGGGCCAAGAAGATTCAAGTAGAGGATCCGATAACTCCAGCTATGATGAAGCTCTGTCCCCTACGTCCCCAGGACCCCTTTCAGTGAGGCCTAGTCACGGTGACCGGGACCTTGGCAGCTCAAATATGATTCAACCTATCCCTGACCTCCATGGCATCAATCCAGTTTTCCTATCCAGCAATCCCAGCCGCTGGAGTGTAGAGGAAGTGTATGAATTTATTGCATCCCTACAAGGCAAGTTCACCTCCTCCTTTGCTTGTTTTTTTTTCAAAAGAGAAGACATGCTCAGGCTTTAGTTTTGAGAAGTATAATAGACTACAGGCACACTTCAGCTCTCCTGTCCAATTTGTAAAAGGGTGAATCATACACATTTCTCATGTGAACCAGTTCGCCCATACCTGGTTTAACCCAATATTGTCTATACTGATTGGATTGCAATGGAAGGAGACTGAGCAAGTACTAACTCTCCCCTTACAAAACCTAATTATATGGTGCAATTGGATGCTCAAAATAGGGTTAGTACGAAAGTTGTTGCCTGTGGCACGTGACTGCTCGTCTGTGTTAGTATACCATAATGATGATAGATGTGATGTGTTTAGTCTGGTATTTTTTTGTCTCGGATCCCTTCATCCCAATATGTGGATGTGACAGCATATTTAAGAATCATTGTGAGGTATTTTGAACTTGAAAGCACCTTATGCGGTATTGCAGATGTGGAACTGTGGAGGGTTAGTGGGCTGCACTTGCCAAACAATAAAAGAAAGATTTTAAAATGCATAGGGGGCATACAGGAGTAGTTTAACCATGTTTTAAGTTTTGTTTTCGGTTTTTTTTTTAAGCTGCTCTTTGGCTGAAATTTGTAAATGCTCTCTGGACCCTCTAGTGCAGGGGTTCACTAACGTTTTAAATAGAGGGCCAGTTCACAGTCCCTCAAACTGTTGGTTTTGCAGGGCCAAGAAGATTCAAGTAGAGGATCCGATAACTCCAGCTATGATGAAGCTCTGTCCCCTACGTCCCCAGGACCCCTTTCAGTGAGGCCCAGTCACTTGAAAGAAAGAAACATAATTTGAAAGAAAAAACATGAATAAATTGCTATGCACGCGGCACATATCTTATTTGTAGTGTAAAAAACACTGCTTACAATAAAACGAGGAACAGTGTTAACAAATATAAACTTATTAGTATTTCAATGGGAAATATGGACCTCCTTTTGTCTGATGAGATAGGATTGTTGTTGTTATGTGCTTTCAAGTCATTTCAGGTTGGCCCGGAGTGAGGGCTGGGTAAATGACCTTGGAGGGCATCCAGCCCCTGGGCCTTAGTTTGAGGACCCCTGCTCTAGTGGATGGTTTGGATCACAACAGAGCAAAAATTGTATTGCCAGAGGCTTTCACGACCAGAATCACTGGGGTGTTGTGTTCTTTCCAGGCTCTATGGCCATGTTCTAGCATTTTCTCCTGATATTTTACCTGTATCTGTGACTGGCATCTTCAGATCCATTTTCTCCAGGAGAAAATGTTGCTAGAACATGGCCATACAGCCTGGAAACCACATAACACCCTGCTGCAAAAATTGTTTTTGTCCCCCGGCAGGTAAGTTGGTCTCAAAAAGTGAAAATGCCCCCCTCCCGTATACTTGCTAGCATGTATTTAAGGGTGTTCTAGAGCAGTGTTTCCCAAAATGTGCTCTCCCGTATACTTGCTAGCATGTATTTAAGGGTATTCTAGAGCAGTGTTTCCCAAAGTATACTTGCTAGCATGTATTTAAGGGTATTCTAGAGCAGTGTTTCCCAAAGTATACTTGGTAGCATGTATTTAAGGGTATTCTAGAGCAGTGTTTCCCAAAATGTGCTCTCCCGTATACTTGCTAGCATGTATTTAAGGGTATACTTGCTAGCATATATACCCTTATACTTGCTAGCATGTATTTAAGGGTATTCTAGAGCAGTGCTTCCCAAAGTGTGCTCTCCTAGGAGTTTTGGACTTCATTTCCCCAGAATCCCAGGTCATTGGCCAAGGCAGCGGAGGCTTTTAGGAGTTGAAGTCCAAAACACCTGGGGGACTGGAGTGTGGGAAGCACTGTTCTAGAGTAAACTGAACAAAAAAATGGCACTCTTCCTGTTACAGATTCAAAGTCTTTCTCATTCTTAAATTCAAAGTATAGATGAATATAACAATGCCCAGTCTTCTTGCTATTGTCCCTTACAGGGTTTCTCTCCTGTTTGAATCCTTTAGGTTGCCAGGAGATTGCAGAGGAGTTTCGCTCTCAGGAGATTGATGGTCAGGCCCTCCTCCTTCTGAAGGAAGAGCACCTCATGAGTGCCATGAATATCAAACTGGGCCCTGCTCTCAAGATCTGCGCTAAGATTAACATTCTCAAAGAGACCTAAGAACATGGAAAGACAGACTGATTCCCTCTTGTAGACTGCGACTCTTGCCCCAGCTTTTCAGCGTAGAGGGAACTGATGGAAACCAAGCTCTTATAAGCCTGTCCCTTGGTGCTACATAGAGAACAGCTCCCTTGGAGTCCTTAAAGCATCTCATGTTGCCTGCAAGTTCTCTATCCTCTGACTTGTTCCTGAGGGCAGCATGGCAAAGATGCTGATTTATTCTGTGCTGAGGCTTCTTAGTGGAAGGGGTGAGGGAGCCATTTTTCTTCTCAGTACCAGAGTTTTTGGATGTTCATGTTCTCCTTCCCATGGGATTTTTCTTCTGCACAGATTCACAGAGGATCAACACACCTTGCTTATTTTTTCTCTTGCCGAGGAGGGGAAGCTGAAAGATTACATTTGGAACTGAAGTTTTTAACAATATCATGTTCCTTTCTTGGTGTTGACTGGAAGTCAGTAGCAAACTGACCATCTAGAACACTAAAGCTAAAGTATTGTGGATCATTTGAAGGAGAAGAGCTTGTTCATTCCTAATGGAACCCTTCCCTAGACAACAAGAGCACTTTTGGCTATGGCATCAGAGGAGAATGTCTTTTAAAGATCATATAATTCCACTTGTTTGTGTTGTGTGTTTTGGAGATACCACCCCAGATCCAAAGGAGAATCTAAGTGTACTGAACTCCAGTTGTTTCTATCTTGCTTCTAAAAGTTTTCTTTGTTCAGTTTTGTACTTTGCCCTCCCCCTGAGAGAGCATTTGGGACAAAAGCTTCTTCTTGCAGGTTTGTATCTCTTATCAAAGCCTGTATATTTTTCTTTATTATACAAATATTCTGTTCCTCAGTAAAAAGAATGCTTCAAAAACAGAGTTGCTATTTTTTCTGAGCCTGATCCTTCCCCTGACTACCAGCTTTTTTGATACCTGGCATAGATATCAAGTGTAGTGGCATTGCTTTGCTTTTGTCTTCTCTCTTGTATCACTGAGCATCACCAAGGCCTGTTATAGGATTTGAATGAAAGCTTAATGAAGAGATGTTAAAACAATATATTGAAACACCAATGCAGACTCTTTAACATTTCTTGAATCTTTTTGTAACCTATGTGTCTGTTGTACTATCGGAAGAGATTAGAGTAGGATAGTTATTTCCACGATTCTGCTAGTGTGTTTGGAACAAGCCTGAAAGACATAAATTCAATAGCAAGACCCAGTTCCATCTTTTACTCCATAAAACCTTTCTATTGAATTTAGAAAGCTTCCCAGCACCTGTTGGATAATTGCCATGACTCTTGGCTTGTTCCTTCTCTTCCAGATAACTACTTCAGCGTGTATTGCCTTAAAACACAACATGTTTGGCTAGAGGACGGCTTACAGTTATAAAAGGTCTTGGTACATACTTTATCTTTCTAGCTGAAGGTTTTTCAGAAAAAGAAATGTTTTGTTCCCCTAGCTTTTCTGGATGTTGCTGAACTGTAGGTTCCAGCAGCCCTCGGCAGCATGGTTGATGAAGTTGTATTGTGGCAACATCTGCCGAGCTATTTGATTCTTGCAGATGTTTAGTGGGAAATTGTCATGAATATTGCTATAGCACAGTAGCTTCTTAAATGAAGAAATCTGCAAGATGTGAGAAGGCTGTACAGTTATCATGAAGCAGTTTAGTACTCTTGTTCTTTGCTCAGTTCACACCAAACTAACCAATAAATGTGGAACATACAGTGTCAGAAGGACTTGGAGCAGTAAATATTTTCTAAATGAGCATCTTTACTATCTGTGCTGATGAACTGAAAACACACAGTTTAGGGCTTTCAAAGCCATTTTATTTTTAAAGTCTATGTTTTTGTACAAAGTCTCTTAAACACCACAGTGAAAAAGTGTCTGTTGCAGTGACCCACTTTCTTTAAGGGAAAGGCTTGACTAATCAAGACTGCATAACTTGTGTCTCTTTCACCTCATCAAAAGCTTCGACTCTCTTTTTGAAAAGGACAAATTGACCCAGAGATCTATTTCTCATTAAGACCACCAGCTCCTAACAGGATAGCAAATAGAAGTAGGTATCCTCTCCCATAGAGCTGCAGTTCCTAGCAAATTCAAGTGAATTCAGGAATCCCAATATTTCTTGAACTAAGTTACTATACCTTCACCAGAAAGGGATGTGTTTTGAGCTGCAGCTTTCCACTCTTATGAGGTAGCTGTCCTACGTCCACCTGTCCAACTCCAAAATTAACAGAACTATGTCCCATCCCTTCAAAGCAAATACAGAAACAGGATGGATTTGATATCCCTCATTAAGAGCAGATAGCAGTAATAGCTGAGACACATAGTAACAGTGGAAGTTTCTTGAGTCCCATCAAAGTAAAAAATAATAATTAAAATCCTGGCAGGAATCTGGTGCTTCACATCTCTATCTTTGTATTTATTTCATAGTCCCAAAGGCTTGGAGCAATGAATTCAAAACAACATACATTCTTTGGCAGTTGTCTTTATCCATCCTGCCTTTGTCTTGTTAAATCCTACTCCTGTTGAGGATCAGTCTTTGACATGTGGCCACAATCATGTTCACAATTAAAGCTGAATGATCCATTACGTTACTAAAGTGTTTCAAGGGAATGGCATCACAGGAACTGTTTTGCTATAGGCTGTCTTAATTCTCCAGCTTCAATTCACTTCTGGACCTTTTCTCAAAATATACATATTATTGGCAGGTTCCTTTGCCAGTGATCAAACAAAACCCAAATGTACATTTAATACAGGCTTTGGTTAAGAAAAGCAGATAGAGGTTCAGATGGTACGTCAACTGCACGTCAGGGAAGAATTAGAAAACGCAAGGAAAACTTGCAAGATGTGAAAATGTACACCCGAATAGCGGGGGGCGGGGAGAACACCCCAGTTCTTTACAATAAAGTCTATAGAAAATACTCTCAAAACCAGCTGCCCTAACCTTTCCATCTGCTTGCTAGCACTAATTTCCCTGCATTCCAGGCCATTCCTTCTCTTACATAACAGATATGCTGGTCCACTCTCTGTAATTAAGACATCTAATTGTCCACAGGTCATGTAAAATCTGAGGCTTTCCAGGCAATGAAGTCTGTTTTGCTACACAAGGCCCTGACAATTCCCCTTATTCCAAAGCTCATTAGAACACCTTTGCATTCGTAAGTCCTGCCCCTATTTGCATCAGCAGAAAGGAAAAATGGGACCGTCTTGGTGAAAGCAAGCAGTTTAAAGGGGCAACTAGAAAAGACAGAAAGATGAGGGGGGAAAGTGGCTTAGTGCCAGCTGCTGATGCGAAGGACTGGTCACAGAAAGAAATTGGAGAGATCACATGGGTAGTAAATGGTCATCTCGCTCTTCCGACTCATCTCCAAGCTGATCATCACCAACACCACGATATGCAGCTGGTTCATTTCGTGGTTTGGACCGGCACACAAAATCACAGCCATCCTGCGAACACAGATTAATGCTGTGAGACTACAAGAAATGGTTGGAACTTCATCTTAGTCTGTTATAGTCCATATTGGGAAGTTACACTTTTTAGAATGATTGATTCTAGCCTCCTTAATCTTGAAGATACATGGAAGAAACTCAAATTAAGCACAAATGATTCTAGGAAAAATGCATCAAGGAACAGTGCTCTTGGTGCAAGCAACCAAGGTTAAAAGAGGATCCATAGTATGCTAATACTAAAATCTACAAAAGAATTCACCTGTTATCTTTAAAAGCCCAATGCAACCCCAGCATGGAAACCAGGGAGCCAAAAAAAACCCCACACCTCATTGGCTGCATTTGGACAATAAAAAACAGGGCTTTTGAATGTAATAGTGAAAGAAGCGGAGTAATGTTAAATAAACTGGTTTGTTTTTTAAAATTGAGGTGTCCCAACTCAGCAGCTTTTCACATACTGCTCGTTTCTCCTGCAACAAGCCAGTGAAACAAACATGGATTCTCTCTTGGGCTACTTGGGAAAGAATCAAGCAGTAACATGGGTTTCTGTTAGGTTCAGCTGACCTATCTGTTTGAACTGGATTATATGAGTTTACACTGCCAGATAATATTGGATAAGCAGATAATCTGGGATCAGACCCTGGGATGTAGAAGGGTCCTGGGAACAATCAGTACTCATGAGTATACTGCTGATGGATCGGGACTCCCTGATTTGTTACTATATATATCAGGTATGGGCAAACTTCAGCCCTCCGGGAGTTTTGGACTTCAACACCCACAATTCCTAATTTCTGGGAGTTGGAAGTTCAAAATACCTGGAAGACCGAAGTTTGCCCATGCCTGGTATATATCCATGTAGAGCTCCAGAAATGTTAGCCAAAAACAAACTCGAAAATCTGTGTTGATTTATTCACAGGTCAATTTAAATACTCCCCCTTCTCTAAGTGGAGTAACAAAAGCATAGTACAGGAGTTCCTAAAACAAAGGTCCATGGGCTAGATGTGGCCCCCAAGGTAATTTATCCAGCCCCCACACTAAACTTTAGAACGAGCCCCCTGCTTAAAAGTGTTGCCTGACATAGTATGTCCTAGGAAGAGGGTAAAAGAATCACAAACTGCCTCGCCTCTACTTACTGCTGTGCTGCTTTCCACCCCTTTTGAATCTCTGGAAGGGAAAATGGCAGTAGCCAGGGGTGCACTGGTTGGTCCCCCCTCTGTGGAATGCCTTATATCAAAAAGTGTAATTTTGGCTCACAAATCTGTACCCAACCTTTACGTTAGGTCGACTTATACACAAGTAGATTCATTATGTCTAATTTGTCAATAACTGCTTTGAGGTTAAGATAAACTATGGTGTATTGTATTGGAGATATCTTTTGATGTGTGGTTCTTTGCTTCACAAGAAAAGTCCAGAACTCTTCCTCAACTGTGCTTAGCCCCTTCCACACAGCTGAATAAAATCCCACATTTTCTGCTTTGAACTGTAATATATGTCAGTGTGGACTCAGATAACCCAGTTCAAAGCAGATATTCTGGATTATATGGTTGTGTGGAAGGGCCCCTTGAAGAAAGGAACAGGCCTGAGATTTGCTGCAATTCCTTTGTGCACATTTTCAACAATATTTCATTTGATGCTGGGACCCTGATAACTCAAAGCACCCTGCAGCTCACTTCCATCATGCCAACCCATGATCTCATGACATATTAGCAGATCAGCCAGGTACCGAAAGCAACTTTTTCCCAGCATTGTAAGGTCTTGGAATATGAAATTTTAGAGAAAATCATCACAGGCTGTGACTTCCATATTGCAAAGACAAGTGCTTTACTACTTACTGCCACTAGGTTGCCCAGATCTTGCCAGAAAGCAAAATGGGGAAACTGTTCCATGCCTTTTGCTCCCACTACCAGACGCTGGTAAAGAAATCCTCCAGTGATATACACTGCAACCAGCGATGCAAATCTGGAATACAAATTCAAAATACAAATATATCAGGAAGAAAACTTTTATGTTTATAGAGAAACCTCCCTACACATGTGTTCTTTATTCTGAAATAAGCTGGGAAGATGCCAACAGTTGCCTTGCAGAGTTACAAATACACATCCTTCAGTGTACAGATTCATTATTCCTGAGCAGGTAAGTCAAGTTCACACTGCCACTATAATATCTGATTTTGAGATTTATTTATTTTTTGTCGTGTCAGGAGCGGCTTGAGAAACTGCAAGTCACTTCTGGTGTGAGAGAATTGGCCGTCTGCAAGGATGTTCCCCAGGGGACGCCTGGATGATTTGATGTTTTTATCCTTATGGGAGGCTTCTCTCATGTCCCCGCATGAGGAGCTGGAGCTGATAGAGGGAGCTCATCCACCTTTCCCCGGATTTGAACCTGCGACCTGTCGGTCTTCAGTCCTGCCGGCACAGGGGTCTAACCCACTGTGCCACCGGGGGCTCCATGATTTTGAGATAAGACCCATGAAGTAAGCAACTGTAGGCGAATTCAATTTTCAAAAGGTAGTCCTGTCCCAAAATTAAATTGTTTAATACCTTTAAATCCCCCTGATATATAATGATATAAGACAATGAGTGCAGTGCAGTGCTGAGGATTTTAGATAAACCTACATGATGAGCAATATGGAGCCAACACTTAGATGTGAGTCTTCTGGAGGACAGGCCAAGCTGCTCTCTAGCTCAAAGATATAGAAACACTCGTTGATCTTCTCCCGCTCTTCTGTGACCATAGTGAAACCAGTCTGTTTGGGTAACATAAAATATTCATGAAAGTCATCAATATATGCATTACCCCCAAAATACAAACAGGACAGCATCCTTCCTTCCCTTTAGCCTTCTGAGACACCTAGACTATCCTCACTGGTGAGTTCATTTCAATCGGGCAGTATTTCTCTTGCTAGCCAGCAAGAGAGGTGATCTCTTTCACAGTATTACCTGACAATACAGGCTTCACATTTTAACCAATTTTAACATAAAGAACTAACTGCTGGTGAAAACTTGCCCAACCAATGGAATGCTGAAGCAGGAAAGAACATAATTGCTATTCTGATCTGTTACCATCCCTGCAGAAATGTATAATCTTATTCTTTTGAGCATGTAACTCAGCTCAAATGCACTCAAAACTGGAGATACGATAATGAGCAATTACTCCCAGGCAGGAGAAATTTGGTCAAAAAATAAACCCTGGACTCTTTTAACTTCCCCATTTTTAGTAACTACTCACTGCTAGTGTTTTCCGGTTACAGTTGATCATTATTATGGCTTTTCTCTTCTCTTTGTCACAACGGCTATTATAGCGATCTCCCCCTTTATAGATCAGCATAATCCACTTACCTGTCAAGACACAAATACAAAGAATATGAAGCACATATTCTACAGGTAGTGTAACAGAGAAGATCTGCTGAGGAATTGGGCAATCTTACTTCCACTGGCGAGGTGGGTCTCGTTGATTCGCCCCACCGCTACTTTTTTCTGCGTTGCATCCTCCTGCACCAAACCAGCATAGGGACTACTACCAGAAACTTCTCGACACACCCGGAATGTGTAGGTGTAGGTATCACTACCACTTTTACTCTCTGTTTGAAAACTGCAGGAGGAAACACCAGAGGTATTATATTTTAGAACTGTAGAGATTCCACCCTAAGGAATAATTACAATACGTTGCATGATCAAAAATCTGAAAGAACTGGAAATATATTTCCCCCCTCCCCCCGGCTTTTCTGAAAACCCAAATTGGTGTTTGTTTCTCAAATGAAGGAACAACATCTGCTCATTTCATGTGTTTTGAGAAGAAAGGCTTGGAAACGTTCCCTCTTATTTGGGCTACTACTCCTACAGTTCCACAGCCAGCATGGCCAATGGCACTAACACAGAAGACAATGGATTCCTTAAATCACAACAAACACAAATCCAGTACAAGTCGTAGTACGGCTCCGGCCCAGCTTACTTATCCGAACGTATCTCTCTCTATGTTCCACCTCGTAATTTAAGATCTAATGGGGAGGCCCTGCTTTCGGTCCCACCAGCGTCACAAACGCGTCTGGTGGGGACGAGTGGTGGCCCCTCGCTTGTGGAATTCGCTTCCCAATGAGATTAGATCGGCGTCCTCCCTCCTCACTTTTAGGAAAAAACTAAAGTCGTGGTTTTGGAGTCAGGCTTTTGGCTAGTGGACTTAGCAGCACTTAGACACTGAACCGGACCATAGGATTATGACAATAGAAAACGGATATGTGATTTTGATTAGGCGACTATGTTAGTATATGAGTATGTGATTTTAATTAATATTATTGTTAATTTTTATGTATTTGATTTTATGTTGTTGTATTGACATTATGGCACTGAATTGTTGCCCATGTAAGCCACCCTGAGTCCCCTCTCGGGGGTGAGAAGGGCGGGGTAGAAGTGATGTAAATAAATAAATAAATAGTACATAAATCACAAAGGTAAATGGTTTTTTTAAGCTTATGTAATACAATATTAAACGTATAACCAACTTATATGATGCAGCACTGAGCAATATACAATGAACAAAAAACTGTAGTTTATACAGTGATTTTACATCAGTAACAAGAGTAGTGTCTTTCTTGCTGTAAAGCAGACTTCTCTTAAGGGCATAAGATCCCTTACTTTAGAGAAAGATACTCTTGAGTGGAGTTTCCAGCCCCTTGTAAGAGGATATCCATGTAGAGGATTTCCAGACTAATGTCTTCCTCAGGTGGAGAAATGTGAAGAGTACAATGAAGTGGACATCAAGTTCTCCAAACTAATAATTCTTCCTCAGGTGGATAAGAATACAATGAAACAGTGGATCTAAAGGGAATATACACAGGTGGCTAGAACATGTTCCAAAAGGGATAAATACTTCTATATGTTGCTAGCATGTAGGGCGTACAAAACAAAAGAGGCATAGGTACTTACATCAGGTTCTCCTAAACCGTGCTCTGCAATGATTTGATTCTGTAGCAAGTACATGGCTGACAGGTAGAAACTAGTATATAAAGTGAAGCAATTAAAGGGGCCCAAACCAGGTAGAGCAAGTAATGAAAGTGTTAAAGAGCTATACACTATAGTTTACAGGAAACACTGGTATGAAATGGTGTCATTTAGACCATTGGGATGTACAGTTTTAAGGGTGAAAATCCAAAAGGCTTCACGCTGTAATAATTTAGTACCCAAATCCAAATTAGAGGGGGGGGGGGGGGGTGACAACCTCTAAAACCAGCACCCGGAGTGATTCTGCATTATGATTTAAATCAACAAAATGTTTATAAAAATGGAGTCAGCGGAGTTTTTTGTTCATTGTATATTGCTCAATGCTGCATCATATAAGTTGGTTATACGTTTAATATTGTATTATATAAGCTAAAAAAAACATTTACCCTTGTGATTTATGTACTACGACTTGTAGTGGATTTGTGTTTGTTGCAATGGCACTAACACCCCACTCAAGTCAAGTCAGGGACTCCTAAAATCTCCCAGCCAGCATGATCAAGTGACTTCTGGATCACTTCCTGTTTCCTAACATCAATTGTTCAAACATTCCCTTTAAGCCACTGGCCTCTGTTTCATTTATTGCATCACAATCATCTCTTTTCTGAGCAAGCCACTTTTGCTCCAAGCACTGTACCTCATGTTGGCAAGTGGCTCCAATCTCTTCAGCAGTGCTTTTTCCTTGGTGGATTCATGCCCTTCCTCACCAACTAGATCACATTTATTCTCAACAGTTGTTGAGGCGGTTATGATGGCAAGCACCACAGCATGGAGACAAGCACGGGCCAGGAACATTCTATAATAACTTGAAATAAAGTAGAGAGACAACAAGTGAAGACACACTGTTAATATGGCACTGACTTTTGAGTTCCAGAAAATCAAAAGGACATTGAAGGAATCTGGGACATGACTACTCTCATAGGAATGACAAGACAGAATTATAGGGCGCTGGGAAAAAATTGCCACTTAAGGGAGGGATTTGTACCAAGTACACCAGGACCATTCTCCAAGACAATAATAAATTCAGGTCCACATGACAGGAGACAGCCAGCACATTCACTGGCTAGTATTCTCTTCCACTTTTTTCCAGCCCTTACGTAAACACCTTTCAAAAAGGCAACTGGGATCGCTCAGGCTAGGTTGACTTCAAATGGTTAACTCTTTTGAACTTGCAATTCTTTGCACTGAAAGATTTGAAATTTAAAGACTTTGAAGTGGCACTATGTTATGAGTCACTTTCTACATAGGGAAATGAAAATGGTTTAAATGATATGTTCGCCGGGGGGGGGGGGGGGGGGAGGAAGAAAAATGATAGCAGCAGAGCATGGCACCCTTGCTTTAAACATGGTGAAAGGGTCACATTTAACCTGAAGCTTTCTTTCCTAGACGGACCCTGAACTGACCATGAGGTTTGTACTAGATAAAGTTTAAAATCAGAAAGAAGAGCCTGCTCTATAGAATGGGCAATAAGACAGATACTGTAATACAGGAAAAATCAGAGAAAGCCTCAATGTACAAATAATAATAATAATAATAATAATAATAATAATAATAACTTTATTTGTATCCCGCACCTAGCTTCCCGAGGGAACTCAGATGGGTTTCCAACAAACAACTGCACTGTAATTTAAGACATTTTTCTTTCAGGTATATTGCAGGGGAAGTAGTGAAACCTACCTGGTGATATATGATGGTAATTATGTCTATGTAAGTG
Source organism: Anolis sagrei (assembly GCF_037176765.1). Taxonomy (NCBI): domain Eukaryota; kingdom Metazoa; phylum Chordata; class Lepidosauria; order Squamata; family Anolidae; genus Anolis; species Anolis sagrei. The sequence goes on along the minus strand of NC_090022.1, from coordinate 168,371,072 downwards.
CTTTTGGGATAGGCCTAAATACCCTAAGATGCTAGATGTAGTCTGATCTTGGAAGCTAAACAGGTCAGCATTTGTATGGGTTACCATAAAAAATCTGGAAATATGTTTGGTGAAGCAAGGACTGCTGTAATTTAGATGTCTCTTACATTTGAACATCAGTGAGATTGGATTGGCGTCCTCCCTCCTTACTTTTAGGAAAAAAACAAAGTTGTGGTTTTGGAGCCAGGCCTTCGGCTAGTGGACATAGCAGCACTTTAGACACTGAACCCGGACCATAGGATTGTTATGACAATTGGAAACGGATATGTGACTTTGATTAGGCGACTATGTTAGCATACGAGTATGTGATTTTAATTAATATTATTGTTTTAATTTGCTATGTATTTTTACACTGTTGTGTTGATATTATGGCATTGAATTGTTGCCCATGTTAGCCGCCCTGAGGCCCCCCCCCCCCCGGGGGGGGGGTGAGAAGGGTGGGGCAGAAATGATGTAAATAATAAATAAATAAAATAAATAGTGCTGTGGTAGTCACTATATTTATGCAGCTTTTGACAATGGGATAAATAAATGTATGGAAGATAAGACTAGACTACCCTGATCTTTGGCAGTTCTTATGACTGATGTTCAGAGAATATGTACATATGTATTATAGTTACTTTAAAGTTGAACTGGAACCTTTTTATTGTTCCAAAGTCCAGCAACAGTGTCCTGTTCAAATGAGGAGACTGGCTAGAACTGCCAGGAAGATTGAATCACAAGATTAATGCAGGAATCTGATGAGATAGATTCTGGACTCTAAAGTCCCTAAAAGACAAAAACATGTAGTCTAGAGCTCTACCTCAGGAACGCCACAACTGCAAAATGAGCACAAGCAACAGACTTTCCAATGACACACAAAGAACTATTAATAATGTGTCCCTTGAACCAACAGATGTGTTTCATATCCTCTTTTTAAGACCTCTTGAAATAAATGACAAGTAGTTCTCATTTTATCAGCACATCCAGTGCAAGTTCCCATCCCATTTCGAAGACACCTGCTTTCTCTTGAATACTAATTACAGACATGTTTGTTCAGGTATGGTCACATTCAATCATGACATTAACGTTTTTCTTTTCTGAAGCTGTATTTACATTGTTAAACAGCACTGAACAAAGTATCATCTCAGAAGTGGAGATTCCCTTTGAACATGGTTATAGATGATCCCGCCTACATTTCAAGACATTCATACGTGAGTAAGTTAACAAAGGCTTCTATGCACTATGAACTTTAGTATTAGTTGTTTTATGTGACTGTGAAATGTTCTGAGTTAGTGCATTCCAAACAAAAAGTTTGTTTTTGGCAAGATTTTATTCAGAGATTAGTCATTTCCTTCTTCTTGTCCTGAAAGAATGCAATTTGCCCAACAAGATTCAAAGCCTTGCTTCTGAGTTCTTGCCCAGCATATTCACCCAAATTTGGAGAAATTGTAATAAACAGATCAGAAGGACAATTAACTTCAGTCTCTCATGCTCAGCTATGGACACAATCCAGACACAGTTGAAGGAGATTGTTTATTGTTTGTTTGCAGCTCTAAATGGAATTCAGGAAGCTTAAAAGGGCTCAACTGCAGTGAAGACCTAGGACAGACCCTATCAAATCAAATCAAATCATTTATTTTGGTCATTGACCAGTACAAACAGACCCTATCAGTGTTTAAGCATTTCATTACGTAACACAATATTTGTTCCTGTGATATGTCATTTCCTAATTGGTTTTAATTGTGATTTTAATAGTGATTATAATGTTTATATGTTTTAATGTGAATTTTAATTTTTAACTTAAATGTATTTCATTGTCTGTTGCCATATGTAAAGCCGCCTTGAGTCCCCTTCGGGGTAGAGAAAGGAGGGATATAAATAGAGTAAATAAATAGTATCATAAAAAACATGGAAACAGTGTATTCAACTGCAATAGCTTTGTTTTTATGGGACATTCTGCAGCACAATTTGCTATACTTTTTCAATGAATATCTCATAGTCTCAACCAATTCAATATAGTTTGTGGCAGTCACAAAAACAAAGTTAATAGAGTATAACAACTACTTTCAAAGTAAGCACCACACAGTTCAACAGGAAATAACCCTTTCAAACCAGGAACAAAATTATTTTGTTACATAGTGTAATAAGCAAATAAAAGGGGAATCACTTTCTGACTTATGTTCAGTAATGGACGCAATCCAGACACAGTTGAAGGGGGATGTTTATGGTTTGCTTGCACTCTCAATTGAATCCAGGAACCTTAAAAGGGTTCAAATGAAAGACGGACCCACTCGGTGTCTTAGCATTATGTACTATTTTGAAAATGTTTATTTTAAAGGTTATCATTCTGTACTCTAGAGACAGACAAGGGACGCCCAAAAACCTCTGGCTTTTTGGGGCCAAGCAAGTACTTCAATCAACAAGTGTAACTCCCCCTCAACTGCAAAAATGTTGCAGGCTTCACAAGAGAGGGGAGCAGAGGCACATGGATCTGAGCCCCGCGGCTTTGAAGCCTCCATGCCATTGCCATTAGAAGTGCAAAAGCACAGCATTTGCCTACATTGCCTCCTGTAATACTAAGCCATGCCCTATGAGAAGTGGCTGAGGGAGCTGGGTGTTGTTCAGCTTGGAGAAGAGAAGGCTGAGAGGAGACATGATAGCTGTGTTTAGAGACCTGAAATGATATCATGTTGAAGAGGGGGAAAGCTTGTTTTCTGCTGTCTTGGAGACTAGGACTTGGAGCAATGGATTCACATTTCAGGAAAGAAGAGTCCACCTGGACACCAGGAAGAACTTCCTGACTGTAAGAGCTGTTTAGCAGTGGAACTCTCTTCCTCAGAGTGGGGTGGATGCTTTCTTTGGAGGCTTTTAAATAGAGGCTGGATGGCCATCTGTCAGGTGTACTTTGTGCTTTTCCTGCATGGCAAGAGATTGGACTAGATCAGCATTTCTCAACCTGGGGGTCGGGACCACTGGGGAGGGGGGTCGCAAGGGGGTGTCAGAGAGGAATCATCAAAGACCATCAGAAAACACAGTATTTTCCATTGGTCATAGGGGTTCTGTGTAGGAAGTTTGGCCCAATTCTATCGTTGATGGGGTTCAGAATGCTCTTTGATTATAGGTGAACTGTAAGTCCTAGTAATTACAACCCCCAAATGTCAAGGTGTTCACATTTGGGAATACTGAGTATTCGTGCCAAGTTTGGTCCAGATCCATCATTGTTTGAGTCCACAGTGATCTCTGGATGTAGGTGAACTACAACTCCAAATTCATGGTCAATGCCCACCAGACCCTTCCAGTATTTTCTCTTGGTCATGGGAGTTCTGTGTGCTAAGATTGGTTTAATTCCATTGTTGGTGGAGTTCAGAATGCTCTTTGATGATAGGTTAACTATAAATCCCAGCAACGACAAATGACAAAATCAATCCCTTCCAACCCAACCAGTAGTGCCAAATTTGTTCCAGTGAATGAAAATACATCCTGCATATCAGATATTTACATTACGGTTCATAACAGTAGCAAAATTACAGTTATGAAGTAGCAACGAAAATAATTTTATTGTTCAGGGGTCACCACAACATGAGGAATTGCATTAAGAAGGTTGAGAAACACTGGGCTAGATGGGCCATGTGGTCTCTTATCATTTTATGATCAGGAAGTTCTTCCTAATGTTTGTGTGGAATCTCTTTTTGTACAATTTGAATCCCTTACTCCGAGTTCTAGTCACCAGAGCAGCAGAACACAACCTTGCCCCCACCTCAGTGTGACATCCTTTCAATATTTAAACATGGCTATAATGTCCCCTCTTTTCTCCAGGTTCCCTAAGCCACTCTTCATAGAGCTTGCCTTCCAGACCTTTGATCACTTTGGTTGCCCTTCCCTGAATATTTTGCAGTTTGTCAATATCCTACCTGAACTGTGGTGCTACAGTATTCCAGTTGAGGTCGGAGCAAAGCAGAATAGAGTGGTACTTTTACTTCTCTTGATCTAGACACTGTGCTCCTAGTGATGCAGCTTATAATCCCATTGGCTTTTTAAACTGCTGCATCACAGTGTTGACTCACAGTGTTCAGCTTGTGGTCTACTAGGACTCCTAGATCCCTTTTACATAGATTGCTTTCAAGCCAAGTTGTCCCTCATCCTATATCTGTGCATTTCATTTTTATTGCTTAAGACTAGTACCTTACATTTCTCCCTGTTGAAATTAATTTTGTTGGTTTCTCTCTTTTTCCCTTTCTTGTAAGTGCCCCTTTTAAATCTTAGGTTCAACTGAAAATTCTCTAGACATCCATTCTGGTTTCTTGAGGCACCTCCTAGTTTCCATCCTCGCTGGAACTGTTTGAAACTGTGCCTACAATACCTCACTTTTCAGAAAGTCTCATCCATCACGAACTCCTGATCATGGGATCACACTCGGGTTTTCCCAAAGTTTACTGAAGTTGGCTTTCTTCAAGTCTAGTGTCTCACTAGGCATGTCTTCTTTCTGCTGTATGTGGCAGCCTCTTTTTCTGGAGGTTTTTAACCAGAGGGAGCATGGCTATCTGTCAGGAGCGTTTTGATAAAGTGTTACTGCATGACAGAATGGAGCGGCCCTTGGGGTCCCTTGCGACTGTATGATTCTATGGCAGATGAATGTAAGATACTCCACTTTGGCAGAAAAAACAAAATGTAAAGATACAGAATGGGGGATGCATGGCTCAAGGACAGTACATGTGAAAAAGATCTTGGAATCCTTGTGAACAACAAGTTAAACATGAGCCAACAATGTGATGTAGCAGCATAAAAAGCCAATGGGAGTTTGGCCTGCATCAATAGGAGTATAGTGTCTAGATCAGGGGTCCTCAAACTTTTTAAACAGAGGGCCAGGTCACAGTCCCTCAAACTGTTGGAGGGCCGGATTATAATTTGAAAAAAATGAATGAATTCCTATGCACTCTGAACATATCTTATTTGTCATGCAAAAAACACTTAAAAACAATACAAAATGAAAATGAAGAACAATTTTAACAAATATAAACTTATTAGTATTTCAATGGAAAGTGTGGTCCTGCTTTTGGCTGATGAGATAGGATTGCTGTTGTTGTTGGTTGCTTTCAAGTCATTTCAGACTAAGGTTGACCCTGAGCGAGGGCCGGGTAAATGACCTTGGGGGGCCGTATTCGGCCCCTGGGCCTTAGTTTGAGGACCCCTGGTCTAGATCTAGGAAAGTATTGCTACCCCTCTATTCCGCCTTGGCTAGAACACACCTGGAATATTGTGTCCAATTCTGGGCACCACAATTCAAGAGAAATATTGACAAGTTGGAATGTGTCCAGAGGAGGGTGACTAAAATGATCAAGGGTCTGGAGAACAAGCCCTATGAGGAGTGGCTTAAGGAGCTGGGCATGTTTAGCCTGAAGAAGAGAAGGCTGAGAGGAGGTATGATAGCCATGTGAGAGGAAGCCACAGGGAGGAGGGAGCAAGCTTGTTTTCTGCTTCCTTGGAGACTAGGACACGGAACAATGGCTTCAAACTACAAGAAAGGAGATTCCATCTGAATATCTGAAGCCCTAAACGGTTCTGGCCCTACTTACCTCTCCGAACGCATCTCCACCTATGAACCGACTAGGACATTAAGATCGTCTGGGGAGGCCCTGCTCTCGGTCCCGCCTGCATCGCAGGTGCGGTTGGCGGGGACGAGGGACAGGGCCTTCTCGGTGGTGGCCCCTCGGCTGTGGAATGCCCTACCTGTGGACATCAGACAGGCCCCTTCACTGCTGAGATTCCGGAGGAAGGTCAAGACTTGGCTTTACGAACAATGGTGCAATGAATACACGAAGATGGTACAACCGAATATAGGAATTGGTATAAGGATTATGATTACGGACTCTGATTCTGATCTGTTTGCTGAGGCTTATGATAATGATTGTTTTGATTTGGTATATTTTGTATAATGTGTTTTTAATTGTCTTTTTGATACTGTTGTGATAACCTTTACTATGTAAACCGCCTTGAGTTGCCATTTCGGCTGAGAAAGGCGGTATAGAAGTAAAGCAAATAAATAATAATAATAATAATAATAATATGAGGAAGAAATTCCTGACTGTGAGAGCCGTTCACCAGTGGAACTCTCTGTGGTCCCTTGGTGGAGGCTTCTTCTTTGGATGCTTTTAAACAGAGGCTGGATGGCCATCTGTCAGGGGTGATTTGAATGCAATATTCCTGCTTCTTGGCAGAATGGGGTTGGACTGGATGGCCCATGAGGTCTCTTCCAACTCTTTGATTCTATGATTCTATGAATTTCCTGACTGTGAGAGCTGTTCAGCAGTGGAACTCCCTGCCCCAGAGTGTGGTGGAGGCTCCTTCTTTGGAAGCTTTTAAACAGAGGCTGGATGGCCATCTGTCAGGAGTGCTTTGAATGCAATTTTCCTGCTTCTTGGCAGGGGGTTGGACTGGATGGCCCATGAGGTCTCTTCCTACTCTTTGATTCTATAAGCAGAGCCACGGAGGAGGAGGCGGCGATGGAAAAAATGAAGAGGCTCTATGGAAGGCATATGGAGCGAAGGAGCCCCGAGGGAAAGTGGGAAAGAGGGAGGACGCCCCTGTCTCTCACCTGCGGCTCCAGCCACCGGTGGCCCCTCGGCTGCGAAGGAAGCCCGCCCGAAGAGGAAGGGAGGGAGCCGGTTAGCGGGAGCCCAGCGGGGCCTCGTGACGCCTCATGCCGACCCGAAAGGAAGCGCCGACAGCCCCGTGCGCCGGAAACAGGAAGCGGGCCGGAAGCAAGCACGCCAACAGGGGCGGGAGGTGACTGTGTATGTGTGCGTGCGCGCGCGCGGCCTCGACCTCTACAAGGATTGGTTGCCAGGAGGCCACTTGCTCCAATCAGGTTCCGCCCACTTCCTGTAAGGCGGGGCTTTCCGTCTGACAGGCACCTTGACGCCCAATCGGTGAGGAAATAAATGACACCCTCTCAACCAGGTGCCCCACCCCCAACGTCACGAGACTCTCGCGCGCCGCTGCCTCCTCTGCTCCTCTCCCGCTGGGGGCGCCATAAAGCGAGGCCCAAAGAGAGCGGTGAGCTCTGCTCTCGAAGAAGCCCCCCTGAAATGCTCTGAAGAAGCCAGCCAAGCCTCCCCGCTGGAAAGCAGGCCGATATGGTTCACTCTGATATGACTGACTGTCATGAATCAAAGAGTTGGAGGCCGCCGCAAGGGGATACTGCCGGTCTGGGCCTTCAAGGTCTAACGTTGCCTCCTAGTCTCTGGCAGACCGCCCCTGTGAAGTGGGGGTGACATAGAATCATAGAATCAAAGAGTTGGAAGAGACCTTATGGGCCATCCAGTTCAACCCCCTGCCAAGAAGCAGGAATATTGCATTCAAATCACCCCTGACAGATGGCCATCCAGCCTCTGCTTAAAAGCTACCAAAGAAGGAGCCCCCAACACACTCCGGGGCAGAGAGTTCCACTGCTGAATGGCTCTCACATAGATGCAGGCGAAACGTCAGGAGAAAAATTGCCTCCAGAACATGGCCATATAGCCCGGAAAAACCTACAACAACCCAGTGATTCCGGCCATGAAAGCCTTCGACAATACAAGTCAGGAAGTTCTTCCTCATGTTCAGATGGAATCTCCTCTCTTGTAGTTTGAAGCCATTGTTCCGCGTCCGAGTCTCCAGGGATGCAGAAAACAAGCTTGCTCCCTCCTCCCTGTGGCTTCCTCTCACATATTTATACATGGCTATCCTATCTCCTCTCAGCCTTCTCTTCTTCTGGCTAAACATGCCCAGCTCCTTAAGCCGCTCCTCATAGGGCTTGTTCTCCAGATCCTTGATCATGTTAGTCGCCCTGCTCTGGACACATTCCAGCTTGTCAATATCTCTCTTCAATTGTGGTGCCCAGAATTGGACACAATATTCCAGGTGTGGTCTAACCAAGGCAGAATAGAGGGGTAGCATTACTTCCCTAGATCTAGAGACTATGCGCCTATTGATGCAGGCCAAAATACCATTGTATTGTCGAAGGCTTTCAAGGCTGGAATCACTAGGTTCTTGTAGGTTTTTTCGGGCTATAGGGCCATGTTCATGGTCTCCTCCTTTCTGTTGAAATTGTCCACATGCTTGAGGATTTCAATGGCTTCTCTGTGTAGTCTGACATGGTGGCTGTTGGAGTGGTCCACCAAACGCAGCATTGCCCAAACACGAATCAAGGAACATGAAAGGCACTGCAGACTACTTCAACCAGAGAAGTCAGCCATAGCAGAGCACCTGATGAACCAACCTGGACACAGCATATTATTTGAGAACACAGAAATGCTGGACCACACCAACAACCACCATGTCAGACTACACAGAGAAGCCATTGAAATCCACAAGCATGTGGACAATTTCAACAGAAAGGAAGAGACCATGAAAATGAACAAAATCTGGCTACCAGTATTAAAAAAACTCTAAAATTACAACAGCAAAACAACAGAGAGGAAACAATCAAAGACATCTAATCACCTCTCAACCAAAGATTGCCCCAGGCACTGCCAGGCTATCAAATGCTAATGAAGGTGGTAAGCTGAAACATTCACACCTAGCTTCAGCAGAGAGCTCTTTGCCCCACCCCAGTCATTGCACAGATATATAAACACATTTTTCTATTTCCAACAGACCTCACTACCTCTGAGGATGCTTGCCATAGATGCAGGTGAAATGTCAGGAGAAATGCCTCTAGAACATGGCTCTATAGCCCGAAAAAACCTACAAGAACCAAAATACCATTGACTTTTTTTTGCTGCCACATCACATTGTTGGCTCATGTTTAACTTGTTGTCCACGAGGACTCCAAGATCTTTTTCACACATACTGCTCTCGAGCCAGGCATCGTCCCCCATTCTGTATCTTTGCATTTTGTTTTTCCTGCCAAAGTGGCGTATCTTGCATTTGTCACTGTTGAACTTCATTTTGTTAGTTTTGGCCCATCTCTCTAATCTGTCAAGATGGTTTTGAATTCTGCTCCTGTCCTCTAGAGTATTGGCTCTCCCTCCCAATTTGATGTCGTCTGCGAAAGGGCAAACAGCCAGGAGGAGATTGCTTCACCTTCAGCCCTGGAAAGTAAGGTTGCTTACCTGTAATCATGTTTCTTCTAGTGGTAACTGTGAAATTCACACCTGTGGTATTTCCCTGCGTCCACGCAGCTGACTCGGATCTTTCTTGAAAGCTTTTCCTAATTAGGGACTCCAGCCCCGCCCATCTACTCCTAATAAAGCCAGGCAGCGGGGCTTGGAGCCTTAATTCCGTACCGCGAAAGACAGTCGGAGATAAAAGGCATGACAGAATGTGGGGAGGATGGGCGGGTTGTGTGAATTTCACAGTTACCACTAGAAGAAACATGATTACAGGTAAGCAACCTTACTTTCTTCTGCGTGGTACTGTGAAATCCACACCTGTGGTAGACTAGCGAGCAGTCCCACGGATGGCGGGTGTCATGCTAGTGCAGAAAAAAGTACTGCTCTCCCAAAAGCCGTCTCCTTCTTGGCAGCTAAATCCAATTTATAATGGGAGACAAAAGTATGCGGTGTTGACCATATGGCCACTCGACAGATATCATGCAGAGGCACACTGTGCAAAAAAACCATGGAGGGTGCCAATGCTCTAGTGGAATGAGCATGGATCTGAACAGGTAAGTCCAGTCCTGCCATTTCGCAAACTAGCCAGATAGCTGCAACTATCCAGGCCGCCACCTCTGGGTAGAAACAGGAAGGCCCACAGTATCCCTACGGTACTCAACAAAAAGTCGTAGGGACTTCCGTAATGGAGCTGTGCGGTGGACATAAAAAGCAAGAGCCCTCCGCACATCAAGAAGGTGCAAAGACTGCTCCAGGGGAGTAGAAGGATTTGGAAATAAGGTTGGAAGGACAATGTCCTGAGACATATGAAACTATGATGCTGCCTTAGGTAAGAAGGAAATGTCTGTGCCCAGCATGACATCCTTATGAAATTTCAGGTAAAGACTATCGACTCAAGAGCCATAAGCTCGCTAGCGCGACAAGCAAAAGTAATAGGCACTAAAAATGCCGTTTTCCATGATAGATGGAACATGTCAGAAGTGACCATTGGCTCAAATGGTGGTTTCGTAAGGGCGAAAAGAACAACCTCCAACCTCCAAGGGGGGCACAGGCCTACTTGGGGCCAGAAATTTCTAAAGCCTTGCAGAAATCTCTTTACAAAAGGATCGGATAAAGGAGAGGGAAGAGAATGCTCACTTCTAAACGAATCTATATTTGCCAGATTGACCTTCAAGAATGATAATGAGAGTCCTGAATCTGACAGAGAGATCAAAAAATCCAGGAGGGAAGTGGAAGCAGACAGAGGCTGAACCCCTTGCTTTTGTGAAAAAATGCAAAAATGACACTACTTACAAATGTAACAATGTTTAGTGGCAGGGCTCAGGGCAAGGTCCAAAATGCCCTTTACTGGTTGAGAGAGGGCTGAGGCTGGAGCTGCCACGCCATCAACCGGAACTGAGTGACCTGGGAGTACGGGACTGGGCTGTTGCTCATAGCCAGCAAGTCTGGTCTGAGTGGCAACTGAATGTAACAGCTGCCTGCAAGTTGGAGCAGAATGACAAACCATGGCTGGCGGGGCCACCATGGCGTGATGAGAATGCAATCTACCTGCTCTGCTTGAAGACGAGAGACCACGCTGGACAGCACTGGCAATAGTGGAAAGATGTACAGGTGGGTGGATGTCCAATCCAGGAGGAAGGCATCTCCCAACAGCCTGTCTGGTGGAGGCAAGACGTGCTCCAAAGACAAACAAATCCAGAAGGGGAGTGTGCCATCTGACAAAGAGTTCCCATGCCTGGCAAGGATGAAGGGACCATTAGTGGTCAGTATAAACTGTCTGACTGAGGGAGTCAGCAAGAGAGTTCTTGATGAATGGCACTGATGGTTATGGTATACCAGTCCCCGATTCTGATGATGAGGGCAAGCAAATCACAATCGTGGTGGTGGTAGTAAGGTGGACAATACTGTCCATGAGCAAATGAGAGATAAGGTGCAGTGCCATTTGTACTGCGAGTAACTCCAAATAGTTGATGTGCTCCATGCCCTCTATGGCCGCCTAAGGACCATGGATGGTGTGACCCTTGAGGTGAGTGTCGGTTGCTAACATCGCCCACACAGAGATTGGAGCGATGAGTCCACTAGTTGAGAGACCTGTGGATGGCTAGAGGGACAATGACACATTCATTGGGCTCATCCTGCATGGGATGAAGTGCCCGAAGAAACCAATTCTGGAGAGGCCGAAGGTGCAAACAGGAGAAAAGAGTGGCAGCTGTGGTGAATGCCATGTGTCCCAAAAAGCACTGGACATCCTTGGCATGGATGTATGGCTTCTGCCAGACTCAAAGAGCTAATGAATGCAGATTCAGAAACCTGTCTTCTAGCAAGTAGGCTCTTGCATGCCAAGAGTCCAATACAGGCCCCATGAATTGGTTGTTTGGATAGGCTGAAGAAGAGATTTTACCTTGTTGATAAAAAGACCAAGCGTCTGCTATAAAGAGAGTAAAGTGAATGTTCCACTGTAGATACTCACAGGACTGTGCACCAGCAACCAGCCATAAATATAGGGGGAAACTACTACCCCGTGCACCCAGGGATGAGCCGGCATACAGCCATCTCCTTAGTAACACCTGTGGAGCTGTGGAGATACCAGAATGAAGAACTTGAAATGAAAAAACCTGACTGCTAGTAAAAAGTGACAAAAATCTACCGTCTTGTGGTCTAATACCACATGAAAAAAGGCATCCTTCAAATCAATGCTACTGAACCATGTCTTGCTGGATAACAGAGGGAGGATGGTTGGTAATGACAATACCTGAAATTTGCAATATGCAATATATGCATAAAATCCTGTAAGGTCCAAACCTGGCCAAAGCCCACTGCCTTTATTGGAAACCAAAAAACAGCTGGGGAAAAGGAAAAAGAAGGAAACATAGAAAGATGTAAAGAAGCTACTGCTCCTTTGAAACAAGTAATTACCTCCTGCTATAACACAGGAGGAGGAGTGGCCCGTAGAGTCCCTACTGGGGACAGTTTGAAAAATTCAACTGCATAAACATGCTCTGTAATCTCCAACACCCATGAGTGAGAAGAGATCTAATGCCATGCATCTAAAAATGATGAGGTGGAGCTCCAAAAACTGGAGCTGAAGGGTTGGAGGCTATTAAAGAAGAGAAAATGCATGCGAAAAAACTATTGGCCCTGATCTTCTTCTTTCCCTTTAGTTTGTTGTCACCCCTGGATAATTAAGCTGAGGGGCTGGCCACCACAATCTAGGCTAGATTGTGGTAAAAAGCCAAACTTAGAAGCAGGCTATGTTCTGCCATGGGCAGTTATCCTGCCATTGCTCTGCCTACTTTGGAGAGGGTAGAGGATCTACACATGCTGGTGGATGGCTGCCGCAACAGCAGCAAACACCTTAGTACTGTATCGGTGCTGTGCTTAGCCGTAGCGTTGTGATGAGAAGCTAAGGTGAGATACTACTGACAGAAAGCCCTTGGGATCTGTTGATGTTGTAGGGGAAGAAGATCCAAAGAAGGTGCTGAGCTACCTGAGAGGCTGCCAGACAAGCATGGCAATGAATCATGCAAGTAAGTAGGCTAGCAGTGGGGTGGATCTTCTTATCACAGTGGATTAAACAACTTTGACCACAATAAAGTTCAGTTTAGTAGGCTTAACTAACCACTCTGCTGAAAAGGAACGTATGCAGTAAAGTGCAGTTACAAACTTAGAAATTCCAGACACAGATACAGGAGTTGCCCTTTGTTTTTCTCCAAGCTTAAGCGAATATGGAAGTGCTGGGAGAACTGGGAGAACTGTACTTGGAGCTTGTTTCTGCTGTTGCTCAACTGAGAAAAGCAGATCCTCTAAGCAATCAAGGAGAAAAAATTAGGTAACACATCCCCTAAGGAAGCTGGGATGGAAAAGTCCTCCTCAAGAGTAGGAGAAATCTGCTACTCATAGGAGTCAGAATCTACATCAGACTCATTGACTGGTTGCAGCTGAAGGAAGCACCAGAATGAGCTTAGGAAAAAGTTTTAATAAACTCCTGAAAACCAAAAGAAGGGACTACAAATCCTTGAAAAGGAAAGGAGGGTGCAGTTTGCCTATGCAAAAGAGTAGCAACCTACCTGTTGAGGCATGGGCCAAGTGGAGATGGGGTCCAAAAGACACAGTACTTACATTCTGAGCCGTCACTGAAGCTCCCAGGCAGCATGACGCAGAGGGAGGATAGTAGCCCGAAGGCCCCTCCAAGGAGTTATATTCCATGGGCTTAGACCCAAAGCCTTGGCAGCCATCACTCACACAGGTGGCATGGCTGCCTTGAGCCTCCCCTCCCCTGAGGGGGGCAAAAGCATGGCAGGAATTGTTGCAACCCGAAGGCCCCTCCAAGGCGTTATATGCCATGGGCGTGGAGGCAAAGCCTTGGCTAGCCATCACTCACACAGGTGGCGTGGCTGCCTTGAGCCTCCCCTCCCCTGAGGGGGGCAAAAACATGGCAGGAATTGTTGCAACCCAAAGGCCCCTCCAAGGCGTTATATGCCATGGGCGTGGAGGCAAAGCCTTGGCTAGCCATCACTCACACAGGTGGCGTGGCTGCCTTGAGCCTCCCCTCCCCTGAGGGGGGCAAAAACATGGCAGGAATTGTTGCAACCCAAAGGCCCCTCCAAGGCGTTATATGCCATGGGCGTGGAGGCAAGCCTTGGCTAGCCATCACTCACACAGGTGGCGTGGCTGCCTTGAGCCTCCCCTCCCCTGAGGGGGGCAAAAGCATGGCAGGGATCGTTGCAGCGTCCACTGCCTGCTGGGGTAAATGGGGCAGAGAAAGCACGGGCAGTGAGAGCAAGCTGTCCTTAAAAAACAGAGACAGCTGAGAGGCGTGGCTGCAACCCAAAACAAAGTTATTAGCACAAAGCCACAGTGGCAGTTTGTTGCCACAAGCTCTACCAGTTCCTGGGTCTGGAAGGGGTGGTAGGCTGGTAAAAATCTTCTTCCCTCCTGCTTTCTGAGCGAGGGGAACAGAAGAAAAAGAAGGTAAGTCACTGCCCATTGCCAAAGGCAAAAAAGCCTGCACCCCAGAGGACACGGCATTTTTTTTTTTTTTAGAGGGAGGGAGTGGGTTTGTCCTCCCACTAGCCTAAATAGGATAAACAAAGGTCCCAGAACAAAAGTTGGAATTGCTGTATGTTAGAGTAGTCAAACTGGAGTCCTTGAGTCAAACCAATAGTTGTTTTAGGAGAGAACACCGAGTTGTTGCTGCTTTCGCGGACAAAAGGAATTAAGGCTCCAAGCCCCGCTGCCTGGCTTTATTAGGAGTAGATGGGCGGGGCTGGAGTCCCTAATTAGGAAAAGCTTTCAAGAAAGATCCGAGTCAGCTGCGTGGACGCAGGGAAATACCACAGGTGTGGATTTCACAGTACCACGCAGAAGAAATTTTGTCTCACCTGGCTCTATTACACTATGCAACAAAATTTGAAATATTTCCTGTTCCTGGTTTGAAAGTGTTATTTCCTGTTTAGTTGTGTGGTACTTACTTTGAAAGTAGTTGTTGTACTCCAGAAACTTCTGTTTTGTTTTATTTTATTTTATTTGAAAAAGCCAGTTTGGTTGCAGGAACATCTAGGAGTGAGCATATAATATAATCTATATAAATAAAAATGTAATGTTCATTTGTGGGATTAACAGAACTCAAAAACCAATGGGGGAATTGACACCAAATGTGGACACGGTACACCTAACAACCCAATGTATGTCTCACTAAAAAAAGAATTGATTTTGTCATTTGGGAGTTGTAGTTGCTGGGATTTATAGTTCACCTACAATCAAAGAGCATTCTGAACTCTACCAATTATGGAATTGAACCAAACATGGCACACAAGACTCCCATGACCAACAGAAACACTAGAAGGGTTTGGTGGGCACTATGGACTCAAACAGTTATAGATCTGGACCAAACTTTGCACAAATACTCAATATGCCCAAAAGTGAACACTGGTGGAGTTTGGGGAAAATAGACCTTGACATTTGGGATTTGTAGTTACTGGGATTTCACCTATAATCAAAGAGCATTCTGAACCCCACCAACGATGGAATTGGGCCAAACTTGGCACACAGTTCTCCCATGACCAACAGAAAATACTGGAAGGGTTTGGTGGACAGTGTCCTTTGGTTTTGGAGTTGTAGTTCACCTACATCCAGAGAGCACTGTGGACTGAAGCAATGATGGATCTGGACCAAACTTGGCACAAATATTCCATATGCCCAAATATGAACACAGATGGAGTTTGGGGGAAATCGACCTTGACATTTGGGAGTTGTAGTTACTGGGATTTATAGTTCACCTACAATCAAAGAGCATTCTGAACCCCACAAACGACAGAATTGGGGCAAATTTCCCACACAGAACCCCCATGACCAACAGAAAATACTTAAGGCCATCCAGTCCAACACTCTTCACCAAGGCAAGAACATGTAATCAAAGCCCTTCTGACAAAGAGTCATCCAGTTTTTGGAACGTTTTAAAACAGGCAAGTTCATCTTCATCCCAGACCATTTTTGTTCTGGTAAAAGGTGGAAAAACTCAGAATTTGATTCAAGTATTCCAGTTTTTATGTTGTAGGACTGTTTCTTCCAGTTAGGGTGTTTGGTAGGATATGACTGGTGCATTTTCCCTGAGGGATTTATCTGGGACTTAGAGGGGCAGTTTGTGATGACGGATGTAGGCCCACTTTTTGTTTGTTATTTTCCTTTCGCTAATATAATCTTTGAGAAGGTAATTGGATAGATATTTATACCAAGTTTTTATATCCCATTTCTTGTGGTCCTTCCAGCCTAGGGTCACTGAGGCTTTGATTGCCTCTATCATGTGTTTTATTATTTCCCCACTTTCTTTATATTCCCCTTTACTTTCCAATTTCTGGGTGAAAAATTGAGTCTTGTTCCATTCTATATTTATCCCTAATAGGTCCTCCATTTCCTTCCTAATTATTTCATGGAACTTTTGTATTTTTTTGCATTCCCACTAAATGTGGCTGTATGTTCCTGCTTTTCCACAGTTGTGCCAACATAATTTCGGACTGTGAGACATTAAGGAATTCCTCAAGGGGAAAACCCGGACAGAATGAGGGAATGAAAGAAAGTGAAAAGGGATGATTATCATCCAGAAGAAATGCAATGTAAAGACAAGGCAGATAATTTTAATAATCTAAACCTTTTATTTCAAATTATCCAAAGTTGCAAAACCTTCAGCTAGAAAGCTGCCCCAAACCAATTTTCAATTATTGAACTTCGACAGTATTACTTCTTGCCATAGCATAGCTTTATTCTAGGCCCTGGATATCTTCATTAACTGGGGAAACAAGAAAGATAAAAGCAATATTGTAATAAAATGACTGAGTAAAAAGTAATCAGACCCATTCAAGATGATAATTCTAAGGTGAAGTTATAGATGTTTAAGGCATAAAACAGAGCTTTACAAACTGTGTGTTGCAACACGTTAGTGTGTCGGCTGCAGTGGGTCACGTGAATGTAATAAGAAATGACAAAAATCTATAAATCCATCAAGAAATCAAAACTTTATGTGTATCCCACCCCCACTCCCCATGGGGACTCAGGGCAGCTAACAACGTGAAATAATAAACAAAGCAAATGTGCAACATAAACAATCATAAATTAAATCATCCTAAAATCAATAAAACACAATTACACAAACCACATTTAAAACAAGGTGAAAAGCCACACCCAGAGTTAAAAGCCATATTCAGTAAAGCAGTCCTTATTTAACAAGCCATATCTTCAGATGTTAGGTTCTTCATACAGCTGGGAGCATAGGCATGATTTTAATAGCTTTTTGAAAGAGGGCAGAGAATTCTTTCGAATTGCCTTCGGGAGATAGTTTCAGAGGCATGGGGCAACTGCAGAGAAGGCCCGTTCTCTCATCCCCTCCAACCGAGTTTGAGACGGGTGGGATCGAGAGGAGGGCCCCCTCTGAAGACTGCAGCATTCGGGCAGGTTCATATAAGAGGAGGTGTTAGGTAGTCTGTACCCAAATCGTTTAGGGCTTTAAAGGTAACAACGAGCACTTTAAATTTCGCCCAGTAACAAACTGGCAACCAGAATCCCAATAGACCACTGCAACTCCTCCTCACCATCCCTGAGTCTTGCTTTCTGCTGCACACAGAAATCTGGTGGACAGAGCTGGTAGATTTTAGATTTGCTTAAATTTCTGTCATGTGTTAATGTTATATATCCAGTAGTTGATCAGTTATGTTCTTATTTAATTTTTGTTTATCTGTTATAATTTTAATTTTGCTATAATGCAAATTTTCTTTTAGGATATGAGGGAGTTGTTTATTTCTCTTTGTTAGTGTACTCTGACATTAAATGTTTGCCATTTTTTGTTGGAAACCACCCTGAATCCCTTTCGGGAGATAGGATGGTATATAAATAAAGTTGTTCCTGTTCCTGTTGTTGTTGTTGTTGTTGTTGTTGTTGTTATGCCATTACCAACAATGTGCCTTGAACCCTTTGAAAATTTATGAAAAAAGCAAAAGCTTCCAGAGTATCATTAAATACAAATGTACTTTCTCCTGTAATAGATTATATGATAGCTAATTCAATGTGATGTGGCGGCAAAAAATGCCTATGGGATTTTGGCCTGCATCAATAGGAGCATAGTGCCTAGATCTAGGGAAGTCATGCTACCCCTCTATTCCGCCTTGGTTAGACTACACCTGGAATATTGTGTCCAATTCTGGACACCACAATTGATGAGAGATGTTGATAAGCTGGAATGTGTCCAGAGGAGGGTGACTAAAATGATCGAGGGTCTGGAGAACAAGCCCTATGAGGAGCGGCTTAAGGAGCTGGGCATATTTAGCCTGAATAAAAGGCTGAGAGGAGATATAATAGCCATGTATAAATGTGTGAGAGGAAGTCACACGGAGGAGGGAGCAAGCTTGTTTTCTGCTTCCCTGGAGACTAGGACGCGGAGCAATGGCTTCAAACTACAAGAAAGGAGATTCCATCTGAACATGAGGAAGAACTTCCTGACTGTGAGAGCCGTTCAGCAGTGGAACTCTTTGCCCCAGAGTGTGTGGAGGCTCCTTCTTTGGAGGTTTTTAAACAGAGGCTAGATGGCCATCTGTCAGGGGGTGCTTTGAATGCAATATTCCTGCTTCTTGGCAGGGAGTTGGACTGGATGGCCATTGAGGTCTCTTCCAACTCTATGATTCTATGATTCTAATTCTGACAACTTGAAATGTCAAGAAACTTATTTTATGTAGTTTTTTCCCTAACCTCAAATGTCCAACCATGATAATGTCAGCTGGGCTTTTACTTCCAAAGTCTGGTGTTTCTGCCTTCCAACTTACCATCCTCAAAATATCTGGAGGGCTCAAGAATCTTCTGCATTGCAAGGGAATTTATATTCAGCAACACCAGTCTCATCTAAAGAAAATAATATATTATTCACTCATCTCATACATGTTATGGCAAATTATTTAAATCAATCAAAAACATATGTTGAAAAATGGGGGGGGGGGGGGACGGGACAAGGAAAGGAGGAACCAAATAAAGAGAGTTAGAAACTTTTTCACCAAATAGCACAGATGGGGGCGGGGGGGGGGGGGGGGGGTCTCCAACATGGTCTTAATCTGGCCTGCTAAAGTCCTATTGCATACCTCACCTCCAAAACCTACCTGTTTCATAATAGTCATAAACACGCACTGAAGCCGGCTTGAGATTTGAAACAGAAAGATCTTGCACAATCATGAAACTGAAACTTGTTGCCTTGTAGGAAAGCTAGAAATAAGAGTACAAATAAGGAGTGGTCAGTCTTCTCTTTGGTTACTGTATATATTTGTATATAAGTTGACCTCATGAGGACAGGTTTGGGGGTAAAAAATTATGGATTATTGTATGATTACGGCACTGGAGCTTGAGCACCTCAATGACACCATGAATGAAACCGTGAAGGGACACCCAAAATGGGAAGGTCATGACAGAGAGGCCAGACCAAACTGACCTCTCTGTAATGACAACCCACCCCAGTACTCTTGCCATGAAAACTAAATGGATCAGTACAATCAGAGATATGTTGGTATGCCATTGGAAGATGGGAATCCCAGGTGGAAGATGGTCAAAAGGCTACTGGGGAGGAGTAGAGGATAAGTTCAACTAGCCCCAGTTGTGATGAAGCAGGTAGCTCAAAGCCGAAAGCAAGGCCAGTGGCTGACAGTGCTGGAGGTGAACAACGAATGCGATGATCAACACACCATAGGAACCTGGAATGTACGATCTATGAGCCAGGGCAAACTGGATGTTGTTACTGGTGAGATGTCAGTACTAAAGATGGAATGGGCCACTTCACAACACATCACTTCACAACACTTCACAACAGATGACAAGAGGAACATCAAAGAAATGGAGTAGGCATCATAATTAATAATAAAGTCGCTAAAGCTGAGAGAATGATCTAAATTCGAGTTCAAGGTAAGCCATTTAACATCACAGTGATCCAAATATGTGCCCCAACCACAGGTGCTGAAGAAGCAGAAGTAGATCAGTTCTATGAGGACCTGCAGCATCTACTGGATAATGCACCAAAAAGAGACATTATTTTCATTATAGGAGACTGGAATGCAAAGGTGGGTATTCGAATGACAATGGGGATCACAAGCAAACATAGTCTGGGTGAACAAAATGAAGCAGGGTGCAGGCTGATTGAATTTTGCCAGGAAAACTCAATGTGCATTATACACTCTATTCCAACAGCCTAAAAGATGGCTTTATACATGGACTTCATCAGATGGTCAGCATCGAAATCAGATTGACTACATCCTTTGCAGTCAAAGGTGGCAGACATCCATCCAGTCGGTGAAAACAAGACCTGGGGCTGACTGTAGTTCAGATCACGAATTTCTTATTGCACAATTTAGAATCAGATTAAAGAGATCAGGAAAACACAAAGACCAGTTAGATATGTTCTCACTAACATTCCTAGTGAATATGCAGTGGATGTGAAGAATAGATTTAAAGATTTAGTGAATAGAGTCCCAGAAGAACTATGGACAGAAGTCTGCGACATTGTTCAGGAGGTGGCAACAAAGTACGTCTCAAAGAAAAAGAAAACCAAGAAGGCAAAATGGTGGTCTGCTGAGACACTGGAAGTAGCCCAAGAAAGAAGTAAAGCCAAAGGATAGGGGGAGATATGAACAGTTAAATGCACAATTCCAGAGGTTAGCCAGAAGAGATAAGGAACTGTTTTTAAATAAGCAATGCATGGAAGTGGACGAAGACAACAGAATAGGAAAGTCAAGAGACATCTTCCAGAAAATTAGAAACATTGGAGGTGAATTTCAGGCAAAAATGGGCATGATAAAAAACAAAGATGGCAGGGACCTAACAGAAGCTGAAGAGATCAAGAGAAGGTGGTGAGACTATACAGAAGATCTGTATAGGAAGGATAATAATATCAAGGATAGTTTTGACAGTGTGGTGAGTGAATTAGAACCAGACATCCTGAGGAGTGAGGTTGAATGGGCCTTAAGAAGCATTACTAACAACAAGGCAGCAGGAGACAATGGGATACCAGCTGAATTGTTTAAAATCTTAAAAGATGATACTGTCAAGGTGATGCATGCCATATACCACAAATATGGAAAACACAAGAATGGCCATCAGATTGGAAAAAAATCCACTTATAGCCCCATACCAAAAAAAAGGGAAATGCGAAAGAATGCTCAAGCTTTCGTACAGTAGCCCTTATTTCTCATGCCAGTAAGGTAATGCTCAAGATTTTGCAAGGTAGACGTCAGCAAAGAAGTAAATTTCCTCCTTTTTAAATAAGAGTTGAGGCATGATACTTATATTGACCTGTGGATAAGCTGGTGCAGGTTTTTGGGTCGATTTTTGACTAACATTCTAGTCTTATACATGAGCATATACTCCACAAAATGAGGGGCAGATATGAGTCGTACATACTTCATCCAGGTAGCAGATAACATGGTTTTCTTTAGTTTCCACCTTCATCACAACCCTGTCATCACGAAGCTATGAACAAGGAAGCAAAAGACATCTGTCAGTTACCACTATAAGATAAGTCATAAAGGGCATGACATCAGTAGCTTGCCAAAGCCTAGTGAGAATAATACTTTATAGACTCCATGCAGCAAGATTTACCTAAGACAATCGGAATCACTATTCAGAGAGCTGGAGGGTTTTTTTTGACTGTATATTTTCTATTTGCTTTCTTTGTCCCAAAAAAAACAAAGTTTGTGCAGTTTAATAAACGTTTCCCATGTTTTTATGATAGAACTAATTAGGAAATGACATTTATAATCCAGGGACAAAAATCAGGTTATATAGTGTAACAAGCAACAAGGAAAAATATTATTTAAAAAGAGTTTTTTTCTTAAAGTTTCTACCACCAAACCTCCCAGATTTCCTCTCACTGTTGCTTATTTTAAAGTGAAATAGCTCCCACAGACTTCAGGCTGTTATCTCCATCAGCCCTATCCAATTAAACCAATTAAATGGAATCATCAGTGATTGACCTCAGATCTTACAGTAACTGCAGAAGTAGCCAATATCATGCTACAGAAAATTGTAAAACCATACCAATTTTTGGAAAAAATACTGTGTTGGATCCACAGCTTCCAAAATCCTAAAGTCAGCTTGACTATGTTGGCTTGGGAAATGTTGGCTTGGGGATTCTAGGGGATGCAGAAGGAAATGCCAATGTTTCCCACTTCTATACAATGCACTGCTCCTACTAAGAAGTAGAAAGTCTACATTTCCAATTGGTCCTGCTTACAACTTTGGATTTTGCACTGAACTTGGCCTTTTTCATGTCACCATGGGCTATTCTTTACCTTTTGTAGAGAAGATTGGTCAGGTACACATCCTGTGAGCATCTTTACATCAATGATGGCCATGTTGGAGGTATTGCGCTTTCCGGTGTAACTAAAAAAGAAGTACGTAATAAGCATGGATTCCTACCCAAAAACTATTGTGAGTAGCTTTTGCTTGGCACACCAAATACATCGTTTCCTGGACAGAACTGATATTGTCTCAGCCGCAACTATACTAGATTGCAGTTACATGTTGCCCCCTAGAGAGCATCTGGACTCTACAAATAAAACAAATGCAGTGACTAAATTGCTTTGAGGTACTTATTTAAAACTGTGAACCTAGAAACACACAATACAGACATACATCTATTAGCAACACAGAAATTTGACACAGAAATTCCTTTTAGCAATGACTTGTTATACAGTGTAAACTGCTTCCTCCTCATCCTGTGTCTAGATGGGCTTTTCCCACATTGGGAGAATGGTGAAGAAGGGATGGAGAAACATACACTATAGATCTCAGGTTGCTGCAACAAATCTTCAGTGAATAATGCAATAAAATAGGAGTTGAGAAAGAATGAGTTTGTAT
This sequence comes from Anolis sagrei, assembly GCF_037176765.1. NCBI lineage: Eukaryota > Metazoa > Chordata > Lepidosauria > Squamata > Anolidae > Anolis > Anolis sagrei. Next base: position 168,348,582 of record NC_090022.1, on the reverse strand, counting down.
TCTAGTTGATCCTACTTAGCTGTAGATATTGATCTACAACAGGCAAGGTAAACAGCAGCAGCCTCTAGCATCCCTTAGTGAGCATGCATAAATATCCAAAAAGAAGGAAAAGCATTGCTAAAAATGTTGAAGTGTGTATGTGATGTAGGACCCTATCCTTCATATGCTATTTCTACCTCTGATACCAAAATTTCAATCAAAGAATGCCCAGGAACACATCTATTTTGTTAATGGAGGTGTATCTGTAACTGGAAAAACACAAAAGAAAGTATCCAGCCACATGATTATTCTGCTTCCACAGCTGAAGGCTCTTTGGAACTTGCTTTTGGAAAATTATTTTACTTTCACAACAAAATCCTCTTCTGGTTGATATATGACTTTCATATACCTTATTCCATTTGTATGGACTGATGGCACACTATAATTTCATAGCAGGTTTGTGTAGTCATAAACATGCATTTAGATACTACTCCAAGGATCAGGGGCATAGCATACAGGACTGCTCGACTATGGTGTTTTCTGGTAACAAAATATCTGCTGATGCCAGGGGTGTCTGGTAAAGGTTACTCCTTATTCCCCAAACCGCATCAGTCCTTGCACTCTTACAGGGACCAAAAGATTGTCTTTCCATTATTAATTTGCAGATCTATTTGGGCCATGTATACACATTTATTTTGTGCCTGAGTATCTGAGATACCTGGCTGTGATGCTAATAGAAAACTTTTTCTGGACGTTGTCTGAACAAGAGGCATTTGCAGTCTGCACAGAGATGGAAAACCCAGAAGACTTCTGCGGGAGGATGATGTTGTATCTCAGAGTTGTCTGGAAAAAAGGGTGGAAAATAAGATGAGTCCATATAGTTTCTAAGATGAGTTTTTAAAATGACATCTTCAAAGGGGTGTGAAAAGATTTTTAAAAAGAAATTTTAAAGATAATTTAGGAGCTGGCTTTTCCCCCTGGGGTGCAAATATGTCCCACTGTTATCTAAGGGTGCATCTCCATTGTAGAATTAATGTAGTTCGACACCACTGTAACTGCCATGTCTCAATGCTGTGGAATAATGGGAGTTGTAATTTTATAAGGCCTCTTCTACAAAAGAGTGATGGTACTTCACCAAACTACAACTACCATGGCTCCATAGCACTGAGCCATGACAGTTATTGTGATGTCAAACTGCATTGATTCTACAATGTAACATGCTGACTTAACCCATTTTGCAGAGTTGTGTAATTCTGAGGAGGTAGGTGAAACCTCTTTAAGCAAAGATGCCACAGAGATAAAAGAAAGATGCATGCTCACCATAGGTGATGGCTGATCACCTTTGACGCAAAGTTGAGCCAAAGCTCAGAATGCTGGTGCGATGAACCTTCCCATTATATTCCATTATTTGATTAAGACTTTTAAACTTTCCTGTACTCTTGGATAGCATTAATGGCCATGACTAAATGCAGTTGTGTACACTGTGGTGATGTAACAACCTTGGGTACTCACTGAAAAACACTTGTAAGTCCAACCATGTTAGCTTATTGTAAAGCACCTTCAGAGTGGGGGCTTTGTACTGGAAATACTGTATGACAGGGCAAAAGCTCAGCCTTTGCTGAAAAAACAACTTCCAGTTGCTGTTTGCCTGCAGAGATCCAGTCTCATGTTTGCAAAGGAGCCCCTGATGGCGCAGTGGGTTAAACCCTTGTGCCAGCAGGACTGAAGACCGACAGGTCAGAGGTGCGAATCCAGGGAGAGCGTGGATGAGCTCCCTCTGTCAACTCCAGCTCCCCATGCGGCGACATAAGAGAAGCCTCCCATACGGATGGTAAAACATCAAAAACATCCAGGCACCATCAAAAGCTAAATAGTGAGAAAGGAATGATACCTAAGTTATGAGAATACAAAAAACTACATTTTCTTCTACAGTAATTTATCACCCTTGGAGAATACTTCCTGGTTTGTTTGTTTTTTTTACTTTGACGTCTGAAGGCGCTTCCAGACAGCACCAAGATGGACAAAAAAATAAAATAACCTGGGACGTCAGAGTAGGTCCCCCACACTGACCTGCCAGTCCTAGGATTTCTTCCATCCTCACTAGCCTCCCTTCTGTGTTTCGGGATAAAAAAGAGAGCAAACAAGAGATATCTGCAGGAGCTTTTTTAAAAAAGTATACGATTATGCGCTAATCCATATATGTGTATATGTGCATATCCTAATAGAATGAATACAAGCATATTTGCATGTGCAAATATACAGGTCAGCGCATAACAGAGGGATTTTTTTTAAAAAAATTAGCTGCATCTCTCCCTTCCCCTAGTTATTTATTTTTATCTCTGTTTACAGTGTTTAATAAAATAATAAACTTTATTTGTACCCCATTACCATCTCCCCAAGGGACTCAGTGCGGCTTACATGAGGCCAAGCCCAAAGTACATCAACAAAACATCAATAAAACAATCAATAAAATACTAATCATATAAATCACATGAACAAAAATAATAAACAATCAATAGTGACATATAAACATTTAAAAAATGGCCAGGCCAAATGTAATAGATTAAAATTGAAAATATGCTGATGTGAACAAGGTAAAATATAACTGGGATAGGATTTTTCGGAGAGAAATGAGGGAACGCAGTCAATCCTAAGTCAGTATTAAAGTGCATTATGAGGGCATATTGCTGAGAGTTCTCCTTATTCTGGGAAGGCACACTGGAACAACCACGTTTTCAGGTTCCTTCTAAAGACTGCCAAGGTTGGGGCATGTCTAATGTCCCTGGGGAGTGAGTTCCAGAGTCGGCCCTCTCCCTCGTCCCCACGAATCGCGCCTGCGAAGGAGGTGGGAGCGTGAGAAGGGCCTCTCCAGATAATCGAAGAGATCATGTGGGTTCGTACACAGAAATGCGGTCATGCAGGTAGGCGGGTCCCAAACCGTTCAGGGCTTTGTAGGTAAGAACCTGCACCTTGAATTGGGACCGGAAAATGGAGCTCCTTAAAGAGGAGGGTTGACCGCTCTCTGAGAAGCATCAGTTAGTAACTTGGCTGCTGCCCGTTGTACCAATTGAAATTTCCAGGCCATTTTCAAGGGCAGCCCCACATAGAGTGCATTACAGTAATCCAATCTAGAGGTGACTAAGGCATGGACCACCCTGGCCAGATCCGACTTTACGAGGTACAGTCGCAGCTGGCACACGAGTCTTAATTGTGCGAAAGCCCTCCCGGCTACCGCCAACGCATGAGCTTCAAACATTAGTGAGGAATCCAGGAGGACACCCAGACTGCGGACCTGAGATTTCAGGGGGAGTGCAACCCCGTCCAGCACAGGTTGCCACTCTATACCCCGATCTGGCTTACGATCGACCAGGAAGCCCTCTGTCTTGTCTGGATTGATCTTCAGCTTGTTCCTCCTCATCCAGACAGCAACAGCGGCCAGGCACTCGTCCAGCACCTGAGAGGCTTCCTTGGAGTTAGGTGGAAAAGAGTAGGAGAGTTGCGTGTCATCTGCATATAGCACCCAACTCCAAAACTCCAGATGACCTCTCCCAGCGGTTCCATGTAGATGTTGAAAAGCATGGGAGACAGAATAGAACCTTGCGGGACCCCACAGGTCAAAGGCCAGAGGTCTGAACAAGTGTCTCCCAGCTTCACCATCTGGGAGCGACCCTCCAGGAAGGACCGGAGCCACGACAGAGCCGTGCCTCCAAGACCCATCCCGATAGTCATCCCAGAAGGATACCATGGTCGATGGTACCGAAAGCCGCTGAGATATTCAAGAGAACCAGGAGGGTCACATTCCCCCTACCCAGCTCCCTGCGGAGGTCAACCACCAAGGCGACCAAAGCCGTCTCAGTACCGTGACCAGGCTTGAAACCAGACTGTGACTTTACAGTGTTAAGTAAAGAATTTCAGAGAGTTCTATTAGCTCTGTCTTCATGCTTCTTTTCAATCATCTGTGCATCCGTTTTATAGCTCAATCAGCTATTCTGGGTTTTTTTTTAATAATAAAAAAAAGGGACGGACATCAGCTGGAGCAGTCTCCACAGGGGAGAGGGAAGGAAAACATGTGTTTCCTGGAATGCAGGGTCAGACAGACATTCAAAGAACTGCATCTTTCAGCCAGACGTGTGATAAAAGGGGACCTTTTTATCCTGCGTTTTCCCTCCTTTGTAGCGAATAATCGTGAGTTTTCCAGTGACGTTGCTAGCCACCTTCCATTTGAAATGAAAGCTCTTTTGATTAAGGTACTGTGTGGATGTGGCTTGAGTTTCCTTCATGTCCATCACAATTCTGATTTTTTTTTTTTGTTTCAAGGGAAATAGAGGTTTCTCCCACCGGAGTGAAGGATAAATTCCATAACAAGTAAGAATTGAATGCTGCAGAATTAGGACTACTGTCATGCATTTCCCATAGCAAAAATGGTTGCAGAAGCCCCTTACTCAACCAGGTCCTGCCTTTCTGGAGATGTGTCAATTTTTACCTGGACAAAGACACATCCGTTGCCACTCACGGCCACTGCATATTCCCCTGGAACATCAGGTAGAGAGGTTTGCTGCAGCAAAAGGCGATTGGTACTGTCCACCTCAAATACTTTCTCAAAAGGCTTGTTGGAATGGATCTTGACAGTGTTCTGACCATCCTTAGAGAAGGTAAGTTGGGAAAACCGACCCAGAGCTTGAATAGCAATCACTGTGTCCTGAAAGAGGAAAATGATAACAAAAGGCCCACTTGGGGATTTTTTGGAAAACAATATGAAAGTCATTAAAACTATTCTTCTAAGGCAGGCAAGAGTCATTTTAGCCAAGTTAAAGTCCCTGCTCTTGATTACTATTTATTTATAATCAGAAGTGTACTAAAAAAAAAAAAAACCCCACACCATTCCTTAGTCACACTTTGATTCAGTGGTAAACACACAGAGTAAATACTACAGCTTTCTGCTGTATTTATTACTTTAGACCCCAGGTTTTATATTTCTGGTATCATAGGTAGCAATTCTCAGTATCAGTAGCAACCTTTTATTCTATGCTTAGCCCTCCCAAATCACAAGGGACATTGTACCCTGTTTTTTCTCCCCCTTTGTTGCCTGAGGAGCAGAAGGCAGGACAGAATTCCTTACACGTTAACATTTTCAGAACACTCTTACATTTCATAGAATCATAGAATCAAAGAGTTGGAAGAGACTTCATGGGCCATCCAGTCCAACCCCCTGCCAAGAAGCAGGAATATTGTATTCAAATCACCCCTGACAGATGGCCATCCAGCCTCTGTTTAAAAGCTTCCAAAGAAGGAGCCTCCACCACACTCCGGGGCAGAGAGTTTCACTGCTGAACGGCTCTCACAGTCAGGAAGTTCTTCCTTGTGTTCAGGTGGAATCTCCTTTCTTGTAGTTTGAAGCCATTGTTCCGCGTCCTAGTCTCCAGGGAAGCAGAAAACAAGCTTGCTCCCTCCTCCCTGGGGCTTCCTCTCACATATTTATACATGGCTATCATATCTCCTCTCAGCCTTCTCTTCTTCAGGCTAAACATGCCCAGCTCCTTAAGCTGCTCCTCATAGGGCTTGTTCTCCAGACCCGTTATCATTTTAGTCGCTCTCCTCTGGACACATTCCAGCTTCTCAATATCTCTCTTGAATTGTGGTGCCACAATGTTTTATTATAGGCATACGTTTTAACTGTTTATATGTTTTATCTGTTTTATAATTTGATATGGTATGTTTATTGTTGTGTGTATTGATTTTTTTGCCAGCATTGATTTTTTGCCATAGTTTGCAAGCCACTTTGTGTCCCAGGATGAGAAGGACAGGGTATAAATATAGTAAATAAAATCAATAAAAATAAATACTTTGAAAAAGGAGAGCTGAATGGGAAGGCACTGCATGCTGATTGGCCATGTTGCCTTGTTTCATGGGAACTGAATAGTGGTCTGCTAAGGTGTTTGTGGACTATTACAGAAACTAAAATAAGTTTAGATCTGGATGGAACATGAAGGATATTACTACACATTAGCCATTATACCGCATTTTTCCAACCATGTGGCATAGAGCCAACTTACAGCATGAAGATGGGCAATTTCACCCAGCTTTCAGGTTGGTGTAAATTGACCTTCCTGCTGTGCTATTTGCAATTATGAAGTGCTGGGAGGGGATTACAATGAAGGGAGTGCATCAGAGGCTGCCACTCACATCTGGACTCACAGCACAAGGTAAGTCCTGGGATGTAGCATGATCAAGGGCTATTGACAGCTTCATCATGGGGACACAGAAGGCCAAGCAATGCATATAATTACTATGCTAGTTTGCCATGTCCATGAAATAAAGTCTAAAAGACACCATTTCTTCAGCACAATCTGTATGAACCCTCAGTTGCTTTCTATTGCTATAAACCAAAACATCAGTGTATTGATGATTGGTGATTGGTGCAGGGGGGGGGGGGTTCAACGGGAATTACTTTACCTGGGTGGATGAGTAACCTCCGTAAGGATTCTGTTGCTTGGTAATCCAGTTCACAATTTGTGATGCTGTTGTAATTTGTGCTGAGGTTGGGTTGGCCCCACTGAGCACTGCCAAGACCGCATAGGCAGCCGTCTCAACTTCTGCGGATGAGGCACGGGAGTAGAAGGAGGGAGACCTTTCTGTTGGTGGTTTATCATTCCGTTCCCAGTATAATGAACCACCTGATAATTGCAAAGAGGTGCTAAGAAAACAGCTAAGAGGAAAAAGTTCAAACCAATTCTTTCAAGTACCCTGTGGAAATCATCTACCTCACTTCCTTCTCTAGGAAGAATAATAATTGAAAACCTGATTATCTCTTAGTGTTTGCATTCATTCTAACCATTGTTGAAACTGAGATACTGTACAAATAACTTTCTTTTTAAAAATTAACATTTTTTTAATTTGTTAATCAATTTTATATACCGCCACTCCCTGAAGGCTCGGAGCGGTTTGCAATATACATATGTACACATTAAATTTAAAATCAAAGAAAAAATTCTGTAATGGAGACCAACACAGCCTCTGTCCCATGCCCCTTACCGAAGCCAGACTGGAAGGGGTCTAATCCGGCTGTGTCATGTAGGAACTGCTGCAGTTGCTCCACTACCGCCCTCTCAATCACCTTTCCCAGAAATGGAAGATTCGAACCGGGCAGTAGCTGAAGGGAACCGAGTAGATCCAGTTTCTTTAGCAGTGGAGATACCATGGCCTCTTTCAGAGCCTCTGGAAAAACTCCTTGCTCAAGGGAGCCATTTATTATGTTCAACAAGGGACCACGTAGTCCCTCTAAGCAAGATTTACCCAGCCAAGAGGGACACGGGTCGAGAGAACTAGTGGTTGATTGAACTGCAGTCATTATCCCGTCAACAGCCTCTGCGTCCAGCAGGATAAACTGGTTGAGGGTGGCCCCAGTGAGTGGCCACAGAGTCTCAAGCTCACTCACTGTATCAATTGTGGCGGGAAGGTCCCAGCGGAGCAACGAGATCTTGTCTGAAAAATAGCTCTGAAAAGCCTCAGCTGAAGGGGCCTGATCATTACTATTTGGGACGGTAGGGACAGTTGTCAAGGATCTAATAACCTTAAACAATTTGGCCGGGCGTGAGCTGGCAGACGCTATCAAGGAAGCATAGTAAACTTTTTTGGCTTTGGTGGTAGCATACTCATAAGACTCTTTGAATAGCTTATAAGCTGATTTCGCTGCTTCGTCACAGAGTTCACGCCACATGTCCTCTAGCCATCTCTTCTCCCACTTCCTCGGTAAACCAAGGCAATCTCTTCTTGCGGGGTCGGAGAGGGCGTCTAGTGCATTGGATAAATTGTTGTTCCATAAATCCACTTGCAATTCGATCAAGTCGCTGACAGGCTCCAGAACCCTCAGAGCATTCAGGAACCTATCAGGTTCCATAAGTCTCCTTGGGCGAACCCAAACCGGTTCGGCGCTTATGCCGGGTGAGTAAGCATGCTCTAACCAGACTCCCAGGGCACAGTGGTCCGACCATGGAACCTCAATAATAGAAGTTAGAGTCACTTGAATTCCTGCACTGAAGATCAGATCCAGTGTGTGACATGCACTGCCTAGTTTATTTTGGCACTTTACCAAGTAATAAGGATGCCAATTTAATGTAACTGGAAGATATCTACCTGAATCTAACAGGTGGAGTCTGTTAGAGTTTTAAATAAGGGCTCAACTACCTATTGGTCAGGATATTTGGGTATCATTCTGCTGTTGGAAGCAGTTCCATCAGCAAGATGAAGGAGGGATGAGAGGAACGTAATCCCTCTTCTCCTTACAGTCCACATGTCCCCTGATCATATGCCCAAGAGAGTTGGAAAACTGTCTGGAACAGTGTTTTGGACAATATGGAATACAGTAAAATGGGAAGAGAGAAGAACTCCTATCGCAGACGTTGGTTAGCATCACCTATTATGTAAAAGCAAGTAAGAAACAGTTCTGCAAGTTTTCTTTATTTCATGGAAAGATGCTTTGGAAGTGGGGGCATTTGAACTTACAAAGGGATAATGTTTGCATAAATGCACACTTGGTTTATATTATTGTTATTATTATTATTTATGCCCTGTTTTTTCTCTCCACAAAGGAGACTCAATTATTTTTTCTCTCCACAAAGGAGACTCAATTATTTTCTCTCTCCAACTCATCCCAAGTTATTATCTCTCTATTTCAGAAGTGTTTATTCCTACACTTACCTACAAGTGGAAAAGTGGCAAGTAGGGAAAGAACAAGGAACTCTATATGTGGAGTTTGCTTCCAAAATGCACAAAATTCAAAAAGAATGAAACATGAGTTGACAGCACATTGTTGCCTAGGGATAGTATATTATGTATAGATCAAAGTTTTCAAAATGTATCAAATCACTTTGGTACTGGGCTTGGGAAATTGCATTTTATAGCAAAGAATGCATAGCCTTAACACATTTTAATTATTCCTGTAAAAAAATTTCAAATGGATTTGATGCAGTTTGGAAACAAACTCCACATATATTTTTGTCTAGTTTTTTCTGAAGATACCAGCCTCAACTGCAGGCAAAGTGTCAGGAGAAAATGCTGCTAGAACACAGCCATACAGCCTGGAAACCACACAACAACTCAGTGATTCCAGCAGTGAAAGCCTTTAACAATACATTATTGTGTGTTGCTATGTGCTTTCATATTGACTCCAATCTATATCAATCTTTTTATCAAGTTTTCTGGCTTGGGAATTCTATGAGATGCAGAAAGAAATGCCAGTGTTTCCAACTTCTATACAATGAAATGCTAAGACTTGTTTTGTAGGGATTTGATATTGTAATTCTCTTAAGCCAGGGGTCCTCAAACTAAGGCCCGGGGGCCGGATGCGGCCCTCCAAGGTCATTTACCTGGCCCTCGCTCAGGGTCAACCTAAGTCTGAAACGACTTGAAAGCACACAAAAACAACGACAACAATCTCATGAGCCAAAAGCAGGCCCACACTTCTCATTGAGATACTAATAAGTTTATATTTGTTAAATTGTTCTTCATTTTAATTATTGTATTGTTTTTAAGTGATTTTTGCACTACAAATAAGATATGTGGTATGCATAGGAATTCATTCATGTTTTTTTCAAATTATAATCCGGCCCTCCAGCAGTTTGAGGGACTGTGACTTGGCCCTCTGTTTAAAACGTTGTGGACCCTCTGTCTTAAGCTGATCTCATGTGATTTTTTTTTATCGTGTCAGGAGCGACGAGAAACTGCAAGTCACTTCTGGTATGAGAGAATTGGCCGTCTGCAAGGGACGTTGCCCAGAGGACGCCCAGATGATTTTTTGATGTTTTTATCATCCTTGTGGGAGGCTTCTCTCATGTCCCCGCATGAGGAGCTGGAGCTGACAGAGGGAGCTCATCCGCCTCTCCCCGGATTCAAACCTGTGACCTGTCGGTCTTCAGTCCTGCTGGCACAGGGGTTTAACCCACTGCGCCACTGGGGCTCCATGTGATGTGCCCAAGGTAATCCAAAGGGCTTCTGCGTCTGAGCAAGAATTTGAATCCTAGCCCAACACGCAAACCAATACTCTACCTTGCATCTCTATTCTGAGTTAGAGGTTTACAGATGCACAGTTTATCTCTATAATAGTAAAAGAGAAATTGCACAGAGGGAGGTCAGAGAGAAATTAAAGAAACAAACAAAAGACAATGGCGAAAGTTGTGAAACTTGTAACTCACCTACTCTTGTAGCTGATTTATTCAGTTTGTCCAATAGGACATCCAGATTGGGCTTATTACCGGCAAGGCCAAAAACATATGCCAAAATGGCTTGTGCATAGACAGTGAGACCTCCTTGTTCTAATCCAGTCTCCAAGCAATACAAAGCATTTCGGACCACTGGATTCTGAGAAAAGGAGAAGAGGAAGAGGCAGAAAGGTTCAACAAATTGAAACGGCATTACTCCAAAGCACTGCAGCCATACTTCAGCATCTCCTGACCAAGTTCTATTTCTCACAGGCACAGGGGATCTAGACTAAGAGGCATAGACTCTGTAACCGAGGCATAGACTCTGTAACAATCCCAATTAATGTTCTATCATCCCTATCTTTCAGGTGTTTCAGATATCCCAGATTCTCTCTCCCCTAGCATTTCCCCACTTTGTTCTCAGCTTACTTCCACTGCTGTAAACTGAGTTCGAAGTGCCAAGTGCACTCAGTTACCTGAGCCGAGGAAGAGGAGAAAGGGGAATCATGGCCTTCCCCCGTAGGCTCAGCAAAAAGCAAACCGCTGCAACCTCTCTCAGCTTGTGTGCTCTCGTCATTAATAAAATAGCCATCTTTTCTATATCAGATATTGGTTGGCTGCACATATCCTGGTTATATTGGTGGAGGGCATGGCGGGTTGTTTTTTTTTTTTGTCGTGTCAGGAGCAAGTCGCTTCTGGTGTGAGAGAATTGGCCGTCTGCAAGGACATTGCCCAGGGGACACCTGGATGATTTGATGTTTTTATCATCCTTGTGGGAGGCTTCTCTCATGTCCCCGCATGAAGAGCTGGAGCTGATAGAGGGAGCTCATCCGCCTCTCCCCGGATTTGAACCTGCGACCTGTTGGTCTTCAGTCCTGCTGGCACAGGGGTTTAACCCACTGCGCCACCGGGGGCTCCATGGCGGTATCTAATATGGATATTTTTGCTTTAAAAAGGCAATGCTTTCAAATTAGAATCCATGGTAGAGGGCAATGATATCATTAGGATTGGTGTCCTCCTTCCATACCACGCCATACCACATATTATAACTAAAATTCTAGAATATGTCACAAAATCAAAAACTATAAAAGCAGAAGCAATGAAAACAATAGCAACGGCAGACAAAAATAGGTGATTCTAAGTGTCATTGTAATTGGATAATAATGACAGCTCTGACTAGACTACATGCATATTAAAAGGTTCAAAAAGTTAAGCATATGGGCTTACAAAAATGTTTTGCATTTATATCTAACCAACATGCTCTGACCTACAAGAAGCACTGCCTGAATATCAAGCAAAAAGTGGGTGTCGAAACAATATCATACGAAAGTTGACCGGCACAACCTGGGGATCACAACCAGACACAGTGAAGACATCTGCTGCTGAGTATGCATGCCCAGTGTGGAACACATCTCACCATGCTAAAACAGTGGATCTGGCTCTCATTGACATGCCGCATTATCACGGGGTGTCTGCGCCCTGCACCACTGGAGAAATTACACTGTTTAGCCGGTACCACCTGACATCCACCGGGAAGTAGCAGCCAATAGTGAAAGGACCAAAGCAGTGACATCTCCAGCTCATCCCTTGTTTGGGTATCAGCCAGCACGTCCACGACTTAAATCAAGAAATAGTTTTCTAAGATCTACAGAGACACTCGCTGGAACACCTCAGCAAGCGAGAGTCCAAAAGTGGCAGGCTCAAACCCAGAACCTCAATCAATGACTGATACCAAATGAGAGACTCCCCCCTGAGCACACAGAGAACTGGGTGACTTGGAAGGCACTGAACAGACTGCACTCTGGCACCACAAGATGCAGAGCCAACCTCAAGAAATGGGGCCACAAAGTGGAATCCACAACATGCGAGTGTGGAGAAGAGCAAACCACTGACCACCTGCTGCAATGCAACCTGAGCCCTGCCACATGCACAATGGAGGACTTTCTTATAGCAACACCAGAGGCATGCCAAGTGGCCAGCTACTGGTCAAAGGACATTTAATAGAATACCAAGTGTGCAGGTACAACTGCACCAGGAGCTCCAATTCTGTTTGCTTTGCTGTTAATGTTTGTTATAGTCCTAAGTTTCAGGGATTCTGCAGATAGGTGGTTTCTTTTGGCTGCAATCATAGGGCAAGCCACCTGTCAATTATAGTTAGGTTCCCTGGTCCTGCCCCCTTTTGGGTTTTTGGAGGGAATAGGAGCCTTTTTGGTTCAGTCCACACAGAGCAGCTTTCCATGCAGGACATAATACCAAGAGCTCCTGTAGACAGCTTCGTCTTCTACGGCTTGGCCGAGGATCATTCAGCCTTACAGCTCCTTTGCTGAGGGATTTCAGTCAGCCATCACCGAAACCTGAACTCCTTTTTCCCTGGAAGTCTACAAAGCTCTGCTTGGTAAGGGTCACTCGCGGAAGCCAGACGCAGTTGGTACTGGGTGTAGGGGCTCCATGCCAACAGAGGCAAAGAAAGACTGCCCAGATTAGAAGTTAAGGATTTCCCCATTAGTTAAAATACCAGTCATGAAGATAGTGCCTGTTCCCTGTGGACAACATTGAAAGAGCCCATAGATTGTTAAGAAAGCCTTGAAATACCTGTTTGTTTTCATTAATAAAGAACTTTGTTGAACCTTTAAGCAATCTAAAGACTCTGTTTAAGGAAATCCAAAGGCCTTTAATCTGAGGCAGCCCCGGCGTCCTGTTGGGCACACAGAATTTATGTTCTGTCTACAGTTTTATGTACAGGCCCAGCATGCGACAGCACACCAAGCTTGTGTTTTGTTTGTTTGTTTGTTTGTTTGTTAAAAATGTAATACAATTGTTTGGTTGCTCCTGACATGATAAATAAATCTAACTGCAGGGAATTTAAAAAATAAAACATAATGAATATCTGCTGAAACACTATGTACAGCAGGCCCATAGCCAGGATTTCGATTCGGGGGGGGGGGGGGGGGGGGGCTGAGTTTGTTTCGGGGGGGCGGGGCTGAGTCTGAGTGAAAGAGGGTCTACCCTAGCAAACCTTTTGTATCGTTACCCCAATACCCCCATGCATATGGGATATATTGAGTATGGTGATCAGATCATGATATGGACAAACATAACAGTTTAAATAATGCACCAGTAAGGCCTTTTCGCGAACCACCATGAGAATTTCGGGGGGGGGGGATGAAGCCTCTCAAGCCCCCCCCCCCCCCTCCCCCCCCCCCCCCCCCCCCCCCCCCCCCGCTACATGCCTGATGCACAGTGTCACTTTGGTGTCACTCTGTCTCATGGGATCACTCAGCTCAGTTTGTATTCCCCCCACCCACCCAAAATGGCCCTGAAGATATATGGCACATGCAGGCTACATCAGAACAAGCCTGCATTAAAAACCCCTGTTTGAAGAAAACTGCAGGGTCCTCTCCTTTTTTGCTGATCTTTTTTTGCTTTAAAATAAAATATGGTAGCAAATCAGCAGCAGTTGGTAGAAGTGGAGGGGAACATGCACCCCACAAGCCAATAATCTTCATGCTATTTCTTCAAAGTCAATAATCCAGGCAGGGTTTTATCATGAAGCATCCTAAACTGAAACCTAAATAACAGCAGAAAACGAATACCGAGGTGGGTAATCAGATTCGAGCAGAGCTGAGGTGACGTAGGCTGACATTTCAAGATTGCTGTCGACTCCTCCCTGGAAACACAAAACATGCAGAGAAAAAACAGAAGAAAAGTTTTGGATACGAAGAAAATGTAAACTTGTAGTAGGACAGATTTTATCGATGCTGAAATGGTGTGAGGATGACTCCTTTAACAGTGTTTTAACTATCAAATATGTATTACACTACATTTATTTATTATTTATTTAAAGCATTTATATTCCACCCTTCTCACCCTGAAGGGGACTGAGGGTGGAGTACAACATACAAACAGCAAACATTCAATGCAGGACAAATAAAGTATGCATGTGTATTTCAGCATTTATCTGGAGGACTATAGGTAGCAGACATAGAGGTAACCCATATTATCCTCAAAATTGAGCCTCCGGTGGCACAGCAGGTTAAACTACTAAGCTGCTGATCTTGCTGACCGAGAGGTCAATGGCTTGAATCTGGGGAGCGGGGGCAACCTAGCAGTTCTGCCAACCTAGCAGTTCGAAACATGCAAATGTGAGTAGATCAATAGGTACCACTCCAGCAGGAAGGTAACTGGTGCTCCATGCTGCATGCCAGCCACATGACCTTAGAGGTGTCTACGGACAATGCTGGTTCTTGTCTTAGAAATGTCCCACAGAGTCGGACATGACTAGACTTAATATCAAGGGGAAACCTTTACCTTTACCCAGGCCCGTAGCCAGGATTTTGTTTCGGGGGGGGGGGGGGGGGCTGAGTTTGGTTCGGGGGGGGGGGTGAATCTGAGTGAAAGAGGGTCTAGCCTAGCAAACCTTTTGTATCGTTATCCCAATACCCCCAATGCATATGGGATATATTGAGCATGGTGATCAGATCATGATATGAATAAACACAACAGTTTTAATAATGTACCAGTAAGGCCTTCTCGCAGACCACCATCAGAATTTCGGGGGGGGGGGTGGGGTGTGAAGCCCCCAAAGCCCCCCCCCCCCCCCCCCCGGCTACATGCCTGCCTTTACCTATCCTCAAAATAGCTTCATGATTTATGTTCAGGTGAGTGAGTCAAACATAGGTTTGCCATATTCAGTTCCTTAAACCTTGGCATCTAATTTGCACACTGTGCAAATTGCTCTGAACTGCAGTCTATTTATTCAAATTAGGAATATTGATTGCTCATATTTTTATCCTGCTATGTTTTAAACTTTATATCATATTCTAGTGTTACGATGATAAAGTGCTGGGTTTGAACATGGAGACAGAGGCCCCTTCTACACTGCCATATAATCCAGATTATCAAAGAAGATAATCCATATTCTCTGCTTTGAACTGGATTATATGAGTCTACACTGCCAAATAACCCAGTTCCAAGCAAATAATTTGGATTTTATATGGCAGTGCAGAAGGGGCCTTAGATTCAAATCTCTGCTTAGTGACTATGACTATGGGCACCACTGCTTCTCAGCAAACCTACTGTATGGGATTGCTAGGGAGATTAACCAGAAGAAGACAACCTAGTGTGACCCAATAAAAAACCCAATGGCAATAACAGATGCCTGTAGTAGTCTTCTGATCAGATTATTTTTGGAAATTAATTTTTAATGTTGACGGTAACTACAGAGCCATGAGAGGACTGCCATCTGAGGAAAGTAGGACAAATAGCAATAAGTGAAAGGGAGACAAACACGATCTGAGTTCAAGGTTCCAATTGATACTGGGTGATATACATGGAATCCTATGTCTCTGTCAGAGGTTACTAGAGTCAGAATGACAAATTCCAGAGAGTGTCTCTCTCAGTGATTTCTTTGAGTCCTCCAGAATGACTCTATTATTTATTTCATTTATTTATTTCAGATATTTGTACCCCGCCCTTCCCGGGGGGCGGGGGGGGGGGGGAGAGCTCAGGGCAGCTTCCAGCCGGCAACAATTCGATGCCTCCATGTGCACATAATAAAATACATGGTAAAAATCCAATAATTATATACAATTAAAAACATTAAACCAATTCAATTAAAATCTGTTTAAAAATAACAGCCTGGTGGCTTTATCTAAGCCTAATTCTGTGGTTAGAGACTTTATCAAGCTTGTCCATAGTCCATTTCCATACCGACTTCCCATGGAAGTTGTTCATTTCAAAAGGGATCATAGAATAATAGAATCATAGAGTTGGAAGAGACCTCATGGGCCATCCAGTCCAACCCCCTGCCAAGAAGCAGGAATATTGCATTCAAATCACCCTTGACAGATGGCCATCCAGCCTCTGTTTAAAAGCTTCCAAAGAAGGAGCCTCCACCACACTCCGGGGCAGAGAGTTCCACTGCTGAACGGCTCTCACAGTCAGGAAGTTCTTCCTCATGTTCAGATGGAATCTCCTTTCTTGTAGTTTGAAGCCATTGTTCCGCGTCCTAGTCTCCAAGGAAGCAGAAAACAAGCTTGCTCCCTCCTCCCTGTGGCTTCCTCTCACATATTTATACATGAGAGGAAGCCACAGGGCTTCAATAGATCATTATTATCTATGATTTCCTTTTCGTTTTGTCAAGGGATGTATATCCCATGGATAAAGATATTGTACCATAGTTGCATAGTAGTAACAGAAATCAGAGCACTGAGAAGAGAAGAAGCACAATAATTTACAAGGCATTGCCACAAGAGGGACAGAATGTATCTGAGAAGATAAATGTTGCACCTTTAGAGCATTGTTGAAGAGCTTCCCCACATCTTGGAAACATCCATCGGATCTTTGCTTGCTAGACAGCCAGATTAAGGTTTGGGTTTGGACATTTCCATCTATAAAAATGCGACGTGAAGCTCTTGCAAAACACTTGTACACAAAAGCTGTGAGCCTAGCAATAAATAAATAAATAAATAAATAAGGAAAAAAGGAAAGGAAAGAAGGAGTTACAAAACATGAGTATTCGCAAGCAACTGTCCAATCTGATTTGATTTGTGCAGTGATCCCTCACATCTGCGGTTTGATTTTCGCAGAGTTGATTATTCGTGGATTTGATTGAAATGTTGTCTCTGGGAATGTCTAGATCCTCAAGTGTAGATCTATGGTCAGTTTTCTCCAGTCATGCTGCAGGACCTAGAGATTTCTAGAGAGAACATCTGTCTAGAAATGTCTTCCAGTGTGATTCTGTGGTCAGCTTCCAATGGACATCAACCAAGGAGTCATGCTGGAAGACCTAAAAATATCTAGAGGTGTAATTGCTTAGATAAAAACATAGCCATTTCTTTATTCATGCTTTCTCATTTTCATGGAGTCCTATTCCCCTAACCCCAGCTCATCTGGGGATGGAGACTAAATTTCAGAAAAAGGAACTGAAAAAAACCCAACATACTGTGACTTTTATAGGGTTTTCTTATGCAAGGAATACTCAGAAATGGTTTTCCTCAAAATACAGCCTACAGCACTTGATATTTGTGGGTGGTCTCCCATCCAAGTACTATCTAGGGCTAATGCTACTTAGCATCGAAGCTCAGATGCCTGTCTCACATATAATTTCTTATTGAAGAATGTCTACTTCATCCAAGATGACAGCAACACAGTTAGGAACAATTCCATACAAATCCTTGCTCACACCTAGCAATATGTATTAATTACCCTTGAGAAGCTTGACTACCATATCATACTTGGGGCTTTTGACCCCTTGCTACTTTTTGGGGATGGGGCCTGCCGAGTGCCATCCCATGATGCTTGCTTGGCCCCACACCATTCATGCCTGAAATAGCGAGGAAGACACTTCCTCGCCAACAATGGGAAGGTAAGTGGCCTTTGGGTAGTTCCAACAGAACTACCTGCACCCCCCCCCCCTTTTCCTCATCTGATGGGGGAAAAGAGCAATGAATAAACATGAGTTGTTGTCCTTTCCCCTGTCTGATGGGAACTTGTTCAGTTCTCCCCATGTGATTGCCTGAGAAACAGAGGAGGGGGGGGGGTGTCATTTGTATGATGAGGTCCTTAGTGTTCTGTCGCTGCTGGACCTGAAATGAAGTACCTTTAAGAGAGGATGTATGGCTTGGATCCAGCGGGAAGCCAGGGGGCCTGAAAAGAAGCCTTTAGGGGGATCTCCCTTATTAAGCAGTTTTTATGAGGCTTGAGAAATATAACAGTTCTTTATTAATGAACAAACAGGCTTAACAGTCTATTAGATCTTTCAATCTTGTTTACAGGAAACAGGCACTATCTTCAAAACTTTGTTAAAAGGAAAATTCCCCCTTTCTAGCTCCTCCCATGCTGCTGTGAACCTAAACCTTATTGATGTGGATTAGCTACCAGGCTGAACTACGTCTCAACGCCGAGCAAACCTATCAAAAGGCTTGTAATCACTTAGCTGCTTTGATGGTTTGAGCTGTGATTCCCTCCGGAATTCCTCAGGGCTGTAAGGCTGTTTCCCCGGAACCTTTGGGAATCTTCAGAGGCTCTCAAGACTGTTCTCCCCCAGAAAGTCTTAAGGGATGAAGCCTTTGTACAGGAGGATGTCTGTATACATCCTCTGCATAGACTTCCTTTTTGAGACTAACTGAAAAATGGCCCCTTCCCTCCAAAACCAGAGAGGGGCAGGACCAGGAATCCTAACTATTATTGACAAGTGGCTTGTCCTATGAATGCAAATTATAACAGGAAGCCACCCTGCTGCAAAATCCCTGCAACTTAGGACAATGAACAAACAGTGCAAAGCACAAAATTGGAGCCCCTGGAACAGCCGTTCCAGAACACTTAGAGTAATATTTTGTCAATATAAGACTATTTTCTCTAGCTTGAGCATTGGTATTGTTTTGATTGTTGCACTTGGGTAAATTCCAACTTATGGTGACACTATGTTAAGGTTTACTTGGCAATATTTACTCAGAGGGGAATTGCCATTGTCTTCCTCTGAATATAGCCAAGATCACTTGGTAACTCTTTTGCTTATGGCAGCTGGTTAATGGTGCAAGAAGACACTTCCCAGTTTGCTAGGCTCTTACCAAGTGTTGCCTTCCCGGTCCCTGCTGCCAAAGGCACTATAAGACCCATCATAATGCTTGTATAACAGCTGCTGCTGATATCCTGGAAACAAAAGAGTGGGAAACATTTCCCAGATAAAACATCTGGTTAATAGCAAAATGTCAATTTAACATAAAATGAAGTGTTTGTGCCTCGCAGTTGTTATTATCATCAGGTTTTCTTGGCAAGAATTGTTCAGAGGGGTTTTTACATCTTCCTTATTCTGAAGCTGGGAGTGTGACTTGCCTAAGGTCACTCATTAGTTTCCATGGTCAGATGGGGCTTTGAACCCTGGTTTCCAGAGTTTTAGCCCAACTTTCAAACTACTACACTACTGTGCCCCTCACTGCAATGTATATATTATTTTATAATCCTATATTCCTCCCGCAATATCAGCACTTTTAATCCTGTACCCACTACTCTGGCCGGCCCAGTTTTAATAATTGTTTCGATGTATTATTACTGTTATTGTTTACTTTGCTTAACTATTTTTAATTTGCTTTATGTATTGTATTGTATTATGTTCTGAGGCCTCGGCCTATGTAAGCTGCATCGAGTCCCTCAGGAGATGCTAGCGGGGTACAAATAAAGTAATAATAATAATAATAATAATAATAATAATAATATATTGAATTGCAACACAATTCCCTCTATGATTAAAACCCCATTGTGATCAGTTACAAGAACTCATCCTTAAGTGTTTGGATTAGTTTATCTTCCGGCATTAATGGGAATGCTGCAGAGAGCCAATTATAGATGTGCCCCAGTGGAGCAAACTGAGATAGCGCCGAGCAAGTTGCACACTCTGCCTCAATGTCTGGAAGTACTAGGCTTCCTTGTGGGCTCACATGAGAGATTAACTGCTTCTTTAAAATATTTCCTTGAAACCATTTTCTTTCAGACTTGGACAGGTAATTTTGGCCATGACTTGGGGAGCAGTCAACCCCCCCCCCCCCCCTGTTTAAGGAGCTCCACTGGCTGCCATTTATTTTCCGGTCCCAATTCAAGGTGCAGGTTATCACCTATGAAGCCCTAAACGGTTTGGGACCCGCCTACCTTTGTGACCGTATCTTCCTCCATGAACCAGCTCGGGCCCTCCGAACTTCTGGGGAGGCCCCTCTCTTGCCCCTGCCACTCTCACAAGCTCGCCTTGTAAGCACAAGGGAGAGAGCTTTTTCCTCTGTGGCCCCCCAACTCTGGAACTCATTACCTGGAGAGATTAGGAAAGCCCCTACTCTAGAAACCTTTAAAAAGAACCTTAAAAACTGGCTCTTCCGCTGTGCCTTTGGTGAGTAGGTATACAAACTCATACTATTGCTTAGCCTCAACGTTCTGTCATTGGAGTACATGTCCCCCCCCTTTTGTGGGAAAGTTTGATTCCACAACCCCCACTATAATGAGCCCCCCTCCGCAAATAACCTGCTTCTCCTTTATCTCACCTGAGTTTTTAATCAGTTTTTAATTAGTTTTTCTTTTAATCATTACATGTAGGCTGCCCATTGTCACTGTGATTGTGTTTACTGTAATTTTATATTGTTATGCATTCATATGTTTTATGTAGTTATGATGTTGTTTATTGTTTTCATTTTCAGTTTTATTTTGCTGTAATTTGTTGTTTGGGCTTGGCCTCATGTAAGCCGCTCTGAGTCCCCATCGGGGAGACGGTGGCAGGGTATAAATAAAGATTATTATTATTATTATTATTATTATTATTATTATTATTGGGCTAGATTTTCACCAATATCCATTGTAGGCTGAAGCAGACTCAGGAATTCAAACATATAAATGTGGGATGGGGGAATTAAATTCAGAAGTATCTGGACAATCTTTTCCAGTTTTTCTTGAAAGGCTGGGAAGGCTGGGAGGGGGTGGGTGACCCTCCCACTGCAAAACATGCTGCTCCTAAAAGCCTGAAAAAGAGGGAACCCCCTTTTTATGATTTTTTTTTTGGTGACTCTACAAGGGAAATAGTTAGAATGCTCCATGAGTATCTGAAGGCCACAAAATGACATGAGGTCCACATGTGATTCGTAGGGAACACATTTCTTAAATGTTCAAGATGAGATGGCCTTGGGGCAGAGGGGAGGGAGAGAGAAAAAAAGGCAAGTGTGACTCCATAAAGCCTAGATCTATAAGCCATCCCAACTGCTACTGCCCTGGCCTCGGAGGGAGAGAAGAAGAGGCAGGCATGGCTTCATCATGCCTAGTCTGTAAGCAAGTCAAAGGCTCTGTCAAATTAATGACCTTAGAGCCTGTGTGGCTGGCTGGAGAGCAGAATATAAATACTAGGCTTGTTTGATCGTGTTCGTTAGTTTCTAAAGTCGTTATTAATTCGTATTTAAATTAGCTTACGATCCAATATCGAGCCATGCAGGAATAGTGTGAAGAGTAATTAAGAATGGAAACAATTTTTCCAAATTTTCGTAATCATTTCATAATTATTTTGTAATTATTAAGGCGGGAAAGAAGGAAAGAAAAGGTGCCAGCGTTGCCTTTCCTCCCCATCCTCCTCCTCCTCCTCCTGGAGATATTTTATTATCTTATTACTTATTTTATTATTTTAGTTTATTATTTTATTATTTTATTAATTTTAAGTGATTTTAATTTGTATTTTTACTAACTTAATGTATTTTAATTTCATCCTGAATTTATTTTAATTTGGTTTCTGTTAGTTGTAAGTTTTATCACCAACAGTCAGCAACAGAGGGAGAGAGATGCTTCAGAAGTTCCCCCTGTCCCGTTTGGAGGTGTTTTTTTGCGCACTGCGCAATCGCGTCTTCCATTAACTAATCGATTCGTAATTAACGAAATTTCGGAAATTTCGAAATTTTGAAATCTTAAATTTCGGAAGTCCTCTGAAATTCGAAATGCTGGTGCCCCCTGGAAACGAAGAGAGTTTAGAACCAAATTTTTTCTTGATCAAACAAGCCTAATAAATACTCACAATTTGCAAATAAATAAGCAAATAAACAAACAACTTATGCAGGTGTCTGGCTGAAAAATTACTGGCACGCTCCACAACCCAAGGCACAACTAGCACTGATATTTCTTACTTTGGGGTACAAATAATAATGTTCCTTTTCGTTGAGGCATTTTATAGAACCACAGAGTTGGAAGGGACCACAGGACCATCCACTCCAACCCCCTGCCATACAGGGACACACAATTACAAAATTCCCAATCCAGTCACTACTTGAAAACCTCCAGAAAAGGAGACTCCACCACATCCCAAGGCAGCCTATTCCATTGCTGAACAGTTCTTACTATCAGGAAGTTCTTCCTAATATTTAGGTGTAATATTTTTTTCCTAGAATTTGTAAACACTGCTCTATGTCCTAGTCTCCAGGGTAGCAGTAAATAAGCTTGCTCCCTCTTCAATGTGACCTCCTTTCAAATATTAATTGGACTGAGTTATTTATTTTCATGCTTACTGGCTACAAAAATTATATATCTCTTATTATGAAATGTCATTGGTGCTATATCGTGGCTGGCATTCTGTTAGTGACATACACATGAATGCTGGGCAAATTATTTACCATAGCTCAACAGGCATATTTTATTGACATCAGCAGAAGTGGAATTGTGCATTTAGTAATGATGTGCATTGTGTTTATGCTTGTGTATTAAACATTGCTCAGTACATAATAACACACTGTCATCAACATACATTGTACAAGGTTGCTATTCTGTAGGAGGGCTGCATGGTGCTGGTGCAACAAATCTCTGGGTGTGGGTATTTACTGTATGTTAAGGGGATATCAAATTGCAGACTGCATTTTTTAACTATATCATGTACAACTGGAAAATAGAGGGAGAAAATGTGGAGGCCGTGACAGACTTTGTATTTCTAGGTGCAAAGATTACTGCAGATGCAGACTGTGGCCAGGAAATCAGAAGACGCTTACTACTTGGGAGGAGAGCAATGTCCAATCTCAATCAAATAGTGAAGAGTAGAGACATCACACTGGCAACGAAGATCCGCATAGTCAACACAATGGTATTCCCTGTAGTAACCTACGGATGTGATAGCTGGACCATAGGGAAGGCTGAGCGAAGGAAGATAGATGCTTTTGAACTGTGGTGTTGAAGGAAAGTTCTGAGAGTGCCTTGGACTGCGAGAAGATCCAACCAGTCCATCCTCCAGGAAATAAAGCCCGACTGCTCATTGGAGGGAAGGATACTAGAGACAAAGTTGAAGTACTTTGGCCACATCATGAGGAGACAGCAAAGCCTAGAGAAGACAATTATGCTGGGGAAAGTAGAAGGTAAAAGGAAGAGGGGCCGACCAAGGGCAAGATGGATGGATGGCATCCTTGAAGTGACTGGCTTGACCTTGAAGGAGCTGGGGGTGGTGACAGCCGACAGGGAGCTCTGGCGTGGGCTGGTCCATGAGGTCACGAAGAGTCGGAGACGACTGAACGAATGAACAACAACAAAGGGGATATCAGATTGCAGACTGCATTTTTAAACTATATTATGTACATATCTTTGGAATCCCTTTTGGTTGAATGGAAGTGGATAAATTTTAACAAGGAAAATGCTGTTAGAATGTCTTTGGTCAGCAAAATGGGGAAAAAAAACCAAGTCACGGTCTATCTACAAAACCAATTAAGGAAACATGTCAGACAAAAACAAGTTTAGCAACTTAAGAAAAACCCCTACTCTCCAGTAGAACTGGAATGATGTATGTGATGTTTGTGACTGTGGAAAAGAAGTAACCCCACCATGTCACACAATGGAAGAGGCAAGGCAAGTGTCCAGTATCTTACCACTGACTAAGTATCCTGTGGCCCTGGATTCGATCTCTGCAGTCAGTTGCCCAGTGGCATTCAGATAGTCCAGGACGTAGATGTTGGGTGCAAAGAGGGCCATGTTCTGTTCCCCACAGCCATAAGGCATCTGCAGGAGCTGGTGTAGGTTCCGCATTGCTGTGCCCATGAGGTCTCCTACCAAAAAAAGACAACAAAGTTTCATGAGTAAAAAATCTTAACAATGGTATGTATTTTGAATGCTCTTAAACATTTGGGAAAGAAATATTCATCTTCCTGTACAGTCAGAGTATGGAAAGAGGTACTGAATACCCCCTTCCCCAAAAAACTTCCCCGAAGCACATCAAGAGATTATGCTACCTCATGCCACCAATAGGTTGCTGGCCTGAATATGAAACAGATTATCAGAAATCTGCATATCACTGTAAAACAGTGGTTCTCAACCTGTGGGTCCCCAGGTGTTTTGGCCTACAACTCCCAGTTTACCAGCTGTTAGGATTTCTGGGAGTTGAAGGCCAAAACATCTGGGGACCTACAGGTTGAGAACCACTGCTGTAAAAGAAGAAGTGGGAATGAATAATAGAATCATAGAGTTGGAAGAGACCTCATGCGCCATCAAGTCCAACCCCCTGCCAAATAGCAGGAAAATTGAATCCTCTTAGAACAGAAGTGGATAATTTTGGAAGAGTCGGAAGCAAGCTTGCATCCTAAGAACCAAGATGGACTGCATGACCCCTGGAAATGTGAAAACATTTTTATACATTCAAAACAGGAAGTAGCTGGAAAACCCATTTTTGTTTTGTTTTGTAGAGATAATAGAATCATAGACTCATAGAGTTGGAAGAGACCTCATGGGCCATCCAGTCCAACCCCCTGCCAAGAAGCAGGAATATTGCATTCAAATCACCCCCGACAGATGGCCATCCAGCCTCTGTTTAAAAGCTTCCAAAGAAGGAGCCTCCACCACACTCCGGGGCAGAGAGTTCCACTGCTGAACGGCTCTCACAGTCAGGAAGTTCTTCCTAATGTTCAAATGGAACATTAATGTTCGGATCCGGATCAGGGACATGAGGGAACTTTAATGTTCAGATCTGGATCAGGGACATGAGGTTTCGAGGATTTAATAACAAAACTACAATTCCCGAAGGGCAGATATTTTACTGGAGAAAAAGTGGCAAGAGTAGGGCTCACGGTCTGCAAAGGTTTCCTTGGAGTACCACGCCTGCCCTAGAACTAAAAAGATGTGACAAAAAACTAATAAAAATGTCCAAACAAGTAGGATACAAATCTGGGATACAAAAATGATAATAAACAAGGATAATGCCAGTGAAACCAACTTCAACAGCCAAATGACAGGTACTACAAACTGACCGATACAAGAGAATGATGCTCTTGCAGATTCTTCCACTAAATTCTCAGGGAGCTTCAGAGATACCAGCTCAGAGGTTGGAGTACCTGCAATGAAAACACTGGAATTAATTCTTTAAATGAAAACAGTTGTGTAGAAACAGTGGATACAATGGTCAACCCCAAGAGATCTTGCTACTGATAGTATGTAGCTCAGCCTTCGTTCTAATTATACGGAATGAATTTCCTCTAGTATGTATTTCGCTTTGTTAAAAGCTTGCTGGAAATACTGTGCCTCTATGGCAGTTTTTGATTGGATCTAGGATAGGTTGCTGTAAGTTTTTCGGGCTGTATGGCCATGTTCCAGAAGCATTCTCTCCTGACATTTCACCTGCATTTATGTCAGTCATCCTGTGACGAATTGCCTACCTTTAGACCAGTGGTTCTCAACCTGTGGTCTCCAGATGTTTTTGGCCTACAACTCCCAGAAGTCCCAGCCAGTTTACCAGCTGTTAGGATTTCTGGGAGTTGAAGGCCAAAAACACGTGGGGACCCCAGGTTGAGAACCACTGCTTTAGACCATAATAAACTCAGGAATTATGCCCAGTTTTTTTGGCATCCATTTTGTATGGAGCCTGGAGGCAGCCATCTTACGTTAGTCATTTCCTAGTGGAGGCGGAGCTTAAAAGCAGCCTGGGGGGAAATGTGGAGAACCTTTGTGATTGGCTGGAAGAAAGTAGGCAGAGCTTGGTTGAAGGGTAAAAAAAGAGCTTAGAGGAGAGGGTTTTGAATTCTGACAGTCAGTCAGGTTCTGAGTGTTGAAGAAGTTAGTCGGGGTCTGGAGTTTGAAGGAGAGAATTAGGGAAAAGGAGAATGGAAGTTAGGGAAGCCAAAGAAGTTAGTTAGAGAGTTCAGAGAGCTATTAGTGAAGTATAGTGTTTACAAACAGATCCCAGAAAAAGGGCTGTTTTGAAGTAAAAGAGTCAGGAGAAAGTCTGCTAGTTTCCTGAGGGATTTAAGAGTTTTATTGGAAACCAAATACTGAACTGATTTAAAGAAACCAAATAAGCTTCATCTCATTCTTGCAACGGTTATGCTAAAGTGCCTGTTTTTTTTAAAAAACTACACAAATAAACATCTTTGTTCTTTGCTAACAAACATTTGCCTTGTTGTGCCTCTGTGTGAAGAAGTATCCATAACAAGTCAGGGAAACAGAGTTTCCAGAATGGTGGCAGCAACTACTTAGAAGAATCTCAATAATATCCACCTCAGTGTTCTGCGCCCTGAGTTCAAATTCAGCACAATCCAGCTTACTTCCAATACACTGGTCAAATAATAACTAAAACCCCTTTTTGCCTTTGGTGGTATCCTGATTCAATAATACAAACTCCTAAGAATATCATTAATAGGTGGCAGCGGTACAGGAGTCTACCGTGTACCATGCAGTGGTTCCTAACAGCAGTAACATACTGTATGACCATGATTGAATTTATTTAGCTGTAAACTGAGAAAAGGATAGTTAGTGAATATGAAATAGAGGACAAGGCTTTTTTCATACTGGTATTTTGCAGGGGCTACAGAGGTAGCTGTGAAATAGAAACATGACATTATCAGGAGTTGGTCCCATTCTACTCCTAGAATCATAGAATCTAAGAGTTGGAAGAGACCTCATGGGCCATCCAGTCCAACTCCCTGCCAAGAAGCAGGAACATCGCATTCAAATAACCCCCGACAGATGGCCATCCAGCCTCTGTTTAAAAGCTTCCAAAGAAGGAGCCTCCACCACACTCTGGGGCAGAGAGTTCCACTGCTGAACGGCTCTCACAGTCAGGAAGTTCTTCCTCATGTTCAGATGGAATCTCCTCTCTTGTAGTTTGAAGCCATTGTTCCGCGTCCTAGTCTCCAAGGAAGCAGAAAACAAGCTTGCTCCCTCCTCCCTGTGGCTTCCTCTCACATATTTATACATGGCTATCATATCCCCTCTCAGCCTTCTCTTCTTCAGGCTAAACATGCCCAGCTCCTTAAGCCGTTTCTCATAGGGCTTGTTCTCCAGACTTTTTATCATTTTAGTCGCTCTCCTCTGGACACATTCCAGCTTGTCTATATCTCTCTTGGATTGTGGTGCCCAGAATTGGACACAATATTCCAGGTGTGGTCTAACCAAAGCGGAATAGAGGGGTAGCATTACTTCCTTAGATCTAGACACTATGCTCCTCCTGGAATCATTAACATTTTTTTTACAGTTTCTCCAGTTCAGATGTTCTTGGTAGTCCAATGGTACACAGCAACTTGGTACATTACCTTCCTTGGTACAGATGTAAGAGCTCTGGGACACTTCTCTTTCAACACCTTCAGGCTAAGGGAACAAAATAGCAAATCGGAGTCACAGGAATGAATGAATGTGCCAAGGGGGGAAATGCAAGTAATAAACAAGTAATACAATCCCTAGATCAGCTGTTGAAATTTAAGACACAATTGAAGCCACATTTCTTCTGGCAGGTCTACCTTTTCAATTTTAAGTTGTGAATTTTATCTAATTTCATCAGTAGATTTTAACTTGTATTTTAACTCTGTGTATCTCATTGTATGTTTTTTAATAGTGTTTTATCTCTTGTTTTAATGATGTTGTATCCCACCTCAAGCCACAGGTAGAGGCAGATATTATTATTATTATTATTATTACCATCTACTCTCCAACTGCAGGCCATATGGTTAAAAATGCATTGGAACTAGATTAAGGATGGTTTTTGGCATCTTCTTTCTTACATTTAATTTCATATAAACAACACTTGCATTTTCTTGTCTATAGTAATCTCCCTCATGTCTACCCATTTTCCTGTGTTTTGTAGTCAATAGCCATGAAAGTCTTCAAGATAGATATTTTTAGACTGAAAGCAAATGCATTCCAATGACATGTTAATTACTGTTAATTCATATAGAACTTTGAGTCAAAATCTTCCCCATACATACATATACATATACATACACACATATACATATATACATACACACACACACACACACACACACACACATATATCCCACTCTCCAGAAGAAGCCCAAGTGTGCCAGCAGAATCACCCCTGAATAAAAAAAAAAACTCCAGTCTTTTCCTTGAAAATATGGTATGGACACTTTTGCTGCAGAATTACATCTTCAGAAGTCTCTCTCACACACATTTTGTTTTTAAAGGAAAAAAATGTTTTGCAGAGAGTGCTGTTGTCTCCTCTTCTCTCCAACTCATGGTGGGCACAAATTAAGATTATGACTGATTTATTTAACCCTGTTTGTAAAAAAGTAATGTACTCTATGCACAACTATCTTTTTCTAATGTACCTCTACTAGCAAGGTTTTGATCAGGGTGTCCTTCCAACCCACATTCGGGCCCCCTGATGTTCCATTCTCACAGATGCCACTGTTTTGTGGTGCTTCGGCAGTAGCGGTGAAGACCACATTACCTGGAAGAAAATAACATCAAGAAAGAAAATGACTTGTCTGCTGCAATGAGAACTTTGCTACTTTCCCTTAAACTTCATGTCAGGTACAAAAGGCAGAGACCTTAGCCCTTGTTCCAGAGTGTTACTGGGATGTGCGCAAAAGAGATAGGGTGGCCAATAAATAAACAAACAAACAAACAAACAAACATTATAGCAATGGAACAATGGTCAAGTATTAAATGGGCCACCAGTTATTTCTGATCTCCTGTGCTTAAAACTTGAAAATTAGCTGGCCCAATTATGTGATTCATGAGTAGATTCTTTCCATTTGCAAAGCAACTCACCAAGTTTTTTGGAGATGATCTTCCAAATGGAAGTTTTTCTCTCATTGCTGCACACACACCCTTTATCAGCTCCCTCCGGTAAGA
The DNA here is from genome assembly GCF_037176765.1 of Anolis sagrei. Taxonomy (NCBI): domain Eukaryota; kingdom Metazoa; phylum Chordata; class Lepidosauria; order Squamata; family Anolidae; genus Anolis; species Anolis sagrei. The sequence goes on along the minus strand of NC_090022.1, from coordinate 168,319,837 downwards.
GAGGATAGGCTTCAAAATCTGGGGACTCTGCCAGTGAAAGATGGACCTGGGAGCAGGAGAAAAAAAAATACTGTTTTAGCTATAAACCTCGGTCTCATATTACAGAGAAGGAAGGTCCAACTATAACATCAGAGAACATAGAATTTCATTCAGACTCCTCTAGTGAAGGTAGATTCTCTTTTTCACTGAGTATTTTTCAGTTGTACCGACATAGATGTTCTTGGTAACAGAAAATACAATCATATTCTAGCATTTTCTCTCACAAACACAGACCAACAGCTGTTATGTCTATCAATTGAAAATGCTAAAAGTAGTAAATAACACTGTTCAATTCAGAATATTTTTCTTATTTCATATGAGGTTGTGTTTTTACAGTTACAGAGATCTGAATATCACATTGTGTTTTGATTATATAAATCATGATTTGACAGCCATGTGCTAAAATATTATATAGTTTCTGTGTTTCATTAATATATAGGATTCATTGTAGATATACATAGTTTTGACATTATTACAAAATAGTATATATTCATAAAGAAAATGTGAGGTTTATGGTACAGGAAAGCTATCCATTGCTAAATCAAGGGGAAAACAGCTCAAATATTGCTCTTATTGACTTATAAACCACCAGAAGGCACTAAAGTCTTGATAGCCTATACTTTACATCTAACTGCATGTAATTGCTTCAAATATGCATATATATATATATATATATATATATATATATATATATATATATATATTTGTTTAACATGCAACAAGACCCAAATTATTAATCTACTTCAGGCCAAAATTCTGTGCACATTTACTTCTGAGAAAGCCCTCCCTGAACTCAGTAAATTTTAGACATGTACAAGATCAAACTTTCTAAAAATTAACAGGGGAGATTATTCAGTAATTAATTTAAACAGATAATAAAAACAAGCGGTTTAATTGGTTTAATGGCCAATCAGGGATTGTAGAAGGCAGGATGTATGATTGAGGATGAGTTATCAAAAACAAACAAAGTATTTTTGGGAAAGTCCTAGCAAATGGCATAAACCCATTATGTTTTTCTTGCACTATAATGCTTCAACATTCTGCATTTAGTTCTTGTGGGTTTTTTCGGGCTATATGGCCATGTTCTAGAGGCATTTCTCCTGACGTTTCGCCTGCATCTATGGCAGGCATCCTCAGAGGGTGCATTTATCTCCCTGCCATGGACAGTGTGCATTCCAAAACTATAATGGAAATTATGACAAAGAGTCGGTCCCATCACTTGCGCTAGCCCAAAACCAACAAATGAATAAATAAATAAGTGGTGCAATGAAAGAATGAGTGGATGTACCTGAACACATCTTTCCTGATAATTAAAGGCATTAGCTCTGAGAAGGAATTCCTCTCCTCTGATAATGGAGTAAGGGAATGTCATATCTGCAAAGAATGGCTGGAAGGCAATCAAGGTGGCAGGTACCGCGATGCCAAACCCAGCCTCCCGCGCTACACAGAAGGCATCAGCTTTCCACTCTGTGATGGTGTCAGGCACAACGTAAGAGAGTTCAGCCTGTCCAGTTGAACTGAAAGGAAGAGAAAAGAAAGAAGACTATGTGGAATAATGAGTCTGTGTATTTAAGGCTATGTAATTAAGATGAAGAGCATTAATACCATCACTCATGATGTCATGGGTAAGTGTGTAAGTCTAGATCTACATTGCCCTATATCCCAAAATCTGATCCCAGATTATCTGTTTATTCCAGATTATCTGTCAGTGTAGACTCATATAATCCAGTTCAAAGCAGATAATCTGGGATCAGATTCTAGGATATAGGGCAGGGTAGATTCAGCCTAAGTAAAGCTGAGACCCACCTTAATCCAACCCAATCTTTAACCTTTCCCATTGTAGTTGGGAGACATGTTTCTAGTCCTGGCTTCCTTCTCATCCTGTTTCACCACTTGCAAGAAAGCTGACTGGCACAACCTGGGGATTACAAGCAGACACAGTGAAGACATCTGCCCTTGCGCTATGCTACTCTGCTGCTGAGTATGAATGCGCAGTGTGGAACACATCTCACCAGGCTAAAATAGTGGATGTGGCTCTTAATGAGACATGCCGCATTATCACGGGGTGTCTTCGCTCCACACCACTGGAGATTACACTGTCTAGCCAGTATTGTACCACCTGACATCCGCCAGGAAATAGCAACCAATAGTGAAAGGACCAAGGCAGTGACATCTCCAGCTCATCCCTTGTTTGGGTATCAGCCAGCACGTCAACGACTTAAATCAAGAAATAGTTTTCTAAGATCTACAGAGACACTCGCTGGAACACCTCAGCAAGCGAGAGTCCAAAAGTGGCAGGCCCAAACCCAGAACCTCAACCAATGGCTGATTCCAAATGAGAGACTCCCCCCTGGGCACACAGAAAACTGGGCGACTTGGAAGGCGCTGAACAGACTGCGCTCTGGCACCACGAGATGTAGAGCCAACCTTAAGAAATGGGGCTACAAAGTGGAATCCACGACATGTGAATGTGGAGAGGAGCAAACCACATGCACAATGGAGGACCTTCTTGCGGCAACACCAGAGGCACTCCAAGTGGCCAGCTACTGGTCAAAGGACATTTAATCAACTACCAAGCTTGCAAACTTTGTGTTTTGTCTGTTTGTTTGTTTGTTTTGTTAAAAATGTAATACAACTGTCTGGTTGCTCCTGGTAAATAAAATAAATAACCACTTGCAAGATATATGCTCCATTTTCTAGTAGGAGTTGGGAAAGAAACAGGGCATAGAAGTGGCTTGCAACAAAATGCTCCTTACAGGAAGAAAAAGTAAAAGGAAATCAAGTCATTGAGATCTTTTCACAGACTTGCCAAGCAACCCTGTGAAAGGATCTCAAGAAGGCATGGAGCCTTTGGCAAGCTTTGGTGCTACTTTCCCCACCCCGAACAAAATGGCCCTTGTTCTTTCCTGCAGTTCTTAAGAGTCTTAACCAGGAACTAATACTCACTTGATGGGAACCTGGTCCCACATCCAGGTTTCAGGAAAGAACTTCCGAACAGTCTCAACAAGAACATTACCCCCAAGTGCATCTCCTGATGAGGGCGGTGGTGGCACTGGAGCAGATGCTGAAAGAATACAATATATATATATAAGGATAGACTCTATCCAAAAACTCCAATGTGGATTTCCCCATTAGAGGTGTGTAAAAGAGAGTATTAGGAGGAGAGATATGGCCAACCAGAATCGGAATTATGCAATCTGAAAAGAAAATTATGACTAAACTATATAAAACCTTATTAGTATGGGTGACAGAAACTGAAGAAATTAAAGATTGTATGGTGAAATGGGCTGCAAATATAGATTCATCTATAAAATTAGAGGAATGGGAATCAATTTGGAAAAAATATACATATGCATCTGATCTTAAGGAAAATTGGCCTAAAGTGATGCAAAGGTGGTACATTGCCCCACAAAGAATGGCAAAATGTTACAAAAACATGTCATATAAGTGTTGGAAGTGCAGGGAACAAGGGGGAACTTTTTATCATGCCAGTGGACATGTGATTAAGCAAGGGAGATTTGGAGAGAAATCCATAACAGAATTCAGAGAATTTTACAATTAAAAATAAAAATGGAGCCAAAATGTTATCTCTTAGGAATTTTGAATATAGAGAAGGGGGAAAAACCCAAAGAGGTTCTGTTTAATTATTTGATTTCTGCGGCTAGGATATTCTAAGTGGAAATGTAAAGAAATATCAACGATGGACCAATGGACATTGGAAGTAATGGATATAATAAATATGGATAGGTTGACTTACTTGATGACAACAAACCAAGGAAGAATGAGATTTCAAACAGACTGGAAACTAGTAAAGGACTACGTTACAAGGGAAATGATGACCTTATTAATATGAATTAGAAAGCAAGAATAACTTACATGAAGTACGGTTAAAGAAGGGGGAGAAGGGAGGAGATAACGAAAATGAAATATTAATAATTACACAAACACAACAAAGTTGGTGGAAGTCAATTTGTATGTATGTATGTGTGTGTATATATATACGTGTGTGTGTGTGATTGTTTAGTAGTATTTTGTGTGTGCATTTTCCTTTTTTTTCTTTTCCCTTTCTTCCTTTTTCCTTGATTCCCCTTTCCGCATCCATTTCCTTAACCCTTCGCATCTTTTTTTTAGTTTGACTCTATGTAACAAAGAAAACTTTAATTAAAATTTAGAACAAAAAAATCATGACAAAAAAAATAAGAGGAAAGAACTGTATCAGTTCCAACCTCATTTCCGGGTGCAAGTCAAATGACCGATCTGATTCTTAGAGCCAAAAAGAGAGCCAAAGGAGAGTCATTGATATAGAACAAAAGTCCTCCTTATTGAAGGTCATTCTTGTATAACTACTAGGCCTGTGTAACAAAGGAAAAATTTGTTTCTAAAATCGATTCGTTTTTGGGGGGTTTTTGCGTTTCAATATTTAAAAGAATTCCAAAATTTTTCTTTTAAAAAGTTCGATATTTACGAAATTTCGTAAATGTAAAAAAAATACGAAACAAATACGAAACAATAACGAATCGATTCGTTAATGGCGGACGCGACCGCGCAATACGCTAAAAAACCTCTAAATGGGACAGGGGGAACTTCTGAAGCTTCCCTCTCCCTCTGTTGTTGACTGTTGGTGTGATATTATAATTTTTTTCACTAATTAAACAAAAAACAACTATAAAACTTGCTCCAGACATGCGGAAATAATAATGAAACGACCTCAAAACAATAATGAAACGAATACATAACGAATCCGAAGCACTTACGAAACAAATTTAAAAATTCGTTTCGTTTTTAAGTTGCTCCAAAATGGTTCGTTATCGCTTCGTTATAAAAAAAATAACGAATTTTTAACAAATTACGAATTAACGAAACGAAACCGCCCAGCCCTAATAACTACCCTTGAACTGAGGCAGGAAACTAACAGGCAAGATGACAGAGGATATAACAAAGGATGTAAATACATAGTTGTCTCATGTCAGAATTCTTGCATGCACACGTTGGACTATTTGAAAGCTGATGAACAAGTTGGAACTGGTAAGCTCTATTTCTTCATTTATTAATACATTGTATATTTTCCCAATTAAACCTTTCCCAGATATTTCTTGCTTTTTAAGTTTACTTGGCCATTCTTCATATTTATTCAACTCTCTACATCTGAGATTTTTACCGAACCAATCCTGTTTCCAATTACTGTATATACTCAAGCATAAGCCTAGTTTTCAGCCCTTTTTTAGGCTGAAAAAGCCCCCTCGGTTGGATGGCTAAGAGTTGGATGTGGTTACCTAAGAGTTATACAAGTTATACAAGGTAGGGCCTCCGATGGATCTTGATTGGAAATGGGTTCTAAAGTGGACAGTGGTTAAGAACCTGTTAATAAGATTTAAACAAAATGTGTATAAGGTTATATGGAGATGGTATACTACACTGGTTAAACTACACCAGATAGATGGGAAGCAAAGAGAAGTGGCATGCACAAAAGGGACATATTTTCACTTATGATGGGAATGCCCTCCAGTTGAAGAGTTTTCGGAACAACATATTTATGGAAATAGGTAACATTATAGGATTAAACATCGCCCCAGATGCTAGGTTACCATTACTAATGGATGCCACAAAGTTGAATTTAGAAATGGAAAAGAAAGAATTGGTGATTATTTTAATCACAGTGGCGAGACTTATAATTGCAAGGAATTGGAAGATAGTAACCAATCTCACAGTGGAAGCATTGTATGGGGAGGTATGGAACTAGCCTTAAAGGATAAACTATCAATGGAAATGAGGGTGTTCACGGGGGAAACTAATAGATCAGATTTTGATTCATACTCATCCATTTTTTTTAAATATATATTAGAGAGTGAAAAAGAAAAACAATACAACTTTGATGGTCAGGAATTTTGGAAATGACATTTGTTTACTGGTTGACTCATACATTCATGGCAAAGGAAAGGATACTTGTTCAGGCCTTGGTGCTGGGGTTATGTCTTTGAAAAATGTTCATTGTTTCGTGTTCTGTTTATACTGTAAGCTGTTAATGTATGTAAATATTTTTTTTTAAATAAAAATTTTAAAAAATAAAAATAAATCAGGCTGGAAAAGATCTAGCTGATCACAGAAAGGCTAATTATGGTTTGCCATGACACACTCCAATATTCTGCCTGTTATTGTTGTTCATTCGTTCAGTTGTTTCCGACTCTTCATGACTTCATGGACCAGTCCACGCCAGAGCTCCCTGTCGGTCGTCACCACCCCCAGCTCCTTCAAGGTCAGTCCAGTCACTTCAAGGCTGCCATCCATCCATCTTGCCCTTGGTCGGCCCCTCTTCTTTTTTCCTTCCATTTTCCCCAGCATCATTGTCTTCTCTAAGCTTTCCTTTCTTCTCATGATGTGGCCAAAGTACTTAATCTTGGCCTCTACTATCCTTCCCTCCAATGAGCAGTCAGGCTTTATTCTGCCTAGCAAAGGTGAATTTAATGCTAAATGATCTCTATGGAAACAAATAGACTAATAAGTTGCTTCTTTCAGAAGAAGTTTCCCTAGAGCAGTGGTTCCCAGCCTTTTTTCAACTAGAAATCCTATTATAACCACAACTATATAGCAGTAGCATTGCCATCCCCTGATCTTCCCCTCCACTTATTCATTCTCTGGCTGGATCTGCACTGCTCTATATCCCATTATCCGATCTCAGATTATCTATTTATCCCAAATTATCTGGTAGTGTAGACTCATATAATCCAGTTCAAAGCAGATAATTTGGGATCAGATCCTGGGCAATGTAGTTCTAGCCTCAGTCTCATTTGAAAAGACTGCATTACACCAGCCTTAATTTACCTTCAACATAGGTTGAATTTACCTTCAAACATATTAACAGATGTGGTTGAGGGGATACGACCTGCCATCTCCATTGAAGGTCTGGCGAGAGGAAAATTCCAGCCCCTTGAACATAAAACTGGTTTTCGTAGCTTGGAATCAGTTATAAATTTAACACCTGTGTTCTTCAAAATACAGAATAGCTAATTAATGCAATGAGAACAAATAGATATCACATCTGTTAATACTTTTTACCAACATGACTTATTTATTTACAGTATCACCATTCATTAGAAATTTACTAAAACTCAAAAGGAAGGCTTGAAAACTCACAACATTATGACAGCAGAAATCATTCAACTCTGTATAAAAACATCCCCATGGGATGTGGCAAGGGGTGCAGCGGGCGATGTGGGGAAGCAGTCGCCCCCCCCCCCCCCCGCCGCTGCCGCTCATCAAGGTGATGAGGTCTATAGACAGACGCCTCAAAATATGTATCTGAGTGAGATAATTTGGATTGGAGTAGCAGTTATCAATCCAAACCTACAGTTTCTGCTCTCATGTTCTCAATATCCCCCTGCCCCACTAACCTTTTCTGCTTTCTGTTCTGGGTCTTCACCTTCTTTTTTTTCTACTTGTAGTATGCTTACATCACACCACTTTTTATAATCTAGATCCTGCCTTTGTAGCCTAACTTTTGGCTATTTTTCTAAGCCAAATTTTAACTCTGTCTCTATAATCATCACAATCATCTCCAAATATTGTGATTCCTCTGACTGACTTACCCTATGTAATATTTGTTCCTTGTGCAAACCTAGGAAAATTGACTTCTTAGACAACAACTTCCAGGATCCATAGTTAGAATATTAGATGAGTGATTCTGAGAAATCTAGCCCACAAATAATGGTTGCAAGCTCTAGCTCAGAGATAACCTTGAATTGTAAACCTCCACTGTCTAGGCTGACATTCAGCAGACAGAGTGGCATCTCCCTTGGTACACATGGAAGCATAGGTCCAGTAGTGCTGGAACTTTTTTCTGGCCCAAGACAATTTTCATACAATAATTTCCACTTATTATTTCCATTTTCTAGTCTCCACTCGTGTTCATATCCAAAAAACCACTTGGATGCCTATGAGGTTGGATCTACACTGCCATATAATCCAGTTTCAGAATGTAGATTAACTGCTTTGAGCTGAATTATATGAGCCTACACTACAATGCTATCCAGCTCAGTGCAGTTAATCAGCATTCAGAAACTGGATTATATGGAAGTGTAGATGGGGTCTCAAAGTCTGTTGACAATTGCATGACTATTGTAACTCTGTTGATGAGCTACTGTATCACCTGAAATTATTTTGAGAGGACTAACTGTACTGACTGAAGACATGCAACTTTGGAATGTACAACCATTTATGTCCCTAGTTTGCAATTAAATTAAAAGTGATGCAAGAATATTCAAATTGCACACTTATGTGTTAGTCATACACAAAATTGCTGAAGGATCATCCAAGATGTCCCACCCCTCCATCCACCTTTCAGCCAGTAAACCTCTGGAACTGAAAGTATTAGAGACTTTTGATCCAGAACTACAACAGAATAAGAATATACAAATCTTACTCTAATGAGATCATAGATATCTTGGCCATAGTTGGTGTCCGACGGAACATAAAACAATCCGTTATAAAAGATGTTGTCAGCTGTGATGCAGGGCTCTTCAGGGTCATCCTCTAGATTGAGCCCATTGAAGTAGTAACTAAACATATCAGAAGGGAGTAGACTGTAGACCTAAAGAGAGAGAAAAAATACAGAGGTCAAATATAGTCTGAACAGGTTGGTTTTTCTGGCAAGATTCATTGAGAGGAGGTTTGCTGATGCTTGTAATGCTGTGTGGCAATTTTGTCTCTCTGAGTTTTAATCCAACACTTCAACTATTAGGTCATTATGGTTGCTAAATTAAAATCTAAACATAGACAATCAATGATCAGAAATCTAAAACCTATACAAATGCCAAAGTTTGTTTGGGAATGCGCTCAGCAGGTTGGGCTTTTAGTTTAAAAGAAAGAGCCTGGCATGTTAAAAAACACTACTTTTGGGTAGGACTGAATTTTCAGCCTGACTGCATCTCCAAAATGAGCCATGGAGCTGGAATGAGCCCTGAAACTAAGCATACAGATAAAAAACCATGACTTTGGCTAAATGGTCTACTAAGTCCCAGCAGTGTTTCCATTCTAACCTACTTATAGCACTGGTCAAGAGAGATGGAATTTATTTCAAGCATCAGTATTTTATTGAAATTCAGAGTTACTCTGACAATAAAAAGGTGTGTATAAGCAATATCTAATGCATGTGTGGTAATTCTTATCTGGAGTCAATGTGATTAGCGTAGCATGGATCCAGACCTTGTTTGTTGTTTAATCAATGTTTTCAGGGCACTGTATGTAAATATAAATTCTAGTTGGTGGCTCTGGGCAAATAATATTGCAGTTTATTTGTTTATTTACGACATTTATATGCTGCCCTTTTCACCCCGAAGGGGACTCAGAGTGGCTTACAAGATATACATATACATACATTATATTATATTATTAGCATAGTATGATATCAGTATTAAATATTACTATATTGTACTATACCATTATATTGTAATATTAATTAGTAGCTAACACATTATTCGAAAGCCCATTGGAACATCCAAGTATTCAGGTCTTTCCAGAAGGTGGACAGGGTGGGGGCTATTCCAATCTATTCCAATCTCCTTGGAGAGAGAACTCCAGCGCCGGGGGGGGGCACCACTGAGAAGGCCCCCTCTCCCACCCCCACCAACCACTGCCTGTGATGGAGGCGGGTGTGAGAGAAGGGTTACAGTATTTCTAACACAACACAAATGATAGAGCTCAACAAATAATACAGACTACGGGAATTCTCCCCAGAGAATTATAAACTGCTGATGACGCAGGATATAGTCCACTGGGAAATGCAAGAAAACATAAATGAATAAGGATATAAGGATTTATTCGAATAATATAAATGGATTGAATTCCCCGAACAAAAGGAGATGTTTCTTCAACTACTTAAGACGAAAGAATTATGAGATAGCAGCAGTGCAAGAAACTCATATAAAAAGCAAACATGTGAAACATTTAGAAAACGAAAAATTGGGAAAATGCTATTATGCTTCAGCAGAAAACAAGAAGAAAGGGGTCGCGTTATACATCAAACCCTGGCTGCACCCTATGCAGAGCTTTAAAGACGAAGAAGGTCGTTTTATTGGTGTTACAATTGAAATAAAGAACCAAAAGATTTTAATTTGCAATATTTACTGTCCCAATGGTTCGAAGCAAAAATTTCTGAATGAACTAAAAAGAAATATTGATAATCAAAAATTTGACGACCTCTTAATAATGGGAGATTTTAATGGGGTCATTGACCCAAAACTAGATAAATCGCCAAAGGATAAAAATGAAATCCCAAATAAAAACAAATATAATTCTAGTCGGTTGCCCAAAAGATTCATAGCACAACTGGAAAATTGGTATCTAAAGGATACATGGCGTCACCATAAAGGGAATGATAGAGATTATACCTTCTTTTCCGGAAGGCATAAATCATGGTCTAGAATTGACATGGCCTGGGCTACTAAATCAATCTTATTAAGGATAAATAAAATAAAGATCTTAACCAGAACATTTTCAGACCATGGCGCGCTAGAATTAACAATAAAAGGAGATAACTTTAAATATAGGTGGCGCCTGAAAGATAATCTGCTAAGGAAAGAAGTAGATATTGAAAATAACAGGAAATTACTGCAGGAATATTTAAATTTAAATAGCGGAGCAGAGACGACAAAAGAGACGCAATGGGATGCAATGAAGGCAGTAATGAGGGGTTACTTTATTAAGCAAGAGACTAGAAATAAGAAAGAGAGAGAGAGAGAAATTAAAAAAATAACAGAGGCACTTCAAGAAGAAGAAAAACTCCTAAAAAGGAACCCAAAGAAGAAGGCGGCCAATTTCAGGATTAAAACCCTAAGACAACAATTAGAGATACTACAATTAGATAAAATAGAAAAACAAATGAAATATGTGAGGGCAAATTTCTATCAAAATGCTAATAAAGCCGGAAAATGGCTTGCAAACAAACTCAAGAAGAAAAAACATAGACAAATCATTGATAAGATCAAAGTAGGAGAGAAAATATATACAGAAGGGGGAAGCATTATAAGACAATTCGTCAATTTTTATAACAACCTATACCAAAAACCAAATATAGAAGAAGAAGAAATTACAAAATATTTAGGGAATCTAAAATTGTCAAAACTTACAGAAGAACAAAGAACATTATTAAACGAATCGGTAACAACAGCAGAAATAGATTTAGCAATCTTAAAAATAAAAAAAAACAAAGCCCCTGGACCAGACGGGTTCACTGCAACCTTTTACAAAATATTTAAGAATGAATTGAGTCCACTATTTCAAGAAATCATAAATAATATCTTAAATCACAAAACGTACCCCAATACATGGCAGAAAGCAAATATAACCCTTATCCAAAAGGAGGGCACGGATCCGGAAGATATAAAAAATTACCGCCCGATATCGCTACTAAACACAGATTATAAAATATTTACATTAATTATGGCGGAGAGACTAAAGAAATTTTTGAAGGTCTGGGCAGCGGATGAACAGGTGGGCTTCTTACCACAAAGGCAAATTAAGGATAATACAAGGATGTTAATAAACACGATAGAGTACTATGAAAAACATAATGAAAAACAAGTAGCCTTATTATTTATCGACGCAGAAAAAGCGTTTGATAAAGTAAATTGGACTTATCTCAAACTATTATTACAAGAAATTGATATTGGCTATAAATTTCAAAATGCAGTCAATGCTATATATAATACACAAAACGCAAAATTAATAATAAATGGACAGGAGACAGATCCCCAAATCAATATTTCGCAAGGAACAAGGCAGGGATGCCCACTCTCTCCCCTACTTTTTATTTTAGTATTAGACACCCTGATCAGAGATATAAATTCGGACCCCAAATTACAGGGCATGAAAATAGCAAAGCAACACTACAAAATAAGGGCATATGCGGACGACGTGGTCTGCATAGTGGAGGATCCTCTAAAAAGTATCAGGGACTGGCTACAAAAAATTGAAAATTATGGGAGATTGGCAGGATTCAAATTGAATATACAAAAAACAAAATTACTAGTTAAAAATATAGACAAAAAATCTAAAGAAACACTCCAAGAAGTATCAGGAATAAAAATTGAAAATAAAATAAAATATCTAGGGATATATTTATCACAAAGTAACATCAACCTAATAAAACACAACTACATCCCAGTATGGAAAAAAATTCAAGAGGACTTAGACAAATGGAAACATCAAAACTTTTCGCTTTTAGGAAGAATAAATATAATTAAAATGTCAATATTACCCCGACTACTTTTTCTCTTTCAGACACTACCCATTATAAGAAACGACCATTTATTTAAAAAATGGAATAAAGAAATTTCGAAATTCATTTGGAAAAATAAAAAGCCCAGGATTAGTTTCAAAATATTAACAGACGAAAAGAGGAGAGGAGGTTTGGGGCTTCCAAATCTAAAACTATATTATGAGGCTTGTAACCTGGCTGCGATCAAGGATTGGGCAACCCTAAAAAATGAGAGTCTATTAACGGTGGAGGGCCACGATTTCAGGACAGGGTGGCACGGTTACCTCTGGTATAATAAAAGAAAAATAGAAAAGAACTTTAATAGCCACTTTATCAGGACCGCACTCATCAAGACCTGGGAAAAATACAAAGCCAGATGGTATACCAAGACGCCAACGTGGATATCACCAATTGAGGCGAGACACAAAAGAGATATGGGCAAGAATTATTGGCTAACCTACAACCAAATTTTAAACTTTACAAAAGGGCAGGAACCAAAGCTAAAGTCACTAGAAGAACTTAAAACAGTAAATGAGAATATTACTTGGCTCCAATATTTTCAAATAAAACAAGGATTTAAAGAAGATGAGAAAACTGGCTTTAGTCAAGGAAAAGGAACATGGGATTTAATATTAGAAAAGGAGAAAAAATTAATAAAAATAATTTACCAACAGCTGTTAAAATGGTCAACGGAAGACGAACAGGTGAAAAATTGCCAAATTCAATGGGCAAGAGATTTAGGCCATAGTATATTAACAAACCAATGGGAGAATATTTGGAATAATAAGATAAAATATGTAGTAGCAAGTGATATAAAGGAAAATTGGTATAAAATGTACTATAGATGGTACTTTACGCCAGAGAAATTAGCAAAATTTAATAAAGGAATCTCAAATACCTGTTGGAAATGTGGTAAGGAAAAAGGAACCTTCATCCACGTATGGTGGGAATGTAAAAAGGTTAGGAATTATTGGAAAGAGATTCATAATATCACAGAAAAAATATTAAAGAAAAAATTTACTAGATCCCCGGATATCTATTTATTAGGGCTAATAAACTCAGACTTTAATAAAAATCAAGAGAGAGTTTTATTTTTACTTAGTACAGCCGCAAGAATGGTACTAGCAAAAGAATGGAAATCAGAAGTAATCCCCAACACAGAGACATGGATGACGAAAGTGATAGAGATAGTCAAAATGGACTCTTTATCACAGAAACTAGAAAACACAAAAAAGAAGACGAACTGGTCAGGATTGCAAGACTACTGCAAAGGAAAAAATATACCACTGATGATAGACCTGTCCAACGTTTAAACATTGATCATTTAAGAAGAGACCTCAGAGAAACAGAAGATACCGAAGAAGGGGAAAATTTGAAGATCAGAGAAATTTGGGAAGTCGACGTTTTTAGAAACCCCATCCCATCCCTATTTCTCCTACCCAACCCTAACACAACCCCTCACAACGCTCCCAACACTACCCTTACCCCCTCCCCTCTTTCCCCCCACCACAACCCCCCCCATCCTTACCCCAGTCCCTACCCTCAACCCTCTTACTACTTTTTTTTTACCTGCAATGTAAAATTTTTTTGATAAATAAATAAATAAATAAATAAAACAAATAATACAGCCTATGGAGTTTACTAGGTTCACTGAAACAGATCAGCATAGAACTGAATTTTAATTCTTATTTTATGCAACATTACTACCCTAGAATTACATATGACTTTTGAAAACCATCCTCTTTACTATAGCTTCTTGGTCAACCCTTTGGCATATAACTACCGTATATACTTATGTATAATTTAACCTCATGTATAAGACAAAGCAAAAAAAAAAAAAGATTTTGATATGACCCATGAATAAGCCAGGGCTCATTCTGCAGAGTGGATTGTACCAATGTCACCTGCCTCTGGCTATTATTATCATTTTCCCATCCATTCAAAGAGGTCAGAAGTAGAGCCCCGGAAAAGACAACAGAGGAGCTCAGTATTTCTTTTAGGTTTTCCCTGTTGGAACTCAACCATTTCTGCACAAGGTCGTAGTCCTCATCAAGGACTTAGGCAGATGAGTTAATTGGCAGGGAAAAGCCCTTCCCCAATGGCTTTTTTTGTCTGTCTGTCTTTCTTTCTCTCCTCCCATCACCTTGCTGGTTAGACTGATATTTCTCAGGAACATGCTGCTTTCTCTGAGCACATGGCAAGCTCCTGGCTCTTCATTTTTTGTTCTTCTCCTGTGAGTGTAGAGAGATTCATGTCTGCTATGAATTAGGTAATTAAATAGCTATGCTTTGTTAACATTCCTATCTAGAAATTGAGTTCTTTGAATAAAGTGTGTGTGGTTTTTTTTTTTTCACTTTTAAGCTTGACTCTTCTCCTGAATTGCATAAGCTCAGTCGCTCTACTGCTGACATTAGAAGCCTCTGCTTTGCTGAACTGCTGCCAATGCTGTCGTTGCTGCTTTACCCTTTGAGTGCTTTTTTTCTTTTTGGAAATTACTGCCCAGCACTCCATGGGTAGACTAAATGCTTAACTTTCACCATGCTGCTCAAGGAAGGGGATGGTTCCTTACCTACAAGTTAAGGTACTTTACTCATGCTGACCCATAGGTAAATCGCCTCAATTTGGGGAGTTGATGTTTTGAATCAAATATCTCTAACTTATAAATGAGTATATCAGGTGCTTGTGAGAATACAAAGCAAGTAAATAACCAGACTGAGCTGAGCACTATACAGAAGTTCCTTTTCTAGAGCTAATGACATGCTTGGTCTGGTGGATGAGGCTTGACTCCTTCATGGGGTGGAAGATGAATAGGGAAGTCACTCCTGGAAAAGCAGCTCCATTGTTTTGTTAATCACACTGAGTGCAGAACAAAGATTAATATGCATCAAAAGGTTACCCACTTACACTTTCTGCTGATAATTCTCGCTCTGGTCTCAAGAGGAGGACACTCTGGTCCACGGCACGCAGGGCACAGTAGGAGTTGGCGGCAGCTTCAATATGGAGGCTGACGTTTGAAGCTGGGAGGGCTTGTTTCTTAGAGAACTCAAGCTTGACCTAGAAGTGAGCAGGAAACACTAAAACGACTAATCTTGTTTTGCTTTAGAATTCCAACAGATTTCTGGATGACGCAAACACACACATTTCTCTCTATTTCAGACTTTCCGAATGACAGCATAGCAAAGTGTCCACCCATTTTTGATCCCAGATTCTACAGTAATGTCTGATGTTCAAATTCCTCCAGGCTAAAGGGCCACAAAGTTCATGTTTCCTTTTACACTTCGGATTTTTTTATATAGTTAACCCTTCACATTTGTGAGATTAAATTTTGCGGATTTGATTATTCACTGATTTGATTAAAATGCTCTCTCTAGAAATCTCTAGACCTTCCAGTCCAATTTTATGGTTGGCTTCCATCAGATGTGGCCCTACACTTCATTTATCTGCCTACAATAAGTTTGTAATATAAGTGGAGCTCAGAGAGAGTAACTATCCAAAATCACCTAGTAAATTACATCACGGAGTGGGGGCTTGAATCTACACTACACTATTAATGTATTTCAACACCACTTTAACTGTCATGACCCAATATTGTGGAATCATGGGAGTTGTAGTTTTACAAGATCTTTAGCCCTCATGACCAAAGAGGGCAGGTGCTCCACCAAACCACAATTCTCATGACTCAATGGCCTTGAGCCATGGTGATGTCAAACCTCATTAATTCTCCAGTGTAGATGCACTTTCAGTCCAACATCTTTCTACCTAATACCTCATTCCATTCCTACAACTGCTATTTCCATAGTAAAAACCTGTGCAATTAATTTCACATTTAACTCCCCTTTTGTGCTGCTTTTCTTGTTATCTTACCTTATTTTTAAAGCACTTCTCTATCTGGAATCTGGCAATGTCAGCCACAACTTCCTTTTCAGGGTGCAGGCTGTAGACTACCAGTGTGGCAACTGGGGCCAAGTTTGGATCAACAGCAAGCCGGATGTTGAAGGATCCCACGGAAGCTGAAGTTACAGAAAACATTGAGAGAAAAGCAGGCAGGAGCCTTCCAAAAGGCAAGACCGATAGCAGGGTTTCCCACAGCCTATTCACATCTTGAACTACATTTCTGTGTGGTCATTAAGCAAGATATATTCATATAATTCATATACCATAAGCATTTGCAGAGACCACGAGAGCCATCTAGTCCCACTTTTTGCCATCCTGACAGATGGCCATCCAGCCTCTGTTATAAAACCTGTAGAGAAGGAGACTCCACTGTCAAAGATATCCTATAGGGCAATGGTTCTCAACCTGGGGTCCCCAGATGTTTTTGGCCTACAACTCCCAGCAATCCCAGCCAGTTTACCAGCTGTTAGGATTTCTGGGAGTTGAAGGCCAAAAACATCTGGGGACCCCAGGTTGAGAACTACTGCTATAGGGGAAAGAAGGTTAGTTCACAGTGGCTGTAGTCTTATAAGCAACTTGTCAACAGAGACCACTATGCAAGGCTATGGAGGAAAGAAGTTGAGTTTTTGAGAGATCATGCTCACGAAAAATCTATATCTTAAGGCCACACACTAAGCAATGTCCTATAGAAATCCCACTGATTTCCTAGGAGCTTACATCCAGCTTTGTGAGTATAGGATCAATGTCCAAATTCCAGTGCAGCATTATTTACTCACCAGTACGGAAGGAGACAGTGTGTTCCCCATAATGGACAATCTTATTCTTCACAAGTACCTATGAACACCAAGAGAGAAAACAAGAGCAGTGAGGAAAATCATCAGTAGTACACTAAGAGGTTCTATTCATCAAATTATTTCATGGGAGAATGTCATATAATGAATGCTCAGTACTGGAAGCTTTTAAGATAGCCAGCATCTAAGGGTTTGGGTTTTTTTTTGCTCTGGTTCTGTTTATAAAAAATAAAAGAAAATAATGACTATGTGTTTGCACACATACAGAATCCTGAAGTATTTAACTCAAAGTAGTTGCAGTCTGTTCTCATATTATTACAAAATTCAAGTACTGCTGTCTTTGACGATCTTGAAATGTATTACGTTATTGAACAAGCTCATTCCATTGCTTTAAACTATTAACGGGCATGTGTCAATTATAATCTTGGTGGAAGGCTGTGTGTCAAATTCATTGAAGGAACTGCACATTGTGAAAACCCCACATTTTTCTACCCAAGAATGAATTCTAGTTTTACTAGGTTCCTTGGGTCTTCTTTTAGACAACAGAACATGTTGTTGTTTATTCATTCAGTCGCTTCCGACTCTTCATGACTTCATGGACCAGCCCACTCCAGAGCTCCCTGTTGGCCATCACCACCCCCAGCTCCTTCAGAGTCAAGCCAGTCACTTCAAGGATACCATCCATCCACCTTGCCCTTGGTCGGCCCCTCGTTCTTCTTCCATTTCCCCCAGTATCATTGTCTTCTCTAAACTTTCCTTTCTTCTCATGATGTGGCCAATGTACCAATTTTGCTTTTGGAAGCTAGATGGTTCTCCCTTGAGCTTTCTGCCAAGTGTTCCATGTTGGGGATTTGCTACTTACCAAATAGAAGAAGGTTGCTGTGGTCCGTGGCTTTAGGTTTTTAGAGTTGCTCTTTATGTTGTTGAAGACATAGGACACTTTGATTTCTCTGGTCTGGCCACAAGAGAGGTCTTTTGATGCCTGATGTATTTTCACAAAACTGCCTGTCCTTGAATAGAAGCGCTGGACTGAATAATAGGCTTCTGGATAGTTCGGCAATATCCAGCCATCACTGTTGCAATTTTCATTTGGTTTATATATTAGCTGTAGACACAGAAGAGAAGATGTATATATGCATTTTGCAATGCCCTGTACAAATCAGTGCAAACTCACATTATTTCTATGAAAGAAATCAGACAAATCTGAACCAATAAGCAATAGAATGTCACAACCTTTGCATTGCGATCTGTAAACAGAATTGTTCTTAAATAGTTTAATTCTGACTGGAATCGTATACAGATTGAGCACCCCCTATATAGAATTTTGAATTTTGAATCTGAAATAATTAAAAATTTAAAAAGTATCCACATGGACTGCTGAGATAGGGACACTTTTGCTTTCTCTGATATTTCATGTACACAAACTTTATTTTATGCACAAACTTATTCAAGTATTGTACATACAATTACTTTCAGCCTACATGTAGAAGGTCTGTATGAAAAATTAATGAATTTTGCATTTAGGCTTATTTATTTGCCTAACCCCACTGTTCGTCCCTTATGAGCTCCTCCCTAAAAATACAGTTTCCCACTACTGTCTCATCGAGGGTTTTATCATTTTTATTCTGTGCATTTGGTCCGCCCATTGTGTTCTATCTTTTCATTATGTTATTTTGTAACTGTTTATTTTATTTTGTTACTTCATGCATCTTATTTTGATGTAATTTTTGTTCCTTTGTATTTTATTTTGCTGTATTGTATTTTTGGGCTTGGCCTCATGTTGGCCGCCCCCAATCCCCTCTGGGGAGATGGTGGCAGGGTATAAATAAATATTATTATTATTATTATTATTATTATTATTATTATTATTGGTATTTGCATACCGCCCTTCTTAACCCTGAAAGGGACTTAGGGCGGTTCACCCCGAAGGGAGTTCAGGGCAGACCCAAGCCCATCTTGGAGATGGGCTTGGGTCCCATCTCCAAGATATTTCATTATGCATATTTGGAATTACAAATTCCAAAAAATCCAAAATATGGAACACTTCTCCCACATGGATTTTGGATAAGAGATACTCAATCTGTACATAATATCCCTGAGAGTAAATCCCACTGAGGAAAGGACAAAAAAGTAAATCTTGACCACTTTATTTTTTATTTTTGTAAAAATGAATATCTTCAGTTTGTTTTCCTTGACACTGCTAATTGAATTGTGTGCACGTCTTTTACTTACATAAATGTTAATGGTAATTGGAGAAATCTGATAAAATAGAGGGTCCTTCACAATCCTGCACTATAATCAATGCAGTTTAGTATAAATGCACAGAAATGTGCTGTAAAATATTTCTGGAATATAGTTCTAGTTCCTGCTATCAGTCTAGCTTACATATTATACAGGGTATGCAAAAAAAAAAAAAAAGAAAAGAAAAGAAAAAAGAAAAAAGAAAAGGTATACACCCTTTAATAACTCATAGTAGATAATGTTAATTATTTGAAAGTTGGAAAATACATTTATATTGAATAATAAATGTTGTAATAATAATTTAATCAGTTACACATTCCATCTTAAATTACAGTTTTATGTAAGATGTTCAGATTGTGAACCCTATGAAGCAATGTTCTGCTTAAACTGTTGAAGCACAAAGTTTCAAGCCTCACTTAATATTTCACTTATAATTTCATGCCACTTCTCTGCTATTGTTCTCTGTTATGTTTTGAAAAATATCCAAAAATAAAAATAGGGGTTGCGGTAGCATAGCAGGTCAAACCACTGAGCTGCAGAACTTGCTGACTGGAAGGTTGGCGGTTCAAATCCAGGGAGCGGGATGAGTTCCTGCTCTTAGCCCCAGCTTCTGCCAACCTAGCAGTTCGAAAACATGCAAATGTGAGTAGATCAATAGGTACCATTTTGGCGGGAAGGTAACAGCACTCCATGCATTCATGCTAACCACATGACCTAGGAGACGTCTATGGACAGCACCAGCTCTTTGTCTTAGAAATGGAGATGAGCACCACCCTCCAGAGTCTCACTCAACTAGACTCAATGTCAAGGGGAAACTTTTACCTTTACTACAAAAAATAAGTCAAGAATTATAAGATGTTAAGAGTATATACATTTTGGGGACACTCTTATTTGACTATATTTTTAAAGCCCCAATATCTTCCTAAGGAAAAAAGGACTCTTGGGAGAGAGATATCTGGAATATAAAAATATTCAGGGAAGAAGAAATGTTAAATTTTTTTAAAGGGCATCTAGTACAACTTCTGCCTTGTAGGAATACACAAATAAAGCATTTTTGAGATACAATTATCCAATCTCTTATATTACAGTGGAGCAAATCAAACCTTTTCTCAGTTTTCATGAAATTAACCATTCCTCGTATTAATTTAATTTGTTTTTCTGTTTTGCACTAATTTAAAATAAAATATGTAATTTGAAATTCTTCCTTTTTTATTTGTTATAGTTTTCAATAATGCAAAGTTTTGCAAGAAGGATCAGGTTGGACTCAATTGCAAACATGCACCATCACTGGAATGCTATTACAGTCTTAAAAGTGCAGTTTTGAAATCATGGGAAAGGACCTGCTCCGCTGACACTCAGGATTGGAGCAGCCAGGTTTTCTTTCTACCTTGACTCTATTGACAACTTACTCTGAGAGAGAAATCAGGGCTCAAGATGTCCGAGGTTTCAATGCAAAACTGAGCTGTGCCACTTGCACTGGTGCTGTAATTGCCCACATTCTTGTCACTGAGGAGTAGTTGGACACTCTCATTTTCAATAGGTGAGTCATTTACATCAAGCAGTTTGATCTGAAATTAAAAGAAAACCCTGGACACTTTCAGAAGCCGTTTTTTTATTGAGCAGAACTTTATCATTAGATATCCCATGATATTTCCTTTGCTTGCTAGCAACACTTTTGTCTTCCCAGAAGTTCCTCAGATGTTTAACACATAATGGAAACTCCAAATTAATTTAAATATTTATACAGTACATCTCAAATGCTCAAAGTAGTCCACGTGCTTCATGTTAGCTATCCTTACAATAAAGATTCATATTATTATCCACATATTGCAAGAGGAAAATTAGGTAGAAAAATATACACGGTTTTCCAAAGCACTACATTAGAATGTAGTCATGATGGGATTTGATCTAGCTTACATTGCTAGCCACTGTGTTACAATGAGCTCCTTCAGATTGAACAAATATGTATTTCTTTCTGTGGATCTCTCTTTTTTAAATCTCCAAGGGCTATTCATATTATCCTGAATTACCGTATTTACAAACACTACCTGGCACCACATACCACAAAATTCCCATCTTTGAGTGTATCTCTTCTTAATTTCAAGACATACCAGCACATTAAAATGCCTTTCTTCCTTGTTTTTAAATACAGCCAGCCTTGCAAGTCCAAATGTTTGGGATTTGATTATTCACAGATTTTATTGATATGTCATCTCTAAGAATCTATAGGTCCTCCAGCAGGACTCTGTGGTCAACACCACTCTGGAGAACTTAGAAATTCCTGGAGAAAACAGTTTTCTAGACATTTGTAAATCTTCCAGTGAGATACAATAGTCAATATTCAGCAGAAGCTGACCACAAAATCACACTGAAGGATCTAGAGTTGCCTACAGAAGTATTCCTTCAGTTAAAAGTCCCTCTTCCTGAGTCCCTCTTCGGAGGTTGAGATAGGACGGGATATAAAAGCCTGAAATAAAAAAATAAAAAAAATAAAACAGGTTTTTTAATTTATGTTTTCTCCACGTTTGTGGGGAACCTGTAACCCTAACCATAGCAAACATGTAGGACCTACTATTGCATACTTTTGAGAGTTTAATTGCATCAGGGATTGGTAAAATGACATTGTTGCACTATAGCACTGTAACCCTAAAAGCAGGAGGCTGCTTCATCAAAACTAAACCTTGGTTTTAAAAAGACCACCATTTGAAAGAGGTCAAGTGCAGATTGAAGGAATTGCTAGACACAGGCTATAAAAAGAAGTGAAGGTGGCAACAACTAACAAAACCCAAAGTCCTTTATCACGAGAAGTCATGCTTTTAAAGTTCTATCTGGAAGGGCCCAGACTTTATCAAATTTACTTCAGATATGATGGGGCATATAAAAGAGATCGGGAAAATGTGCCAGTCTTCTAGAAACAAGTTTGGTTCTCGTGTGAAGTACTGCCTCCATCTCTATTTTGTTTCAAGCTTCCTCTTAGCAGTCCAAAAAAAAAGAAAAGTGAAATGTATTGGCATGCATTTCAATACAAGCATTTCAAACAAAATATACTTGGCTTCTTATTTTACCTGTCCACAATATGAAAGTCCCCTTCTATAGTATTGGTCCATATTTTCAAAACTCACAGATGCCAGTGTTCGAGAAATTGAAATGGTGGCTGACCTATCAATCTGTATTCCTGTGGCAAAATCCACCAACATAAATAGGAATTAGTCTTACATTTAATATAATTTTAAATCCATTAAACATATGAAATTAGAGATCTATCTTTAATTAGTTAGTGAGTTAGTTATAACCCCTTGTGTTATAGTGTGCAGATAATGATAATAGGATGAGAAAAGGGATAAAAATCTGCAATCAAAGAGGAAAAGCCAAGCTATGACCACACTGAATCTCAAAATCAGTCACTTCACGAGGCCTTTAAAGCCCTAAACAGTTCCTGCCCAAGCTACCTATCCAACCGCATCTCTGCCTATGAACCCACCAGGACTTTGAGATCTTCCGAGGAGGCCCTGCTTTCGATCCCGCCTGCTTCTCAAGCACAGCTGGCGGGGACGAGAGATAGGGCCTTCTCGGTGGTGGCTCCTCGGCTGTGGAACGCCCTTCCTATGGACATTAGACTAGCACCATCTCTAATGGTATTCCGCAAAAAAGTGAAGACCTGGCTGTTTGAGCAGGCGTTTGAATAATTAGTGCAATGGCTGGTTAATGAACACTGGAATGGAACAATGGATGACGAATCTGGATCATGTTTTTGATGATGAGACGACAGTGAATGGTTATTGTAGTAATTGTTTATTAATTGTGTAATGTGTTAGGCTGTTAATTGTTTTTATACTGTAGCACTGAATTTTTGCTGTTCTTATTTGTTGTGAACCGCTGTGAGTCGCCTTCGGGCTGAGAACAGCGGTATATAAGTAAGGTAAATAATAAATAAATAAATAAATAAATGTCGTCCCTTATTATTTTATTATTATTATTTACTACCTGCCTTTCTCCTGTGGGGACTCAAGGCAGCTAACAATCCCACACTTAGTCAAGTTTTAAAAACACAATACAAAAGTTAAAAAAGCAATTAAATAGTAACCATGTGATAAAAAACTAGATTAAACTACAATAAATACACTTAAATAGGCTTTAAAACTCACAGTCCTGCTCCTCAACCCCACCCAACCTCCCCAAAGCCAACCCATTATCCTTCCCCAGATGCCTGCTGCTAGAAAGTCTTCTATCTGGGAGCAGCCACTGAAAAACCATCTCCAGTGTTCCTACCAACCACGCCTGAGCGGGTGGTGGGACGGAGAGAAGGCCCTTCCCAATAGATTTTAGATGTCTCCCAGTTTCACATCTTCCCAGTCCCCTCCTTCTTGATTAAGCCTAAGGGTTTACCTGTTCCTTTCTCAGTGATTGTGGCTTTGACATCAAGGTTCATCCAATATCCCGAACGATTAAGCTCAAAGGTCTTTGAGTTGAAGATGTGGGAAAAGCAGCCATCTTTACCCAACTGATAGAAAAATAGTGAACAAATCCAATGTGAGCAGAAATAAAATGTTGTATGCCTACTGCTTGGATCCAATCCCTATTATTTTAAACTCAATTGTCTTCTCCAAAGGAGAGTTCTGGTTGGAATAGGATAGCTTGTTTGTTTGTTTGTTTACATACTTACTTTCCCAAGATACTCAAGTATAAATCTAGAAATTCTAGTCAAAAAATCAAGCCCAAAATTCTGGGCCAAAGAATCCATGAGTAAATGTTGTACCTAGGACCTCATTCCACAGATTCTGGGCTCCATTTGCATGCGCTTCAGAAATGGAACCCAACAGAAGTCCCAAAGAGGCCATCATATCATGTAAGGACACGTCTGGTGGGACTCTGTGGGGCTCCGTATCTGCAGCACATAGGTGCTACCCAACTCCAAATGGGGCAAAGTGGAGGAAAGACAGACCATGTCAGGGAAAGAACATGGGATGGCTGGCCATCCCAGAAGATGGATCTCGATGAGAGGGAATAGAATAAGACAATTCCCTCAGTTTTCCTTCTGTTCATGCAGAGGTGACCCTAGGTAATTTTCAATGGTAAGCAAACAGTATTTTGCCCCCCCCCCCCAACCAATCACTGATATATATTTTCTGTTCATCATGGGAGTTCTGTGTGTCATATTTGGTTCAATTCCATCACTGGTGGAGTTCAGAATGCTCTTTGATTGTAGGTGAACTATACATCCCAGTAACTACCACTCGCATATGTCAAGGTCTATTTTCCCCCAAGAGCATCTCAAGAGTGCCCCTGGGCAAAATAAACTATACTGCAAATGCTTACAGACCCTCTCTACTGTCTTTGCCATGGCTCTGCTTCTGGCTTTTAAAGATGCCTGGGTGACCGAGGTGGCTCGAGGCATCTAGTCCTCTGTGCTCTCTGTGAAATGACTCTCAACCTACGAGTCATACCAAAATCCATAATTTTGGTTCTAAAACCTGCTATTGACTTATACATGCATATAAGGTAAAGGTAGTCCCCTGACATTAAGTCCAGTCATGTCTGACTCTGGGGTGTGGTGCTCATCTCCATTTCTAAGCCGAAGAGCCAGCGTTGTCCATAGACATCTCCAAGGTCATGTGGCCGGCATGACTGCATGGAGCGCCATTACCTTCCCGCCGGAGCGGTACCTATTGATCTACTCACATTTGCCTGTTTTCG
This sequence comes from Anolis sagrei, assembly GCF_037176765.1. Lineage (NCBI taxonomy): Eukaryota > Metazoa > Chordata > Lepidosauria > Squamata > Anolidae > Anolis > Anolis sagrei. The sequence goes on along the minus strand of NC_090022.1, from coordinate 168,294,928 downwards.
AACTGCTAGGTTGGCAGAAGCTAGGGCTGACAGCGGAAGCTCACGCCGCTCCCCGGAATCGAACCTGAGACCTTTCGATCAACAAGCTCAGCAACTCAGTGCTCACTGCGCCACCGGGGGCTCCCGTACATGCATATACATTTTCCTTATATGCTATTTATTTCTGTGCCATTGTTGGGCAATTGAAAATACATGCATATACACAGCACTTTATTTTCAATTGCCCAACAATGGCACAGAAATAAATAGCATATAAGGAAAACAAGATAAAATCACCAGTAAAATAAAAAGAGCACATAGTAAAAATCAAGTTGAAAGCAAAGACCTAAAACAATAAGATGACTGCTAAAATGGGAAGGAAAATAAATATCAAATATTCAGCCAAGATTTAATTCTTTATTGAATAATAAACAAGCATATCCATCTCATTCATATGCAAAGTAAATGTATATGTATACCAAATAATTTCTTTATAATTTATTATCAGTGAATGTTTGATTTGTATACCAATTTTATATACCTATATACCTGGGGCTGCATAAAAGTGTATTGGGAGAAAATGGTCCACGAGAGGAAAAAGTTTGAGAAGCTGTGTTCTATACCTCCGTTTCAATCTCTTAAATAAGAAAAAGTATATTGCTGGACTATGCTCAGTGGCAGCATGGAGGAAATGACAGGAAAAAGGCCTGTCATATTTACTTGAGGCATATCATGTATGCATGCCTGCCAATTATTCATTTATATACTTTCTCATATATGTATACAGATAGGCATATGCAGGCCCATAGCCATTTCATTTCGGGGGGCGGGGGGGGGGGGGCTGAATTTTTTCGGGGGGGGGGGCTCAGGGGGGGCTGAGTTTCGGGGGGGGCTGAGTCTGAGTGAAAGAGGGTCTAGCCTAGCAAACCTTTTGTATCATTACCCCAATACCCCCATGCATATGGGATATATTGAGTATGATGATCAGATCATGATATGAATAAACATAACAGCTTAAATAATGCACCAGTAAGGCCTTTTCGCGAACCACCATCAGAATTTCGGCGGGGGGGGGGGGGCTGAAGCCCCTCGAGCCCCTCCCCCCCTGGCTACATGCCTGGGCATACATATACTGGATAATGGATGTTGCCATGCTTTGAACATGCTGATATTCCTTGTTTGAATAGCTAAGAATGATTAATTAGGCCTGGGAGATTTATTATGTAGCTGGTGCATTGCTAGTATAATCTCAATATCACTGTAATAAGAAAATAGGCTGAAAAATAGGCTAATGAAACATTATTCTAAATGTGCATAAATGTGGTGAAAACCCATGTGTTATTTGAATTACGTTACCTATAAATATACTGTTCGGTTACTATTCGTCAGATCTGACTACATCCATTGTAATTCTGCTGTCTAAAATAAAGTTTGAGAGCATCGTTTTCTGAACTGAGTCGTGACCTTATCACACCCTATACGGCTCCGGCCCAGTGTATCTGTCCGAACGGATCTCCCTCTATGTCCCACCCCGGAGCCTAAGATCTTCTGGGGAGGTCCTGCTCTCGACCCCGCCTCTATCACAGGTGAGATTGGCGGGGACGGGGAGCAGGGCCTTCTCGGTGGTGGCCCCCCGCCTATGGAATTCTCTGCCCGGGGAAATCAGATCTGCAACCACGCTCCTTTCTTTCAGGAAAAAACTAAAAACATGGATCTGGGACCAGGCATTTGGACAAGTGAGTAAATAAAGAAGAACTCCATTGATGGCTAGGAAATTGACTAACGGATTGGTCAAGTGGAACTCTGGAAACGAAACGCTGATATAAGAATGACTTTTATATGATGTTTTTATATGATGTTTATACAATGTCCTAGGTACCAGTTGTTGATGTTTTATTGTGATAATCGTTTTAATTACATTTTGTATATTGTTTTTATATTTTTGTATACTATGTATTATTATGTATAGGCATCGAATTCTGCCTTCTTTGTAAGCCGCCCTGAGTCCCCCTCCGGGGGTTGAGAAGGGCGGGGTAAAAGTACCAGTAATAAATAAATAAATAATAAATGTGTCATGATAAAATATGATATATGGCTTGAATGAAACTGAATGAAAGGAATGAATTAATGAAAGCTAATAATTTTGAAGACACCATTCAAAAATATTAAAGCCTGTAATGACTAACTGCCTGCTTGCTGAACTGTAATTCAAAGTTGCTGAACTGCTGACATTGATAAGAACTGTGTCAAATTATTAACTGTTGAACGTTTGGGGAAAAACAACTTGCTTACATTAGTCAAAGACAATGGCTCTTTTAAGTTAAGGAAATGTTTACAAGATTCCTTATGTTAAGGAAGTCAACACAGAGCTGCTTGCATTTATCAATACCAGTTAAGAAGAGTCAACATCTGTGGGAAAAACTGAGATGGAATCAACATCAAAAATTGTGGCAGACTGGAGGAGTCTGGTCTACCCTCCATGCTCTATGGAGAGGTGTTGTATGTACTTTGGGAGTAATATCTGTAATAGAATGTAGTTTGGTCACTTTGCCTCCTTTTCTCAAGGGAAGAGAAAGGAGTGTGAATTTGGAGTCATGTTCTTAGGGAGATGATGCATTTTGGCATTTTGGAATTTTAGAAGCATTTGGAAAGTTATTGAACTATGCGTTGGCAGATTTGCAAAGAGGCCGTCTGGCCTAAGAGGTGTTCTTCACGGAGGAAGAATGGGGAAATGGTGATGTATGCATGGTGATGGATGAATGTTTTTGTGAAGATGAATGTTGAGTAAAAATGCCATTGTTAGCCAATGTAACTGTAGGTTTGTGAATCCAATGTAGTTCTTTATCTAAATGTTGTTCTGTAAAAGTTTTGATACCCTTTCTTATTCTGGAAAATTATAATAAAAAGAACCTATGCTTTAAAGTTATTCATAACACATGGGAGAGACCCCCTCCCCCAGTGCTGTTTTACCGTGCTTTGGGGCAGCATTGCCCAAATAGTGCAGAAGTTTGCTGGCTCCATTGAAGCTAACACAACACAGGAAATCTTCCATGTTGCAGAGAAAGTGTTTGACGATGCTTTCACCCCAGTTTTTTTTATGGGGGGGGGGGGGGAAACACAGTTGGAAGTCACATGACATCGTGTTTTGGGGACCATGGTGTTTCAACCTCAAATAAGGCTCTAAGCATCCCAGGACACTCATTTTTGGAAATGTGATGAGGTCGTAATAACATTGCACTTGACAAATGCAGAGGAAGTTCACTGTAGGTAGGATTGAGTGCACCCCAGGCATGTAGCCGGGGGGGGGGGGGGGGCTTGGGGGGCTTCAGCTCCCCCCGAAATTCTCATGGTGGTTCGCGAAAAGGCCTTACTGGTGCATTATTTAAACTGTTATGTTTATTCATATCATGATCTGATCACCATACTCAATATATCCCATATGCATGGGGGTATTGGGGTAACAATACAAAAGGTTGGCTAGGCTAGACCCTCTTTCGCTCAGACTCACCCCCCCCCCCGAAACTCAGCCCCCCCGAAACCCCCCCTGAAATTTTTTTAGCCCCCCCCCCTCCCCGAAACGAAATCCTGGCTACGGGCCTGGTGCACCCATAATATGGCCATGGAAAAGTTCAGCGGGTCATGGAGGAAAGGGCTGAGGAGAAGAAAGAAGAAATCTTTGGAAGAAAATAAAACATAACGAAGGATAAGGAAGGATGTTATCTTACCTCCTTATTAACAGACACACAGAGAGGATCCCTTCTACAACTTCCATAAAAATTGAGATTTCTGCACACGCTGAGCTGAACTCTTCCCTCCACAGGCTGCCCATAGGTGTAACTGGTGGAGAAAAAAACATATTTAGGGAAAGAGAGACTCAAATGCAGACTATAACTGGAAATGATAAGTAGACCATTCAGATCTACAGATGTGTTTGATATATGGATTTTTTCCAGAAAAGTTACATTTTCTTTTGTATTCAGCCACAATGATGTGAATTCAATTCTGATAATATTATTTTCTGTGTGACTTCTCTATCCTCTGTAATTAAAGGTGGATCTCTAATTTCTAGGGCTGTCCAACCACGGAAAAAATTGTTTCTAAACTCGATTCGTTTTTAGGGGGTTTTTGCGTTTTGTTCTTTAAAAGAATTCCGAAATTTTTCTTTTAAAAAGTTAGATATTTACGAAATTTTGGAAATTATGAAACAATTTCGAAACAATAACGAATCGATTCGTTAATGGCGGACGCGATTGCGCAATATGCTAAAAAACCCTCCAAATGGGACAGGGGGAACTTCTGAAGCTTCCCTCTCCCTCTGTTGTTGACTGTTGCTGTGATAATTTTTTTTTATCACTGATAAAACAAACAACGACTATAAAACTTGCACCAGACATACGGAAATAATAATGAAATAATAACGAAACAATTTCGAAACAATTACGAAACAAATTGGAAAAATTCGTTTCGTTTTTTAGTTGCTCCTGAATGGTTCAATATCGCTTCGTTATAAAAAAATAACGAATTAATAACGAATTACGAAATTAACGAACAAAACCGCCCAGCCCTACTAATTTCATATGTTTAATGGATTTAAAATTATATTAAATTTAAGACTAATTCCTATGTTGGTGGATTCTGCCACAGGTTTTGTTAACCATTTGCATGCTGTGCCATTTTGTGTGACTTCCGGAGTACTTTGTTTAACCCGGTTCTTTTCTCCAGATAATCTGGATTATTACTTTGGTTAACCTTTTGAAACCAGGACTGGTTCTACCTTTGAGTTTTGACCAGAGTCATTGAGTTAAGTGTCTGTGAGTCTTTTCCTTTTGTTTAACTCTGTTTTGGAACTAACTCTTAGTCTGGCCCTTTAAACCGCATTGAGTCGCCTGTTAAGGGCTGAAAAATGCGGTATAGAAATAAAGCAAATAAAATAAATAAATAAATAAATAAATAAGGCATCTGTGTTCCAACAGCACATATCTTATTTGTAGTGCAAAAAACACTTAAAAACAATACAATAATTAAAATGAAGAACAATTTTAACAAATATAAACATATTAGTATTTCAATGAGAATTGTGGGCCTGCTTTTGGCTGATGAGATAGAGCTATTGTTGTTGTTGTGTGCTTTCAAGTCGTTTCAGACTTAGGTTGACCCTGAGCGAGGACCGGGTAAATGACCTTGGAGGGTCGTATGGCCCTTGGGCCTTTGAGGACCCCTGCTATAGAGAATGGGTAGACTGGAACTAGCAGTCTTTGGACAAGTGCTTGCCCATGAACTGAATTTCCACAGCAAGTTCTCAAGAAAGAGAGAAACGTCTGTAGTCAGTGGGCAGAAATTTGTTTCTGGTGCCTGTGGAAATAAAACCACATGGAATTGTCTAAATATCATTGTTTAGAGTTCCACTGCTACAAGCACAAGGCCTGGACATCTCTATATGTGTTGTATACAGCATGCTCATTCTGTTTGGAGTGGGAGTAACTGCTCTAGCTGCTAATGCACAAAAGTATGGAGGTCTCTGTCATGCCATTCCTCTCATACATAGCTATGAGGGTATATCTCATAATAAAATTAGCAGTGCTAGCCTATATTGAGAGCCAACAAAGCACAGTGATTTGCATGTCAGACAATAACACTGTAGACCATGGTTGAATGCTTACTCAGCTGTGGAAACCCAGCAAGTCATACTCTTTCAGCCTCGGTGGAAAGCAAAGGCAACCCAATTCACTCTACAAATATTGTCTCAAAACCCTGTGGTAGGTGTGCCTTGTGGTTGTTGTAAGGTAGAAATGACTTGAAGGCACACAGCAACACAGCCTATTCCAAACTAGGCCCCCTGGTCCTTTATATTTTGAATGTAGTAGTTATTCAGAAAGTAGTCCATAAAATTTAAATTGTTTAACTCGCACTTATGTACACATATTATTTTGCTAGGATCTGCCCATTGATGATATAAGCCTCCACCTTTGGTTATCGGGTCTTGACCCTGAAATTGCATGAAATGTTTCCATCACCATTTATTTTATTTTCCCTTTCTTTTCATGTCACTCCCTTATGTCCTTACAAAGTCTTGCTTGAGCTCTTGTGTCTAGTACTATTTATGGATGAAAACCGGGACATGGGTGGCCAAGCAACATTAGAGTGTGGTCAACTTGGTGAAAGACCAGATCATCTGCAGCAGTTTACTTTTGTCTGAGCCACCTGGGAAGATTCTGCCCGCTATTTTCCTTTCCCAACTCTCAACTGAATAAACTGAAAGCAAATTACTTTTGAATTCAGTTTGCAGCAATTAATGTAAGATGTAGACCAGTGTTTCTCAACCTGGGGGTCGGGACCCCTAGGGGGGTCGCGAGGGGGTTTCAGAGGGGTCATCAAAGACCATCAGAAAACAGTGTTTTCTGTCAGTCATGGGGATTCTGTGTGGGAATTTTGGCCCAATTCTATCATTGCTGGGGTTCAGAATGCTCTTTGATTGTAGGTGAACTATAAATCCCAGCAATGGCAACTCCCAAATGTCAAGGTCTATTTTCCCTAAACTCCCCCAGTGTTCCCATTTGGGCATATGGAGTATTTGTGCCAAGTTTGGTCCAGATCCTTCATTGTCTGAGTCCACAGTGCTCTTTGGATGTAGGTGAACTACAACTCCAAAACTCAAGGTCAGTGCCCACCAAAGTCTCCCAGTATTTTCTGTTGATCATGGGAGTTCTGTGGGCCAAGTTTGGTTCAATTCCATCGTTGGTGGAGTTCAGAATGCTCTTTGATTGTAGGTGAACTATAAATCCCAGCAACTACAACTCCCAAATGACAAAATCAATCCCCGAACCCCACCAGTATTCAAATTTGGGCATATTGGTGCCAAATTTGGGCCAGTGAATGAAATTCCAGCCTACAGATCAGATATTTACATTATGATTCATAACAGTAGCAAAATTACAGTTATTAAATAGCAACAAAAATAATTTTATGGTTGAGGGTCACCACAACATGAGGAACCGTATTAAGGGGTCATGGCATTCGGAAGGTTGAGAACTACTGATGTAGATTAAAGGAGAAAATGGAATGAGCAGAGAGAAAGAGGAACAATTAAAAAACAACTGCAAAAATAGGATGACACAGGGACTGAATAATAGGGACTGTTCCTAACAAATAAGGACAATACTTACACACTGCACACCTTCACTGCAAAATCTTGATTCTCCACAGAGACTGTTTTTGGTGCACTGATTGTACCATCAAACTTTGGTAGTACTGGAGAAGGAAAAGGAAAAATCATTTGTATGCTTTGTCACGGTTTCAAGTCTGCAATTTTGAACATTTTGGTGATTTTGCAGGACAGAAAAAGTAAAGGCGGGAGCAGATACTCCATGAAATGTTGCAATCTTTGCCTCCAGACTAGAATTTTGACGCATTTTTAGGACATTCATTATTGCTCTGTGATCTGAATATGTGTTTTTATAAATTTTAGGGTTTTTTTTTTCTGAAGCTGTGAGATAAGACCAAGATGTAGCAAGTCAAAGAATGTGAGAGGAAGTCACAGGGAGGAGGGAGCAAGCTTGTTTTCTGCTTCCCTGGAGACTAGGATGCAGAACAATGGCTTCAAACTACAAGAAAGGAGATTCCATCTGAACATGAGGAAGAACTTCCTGACTGTGAGAGCCGTTCAGCAGTGGAACTTTCTGCCCTGGAGTGTGGTGGAGGCTCCTTCTTTAGAGGTTTTTAAACAGAGGCTAGATGGCCATCTGTCAGGGGTGCTTTGAATGCAATATTCCTGCTACTTTGGGACTTCCGAATTCAGACAGACGGAGTTATGGGGCACAATACTCCTGACTTCACAATTGTGTTAAAAAACAAAGTATGGATTGTCAATGTTGCAATCCCAGGTGACAGCAGGTTGAAGAGAAACAACTGGAAAAGCTGACACGATATGAGGATTTAAAGATCGAACAGCAAAGACTCTGGCACAAGCCAGTCAAGGTGGTCCCAGTGGTGATGGGCACACTGGGTGCAGTGCCTAAAGACCTTGGCCTGCACTTAAACACAATCGACGCTGACAAGATTACCATCTGCCAGCTGCAGAAGGCCACCTTACTGGGATCTGGGCGACTCAAATGATCCAGGGTCAGGAGAACAAGCCCTATGAGGAGCGGCTGAAAGAGCTGGCCATGTTTAGCCTTCAGAAGAGAAGACAGAGAAGAGACATGATAACCATATATAAATATGTGAGAGGAAGTCACAGGGAGGAGGGAGCAAGCTTGTTTTCTGCTTCCCTGGAGACTAGGACGCAATGAATCAATGGCTTCAAATTACAGGAAAGAAAGGAGATTCCACCTGAACAAGAACTTTCTGACTGTGAGAAGGGCTGTTCAGCAGTGGAACTCTCTACCCTGAAGTGTGGTGGAGACTCCTTCTATGGAGGCTTTTAAACGGATGCTGGATGGCCATCTGTTAGGGGGGTTTATACACACACACACACATATATACAGATATATAGGTACCTCAATATATAGGTACCTCAATATCTATATCTATATAGGATTTGTGGAGATTTGCAAACATGTGAGGGGAAAATTCATATATAAAAATAATGTCTACATATAGATATAGATATACAGGTACATGGAAGTCTCTAGGTATTTATATGTATATAGGATTTGCAAAGACCTGCAAACATATGTTGCAAAAATTCATATATAAAATTAATAGATAGATAGATAGAGATATTTAGGTGCCCAGGGATTGCAAAGGCTTGCAGAGGGAAATACTTATATAACTGTAGGAGAGATTAACAAATATTTCAGGGGGAAATGCTTTTATAAAATGTATATGTGTGTGTGTGTATACACACATACATATATATATCTGGCTTGCAAAGGCCAATGAGCACTTCCAAGGGAACAAAAATTAACATATAAAGTTAATACAATTAGATACACAGAAATCAGGCTTGCAAAAGATTTCAGGGAAAATGCATATATGAAGATGAATATGCATATTTATTTATTTATTTATTTCACAGTTTTCTATACCGAGCTTCTCAACCTCATTGAGAGACTCAGCCCGGTTTCCAGCCATAAAAACATATACACTCATTAAAATATCATATATCACAATTACAAAAACAACTTTAAAAACACTATATATAAAACTACAGTGGTCAGTCGTCCTATTAAGATAGATCTACCTCAACTTCCATCCAGGGTCCTATGGTGTTGTTTCATTCATCAAAGGCCTGACTCCACAGCCACGTCTTCACCTGTTTCCTAAATGTTAGGATGGATGGGGCGGTTCTGGCCTCCAGAGGGAGAGAGTTCCAGAGTCGCGGGGCCACCACTGAGAAGGCCCTGTCCCTCGTCCCCACCAGGTGCACTTGTGAGGCCGGTGGGACCGAGAGCAGGGCCTCTCCAGATGATCTTAATAATCTTGATGGTTCGTAGGGGAGAATACGTTCGGAGAGGTAAACAGGGCCGGAGTCGTTGAGGGCTTTATAGGTCAACACCAGCACTTTGAATTGTGCTCGGAAGCTAATTGGCAGCCAGTGGAGCTGGCGTAACAGCGGAGCGGTGTGCTCCCTGTACCCAGCCCCCGTTAGTAATCTGGCTGCCGCGCGTTGGACTTGCTGCAGCTTCCGGGCAGTCTTCAAAGGCAACCCCACGTAGAGAGCGTTGCAGTAGTCTAAGCATACAGATATATACAGATAACTCAGGGCTTGCAAAGATTTCTAGGGGAAAAAATCTGTATATCATTTACAAGCTCCCCCTCCTTTCCCTTTTCAAAACATTTTCAAAAAACAGAACACACTGTTAAGGTAGGAGAAGAGGAGAGATAAATATATCATATATTGCAAGCAATGGCTGAAAACAGCATAACAGTGAGGGCGGCATTGGAGCCTTGACCCCATTATAGGCTGAGCAAAGCTTTTTCAGCCCCCAAAAAGGGCTGAAAACCCGGCTTATGTTGAGGTATATACGGTACTTTTAAAAATTATGAGTTCCTCAGTTTCAGAGGGGTCCTCTATGCCTTGACTCAAAGAAAGTGTGGAGGGCAATCATATGGCATGCTCAAAGTTATATTTGCTTTGCAATAAAGTTCTTGAATCTTTATTTCTTAAAATGTTTGTTTATCCTTCCTTTCTGCCACAAGGAGAATATATGGTGGCATACAGGGCTGTAGCCAGAAAAAAATTTCGGGGAGGGTTGACAATTTGGGGGGGGGGGTTGAAAATTTCAGGGGGGGGGGTTTGAAAATTTTGGGGAGGGTTGAAAATTTCGGGGTGGGGGGGTTGAAACCTGCCTCCTAGCTCTCACTGAAGCAAAGAGCACAGCAGGGGGCAGAGCAACCTTCAATAGCCTGCAGCTCCACCCCTGTCAACCACCTCCACCAAGTCTGGCCTCCTTAATGAGAGCATTCAACACACACACCCCCAACTTGGTTGCTTCACTACATCGGCTATTGCTGCAAGTAATGACAGTGTGAATACATGGTCAATATTTGCTTGAGATAGTGCTTACAGTTCTGGGGGGACTCTTAATTTTTTGCATCTCATAGACTTAGCATGGGGATTTGGTTAACCAATTAAAATTCATGAGTAAACCAGGTTTTTAAAAAAATTCTGAAACATTTCGGGGGGGGTTGAACCCCTAAAACCACCCCCTCGCTACAGGCCTGGTGGCATACATATAATCCACATGCTTCTCATAGCTCCCTTGCAGCTGGCTCACCCCACTCTTCAATCAGGAGATAACAAATCCCTTTTTGTACTGCAAGGCTTGGAATGCCCCAGATAGTGCTTTTTTTTCGGGGGGGGGGGGGGGATGCAATACCAAGAATGTTCTAGCTAGCTGGCTCAGGCATTCTGGGAACGGATGCAAAAAAAAAAAAAAAAAAGAAAGGAACTATTCCAAGCTGTGCCAACTCATCCACTTTCATTCCCCATCTTTATCTGTCTGAAGGCTATAGGATGATATTTCCTGTGTAATTTCCTGAAGAGAAGCTTGCCCTGGCCTTTCCCTGATGGCTTTTAACAAAATGATAAAATCTTTTCTCATTCAAAATACTTTCCTGAGCCGCCCCCCCCCCCCCCCCGTAAATTTTAGCTTTCAGTTTTCTAATAATAACAACAATAACACTTTATTTGTACCCCGCTACCATCTCCCCAAGTGCGGCTTACATGAGGCCGAGCCCAAATACAACAATACAAGCAATAAAACAACAATACAAATAAATGAAATAAAAACATAGACAATAAAATATACAACATTATCAATAAGACAGCACACAATTAAAAACAGTGGGAAGGCCAAATGTAGAATTAAAATTGGAAGTGATGCTGGGACATGGATGAAAAAGAGATAGTGATGTTTGTGGAAGGGCATACGAGCAGACCTAAAGAAATGTAAAGTGCTTTGGAGGACAAAGTGCTATGGGATCATTATTCCGGGAAGGCACACTGGAACAGCCATGTCTTCAAGCTCCTCCTGAAGACTGCCAGAGTTGGGGCCTGTCTGATGTCTTTAGAGAGTGAGTTCCAGAGTCGAGGGGCCACCACCGAAAAGGCCCTCTCTCTCATCCCCACCAATCGCACCTGCGAGGCTGGTGGGATCGAGAGCAGGGCCTCTCCGGATGATCGAAGGGATCATGTGGGTTCATATATGGAGATGCAGTCACCTTTGCTTTACCAGATATTAATGAGTTACCACTACTTCCCACATCCTTATTTGGTCGGGGTTGTTTCAAAGTGCTGGCTTTGGCCTATAAAGCCCTAAACGGCCTCGGCCCAATTTACCTGTCCGAACGCATCTTCCTCTATGAACCATCACAGAGATTAAGATCCTCTGGGGAGGCCCTGCTCTCCGCCCTGCCACTGTCACAGGCACGATTGGCGGGGACAAGAGACAGGGCCTTCTCAGTGATTGCCCCTTGGCTATGGAACTCCTTTCCTGGTGAAATTAGATCAACCCCCTCCCTCCTGTCCAAAAGTTGGCTGTGGGATCAGGCTTTGGGGACAGTGCAATAAAGCAGCAATAGGAAACCTTACCATGCCAACTAGATTCAATGTGGTTAATCGAGATGGTTTAAGCAGTGGATTTTAATGTTGAGACAAATGTTTTAAATGTTTATGTATACATATAATTTATTTATGTCCCGGCATTGAATGTTTGCCATTTGTATGTTGTGCTCCGCCCTGAGTCCCCTCTGGAGTGAGAAGGACAGAATAGAAATGCTTTAAATAATAATAAATAATAAATTAATAGGGCTAATGGGAACTCAAAACCACTAAAAAGTGGAAAGTCATGTGTTTCTTAGTGTTATTTCACCCTTTTTGTTTTTAGTTTCAAAGGATTTTATTTCTTTTTTTCTAAAATGCTTTAGGGGATCGGGGTAAAGCACTGTTTTGTTGCCAGAAAGCAGAAAGTGGGACATATGTTATATATAATATCGCTTTTGTCCAGCTTCACCAGACTAATTGGAATATTTTTATTAGTTTATTTAGAGTGCAAGCACATAAAATACTAATGGCAAGGGAACAATATTTTGTATACAGTTCTGCAGTTGTATTGTATTCGGTTTTTCTCCAGTGAGTTGGGGAAGTCCAAGAACAGATAACTATTTTTTGAAGAAAAAGATGTCCCTTCTCTACACATTCTGAGAAAATTCAATTAAATCTAAAACAAATAAATTCCAGAACTCTTCAAATCCTTTAAAAACAGAAGGTGCAGGTATTTACCATATTCCTCTACAGTAAAAGAATGAAAGGTTCTGGTTCCTGACTTCTTCTCCACAATGATTTGGTAGTCCCCCAGGATTGGTTCCGAAATTAATTTACATGATAACTGGACAATTGAAGTTTCCGATGTTACATTTATCCACTGAAATATTTGGTTGCCCCGGGGATCCTGTAAAGGACAAATAAAGAGGAATTCAGACAAGGAGCAAAGAGATGCAGAAGAACATAGATTAGTGATTACCAGCTGGTGGTTCCAGGTTATTTCTATTTGTTTCTCAGGCAACATCTACGTTGCCATTTATTTATTTATTTACTTTGCTTGTATACTAGGGCTGGGCGGTTTCGTTTCGTTAATTCGTAATTCGTTAAAAAATTCGTTAATTTTTCAATTACAAAACGATAACGAACCAGTCTGGAGCAATTTTAAAAAAAACCGAATTTTTAAATCGTTTCGTAAATGTTTTGTATTTCGTTATTGTATTCGTTTCGTTATCATTTTGAGGTCGTTTCGTTATTATTTCCGCATGTCTGGGGCAAGTTTTATAGTTGTTTTTGGTTTTCTAAGGGTTTTTATAGTTGTTTTTGGTTTAATTAAGCTTCAGAAGTTCCCCCTGTTCCATTTGGAGGTTTTTTAGCGTATTGCGCGGTCGCGTCCGCCATTAACGAATCGATTCGTTATTGTTTCGGAAATCGATTCGTTATTGTTTTGTAATTTTTTTCACATTTACAAAATTTCGTAAATATCGAACTTTTTTAAAGGAAAATTTTGTAATTATTTTAAATAACGAAACGCAAAAACCCCCAAAAAACGAATCGATTTTAAAAACAAATTTTTCCGTTGTTACCCAGGCCTATTGTATACCACACTTTCTCAGCCTGTAAGCGACTCAATGGGGTTCACAACAAGAGCAAAAAGTCAATCATAACAACATACAATTTAAAAACCATTAACAGCATTGTATACAAAGTAATGACACATCAATAACAACACATCAACATCTCGTAACTAGAGTCGTGATCCAATTCGTCATCCATAATTCCTTTCCTATATTCATCGTATTCATTGCACTGTTTATCCAAATGCCTGTTCAAACAGTCAGGTTTTTAGTTTTTTTTGAAACACCATTAACGAAGGAGCTGATCTAATGTCCATGGGAAGGGCGTTCCACAGCCGAGGGGCCACCACAGAGAAGGCCCTGTCCCTCGTCCCCACCAGCCGTGCTTGTGATGCAGGCGGGATCGAGAGCAGGGCCTCCCCAGAAGATTTTAGAGTCCTGGTGGGATCATAGGCAGAGATACGTTCGGATAGGTAGCTTGGGCCAGAACCGTTTAGGGCTTTATAGGCCAACGGTAGCAAATCGGCAGCCAGTGGAGCTGGTGCAGCAGAGGAGTTGTATGCTCCCTGCGCTCCGCTCCTGTTAGTATCATGGCTGCCGAGCGTTGGACTAGTTAGAGCTTCCGAGCCGTCTTCAAAGGCAACCCCACGTAGAGAGCGTTGCAGTAGTCTAAACGGGATGTAACCAGAGCATGGACTACCGTGGACTAATCTAGTTTCTTAGTCTAGATTATCTGCTTTGGACTGGATTATATGGTAGTGTACTCATTTTAATCCAGTTCAAAGCAGATAATCTAGATTCAGAAACTGGATTATATGGCAATGTAGATTCAGCCTTAGTTATCAAGAACAGAAACAATGAAATCATAAAATCATCGAGTTGGAAGAGACCTTGTGGGCCATGAAGTCCAACACGTGCCAAGAAGCAGGAAAATTGCATTCAAAGCACCCCGATAGATGGCCACCCAACCTCTATTTAAAAGCCTCCAGGATATATCCAGGCTCTGAAAGTACAAATTGGAAGACGTCTTCCATTTGCTTCTGGGTAGGATTTGTTTTGCCCCAGAGACTACAGGTCTGACTTGTCCAGGTAAAGGAAAAGATTCTCAGCCAGACACTCAGTGTGTGTATATGCATTTTCAACATTACTTGGGCTTGGTGGTTCTTATTTCAATGGTGCACTCTATGTGATCATGATACATAATGTATCGTGCTGAATGACATCACCAGAGGCCTTTCCTTGTATCATTAGTTTTTTAACACCACTGGGACCAACCCAAGACTGTGGAACGACCTGCTGGTAGAGCTCCGATGGAATTTAAGACACAAGTGAAGCCTTGTCTCTTTTGGGAGGCTTACCCAGACAGTTTTGATGACAAATTTTAAGCTTCAATTCTACATCTAATTTTTGTTTTGTGTATTTTAATATGTATTGCATGGAAATATATTTTAATATGTGTATTTTAGCCCTAAACGGCCCAAGCCCAATTTACCTGTCTGAACGCATCTCCCTCTATGAACCATCGCAGAGATTAAGCAGGGCCTCCCCGGAGGATCTTAATCTCTGCGACAGATCTTAATCTCTGCGACAGATCCCGCCATTTTCACAGGTGTGATTGGTGGGGACAAGAGAGAGGGCCTTCTCGGTGATTACCCCCCAGCTATGGAACTCCCTTCCTGGCGAGATCAGATCATCCCCCTCCCTCCTGTCCTTCAGAAAGATGATAAAAACTTGGCTGTGGGACCAAGCTTGCAGGACAGGGCAATAAAACAGTAATAGAAAAGATTACCAGGCCAATTAGATTAGGTTTTTTTTTTTTGTCATGTCAGAAGTCGCTTCTGGTGTGAGAGAATTGGCCGTCTGCAAGGACATTGCCCAGGGGACGCCCGGATGATTTTGATCTTTTTATCATCCTTGTGGGAGGCTTCTCTCATGTCCCCGCATGAGGAGCTGGAGCTGATAGAGGGAGCTCATTTGCCTCTCCCCGGATTTGAACCTGCGACCTGTTGGTCTTTAGTCCTGCCGGCACAGGGGTTTAACCCACTGCGCCACCGGGGGCTCCATTAGAATCATAGAATCATAGAATCAAAGAGTTAGAAAAGACCTCATGGGCCATCCAGTCCAACCCCCTGCCAAGAAGCAGGAATATTGCATTCAAATCACCCCTGACAGATGGCCATCCAGCCTCTGTTTAAAAGCTTCCAAAGAAGGAGCCTCCACCACACTCCGGGGCAGAGAGTTCCACTGCTGAACAGCTCTCACAGGAAGTTCTTCCTGATGTTCAGATGGAATCTTCTTTCTTGTAGTTTGAAGCTATTGTTCTGTGTCCTAGTCTCCAGGGAAGCAGAAAACAAGCTTGCTCCCTCCTCCCTGTGGCTTCCTCTCACATATTTATACATGGCTATCATGTGTTTTAGCAACCCACCTCAACGCATGAGGAGAGGTGGGTAAGAAATAAAATTATTATTATTACTATTATTATGGCATCACAAATGGTCTCTGATTCTGATCTTGAAATGTCCTGATCTGACTTGGTAAATCTATCTCTAGAGTGATTTATGGCCAAAAATGCAGTGGTATGACCAGCTTCAAGCACTTTGGGGTGACAACTGATCAATCACAGTTGTCACCCAAAAGTGGGAGTTAAAGTGGGATCACTGTGTCACAATTGCGCAGGGTGAAAGCACTTCTAGTCAGTGATGTTGAGCGTGACCCTCCCCTCCCAGGTCAAATTATTAATAAACTTTAGGTGGAGTCATGGCAGAGGAAGCCACAGAGAGCAGTGCCCAAAGATCTTGGGGTCTGCAACGTGAGTTTCACTATCTGCGATCTGGATTTCACTATCCATGACTGCCTTCAATTGCTCTATTTCAACAGCTTGAGTTTCTTCACCATCAGATGTATAACAATATGCATATATGAAACAAAAACAGAGAGTCTCTTACCTGGATGATGATCAAAGGATACTAGAAGAGATGAATGAGAAAGAACTGTTACAACTCGGAGAATGCTTTGACAACTTTAAAGAGCTACACCTCAAATATCTAATGGACTAATCTTTGAATGGGGTTGATCTCTAATACTTGATAAAAACTGCACTGTCTGGACATAAGTCTCAATGGTGGAGAACGAAAAGGTGAGGAGGATGCCTTCTGCTGACAATAATAACAATTAAAAGCAAGAAACACTTGCATTTTCAGCCTGAATACTGCTGTATGGGCAAAATAGGAAGGAGGAAAATAATGTAAAAATATACTTCATGTCAGCAATCAGTGCTACATAATTATATTTTCTATAGATATTTGCAGATGAAGGAAATGCAGATTATAGCAATTGGGAAACACTGCATAGACCATCCATCTTTTATTCCTGAAAGAATTTTCTTCAACAGATGTTGAGGTGGAGGGTGGTAGTATTTTCATAAAAATCAGAGGGTAGGGCAATTTTGTCTAATTCGGGACTGCCATTGTACCTTCATGTACAGTTTTGGGATTTGATTTGTTTCCTGGATTGCTTGCTTTCGGACACTATTTTGTACAAATAAATAGATCAAGTTCCAGTTCCATCTATTGATCCATTGATCTGTAGTTGTAACTGGGGAAAATTGATCAGATGATTAAAAAAATATGGAAATATAAATATATGCAAGAATTAAATATACATGAGAAGCCATGTTTCATACTAGCTTTGTTTAAGACTTTTAAAATATTAGCATATACATGTCAGTTATATTTCTGTGATGTTGTAACCACCATTTAGGCAGTGTAAATGGACTTTACCCTTTTCTAGATTTCTAAATGAATAATAATAATAAACAAAGTGATTTGAGAAAATTCTTCCTCCCTTTCATATACTTACAATTTCAGGAACTGGTCTGAAATTTGTGTCCAAAGCAACAACTCGGTAGAGCACTGGAGGGAGAAGATAAGATTATGAGGGAAATTTACTTATTTATCACAAAACAAAGCAATTGCCTGTCAGGTTTATAATTAAGGTAGGGCTGGGCGGTTTCATTTCGTAATTTCGTAATTCGTTAAAAATTCGTTATTTTTTTGATAACGAAGCGATATTGAACCATTCAGGAGCATCTTAAAAACGAAACGAATTTTTCAATTCATTTTGTAATTGCTTCGTAATTGCTTCGTATTTGTTTCGAAATCGTTTTGAAATCGTTTCGTTATTATTTCCGCATGTCTGGGGCAAGTTTTATAGCTGTTGTTTGTTTAATCAGTGAAAAAAAAATATAAATATCACACCAATAGTCAACAACAGAGGGAGAGGGAAGCTTCAGAAGTTCCCCCTGTCCCATATGGAGGTTTTTTAGTGTATTGCGCGGTCGCATCCGCCATTAACGAATCGATTCGTATTCGTTTCATATTCGTTTCGTATTGTTTCGTAATTTTACGAAATTTCGTAAATATCGAACTTTTTTAAATAAAAATTTCGGAATTCTTTTAAATATTGAAACGCAAAAAACCCCAAAAAACGAATCGAGTTTAGAAACAAATTTTTCCGTGGTTGCCCAGCCCTAGAAAACAACACTCCAGGAGGAAATAACAAGACATAGTAGATGCTCATTAGTTGAGATATTTTTGTTCAAATATTGGTTCTGGCATACATTTAGAGTTGTCTCACATTACCATTTTTATACACAACAAATTTGTGAAGTTAATTTGAGTTTTTAAATGCCCACTTTCACCCAACCCCTGTAGGTATCTGACCTCTTGAGTCACCTGCCTAATACTCCATTATGTTGTCCTACAAGAATGGAAATGTGAGTCGACAGCAAAAGAGATTTAAAGATGGGCCGAAAGCTAACCTTAAAAATGTGGAATAAACACCGAAATAGTCCTCGAGTGCTCCAACAACAGTGCTGTGGATTTTGAAGAGGCACAAATACAGGACAAAAAGGAGAAACTTGTAAAGAGGAAGGCGTGTTAAGCTAACCCTTGTCACGACCGCCTTTCATCTCTTCGAAAGACCATGCAGATCCAGAATAGGTCTCTACAGTCATGTGCAAACTCACCGCCAAGACTCTACCCCTAGACGACAATCATACTCAGCCACGAATGAAAGCGTATGATGGAAAAAAAGTATGTTGTCCTATAAATGGAATCTGGTGACATGCCTAGGTCATCCTCATCACTTATGTGACAATCACCCATGAAGCCTGGGGGCTTAGTTTACCTTAGTTTACCCTGAACATTCAAGGGTAAACTAAGCCCCCAGGCTTCATGGGTGACTGTCACATAGGTTACAGGCAGATAATAAGTGATGAGGATGACCTAGGCATGTCACCAGATTCCATTTATAGGACAACATACTTTTTTCCCATCATACGCTTTCATTCATGGCTGAGTATGATTGTCATCCAGGTCTCTGGGAACAATAATATTGGGAATATGCCACAAACACGTCAACCATTCCTTTTTGCAACAGGGTTGAAGAGAACTCAAATGGTTTCTGCTTCAAAGTGTCCTTGAAGGAAGATTTATATTGAAAAATTGTTGTCAGACTTCATAAATACCTGGAGCGAAATATGTAATGTGTTCAATTAAATATCCATGTAGACAGCATAGATAAGACCTGGAAGGGCAGGAATGTAATTTCTAGTTCCTTTCTTCAACCAAGATTAAACACTTTTGGGATGGGGTGAGGGTGAATGGGTTACATGGGACAAATTACTCAAACTGCAGCAATTCAGTGGTGACTTGGATGATTTTGAGTTATTTGGGGAACAGTATTAACTCTCGTTGGGATTTTTGTGTGGTTGTGTGACTCTGAGGAATCTGGGGGACAGAAAAACTATAGGGAGCAACCTCAGACCGCAGCAAACACTCTTTACACCTCTGATTTGAGTGTTTCTTCCCTTCTTTCATTTGATATCATAGCTACAAGGAATGACTAAGACCCTTCCAGGTCTTATCTATGCTGTCTATGTTCACTTGAGGGGAGTGGGACTGGTGGTAAATCAACCCGTTAGTCATAGAATCATAAAATCATAGAATCAAAGAGTTGGAAGAGACCTCATGGGCCATCCAGTCCAACCCCCTGCCAAGAAGCAGGAATATTGCATTCAAATCACCCCTGACAGATGGCCATCCAGCCTCTGTTTAAAAGCTTCCAAAGAAGGAGCCTCCACCACACTCCGGGGCAGAGAGTTCCTCAGCAGTCTCTTTTCCCCCAGGAGGAAATTTTCCATCCCAAAATTTACCATGGAAAAGTAATGGCCCAGTTGTTCAGAAAACAATGGCTGCAATGGCTTAAATCCTTGTGCTGGCTGAACTGCTGACCTGAGGGTTGGAGGTTTGAATACGCAAGGCAGGGTGAGCTCTCATCTGTCAGCTCCAGCTTCCCATTTGGGGATATGAGAGAAGCCCCCCACAGGATGGTAAAACATCCGGGCGTCCCCTGGGCAACGTCATTGCAGATGACCAATTATCTCACCCCAAAAGCAACTTGCAGTTTCTCAAGTCGCTTCTGACACAAAAAAGTTGTCCAGACAATAATCTTGGGCTGATCATACAATTCTGGACCCAGTTTTCTGCACTAGAATAATAGAGTGATCACTGTTTACTTCAAGGATATTCATCATCAGTCTCCATGTGCCCCAAAACTGCTGTGGACATGATAGAGACATGAGCTTTACTTACCTTTCTCTCCTGGTTTATAGATAGGTTTATCAGTCTGGATGAAAACCACATTGCCTGTGTTCTGAATGGCCACAGACCTTCGCTCTGTTTCATTAAGAGTGCTGCCTTTGAAGGAGATAGTGATGAAAGCCAAAGGACTGTTTCTGGCATAAGGCACCTTGGAAAAGACCAAATCATTACATTACATAAGGGACTCTTGCATTCCCTTATTTGCACTTTCTTTGTATTTTACTCAAAGGATTCCAGTTTTCACATTTAGATTATGGATCGCTTCACCAGGCCTGTAGCCGGGGGGAGGGGGAGGGTTTAAGGCTTCAACCCCTCCAAATGTGTCAGGTTAAAAAACCCGATTTTTCTCATGAATTGGTTAACAAGTTAAAATTTACGAGTAAACCCCTTTTTTAAAAACCTGACACATTTTGGGGGGGGGGGTTGAACCCTTAAACCCCCCCCCCCCCCATGCTATGGCTCAGTTCACACTTACCTTTCTTCGGTAGCAGAGATGGGGGCTTTCCTAGTTCAGTCACGGAGCCCAATGGTTCCCATCACACCTCGGAGAACTACTTCAGAGGCTCCGTGGCTGAACTGGAACAAATACCCTGCTGCTACTGAAAAAGAAAGATGGGTTGAGATTCCATAAAAAGGCTTCTCCCTGTGTGATGGGGGGGGGGGGGGGGGGGGAGCCATGACAGAGTTGGCATGTGACAAGGCAGTACATTGCATATGTACATTGCAGGCAGCCCCCAAATTACGAACAAGATAGGTTTATTCTTAAATTGAATTTGTATGTACATCACAACAGGTACATTTTTAAGTGTAACTCCAGCCAAAATATATATAATATATTAGCTGCTATGGATAACCTAGCAAATCCTGCAGTGTTTCTTTTGCTGTTCTTTTCAAAAGATTTGACCTCATTATTCTATCCCTATGATAACTGGATTTTGAAAAAAAAAAAAGGCTTGTTGTGGATACAAGGATTGGTGAGAAAAATTCACTGGAGACACTTTTTTCCCTATGATAACACATCTAGGAGTGAATTTCCCTTCCTTGGGTAGATTTCTCTCACTTCCTGTTGTCTCACCCCACTCTTAACTATGTGCCATTTGTAAGTCAGATATTTTAAACTTGGGGAGTGCCTGTATGGTCTAGTAATAATCTAGCAAAATGTAGAATCATAGAATGGAAGGGACCATGTGGACCATCTAGTCCAAGTCCCTGCTATGCAGGAAAAGCACCCCCCAAAAGATGACCATACAGCTTATGTTTAAAAGCTTCCAAGGAAGGAGCTTCCACCATACTCTGAGGCAGAGAGTTCCACTGCTGAACAGCTCTTACAGTCAGGAAGTTCTTCCTAATGTTCAGGCTGAGAGGAGATATGATAGCCATGTATAAATATGTGAGAGGAAGTCACAGGGAGGTGGGAGCAAGCTTGTTTTCTGCTTCCCTGGAGACTAGGACATGGAACAATGGCTTCAAACTACAAGAAAGGAGATTCCATCTGAACATGAGGAAGAACTTCCTGACTGTGAGAGCCGTTCAGCAGTGGAACTCTCTGCCCCGGAGTGTGGTGGAGGCTCCTTCTTTGGAAGCTTTTAAACAGAGGCTGGATGGCCATCTGTCAGGGGTGATTTGAATGCAATATTCCTGCTTCTTGGCAGGGGGTTGGACTGGATGGCCCATGAGGTCTCTTCCAACTCTATGATTCTATGATTCTATGATTCTAGGTGGAATATCTGTTCCTGTAATTTTAACCCATTGCTCCATTGAGTCATAGTCTCCAGGGCAGCAGAAAACAAGCTTGCTTCCTCCTCCTTATGGCACCCTTTCACATATGTATACATGGCGATAATGTCTCCTCTCAACCTGCTCTTCTGCAGGCTAAACATACCCAGCTCTTTAAACCATTCCTCATAGAGATTTATGGTCTCCAGACCTTAGATCATTTTAGTTGCCCGCCTCTGGACACCTTCCAGCTGTCAATATCTCTTTTAAATTGTGATGCACAGAACTGGACACAGTATTTCAGGTGAGGTCTGACCTAAGCTTCAATAGAGAGGCACCATGACTTTCCTCAAACTAGTAGACACTATATTCCTTTTGATGCCGGCCAAAATCCGATTTACTTTTTTAGCTGCAGTATCATATTGTTTGCTCATGTTCAACTTATTGTCCACAAAGACTCCAAGATCTTTTTCACATGGACTGTTGTCAAGCCAGGCATCACCCATTCTGCATCTTTGCAGACTGTAGTTTAGTAATAATCAAAATAAGGCTGTAACAAAGAGAATGCTTACATTCCTTTCTTTCCTGAACACCCATTGACAGAAAACAAAAGTCTACATATGGCAGGTTTGTTGGATTTCTCAGAAACTGTACCAATGAAAGAGATTCTGCATGTAGACATGTATACGTCTAGAAAGTTTAGTCAAGACATTGACCCTAATCCTCCTCAAATTATCTAATTCTCCAGGTCAGATTATCTAAATTCTGCTTTCTCACTTTCTCTTTCAAAATGGTAAGTATGTATATTCACTATTATTAAAAAAAAAAATCAATTCTTTGAATAGACTTGTGAAAGGATACAGCTTAGTACATTGGGGGGGGGGGCGCACGAGAGGAAGCAGTGACCTCCTCTACTCTCTATAACATGGTGCTGCTTGTTGCACCTTTGAAGGGCAGGGCAATGGTGGTGGTAATACCAGGAGCATCTGGATTCCTATGGTGGCAAGGGGCTTTCCCCTCTCCACAGAATGACCCTTAACTTATCCTTAGGTAATAAAAATCCATAATTTTGGCTCCCAAACATGTCCTCAACATATACATGTTGATTAATTAGTACTTTATATATATGAAACACTTTAGATACTTCCAAAATACCCTGAACTTTCCTAAACTTGTCTGGTTTTTTTTTTTAGAAGATAAGTAGCATCAATTATACTAAATACTTGGTTAGGAGATCACAGTGGCACCATGACTAACAGTCAGAAAGAATTCTTCCTGAAACCCTGGAAAACCATTCCATTCAGTCAAAGTTGACAATACTGGCCTTTGACTGTGAATTTTGAAAATAACATAGGTATTTAATTGTTTTAATATTTGTAGTTTTAAATTGTATTGAAATACTTTAATTGTAAATTGCTTTGAGTCTCCTTTGTGGAGAGAAAAAGCAGAGTACAAATAAATAAATAAATAAATACTACTACTACTACTATTATTATTTTTATTATTATTATTAAACTTTATTTGTACCCTGCTAGCATCTCCTGAAGGACTCGATGTGGCTTACAAAGGCCAAGGCCTCAACACAACAACAGCATAACAACAACAATACAATTCAAAGCAAATTAAAACATAAAGCAATAACAAAACATTACACCATTACTCAGTAAAAACCAGGGCTGGGCCAGTGATGGGTACAGATTAAAAAGTGCTGGGTGTGACAGGTGGTATATTGGATTTCTGGGCAAGTGCAATGTGCTACTACTACTACTAGAATCATAGAATCAAAGAGTTGGAAGAGACCTCATGGGCCATCCAGTACAACCCCCTGCCAAGAAGCAGGAATATTGCATTCAAATCACCCCTGACAGATGGCCATCCAGCCTCTGTTTAAAAGCTTCCAAAGAAGGAGCCTCCACCACACTCCGGGTCAGAGAGTTACACTGCTGAACGGCTCTCACAGTCAGGAAGTTCTTCCTAATGTTCAGATGGAATCTCCTCTCTTGTAGTTTGAAGCCATTGTTCTGCGTCCTAGTCTCCAAGGAAGCAGAAAACAAGCTTGCTCCCTCCTCCCTGTGGCTTCCTCTCACATATTTATACATGTCGCCCTCCTCTGGACACATTCCAGCTTGTCAATATCTCTCTTGAATTGTGGTGCCCAGAACTGGACACAATATTCCAGATGTGGTCTAACCAAAACAGAATAGAGGGGTAGCATTACTTCCCTAGATCTAGACACTATGCTCCTATTGATGCAGGCCAAAATCCCATTGGCTTTTTTTGCCACCACATCACATTGTTGGCTCATGTTTAACTTGTTGTCCACGAGGACTCCAAGATACTACTACTACTACTACTACTACTACTAATAATAATAATGGATTAGATGGATTCAAAGCATGCTAAACCTTATTACATTGGGTTGCTGTGAAAGCCTTAGACATTATTACATTTGTCTACTCCATATGACATCCTCACAATTTCAATGCACTTTTTCTGTTTCCTTCTTTTTCTTCATTTACACTTCTTTCGAAGTATCCTAAAAGTGAGTCTTACCTGAAAGGTGCTGCACTTGAAAAAATTCTGCTTTCTCACTTGCTCTTTCAAAATGGTGACGTTCTGTCCTTGGTACTCCAGAAGAACATTCAGGCTCACAGACTCATTGAGGCTGACAAGTTGCACACATGCTGTATTTGGGGAGGCACTCTGCAAGACGGAAGGTACTACTAGGAGATATTGCCTGTGAAATCCCAGAAGAGAGTATTAGTGCCTACCAACAAAAACAAACCATGACGTGGAAAAACAGAGCCTTCTGGGATGGATAAATTTACTCCCTAAAAAATCATCCTTGATTAACTGAATCAGAAGGAACACAAAGTTATTATTAGCTAGAAGACTTCACTGTTCGTACACAAATAGTAGCAGTGCAAACAATTCATATCCCTTCTTTCCAATGCTTCAGTACATGGGCTCATCTATTTGGATAAAAATAGAGCTTTGGCAGTGGATGCTGACATGCCACACTCTATAAATGAGAAAAACTGGGCTCCTTGCTCTTATCTATGATCTGTTTGTGTAATACACATTAATATAAATAAAAGTTATAAGAATGGCTCTTTCTGTTCTTTTCACTTGATATGTTGATCTGATTCTGACCTATTTTCCCAAATTTTAGAAGCAGCTGATATAATAATATAAATATAGACCAATGATTAAAAATATAAAAATGTGTTGCATCTTACAGCTCATTTCCTTCAGCCACACTACAATGCAAGATAAAGATGCCAAGGAAGACTTTTAGCCAAAACATAGTTCCTCTGAAGGATTGGAGAAGGAACAGAGCAAGGCTTTTCTTGTTAGGGAGGTTTGGTTATTGCCTGGTTTAGCAGCCCTCAGACATGCCTTCTAGTAGCTACCAAAATGGAGAATAAGCTAGCTCTGCCTTATTCTTCCTTCCCTGTCTTTTTACCTTTAGAGACTGGCAGATTTATAATCTCAGCAAAGGATGACTACATCCCCATGTCCATCCCCTGACACCTCCAGAGCCTATCAGAACACTCTCTACCACCCAATTATGACTAGCTGTGACTGCCTTGACATCTTTACCAGGTTGCAAGAACAGGTTGGACCATACGTCTAAACATGATGCAAGAAAACCAGACATAACAAGAACAATCAAACCAAAAAATCACAGAACAATCCTGTCAGACTAGCTTAATTTGGAGCGGCTGCAGCCTCCCCATGGCTCCGGAAGAATTGATAGGGTTTTATGAAAGACTGATTGAAAACAAAAACCTATTAAACCAATTGTCCTTTTCAGAACTCCTAACAAACACCGCCTGATTACATTTTTTAACTTTCCTTGTTCCTGAGACAATTGCAGTGCATTGCTTGGCTGAGAATGCACTGAATAACTTGGAAGTGACATCTCAGTAGATTGAACAGTACTATTGACAAAAATATCTGAAAACAGTGACATTAACCAAATAGAAAGGAAACCACGCAGCAAACATTTGCTTTTGCTCATTTGTGTCTGCACTTTGATCTGCTACACTGAATGAATTACTTCTGAACTGAAGACTGAATATGTAAATTAGAATCACAGAATCATTGAATCATAGATTTGGAAGAGACCTCATGGGCCCCTGCCAATAAGCAGGAAAATCCCATTCAAAGCACCCCTGACAGATGGCCATCCAGCCTCTGCTTAAAAGCCTCCAAAGAAGAGCCTCCACCACACTCCGGGGCAGAGAGTTCCACTGCTGAACGGCTCCCACAGTCAGGATGTTCTTCCTAATGTTTATTTATTTATTTATTTATTTTGCTTCTATACCGCTGTTCTCAGCCCGAAGGCGACTCACAGCGGTTCACAAGACACAGAACACAGCAGAATTCAACACCAATATAAAACAGTTAACAACCTAATCTAATATACAATTAATACACAATTACTACGGTAACCATTCACTGGCATCTCGTCACTAATGTTCAGGTGGAATCTCCTTTCCTGTAGTTTGAAGCCATTGTTCTGCGTCCTAGTCTCCAGGGAAGCAGAAAACAAGCTTGCACCCGCCTCCCTATGACTTCCCCTCACATATTTATACATGGCTATCATGTCTCCTCCCAGTCTTCTTCAGGCTAAACATGCCCAGCTCTTTAAGCTGCTCCTTATAGGTTTTGGTCTTCAGACCCTTGATCATTTTAGTTGCCCTCCTCTGGACACATTCCATCTTGTCAATATCTCCCTGCAATTGTGGTGCCCAAAATTGGACACAATATTCCAGGTGTGGTCTAACCAAGGCGGAATAGAGCGCTAGTATGACTTCCCTGGATCTAGACACTATACCCTGATTTATTCAGGTCAAAATCCAATTGGCTTTTTTCCCCCACCGTATGACATTGTTGGCTCATGTTTAACTTGTTGTCCACAAGGACTCCAAGATCTTTTTCACACGTACTGTTCTCGAGCCACGCGTCCCCCATTCTGTACCTTTGCATTTCATTTTTTTTGTTGCCTAAGTGGAGTATCTTACATTTGTCACTGTTGAACTTCATTTTGTTAGTTTTGGCCCCTCTCTAATCTGTTCAGATTGTTTTGAATTCTGCTCCTGTCTTCTGGACTATTGGCTCTTCCTCCCAATTTGGTGTTGTCTGCAAACTTGATGATCATGCCTTCTAACCCTTCATATAAGTCATTAATAAAGATCCTGAACAGGACTGGGCCCAGGACGGAACCCTGCGGCACTCCACTTATCACTTCCAGGATGAAGAGGAAGCATTGGTGAGCACCCTCTGGGTTTGTTTAACCAAATACAGATCCACCTAACCGTAGTTTTGCCTAGTTTGTTTGCCAGAAAGTCATGGGGGACCTTGTTGAAGGCCTTACTGAAATCCAGGAATGCTACATCCACGGCATTCCCTGTATTACCACAACTTGTAACTCTATCGAAAAAAGAGATCAGATTAGTCTGGCATGACTTGTTTTTGGTAAATCCATGTTGAATGTTAGCAATGGCCGCATTTGTTTCTAAGTGTTTGCAGACCACTTCCTTAACAATCTTTTCCAGAATCTTGCCTGGTATTGACGTGAGGCTGACCGGACGGTAATTGTTTGGGTTGTCCTTTTTCCCTTCTTCAAAACCACATTTGACCTCCTCCAGTCTGCTGGAACTTCTCCCATTCTCCAAGAACTCTCAAAGATGATTGCCAATGGTTCCAAAATGACTTCTGCTACTTCCTTCAATACTCTTGGGTGTATTTTATCTGGCCCTAGGGACTTGAACTCGTTTAGAGCGGCCAGGATTTATTGGATGACTTGTTTCCCAATTTGGGGTTGGATTTCCCCCAATCCCTCATCCACTCCATCTTGCTGAGGTTGAGGATGACTTTCTTTTTGTGAGAAGACCGAGGCAAAGAAAGCATTAAGTAGTTCTGCCTTTTCTCTATCGTGTGTTAGCATTACCCCACTTTTTCCACTTCTTGTGTATGTCTCTGTTGAGTCTTAGCACAGCTAGAAGTTTTTTGGACATTCATTCGAGCTTCTTTGCAGGTGTCTTATTTTCTTCTCTTTGTTGTCACTTTTTGCAATTGCACCTTGAGTATTTCAGTCTTGAAAAACTCCCATATATTTGCCACCCTTCTTTAATTATATGCATATTTTAAAGATTTTCCAACAAGGTTATTATAGTAAGTCATATCAATGCTAGAATTTTCAAACAAGTTGAGTATAATAAAATTTCGGGTAACTCCTAAGGATTGGGAGGGGGTGGTGGTGGTAGAGAATGAGAGAGAGTGCAAGAAAATGATTTTTGAGAAACTTGATGGTTATTTTGCATATATTTCAGAACCATAATCAGAAGAGGCAGCAATTTTCATGCTGCTAGAAGCATTCCTGAAACACAATTAAAACTTTTGGCTGAGAATCAACCCTGGGAAAATCTAGTACATTCCTAAGATAACAGTTTAGTACTGCTGGGCACTACATAGTTTCCATTAGTACATTTATAACTCTTTATTACAATAGTCTATTGTTCAGGAATCAGGGGCTCCTACAGTCATTTTTGGGTTTTTCCACTATCATTCTTTAATTTCCTTTTTCATAAATCTTTTAAAGGTTATTTATTCCTAACCTCTTTAGATTGAATTATTGGCAATTAGTTTTCTCATAGTATTTATCTGTTATCTATGGGAATATTGATACAAATACTCCAAAAGAATTTCCAGCAAGCTCACCTGTCTAAATATTAATCAATTTTTTTTGGTTGAATGCCTTGAGGAATTTCCTCTTAGACTTTCCCTTCAAATGGATTTCTACTGAGTTGTGTTACATTCAAGAGAGACAGTTTGTACTGGGAGCCACCTGCAATCTTTGTCTTTACATTTTTTTTTCTATATATAGATATAAAATTTAAAGAAAGATCTACTTTAGCTGAAAATTGTACTGCTAGGGTAAAAAAAAGCCTTACATTAAGTTGCATTAGCATAATACAATGTCATAATATTGTTTTAACATTCATTAAACATGGAATCATAGAGTTGGAAGAGACCACAAGGGTCCAAGGAGTCCAACCCCCTGCCATACAGGAACATAGAATCAAAGAACCCCAACAGTATCGATCAGTTATTTATGGGAAAATAATAATAATAATAAAAATAATAATAAAAATTTATTAATATTATAATATTAATAATTATAATTATAATTATTTTGGGGTGTAGACCCAAAATTAATAAGAACATCAGCCCTGGCCTTGTCTTACTCAACTGCTGAGTATACCTGTGCTGTTTGGCACAAGACTGTCCATGCAAAGCAGGTGAACATAGCACTGAATAAAACATGCAAAATCCCAAAATCAAATAAGGATTTGGACCAAATTAAAAATTTCAAAACCATCTCTTTAATAAATTGTGACTATAAATTATTCACCACAATTTTTGCGTGAATAGACTTAAACATGTGATGATACTCCCCAAAATGCTATTCCTATTTCAAAACATACCTATCATTAAAGAGATTAAAATGTTTAATGTATGGAAAAGGGACATCATGAAATGTGTTTGAGCAGGGAGAAAAGCCAGGATTTCCTACAAGTATTTAATTGATACCAAAGAGAGGGGGGAACTAAATTTACCAGACCTAAAAACATACTATGAAACTGCCTGCATGAGCTGGATCAGAGACTGGATACAATTTAGAAAGACACAGACTTAGATATTAGGCTTGGTTGATCAAGAAAACAAATGGTTCTACACTCGTTCTGTATATATAGGGGGCGCTGGCGTTTCGATTTTAAAATTATTTCTCAAATTTTCTTGAAAAAAGATCGGAAATAGCAAAAATCTGAATAGCTTCATTTACTTCGTTAACTGAAAGTGACCCTCCCCCGTTAGTTTAAAATCTCGCAGTTTCCCTGGCCTCCCTGGCGACAAGCGGCAATGCAGTTTCTCCCAGTGGCCGTCAAGAAGAGCTGGGCGTTGCCACACCCACCTCATTCCCCTGCCATCCATCGCCCATTCCAGACACACAGGGAAGGGAAACTGCAAGATTTCCCAGTATGTCCTGAAGGCGTGGCCTTCAGAAAGAGCTGGGCATGGCCACGCCACCTCGCCCTTCCGCATCGCCGCTTGTCGCCAGGGGGGCCAGGGAAACTGTGAGATTGTAAACCTTGACCAGACATCTGAAAATAATTCCGAAAAATGGGTAACTTGTTTCAATTCGTTATTACTCATCACACTATTCCAGCATGGCTTGAAATTGTTTCAAAAGTCATTTAAATACGAATTCATTCTGATTTTAGAAACTTCCGAACCAGATCAACCAAGCCTATTATATATGGGTGGCATGAAGGAGAAAGATTAAATAAGGCCTTTAATAAACATTTAATTATAGGAAGTCTAATAGATGTCTGGAACAGGTACAAGTTAGGTATGGAACCAAAAACACCCCTGTGGCTGAGACCAATAGAAGCTATTGTGAGACCCACCTCTAAGTATGCTGTAAGAACATACTGGGAATTACTTATCAGGCTCAATGGCCAATGGGCACAGAGGGGTAAAAATGAACTGGGTATCAAAGATTGGTTTCGCTATCACCAATTATACAAAATATTCAAAAAGGACAAAAAGGGGGGATTTATCTCAAAAAATCAGAACCGGAAATTATACTAGATAAAGGGAAAAAAGGTCTAAAAGCCAGATTGTACAAATATATCCTATGTTACAACCTGGAAGATATTTACCAGACCTCCATGATTTCATGGACAAAAGATCTAAGGAGAAGTATAGATTTCGATATTTGGGAAAACCTGTGGAACAAAGTGGTGACTTCAATTAAAGTTACAGTGGTGACTTCAATTAAAGACAACTTATATAAAATGTTCTATAGATGTTATACAACACCAGCTTTCCTAGCCAAAATAGATAACTCACAATCAGGATCCTGCTGGAGATGCAAAATTAAGAAAGGGACCTTTCCCCATGTATGGTGGTCTTGTGAATTGGTGCAGGTTGACTGGAAAAGAACCATAAAAGAAACAAATAAAATGATCCATAACAATGTGGAAATAAACAAACAAACAAACAAACAGGGATGTGCCTATTAGGGATTTCAGAGATAGATTAAAGCAGACAGAAAGAGAAATCTGCCTGTACAGCTTCACGTCTGCGCGCATTACAATTGCCAAAGACAGAGACTTCAGGAAACTCACCTGTCCAAATATTCACTCATCAGTCTTGTTGGTTGAATACCTTGAGGGATTTCCCCTTAGTCTTTCCCTTCACACAGTTCCTGGTACACAATTTTGTTCTCTGCATTCCTAAATTCTAGAAGGATTTCTACTGTTGTGCTACATCCGGGAAGGACAGATTGTACTAGGAGACACCTGCAATCTTTGGCTTCACATTTTTTCTATATATAAAGAGACCTGCTTTAGTTGAGAACTGGACTGCTAGGTTAAAAAAAACTTACATTAAGTTGTATTAGTGTAATACAATGTCATAAAATGTTTTAATGTGTATTGATCATAGAATCATAAAGTTGAAAGAGCTCAGAAAGGGTCCAACCAGTCCAACCCCCTGCCAAGCAGGAATATAAAATCAATGCACCCCCAACAGATGGTCACCCAGCCTCTGCTTAAAAACCTCCATAGAAGCAAACTCTACCATGCTCGGAGGCAGCATATTCCACTGCTGAACAACTTAGAATCATAGAATTATAGAATCATAGAGTTGGAAGAGACCTCATGGGCCATCCAGTCTAATCCCCTGCCAAGAAGCAGGAATATTGCATTCAAAGCACCCCTGACAGATAGCCATCCAGCCTCTGTTTAAAAGCTTCCAAAGAAGGAGCCTCCACCACATTCTGGGGCAGAGAGTTCCACTGCTGAAAGGCTCTGACAGTCAGGAAGTTCTTCCTCATGTTCAAATGGAATCTCCTTTCTTGTAGTTTGAAGCCATTGTTCCACGTCCTAGTCTCCAGGGAAGCAGAAAACAAGCTTGCTCCATCCTCCCTGTGACTTCCTCTCACATATTTATACATGGCTATTATATCTCCTCTCAGCCTCCTCTTCTTCAGACTAAACATGCCCAGCTCCTTAAGTCACTCCTCATAGGGCTTGTTCTCCAGAGCCTTGGTCATTTTAGTCGCCCTCTCTAGACACATTCCAGCTTGTCAATATCTCTCTTGAATTGTGGTGCCCAGAATTGGACACAATATTCTAGGTGTGGTCTAACCAAAGCAGAATAGAGAGGTAGCATGACTTCCCTAGATCTAGACACTATGTTCCTATTAATGCAGGCCAAAATCCCCTTGGCTTTTTTCAATTGTGGTGCCCAGAATTGGACACAATATTCCAGGTATGGTCCAACCAAGGCAGAATAGAGGGGTAGCATGACTTCCCTGGATCTAGTCACTATGCTCCTATTGATGCAGGCCAAAATCCCATTGGCTTTTTTTGCCGCCACATCACATTAATTGCTCATGCTTAACTTGTTGTCCACGAGGACTCCAAGATCTTTTTCACACGTACTGTTCTCGAGCCAGGCATTGTCCCCCATTCTGTATCTTTGCCTAAGTGGAGTATCTCGCATTTGTCACTGTTGAACTTCATTTTGTTAGTTTTGGCCCATCTCTCTAATCTGTCAAGATCGTTTTGATTCCTGCTCCTGTTCTCTGGAGTATTGGCTATCCCTCCCAATTTGGTGTCGTCTGCAAACTTGATGATCCTGCCTTCTAGCCCTTCATATAAATCATTAATAAAGATGTTGAACAGGACCAGGACCAGGACGGAACCCTGTGGCACTCCTCTCGTCATTTCTTTCCAGCATGAAGAGGAAGCATTGGGGAGAATCACTCTCTGGGTTTGTCCATTTAACCAATTACAGATCCACCTCACCGTAGTTTTGTCTAGCCCACATTGGACTAGTTTCCTTGCCAGAAGGTCATGGGGGACCTTGTCGAAGGCCTTACTGAAATCCAGGTATGCTACATCCACGGCATTCCCTGCATCTACCCAGCTTGTAACTCTATCGAAAAAAAGAGGTCAACTTAGCATCAGGAAGCTCCTGCAATTTGAATCCATTGCTCTTTTTCCTAGACTTCAGAGCAGCAGAAATCAAGCTTGTCCCCTTCTCATTGTGACAGCCGTTCAGGTATTTAAACATGGCTATCATGTCCCCTTGCAGCATACTTTTCTCCAAGTTAAACATATCCAGTTCCCTCAGCCATTCTTCATAGGGTTTGGTTTCCAAACCTTTGATCATTTTGATCACCCTTCTCTGGACACATCCCAGCTTGTCAATATCCTTCTTGAACTGTGGTACCCAGAACTAGATACCATATTCCAAATGAGGTCTGACCAAAGCAGAATAGGGTGGGACCAGGGCTGTAGCCGGGGGCGAGGGTGGTGGTGGTGACTGGGTTAAAAGTTCAACCCTGCCCTGAAATGTGTCAGGTTAAAAAAGAAACCTGGTTTACTCATAACTTGGTTAACCAGTTAAAATTCTTGAGTAACTGGGTTGTTGTAGGTTTTTTTCGGCTATGTGGCCATGTTCTAGAGGCATTCTCTCCTGAGGTTTCGCCTGCATCTATGGCAAGCATCGTCAGAGGTAGTGAGGTCTGTTAGAACTAGGAAAAAGGGTTTATAAAGCCTTCAACAATACGTTCTTGAGTAAACCAGGTTTCGGTGAGGTTAGAACCCGGGGGGGGGGGGGGGGTTAGAACCCTTACTACAGCTGTTGGTGGGACTATGATTTCCCTTGATTTCAACACCAAAGTCCCATTGATATAGCCTAGAATCATATTGACTTTTTAAAGCTGCTGTTAATTTACATTCAGCTTGTGGTCTACTCCATTGGGACAATTTTATTGGGACAATTTTCTTCTGTATGGATTAGATTAAAATATCATAATCCTTTTATCTGAGTTCAAATATTCTTTGAATGGTTGCCAATCCATTATTTTCAAAGGTCTGCCTAAGTTCTTTATCAGAAGTTGAATTAATTTATCCATGTCCATGATTTCCATAATTTTGATTTGCCGTTGTTCTTTTGTGGGTATTTCTTTTACTTTCCAGCTTCTTGCATCTACAATTCTTGCCGCTGTTATTAAGTAATTGAAAAGAATGTATGTATTTATATCCATATCTATATTAATTATTTTAATAAAAATATTCTGATTTCATTTTTATTTTTATTTTAAGTATCTTCTGGGAAATTTCCTGATTCTTTTCCCAATATTTCTTTGCTTTTTCACATGTCCACAACATGTGCATTTTTGAATTCCACATTTCCAACATTTATTCTGCATAGTTTTGTAAAAAGTTCTAATTTTTGTTGAGCTGTGCACCATTTGTACATCATTTTATATCACTTTTAAATCTATTGCATATGTGTATTTCAATTTTTGATTCCATAAACTTTCCAATTTCTCTAATTTTATTGAGCAGCTTATATTGGCTGCCCATATCATCATGCATTCTTTAACTTGTTCCATTTTGGTGGACCGCTCCAGAAGTTTTAAATAAATGTGTGTGATAATTTTCTTATCTGTTGACATTATTTTATCCCAGAGGGTTTCTTTTTCAGTAAAACCAGCTTTTATCTTTATTGTAGTATTCTTTACTACAATGAAGTTGTATATATTGAAACCAGGAGATATTTCTGTTTAATTGATTTATCTCTTCTTGTATATTCATCTCATATGTTCCATTTTGCTTTTTAAGTTTTTTTATAAGTAGGCCATTTTACCTGTACTAATAATCTTCTTTGTCCTGGTTCAAGTGAGGAGATCCACAAGGGAGTTTTGAAGTAGAATCTTTCCTGCTGTTCCCAATTTTTTATTAAAGCAGATCTTATAAAATGGTTCCTCAATTTTTATTTTTTCATACCAGAGGTATGAGTGCCACCTGGTTCTTAAGTCGTGGCCTTTTAAGGTTAGGATTTTTTTTCTTTTCAATGTAGCCCAATCTTTTATCCATGTCAGCCCACAAGCCTTGTAGTATATCTTTAAGCCTAATTCGAATCCTCCTCTCCTTTTATCATCTGTTAAGTTTAGGAACTTGATTCTTGATTCTTGGTTTCTTCCCCTGCCAAATAAAATTTGATAAGTCCATAAGTCTTTGAAAATCTGTATAGTTCTAATTATTGAGATGTTTTGAAATAAGTATAGCATTTTGGGTAGTATGTTCATTTTAATAATCACAATTCTCCCCATTAGAGATAGGTTTAATTTTTCAAATTCTCTAAATCTTTTTAATTTCTTTCCATTTTGTTTCATATTTTTTCATGAGTTGGGATTTTTTTTTGCTGTTAATGTGAGCCCTAGGTACTTATATTTTTTCCAAATTCTTCTATTTTTTTCAAACCAATTCTTTATCTTTCCTATTGGACCTTCAATAATACAATTTAAATAATCTGTGAAGGCTCTTACTTTGTGTGTATGATTCCTTATTTTTGTTCCCTTCAGGGTCTGGTCCTCTCCGATATTATTTAACAAAATTTCCATTGACATTATAAAGATTAATGGAGATAGGAGATACCCTTGTCTGGTACCCTTGTTTATTTTAAAGTTATTTGTCTCTTAGCCGTTGATCAGGATTTTTGCCTCTTGTTGTTTATATATGGTATTGATTGCATTTTAAAATTGGAAGCCCATGTCCATTTCTTTCATTAGAATTTGGAAAAAGTCCCAATTTATATTGTCAATTGCTTTTTTGGCATCTAGAGCTATTGGTGCTAGTTCTTTCTGGTTATTTACTTTGCAGTATTCAATAATATCTAATATGTTACTTACATTAGCTTTTAAATGTCTATTTGGTAAGAATCCAGTCTGATCTTCTTGAAACCATTTGTTCAGAGAAAAATGGAGGGTCAGAAAATATAATTGCGAATAATTTGTAATCATTTATTGGATGAGTTTAATCCATTTACATTGTTAGAATAGCATCTAATTTCTCTTTCCAGTTTACTCTTCACAGATTTTAAGATAGCTATTTTTTATCTTTGTAATAAATCAGATTCAAACTATTTGTCTCAAAAATTCATCTCTTACTCTTTCTTGAGAAGTAGACTATGAGACGCCACTAGCAAAATTAGTTGTGATCCTGTGCACTTTATCAATATTTTGATCTATCTGTTCCATAGGACTTGAAGAAATTGGCTGTTAATTGTAGTACTATTTGCCTTATGTTTTGCTTGGGTTCTTTCTGTATATTTCTAAATCTTAGTTGAAATTCCATATCTTTTGTTCCATTTGTTCTTGTTTATTTTCTAGTTTAGAAATTTTTAGTTCCAAGTTTTCCATCTTATTTTGCAATTTGTCTTGGGTTCCCCCCCCCCCCCCCAATTTTTGTTTATCTTGTTTCATGTTTTTTTTTTATATCACTCTAGATAATATTCACTTCTTTTTCCATGGAATATATTTCTTCTGTTATTTCTTTTCTCATATTCAGTGTTTGTTCTTGAAATAATTTTTGACATGTATCTTGCTTTTCTGCCTTACTTTGTAGTTCCTTTTTATATATACCTTGTTTTTCTGATATTCTCTGTAATTTTTTCATTACATCTTTTAAACTTGATTCCTCTGAAGTGGACCCTTTTCTTGCTGCACCTTTTATGTCCTTAATGTCTTTATCTGATTTGTTTTTAGATATAGCCATGTCTTCCTGATTTCCTTATTACAGTGTTTATTTCTCTGAGTTATCTTCTTCTGTTCTGTTCTGTTATATTTTTATTGTATGCACTGTTGTTGTACATTGTCTGGGTTTTTAGCCCTAAATCCCTAAATCCTCTGATTCTTCACTTGTGCACCCTTGTTTCTGTCTTCCTAGCTAATTCTTCATCTATTGTGTCTTCCTTCTTCCTCTCTTTGTTTAGTGTGGTGTTGGTTGTCTTCTTTGGGTTTTATTATGAGCTCTTCTTGCTTGTTAACAGTAAGAGAGTCCCTTCAGGAATCTTAAATCTAGGATTCCGAACAGGATGTAACAAACTCTGATGCCACTGTGAACAAGCACAGATGGTTTACTAGTTTTAATTGTAGATATGCATTCCTGATCAGGATGAACTTGGAAATCTAGACTCAGGGATGAATCTAGGAGTGTAAGTCCACATAATATGCTAATATATGCATTGAACCTATTTTTCCCTGACTCACCTCCTGTCTTGATTAAGACTATTCACCCTCATCCAATCCACTAGTTACATCACAAAAATATTCATAAGCCACCAGTTTGAGGAACAATTTGTGTTAGTTATACGCAAATCAGCAAATAGATGCCATTGTTGTACTGAAGGTAAATTTGTTTATATGGAGACATTTCATGTTGTGATTTTAATGGCACTTTGGTAGACATCACTGACCCAAATGATTATGCAAGTTCTTTCAAATAAACATTATGCCTTGTAAAATCCATTTTGTTTTTATTGGCATTTCTTCTGTCTGCTCTCTTAGATTCCTTGCTCTCAGGATTCTATAAACTCTGTCCATTTTCCGTCATGAAGTCATCTGTATAATGCCTTCAGATCGGCTGGTACACAGAGCTTTCATCATTAATCCCTTGGAAACACTTTGGCAGTCTCATTTCCCAAGGATTATCTTTTCTATTAATCAGTAGCAGAGACATTTCTTTGTATGTAACACAGTGGTTCATTTTAAGAGCAATTATCATAGGGACAGAAAGTGAGGAATTTCCCTGAAAATTAGTTGCATGGGACTGATGATGAAATAAGACCCTAAAAGAGGCTCATGGGATCTAGAAAAGGTTTCAAAGAAACAGATAAGATGGGGCACAGAGATATAATTAGCAGAGGAGAATGAATTTAGGGGAGAGCACTGGGGACTAGCAGAGAAGTTCACAGTTATCTGATTGACAATCAGGATTAAGCAATCTTCTGTCCGGATGACACGGAAATTGTACAATAAGATTTCAAAACTGGTTGTACTTGCTGGACATACAAGAGAAAATTGTACTAGCTTTGTTCAATTTTTAATTTTGTTCTCTCCTGGAAAAGTGGAATCTGCAAATGTGGCGTGTGTGTGTTTGCCTTTATAGCAGTCAACAGTATCCACAGCACT
This sequence comes from Anolis sagrei, assembly GCF_037176765.1. Classification (NCBI taxonomy): domain Eukaryota; kingdom Metazoa; phylum Chordata; class Lepidosauria; order Squamata; family Anolidae; genus Anolis; species Anolis sagrei. Next base: position 168,256,945 of record NC_090022.1, on the reverse strand, counting down.
CTCCTTCAGCAACACATTTCAGATTATTTGATTTTCTTCCTTTCAGCTTTCTGCAGTGTCCTTTTATTATTATTTATTTATTTATTTCGGTTACTTCTACCCCGCCCTTCTCACCCCAGAGGGGGAGTCAGGGCGGCTTACAAAGGCACAATTTGATGCCGGCATCAACATAACAGTAGAATAAAAACAATATAGTGGCAATTAAACAATTAACAATCAGTTTCTGCACTGCAACAATAAAACCAATAAAACCGATTTCACCTAATTAACGCTCAGCGTTCGCCATCTCATAGTCCAAATTCCATTTCCACTTTGTTAGTCCTGTCAGTCCTAGTCGTCCAATTGTCTTTATCTAGTTGTCAGATTGCCCGAAGGCCTGGTCCCACAACCACGTTTTTAATTTCCTCCTGAAGGAAAGGAGGGATGTTGATGACCTAATTTCCCCCGGGAGTGAGTTCCATAGGTGAGGGGCCACCACTGAGAAGGCCCTGCTTCTCGTCCCCATCAACCTCACTTCTGATAGCGGTGGGGTCGAGAGCAGGGCCTCCCCAGATGATCTCAAACTCCGAGGTGGGACGTAGAGGGAGATGCGTTCGGACAGATACGCTGGACTGGAACCGTATAGGGTTTTGTAGGTCAAAACCAGCACCTTGAATTGTGCTCGGAACTGAACCGGCAGCCAGTGGAGCTGACACAATGGGGAGTGGTGTGCTCCCTGTATGACGCTCCGGTGAGCAATCTGGCTGCCGCTCGCTGGACCAGTTGAAATTTCCGAACAGTCTTCAAGGGCAACCCCACGTAGAGTGCGTTGCAGTAATCTATTCGGGATGTAACAAGAGCATGGACCACTGTGGCCAGATCAGGCTTCCCAAGGTACGGGCGCAACTGGTGCACAAGTTTTAATTTCTTTGCCAACTATGTACAAATAGAAACGGGAAATATAATGACAGTCACCATTCTAACTTCAACATTCAGTGATATAGGCCCCAAAGCGTGGAAATAGGCAGTTGTGGTAAAATCAGTCCATAGTTCATCCAATAATTTCAATAAGAATTCTTTCCTCGCCTTACTTGGAGCTCTCTGGTCTTCTTCCTGAGCACTAGCCATGCCCAAACCTACTTAGCTTTCAAAATGAAATGAGATTGGGTGTGTCAGAACTGGAAGAAGAACACTAGTCACTAATAGATGTTTTTGGAAAATTCTGGAATATTGTTGTCTGCTTTCAAGTTCTTTCTGAATTATGGCAATCCTAAAGTGAAGCTATAACACTATGTAACATTTTTTTTTAAAAAAAAACTGTTCCTGGTTTGAAAGTACTTTTCCTGTTTAATTGTGTGGTGCTTATTTTGAAAGTAGCTGTTATACTCTAGAAACTTTGTTTTTGTGGCTGCCACAAGCGATATTGAATTGGCTGAGACTCAATTACAGCAAAACGTGATGCAGGATGTCCCACAGAAACAACATTTTGCAGTTTAATAAACCTTTTCCATGTTTTTTGTGATCGAACCAATTTGGAAATGACATTTATAACATAGTGTAATTGAGCTTTCGTGGCAGAATTTGTTAGAATGGGAGTTTGCCCTTGCTTCCTTTGAAAATGAGAGATGTAACTCATCCAAGTTCATCTAGTGGATTTCCGTGATCAAGCAGGAAATGTAATGGTAGTTCTCAAGTCCTAAACATCAATTCTATTTTAATGTTGGTATATTTGTATATTTTAAATTGTATACTAATGCTTTTATGTCAAACTGCTTTGAGTCCCCTTTGGGGAGATAAAGCAGGGTAGAATAATAATAATAATAATAATAATAATAATAATAATTTGAAAGTACTACCTACCAGTAGTAAAGAACTGGTGGGATCATAAACCTGCAAAAGTAGTAGAAAAACCACGCAAAAATACTGTGGGACTTTCGAATCCAGACTGACAAAGTTTTGGAAGACAATATGCCAGCACCATGATTGTGGAAAAGAAAAAAGTTTGGAATATTGATATTGCCATACCAGGTGATGGTCAAATTGATTAAAAACAACAGGGAAAACTCAGCTGTGATCAAGACCTCAAAACTGAACTGCAAAGGCTCTGGCATAAACTAGTACTGGTGGTCCCAGTGGTAATCGCCTAATCGGCACACTGGGTGCTGTGCCAAAAGATCTCAGCCGGCATTTGGAAACAGTAAACATTGACAAAATCACGATCTGTCAACTGCAAAAGGCCATCTTACTTGGATCTGTGCACATCATTTGAAAATATATCACACAGTCCTAAACGCTTGGGAAGTCTTTGACTTGTGATTTTGTGATATGAAATCCAGCATATATATCTTGTTTGCTGTGTCATACTGTGTTTTTGGGTCAGAATAATAATAATAATAATAATAATAATACTAAAACCACTACTCCACTGTGATTCCAACTGCCTCATCAGATGGGCTACTTGGCCCGTTATACGCTGCTTGTTCTCCCTTTCCAGAATGGAGTCCATTACACGAAGCACATGCACTTCCGGCTGTGCTCTGTCCAGAAAAGGGAGAGCAAGCGGTGTATGCCCTTTACTGCAGCAGCACGGGAACCTTCCTGTGTTGCAATGGGGGGAACCTGAGCAATGATACTTCCTCCCATGGGATGAGGGTCAAAGTAAGTCATGTGATGCTGGTCTTGGAATGACTGGTTCTCCACACACCCTGCTGAGAGCCCAAGGATTCACCACAATGCATATGGCAAATTCATGGACCTTTGTGATGAGGTCCTATGAATGATAATTTTAAAAAGTGACTCTCCCAAATTCTGCCTGCCTCACTCCACTGTGAAGTAAGAAACTTCTATTGGAAGCGTCTGTGAAAATAGGTGGAAGAAATATAATTCAAAATGCATCTCTTTGTGTTCTTTCCCCAGGATTTAATTTCCCATCCCGAGAGAGGAGGGGGGAGGGAGAGAGACAGGGAGAGATTACAGGTGATTGACAAACAAATTGGTATAAAATACTCCTAACGTGTTAAGAAAATTGCACCAAAGCAAAAGGAACACCACAAGATTTTCTAACTGAAGGAATGTCTGGCGTAATAACTCCAAACGAAAAACAAAAACCATATAGCTATGAACCCTTTCCCAAACTCTGTGAGTTCAAAAATCCCCTTCATGTAAATGCTTCCCTTGCATAATAGAAATGTATCAAGAAGTGTGTTGCTTAAACTAATCTGACCAATTGTCAGACAGAGGGAAACAAAACCAGTTATAATATTCTTCCTGGAGTTCTAATTGTGTTAGGCAAATCACTAAAATTCTGATGTGACCATGCTGATCTCTGATATGTCATTTGTAATATTTCAATTAAAACATGGGATAGTTATTTGTATATACTGCTGAGCCAACAAGCATTTTCCCTTAAATATAATTTTAGGTCATACTTATTCGCGCTGAATTCAGGTATGTGTTTATTTTTTCTCTATCATGTGTAATTTTTATGATGAGGCTAATCTAATAATTAGTGCATTTATGCATTGGTATCAATAGAATCTATTTGATATCAGTGCGTAAATGCATTAATTATTCGATTAGCCTCATCGCAAAAACTACACATGATAGAGAAAAAAATAAACACTGATCTGAATTCAGCGCAAAAAACTCTATAAGAATTTATTTAAATGGTACATTAAAGTGGACTACTGTAAAGTGTGCACATATATCATATTTGTGTAACACAAGCCAATAAGTATGATGAAAAATACTTATTGGCTTGTGTTACACAAATATGATATGAGATATGTGCAGACTTTACAGTAGTCTGCTTTAATGTACCATTCATCATATTTTTAAAAGTTGACATGATAGAAAAAAATAAAGACACATAAAATCAGCATAAAAATTGGTTTAAACTGTGCTACTCTCATTTCTGATGCTTACAAAAAGTTTGATTGCGCGACTTGGGAAGTGACAATGGCAGGAAAGGAGATTACACTTGAACATTAGGAAGAACATCCTAACAGGGACAGCTGTTCAGCAGTGGAACTCTCTGCCCCGGAGTGTGGTGGAGGCTCCTTCTTTGGAGGCTTTTAAGCAGAGGCTGAATGGCCATCTGTCAGGCATGCTTTGAATGCGATATTAGTGCTTCTTAGCAGGGGGTTGGACTGGATGGCCCATGAGGTTTCTTCCAACTCTAGGATTCTATGATTCTATGTTTCTATGAAATGAGGCAGGTGCCCCTGTTGGTATAGCTGGCAGTGACAGGGTTGGAGAGAGAGTGGAAATCAGACCCTTGTCAAGCAGCACAAACTGGCTTGGCCATGAATATGGAGTTGTTCTACCCTCCTTCTGCCAAGGTAGCTCAGGGTGCTCTTGTCAATTCAGACTGGAACCAGTGTTTTGCGTGTCCACATAGAACTACCAATGTTAGAGAACTGGTCTATGAGTACATTTGTGTGGAGGACAGGATCAATGTGTCCCTAAGAAATTCTGAGTCTTCTAAATAAAAATAAATTAAATATTTATATGTCTTAATAGGAATATGCACATTTTATCCATAGTTGTCTTATAAAATCAGGTGAGTTGAGGTATCCTGACTGCATGTGCCATATGAAAATGTCTTACATTTGTGATTTCCAGCCCTGTTCAGCAATTGAGGATGATGTGGATTTATGGATTGGATGGAGCCAATGATGTTCTGATCTCCCATGAAACTGAAGACTGGCCTTACCAAAGGACCTCTGCAACTTTGGACACATGCCTTTAGATAGATGGGCTTGATTATATGCAAGAATAATTACATGCAACCATGTGCAAAACATAAAAATAGTGAAATCACTCCTAGGAGACACCACTCTCCTTTCATCCCATTCAAATAAATGTACTCATATTATTTAATTTAGTTTGTTTCTCTAAGAATTTTTCAGATGAGTTGCCTGACAGGAAGAAGCATTTTACCTTCGCATTTACATATTGCTTTGGGCAAAATCCAGTGATTCAACTGAACACTGGATTGACTATGACGTATAACATTCTTCCTTTGATGTGACAAATGGTTTTGTGTGCTCAACACAGTTAAATTGAACAACTTGTAGTAATCTTGTATTACCTGTAGTACAGGAAATGGTATTTCCCTAATGTACTGGGGAAGACAACTTTGTGCGTGATTGCATGTGTTATATGAAAATGGGATTTCCAGTCCGATTCAGCAATTGGGGATGATATCTTTTTTTTTTTGACTGGATGATGCCAATGTTGTTCTGCTCTCCCATGAAAGTGAAGACTGCCCTTAACAAGGGACTACTGCAACTTAGGAACACATGCCTTCTAGACACTTTAAGATAGATGGGCTTGATTATATACTAGAAGGATTATAATAGATTACATGCAACTGTGTGCAAAACATAAAAATAGTGAAATCACTCCTAGGAGACACTATCCTCCTTTCATTCCACTAAAAAAAAAAAGGACTCATATTATTGAATCTCAGTTTGTTTTCTCAAAATTTCTCAGATGAGTTGCCTGACAGGAAGAAGCTTCTTAATGTATTCTTGAAGGCTTTCATGGCCAGAATCACTGGGTTGTTGTAGGTTTTTTTGGGCTATATGGCCATGTTCTAGAGGCATTTTTCCTGATGTTTCGCCTGCATCTATGGCAAGCATCCTCAGAGGTAGTGACTTCACTACCTCTGAGGATGCTTGCCATAGATGCAGGCAAAACGTCAGGAGAAATGCCTCTGGAACATGGCCATATAGTCCGAAAAAACCTACAACAACCCAGAAGCTTCTTACCTTCACATTTAGATATTTCTTTGTGCATGGGGGAGGGTTTCCAAATCAAGATGATGTTCGACTGATCATCCATTTCAAAGACTTTATAGACTTCACATTTATGGTATACTGGGTGAGAGGAGTAAATACAGCTGCTCACTGTCTCCAGTGCAGATCAACAAAGGGGAGACTCTTTTTGAACACATTATGCCAAAGTTATTCTGTTTTAAGTACTGGGGAAAAAGCTTTGCATTCAGTCAGTCAAGATCATCTCCAAAATTGGCTGTGCTGCTAGCATGTTTTACATGTTGTTTACATGTTTATATTATAAGTAATGTCTTTTATTATTTTTTATCAAACCACAAACAATGTTTGGGTCATCTGCAACCAATATGGAAAAGTTTCAGATATATATAGGACTCAAAATAAACATGTCCAAGGAAGACCAATTAGATTTTTTAAAATTTCACATTTATCGATTAGTTTTCAGAATTTAGATATGTTTGGCTTCTGTTAACAATAACAGCACAGTTTATGGAAAGGAACCATAAGTCAGAATATTTAACAAATACTTTAAAAATGGCCATTGGTTTAATTATCATTATTAGCCAGACAAGCACTTGTCAAAACTCATATTTTACCTAAATTTCTGTTCCTATTTCAAACCATTCCTATGTCTAGAAATTCAATTCAATTCAATTCATTTCCTAAGTTGATAGGTAAAGGAAAGTTTTCAACAAAAAGAAAGAAAGAAGAAGAACAAGGAGGCAATAGGGCAGTGGTTCTCAACCTTCATATTGCCACGACCCCTTAATAGAGTTCCGCATGTTGTGGTGACCCCCAACCATAAAATAATTTTCATTGCTACTTTATAACTGTCATTTTGCTACTGATATCAATTGTAATGTAAATATCTGATGTATTTTCATTTACTGAACCAAATTTGGCACAAATACTCAATACACCCAAGGTTGAATACTGGTGGGGTTGGGGGGGTGGTGGATTTTGTCATTTGGGAGTTGTAGTTGCTGGGATTTATAGTTCACCTACAATCAAAGAGCATTTTGGACTCCACCAATGCTCAAATTGAACCAAACTTGGCACACAGAACTCCCATGACCAACAGAAAATGCTGGAGGGTTTGGTGGGCATTGATCTTGAGTTTTGGAGTTGTGGTTCATCTCCATCCAGAGAGCACTGTGGACTCAAACAATGATGGATCTGGACCAAACTTGGCACAGATAATTAATGTGCCCAAATGTGGACAATGGTGGAGCTTGGGGAAGATAAACATTGACAGTTGTAGTTACTGGAATGTATAGTTCACCTACAATCAAAGAGCATTCTGAACCTCATCAATGACAGAATTGGGACAAACTTCCCACACAGAAACCCCATGACCAACAGAAAATACTGTGTTTTCTGATGGTCTTTGCCGACCCCTCTGACACCCCCTTGTGACCCCTCCAGGGGTCCCAACCCCCAGGTTGAGAAACCCTGAAGTAGAGTGTCTGGAGCCCTCGGTGGCGCAGTGGGTTAAAGCACTAAGCTGCTGAGCTTGTTGATCAAAAGGTCGCAGGTTCGATTCCGGGGAGCGGCGTGAGCTTCCACTGTCAGCCCTAGCTTCTGCCAACCTAGAGGTTGGAAAACATGCAAATGTGAATTGATCAATAGGTACCACTCCGGCGGGAAGGTAACGGCGCTCCATGCAGTCATGCCGGCCACATGACCTTGGAGGTGTCTACGGACAACGCTGGCTCTTCGGCTTAGAAATGGAGATGAGCACCACATCCCAGAGTCAGACATGACTGGACTTAATGTCAGGGGACTACCTTTACCTTTACCTTAGAGTGTCTGTATACATTCTTAAAAAATTGTTGTAACAAATTGTTCAATTGTAATTATGTGTATTCATGATATGTGTTGTTTGTAGACCCAACCGCCTGACGAAGACTCTTGTGAGTCGAAACCGGTAGCAGGTTGGAGTCATTTCATGTGACTACTGGAGTCTACTCACATGTAATAAAGAAAGGACATTTTCTCGATCGAAGACTTTGCTTTATACTTCACGAGAAGAACCTATTGTTTATACTTATATGTATGTGACAGTTTCTGATATGTATATTTGTAATGTATACATTGAGTTAATCTAGTTATTTTCATATCACCACTATCAGTGGATTCTGTTTCAGAGTTGTGTGGTTACATAAAGCAGTTCTGACTTATTTACACTAGAAATACTTCTTTCTCACTCCACACAAGAATATTGACAGTTTCTCTGACAGTAATTCCTAAACCAGCACAGATAGTCCTAACCTGGATCTATCTCTCTGTTTCCCAGGTATCTTTCTAATAGCTGTAAAGTCCTCACTAGCTGTCCCTGCTAGCAACTCTGGTCAATCTCAAGCCTTTCTCTCTAACCCTCTACACTACTCCAAACTCCTAACACCCTCTCCCTTCGACACCCAAGTTCACTCTCTTGATAGGGTTTTAAAAACCTCTCCTTAAAGACAATTTTTCCCCTCTTGCCAAACTTGAATGCTCCGCCCACTCTAACTTAACCAAGTATATTCCTCTCTCATTTCCCTCCAAAGCTGCTTTTACTAAACACGCCCCTTCAGGAAATGAGTGACTAAAATGGATTTCCCCGGCACCCTTTCCAAGATGGCTGCCGAACCTCTTGGGCCTACTTCTTCCTCTAAGCCTAACTGATAGCGGATTCACTACACTTGACTTCCTTAACTTAAAGAGTTATTGCCTTTGACTGTGTAAACATGTTGTTTTCAACCACATTTCAACAGGTTAGCAATGTCAGCAGTTCTCATCAGCAACTTTTCATCCCAGTTCAGCAATTCATGAAGTCTTCACTTCCTTTGACTTCTCCGTAATGCCATTTTGGGTAGTGTCTTCAGTCTTGTCCAGACCCCAATCATACTCCAGTCATACAATTTCATTCAATCAATTCACTACAATAAGAAAAAAATAGACAAGTCATTCACAGAAGGGATGTTTAGTATATGGTTTATATATAAAAACTGCTAGCACCACTACCTTTATTTTCAAAGGAGAAACCGAAATAATCTGACAAATTTAAAACCAACCTGAAACCAATAAAAACTATAATAGCTGAAAAATCATTAGCATGTCCAAGGGTTTCCCAGTCCTCAGGTGTCCTGATCCTCGGAGGCTTGAGGAGAGGGGCTACCATACTCATTGTCCACAATATGAGGTGCTTGAAAGTCCATTTAAACAAAGATGAAGATCTGGGGTGGCTTGGGGAGCGTCTCGGCCAAACTTGCGAGGTTTCGCGGCATGGAGAAGAGAAAGTTCATAGTGCAAGTAAGGTGCTGGGAAAAGGATACATTTTATTAGGGATTTGTTACAAGGTGGTTAGTGGAGAGAAAAGAAGCGTCTGCTGGAGATGCTACTGCTGTGGATGTCTTGAGCCAATTTCATGTTGTGTCAGTTCTTTTCTTTTTAAAAAAATCATCTTTATTATAAGAGTTTTCCATGAATATACATAACATTAAGAGTTGATACATTGGGGTAGGGGGTTTGATGGGGATAGGATAGGGGTAGCAAGCAAAAAAAGGTGGTAGTACAAAAAAGGGTTGGGTGTAGGGGGTGTTGTTTGTCTCCCAGTCCATTCCACAGGGAGTTTATTTTGTGTCTTTTCCCCTTTTTCTTTATTCTTTTTCTTCTTCTCGGTATTTTCATAGCATTTCATCATTTTTTTTTCTCTACTCAGTTTTCCCCTTTCTATAAACTATCGCCTTCTTCCCCTAATTACTCTATCAATACGGAATGCATGGGTTTCTTTTCCTGGAGGTATTCTTTCAGCGGTGACCAATCTGTCTTGTGTCTGTCTTTCTGGTCTAGGAGTAAGAACATTAGAGAGTCCATATCCTTATAGTCCATGATTTCTGTAATCCACGTGTCGATTATCGGGATTTCCTTTGAGCACCATTTCTGAGCTAATACCGTCCTTGCTGCTGTTGCAAGATAATAATATATTTTATCCTTATTCCTCCCTATCTCGAAATCTGTCATATTTAGTAGGTAATATTCAGGTCTTAAATTAAACTTAAAATTTAATATTTATTGGGAGTGATCATGTATTTTTCTCCAATATTTCTTAACTTCTTTGCAGGCCCACCAGGAGTGGAAAAAGGTTGTGGTCAGTTCTTGAGCCTGCAGAACTCCTTGCTGCGGCCCACTGGATCATATAAATTTAAAGGCAGGGGGCTATGTGCTTGCCATCAGGTTTGAAGTACATGAATTGCTGTCATGTTTTACAGCTTGTGATTGGTGGAGTATGATGGGATTAAAGTTTTCACTGGAAAAAAACCTGAGTCTGTGGTGTTTTGTGGCTTCCAAGTTGTATGCTTATGTTCTACCAGCATTTTCTCCTTATGTTTTGCCTGCATATGTGGTTGGTGAAACATCAGGAGGAAATGCTGCTAGAACATGGCCATACAGCCTGGAAACTATACAACACTCCAGCAATTCTGGCCGTGAAAGCCTTTAACAAAACCTGAGTCTGTCTGCTCTGCCTCAGTCCATCTCCATTAGGCTGGAGGGGGCTTTCCGGATGGGGAAATGAGTCTGATTGGGGACAATGGTGACAGTGATTACTATCGGGGAGGAATGACCCTTAGGTGATGAGATCTTCTAGTCCCCCTGATGAAACAATGGAAAGCAGGGCTGTGATAATGAGTTCTTGGATTGCTTCGGGTAAAATCTATTATGCCCCGGTATGATAGGCTTGCCGGCTGATTGTCCACCTGAATTCCAATCATATTGCTGAACCTGCTGTCTCAGCTGATGAGAAACTTGCCGTGTCTTTTGAAAACTTGTGCCTATGGTGTTTTGGAGGGAAGAAGGAGAGACAGACAGAGCTTTCCAGGAGGGGGTCTTTCCTGCTTCCAAAGCTGAGTGGGGTATCAAGGGGTTATTCATCTGAACCCTAATCTTTCAGGATTTGGGTTTGTATAACAAGAGAATTTACTATATAAATTGAGAATAGTGTAACAGATATTTCTGGATTTGTCAGGGAAAGAGCAATATAATTCACACATGTTCTATACCAGGGGGTCCTCAAACTTTTTAAACAGAGGGCCAGGTCACAGTCCCTCAAACTGATGGAGGGCTGGATTATAATTTGAAAAAAACATGAATGAATTCCTTTGCACACTGCACATATCTTATTTATAGTGCAAAAAAACACTTGAAACAATACAATAATTGAAATGAATAAAAATTAAAAAATATAAATTTATTAGTATTTCAGTGGAAAGTGTGGGTCTGCTTTTGGCTGATGAGATAGGATTGTGGTTGTTGTTGTGTGCTTTCAAGTCGTTTCAGACTTAGGTTGACCTTGAGCGAGGGCCAGGTAAATAACCTTGGAGGGCCGTATTCGGCCCCCGGGCCTTAGTTTGAGGACCCCTGTTCTATACTTCCTACACATGTGATTTGTATTTAATTGTGAAGTATAGTTATCAAGTTTTTGAAAAAAATAATGCAAATAAGAGGTGCAACACCTTCCTTGCCTCCATCTCTGAATATTATTAGATGCTAACAAATAATTGTTGATGTTGACTTCTGAAACACAAGATTGATCCTTGCTGTAAATGATCTGCCCCGGTTTACTTTATCTCAAGTTCTTTTCTTGGTTTTAATTTATCAGATAATATATCAATAAAAAAAATAGTAAACTCATCTAGTCTTTTTATATTTTGTATGCCCCCAAATCACTGGATACTGCTTGATCTTGGAAGCCTAGCAAGGGTTAGTTAACACTTGGATGGAAGACCACTAATGAATATCAATGAATCCCAGGTGCTGTGGGCTACATTTCGGAGAAAGGAACAGGCCAAAACATCTCTGTGTATTCCTTACCTAAGAAAATCCTATGAAATTCATGGGGTGGCCATAAATCAACCATAAGTCAACAGGCAAGTTGACTTACGAAGGCACATGCACACACACACATTATTTCTTTCATTTATTGTTCCTTTAATTATCTCAGCTCCTCAGTTGAGATGTTAAGTATAACAATATCTGAGAGGGTTCTTCTGAGTTTTGTGATTGATAGCTTCTTGGCAAAACTGTGGGAACAATCCTGAGATTTCTGGTATATTTTGAGTTACTTTATATTTTACTAATAAAATCATTATTTGAACATTTACTTTAGTTAATGTTTCATACGCTTACATATTGTTTAATTTGCTTTGCTTATAGGTCCATGTAACACAATGTCCTTAATGTCTGTAATAGCTCTTAATGTCTATAGTTGTTCCAAAGTTTCAGCACTTGGGATTGCATTTTTTTCTCAAAATTTAAAAATGAGGCTTGAGAAGCTGGATAAACGAGGAAAATCTCTCCAAGACTTACACCATTATAGGGTATTACAGTATTACAGACCTTCTCTGGCAAAGAGTGCTGATGCCTCATCAAACTAAAATTCCTAAGATTCCATGCATGAAGCTGTGATAGTTGAAAGTGCTGTTAAACTACGTTAATTCTACTGTGTAGATTCCCCCTAGGTCCATCTCATGGCATCACAATGATCAACAGAATAGCAGCCTCTATGTATTTTGAGATATGGCAAGAAATATGTGTTCAGAAAGCTATTACAATTTTGATTTGAGATTGTAAGGATTTGTTTTCATGGATATAAAATGGCTGTGAGCTTTTGCAACTTAAGTTCTTGTGGGTTTTTTCGGGCTACATGGCCATGTTCTAGAGGCATTTCTCCTGACGTTTCGCCTGCATCTATATAGGCAAGCATCCTCAGAGGTGAGTTCACCTCACCTCTGAGGATGCTTGCCATAGATGCAGGTGAAACGTCAGGAGAAATGCCTCTAGAACATGGCCATGTAGCCCGAAAAAACCCCACAAAAACTTAGTGATTCCAGCCATGAAAGCCTTCGACAATACATTTTTGCAACATAGCTTGACAAGAATGTGAGTTTTGAGAATACTATTTGCTATTATAGAGTCAAATTAAATAACGTTTTTTCAAAAGAGAAGTACCAAAATGACTGTAACAGACTTTTTTTATTCTGCAATTAAGACATTCAAAAACATTCATCTGGGTCTTTAAAAAGTGCCACTAGATTCCAGACAATATTCAAGTCTTCATCACTGACATTGTTTTAGGATTGCTGGAAAGGAGATTTTCAATCACTCGGATGCGCCTTCTGAGCTTTTTTTTTTGCTGAAATAGAAGAACACTTTTATTGAGAGAAAGTACATCAAAGACAAGTGCCTTTTTAGCCCCATTTTTCCATCTTTAAGTGCGGCAAAGGACCTCCTTTAATGGGGCCTGTTGGGCACCATGAGATGATGCACTGTAAGCCCTACCCACATTTCCTCCCAGAGTCAAGAAGGTATGTTTTGGGTAGCCCCAATGCAGCTACCCCCATTTTGGGCTATAAAGCCCATGGGATGGTCGAAAGGGCAGTGGGGCAATGTGCCATCTGATGAAGGGGAGGGAAAGAGTGCCAAAGCACCCTTCCCACTCTCCGCGTGATAAGGGGAGGAGAGATGGCGTGGGGCCACATGAGCTGCCTCGTACACCTTCCCTTTGCCAGTGAAAGCTGGCAAAATGGCACGGTGCCTTTGGGCCGTGTGAAGAGTTCCTATGTAAATTAAAATGTGGTTTTGGAGGAAATCTCCATTAGCATGTTTAATGAGCCTTGAGCTATTTCGTTTGTGTCTTGTGGGAAGAAAGAGCGCCAACTGCCATTTTAAAAAGAGGGCTACACAAAGTTTTAAAATTACTCTTTTTCTTGCTATAATTCAGTCCCAAAGCATTCAGTACTACTTTCTGGCATCACTAGTAATGTTTTATTGCCAGAAAAAAAGATCCAAAACATATCACAACAAGCCACACACACATAAAGGACTTCTATCATTCAATACTTGTGATTCATATTGGCTTTCTTAGCCATAGATTCTCCCTTTTGCTCGATGGGAAAGGGGAACATAGAAGATCCCTGGTAGTAATTTACAATTTTTAGAACAGTGTCCCTTTGATGAATCATCAAACAGCCTACAGTACCACGAATGATGATTAAACAATTGCGACAGTGTCATCCAGCTCACGTTATCCTTCCCTGCTGGCTTCTCTTCAAACTGGGGAAGATCTAAGTGGATATGTCATGAGGAGCCCCCGGTGGCACAGTGGGTTAAAGCACTGTGCCGGCAGGACTGAAGACCGACAGGTCGCGGACATGAGAGAAGCCTCCCACAAGGATGATAAAACATCAAAAATCATCCAAGCGTCCCCTGGGCAATGTCCTTGCAGACGGCCAATTCTCTCACAACAGGAGTGGTTGCTCCTGACACGACAAAAAAAATAAAAATGAGTGCCCAACTGTAATAACTAAGGCTTTCTGTTATAAGAACTCTCATTTCTTTGCACTAATCTTGAAGAACATGTCTCATTGCCATCCCTCATGATGCCTCTTAAATATGCCACCCAGTTAGCATCTTTTGCTTTACCTTACCTTTCTCTTGGCTTTCAGATTCAGTCTTGCTGGCAAGGTGAAGTATATTCAGCCTGGGCAAACTCATCTGGTGGAGAGAGAAGGAAGACAAAGCCATAGAAGTGAACATTAGGAAGAACTTCCTGATTGTGAGAGTCGTTCAGCAGTGGAACTCTCTGTCCCAGAGTGTGGTGGAGGCTCCTTTTTTGGACGCTTTTAAATAGAGGCTGGATGGCCATCTGTCAGGGGTGCTTTGAATGCAATATTCCTGCTTCTTGGCAAGGGGTTGGACTGGATGGCCCGTGAGGTCTCTTCCAACTCAGATGAAGGGGTGACCCCATCTGTTAGTGTCTCTGACAGTTTCATATCAAATGAACATGGAAATGCACACTCTTCTTCCTCAAAATGGTACTGCTTGTCATTTCAGAATTATGTGTACAAATATATTTTTTTCAGTGACTACCACACCTCTTACCTGTTTCATAATAATCGTAGATTTTAACTTGAGCTGGTTTGATGTTGGACACAGAATGGGCTTGCTCTATAATTAATGCAAAAGTAATTTTCTCTGCTGATACCTGAGGCATAAGAAGAAAGAAAGTATTAGAAGCAGCTTCTTTTTGGAATGTTATGAAGCTGTCGCCTTACCATAAATCTACAGAAGCCCCTTTTCTCCCACCCAGGACTTACATCTTCCAGATAACAAAAGATGTGGTCATTCCTGGTTTCCACACGCATCATTTTGTTTTGGAGCTGAATGAGACAAAAAGAGGAAAGTTATTTTTCAATGACAGAAACCATGGCTTTGGCCTATGACACTGAATTGGCGAATATATGGTCTATATAGATTTCTTTTTGTTGTCACTGTTACGAAAGTGTTTCTGTCTAGTTGAAATTATACCAGTTCTGTGGAGACTTCCTCTTCCAAGAAGGAATCTCTGGACCTAACTACACTACTGTATAATACAGTTCAATGTGGTTAATCTGGATTCTGAAACTGCATTATATGGCAATGTAGTAGGGCTGGGCGGTTTCGTTTCGTAATTTCGTAATTAGTTAAAAATTCGTTATTTTTTTTTATAACGAAGCGATATTGAACCATTCAGGAGCAACTAAAAAATGAAACAAATTTTTCCAATTCGTTTTGTAATTGTTTCGTAATTGTTTCGGAATCGATTAGTTATTGATTCGTAAATGTTTCGTTATTATTTCCGCATGTCTGGTGCAAGTTTTAGGGTTGCTGTTTGTTTTCTCAGTGAAAAAAAATATAATTATCACACCAACAGTCAACAACAGAGGGAGAGGGAAGCTTCAGAAGTTTTTTTAGCGTATTGCGCGATCGCGGCCGCCATTAACGAATCGATTCGTAATCGATTCGTAATTGTTTCGTAATTGTTTTATGATTTCCGAAATTTCGTAAATATCGAACTTTTTAAAGGAAAATTTTGGAATTCTTTTAAATAACGAAACGCAAAAAACCCCTAAAAACTAATCGAGTTTAGAAACAAATTTTTCCGTGTTTGGACAGCCCTACAATGTAGATCCAGACTTTGTAGCCTCCTTTACCAATTTGGGAGCTTCCCATGCCAGTTAGGGAGAAAATGGTATGCTGACTTGGGTTTGCTGGGGCTTAATGGGAGCTGGAATCCTACAGTCTCTGGAGGGCTCCATGTTCCCCAACTCTCCTCAACACATTTGAATAGGTTTTCCTTGTAGCATATGGATGTGACTAATCCAATATGGAAAAAAGCCAACACAAGCTTTCTGCGTTGCTGTGAGTTTTCCCGGCTGTATGGCCATGTTCCAGAACCATTCTTTCCTGAGGTTTTGTCCACATCTATGGCAGGCATCCTCAGAGATTGTGAGGTTTGTTGAAAAGCTTTTCTAATCAGATGAACCTTTGCCCAGGTGAAATGCCTTTTGAAATTCTAGCTTCTGACATGTAGACATAAAATGGTTCCAGAATTAAATATCAGAACCCATTGCAGACCAAGGTTCTTCTAGAAATATTATAAAATGGGCTCCCTACAGCCTGGTAACATCTTCCAGTCAAGCTAATCTGTCTGTAACATTAGGCACATTCTTTAATGTGCCTGAAAAATGCCAGTGCACTGAGGCAAGGCTTCTTTGGATCTGTCTCAACACAATCAAGGCAGGGCTATAGATCTCCTCACTGTCTTTCAAAAGGCATCTAGTCAGGAAAACAGGATGCTGAACAAAGTAGGATTTTGACAGGGCTCCTACAGACATGACTTTTGGAAAACAATAATCAATTCACTCCTCACTTTGCTAAAAGTATTTCCTGCCTTGAAGAAAATGGGCACCAAAGTGAGCACACATCTCTCTAGACCACATGTGTCAAGCTCAAGGCTCGCTGGCTGAATTTGGCCCATCATGTCATTTTAGGTGGCCCTCCAGATGCTGGATGGGCTACAACTCCTGTATATCTCATCATTAGACATCACGAGCAGAGCTAATGGGAGTTGTGATATAATAACATCTGGAAAGCTGAGGTTTGTTCCATTTAGTCAGGAGAGTGGGTTTTGGATTTAGATACAAGACTTGTGGTTTGGACGCCTGACTTTAAAATGCCCTTTAACATTTCCCAAATCTCACAGCCAGAAATGCTGTTGAGTTACAGTTCCTATTATCCCCAGTCTACAATGATAATAAAACAGGATAGGAGTTGTTGTTGTTATTATTATTATTATTATTATTATTATTATTATTATCTTTATTTGTACCCCGCTAGCATCTCCCGAAGGACTCGATGCAGCTTACAAAGATCAAGGCCTCAAAACACAACATAACAATATATCGTTCTATCATATATGGGAACCCAAACCGAGTAAAAACCTAGAGAACCAAACAGTATGTCAAACATTATAGTTGGGCATCTGTATCCATGGTTTTCCATCAATAGATTCAGCAGCTCTTTGAAGGCAACCATAAAGCTGCTGAAAATGATTTGACAACCCTGCTCTAGGCAAACTCATTAATGGAAGTCTGAGTTTTTACCTCCTGGAGCGATGATTGGACAGGGACAAAACCAGATAGCATCTTCAAATCAACAATGGCCATGTTGGATGTGTTGCGCCTGCCAGTGTAACTTGAAATAAAAACAAACCCAAATCATTTTGTATTCTGATATATTGTGAAGAGTTTAATGATATGTTGTGGTTTACATTTACAGACTCTGATACAATGTTAAGAACTCTGTAGAAAGTTAATTCAAATTCTGCACTTTTCAAGCTGTGAAAGTTATACAACTTTCCTTTAAAAGTACACATTTCTTGATTTTGCTTAAATTATTTGGTATTTTTCATTATTTACTCTTTTATTTGGAGAACGAAAATACATTATATAGGCAGTACACATATTATTTATCCCTTATTTTCCCTACTTCCAAGATTTCCCAGAATCCACAATTCCAAATGCCTCTTTGTATTCATTAAGTATAAAGGACTTGTTTTTACTTTTAAACTGAAGCTGGAGGTTTTTCCTAGTAGAAGCTCCTTCCAAAATTAGTTAAGAAGGACCAATATGGCTTTATTAAAGGAAGGAGTATTAGTCATCCATTAAGAAACATAGTGAATATAATAGGAATTAAGTACAATAATGCATGGGCTATGATAAAACTAGATGTTTATAAAGCTTTTGATTAGGTAAATCATTAGTATTGTATAGAGTCCTAGATAAATATGAGTTCAACAGAGAGTTTATCAAAATGTTAGAGGAGTTGTATAGCGAGATTGACGGGAGGATTAGAATAAATAATAAACTGTCAGAAAGAATACCAATACAAAAAGGGGTTAGGCAAGGATGCCCTCTATCAACTTTAATTTTTACATTAGTAATTGAGCCCTTACCGGATAGAATAAGGAGTAATGGAAGGATTAAAGGATATAGAATAGGGAAGGAGGAAATCAGAATTAATTTATTTGCAGATGACATTTTAATTATAACAGAAAACCCAAGAGAAACCTTGAGAGAAATTAAAGTAATTTTGGAAGATTTTGAGAAAGTATCCAGCCTCAAAATAAATCTAGCAAAATAAGAAATTCTAACAATGAATATGAATAAGAGAAAAATTAAGGAAATTCAGGATGAGGAGATAATTAAGATAGCCAAGAGAAAGATTTGTTATTTGGTAATTCAGATAGTTAGCAGTGATGACAAATTATGAGATAATAATTATAATGTGATTTGGAGGAGAATTAGAAGGCAATTAAGAGGTTGGAAAGGAAAAACCTATCAATCTCAAGGAGAATCAGAACACTAAAAATGTGTGCAATACTGAAAATGTTGTATTTGTTTCAGACTCTGCCAGTGACCCTGAGGCTGGGTCAAATAGCTCAGAGGGATAAGGCATTACAAGAATGGCTGTTTGGAGGAAAGAAAGCAAGAGTGGTTCAGAAAATCGTTTATGCAAGAAGTGATCAACTGGGTTGGGGAGTCTCAAACCTACAAGCATATTATGAAGCTTTTCAGTTGAAGTATATAATGGAAATAGATAAGAGAAGTCAGAAATGGATAGAATAGAAAATGAAAGAAATGGATGTAAAGGAAAAGCTGGTATTTTTAGGAAGAATATAAAAGGGAATATAAAAGAAACAGAGGGTCCTAGAAGATTGTGGCACAGCTGGCTGAGTGTCAGCTGCATTAAGATCACTCTGACCAAAAGGTCATGAGTTCAAAGCCAGCCCGGGTTTCCAACCAATTGTGTGTAGCCTGTTGTCGACTTTTGCAACCCGAAAGACAGTTGCATCTGTCAAGTAGGAAAATAAGGTACCACATTAAAGTGTGGGGAGGCTGAATTAACTGATTTATGAGGCCATAAAGAAGACTCCAGCAAAGCATTCCAGCGGGGAAGCATGCGAGGAATGCGGAAGTGCTTAACTAGCGTCGCAGATGGACGATGAAAGCGACAGCTCCCCTGGCAGCCAGAAAAAGGTTAAATAGCCTCTGTGTATGTTCTATATATGTTTGTATGTCAAAAATTGGCATTGAATGTTTGCCATATATGTGTACACTGTGATCCGCCCTGAGTCCCCTGCGGGGTGAGAAGGGCGGAATATAAAAGCTGTAAATAAATAAATAAATAAATAATTTTTACAATACGGGAAAAATGGCAAAAGCAATGGATCCCGACATTGTCTAAGTGGTCACCATTGTATAGCTTGTTTGAGGATGAAGAGGAGTGCTGGCTGAAGAGGTTAAATAGAGCAGGATTTTTAAGAGTGAAGGATTTATATAATAATGGAGGAGATGTGATGGATTTTTTGGAGTTGATGGGAAAAGGGGTAAGAGAAAATTGGTTGAAATTGAGAGGATTATGGGAAATGGTTAAGAAGGGAGTAAAAAATAAGTTGGATTCTCTGATCAGACAAAGGGAAGAAGGTAAAAAGGGGGGAGTGGGAGTAATATACCAAATGATAATGGCAGCAAAAGGAATGATGTTTAGAATGATAATACAAAAATGGAGTAAGGAAAGGACATTTTCAGAGGAAAGGGTGGAAAAGAAAATTAAGGGGGTAAGTACCATTAAAATGGAAAAGTTTCAAGAAATAGTAAAAAAAGATTTATCAAAAATGGCACAGAACCCCAGCTCAGTTAGCATATATGATAAAAGTGTCCAGTTCAAACTGTTGGCATTGTAAAAAGGGGAAGGGATGGCTTACACATATGTGATGGGAATGTGGGGAAGTGCAGATATTTTGGAAAAGGGTTATTCAAGGTAAATTTGTACATTGGGCTGGGACTGTTAGAAATTGGAACGTTGGGTCTACAAACGCTGAAGAAAGAAGACCAACAAACTTTGATGGTGATGGTTAAAGCTGCCCATGCTCTAATAGCATTGGGATGGAAGGATAAAAAAGGACAATGGACAAATGGAATGAATACATTTATGAACAAGTGCAATTGGATATTATGGGAATAATACAACAAGATATTCCATGGATTACAAAAATACAAAGAATCAAAGAGAACTGGTTAAGATATGTGAAATGGATTGAAGAAGGGAAAGCTAATGATCATATAAAGGAGAAAATGGGCAGACTCCTGGACTGGCTGCACTTAAAAATGCATTATAAAGATGGAGAGAGGGGGGAGGGGGAAAAGGGGGCAAAATGTAATGTTTTATGGATGTATATAAAGTAAGTTTATTTCTATGTATTAGATGGATAGCATTGCAATAAAAAACATTTTAAGCTGAATTCTGTACTTTTTGTGTTTCCGTAGAAACATGGTGTGCATGTCCCATATGGTTGATCCCAATCACATGCAAATCAATATGTTCTTGACTTTGTTGTATCCCACCTTGAGTCATTATGAGGGGTGGGTAATAAATAAATAAAATATATTATTATTATTATTATTATTATTATTATTATTATTGCTGCTGCTGCTATTATTAATAATTGCTTAGACTTTGAACCTTCACACAGAGAAATGGATTATCAACAACAAACCAGGAACCAAAAAAAAAAAACCTGCCCCTTTTCAATTTATTTTGCCCTGTTTGGTAACATAACTGGCAAAAAACAGACTTTAGTTCAGTAGTCTACTTTCCTTTTCCAACTAATATTTCAAATGGAACATTACCTGGCTGTCGCAACGATAGCAAATTTGGGTAGGAAGTCGCCTGTACAGGAAGCATTTCTTGTCTCTACTGAGAGAGCAAACCCAGAGGTCTCTTTGGGAAGGATGACGTTGTACCTCAAAGTTGTCTGAAAAAGGGGAGGAAAAGGCCATATAGCATCAGCTGCTGTTGTATTACCGGTCTTGATGCTGTGTCTCTAATACATTACTCATTTACCTGTGTGTAGACACATCCAGAACCATCTACTTTCACACTGTAGCTTCCTTCTGCACTGGGAAGAGCAACCTGCTGAAGCAGAACACTGTTGTCTCCATTCACCACAAACTGCTTCTTGAAAGATTCCCCAGAGCTGATGTCTACTGTGTTTGCAGCATCTTTTTGGTGAGTAAGGATCCCATATTCAGATAAAGCTTGGAGTGCCACAGGTGTGTCCTGGAGGATACAATAAAACTCTCGATAAGAAAACAATGTGTCTGATCTCATTAAGCACACTTGCACCCCACTCCCTTCAAGATGCTGAGGGTGATACACATGGGGAATGTTTGATTTTTCTTTGACAACTCTGAAAACTAGGGAAGGCTCAGTGAGCTTATGGCTGAACAGAGATTTTCAGTCAAGTCTTTCCAGTCCCACAGTCTTACATTTCCCACTTCATTGCTCTGATTCTTCCCAGCATGTGTTAGGAGGCTCTCAAAATGTGAAAGAGAAAAATAATGGAATAAACCTTGCATTTGATTAGCCTCTAGAGCAGGGGTCCCCAAACTTTTTAAACAGAGGGCTAGGTCATAGTCCCTCAAACTGTTGGAGGGCTGGATTATAATTGGAAAAAAACATGAATGAATTCCTATGCACACTGCACATATCTTATTTGTAGTGCAAAAAACATTTAAAAACAATACAATAATTAAAATGAAGAACGATTTTAACAAATATAAACTTATTGATATTTCAATGGGAAGTGTGGGCCTGCTTTTGGCTGATGAGATATGGTTGTTGTTGTTGTTGTTGTTGTTGTTGTGTGATTTCAGGCAGTTTCAGATTTAGGTTGACCCTGAGTGAGGGCCAGGTAAATGACCTTGGAGGGCCGTATCCAGCCCCCGGGCCTTAGTTTGAGGACCCCTGCTCTAGAGGTAAACAGAGAAATAACTAAGTCACAGTGAAATTCCAAATTCCTTGGATGCTTTCGTGATAGGAAAAGCAAGGCAAATGTAAAATGGAAACAATTGTCTAAATGTGTTTTTTTCACAATAATGGTACAATGTTAATTCTTCTGTGGAACTTGAAATGGAGAAACTGGGAGCCAGTTCAAGAAATATTGTAATCATAGTCTCCCTCTAATCCGTAACATATATTCATTTTGATTAAATATGCCTTCAGAGTCCAAGAGAAGCAGATGTTTAATGCTTTTCACCATACAAATATGTTGTGTAACTTAGAAACTAAAGATGGAGAAATGTACATTCCTGAAAGCAGTGAATTCCCTCAACACCTCCTATTCCAGAACATGAACAAACCTAAAATGAACAAAAAATATGAGCATGAGCCAATAAATTCCATTAATTTGAATCAGAAGAAAAGAGATTGCTATGTGAAATTTTCTTTTACATTGGAATGGATTGGACACAGGTTGGATAGCCATACTGCACGGTGGTTTAGCAGTGGATTTCTCAATTGGCTGGGATGGTAATAACTGGGCCTTGAGGCACTTTCCAATTCTTTGACAGACAAAGGATGTAATTCTTCCCATAGCATATAATTCATTTAAAAGTCACCTGACTGGAGGAGAAGCCTCCATTGAAGTTCTGTTGCCTGACAATCCAATGTGCAATCCCCGAGGCAAAAGTCATGTTCTCCTGGGAGAGGTTTTCTTGCTTGAGATAAGCTGTTAGGCAATAACTGTTGATCTCAACCTCGGCAGACTGGGCACGAGGATAGAAGGAAGGAAACAGTTGTGGTGGGGGCCTCTTCTCCCTTTCCCAGTACACCAGCCCCCCTGAGAATGCAGAAGAAAATATTAGAGCTCAGGCAGTAAACTCCTGTCAGGACAATTGGACATTTACCCATAGCTAGATTCATTGTTGTTCATCCTGATCAGCAGTAGTCATTCTCTCACATGTGTCCCATAGATTAATGTCCTCATCACATGGAGCATTTTCCCCGCCATAAGACACTTCATCTCCATTTTAAGGATGAAGACTCATGGAGCCAATAAGCAGACATTTGCCTACTTCCAGCTGCCATCCATTGCCTTTCATCCTTGAAATGGAGATGAAGTATGCTGAAAGGAGGGAGCTCAGAACATGGGTGAGTAATGATGTTCTGAGCACCTGGTGTGCACCAGAACATCACTAATGCAGAAAAACACATGTGATGGGATCTGGCAGATTCGCCCATGTGTTGTCACACCCAGACACTATAAAGTTAAAACTATGATGTGCTTCTTTCTTTATCCGAGTGAACTGCGGGGGCCTTACTTTGAAGCTCAGGATTCCCAGTAACTAAGGCCACTCCAGATTTGAACATCAAACAGGATTTTTTATTTTCTCAAAGTCCTTGTCAGACTTGGCACAACTGGTTGAGGTTACAGTCAACTTGTGAAATCATATGGATGTTCCTTTCTTCCTTTTCCCTTCAGCTGCTGGGTTAACTTCCTCCAATGGTAGAAAAATCCTGGGATTCTCTACCCTAGCCCTGAGTTGCTATATTATAAAGAGCAGGTCTTGCCTATCTAAGCTCAAAGCTAGCTTGGAAATGAAGTAGTAGAGCCTCTCCCAATATCAGAGAAATCCTGGAATATTCTCTGCTCTAATGCTGAGCTGCTATTTTTAGAAAGAGCAGGTCTTTCCCTATCTAAACTCAGCACCAGTTTCAAAGGCAAGAGGGTAAGTACTTATGATGGCTTTTCTGAGCTGGCCTGGCTGACCACAAGCACATCTGAGACTTTTTCTAAACTGAAGAAGGCAGAAGAGCTTCTCCAAAATGGAGATCTCATCCCCAGGAAAAAGGGCAGTCTCTAGACCGAAAAGATACTTTTTCAGGCCAATAACAGCAAAAGCTTTGCAGGCTGTTTTCCAGCCTCTGTTAATGGCTAACTATCAGGGTGCTGCTGAGTCTGTAACAACCCTGGGAGAAATGCAAAAAAAAAAGGTGCTATTTCCTACAATTATGGGGCAATGCAAATCAAACTACTGGGAGACGGAACAGCCCATGTCGAATCGCTTCAGTGATGTGGAGGAATAGGCGTTCCTCATCACTTTGCTAGCACTGCATTTTCTCCTTAACAGTAATCTATATTCGAAATTGTGCACTTTTTAACATAACATTGGCCTAATGGAGGGAAGGAAAGCACAGCAGGAGGGGAGCATGGAAAAATGGTTTATAATTACACTGGTCTAATGAAAGGGAGCACAGGATTGCGAAAGGGGAATCATTGCAAAGGGGTTATAATTACACTGGTTCCTCCCTCCTTGTCTTCTTCCCTAAATCCTTTCCTTCCCCCCTTTCTTTTCTCTCCTCCCTTCCTCCATTCCACAGCAGAGGTTAAGAATTACATTGGTCTAATGACGGGTGCACAGGCTTGCAAAAGAGGATCCCTGCAAAGGGGTTATAATTACATTGGTTCCTCCCTGCCCATCTTCCTCCCTCATTTTCTTTCTTCTTTTCTTCACCCTTTCTTTCCTCTCTCTCTCCCTCTCTCTCTCCCTCCCATGGTAGGATTTCCTTGATTTTTTTAAAAGTAATATTGAGAGGGAGTAGAAAAAGATTATCCATGTGATGGTTCAAACATGGGCAACAATGGGAGGAAAACTGAAGAGGGAAATACATGTGATGGGAAGACAGAACTTGAAATATGACAATTGGTGTGAAGGGGTCGTTAAACTGCTGCCACCAACTGTAACGATGACTGTTTTAATGCCACCGAATGCCACCAATTGTGAAGGTGCGCGTGGTAAAGCACCCACTGCCACCTTATCTATGAGGGAAGCCGGGCAACGATCAATATCCACCTAGGAGCTATTTTATAAAGGGACTGTTAATTACAGTAGGCTTTATTCACTTGATAGCGTAGCGTTTACTTTCCTGGCTTGACTTTACTATTGCAGGCTGTTCAACTTAGGAGAAACTGTATCAGGCAAGGCTTGAGGAAAACAGTAACAGGTCTATTTCAACAGGAGTATAACAATGTATAACTGTTCTTCAAAAGAGGCACAAATCTTGATGGATACATTGGAAAGGTTTCATAAGTAAACTCAGGCAAACACTTCATAAGGTTTCACAGCTGGCACAACAGGCTTAAACCCAGCCAAACCTTGATTCTTAATTCAGAATCAACAACCCCCTGTACCGGGTCCTTCTCTGCAACTCCTTTGGTCACCAATTGACTCCCTGAATCTCCACCAAGAGATTCAGTCTTTTCCTATAGCACACTGGCTACAGACACATTCCCTGAATCTCCACCAAGAGATTCAGTGTTACCAGTAGCTCACTGGCGTACTGACTGACTCTTTTTCAAAACAGCTGCCCTTGAAGAGGCAGTTGGCTCCGCCCCTGTTGCTATGGCAACTCAGCTAACGCCAAACCACTCTCTCCAACAAAACATAATCTCTTATACTTACCATCCCTAAACCACTGTACAAACTACACATAACCAAAGGAATAAAATCTACACATCGTCACAATTGGGGATCAAAAGGTACAATTCCCTTCATTAGACAGATGCTTCTCAAGGTCCATGTAATGAGATCCTAAGTCTAAAGAAATTAGCACTAACAACAACAACAACAACAACAACAACAACAACAACAACAATCACCTAAATGGCATGGGGGCGAGGGAGGCTAGCCTGGTGAAGAGTTCTAGCTACATGATAAGAGTATTTATTTGGACTAAATAAAATTGTTCCCCAACCGTTGTCCTTTTGCACCCATGGACCACATCACTACTACTTCTGTTTATTTTTAAATGTCCCATTCTGATTTATTGAGATATATCATGGCAAGGTGGAATCCAAATAGTTTCCATCTGCTAATAGAAGACTTCCAGAAATCCACCCTATTCCCGAATGACCCCCGTGCAGATGTTCAGGGAACGCCAAGCCTCTGGAACATTTAAGGATGAAGAGAGAGGTCTGCTTCATGCTCGTTCAAACTCCACTGCAACTGTAGCATTTACAAAGTTATGCAAGGACTGCAAATATGTCAAAGGCAGGGATGTAGATAGTTTGAGATGGTTTTAACAATTTGATTTTAAATGGGATACAACAGATTTTAATGTTTGTGTATATTTATAGCTTGTTTTATTCCGGCATTGAATGTTTGCCGTATATATGTTGTGCTCTGCCCTGAGTCCCCTTTGGGGTGAGAAGGGCAGAATATAAATGCTTTAAATAAATAAATAAATAAATAAATAAATAAATGTACATTCAAGCACTCTCCTCAGTTTCTCTATGTGCCTCCCTCTCTTTTGGGCTCTGTTATACTTTCATAGAACAAATAGAATAAATATTATTATAGAATAAATGTTTTTCAAAGGACATTTTTGGGCTTCTGTTGAATGATGCTTTCTCACGTATCATAGAATCACAGAGTTGGAAGAGACCTCATGGGCCATCCAGTCCAACCCCCTGCCAAGAAGCAGGAATATTGCATTCAAAGTACCCCTGACAGATGGCCATCCAGCCTCTGTTTAAAAGCTTCCAAAGACGGAGCCTCCACTACACTTTGGGGCAGAGAGTTCCACTGCTGAATGGCTCCCACAGTTAGGAAGTTCTTCCTCATGTTCAGATGGAATCTCCTTTCTTGTAGTTTGAAGCCATTGTTCCGTGTCCTAGTCTCTAGGGAAGCAGAAAACAAGCTTGCTCCCCCCTCCTTGTGGCTTCCTCTCACATATTTATACATGGCTATCATATCTCTTCTCAGCCTTCTCTTCTTCAGGCTAAACATGCCCAGCTCCTTAAGCCGCTCCTCATAGGGCTTGTTCTCCAGACCATGATCCAGACCCATGAAAACCACTATCTCTCTATCAAACTTTCCGTTTCTCTTCTCTTTAACTGGCCCTTGGGAAAACTACATTTTCTTTCTTCCCCAACCTCTGTATTTCCTTGTCCCTACCCTCTGTGAGTCACCTTTGGTCCTAAAACTGAAGGGAGGGGAAGCTTGAAAAGCCCTCCCATTGCCGCCAATGGTCCAAAAATTTTCATTCTTTTGGATGCGGAACAAAAATGAAAACGGGACCAAACAAATGCAAAAAAACAAAATGGATAGCAATTCCATACAAATGCACGAGACTATTAGGAGATCTCATGCATTTGTATGGAATCACAATCTCACTAATTTTTCATCAGCTCCTTGCACAACCCTGGAGTACTTGAAGCTGAAGTTGTACATAGGAGTTAGGTTTCCCCTTAGTTCATCTTCAGATATAACTGGAAGGACTCTGAATTATTTGTTACCAGGGCTGCATTAATGGAATTCTTGTATGTGACTCCCTGCCTCATCCTGCCAAAAACTGTCCCATGGACCTCCAAATGTGCATCTCCATTGAAAAACTAAAATCAAAAACATATTTATTTTTGTTTTTCTTCCAAATTTTCTTAGGCACTGTGTCTGAAATACATAATAGAGAAAGCAACTCTGCTATTCCTACTCTGACTTTGGGTTCCAAGGCTAATCTGGGTCTGAAAAGTGATGGCTTCACTTCTACCATCTCAGCCCAAGCAGTTGTTATATCTACACAATTAAGGTCAGAAGAGTGAAAAAAAAACCCCACAAGAACCTAGAGTGAAAGTTATTTAAAACGAGACATGGATGCCTTGCTGTTTGCTTCTGGATACAAGGGCAAAACACTTACCAGTTCTAGTAGCAGATGTCATCAGGACATTAAAGATACGGTTCACTTTTTCCATGTCACCAGCTAAGCTGTAGGTATGGGCCAATAGAGCATTGACATAGAGATGTTCAGAATCCCTGTCAGAAAGAGCAGCCAAGCAGGAGAGACCACTCCGCACCACAGGATCCTATTGTTTAAGATACAGATTATTTATTAACACATGATATGAAAACATTTCATTTTTACCAACTGACTAACCTCATTGTTAGGATACTTGCATATGAACTAAATACCTAAGTGCACGTTCCATTTCCTAGAGACCTCTGGAAACATTCAGTTTGGCTTCTATCTCTCAGTGAAGTGTTTCTCAACCTTCCTAATGCCATGACCCCTTAATACAGTTCCTCATGTTGTGGTGACCCACAAACATAAAATTATTTTCATTGCTAATTCGTAAGTGGAATTTTTCTACTGTTATGAATTGTAATGTAAATATCTGATATGCAGGATGTATTTTCATTCACTGGACCAAATTTGGCACAAATACCCAATACACCCAAATTTGAATGTTGGTGAAGTTGGAGGGGGGGTGATTTTGTCATTTGGGAGTTGTAGTTGCTGGGATTTATAATTAACCTAAAATCAAAAAGCATTCTGAACTCCACCAATGATGGAATTGAACCAACCTTAGCACACAGAACTCTCATGACCAATAGAAAATACTGGAAGGGCTTGGTGGGCATTGGCATTGAACACAGGCAAAGTTTGGGAAAAACAGGCCTTGACATTTGGGAGTGGTAGTTGAGGGGATTTATAGTTCATGTACAAAGAGCATTCTGAACCCCACCGACAATAAAATTGGGCCAACTTTCCCACACAGAACTCCCATGACCAACAGAAACTACTGTGTTTGATGACCCCTCAGATACCCTCTCATGACCCCCCCCCCCAGGGTCCCAACCCCCAGGTTGAGAAACACTGTCTCAGTGGGAGATGGTTGCTATATGACAAATCTATTGAGTTGCTACATGCAGATTGAGGCAATATACTTTGACGATAAAGTATGTGGAAATGTATCCATGAAAATGTAGTGAACAAGAAGAGACTTTAATTGTTAAACTGGGTAGCTAAAAAGCTGAACATTGATTCACAGACAATCCAAGTCTCATTCATAATGAGAAAGGATTGAAGATGGGACAACTTTCCACCATTGAGGGATGAGGTTTACAACAGAAGAAAGGTCAGAGAAAAATGCAAGGTGAACTCGGGCAGACACATAGAAGCTCACTGGGATGAAGGCAAATAAGAATTTTGGGGACATGACAGTATTTACGTTAAGAATAGATGGCCACTGTAAGCATCTGGAGAAGATTTTCCAGATTAATTTCTTATCCCTTTCTACACTATTCCATATCATTAAATCTCATTTTCCTGGTTGGGCTGGCAAAGGTTGCCGATCCATGGTTGTGACACTGGCCACAGAGAAAAGGAAAACTGGAACTCTTGCTTTTTAAACAACCCAATGGAAATCCAAGGAAATTGCCCATTTCCACATGAGATTGGAAATGGAAATCCATTCACAAGCTTGAATTTTGGGTGAGGAACTTCTGAAGGTGTTTAGGCAGAATGTAAACTAGCACATGTTGCAGTTATTATTATATACTGGTGTGACTGGACTGGCCTTGAAGGAGCTGGGGGTGGTGACGGCTGACAGGGAGCTCTGGCGTGGGCTGGTCCATGAGGTCACAAAGAGTCGGAGACGACTGAACGAATGAACAACATACAGACACGGACCAAACTGATCAACAAAACCGTTCTTGTGAACCTCCTATTGCTTGTTCAGGATAGTTTCACAGTGGACTGTGCCCTTGGTTTATCACAAATATTTAAGAATAACTAAAGGGACATGGAAACCCTCATATTACACCTCTTTGTAGATAATTCAAATAATCATGGTGCCTCCATGAAAAATGTTATATTTTACTGGATTTGGCAAATGTCCTACCCTAATCATATTTTACCTGCCATGTCGAGCATATTTTAAAATTTTAATTATTACATTTGGCCCAGCCATAAGTTTTTAAATGTCGTCGTGCTATGTTAATGTTTATTGCTTATTTTTTGTGATGAGTTTTATTTACTGCTTGTATTACTGTTGTTTTTGCTTTTGTTATTGCTGTGTTGTCAGCTCGGCCTCATGTAAGCCGCACTGAGTCCCTTGGGGAGATGGTAGCGGGGTACAAATAAAGCTTTATTATTATTATTATTATTATTATTATTATTATTATTATTATTAAAATTGGCTAGTGCCCAAACCTGAGGATATAACCTTGAAAGAAAGATTTAGAAGTGTAAGTGCAGAACTGGTGAAGATCTCAGAGAATTTGCTTGGGAGGTATCAGTGAAAACTGTCATCACAGTAAATCCGTACCGACTGGGGAAGTCCACTTTCCAATAGTGAAGCAGTGACATAAGCGGTAACTATAGTTCTCTCATCTGCTCCATCCTGTTTTCAAAGAGAGGAAAAAAAATCAAACAAAAGTGCAAATAAGAACACATATTCCCCACTCTAAAGTGATAAGTGGGTGTGATTTTTTTTTTTTTTTTTGCTGTGGTCTCTCTTAGAAGTCAAAGGACACCTAGACAAATATATTTTATGTGAAAACGCTAGATATTCATTCAATTTTTTTCATTCAATTTTTAGAACATGCTTTTTATAAATCTTGGGTTTGACTAGGAGGGAGAATAAGAATGCTTTTCTAGAAGTCATTGAAAATAAAGATTTAGAAATTAAATAGAGGGTTTTTTTTCTCACAGTCAGGAAGTTCTTCCTAATGCTCAAATTGAATCTCCTTTCTTGTAGTTTGAAGCCATTGTTCCATTGTGTCCTAGTCTCCAGGGCACAAGCTTGCTCCCTCCTCCCTATGACTTCCTCTCACATATTTATACATGGATATCATGTGGAGACTCAGCCTTCTCTTCTGCAGGCTAAACATGCCCAGCTCTTTAAGCCGCTCCTCATAGGGCTTGTTCTCCAGACCCTTGATCATTTTTGTCGCCCTCCTCTGGACACATTCCAGCTTGTCACTATCTTTCTTCAGTTGTGGTGCCCGGAATTGGACACAATATTCCCTAGATCTAGACACTATGCTCCTATTGATGCAGGCCAAAATCCCATTGGCTTTTTTTGCCGCCACATCACATTGTTGGCTCATGTTTAACTTGTTGTTCACAAGGACTCCAAGATCTTTTTCACATGTACTGCTCTCAAGCCAGGCTTCCCCCATTCTCTATCTTTGCATTTGGTTTTTTTTTTCTTTTTTTGCCTATGTGGAGTATCTTGCATTTGTCACTGTTGAACTTCATTTTGTTAGTTTTGGCCCATCTCTCTAATCTGTCAAGATGGTTTTGAATCCTGCTCCTGTCCTCTGGAGTATTGGCTATCCCTCCCAATTTGGTGTCGTCTGCAAACTTGATGATCCTGCCTTCTAACCCTTCATCTAAGTCATTAATAAAGATGTTGAACAGGACCGGGCCCAGGACGGAACCCTGCAGCTGGATAAGAATCAAGGAAACTGGGCCTCAAAAAAATCTTGTTGTGGGTGTCTACTACAGATCTCTGAGCTAGGATGCAGTACTCAATGAAGCCCTCTTTCAACAGTTGACTGAACAAGCACAAAGAAGAGATATAGTAGTCATGGGCGATTTCAACAAGCTGGAATGTGTCCAGAGAAGGGTGACTAAAATGATCAAGAGTCTGGAGAACAAGTCCTGTGAGGAGCAGCTTAAAGTGCTAGGCATGTTTAGCCTGCAGAAGAGAAGGCTGAGAGGAGACATGATAGCTGTTTATAAATATGTGAAGGGAAGTCATAGGGAGGAGGGAACAGGCTTGTTTTCTGCTGCCATGGAGACTAAGACGCGGAACAATGGCTTCAAACTACAGGAAAGGAGATTCCACCTGAACATGAGGAAGACCTTCCTGACTGTGAGAGCCGTTCAGCAGTGGAACTCTCTGCACTGGAGTGTGGTGGAGGCTCCTTCTTTGGAGGCTTTTAAACAGAGGCTAGATGGCCATCTATGGGGGATGCTTTTAATCCTATTTTCCTGCTTCTTGGCAGGGGCTTGGCCTAGATGGCCCACAAGGTCTCTTCCAACTCTATGATTCTATGATTAACAGCCATTGTTCAGTGCTACAGAGAGTTGTAATTTTAAATGGTCTTTAGCTTACTCTGCCTTACCAAATTAGAAATTTTAGGATTCCATAAGGTAGATCCATGGCAGTTAAAGTGATATCAAACAGCACCCACTGTACAGTGCAGATGGACCTCCAGGAGTCAGTCTATTGGGTCAAAGGCAGTGGGTCTAGAGTGCAAAGAATTCCCATGATACCTGTAAGGCATTGTTGTAGATTTTCCCTTGTGGCTGGAAGCAGCCATCTGCCTCCTGTTTGCTTGCAATCCATATGAGTGCTTGGCTCAAGACGTTGTCATCTACAAATATAGCAGACTTGCTTTGTGCTAATGCTTTGTAGACCATAGCGGTGAGCCTGGTGGGGAAAAAGATTGGAGGATTTATGAATGAAGACAGCAAGTGGCGAGACAGAGAAGTGTGCAGTATAATCAAATAGATGCTATTCTCTGCTCTCAGTCTTAAAGATGGTACATTGTTCTCACCAAAGATTTCCTTCTACTTTCTTGCTACCAAAAGTCCCAAAGGATCCATCATAGTTTCTGAAATTCAGTTGCCTCTGGTACCCTAAAGTGGAAGAAAAAATATGAAATTCACTTTGGTGGTTGTCTCCCCCACCTTTAAATGAAACATTATTTCAAGTGGGTTATAATTCTGAGATAGGCTCAGCCTCATACAGTCAACATTTAGGCCTCCAGTTAGTGTTGATCCTGTTAAAATATTAAAGAGAATGTAGATGTTGTCTGCACTCCTATCATTTTCAAAATCAAGCTAAGCTTTGGAGCAAGTCTTCTATAAAATATTTTCCAGGAATAAATATTGGTAATGATATTTTGATTCTATCCTACATTTAGGCCAGTCCTGATCCATGATTATATGACATAGCTATGTGGGGAGAAAGATGCACATATGTACAAATGTTTCTAGGTTTGAGAGGGAGTAAAATGAGGAAATTGTGTACTGCTATAATGGTACTTTGAGCTAGAAGTGCAGAGGGAATGTTACTCCACCCCACAAAACAAGAGAAGACAACATTTCAGCATATACTGTGTCACCAGCAACATTCCTGCAGATGACTAATTTTGTCACTGAAATGTCTTGGAAAATCAGCTGTCAGTGGGTGAGACAGGAACCCCCAGTGGCGCAGTGGGTTAAACCCCTGTGCCAGCAGGACTGAAGACCGACAGGTCGAGGGTTCGAATCCAGGGAGAGGCGGATGAGCACCCTCTATCAGCTCCAGCTCCTCATTCGGGGACATGAGAGAAGCCTCCCACAATGATGATAAAAACATCAAAGCATCCGGGCATCCCCTGGGCAACGTCCTTGCAGACGGCCAATTCTCTCACACCAAAAGCGACTTGCAGTTTCTCAAGTCTCTCCTGATACAACAACAAAAAAGTGGGTGAGACTTCAGTATTGAATGCACTGGTCTAGATGAAAATGATCGCATCAGGTTATATGAAAAAGGTGAAATGGGCAGCTGCTCGGAGACCTACCTATTTACACAATTTCCCCTAGATTGAAAATTACTGTATTTATATTTATTCTAACTGTTGTTTTTTTAAAAAATAGAATTTTATATGTAAACTTCATAGAGATATTATTATACTATGCATTGTACAAATATCACAAACTGATATGGTATAGTGCTGAAATCAGAACAAAGAAACATTCAGCTTACAGACACATACTCACATTATAGTCAGGGTGCCATTAAAAAAAGGCTACTCACCACTAGTTAAGTGCCCAACAATCCTGGATCTTTTTTCATCTGTCAGCTGCTTAGTGTTGTTCAGATACCTCAAGATGATGTAGTTTGATAAGAACATGGCAATATTCTGTTCCCCGCACCCATAGGGCATCTGGAGAAGATTTTCAGAGTTCTGCATGGCTGTTCCCATAACATCTCCTGTGGACCAAGATAAAGCAGTAATTCAATTAATCCTCCCTAGAGCCAGTGGAAACTGTGTGAAAAGAGTCACAGTTTCTCTGTATAAGTATAAACTTATCAAGATTTTGCATGAAACCGTTTGTTGATCTTGGACAATTACAAAAAATATATATCTTGTTTTATATTCTGCATTGCAGTAATATTCCCATGGTGATTTCCACTGGTTTGGTTTGTCTTCATTCTGCGGCAGACCTCTGTCTTGTCTAGATTGAGTCTCAACTTGTTGGCCATTATCCAGTCAATCACAGCTGCCATACACTGGCTCAGGACCGGGGCAGCTTCCTTGGCTTTAGGTGGAAATGAATAACAGAGCTGTGTGTCATCTGCATACAGATGACACCAAACTCCAAAACCTTGGATGACGTCTTCCAGAGGTTTCATGTAGATGTTGAAGAGCATGGGGGATACGCCGATGGCCAGGAGTCCATTCAGACATCCCCAAGCATCATCTTCTGGGTCTGGTCTCCTAGAAATGAGAGGAGGCCCTGTAGGACAGCCTCCCAAAGTCTCATCCCAGAGAGGCGACCCAGAAGGATATCATGATTGATGGTATCAAAAGCAATTTAGATGCCCAAGGGAACCAACAGGGACACACTCCCCCTGGCTAGTTCTCTGTGGAGGTCATCCACCAAGGGGACCAAAGCTGTCTCTGTTCCATAACCAGGCCTTAACCCAGATTCCTATGTGTCCAGATAATCGGTTTCATCCAAGAATCCATGGATTTGCATAGTGACTACCGACTCTAGAACCTTGTCCAAAAAAGGAAGGTTAGAAATCAGCCAATAGTTGTTTAATAACGGGATCGATTGGGGTAAACTGTAAGGGTGATGCAGACATTTGATCTGGATGATGACCTTGATCCCTAATGCACAGCTTATTTATTTTAACTTTTGTTGTACTGTGGGTTGCATGCTCTATGTGTATGTGTTAAATGTGTTTGTCAGTGGACTAATACAGTCGATGGGCTAATCAATAAAACCTACTACTAGTAGTAGTCATGTTTCAGTATTTGAAAGGATGTCACATTGAGGAGGGCACAAGCTATTTTTCTGCTGCTCTAGAGATTAACTTATGGAACAACGGATTCAAACTGCAGGAAAAGATACTCCATCTAAACATTAGGAAGAACTTCCAGGCAGGAAGTTCTTCCTTCAAGTTTTTCCTAATGCATAACAGTAGAGTGTGCCTGGGAGTGTGGTGGAGTCTCCTTCTCTGAAGGTTTCTAAACAGAGCCTAAATGGACATCTGTCAGGAGTGGTTTGATAGTGTGTTCCTACATGACAGGGGGTTGGACAAGATGGCCCTTGGGTATCTCCCAGCTCTATAATCCTATGAAATTAATTCCTGTAACCTGTGTCTTCAAGCTGGGCACAAAGAAGTTGAAGGGTTTTCAGATAGGAAAGCCAAAGTATTTTGTTCTCTACATATTAGGTGGGTCTTAGGTGAAGTATTTTTTTTCTTGGCAGAAAGCTTACCATTGCAGGTACAATTTTAGAAAATCACTCAATATGAAGACTCACAAAAATGTAGAAATAAAGTACAACCAGGAGACAACAAAAACAACATTTCAAAAACTTACCAAGGACAGAGAATATAGCTCTACCTGACCCGTCCACCAGATTTTCAGGCAATTTTAAGGTTAGTGACTCAGAGACGGTTGTACCTATGGATTTATAGAAATAAGGAATGACAATATTTGCACAATTTCCACATTATTTTTATGAAATAAAAGCAAAATGTCTCTAAGGTAAGCCATTTGAATCTGAGTGGAAAAACTGGAAATGGGTGGCAATAGAACTGAGAATAATTTGTTTTCAATATTCTGATCTTAAACATTCAGTGAAATTTCAGCATTGGCTACAAGAACATGCAAAGCTGTCTAAGGCCTTGGATTATGGTAGGTCAGTCTCTTCTGCTATCAGAGATATGAAAAGCTAGCATGCAAATGATTATGGAACATTAATAGATAGAAAGTATTGCACTGTATGCAACAAACACTTTGCAAATGTATGTCTACTTAAATAAAATAAAATATTTTCAAAAGCTACCATGCAATTGCATTAATATTGGTCTACTAATTTACAGTACTTCTGTCCCATTTTAATATAAAAAGAATATCTAAAGTATTCAGCAATATAACTGAAGATCTTTCAGTGCCAATGGAAAAGTAAACAATTCAAGGTAAAGAATGATTTCTCAGAACTGTGGTGATGATATCAATATCATCATCATCATCATCATCACTCAGAACTCTTCTATATATTTCTCACCATGGTCTCATAGTTTATTTTTGGAACTACGTACACTATGTAACAAACTCTGAAAAACTGAAAAAAAAATGAACATGCTATTTCCTGTTTAATTGTGTATTATTTACTTTGAAAATAGTTGTTATACCTCAGAAACTTTGTTTTTGTGGCTGCCACAAACTATGCTGAATTGATTGAGACTGTATGAGACATTCACTGAAAAACTATAGCAAAATGTGCTGCAGGATGTTTCGCAAAAACAAAGTTTTTGCAGTTTAATAAACTTTTTCCATGTTTTTTCATAAAATCCAATTAGAAAATGATATCTATAACCCAGAAACAATAATTGTGTTATTTTCATAACTAGGTCATAACTGGTAAGCTTCTAAGGCATAAATTATAAATGTTAGATTCAAGGTATTGTCAAAGGCTTTCATGACCGGAATCAGTGGGTTGTTGTAGGTTTTTTCGGGTTATATGGCCATGGTCTAGAGGCGAAACGTCAGGAGAGAATGCTTCTAGACCATGGCCATATAGCCTGAAAAAACCTACAACAACCCAATGTTAGATTCGTTTTGTTAAAGCCTTGGTTTATACCAGATAGTTAAATAATTTTATTTATTTATTTATTTATTTTTATTTACGTCATTTCTACCCCACCTTTCTCCAGCCCGGAGAGGACTAAAGGCAGCTTTACAACATAGGCAGCTACTTGATGCCATTAAAATAATGTAAAATTACAATAACATTTAAAATAGGATTATAAATTACATCAAACATTTAAAACATTAAACCAATATAATCACTGTTAAACCACAAATAATGGTGGTGGTGGTGGTGGTGGTGATGCCACGAGAATGTGAATGTATATTACTGTTGTTTTAAACTGCTTATTTTGCGATGTTTTATACTTATTATTGATATATATGGATTGTTGTTTACATGATTTTAATATGTTGTAATCTGCTTTGGGTCCCATGAGGGAAAAAACAAGATATAAATAAAGATTATTATTATTATTATTATTATAAAAACTTTATTTATATGCCACCCTATTTCCCTGAGGGGACTCAGGGCAGTTATTTGCTGTACTTCATTACACGTTAAGTTGTTTAATACCTGTGTTGTATAAATAAATGAAAGAAACATGACAAAAACAATGTCGTGGAGAATGATATTTGACAGTTGGCACCTCTAGAGATTTCATATAAAACCAGAAAGTTAATGACTGGAAAAACCAGTTGAAAATTGGCTTGTTAGTTTAATATAACAGGCAAAATTGTCTTTACCTTTAGTACAGAGAAGCGAACTCTGTGTCACCTCCTTTTTGATGCCTTCAGGCTGAATGACAGAAAATGAAAGATGGATAAAGTTGTGTGAAACCACAAGTATGGAATTACATAATAATCTCAACACTAACACATGGAAGTCACCGACATGTAATACAGAATAGCAATGAAAATATATTATGTGTGCTAATATTTATACTGAAGTGTGCAAGTGTTGTGATTTAAGACTCTTTGGTCTGTTAACCCAGTTAAGACTGTTCAACAGTGGAATTCTCTGCCTTGGGAGTGTGGTGGAAGCTCCTTCTTTGGAGGCTTTTAAACAGAGGTTGGATGATCATTTGTCAGGGGTGCTTTGATTGTGCTTTTCCTGCATGGCAGAATGGGGTTGGGCTGGATGGCCATGTGGTTCTATGATACTATCCACTGTTCACACCACAGGAATATTGATTCATTATCTTTTCTGCCTTCCCACCATCATGTCTGTACTTATCACTGTTCCACCCACTGCTTGGACCTTTCAGCCTTTCTCCATCCCTCTATGGTCAGTCAACACATGTGCCTTATCTCTCTATCCATCTCAGTTTTTTTTTGTCATGTCAGGAGTGACTTGAGAAACTGCAAGTTGCTTCTGGTGTGAGAGAATTGGCTGTCTGCAAGGACGTTGCCCAGGAGACACCCGGATGAATTGATGTTTTTATCATCCTTGTGGGAGGCTTCTCTCATGTCTCTGCATGAGGAGCTGAAGCTGACAGAAGGAGCTCATCTGCCTCTCCCCAGATTCTAACCTGCGACCTGTCCGTCTTCAGTCCTGCCGGCACAGGGGTTTAACCCACTGCGCCACTGGGGGCTCAGTGATAAATATTATATATAATCCTCTCTATAGAGACATATAAGCTCATGTAGCACTACTGGTTCATAAGCTATTATTTCCATCTCTTGCAGATGTCCAGATCTTCACACTTACCTCAACCAAGAGTGGAAGGATGACCGTGTCCCTCCATCCTCCAGTTAGCTCTCCTGCTTTGGCTTCTGCAGTGATGGTAATATTCACTGTTCCTGAAAGAAGATCCCAATGCACATTCAAAAGCAGGCATTTCTTCAAAGCAGCAATCAGCAGAGAAGCAAAATGAGCAAGAATATCCTCCATTTGAAGTTAAATGTTATATGCTTTTAAAAAAAAAAACAAACCAAAATTGGGTGCACCACTTTTTGTATTTTTTAACAAAAAGTTGGCTAATGCATTACATTTAAAAATATCATATCAATTTTGCTCAACGCAATTAAATAATAGGCCTCTCTATCATTGAACATGAAGAAGGTTTGTTCTTGAGGTGGAGCAGTGGTTCTCAACCAGAGAGGATAGATGCCTTTGGACTTCCAGCTTCCAGGACGCCTGAGCCTGGTAGGGGATTCTCAGAGTTGAAATCCAACAAGAGGCCAGTTGGAGACCCACTGTTCTAGAGGGCTAACAACGTGAAGTCATACAATATGATCATAAAGGTAATTACCCAGCTTCTGGGGGCTAACTCTCCAGGTATAGGATTTTGTTTCATTTGCACACAGCCTTGTGGGATTGCTCTCTGATGACAGAAATTCTGCTCTGTAATCCTCAGACTCTTTTAGTATCACAGTCACCTGAGAGAAAAAGGATCAATGAGAATATCAGTAAAGTAGTACCATAATGATAGATCAGATTGCTGGACTATGATCAGGTCTCAGTTACTTTTCCTAATCTTACCAAAATACTACTGGATATGTTAGGGATTGAAGCAAAGTTATCACAGAGTCAAGAAATGTTTTGTAACCATAGGAGAGATGGTCAGGATCAGGAACTCTTATAATTGAGATCAAGGGGAAAGGAGTGGGAGCGAATTATCTGGATGCAAACAATACTTACATTTTTTTCATCAAAGCGAAAATGTGCCCTAGTCCATCAGAACTTTTGAATGACAGAAATGAAATTCACACTGTATTGTCAAAGGCTTTCATGACCGGAATCACTGGGTTGTTGTAGGTTTTTTTGGGCTATAGGGCCATGTTCTAGAGGCATTCTCTCCTGACGTTTCGCCTCCATCTATGGTAAGCATCCTCAGAGGTAGTAAGGTCTGTTGGAACTAGGAAAATGGGTGTATATATCTGTGGAATGACCAGGGTGAGTCAAAGGACTCTTGCCTGCTGGAGTTAGGTGTAAATGTTTCAACTGACCACCTTGATTAGCATTTGATGGCCTGGCAGTGCCTGGGGCAATCTTTTATTGAGAGGTGATTAGATGTCCTTGTTTGTTTCCTCTCTGTTGTTTTGCTGTTGTAATTTTAGAGTTTTTTAATACTGGTAGCCAGATTTTGTTCATTTTCATGGTTTCCTCCTTTCTGTTGAAATTGTCCACATGCTTGTGGACAATGGCTTCTCTGTGTAGTCTGACATGGTGGTTGTGAGAGTGGTCCAGCATTTCTGTGTTCTCAAGTCAGAGAAGTCAGCCATAGCAGAGCACCTGATGAACCAACCTGGACACAGCATATGATTTGAGAACACAGAAATGCTGGACCACTCTATCACCATGTCAGACTACACAGAGAAGCAATTTTCCTAGTTCCAACAGACCTCACTACCTCTGAGAATGATTGCCATAGATGCAGGCGAAACATCAGGAGAGAATTCCTCTAGAACATGGCCATATAGCCCGAAAAAACCTACAACAACCCAGAAATTCACACTGCTAGTAAATGAAAGTCACATGGAAATATTTCCAATGAAACTTACAGAAAATAAGGACTTTTCACAGTATTAGGGTTTTTTTTATTAACTAGTTCTTTTTTTACCCAGAAGTCTTGACATATGCATATCAGCGTGTGCATTTAAGCATTATTATTCTCGTGTGGTTTTCTGAATCTTGCACAACTCCTGATGTGCCTGGTAATCTTAATTTGATTACTGTTGCCTTACACTCTGGATGCAGCTCAGTGAGTTCAAGACTGGACAGTGCATGTGAAGCAGGCCTATACAAAATCCATCTCAATTCTTGTGAGAAGAGAACATCTTGCAAGAATTATAAGTTTCCATGAGATTGGAAACCTTGTGAGAGCCTAGACATCTCACGAGATCTTCCACTTGCATGGCTTCAGGCAACCCTTATTAATGCCTGCATTAGACGTTTCTTTCCCAGTCATCTGTAGGGCTAGGGACCTCTTCATATGTCCCTTTCAGGCCTTGCCATTGTGCTGCAAAGTTGCAAAAGGGGCAAATATGCTCTGTGTGAAGAGGTGGCTAGAGAAGGAAGAGCGGGCATTAACCATGATGACAACAGACAGACGTTGTCTGAGGCCAATTTGCTGCATACTAAACAACCTGGTGTCAGTCTCTTGTGAATGAACCTGGAGTCTATGCTTTCTAAAATTGGATACAAATCTCATTCACAACTGACCAACCCTGAAGCATTTGGTATGTTGTAAAATGGCCTCAGACTGAGATCCAGCTGTTCCAAGTCTGGCTGGCACTCACTGATTTGGGGGATTATTTAACTCACTGGCAAGGAAAGAGGGAGAACAACAGTACCATGCCAGGCATGATTCCAGCAGGTAGAACCTCCGCATTTTGCTATATAGCAAATGTGACTGTTTACCACCATCAATGAATTTGTGGCATCCCGTATGTCCCCAGGACAGGGTTGGACTTCAAGCGCCCAAATGTGGGATGGTTTGTAGAAAATGAGACACTTCAGAAGTTGTCAAAGTGGCAACTGAAACTATTAAAGCACATTGTACCTCGTTGCACTGGTTCCGGTAATTGAAGACATTAGCCTTAAGAACGAACACTTCATTTCGGATAGTGGAGTAGGGCAGCGACGGACGAACAAAGAATGGCTGAGATGCTATCAGACTGGCTTTCTTTGACATGCCAAAGCCATCATTTTCTTCCAGGCAAAACACATTGGCTTCCCATTCAGTGATGGTATCAGGTACAGTGTATGAGAGATCGGCATTCCCACTGGAACTAAAACAGGAAAGGAATCAAATCTTGAAGCCTTCTGAGGTCATTTGCCATTGGAATTGAGAGAGAATATGAACCCCTTAGTAATGGAGAGGATATGTCTGCTCCACATCTTATTTGAAGACCTACCAAAATAATATGTACTGAATGTATTTGTCCCTGATTGCTACTATTGCTACCACCAGCCACCTTCCTAGTTTATTCTGTTAAGACCTACACCCGTATTTCTTCAGAACAAGAAAAGAGACTCCACCTAAATATTACAAAACATTATTGAAGGTAAAAGCTGTGTGTCAATAGAATTATGTTGTCAACGAATGTGGTGGAGTCCCCTTCTCTGAAAATTTTAAAACAGAGGCTGGATGACTATCTGCCAGGAGTGCTTTGCATGGCAGAAGGGGGCTGGGCTGGATAGCAATTGGGTTACTATTCCAATTCTATGATTCTCTGAAAATGTGAGGATTTTCCCTACAAAACTAGCACATTGAAGTAATAATGAAATTATTGCTCTAGAAATGATTTTTCAAATAAATGAGAGTGTGATATTATTTGATTTGGGTGGAGGCTCCTTCCCGGAGTGTGGTGGATGCTCCTTTTTTGGAAGATTTTAAACAGAGGCTGGATGGCCATCTGTCAGGGGTGATTTGAATGTAATATTCCTGCTTCTTGGCAGGGGGTTGGACTGGATGGCCCATGAGGTCTCTTCCAACTCTTTGATTCTATGATTCTATGAGGCTAGAAGCAAATAAGTAACCTTGAATATGATGTTAAGAATAATAAAGAATAGTAGGAAAAAGACTCACTCGACTGAAACTATATCGAAAAACCAGGTTTCAGGGAAGTTGGTTCTCACTGTCTCGATCATTCCACCAAAAGAATCAGCAGAAGCCTTAGCTGTGGGAAAGCAGAGCAAAGATGTAATGCAGTATGGAAATTCAAGAAATTGATCTGAAAAAGTTTGATATTCATTTGGGAACACAGAATGTTCAGACTAAAATGTACTAAGCATTTTATTAAACTGAATTAAGCATGAATTTTGTGAAACCTTTGGAGAGTTGCTTCCTTTTGGAAACACTGTACAAATCCATGTATCAGTCTAGAATTTGTTGCCAAAAATTACCCCAAGAGATAGACTTATACTGAAGGACCGTCTCACCCCCTATGAACCCCAGAGATCCCTCCGTTCTGAGGACCAAGATCTATTGGAAATTCCCAGTGTCAAGACCTTGCGTCTAACAGCAACCAGACGCAGAGCCTTTACAGCAGTGGCACCATCACTCTGGAATACTCTGCCACCTGAAGTCTGTGCCTTGTGGGACTTATTGGCTTTCCGCAGGGCTGGTAAGACATACCTGTTTTGACAGGCCTTTGATTTTTGATACTGCTGTTTTTAAATTGTTTTAAATTGTCTTTAAATTGTGTTAGATTTTAGCAGTTCTTGTAAGCCGCTCCGAGCCCCAGGGGAGTGGCGGCATATAAATTCTAATAATAAATAAATAAATAAATAAATACATATAGAGAGTAGGTTTTTATATCAATACTAGCTATACCCTGGTAAAGCGCTGCTTTGGCCCTCAGAAAACAGGAATCCAACTATCTGGGCTAGGGAACACCTCCCCAAAAAGGTTTCCTGTAGGCAGAAAGAAGCCAGGCTTTTAAGCTTCAAGGTTATCAAGGTGGGCAATGTATGTGAATATATGTTGCCAGAGATTCCATCCATCTGACCAGGAGCCCCATCCCGCAGACCACAAATTTCGAATGCGTCCACCTGAGGGTGGGTGACCGGGACAGAATAGGGATTCTTGTAGTGTACCGTCCACCTCGCTGCGCTACAGTCTCCCTGCCTGAGCTAGCGGGGGTGGTCTCGAGCCTGGTGGTGGAGTCCCAACGGCTTCTTGTGCTGGGGGACTTCAACATCCATGCCGAGACGGCCCTCTCAGGAGCGGCTCAGGACTTCATGTCTGCCATGGCAACCATGGGGCTGTCCCAACAAATAACTGGCCCCACCCACTGTGCTGGACACACATTGGACTTGGTTTTCTGCCAGGGATGGGAGCAAGGTGGCGGTGTGGAGGAGTTGTCCATCTCTCCGTTGCCATGGACCGACCACTTCCTGATCAGATTTAGGCTCACTGCGCCCCCTAACCTCCGCAAAGGTGGAGGACCCATTAAGATGGTCCGCCCCAGGAGGCTTATGGATCCGAACGGATTCCTGACGGCTCTTGGGGATTTTCCCGCCACCTCGGTAGGTGACCATGTCGAGGCCTTGGTCGCTCTCTGGAAT
Organism: Anolis sagrei; assembly: GCF_037176765.1. Lineage (NCBI taxonomy): Eukaryota > Metazoa > Chordata > Lepidosauria > Squamata > Anolidae > Anolis > Anolis sagrei. The sequence goes on along the minus strand of NC_090022.1, from coordinate 168,213,341 downwards.
GGGGAGATGACCAGGGCAATTGACAAGATCGCTCCGGAACGTCCCCTCTCAAGTAACCGAGCTAAACCAGCTCCTTGGTTCACTGAGGAGCTGGCAGCGATGAAGCGAAGGAAGAGGGAACTAGAGAGCGTGTGGCGCTCGGATCCAAGCGAGCCAAATCGAGCACGGTTTGTGTCCTTCTTAAGGGCATATGCCGCGGCAATAAAAGCCGCAAAGAAAACTTTCTTTGCGGCTACTATTGCGTCTGCAAAAAACCGTCCGGCGGAGTTGTTTCGGATTGTCAGAGGCCTTTTAACTCCCCCTACCTCAGGTGGGAGCCCTGACAACTCGGACACGCGCTGTGAAGCATTTGCTCGGTTCTTCGCAGACAAAGTCGCTTTGATCCGTTCTGGGCTGGACGCCACATTAAATGCAGTCTCTGTGGATGTGACACAAGCACCTGCTTGTCCCATTTTGATGGATTCTTTTCAGCTTGTGAAACCCGAGGATGTGGACAAGATACTTGGAGGAATGAGGCCCACCACGTCCATCCTAGACCCCTGCCCATCCTGGCTTCTGAAAGAGGCCAGAGGGGGATTGGCTGAGTGGGTAACGGTGGTGGTTAATGCCTCCCTTCGGGAAGGCACGTTCCAGCGAGCCTAAAACAGGCTATTATAAAGCCGCTGTTGAAGAAACCATCACTGGACCCCACCAAATTTGACAACTTTCGGCCTGTTTCCAATCTCCCCTTTTTGGGCAAAGTCATGGAAAGCGTGGTGGCCTCACAACTCCAGGTATTCTTGAGAGACACGGATTATCTGGATCCGGCACAGTCTGGCTTCAGACCGGGACATGGTACCGAGACGGTCTTGGTCGCCTTAGTGGATGATCTCCGCCGGGAGCTAGACAGGGGGAGTGTGTCCCTGTTGGTGCTTCTGGACCTCTCAGCGGCCTTCGATACCGTCGACCACGGTATTCTTCTGGGACGCCTTGCAGAGATGGGTCTTGGGGGCACCGCCTTGCGGTGGCTCCAGTCATTTCTGGAGGGTCGTACCCAGAAGGTGTTATTGGGGGACTCCTGTTCAACACCACAGCCTTTGACCTGTGGTGTTCCTCAGGGCTCCATACTGTCCCCCATGCTGTTTAACATCTACATGAAGCCGCTGGGTGAGATCATCCGGAGTTTCGGGGTGCGGTGTCACCTGTACGCAGATGACGTCCAACTCTGTCACTCCTTTCCACCTGCTACTAAGGAGGCTGTCGAAGTCCTGAACCGGTGCCTGGCCGCTGTGACGGTCTGGATGAGGGCTAACAAACTGAAATTAAATCCAGACAAGACAGAGGTACTCCTGGTCAGTCGAAAGGCCGAACAGGGTATAGGGTTACAGCCTGTGCTGGACGGGGTCGCACTCCCCTTGAAGGCGCAGGTTCGCAGCTTGGGTGTGACCCTGGACTCATCGCTGAGCCTGGATCCCCAGGTTTCGGCGGTGACCAGGGGAGCATTTGCACAGCTTCGGCTCGTGCGCCAGCTGCGCCCGTATCTTGGGAAGTCTGACTTGGCCACGGTGGTACATGCTTTGGTCACATCCCGCCTCGACTACTGCAACGCTCTCTACGTGGGGCTGCCCTTGAAGACGGTCCGGAAGCTTCAGCTAGTCCAGCGCGCGGCAGCCATGTTGTTAACCGGAGCGGGACGCAGGGAGCGCACAACGCCCTTGCTGTCCCAGCTCCACTGGCTGCCGATTAGCTACCGGGCCCAATTCAAGGTGCTGGTGCTAACCTACAAAGCCCTAAACGGTTCCGGCCCAAAATACCTTGAGTACCGCATCTCGGCCTATCAGCCCACGAGGACCTTGAGATCATCCGGGGAGGCCTTTCTCTCGGTCCCGCCTGCCTCACAGGCACGCTTGGCGGGGACTAGAGAACGGGCCTTCTCGGTGGTGGCCCCCCGGCTGTGGAACTCCCTCCCTGCGGAAATTAGACAGGCGCCCTCCCTCATGGCCTTCCGTAAGGGCCTGAAAACCTGGCTCTTTGGAAAGGCCTTCAGTTAAGTGCTATGTTTTGGAATGACCACCGGAATGGACTAAGGACGACGAGACGGATTATGACCCAAACAAGACGAAGCGGATTTTTAGCTTAATTATTTGTTGTTAGTAAGTTGTGTGTTATGACTCTGATTTATTGTAACTGTTGTCTTTATGTTCTGTATTCTGTACACCGCCACGAGTCGCCTTCGGGCTGAGAGTGGCGGTCAATAAATGCAAATAATAAATAAAATAATAATAATAATGTGTGTGTGTGTGTGTGCTTGTGTACATGTATATATGTGTGTATGTATGTATGTGTGCATGTGTATATGTATATGTGTATATGTATATATGTGTGGTTTGCATGTGTATATGTGTGTGTTATGTATATATGTATTTATATGTGTATATATGTGCATGTATATATGAGTGTATATGTGTATATGTGCATGTGTGTGTTGCTTGTATATGTGTGCATGGCTGTTAGGAATTGTGGGAGCTGAAGTCCAAAATACCTGGAGGGCCCAAGTAGGCCCAGGCCTGGAGTATGAGATTTGTTACTGAACCCTGTGTCTCTTTCGAGACCTGTGCGGCCTCCTCCTGACGTGGCTCCTCCTCCTTCCCTCCCTTCCCATTCCCTCTCACCTTTTTTGTTTGATGGCTGTAAAAGGACTCCCTTTCCTTGCTTGCTTTCTTCTTTGCTTCTTCTGTCTCTCTGCCCTTCTCTCTTTCTGCCTCTCTCCCTCAAGGTTTATTCATTTCCTTTCTTTGAAGTAGCCGCAAGTGAGGTGAGTGGAAGAGGAAGGAGCCAGGGACAACCCCCCTCCTTTGATTTGTGATGGAGGCTCTAGTCAAAGGCTGCTTTTCAGAGCAGCTTTGCTGGGCTGTTCTTTTCCTGCGGGACCTTTCTCCTCTCCTTGGCTGGCTTCTCGGCTGGCTGTTTGCAGGGCTGCTGGCTTGGTTCCTGAAGCAGGAATGGCCAGCTATTTGCTATGGATGGTTGTTTCCCCACTCACACAAGAGGGGGTGGGGCCAGGTTTTGCACATGCATTGTAACACATATTTAATTTTTTTAGGATTTTAAAGCTATTTTCACAGTTTTGGGGTTTTTTTAATTGTTGGTCATACCTTGGGATATGAGGCGTTTGGAAGCCAAATTTGATGTTATTTGGCCCCATATGTTGTTTTTAGTGTACTCACGATGTACAGAAGCTTTATATATATATAGATAGAAGAAGGGGCAAATACCACTGAACAACAAATCATCAGCTTATTGTCAAAGGCTTCTATATAGATAGAAGAAGGGGCAAATACCACTGAACAACAAATCATCAGCTTATTGTCAAAGGCTTTTACGACCGGAATCACTGGGGTGTTGTGTGGTTTCCAAGCTGTATGTCTCTGTTCTTGCAGCATTTTCTCCTGACATTTCACATGCATCTGTGGCTGGCATCTTCAGAGGATCTGATCCCAGGCCTGTAGCGAGGGGGTGGTTTTAGGGGTGCAACCCCCCCCCCCGAAATGTTTCAGATTTTTTAAAAAACCTGGTTTACTCATGAATTTTAACTGGTTAACCAAATCCCCATGCTAAGTCTATGAGATGCAAAAAAAGAGTCCCTCCAGAACTGCAAGCACTATCTCAGGCAAATACTGACAATTTATTCACACTGTCATTACTTGCAACAATAGCCGATGTAGCGAAGCACACAAGTTGGGGGGGGGGGGGGTTGTGTTGAATGCTCTCATTAAGGAGGCCAGACTTGGTGGAGCTGGAGGCTATTGAAGGCTGCTCTGCCCCCTGCTGTGCTCTTTGCTTCAGCGTGAGCTAGGAGGCAGGTTTCAACCCTCCCCCCCCCCCCCGGTGACATTTTCAACCCCCCCCCCCCGAAAATTTCAACCCCTCCCGAATTTTTTTTTCTGGCTACGGCCCTGTCTGATCCTCTGATCTTCTGAAGATGCCAGCCACAGATGCAGGTGAAATGTCAGGAGAAAATACTGCTAGAATATGGCAAACAGCCTGGAAACCACACAACACCCCTATTATAAACTTGGGTGTGGTTCAAATCTCATCCTTCTGAGAGAGGATGACTTTAATTATTATATACATATACAGATGCACACACATACACATATTTAATGTTAATTAATCTTCTATCTTGATACTTACCAAGTAGTCCAACCTCAGGGTCTCCATCAGAGGAAACTTTCTTGCATTCATAGTCACTTTGGCATACAATAGGTTTCTGTAGTGTGGAGTTGGTGAAAACCTTGAGCCCCATGTTCTGCAAATGGATAGATAAAAAATGCTGTTTTATTTCTTTATTCATTAGCAAGAAGACATACCACATCTTTTAAAAGGAGTGACTATTACAAACTGGGCTTAAGAACTATTAATATATTCCACATAAAATAGCTTTCATAACTATTTGTTAAAGAGGACAATGAACAATATTCTGGGGAAAGGGATGTGACAACTGGACCACAGAAACTGTGAAAGATTCGGGTCGGAAAGAAGCTGCTTCCTTCAAGTTGTTCTGTCTTTTCACGATCCACTCACCACTAGTGTCATAAAGCTGTCAATGTGCTCACATGTTCAATGAGATCCCAAGTGTTCATTCTATTCCAAGAACAAATTTCTCTCCCAGAACTCCATTGCTTCACTATGACACTTTCCAGATATATTTACTCTTTCAACATAATTCTATTAGAAATACCTGGCATTTACTTAAACTTTTAATTAATGTTAGTACATGAATATAAAGTACATGCTGTGCTAATTTATGCTTTTTACCATGCTTTGTATTTTGTGTAGATAACTATGATGGCCTATGGCTACAGAAGGTTACATAATAATCTTAACAAAAAGTTTAGCAAGCTTTTATTTTATTTTAGTAAAAAAAACCTTACAGACATGAGTATGTGCATGAAACAGAAGCTGACTAGTCACTAATAGATTCCTTATTTTGGTTAACAAATATTACAGACTATGTGTTGCCAGCTGTATATTTACCATCCAACAGTGTGCAAATAACAACAAGTTATTTCCACCTTCCTCAAGTTTCATTGTGGCTTTTATCAGTATATAAACTGGCCACAAATAGAAAAAGAAAACAAATGGGATGGTAGTATCAGACCCCAATTAGAGAAATAAACAAATATACCTGGAAAACATCATAGACACTCCCATCATTGGTAACATTCACAGGCACATAGTACAAGCCATTAAAAAAAGTATCTTTTAGCTCAATGCATGATTCTTTAGCATCATCTTCAAGGTTCAGACCCATGTAATAATATCCAAAAAGTTCTAGATAAGGCATCCGGTTGTACACCTGTTGAAAAGAGGGAAAATACATGTGACTTGAAAACATGGACAGACTCTGTGTATATATATCTTATATTAGAAAAAAGAAAATCTTGCATATAGTTTTGAGAATGGATAGAACACTCTTTAGGGGAACATAAAAACATGAAAAGTTGCATCAAATGTGACGAATTAGCATTGGGCTAAAGTATCATCCCACAATGAAAAGACAAAAACATTCTTATACTTTTTCTAAAAAATACTTCTGCTCTTCATTCAATAAGATGAATATTTTCAGTTGCATATGAGGATTCTGAATTAACACTGTTTATTCTTATTCTGATACTAGCCGTCCCCTGCCACGCGTTGCAGACTGTTGATCTGGAAAATAAAGTAATGATTTCTAATCTATGTAATTTCTTTATGCTTGTGGGTAAACAGTATTTCTTGTTGTTACTTTGTCAGTGTTGAGATTGTCTGGTTTGCCTACTCTAGAATATGGAACATATCCTTGTCCTTCTTTAGGGGTCCCTTTCAAATATATATTATATCTGTATGTGTGTGAATCATATCTATCTCTATCGGCTGGATGGCTCTTTGTCAGGAGGGCTTTGATTAGATTTTCTTGCCGTGAAGAGAGTTGGACTGGATGGCCTTAAGTATTTTTTGTTGGTCATGGGGGTTCTGTGTGAGAAATTTGCCGCAATTCTGTCGTTTGTGGGGTTCAGAATGCTCTTTGATTGTAGGTGAACTATAAATCCCAGTAACTACAACTCCCAAATGTCAAGGTCTATTTTCCCCAAACTCCATCTGTGTTCATACTTGGGCAAATGGAATATTTGTGCCAAGTTTGGTCCCGATCCATCATTGTTTGAGTCCACAGTGCTCTCTGGATGTAGGTGAACTACAACTCCCAAACTCAAGGTCACTGCCCACCAAACCCTTCTGGTGTTTTCTGTTGGTCATGGGACTTCTGTGTGCCATGTTTGGTTCTATTCCATCATTGGTGGAGTTCAGAATGCTCTTTGATTTTAGGTGAACTATAAATCCCAAGAACTACAACTCCCAAATGACAAAATCATTTTTTTAGTGAAGGACATACATTGGGTTATTAGGTGTATTGTGTCCAAATTTGGTGCCAATTGCCCCAGTGGTTTTTGAGTTCTGTGAATACCACAAACCAACACTACATTTTTATTTATATAGATTGTTCAAGACAGCAACATTCTTTCTAGTTTTTATATTCGCCTGTTCACTAATAAAAGGGTCTTTCCACATGATAAAGTTATAGCACTATGATTCCACTTTAACTGCCTTCAATTCTCAGTCATAGAGTTCCACTGATGACTCTAATCAAACTATCAAGCTAACAACAGAATCTTATTTAGTATTAATCAGTTTTCCAAAAAATATTTTTGACATTTTTTTCTTCCCCTCTACTACTAATAATATATGACAAAATCTCGTCCCAATTTTATTTTTTAATAAAGGGGCTAGAAATCTCAGGCGGCCAATACATGACCAAATAAGAGCACATGTTCATTAGATGGCTCAAATCTGGATGCATCTTTTCAGGGGTGCATTAAAACCTTTGGAAAGGTGCACCCCCTTGGATTCAGGGGGGTGGCTTTAGGTACATATCACGGAAAGGTTTTCTGTTTCTGTTCTCATCCTTACAGACATTTGCTCCAGTGCCACCAATGCAGGATCTACTATTCTGCATGGCTCTCGGTTCAAAGGGTATGCACATTTCATACTTACATGCTCAGGAGACAGATCGTCTCCAGGCCTCAGAAGCAACACACTCTTATCCACGGCTCTCAGTGCACAGAAGGAATTGCTGGAAGCTTTGAGTGAAAGGCTGACGTTGGAAGCTGGAAGTGTCTCTCTCTCAGAGAACTGCAGGCTGACCTGGAATTGAATAGAGACCTCAAATCTCTTTCCACAGACCAACTCAGAAAGATTAACTTCTCCTTGTCTTTCTGTAGAACACCAGGTCCTAGACACTACTTTTCACAGGAAATAAATGGCAAAACTTCTACAGTCATACTTTGCCTAAGAAGATGCTATCAAATTCATAAGGTTACCAGTCAACTTGTATGCACATACATACATATCAAATTGTGGTGAGCTCTGGCGTGGACTGGTCCATGAAGTCATGAAGAGTCGGAAACGACTGAACGAATGAACAACAACAACACATATCAAATTAATGGATCTGAAATTTGGACTTGTTTGGATCCTGCTGGTCATATGCACCTCTTTCCTGCTATTTCTTTCCTAACTTTTGTTCCACACTCAGATTTACAGATTTCTCTTTGGACTTTACACATATTCATTTCTCTAGGCATACTACTTTAGTTTCACTTCTTACTTTAACATTCTTCCAGATAATTGTGTTTTTTTCCTTTTATTAGCTGCCTAGGTATTTATTTGGGGTTCTTTTACCCCGCCCTTCTCACCCCGAAGGGGACTCAGGCCGGCTTACGAAAGCAAGGCACAATTTGATGCCTGCATCATAAAAACAATCAAACACAAAATTACATCAATACACAGTTAACACCAAATATACATTATAACCATAAAATCAATAAAATCAATAAAACCAAATACAAACCACCTTTCTCCTCTTACATGGTCAGCGTTCGCTACTCATAGATCTAGTTTTACGTTCCACTTCATCAATCCTGCTGGTCTTACTCGCCTGGTTGTCTGATTTAATTGCCGGAGTGCCCAAAGGCCTGGTCCCATAACCAAGTCTACACCCTTCTCCTAAAGGCGAGGAGGGATGATGATGCCCTGATTTCCCCCGGGGGGGGGGGAGTTCCACAGGTGAGGGGCCACCACTGAGAAAGCCCTGCTCCTCATCCCCACCAGCCTCACTTGTGACAGTGGTGGGGTCGATAGCAGGGCCTCCCCAGATGATCTCAGACTCCGAGATGGGACGTAGAGGGAGATACGTTCGGACAGATACACTGGACCGGAACCGTACAGGGTTTTGTAGGTCAAAACCAGCACCTTGAATTGTGCTCGGAACTGAATCGGCAGCCAGTGGAGCTGGCACAGCAGGGGGGTGGTATGCTCCCTGTATGTCGCTCCAGTGAGCAATCTGGCTGCCGCTCGCTGGACTAGTTGAAGTTTCCGAACAGTCTTCAAGGGCAACTCCACATAGAGCGCATTGCAGTAGTCTATTCGGGATGTAACACCAGTTACTGTCAAAGGCTGACTCACCAAAGTGTTTCAACATATGATGATTAAAAACAACAAATGTCTGCAGTATTTGATAATTTCCTAAGCTTTTCTGTTGGGATCAAAGGACACTCATCACCAATATCTTCTTGAGCACTGCCATTCATTCACCCCACATTTCAGATATCATTCTTAGTATTCTGTTTGTGCTACTTATGGTTAGGGGTTATTTCAAGCATGAAGTTATGAAGAGAAAAATGTTTCATTCAGGGTTACACATTAATTTTTGTTGTTCATTCGTTCAGTCATTTCCGACTCTGTGTGACCTCATGGACCAGCCCATGCCAGAGCTCCATTAATTTGTTTTTACCTTATTTCTGAAACACTTTTCAATTTCCAAAGAACTGCTGTCAGCAGCCAAGTCACCATTGGGTTGCAAGGAGTACACAAGGATCCGGGACCTTGGAGCCAGCTTCTGATCAATGTTCAATATAATGGTGAATGTGCCATATTGCCCGGCTGTGTGAAAGAACATGAAATTAAAAGGAGTCAAGAATAGATCAAGAGAATCCATTTATCGATAAAGGCCATTACCTAGTAGAAAAGTGAATTGAAGTTGGCCTAGCATAATATGTATATTTGGATCTATGGAGGAGTCTAAATAACCTAGAGCAGCCCTGTATAACCTGGGAATAATAAGGGGCTGAAATTGAATAGGCTAATAAGCCTCTTGGCAATGCAAACAGCATTTTAGCACCTTACTTTCCAGGTAAGCCATCATTGATGATTAATTAGGATTATTGTTGTTGTGTGCCTTCAAGTTGTTTCAGAGTTACAGTGACCCTAAGAGAGTTTTCTTGTCACAGAGTTTTCTTGCAAAGATTTATTAAAAGGGGATTTGCCTTTGTCTTCCTCTCTGAGAGAGTGTGACTTGCCTAAAGTCACCCAGTGGGTTCAGAGCCATAATTCAAAGTTCAACTCACTACATACTTACTGAATTCTGAATTCCTTCCCTCCTTTTCTTCCCTTTCCTCCCTCCCTCCCTCCCTCCCTCCCTCCCTTTACCCCCCTTTTTTCTCCCTCCTTTCCTCCCCTATATTTTTCCACCCTCCCTCCGTCCCTATCTCCATTTCTCCCTCTCTTCTTTCCTTGTCCCTGTCTTCTTGAGTATTTGCAAGTCCGGCAATGGCGTGATCTTGGGGAACAGCCTGGGCTTCCTCTTTGTGGGTCAGCCTTTCATTGCCTCCTTAACCAGGAAGGCAGTCAGGGGAAGGGCCGATCAGTGAAGGTGAAGTCCAACCCCTTACGTGGGCCACAGAGAAGCCCTTTGTGAGCTGCATCTGGCCCATAGGTCACCTGTTGTACAGGCCTGCCTTAGAGGCACCAGACTCTGTCTGATCTTGAAAAATAGGCAAAGTCAGCCTTGGTTAGGAGACTGACAACAAGTACTAGGTGCAGCAAGCTATATTTTAGAGGAAGCAACAGACCAAACCACCTCTGAGTATTTCTTGCCTAAGAAAACCCAAGAAAATTATTGGGGTCACCATATGTCATCAGGCAACCTGAAGGCACACACATGTACACACATGGATTTTTGGTTCTCAGTTTTAGTTCCTCCACCCCAGAGATAACCAATGATATTACAAGACCTTTGAGAATAGAATTGTTCTACATTACCACATTCCTCACTATAAACGGTTGTGAAATTCTGCCATTCACAACACAGGAAAATATGACTATAATACTCATGAATAAATGTTAATTTTACTAGAACTCAGTCTGGTCTTTGAAAGTGTCCAGATGCTTTTCTGAAGGGGGAGCCCTTGAATTCCTCCTGAAAGTTTGATTCAAATGCAGCATCTAAAATTCTTAAAATTATTCTTGGAACTAGTTTTCATGAGAAATAGTTCCTCTAGAACTTGATCTCAGTAAGCAAAAATAACTCTCAAGGACTAGTGGTTGCTTTTTCTTAGACTTTTGCAGTGAACAATTTATTGCTTCATTTTCCCACTCTACCACAGAAATAGGAGCACTTACGTATAATTCTCACAGGCTTTACACCGCAATCAACAATTTTCCCTTTGGTCATCAGCTGCATGTTAAAAAGAGAAACAAAAATGCAGTCACTACAAATATATTTGTTTTGCTATCTCAAAATCTGCATCTGAGTCCCAAATCTCCATATTTTAGAGAATGTTTTATGATTGGAAAGCCATTATGAATCTTTGACCTGTTCGGGAGCTGATTCTCAGTCTGAATTCCTCTCTAATCCACTTGGGATGCCTCTATATTGTAGAATAAATGCAGTTGGACACCACTTTAACTGCCCTGTCTCAATACTGTGAAGCCATAGGAGTTGTAGTTTTTTGAAACACCAGCACTTGTTGGCAGAGAAGGATAATGATCTTGCTAAAGATTCCATAGCATTTAGCTTTAACAGTTAAAGTGGCATCAAGCTGCATTGATTCTAGAGTGTAAATGCCCTCTCTGAGATTTCATGTCTTAGGATTCCACTAAGCACCACCCATGCTCCACTCTAATCTACCCATGCTCCACATCCTCAAACATCTAACCACATTCTCACTACTCAGCAGGGCAAATGCATTTCAGGTCGGCTCAATGTACCTACAGCTAATTATCTTATATCCAGTATAGCACTATGTACATTTATACACTCCACAGCAAATGCAATCATCCTCTCCTTTAACCACTCTATTTAAAATATTTATATCCAATCTTTCTAATTAAAAATTGACCTCTATCAACCTGATTGAGACAAAGCATTGCAAATCTACCCTCTTGTGTGATTGAGAAGAGATAAGATATCGAAAGTACTCAACCTGGAATGTACTTGCTATCAGTGATAGCTCAATGATAGTAGAATAGCAGCTACATGCAATAAGGTCTTTAGTCTGTTGTTGCAAATTCCTCTACTCCTAGTAACTAGATTTTTAAAGCTATAGGACATTTCTTAATTATCCAGAATTGAAATGTTAGCAAAGATGTTATGGCAAAGCAATTTTGCCTTCCTACACTTACAATATAATGGAAGGAAACTGTGATAGTCTGCACATTCTTGTATTGATCTTTGCTCAGGATATAATGCACAGTGATTGCCGTTTTCTGGTCACATGGCAGTTCCTTCAACATGGGCTCTATTTTCACAAAACTGTCACTCCGGGAGAAGAAGCGGTGGATGTAGTGAGTGGCTTCTGGATAGTCTGTTTCCAGCCAGCCATAGTCAGTGCACTGGTCTGGTTCATAATATGCCTGTTAACAACAAAATGGAATGGAGAGGAAAAACATGCCAGAGGTCAGTGACAGGGGCAGCCAGACAAGTTCTCTTTTGCAAAAAAGTTTGTTGTGATTTCAACCAAGGAGGAGGAATAGTAATGAAGTAGCAGGCACATGTGTCTGATCCAGAGATACTACCAGCAAAGGAAAGATTCTCCCTTGATCATATCTCCCTTATCCCAACCACTCATACTTTTCAGTTATTTATAACTTACCCTCAACTTATAGCGATGCTCAAAGAGGTTAGAGGTGTCCATAGAAAACAAAGCACCACCATTCTCATCTGTGGTGTAGTTAGCTATAACCACACCTTCCAACTCTAGAAAGATAACTCTATTGGGAAGTGGCATGCCATCCTCATCTCTTAGTTTCAGCTGAGGGCAGGAAGAAAAACAAAAACAGGTCTAAAATATTCAGGAAATACATTCATTTGATCAGTAAGACTTTGTGAAGGGCACTTTTGGATAGATCAGTGTGTTCCCAGTCTATGTTACTCCACCAAAAGATTCAGAGACTAGGAGAAATTGATCACAGAAGAAATTAAGATATTACAAATATTCCAGAAATTAGTTTTATAGAGAGCTGGCCCTCCTTTCTGGAAAAAAAAATCAAAAATATTTACAGACACAAAACACATCACACATAGTAGAACAACAGTAACCCATCTAAAATGAAGCAAAAATAATTTTTTGAAGGCAATTATAAAAATGAAACTCCTGGGCCAGAAGTGTTGTTGGCACATTACAAGAAATGTTAAGATGAATTGAGTTTGCAGTTATGAAAGGTACTCAACTCAATCTTGAAAAGAGAGAAAGCCCCAGAAACATTGGCTACAGAAGCTATAATACTTATCTCTAAGTAGGCTCAAGAGTGAACAAAAAAGTAACTGTATACCAGTTTCACTATTGAACAACTACTATAAAATAAAGACAAAAAGAAGTAATCAAAATTTTCAGAAAAAAAGAATTTATATAATTGGGAACCTTTGCAGATAATGTAATAATTGTATAATATTTTTATTTAAAATCAGGATACATCTAGATTTTAATTGGAACTTCCAAATGAACAAACAAAAAACATGAATTTCAAGTTCCTATGTTATAAGATTATAGCAGCAAGATTGCATTATGTAGAAAAATGGAAACATAAATAACTACCCCCAAAAGAAATTGGATTATGAAAGCTCTAGAACTGGTAGGAATTGAAAATTTATCTTGTTTGATAAAGGAGAAGTTAACTGGAAATTTTTCAGGAGAACGGGAACCATTTGGATAATTTATAAAGAAAAAAGAAAATGTAAAAATGCTGGAAGATTAAGCAAAGATTCAAAATAGCACAGCAGAAAAAAATAAGATGTTTGATAAGAAGTCAGTGGAACATTTCTCAACCACTGAGGAGAGGGGTCGCAAGGGGGTGTCAGAGGGGTTGCCAAGACCATCAGAAAACACAGAGAGTCCTCTGTGGGAAGTTTGGCCAAATTCTATCATTGATGGGGTTCAGAATGCTCTTTGATTGCAGCAACTACAGCTCCCAAATGTCAAGGTCTATTTTCCCCAAACTCCATCAGTGTTCACATTTGGCCATATTGAGGATTCGTGCCAAGTGTGGTACAAATCCATCATTATTTGAGTCCACAGTGCTTTCTGGATGTAGGTGAACTACAATTCCAAAATTCAAGGTCAATGCCCACTAAACCCTTCCAGTATTTTCTGTTGGTCATGGGAGTTCTGTGTGCCAAGTTTGGTTCAATTCCATCATCGGTGGAGTTCAGAATGCTCTTTGATTGTAGCTGAACTATAAATCCCAGGAACTACGACTCCCAAATGACAAAATCAACCCTGCCCCCAACCCCACCAATATTCAAATTTGGGTGTATTGGGTATTTGTGCCCAATTTGGTCCAGTGAATGAAAATGCATTCTGCATATCAGATATTTACATTATGATTAAGAACAGTAGCAAAATTTTATGGTTGGGGGGTCATCACATCATGAGGAACTGTATTAAGGAAGGTTGAGAACCACTGATTTATGAAAATACCTTTATCAGACATCTTTAAGGTGGGAGGTAGGAAGTCAATTTTAACTTTTTAATTTTTTATTGTATGTTTGCTTTTAGGTAGGGGAAGTTAGACTTTGATTCCTGGATGGCGGGTTTTTAACATAGGAATGTATTTGAATTATGTTTAATATGTATTAATTTTAATCCAATTTATTTTAAGTTAACGTTTGTATGTCTTAAGGCACTGTGTAAGTACCACATGTAAGCTGCCTTCAGTCCTCCTTGGATAGAGAAAGGTGGGGTATAAATAATGTAAATAAATAAATAATGGCTGTTTTGGTGGTATACAGGATTTATTGGGAAATTACTGGCTTTACAAGTTTTAGAATTATACTTATATTGCTGGAAAAAAATAATAAATGCACTGTATAGATTTTTTTTAAAAAAAGATCCGAAACTACAAAAGCCAGTGAGCAACTAAGTTCTAATCAATGCTGTTGCTTGGGAAATACGTAAGAATCCGAGACACAGAGACAGAATTCCTCAAGTGTTTTTACATAAAGCTATTGAGCAGAGCCTAACTAAGCATAACTGTGAAGGCAGGGGAGATTGCTGGTGTGTGTGTGTGTGTGTGTGTGTGTGAAAAAGGCACTGGAATATGAGTTAGACAAGCCTTTTGAGGCCAGGGCCAGCTCACATTGTTACACCAACTTATTGCAGTAGCCACTTGTGAAGATACGGCTACCCATCAAATAGAGCGAGAGCCATCCCAGGCAAAGGAGTGTCAGGAGCAATGAACTGTACCACTCTGTCTGGATTCCCATTACTATTACTTCAATATAAGAACACGGCAAAACTTCGTAAGTATAGCATATAGGATACTTATTTCTTTGTGACATGAAGAAGATTTCCAATGTCACTTCTGGTGTCTCAGTGAATTAGTGTTATGAATATCTCCAGTATAAGACATTTTCTGTAAAAGTAATATTTTGTTCCCAAAAGTTAGATACTCCCATTTCCTACCTGTCCAGTAAAAGGAAGTCCTCTTTTATAATGTTGATCTACGTTCTCAAAGGATACCGTTTTTTTTGCTTGGTAGACAGAGATGTGAGTAGATTTGGAAATCTGGTCACCTGTGAAAAACATAGAAGCATAAATAGCAGATAGATAGACAGACAGACACACGCACTAACCATTATAATGAATACAAAACACCCCAAGAAGCCTGTTTGCAGAATAATAACTCTGACAGAAGTATTTTATAAATACTCTGCATACGTAA
Organism: Anolis sagrei; assembly: GCF_037176765.1. Classification (NCBI taxonomy): domain Eukaryota; kingdom Metazoa; phylum Chordata; class Lepidosauria; order Squamata; family Anolidae; genus Anolis; species Anolis sagrei. The sequence goes on along the minus strand of NC_090022.1, from coordinate 168,198,266 downwards.
TGGTTACCTGTTCCTTTCTCTGTGACAACTACTTCTGCGTGAAGTGACACAAAGAAAAATCGAGTATCACCCAGGTTTGCATAAAGATGGAAAGCTTTAGTGCTGATCATTTCGCGAACACATCCATCTTTGCCCAGCTGAAAAGCAAAGGAGAACTGGGTAAGTTTGCTGAATTCCTTAGAGGATAACACGGCATTCTGTTGTGCTAATCATCATCATCATCATCATCATCATCATCATCATCATCATCATCATCATCTGACATGTGATCCAATACAACAGCCAGCAGAGTGATCTTGTCTGCTGTGAACTTATCTTGTTGTGTTTATAATAATAATAATAATAATAATAATAATAAACTGAAATCCAGTCTCTGTCTGAATCTTTAGCTCTGATATCAACATGGATTTTGGTTTGGACAAATGTTCGACTGTGGCAGAGAAGAACGGAAACATCATTGAAAGTGAGGGCATAAATATGCCCAATGGCCAAGTGATAAAGTGTCATCAGCCAGAGGCCTATAAATATCTGGGCATACTACAGCTGGACAACATCAAACATGAACATGTGAAAACTGTGATCAGCAAAGAATACATTCAAAGGGTCAGAAAAATTCTCAAAAGCAAGCTCAATGGAGACAATACCATCAAGGCCATAAACACTTGGGCCATAGCTGTCATAAGATATACTGCTGGTATCATAAACTGGACACAGGCAGAACTGGACAATTTGGACAGAAAAATAAGAAAATTCACTACATCCTCGCAGTGATGTTGACCGGCTCTATCTGCCCAGAAGGTCTGGAGGACTTTTACATGTAAAACAAGCAGTCGAAGAAGAAAAACACACCCTGGCAGAATATGTCAAGAAAAGCCAAGTACTTGCTTTAACTGAAGTCAATTATTGGAAACTTCTCAAAGCACAGCAGACAAAGAGTCAGTACAAGAAAACTGCACTCCAAACCAGAGCTGACAGCTGGCACAACAAAGCATTGCATGGGCGGTTCCTTAACAAAATTGAAGGAAAAGTTGACATGGAGAAGACCTGGTTATGGCTCATGAATGGAACCCTGAAGAAGGAGACAGAAGACCTGATTCTTGCAGCCCAGGAGCAAGCCATCGGAACCAATGCCATTAAGGCCAGGATTGAAAAATCAGCTAATGACCCAAAATGCAGACTATGCAAGGAAGCTGATGAAACCATTAATCATATCCTCAGCTGCTGCAAGAAAATCATACCAATGGACTACAAACCGAGGCACAACTCTGTGGTCCAAATGATTCACTGGAACTTATGTCACAAGTACCACATGCCAGTAGTAGAGAACTGGTGGGACATGACACTTGGTCAAGTGGATGGTGTCCCTATAGACCACTGCGACTCCTCCTCCCCAGCCCCCGGGCCTCACTTGCTGCTGCACACAGAAACCTGCTGGACAGAGCTGGGAGAGATTAAACCCCCCTCCCGGTCCAACCAGGTCTCCGTGATACATGCCGGGTCAGCATGGTTATCCAGGATCACCTCCTGGATGGCAGATATTTTGCTGTTGAATGACCTGACATTAAACAGCAGTAATTTCAGCCCACGGGGTTTACCTCCTGGGTTATCCAGACTAGCTGTAGTGTGATATGGCTTGGGGGCAGAAAGAAACCTCTTGCCTACACTCTGCCTTCTCCACCTCCCACCTCTCCTCCTCCCTTGGATCACCGTTATAGGTCCTCGCCTGCCACCAGAACTCCTCCCTGCCCCTCATAACACATCCTCTAAGTTGTTGTTATTTTATTTCCATTCATTATCATTCTTTTAATGTTGCACAGTGCGGATCTGAGTTAAATTAAAAGCGAACATACCCCTTCCTTCCCCTGTTATAATTTGATCTTCCTCCCTACCCACCCTCAGTTCCAAACCACCCTTTCCCTTTAGAGCCCTTCACAACATTCAGCCCTTTCACAGTTCTTTCCGTTATACCTCTGCACTAACAGCCTCACAAATCCCATTGGAATCTCGATCACATCTTGGGTGGAAATAGCGTTGTCTACACACTCTAAGCTGGACTTTTCCCTGGACAGGTTGGCCATAGGTATACCTAAGAGGAAAGCAACAAACCAATAAAATTAGGGGACGGGTAGAAAAGCTCAGGTTTCAGGTTTTATCTTAGCAAGCTCAGGGAACCCTAGAAATAAGGAGGACTCAGAATGTTCTGTTCCCCAAAGATTTGACAATGCGCAGAGTGAATCCTTCTCTCCCTTGTGACAGAGGTATTGATCCTCTAAGTAAGAATTCTACATATGCATCAATCTCACATTCAGTTCTGAATTTCTAGCATTGCAGAGAGGAGGAGAATTAAACCTAAGCATTTCTATGAAGTTCTACATTGTGCTGTGTTCACATTCCTTTGGTCATTTTGGCCATTTTACCAGCCTTCTTTCTTTGCCCGCCTTAACACTATTTCTTAATCTCAGAATTCAAAATTCATTCAAGACTATTTCCAAAGAGACCCAGAAATAGGTAATGTTTCTTTGGTGAGCATTTGATATAAGGTTGAGTATAATCAGGGGATATCTCTTAGCTCTTTGTTACAAACTCAAACCTTCCAGGATAGCTAGCATATGGTATTGGGGTGGGGGGAGGGGGGGCACATTGACATTCAGTTCAATATAGAGAGGCCCTGAGCTGAAAATGCCTCATCTGCAGCCAAAACCCAGTATTTCTTCCTTAGATCCATCCAAAGTACAAGTTAAAATAATTGCTAGATGGGTCAATATCACCCTGTCTCGATCCCCAAGGTTGCCACAGGGACTTACCGAGCACAAGTTTCCAATTCAAATTCTTCATCGAAAGCAGAGACCCTCTGGGGTGCTTTTACAGTCACCTCAAATGTTGGTAGTACTGATGGGAAAAGTCATATTTTAAAATTGTCTAACTTGGTCAAATAACAAATTGAGTGTGCAGCAAAAAAGTAAAAAATGGCATAGAATGATTTAATATTTAATATTAAACTTTCATTCTCAATTTTCAATTTTTCTCCCTGTTGCAAAGAAAACAAGTATTTCTGTGCATTTCTCACCCAGTATTTGCACAACCTGAGCTGTTCTGGGTAATCGTTTTGCAGAGAAACACACAAGTTATTTTTACAGTTTTGTACTGAAAACATTTTTCCTTGTATGTATTATTTGTACAAGTTTGTTGTCTTTGACACAGAAAACAGCAACCTTGCATAATAAACCAATATCTCTATTTTATGTGTGTGCAAGATTGCTGTTTTGGTGTAAAAATATTTTGCACAAGCTTTTTGTTGTACAAGATTGACCTATTTTGCACAGAAAATACCAGTCTCGTACAATCCCTCCCCTACAAGTGTCTAGCTGGAAGCACACCACAAAAATACCTTGTACGTTTCTGCACAAAGTAATTTCCTGAAACACTTTGAGAACACAGGGAAAAAACTATACATTTTTACTGTTGTATTATTAATCCCAACTAGGTTTCCCTGAGTGCTGAAAAACCTGTTTTTCAATGGAAAAGATGAATAATGCTTAATCCTGCTCAACACTAAAATATAACCTTAAATAATAACAACATGAAATCAGATGAATGTTTTGGGCTCTATGTTTAGAATATATTATAAACATTCAGATATATTTGTGATAGCGATGGATCAGAATTTTTTGTCTCGCTAAGTCACTTGCTATCTCTTTTTGTCCTTTTCAGATATTACTTTAGATTAGTTCTCAATGGTTACCAAGGCTGCCAAAGCAATCTTGCTAGAAAATGCAGGACAGGACAGGACATCTTTGGCAACCACAGTTCCCGGGGAGAACAGGGAGCAGGGCTATAAAAAAGTGCCAGTGAGGGTTCATGAAGGCTCTGGTCGACCTGCTTTCCCAAGATTCCCCATCACATGATGTATCTTCCCCACTTTCCCTGGATATATAAAATCTCACTAGAGATACTGTTCAACGTGAAATTCTTCAGGAGGCCAGATTCATTTCAGCCTGTGCCTTCTCTGGTCCCATTCCTCCTGTGCATAGATCTGCTAGATTTCATGTATTTTGTCACTTTAGCCATTCAGACAATCAGATTTTGCAGCATGGTGGCAAGAGCAGACTGAAGTCAAAATATGGACATGGATATCGGCTTCACAGGCAAATGTCACATTTATACTCACTATATTCCTCCATGCTGAACCAGTGATGAGTGCTAGAACCTGGTTTACTCTCTACTACAAACTGATAGGTTCCTAGCCTTGTGTCCTGAATGGTCTGGTACTCAAGTTGGAGAATTCCATGGGAAGGGGACTGGTTTAGCCACTGAGCAACACGGTTTCCTTGAGGATCCTGCAGGGCAGAGGAAGGTAAGTTTTTTATTTACAGAAGAGTATATTGCACATTCTAGTGGACAAGCACCATACATACAACAGAGTCCTGGCTACCATGGGCACTTGTCTCTGTGCCCAAAGAGTTCAAAGAGCCTTGAAAATTTATATTATATCTGGCGAAAACAGCCCAAAATGTTATTCCAATTTTGCATTTCACAAGATAGCAGCATGATACACTTTTTCCTAAGAAAACATCAGAGTTCATGGACCCCATCTTTGGCACATGAGAGAACAGCGGGGGGGGGGGGGGGGGGGTTAATTTTCTGCCCATTTCTATGACCTGCTTTTTAAAACTGCTCCCAAAGTTTCTATAGTACATATATTGGCTAATGTTTGCACAGAAGCTAAAATAATACTCTGAAAGCACAAGATTTTACATAATCTTGAAAACTACACTGGTTCAGGACTAGTAACCACTTGGTTTGTGGACAACCAAGGAATTATGCTATAGGCCAGGGGTCCCCAAACTAAGACCTGTGGGCTAGATGTGCTCGTCCAAGGTCATTTACCCAGCACCCGTCCTAAACTGTTGTGTGCCTTCAAGTAGTTTCAGACTTCAGGAGACCTTAAGTTTTTCCCTAAGTATGTAACAACCTGAAGGCACACAACAACAACAACAACAACAACAACAACAATTCTAATTAATTTAACTGCCTCATCAGCCAAAAGCAGGCCCACACTTCCCATTGAAATACTGGTAAATTTGTGTTGGTTAAAATTGTTCTCCATATTAAATATTGTATTGCTCTTTCATGTGTTTTTTTTTGCATTACAGATAAGATATGTGCACTGTGAAGAGGAATGTATGTCTTATACAAATTATAGTCTGCCCCCCTCACCCAACAGTCTGAGGGACTGTGAACTTGCCCTCTATTTAAAAAGTTTGAGGACCCCTGCTATAAGCTATTTTCAGACAAACACCTCTGAGTATGCCTTTTCTAAATAAAATTCCCTATGAAATTAATGGGTGTACTATAAGTTGTCAAGCAAGTTGAATAGAATATTACTACTACTGATGCTTACAGAGTAATTATTATTTATTTATTATTTATTAGATGCACTTATTGACCGCCATTCTCAGCCCTTACGGGCGACTCACCCTTACGGGCGAGTAATGCTTGCTTTGTGTAGTTCTTTGGGAAAGTATAGGTACATCATGCATGTTTTTTGCCCTAGAGATTTTAGGGGTCCTGGCCCACCACCTGTTGAAAGAAGGTGCTCAATCTACTTCCTCATCACATGGACTGATTTGACTGTTGTACACTGCTTCCCTTCCACTTTCAGCATGGAGCCCTTCTCATGGTGCACAGGCACTTCAGGCTGGGCTCTGTGCCAAAAAGGGAGTAGAAGCAGTGCATGCTGCTCCCTCTCCCAGCAATGGGGGAAGCCAGGAGGTGATGCCCCCCCCCAATGGGATTAGGAGCATGGTAAGGTGGGCAGTGACACAGGTTCTCCATGCCCCCTGCCAGGAAGCCATGGATTTGCTCCTATCCAGCACACATCCATGGGCCTTTATGATGAGGTCCTAAAGGAAATGTAGATGCATTTCTCTCTTATGAAACATATTTTGCATCTATTGATCTCAATAAATATTATACGAATGAGGTGTGACAGGCTCAACAACAAAATAAGATTTTGAGATTACAGCTGGCTCCTGCCCCACCTTAGAAATACCATCATGGTGCAGAAAATCAGCATTTATATTAGTGAAGTAAGGATGAGGAAATATGCCCCACAAGGCATATGCTCACAAGATCATGCACCAAGCATAGTCAATTGTAGATGTAAATAGTAGCAAAACATTTGCTTCCATACTGTGAAATAGATGGCATCTGACTCCAATGCTAAATTCAGGTAGGGATGCACCTATCTCTTGTCTTTCATTAATCAGAACCCTCATGTGTTCTCATTAAAAGGTAAAGGTAAAGGTAGTCTCCTGACATTAAGTCCAGTCATGTCTGACTCTGGGGTGTGGTGCTCATCTCCATTTCTAAGCCGAAGAGCCAGCGTTGTCCGTAGACACCTCCAAGGTCATGTGGCCGGCATGACTGCATGGAGCGCCGTTAATTAGCAACTGGTATTTGGTAGTGCTAGGAGTCTTCTTAAAAAGGGAGTATGAGGAACTATCCTTAGTCCAGACAAAGTAATATGAATAAGAATGCAGACAAATATCTACTTTAATCAGCTGTTTCTCTTACCTGGATATATATCAGTGCATACTGGAAAGCAAAAGAAAGAAAAAGATGGGCATTAGATTTGAAATACCAAACCAGAAAAAAAGTATGATGTCTCAAAAATCTCAGTTGCCTTGCACCCAGTTTCACTCACCTTGCTGTTCACTGGCCTGAAATCTGTATCTAGCGTAACAACTCTGAATAGTGCTGGAAAGGAAATGATAGGGGGAAACCATACAGTTTATTTTACATTATTTTAATATGGCAACTTTAATATCACATTTCTATAGAAATTTTGCTGGCAGCAATATCTAAAGAAAAATTATATTTTAGTTATTAGTTAGAACTAACTAATAATTAGTTAGAACTGGCATTTGAAACCAGTTGGAAGTATCTGTTCTTGCCAGCTTCTATATATATATAATCATGAACTCATTAGGTGGTGATTTTTAATCTTAAAATGTGTATATGTGTGTGTGTTACTACCAACTCATTCAAAAAAACTAACTACAGCAGTTCACAGGATTAGGCTCTGGGGAGGATAGAGCAAATATTTCCTTTGCTGGATCAGAAACACATAAATCAGATATGATAATGAAATGGGACAATAAAATCCATAACAGTAGTATTATTTTCAATGATGAGTAGATTTTCATTCAATCTGTTCCTGATTCAGCTAAGGAGATCCACACAGGGAGCATTCTTCATAACTAGATCAGGATAAGCTACGTGGGGGTGCATCCACACTGTGGAATTAATTCAGTTTGACACCCATGGATCAGTATCATGAAATTGAGTTCAATGCAATGGAATCCAAGGATTTGTAGTTTGGTAAAGCAAACAGCATTTCTTGGCAGAGAAGACTTTGTAAAACTACAGGTTCCATGATTTCAGAGCATGGAACTGAAGTTATAGTGATATTGAACTGCATTAATTCTACAGTGCAAAAGCACCCTAAAACATGTAATAGATTTCTCCACTGATATGACAACTATCTCTGAACACAAAGATTTATCTCTTGAGTAATCTCAATGCAGGGTTTGTAATTATTCAAAAACTGAGTGGTTATTACTCAATAACTATTAACAGTTTCTATTAATTCGTTACTAAAAATCTAGTAAATGCTTACGAGCCAGGAAAATTGAAGGTTTCTATTTTTCTTTCATTATGGTCACACATAGATAAGAAGTGACTAACGTAAACTATCTCTCACCCAAAGCCTTCTGTATTGTCTGCTTTGAGGGGCACACAAGGCGTTCTTCACTTACCTTTCTGGCCAGGTTTGTAGATGGGCTTATCGGTCTGAACAAGTACAGTTGAGCTTGTGTTCCGTACAGCTACTGCCTTTCTTTCATAGATGTTTAATGAGTGACCTTTGGCAGAAAGATGCAGAAATGCTAGTGCACTAGAGGTAGCCAAGGGAACCTGTTGATAGGCAAGAAATGCATTAAAAATGGAAGCAGTAAGAAAAGAACACATATTCTCTTTCCACAACGAAAATCAACACAAATTGGAGCTTTTCTATCAGGATTATGGGGTTTTATTGTTGTCAGATGATTATGAGGCAAATCTCTTTTTCGAATGGGGTCATACGATAGAAGCGCTCCTGATGTTTTAGCAACTTGGATAAGACTGTTATTGTTTCCAGAGTGAAATTGACATAAGGAAAAACAGGCATAAATGACAAGGATAGATTCTGCCTGGCAGTGAATGTCAATATTTCTTTGTTACTAAAGTTCAATCAGTGTAGGAGGACTGCTTTCAAATTAAGAAAAACATTGTTTCATCATATGTAGAAAAAACAATTTGATAAACAGCCTTTTGTACTTAGTTTTATTTAGTTTGTTATTTTCTGGCAAAGAAAACTGGGAGGAATTTGATGGATAGACCAACTCTGCCACTAGCACTCCTTTCCTGCCAGAAAGTTCAAATCAAACTTAACTGAGTCTTTGTTGAATTTAAAATGCAACTGATATTCTTTTGGGTTGTCCTATTTCTTTATGAAAAATAGGCAATTGTTTTGATCTATGTTGTTTATGGTTAGCTTGCTTCATTTTGCTCTTTCCTTTTGAGGATGTCAGTGTCTGATAAATGTTTCAATTCAACTCTCCACTTCCTCGTGTTGCTGATGAACTCTGTTCAGGCTGAAAAAGAAGACGAGGAAGGAGAAAAAGCTCTCTTTCCTTCTCCAGTTTGGGAAAGGAAGGAGTAATTGGTGGAAGCTCCTCACCTATGCCTTTTCGCTGATCCCTAATCCAGCACTGATTTGTGTATACATTTTGTGATGAGGGAGGTGTCCTGATCTGCAGCTTTCTGGTGAAGAAATGACCTCACAAACAGAGTGGGAAGGCTTTATTTCTCACACAGTGTGGTACAAAATAAAATTCCAACTGACAGTTTCTTACCCTCATACCTCCTATCCCTCATCCTGGCCCCTCCCCTTTATTGCTCCCATTTCCATGGAAACCCTTTCCCTTATTTCAAGTATGCACAGGCCAGGGCAGGCTAAGGCATGGTCTACTTTCCAAATTCCACAGAAAAGCAGGAAAGAAGGTCATGACAGAGGGCGATTTTCTGTCAGTTTTCAAATTATACATTATATATAAATTATATATGTGGACTATTTGATTTTTATATGTGCCATCAGGAAATGTCCAAATATCAAGTAACTTCTTTGGTGGCTTGAAGAATATGTTTGTGATGTATAATGAATATGACCCTGCAAAATTCTGTCATTCTGCTGCTTTATTGTGTAATCCTTAATACAACTATTCATTCTGTTCTGCTTCCTAGTTTTGCCTTCCAGTTTCTTGTTTTGGTGTATAATCAATTTCTTCCTGCACACTAGCAGATCATCTTTCAGTTTCTTTTTCTTCTGTCTCTAGTTAGAACGTTAACTTAGATTATAGCTATAACAATGAAATCTTATTGATATCATCCACTTCATCAGACATCTTTTCTCAGTCTTAACTCCAATCTATTTTTTCATGTCCTGAGTAAATCACTGTAGAATCACCTGGCTCAGAATGTCCTATTCCTGTCCACTTTCGTTCATACAGCCCAAACATTGCAATGTTTATATGTTCCATTTCTTGTTTTGCTATGCCTAGCTTCCTTATTTGGAGGGTCACATTTTGCCCACCCGATTTAGCACAAATGGAAATCATTGTAAATTATAAATTATCATTCTTCCCTGCTTGCATAACAGCGTAACATAGGAAAGGGAGTAGAGTAAGACAAAAAATTATGCACCGTGAAATTGAAACATTGGGAGAAGTGGCGTTCAGTCACAGTGCCCTCCCATAGAAGATAGCTTTCTGTGTTGTACTCCAGTGTCACATTCACAGTTAATGCCTCATTGATGTTCTCGAGATGTAAATAGGCCTCGTTGGAAATGCTATTCTCCACAACTGCAGGTGCGATCAGGACATATTGGCTGCAATGAGAGAGGAGGCAAAATCAGCACTGAAACACATAATTGGCACAGACTCTACAGAAATGTCAATATTTGCATTTTAAAAGTGTATACCTATCCTACATGTTCCTTAAAGGGACTATGCAGCATGTTATGAGCCACAATAATATCATGTTGCCATTATATCTATTTTGTACCTTCCTCACTTTGGGTAAACGTTAGTGAATGAAGAAAGCTCTTGCATTTATTTATATTTCTTCCTCTAGTCAGTGATTCTCAACCTGGGGTCCCCAGATGTTTTAGCCTTCAACTCCCAGAAATCCTAACAGCTGGTAGACTGACTGAGATTTCTGGGAGTTGTAGGCCAAAACACCTGGGGACCCACAGGTTGAGAACCAGTGCTCTAGACAAATAGGTCATAAAGCTTACATGTAAGAAAAACAATAAATGGGGATATGTCAGATAGTTCACCACTTCTGGTTTCATCCCAAAAATAATTTAAGAGCCAGTTTTGACTGAATAATTGCTGTCACAGTAATAATATAAGAATACAATCTCTGCTGAACCTTTTGGAATAACTACCCACTCTACTCAATCAGAAACATAATGGCCAATTCAGACTATTTATTTCTTCATTAAATCATATCATAAACAGTAGTCTGAGCTGAGTGATACACAGAGTGATCTGTGACAGGAGCAGCAAGAAAACAAGAAAATAATTGGAAATTACTAGGTTCTTGTGGGTTTTTTCGGGCTATAGGGCCATGTTCTAGAGGCATTTCTCCTGACGTTTCGCCTGCATCTATGGCAAGCATCCTCAGAGGTGCATCCTCAGCATCCTCAGACAGTTGTCAGGAAACTACTTTGCTAAAATAATCTAATTTCCTCATTGGAAATTAGATTATTTTAGCAAAGTAGTTTCCTGACAACTGTCAATGCTCATGTGATTTCTTGTTTGCTTCTTGGAACCAAGTCCATCAGGAAACCATCAAAAGATCATAAATTCTATGAAGTTTCATAGAACAAAAGGGCAGTTTCACTCTTGTTTGTTCCCCAACTTCCCAACAAGAATGAGCCCAAAAATGTTCCAGGAAAATTCAGCTCCCTATGTTAATTCTGAATGTGTTCCTGCAGCATCAAATATCCAACCAAGATTTAATTCTTTATATAAAAATTAACAAGCACATTGGTAGAATGCAAACTAGCTTTCATCTTGCATAAATTGTAAAATTATATATATATACACCAAAGAAATGTTTTAAAATAAAATTCTTTATGATTATCAGTAAACTTTTGGTTTGTATAGCTATTTTATATACTATATGTGAAAAGGGGGTCATGAGTGGAAAAAGTTTAAGAAGGCCTAGTGTATACACATACAGTATTCCTTATTTTATCTGAGGCAAAAACCTGAAGCCATTTCCCTTACACAGAGACAGTGTGGTTTGCTATTAGCCCTGGATTTTGGAAAAAGGCCCTTGGAGTGCCTTGTTTTTCCACAAGCATCTTGACATTGAGCCAGTTAATTTTAATTAGAGATGCCTGAAAGAAGATTTAGGCAGAAGGAAAAGAGATAAAAATAAACAAAAGTGAGTCTGACTAAAGCTGGAATCCGGCTTTTCCAGTTGCAATTCATACTCCCGTTAATAGAAAGAGGGGGAAGTTTGTTGTCTCAAGATTATATCAAGTAAGAAACCTTGTAGTGAGCACATGGAATGTGGCCTCAGGGCCAAGGATCCTACCGGGCCAAGAATTATTGTGGGAAAGCAGGGAGGGTGGAAGGGAAGAAAAGAAGAAAGAAGTATTGGTCAATCTACAATGTGTAATGAGGGGAACTTTAACTTTCTCTTCTCTTGTCAAAAAGCCCCCCACTCAGACCTCTTCTGAAAATTAAATCATATCCAGTGTTCCTGGAAAGGGGCAGAAGCCTTTTTGAGGATCTGGGAGGATGTCTTCTGAAATAGGTAGAAGGCAGTTTACCAGGATTCTGGAGAGGATTTTCACAGTGGAGGTTAAAAGGGAGATACCTCTATTGTTTCCGCAGTCCAATTTTATTTATTTATTTACTAGATTTATATCTCGCCCATCTCACCCCGAAGGGGACTCAGAGCGGCTTAAAAATAGGCAACAATTCAAGGCCTACTTTCTCCCTTTTTGAAAAGGGTGATGATAATATATGCTGGATCCCATTATCATTGTCATCAAACCAGTCTTGATGTTTCTTAGGACTTCATCACATCAAGGCAATTAAATGGATAAAAAAGTTCACCTGTTTCATTTTCCTATGAAACAGGAGAATTGCTTACCCTCACTAGACTTCCATGCAATTCAGTATGAATCTGCATTATTTGAGTTAATTTCTTGTTCCGTTTTCCAGGAGCTTGGTTTGCATTGCCCCTTAGTTGCTACATTCCCCCAGGGTTGCTACAGTCTTAGCAGCACCCCAATAGTCAAACATTAACAGAGGCTGGAAGCCAGCTATTGGCTTTAAAAGGTATCTCTTTGGTCCAGAGACTGCCCTTTTTCCTGGAGATGAGATCTCCATTTTGGAGAAGCTCTCCTGCCTTCTTCAGTTTAGAAAAAGCCTCAGATGTGCTGGTGGCCAAGTTAGGCAGCTCGGACAGGCCATAGAATCATAGAATCAAACAATTGGAAGAGATCTCATGGGCCATCCAGTCCAACCCCCTGCCAAGAAGCAGGAATATTGCATTCAAATCACCCCTAACAGATGGCCATCCAGCCTCTGTTTGAAAGCTTCCAAAGAAGGAGCCTCCACCACACTCCGGGGCAGAGAGTTCCACTGCTGAACGGCTCTCACAGTCAGTTCTTCCTCATGTTCAGATGGAATCTCCTCTCTTGTAGTTTGAAGCCATTGTACCTCGTCCTAGTCTCCAGGGTGGCAGAAAACAAGCTTGCTTCCTCCTCCCTGTGGCTTCCTCTCACATATTTATACACGGCTATCATATCTCCTCTCAGCCTTCTCTTCTTCAGGCTAAACATGCCCAGCTCCTTAAGCCGCTCCTCATAGGGCTTGTTCTCCAGACCCTTGATCATTTTAGTCGCCCTCCTCTGGACACATTCCAGCTTGTCAATATCTCTCTTGAATTGTGGTGCCCAGAATTGGACAAAATATTCCAGGTGTGGTCTAACCAAAGCAGAATAGAGGGGTAGCATGACTTCCCTAGATGTAGACACTATGCTCCTATTGATGCAGGCCAAAATCCCATTGGCTTTTTCTGCCACCAAATCATATTGTTGGCTCATGTTTAACTTGTTGTCCATGAGGTCGCCAAGATCTTTTTCACATGTACTGCTCTCGAGCCAGGCATTGTCCCCCATTCTGTATCTTTGCATTTCGTTTTTTCTGCCTAAGTGGAGTATTTTGCATTTATCACTGTTGAACTTCATTTTGTTAGTTTTGGCCATCATAAGTACAATTACCCTCTTGCCTTGGAAACTGGTGCTGAGCTCAGATAGGGGAAGACCTGCTCTTTCTAAAAGATAGCAGCTCAGCGCTGGGGCAGATAATATCTCAGGATTTCTCTGCCATTGGGAGAGGCTCCATTACTTCATCCCCAAACTAACCTTGAGCTTGGATAGGGGAAGACCTGCTCTTTCTAAAAGATAGCAGCTCAGGGTTAGGGTAAAAGATCCCAGGATTTTTCTACCATTGGGGAAAGTTAACTCGGCAGCTGAAGAAAAAGGGAAGGAAAGAACATCTGCATCAATAGAACCACTGGGTTGCTGTAAGTTTTTCAGGCTGTATGGCCATTTTCTGGAACATGGCCATGCAGCTCAAAAAACTTACAGCAACTCAGTAATTCTGGTCATGAAAGCCTTCGACAATACAACAGAACCATTGTTTCCAAGTTGAGAGAAGTAACAGGCTGCCTGTATACTGTCTCACCAGGCTTCATCTGAAGTACTGCATTCAGCACTGGGGCTCCTCATTTTAATAACAACACAGACAAGTTGGAATTGGTTCAGAGACAAGCAATGAGAATGATAACAGATATGGAGAACAAAATACAGCCTTGATGGTTGCAAAGGGTTTCAAATTACACTGGTCTAATAAAAGAAAGGAAAGCATGAGAAATCCAAATGGGATGGTGTCCATAGTAGTCTTGACGCTAGATCAGGCATGGGCAAACTAAGGCTTTGGCAGGGGGGAGGGATGCGGCTCCCTGGGCGCTTACTTCAGGCCCTCTTCATTTTCCCTGTCCTCTAAACATTACGACACAATGGCCTGCTGCATCCTTATGCAGAAAGTACGGGGGAGGAAGGCACATAGCAGCTGAGAGCCCTCTGTACCACTCTCAGCCAGCGCATGTATCACCCTCCTCGCTCCATTATGACAGTGCGAATGGCCCCATCCTTATGCAAAGAAGAAGGCACACAGCAGTTAAGTGCACTCTTGGCTGCTTCTTGGCACCCTTCTCCTGGCATAATGCCAAAAGGACAGTCTGAAGATCGGGAGAGGAGGATCAGGGAGGAGTCTTGGGGTAGCTGCTGTATGTCTCGAGCAGCCCCATCATTGTGCCAGGAGGACAACCTGCCCTACCCCCTCCCAGCCCTACCCTCTCACAGACCCTCTCCCTCTCAGACCCATCCAGCACATGCCCGGCTGTCATCTCTCCCTTGCGGTCAGGCCCACAATGTGGCCTGAAGCCAAAAAAGTTTGACCATGCCTGCCGTAGATATTCGTGTTTTCCCTACGGATTCTTTGTATAATGGTTCGAACAGTGGGCAACCATGGGGAAACTGGGGAAAAATTGAAGACGAAAACATGTGATGGAAAGACAGAACTTGAAATCGGATGATTGTGGATCAAAAGTTACGATTCCCTTTGTTAGAGATGGTCCCACTCACTTCTGATAGTCCATGTGATGTGGTCATAAATGGAATTTATATGAGTGTTGACTAAAGACCTCATCGATGGATGAGGTCCCACGGGGCAATTCGCAACCCTCCATGGCAAATTGGCAGAGCAATCCTGGTGCCCCATGCTGAGGAAGTGATGGCACTTTCCCCTTGACTTATTCACGGTTATATCAAAATCCACAAATTTAGTCCCAAAACCTGCCCTAAAGTTATACATGAGTATATACAATAAGTTCTTCTAATTGTCATAACAGAAGCTTCCAATACTCATAAGGCAATCTTTTCCAGTAACATGAAATTCTGCACTGTTGTCCTCTTTCATCCAGGGCATCTTCAGTAAAGTTAATGGATTAATATATTTCTAAAATGGTAATAATGTGGCTAGGGTTAAGAGACAGGATAGGTCTGCTTACTTGTACAGGTTTTTTTTTTTAAAAAAACTACCATATGGTAGTTTCCTTTGTATTTATTGTTTCCTTTGTGTTGTGTTTTTAGAGTGCATCTTCCTCAGGGCAGATGTTTCTTGGACTCTCTGACACACCATGCACACATGGAATAGATTCTGAGTTTTCCAAAAATGTTGATTTATCATTCAGCAACTGATTCAGCACCTCAAACCGAGATAAGACCTTCATTTATAGCAAATATAATAACAAAGGCAGGATTTCTGTAACACAATTGTTTTGCCTTTTAAGCATATGAGCATCATTATGAAGAACTTCCTGACTGTGAGAGCCGTTCAGCAGTGGAACTCTCTGCTCCGGAGTGTGGTGGAGGCTCTTTCTTTGGAAGCTTTTAAACAGAGGCTGGATGGCCATCTGTCAGGGGTGCTTTGAACGCAATATTCCTGCTTCTTGGCAGGGGGTTGGACTGGATGGGCCATTAGGACTCTTCCAATGCTATGATTCTATAATTCGATAATTAGGCACTTTAGAGATAAAGCAGAAAGACGAAACATCAATAAATAAATATATCCGCCCTTTGAATTCATGGGGATGATGGATGACTTGGATGATTTGGGCTTCTGGGGTTCATATTCCATACCTTGAGCCACTCCACCTTTTAACACAGACACCTGCCCAGAAGTGCATTCAGTGAACCACAAGCTATTGTTACTCCTAAGCTATTGAATCCCAAACAAGAAAACAGTCATACATAAATGTGGTTACTTACGGCTGCGAAGGTGTTGCAGTACTTAAATGAAAGACTAGGGCCAGAAGAAAAATCCAGGAGCCCATCTTTGCAGTGGTGTGGGACTCGTGAAAGAGAACAAGCAGTGGCTTCTCTTTTAAGCTGCTTTGGACAACTTGCCCCTCCTCTTCTCCCTATTCTTTTCCTTACAAAAAAACCCAGAGGCTGGAGTCAGGAAGGAACTTTGCATACTATCATTCTTTTCCCTTACTCTCTAGGTTCTTATGTCTTTGCATTGGTTTCTGGAGATTCCTGTATTGCTTTCTCTCTCAAGTACGTCACAACTTAAATCTGCACTCTTTGCCAAAAGCTTTCTCAACAGCTGAGCGTTCCAGTGACTCAAACGCCCAACTTTGTTCTCCTGATGTTGAGACATGTAAGAAGAGCCAAAGTACACAAAACATGGTGTCCTTGTTTCGCTGGAAGACAATGAAGACAATAATTTCTTAGAGGATCAAAGAAAGCCATTCCAAAGTCCTTATTACATTTGAATCACGTTACTCTGATGCCATGAGTTTAGAGATGTAAGCAAATTCTTATAATGCCCCTGAGCCAGGATTTGTGCAAGTAATATGATGGTCCTGCCCTCATTTGCTCATAGTTATAACTTTTTTTATTATATGGATTTAAAATCACAATGCCTGGCAATAGAATTGAAAATAATACAGGTCCTGCCTGCAGGCTTGCAGTCTAAAGATAAAAAACAGCATTCGAATTCCCAGGACCAGCAAAGGAATTTTAAAAAACAAAAACAGCAAGTCCTTGCTTGCAGGTATGTAATCTGTAAATAAAGGCACACAAACATCCAGAAAGAAGTGGAGGGGAAAAATAAAAATGAGAATATTTTGCTCCAGAAAACTAAGTTGTCTCATATACCCACCTTGGAAAATCACTGGATTTCTTTTATGCTCAGGTTTGACCCTTGAGAAATCTAAATCTACCATAAATATACATGTATAACTTGAAGGAAGGAGAGAAGGAAATAAAGTGCAAGAAGAAAGGAAAGAGAGAGGGAGGGAGGGAAGGAAGGAAGGAAGGAAGGAAGGAAGGAAGGAAGGAAGGAAGGAAGGAAGGAAGGGAGAGAAGGCACAAAAGAGAGAAAGAGGGAGGAAAGGAAAGAAAGAAAGAAAGAAAGAAAGAAAGAAAGAAAGGGAGAAGGAAGGATGGAACCAAACAGCAAAGGACCTGGCTTTTTTACTAGAACATTCGATCTCTGTTAATTTTTAATTTTTGTATGTATGTATTTTATCTTTCATAATTTAGCTGTAAATCGCCTAGAGCATTCTCGGATGGAGGGTGATCAATAAGTTATTAAATGGAAGGACAGAGGAAATCAAAAACTGCATGGTCCAATGGGCCAAAAATATAGGTCGCCCGATAAATCTGCAAGAATGGCAACTAGTCTGGAAAAAAAAACTCAAGTATTCCTACTCCACTGTGATAAAAGAGAACTGGCTAAAAACATTTCACAGATGGTACCTAACACCATACAAACTCAGCCAGATCTATAAAAATTTAAAGAACTCATGCTGGAAATGTAAAGAACTGCCAGGCACCTATTTCCATATGTGGTGGTCCTGTCCAGCCGTGAAAAAGTATTGGCAAGGTGTTCAGGAAGAGGCACAAAAAATTCTTAAGATTAAAATTCCAAGAAAGCCGGAATATTTTCTTCTGGGGATCATAGATGAAGATCTCAACTTAAGCCCCAATGAAGACATCCTCTGGACGTAGCTATCGACAGCCGCACGAATAGTGCTGGCACGACACTGGAAAGAAAACCAGATCCCTACAGTGGAAGAATGGTTAGTGAAAATCTCAGAGTTTAGGGACATGGACAAGCTGACCTTTCTGCTGAGATCGAGCTCTGGAAAGCCAATTAAGCAGACCGATTGGTCGTATTTGGACGAATATGAAATAAAGAAACTTGAATCTTAAAGGGCTTAACTTATAAGAAGAGACACCGTATTTATTGCGCATAATTTTTAGGCGCCCGACAGGTCCGGAGTTTCTCGGAAATCCCCGGAACTCTTTAACTGAATACACTCTGGACGGAAACCAAATGGAAGTCACCGCAGCCACCCTCCAACGAGGAAGGTCTGCGGCTATTTGTTTGTCTGTTTGTCTTTTAATTGTGTCACCCCCATCTGTCTTGCTTCTCCCCACACTTCCCTCCCCCTGGTCCTCTCCCTCCCATGCCTTAGCCCCTCTACTCCCTGATCCCCCTACCTTTTTCCCCTTTTCTGGATGGCGAGCTATCTGTACCAGGATTTTGAATATTGAATAGGTTAATGTATTTGTATTTATGTATCTATTTTTCTAAAATCAATAAAGATAATTAAAAAAAATAAGTTATTAAATGATGATGATGATGATGGGAGGAAAGAAACAGAGAAAGAAGAAAGAAGAAGGAAGTAGAAGTGTAGGAAGTAGAGGCCAAGATGAAGTACTTTGGCCACATCATGAGAAGAAAGGAAAGCTTAGAGAAGACAATTATGCTGGGGAAAACGGAAGGAAAAAGGAAGAGGGGCCGACCAAGGGCAAGATGGATGGATGATAGCCTTGAAGTGACTGGATTGACTTTGAAGGAGCTCTGGCGTGGACTGGTCCATGAAGTCACAAAAAGTCGGAAACGACTGAATGAATGAACAACAACAACAACTTGATCTCGTGTATGCAGGGGCAGCTCAACCCATTACGCAAAGTAAACATTTGCAGTATAGTTGATTTTGCCCAGGGGCGCTCTTGAGACACTCTTGGGGGAAAATAGACCTTGACATATGCAGGTTGTAGTTACTGGGATGTATAGTTCACCTACAATCAAAGAGCATTCTGAACTCCACTAATGATGGTATTGAACCAAATATGGCACACAGAACTTCCATGACGAACAGAAAATATATATCAGTGATTGGTTGGTGGGTGGGGACACCAAAATACCGTTTGCTTACCATTGAAAATTACCTAGGGCCGCCTCTGTGTGTATGTCTGAGCTAAAATTGCAGATTTTGATATGATCCATGAAAAAAGTTAGGGTTATTCCACAGAGAGGAGAATCCACCTTTGCCTTCCTGACTGCTACTGCAACTTTCCCACCCAGATATTCAGTGTAGGAAGTAGAGGGCGGGAAAAGTGCTTCTTTTAGGTTCTCCTGGGATGGACTAAGCTCTAACCTTTCACCGGTCAACTCAGAGATCCCTCCGTTCTGAGGACCAAGATCTATTGGAAGTTCCCAGTGTCAAGACCTTGCGTCTAACAGCAACCAGACGCAGAGCCTTCACAGCAGTGGCACCATCACTCTGGAATACTCTGCCACCTGAAGTCCGTGCCTTGCGGGACTTACCAGCTTTCCACAGGGCATGTAAGACATACCTGTTTCGACAGGCTTTTAATGTTTGATAGTGTTGTTTTTAAATTGTTTTAAATTGCTTTTAAATTTTGTTAGATTTTAGCTATTCTTGTAAGCCACTCCGAGCCCCAGGGGAGTGGCGGCATATAAGTTTAAATAATAAATAAATAAATAAATAGAGAGAGAGAGAGAGTTAATGTAAAGTACACATAAATCTGTGGATAAGTTAAGCTAGGTTTTTGGACTTCATTTTTGAACTAAAATTTCTAGTTGTATTTGAGTATATAACCAGTGATGGTGGTTGCGATATTTGTGATAGTGCCTCCCACCAATACTCTGAGACTTCAGGCAGATGTTAGATTCTTCTCTGATTGGAATGAAGTTGGGAAAAAGTATGAATGGCTAATATTTTCTCCTCACATTTTGGGTAAAGGTTATGAGCCCTAGGAGTCATATTTCTGAGCAAAGAATGCAGTGATTCACCCTAATCAGTTACAATTTCTGCTCTATATGACAAAATTATTTCCTCCTTCTAGGTGGTGACCCTATAGGGATTATGAACACATCCCTAAAATCTCTTTGGAAAGTTAAGAGTCATGAGGTAACATGTCTTCCAAACCAGTTTTTCTCTCTAAAGACTTCTCTGAGTGAAGGACAATAGCAAAAGGTGGAGGTCCTTGATGCTTCCTTGTGTGCAATATGAGAAATTTACAGGGAGATGACCAATTCAGAAGACTGCTTTTGTTTCTACTTTTAGAATGAAGGGTGCAACCTTATGAATACTTACTTGAACATAAATCCACCAGCACTTGGAAATGTTGTCCTTTTTTATTTGAATACAATAAATTTGGAGGGTGCACTCAAAAATGTAATATTTTATTGTATCAATTTTATTGTGTCTTGTTCATTGGGATGAGGGGAGCTGGAGGAAGATATAGTGTTATCTAAGTACATTTTAATGTCTTTTTTGTCCTCCATATACAGTAACAAAAATGAGTATCTAAAACAGCCATAACATGATTCTTAAAACTAAAAAGCTTTTGGAATGTGTCATGTTTACTGTTAGCCACCTTCACTCTATATTGAGAGAAAGACAGGATAACAATATTATAAATAATTAAATAAGCAAGCATTTGCCTTTATTCATCACATATACATGGAGAACCATTTCAAGAGAAGGAGTTATAACAATCAAGTAAAGTGTTTTCATTTAATAATCTCTGACTCCATCTACACGTGCTATAAAATCCCAAAAAATATGGATTATAAGGGGAGGGGGAGGCTAGAAAACACATACCCCTAATGCGCTTCAACACACATACACATGGAAAGCATGTGTTAAAGAAACACCAGGAGAAAGTCCAAAATCAGTGATAAAATGCACTGCAGCTGATTCATTTATGGATGCTATAGAGTAGAAATTCGGAAGGATGGATGGCCATCTGTCAGGGGAACTTTGAATGTGATTTTCCTGCTTCTTGGTAGGGGGTTGGACTGGATGGCCCATGAGGTCTCTGCTAATTCTATAATTCTATGATTCTAAGGAACAAGGGTAGCACTCATGTAAACAGTACCACCACTGAAAAATTCAGGTAAAGAAACAAGATAATGGCACTCTTAGGAAGGTAAATAAACACCTTTTCCATCACTCTTCTTTTTACTTAGAAGACTTTCTTTATATTTCGCCCTATCTCCCCAAGGGGACTGGGGGCAGATTACAACACACTAAAAAGTACATAGAGGCAAACATTCATGCCTCACCACAAAGTTAGTTAGGACATTAAGATCGTCTGGGGAGGCCCTGCTCTCAATCCCTTCGGCTTCACAAGCACGCCTGGCGGGGACGAGAGACAGGGCCTTCTCAGTGGTGGCCCCTCGGCTGT
Source organism: Anolis sagrei (assembly GCF_037176765.1). Classification (NCBI taxonomy): domain Eukaryota; kingdom Metazoa; phylum Chordata; class Lepidosauria; order Squamata; family Anolidae; genus Anolis; species Anolis sagrei. The sequence continues at coordinate 168,176,998 of NC_090022.1, read as the reverse complement.
GGAACGCCCTTCCTGCAGATATCAGATCAGCCTCCTCCTTGCTGGCATTCCGGAGGAAAGTAAAGACCTGGCTGTTTGAACAGGCCTTCGACTAAGCAGTGTGATTGATTGACTGATTATCGGAACACGGAATAATGGATAACGAGTTTGGATTCTGATTCCATTGATGAGACCTGATGGATTTGTTATATTGATGTACTGATATATTGATGCTGATGTCTAATGATTTGTGATGCTATTGCTTTTAAATGCCTAATGATTTTGTATTGTGTATACCGAAACTGTTATAAACTGCTCTGAGTCGCCTAAGGGCTGAGAAGAGCAGTATACAAATAAAGTAAATAAGTAAATAAATAAATAAATAAATAAAAGCAGACAAGAATGTAATTAACAACTCATCCAATCCCAACACCAATCAACATCAAACAACTAATCATAAATAAAATGATCAAACTTTTGCATTTCTGCCTGCATCCAAAAGAAAATCTCACTATACCCTCTTCATCCTTAGGAATGTAGTCCCCAGTGGTGCAGTGGGTTAAACCCCTGGGCCAGCAGGATTGAATACCGACAGGTCTCAGGTTCAAATCCGGGGAGAGGCGGATGAGCTCCCTCTATCAGTTCCAGCTCCTCATGAGGGGACATGAGAGAAGCCTCCCACAAGGATGATAAAAACATCAAGATCATCCGGGCGTCCCCTGGGCAACGTCCTTGCAGACGGCCAATTCTCTCACACCAGAAGCAACTTGCAGTTTCTCAAGTCACTCCTGACACGACAAAAAATAAAATAAAATCCTTAGGAATGCTAAGGCACAGTGCCGTAAGTTAATCTAAACAGTGAATAGTTAGAAAGAACTCCAGGAATAGAACATTATGTGGATGTCTAATTGGAAGAAACAAAATGGAACAGGAATCTAGTTAATGCTTCTAAATAGTATAAAACTAAAGTACAGTTGGGAACTTTGTGTGTTGTTACATTGTTTTAAATAAACCAAATTCACATCTGCCCCAAAGAACTCATTTGTAGGGGAGTGAAGAGAAGTGCCTGAAGACTGTGTTAATGTCCTTTTCAATATTCACAACCGCACCTGCATAATTGTTTTGGTTCCTTTCCAGGATCTTTTTGAAATAGATTCTTTGGAAAATTGTTTCTCCATGGCTATGTTCACATTGGTTCTTTCTAGCTATTTTGTAGGATTTCTAAACCATTTCTTCTCAGAGACTGTACATAACTAATAAGAAGTAACTACTGTATTTTCTGGTGTATAAGACTACTTTTTACCCAGGAAAATCTCAAAATTCAGGGGTCGTCTTATACATCAGGTGTTGTCTTATAGGGTGGGTGCTGAAACTTCTGAACTGGACTGGACAATCTGTGGTCACCGCATATGGTGGGGGAGCTCAAAAACGGCTGCGGCCACATCCCTGCCATATGTGGCAACTGTATGAAAGCAGCAAGGGTGGTGCTGTACAAGTATGGTAGAAGAAAATCCACTGACCAGGATTCATGGAAAGAAGTGACTTAATGCGGTCCCAATGATGCGGTGAGGGGGCACCTCACCAGGAAAAGATCTTCGACAGGCCCCTACTTTAGCAGTTTTCAGAAGGAACCTAAAAACCTGGCTGTTCCGATGTGCCTTCTCAGATTAGGAATCCCCCATCCCAAGTCCTAGAAGCACTTTAGTACAACCGATGTTACTGCACACCATACCTTTAATCCTACGTTCCTCCTGCCATTTCAGCACTTTAACCCCTGTACCCCATTGCGCCGGCCGAACCAGTTTTAATAGTGTCTTGATGTAGTTATTGTTGTTATTTTGCTTAATTGTTTTATTTTCTTTGCTTTTATTGTGTTATGTTTTATTGTATTGTGTTTTGAGGCTTCGGCCTGTGTAAGCCGCATCGAGTCCTGCGGGAGATGCTAGCGGGGTACAAATAAAGTTAATAATAATAATAATAATAATAATAATAATAATAATAAGTGAAGGGCGGAGCAAGTTGCAGGTGTCCGGAATGCCTGGGATATGGAAAAAAGAGATAGAGTGGCGCGGTGAAAAGCACACCTCTTTCACCTGGCCTGCCCTTGTATCCTATTCTCTGCCTCTCAGATCTCGCTCCTGAGGACTGCAATGAAGTGGCGCAGTTGCGCATGTGTGAGATCTGAGAGGCAGAGGAGGAGGTACGGCAATAGGAAAATTACCATATTGAAATCAAATCTGATGTTTTTTAAAAAAATTATTTGGTGTGTGTTGGAAGAGGGGTAGTCTTATACAGCGAGTGTATCCCAAACTCTATATTTTAACTGGAAAAGGTGGGGGTCATCTTATATGCCCAGTCGTCTTATATGCCAGAAAATACAGTAATTGATTCTGAGCTATAAGACTTGGTTGTATAAACTTGGGAAATATGGATAATTTGCCTGCTGGAACATGTAATATGGCCACATCCTTGACTATATCTCTGTCACTTGATGTATCCCTGTGTATTTCCCTGTCCTGCTTCTGCAGGAAGGAAGGAATCCTAGAATCATTGAGTTGAAAGAGACCTTGTGGGCCATCCAGTCCAACCTCCTGCCAAAAAGCAGGATAATCACACTCAAAGCACCCCCGACAGATTTAAAAGCCTCCAAAGAAGGAGCCTCCATTTTTCATTTGGGGCAAAGAATGTGACAAGGTCACACCCTTTGACTAGCAACAATATTTCTGCTGACTTCATTTCATGCCTGCATAAGCCAGTTTGTGTACTTAGAAATAAATATCTGCTAATCTTCTAAGAATGTCTGTATCCATAGGAAGTAGAGACACAACACTGAAAAATCATCTTGGAGAAATACAAGCTATAGATGTTTGTGTAGTCAGGACCTTGAAGAACAAGTTTGAAGACACTGATGTATACAATTTCCATATTGCAATGAAATCTAGGATTTATACTGCTCAGAGACACACCTTTTACACTACTCAGAGACACACCTTGGAAGGCGTGGGATAAACCCACTATTTCTGGTGTGGTGGAGGCTCCTTCTTTGGAAGCTTTTAAACAGGGGCTGGATGGCCATCTGTCAGGGGTGATTTGAATGCAATATTCCTGCTTCTTGGCAGGGGGGTGGCCCATGAGGTCTCTTCCAACTCTTTGATTCTATGATTCTATGATTCTGTGACTACGGTTCCACAGTTTACTGAGCTAAATAAGCCCAGTAAACTCTGATAGTCCTACTCCCCTCCCCCAAAGCTCCCAAACCGCTTTTAAAAAGTGAAATAAACTTACCCAGCCTTCATTAGAGTCTCTTTGGAGATCTCCCAGTGCAGAAAAATGATGCACCTGGAGAGCTTCAGAGAGACTCTAATGAAGACTGGGTAAGTTCATTTCTCTTTTAAAAGCAGTTTGGGGGCTTTGGGGGAGGGGGTAGTGTCCCCAGATGGCCCGGGTCAGTCCCGGAAGAACATCTGGACACCCATCCCAGAAAACACGCACTTTTTAAAATGCGGATGCTTGCGGGATAAAAGGCTGTCTAGATCTGCCATAAATCTCAGAAGAACTGAGATATTATATCCCAGTTCCTCCCAGGATTTAGCGATGTGTAGAAGGGCCCTAAGTTTCCACCCACGAGTAAATCCTGATTCAATATTGGACACTACAAAGGCTTTAATTATTATTTTATGTGTTCATGTGCTTATTTTCCTTCTATTCATATCTTCTTACCTTTATGAAATCTCCTCTGGCTTTGGTTTGCTGCATCAATTATATAAGAGAATGTGGGCAGAGATCATTTACTGTATGCTCAGTCAAATTACTTATTCTCTAATGTTATGGTACAAATGTTGCTGTTTACATATTAAAGAGCTATATAAGCAATGGGCTCTGTGGAACCATCAACCACAGGGCAGACCAAAATGTTTGAATGTTCAATGACTGGAGAATGCAGTCGTGGGAGATATAATTATAATTAGGGCTGGGCAACCACGGAAAAATTTGTTTCTAAACTCGATTCGTTTTTTGGGGTTTTTTGCGTTTCAATATTTAAAAGAATTCCGAAAATTTTCTTTAAAAAATTTCGATATTTACGAAATTTCGTAAAATTACAAAACAATACGAAACGAATATGAAATGAATTGATTTGTTAATGGCGGACGCGACCGCGCAATACGCTAAAAAACCTCCATATGGGACAGGGGGAACTTTTGAAGCTTCCCTCTCCCTCTGTTGTTGACTGTTGGTGTGATATTTATAAATTTTTTTTCACTGATTAAACAAACAACAGCTATAAAACTTGCCCCAGACATGCGGAAATAATAACGAAACGATTTTGAAACGAATACGAAATGAATACAAAGCAATTACGAAACGAATTGAAAAATTCGTTTCGTTTTTAAGATGCTCCTGAATGGTTCAATATCGCTTCGTTATCAAAAAAAATAACGAATTTTTAACGAATTATGAAATTACGAAACGAAACCGCCCAGCCCTAATTATAATCTTAGGGCTCATCTTAAGTCTTGGCTGCTAAAACATTCAGGGTCAAAGCTGGGAGTTTATGGAGTATAATATTTCTCTGAGACCCTCATATACCTTAAAATATATTTCTGTGAAGCTAACAAGACAATTTCAATTAATCTGTATGTAAATACTTATAAAGAGACAATTGCTAGCTTTGACCTATAGTTAACCTTTTTCTTTTCTCTCTCTTGCTTTCATAGCCCAATTCCCCAATCTTTGCTAGAACTGTTGAGCACCATTTTGAGTGGTGGAGTTCGCTCAATGTGAGTTGGATCAGAGAGTTGTTGGGACTTTGGTAGTGGATAGACAACCAAAATTTTATGATGTTTAGCCAGATAGTGGCCTCTATAGAGTATTGGCCAGATTCTAGACATAGAACTGCGTACGAGACACAGTTCAGGACACCAAATAATTTGTAGAGGAATTTCGAGTGAAAAGTTTTTCTTGCTCAATATAATGGCCCTTTATCTCCCAGACTTGTTTTTTATTGCTTTTCCCAAAAACCAGGATCTTGGTTTTATCATAATTCACCTGAAGTTCATTCGTCTCACAGAAGTCAACAAATTTGAGCAGGAGTCTTTTTAAACCCACATGGGAGAGGGATAGTAGGGCTGTATCATCTGCAAATATCAAGAGGGGAACATGCTTTGGGCCAATCTTGTGGCTATGCCCATCCACTTGGGCCAGGGCAATAGGAAGATCATGCAAGAAGATGTTGAGTAGAAGTGGGGCTAGTACGCACCCTTGTTTGACTCCCTTTTGGATCTGGATCGGGTTCAACAAGAATCCCGGTAGTCTTTTACCTGGCATAGGTTTTGGCTGTGCAGTTTCTTAATCAAAAAGAGAAGTCTTGGGTCAATATTAAAGGCTGCTAATTTCTCCCAAAGCTTTTATCTGTTCACAGAGTCAAATGCTCCCTTGAGATCCAAGAAGGCCACGTTTAGTTTGTTAGGACACTTTTTGGAGTATTTGTTGGCTAGGTGAGCCAAGATGTGGACCTGATCTAATGCTGATTTCCCCTTGGAAAATCCTGCTTACTTGGGGCCAGTTATGTTGTTTTGGTTGACCCATGACTCTAGCCTAGTCAGGAGAAGCTTGGCGTACATCTTCCCTATTATAGAGAGCAGGCTAAGAGGTTGATATAGTTTGTTGGTTCATTTTGGTCTCCTTTTTTGAATATTGACTTTGGCATGGACCCCGTTTTATTGATCCTTGTGAAAAGGTTTGTTAGCAGGTTTGCCCACCATAGTGGGTTTGCCTTCAGTATTTCAGGGATAATGGCTTCACTGCCTGGGGCCTTATTTGACTTTAGGTTGTGTATTAATTGGATGATTTCCTGGCATGTAACCGGCTCCCAGCTTGGTCCCACTGAAACTTCACTGTCACCATTTCCTTGGGGAGGATTTATTCTGGCAAACACTTTTGAGAAGAGCTCGGCCCATCTCTCTAGGGAGATATCTGCCCTGGGTGGACCTGGTTGTGGAACGCGGCATTTGACAACTGATTTAATTCTTTGCCCACATGAAAGGAGGATGATGAATGGTATTGTGATGGTGTTGGACGATTTGGCTCTTTTAACTGTGTGTATGGTGCTGATATTTTAATCGTGTTATGAAGTGGCATTGTGTTGTTATTGTATATTCTTTGTATGTGTGAACCGGTCCGAATCCCTCTTTGAAGGTGAGAGGGTCAGTATATAAAACCTCGAAATAAATAAAATAAATAGTTTGTTCTGTTTACTATCGACCAGAATTTCTTGGTATCATTTGATTGTGATGCCTCCAGCAGCTGCTTCCAATCAGCTATGATGCGGGATTTATATTTTTGGCCCATAAGCAGCTGGAGCTGTTCCTTAGACTCTCTAATTGTTATAAGGAGGAGTTTGTTTGGAGTGGAGCGATAATCATTGTAAAGTGAGTGAATCTGTTTATTTATCATTATGCACTCTATGTTGAACTAGTTTTTTGGTCTGGCACTAAGTTGCCTCAGCATTCTTTGCCAATTGTGTAATTTCAGAAGGATAAATTTAACAAGGGATTCAAACCCAATGATCGCCTCCTCACAATCTAAGCTTTCCGTTATCATAGCTTCCATGTACATCACTTCATAAGAGCTTAAGATATCTAGGCACATCTCCATCATCCTTTCATTCCACTTCAGTCTAGTGTGTTGTGGGTATGTTTTTGATAAAGTATTACTTTGTTCCAAGTCCAGGGTGAGGAGAAGGGGGAGATGATCACTAAGCAAATAGTTATCTACTAGGGCTGGGCGGTTTCGTTTCGTTAATTCGTAATTCGTTAATAATTCGTTAATTTTTTCAATTACAAAACGATAACGAACCATTCTGGAGCAATTATTTAAAAAAAACGAATTTTCAAAAACGTTTTGTAAATGCTTCGTATTTCGATATTGTATTCGTTTCGTTATTGTTTTGAGGTCGTTTCGTTATTATTTCCGCATGTCTGGGCCAGTTTTATGGTTTAATTAGTGAAAAAAAATTATAATATCACACCAACAGTCAACAACAGAGGGAGAGGGAAGCTTCAGAAGGTTTTGGAGGTTTTTTAGCGTATTTCGCGGTCGCGTCCACCATTAACGAATCGATTCGTTATTGTTTCGGAAATCGATTCGTTAATTTTTTACCATTTACGAAATTTTGTAAATATCGAACTTTTTAAAAGGAAAATTTTGTAATTATTTTAAATATCGAAACAAAAAAAAACCCCAAATACAAATCGATTTTAGAAACAAATTTTTCCGTTGTTACCCAGGCCTGTTATCTACAGCAAATGCATCAATGCTACTTGCTATGGAGGGTGAGATCAAAAACAGTCTATTACACTAGAGCAGTGGTTCTCAACCTGTGGGTTGCCAGATGTTTTGGCCTTCAACTCCCAGAAATCCTAATAGCTGGTAAAGTGGCTAGGGTTTCTGGGAGTTGTAGGCCAAAAACACCTGGGGACCCCAGGTTGAGAACCACTGCACTAGAGTCTCTCGAAGCAACAAAGGTATATTCATCAGAGTTGGGAAATTGAATAAGCCCATTTAATCAAAAGGGGTTGAAGTCCATGGCCATTTAGATCAAGCATTTCCCGGTTTGGTTGCATACTTGGTCTTTAGAGTGTAAGGCTTCTGGAGTCAGTAAAGTGTAGAAGGGGTCTTCATCCATGCCCTCTTAGAATCATAAAATCATAGAATCAAAGAGTTGGAAGAGACCTCATGGGCCATCCAGTCCAACCCCCTTGAAGCAGGAATATTGCATTCAAATCACCCCTGACAGATGGCCATCCAGCCTCTGTTTAAAAGCTTCCAAAGAAGGAGCCTCCACCACACTCCGGGGCAGAGAGTTCCACTGCTGAACGGCTCTCACAGTTAGGAAGTTCTTCCTCATGTTCAGATGGAATCTCCTTTCTTGTAGTTTGAAGACTTTGTTTCGCATCCTAGTCTCCAGGGAAGCAGAAAACAAGCTTGCTCCCTCCTCCTTGTGACTTCCTCTCACATGTTTATACATGGCTATCATGTCTCCTCTCAGTCTTCTCTTCTTCAGGCTAAACATGCCCAGCTCCATAAGCCGCTCCTCATAGGGCTTGTTCTCCAGACCCTTGATCATTTTAGTCGCCCTCCTCTGGACACATTCCAGCTTGTCAATATCTCTCTTGAATTGTGGTGCCCAGAATTGGACACAATATTCCAGGTGTGGTCTAACCAAAGCAGAATAGAGGGGTAGCATGACTTCCCTAGATCTAGACACTATGCAGGCCAAAATCCCATTGGCCTTTTTTGCCGCCTCATCACATTGCTGGCTCATGTAAAGTTCCCTTTTCTATGATTTGTACTGTATTTTATACCTTTTTGATATGTATATGCCAAGAAAGGCTTCTTGGATTAGATTGGATTGGTTAACTATAGCAGAAGGAAAATCTTGTTTATACCAGTGGAAGTCATTGCAAAATGTCATAGCTTTTCTTTATTTATTGCTTCTAAAGATTTTGCAATGACATTTTCTCACTAGTCTGCACTGGTATAAACAAGACCTTCTGCACTTCATCCAGCCCTGCTTTAGATGGAATCACTCTTCTCCTGACAGATCAGGCTTATGGCTTGGGTGTGGTCCTGGATCTTGCCCTGCTGTCTGACTCAAAGGTGGTGACACAGGCCAGGTCTCCGAGTCCATCATTTTTGGATGAGTAGTTAGTTGTTGCAACTCTTCCTTTCAGAATGTTCATTCTGATTACTGAGATACCCTTAAATAATACATGTCAACAGTTCGTTGTTATGTGTCTTCAATTCAGCCCCACTTTATGACAAACCCCTCATAGGGTTTTCTTGGCAAAATGTATTCCAGAAAGGCTTTCTTGAGGGGTAAGAAGAGTGTGACTTTCCTAAGGTCACACTGTGGGTTTCTGTAGCAGAATTTTGGACTCCAAGAGCCCTGATTTAACATTCAAGCCATCACACCATGTTGGCTTGTGTCAATTGTTACAGAACAAAATTGTTCAAAACCAGAGTTAGAAGTAGCAGTGTACTTTGGGAAATAAGAAAATACCAATCCCTTCCCCTTTTGATGTTATAGCATATATCCTGAAGGCAAAACCAGAAGCTAGCATGTCCACTAGTCAAGAATCAGGCATGTAGCTGGGGGGGGGGGGGCTCGGGGGGCTTCAGCCCCCCCCCCCCCCGAAATTTTCATGGTGGTTTGCGAAAAGGCCTTAATGGTGCATTATTTAAACATGTTTATTCATATCATAATCTGATCACCATACTCAATATATCCCATATGCATGGGGGTATTGGGGTAATGATACAAAAGGTTTGCTAGGCTAGACCCTCTTTCACTCAGACTCAGCCCCCCCCAAAACTCAGCCCCCCCGAAACCCCCCTGAAAAAAAATCAGCCCCCCCCCCCCGAAACGAAATCCTGGCTACGGGCCTGTCAAGAATACTAAATGTCAGGAGATGAAAACAGAAACTAGGAGGAGAAGACTGCAATGATCGATTTGAGTTTATTAAAGACTACAAAAGGCCTGCACAACCTGTGGCCCTTTGGATACTTTGGCCTCCAACTTCCAGAAGCCCTACCCAGCTTGTCCAATGACCAGGAGTTCTGGGAGTTGGAGGCCAAAACAGCTGGAGGGCTACAGGTTGTGCAGGTCTGGAGGATAGGAATGGCTGGTTAACCAATCAATCAACAGGAATCCTAAGCAAGAAAGTTTTTCTGGAAATATATGAACATGTTTTATTGCAGGTTGTCACTGGTTACATTTTTCTGTTCATATACAATGGCTAGCTTATGGATCCATCTCAGTGTGTTCATTAGCCTGTGTGATGGGTTTCGGAAGATCTTTTTTCTCCTCACCATTCCTTCTGTCTTTTGAGATGTAGCAAAGCAACCAAGTTGGGGGGGGGGGGGTTGAATGCTCTCATTAAGGAGGCCAGACTTGGTGGAGGTGGTTGACAGGGGCGGAGCTGCAGGCTATTGAAGGCTGCTCTGCCCCCTGCTGTGCTCTTTGCTTCAGCGTGAGCTAGGAGGCAGGTTTCAACTCCCCCCCCCCGCCTGAAATTTTCACCCCCCCCCCTCAAATTTTCAAAACTCCCCCCTCCCAAAAAATTTTTCAACCCTCCCCAAAAATTTTTTCTGGCTACGGCCCTGCCTGACGTGTCCTTGGCTTTTGGTGTCTTTTGGTGGCTCTTCAGCATTGTGGGTTAGTTGTTTGTGGAGGGAGGAGGCTGCCTGTAAAACTGGGCACCTCCGCCACATACACACATACACATTTTCACTTTTATTATGTGTATAGATTTTCTCTAAATCTCTAAAAGGTTTTTTAAAGGCGGATTGCTTATTATACCAGTTCTTTTTATATCTCCCTTTATTATTCAAAAAGAAAATATAAATAAAGGGACACTTTAAACTAATAAATTTGATCCTTCTTTTATTTTAATGGGATTGAATTTTAACAGGGAAGATCTTTATGCCAATTGTTTTATGTAGTACTTTTATAATGCTTTATACCATCGCCCTTTATACTATTAATATTGTCAATTTTATATAGCTTTATATTGTTGCCTTTTAGATATTGTTTTATCTGTGTGAATGTGTATGACCTTTGATTTGGACATTGATAAATGGAACGGATCTCTCTTGGGACAATGGTATTTCAAGATTGGACTCTGTCTTCCATCAAATACTACTTTAGAAGTATTCTCATATATTATTTTCTTTCTTTTTTCATAATTGTAGTGGAGATTTGGAGTCAAGGAGATATTTGCATGTATTTTTCCTTTTTATTGAGGCAACTCCTTTAATTTAATATGGGAATCATAGAATCATAGAATCATAGAGTTGGAAGAGACCTCATGGGCCATCCAGTCCAACCCCCTTGAAGCAGGAATATTGCATTCAAATCACCTCTGACAGATGGCCATCCAGCCTCTGTTTAAAAGCTTCCAAAGAAGTAGCCTCCACTATACTCCGGGGCAGAGAGTTCCACTACTGAACGGCTCTCACAGTCAGGAAGTTCTTCCTCATGTTCAGATGGAATATCCTTTCTTGAAGTTTGAAGCCATTGTTCCACATCCTAGTCTCCAGGGAAGCAGAAAACAAGCTTGCTCCCTCCTCCCTGTGGCTTCCTCTCACATATTTATACATGGCTATCATATCTCCTCTCAGCCTTCTCTTCTTCAGGCTAAACATGCCCAGCTCCTTAAGCGGCTCCTCATAGGGCTTGTTCTCCAGACCCTTGTTCATTTTAGTCGCCCTCCTCTGGACACATTCCAGCTTGTCAATATCTCTCTTGGATTGTGGTGCCCAGAATTGGACACATTATTCCAGGTGTGATCTAACCAAAGCGGAATAGAGTGTCTCATTCTGGGCACCACAATTGAAGAGAGATATTGACAAGCTGGAATGTGTCCAGAGGAGGGTGACTAAAATGATCAAGGGTCTGGAGAACAAGCCCTATGAGGAGCGGCTTAAGGAGCTGGGCATGAAGATTCTCACATTGCTGACAGCCCTTCAGGTTTTCATGTTTTCCAGCCGTTTCACAAACACATCAGTCAAAGAATTGCCATGATGCTGACATAAGTACAAGATGCAAGCAGTGTAGTTATATAAAGATTTGGCAGCTAAGCTTCTCTGTAACACAGTGTTAGATTGTATCTCAACCTGTATCTCCATATAGCTGTTCTTTCATCCTTGGATGTGGATCTTACTGACACCCTTATTTTTCTTTCTGGCAACCCCTTGCTTACTTCTTGGTGATTTCAACAGTCCTGCTGGTAAATTCTCTGAATCTATGGCATCACTTTCATCTCAAACTTTAGATGGACTGCTCCTCTTCCTTGACCCATGAGCTGTCACTGGTCTACTCTCAATCTTGTGCTTGTGACCTTTCCGTTGAAGAATTCTCTTATCTGACTATCTTCTGATGTCCATCACCACTGCCCTATATTTTACATCCTGTTCCTTCCTTATGACCTCTAGGTCGTTGATTAATCATCTTCTAAGAAAAATTGTCTTCTTTTTCCTGCTCAGGCTTGTTACTGTTCTTTAATTCCTTAAAACTTAGCACGTTTGCTCTAGTATTTATTCTGCCCCTCTTAACCTCAGCTCTGGATCTTACATAGCAATCAGCATGTCATGGCATATCCATTTAGATTCCCTCATACCTCTAGACAAGAACAAGAAAGATGGTTGGCTTGTTCCAGTATAAACCCCCATATCTCTTCTTTCTGAATCAGTCGGACTGGTAAATACCATGTCTGTAGCTCACAGATACATAAGCATAAGTACTTCTGATGTCTGACTATATTTCCCTTTCCTTTTTTGTTTGATTTATTAATATTCCACATTTTCCCCAGAAGTGATCATGTGAGTTTGGATAATACAATTTTAAGCAACAAAAATATAATATTATAGCACAAGTAAATGATAGTTTGGATAGTGCAGGGTCTGGCTCCTGCACAGCAGTATCATTTCTCAGGCATGTCTAGTAATCCCTCGCCCATGGGCTCCATCTCAGCTGCTAGGAGACAGACCTCCTCCTCCTCACACTCCTCTTGGTCCATGGCCCTGATATTTCAATATCTTGCTTTTCAGAAACTCCCATCCATTATGAACGTCTTTCTCTCTTGCCATAGAATCATGCTAAGTTTTTTCCTAGGTTTATTGAAGTTAGCTTTCTTAAATTCTAGAGTGTGTGTCTAACTATGCTTGATTTCCCATTTCCACTATATAAGACACTCTAATAGAACATGGTCACTCCCACCTAAGGAACACACCAATATACTAGGTCATTGCTATTGGTTAGGATCAGATCTGAAATATCTGATCCACCTGTTGCCTCTTCCATCTGTGAAATTGTCTGCAAGGCAAGTGAGGAAGTTGTTGTACTTGATATTCTTGGCAGAATGCGTCTTTCAACAAATATCAGGATATTTATCATCTCCCTTTACTATCAAATCTCTTCTTTCTGTTCTAGGAAAACATCATCTAGGGGCCCATCCAGACAGGACCTTTATTGTGGGGACTCCCTCAATAAATGAGGGCCTGTCCAGACAACAATCTAGACAGTCCCGAATTATTCCTCTACAAACTAGGAAAACCCTGGTGTGTAACTAATTAATATGATAGTGGATTTATTCTGCACCTTCTTGCAAGGCATGGGATAAATCAACTCCAGACAGTTTATCGGGCTAAATAAGAGAAGGGAAAAGAAAGGAAAGAAAAGGGAGCAGGTGGATCTGGAGGACGGTGTCCCCTCTCTCTCCCTCCCTCCCTCCCTCCCTCCCTCATAGAATCATAGAATCAAAGAGTTGGAAGAGACCTCATGGGCCATCCAGTCCAACCCCCTGCCAAGAAGCAGGAATGTTGCATTCAAAGCACCCCTGACAGATGGCCATCCAGCCTCTGTTTAAAAGCTTCCAAAGAAGGAGCCTCCACCACACTCCGGGGCAGAGAGTTCCACTGCTGAACGGCTCTCACAGTCAGGAAGTTCTTCCTCATGTTCAGATGGAATCTCCTCTCTTGTAGTTTGAAGCCATTGTTCCACGTCCTAGTCTCCAAGGAAGCAAAAAACAAGCTTGCTCCCTCCTCCCTGTGGCTTCCTCTCACATATTTATACATGGCTACCATATCTCCTCTCAGCCTTCTCTTCTTCAAGCTAAACATGCCCAGCTCCTTAAGCCGCTCCTCATAGGGCTTGTTCTCCAGACCCTTGATCATTTTAGTCACCCTCCTCTGGACACATTCCAGCTTGTCAGTATCTCTCTTGAATTGTGGTGCCCAGAATTGGACACAATATTCCAGGTGTGGTCTAACCAAAGAAGAATAGACGGATAGCATGACTTCCCTAGATCTAGACACTATGCTCCTATTGATGCAGGCCAAAATCCCATTGGCTTTTTTTGCCGCCACATCACATTGTTGGCTCATGTTTAACTTGTTGTCCACGAGGACTCCAAGATCTTTTTCACACGTACTGCTCTCGAGCCAGGCGTCCCCCATTTTGTATCTTTGCATTTCGTTTTTCCTGCCAAAGTGGAGTATCTTGCATTTGTCACTGTTGAACTTCATTTTGTTAGTTTCGGCCCATCTCTCTAACCTGTCAAGATCGTTTTGAATCCTGCTCCTGTCTTCTGGAGTATTGGCTATCCCTCCCAATTTGGTGTCGTCTGCAAACTTGATGATCGTGCCTTCTAGCCCTTCATCTAAGTCATTAATAAAAATGTTGAACAGGACCTCCCTCCCTCTCCTTCTCTCTCAATCCTTTGGGAAGAGAGGGGCAGGGGTTAGTGAGAGGGATATATGGGCCACCTTTCCCTCCCTCTCTTAAACCACCTCTCTCTCAGCTGTTGTTTTTTTCCCCCTCGTGCAGGAGGGGGATGTTGTTTTAACGCATGCTCTGTATAGTCATTTAGCTTTGTGAGGGTTTTAAGTTCTCTCCGGTTAATTTTGGGGGGGGGGGGGGGAGGAGGGAGTTGAGTGAAGGACATACATTGATTTAGTTGGGGTTTCTGGGAGTTGTAGGCCCCAAATGTTTTTTTGGTTTTTTTGGCATTTTAGTGTGTTTTCCAGTGTTTTATGAGTCTTGGTCACTCGTTGGCCTGATGGGTGTCTTGTGTCCGAATTGATTTAGTTGGTGTATTGTGGCCAAATTTGGTGTCAATTCGTCCAGTGCTTTTTGAGTTATGTTAATCCCACAAACAAACATTACATTTTTATTTATATAGACTAGCTGTTCCTTGCCACATGTTGCTGTGGCCCAGTCTGTGTATATGTGTTTTGTGTGTGTATATATTTGTATATATGTATGTGTGTGTGTGTGTGGTTTTGTGCATGTGTTGTAATGTTTTTTTTTTGTTTTTTTGGCATTTTACGTCTCTTTTAGTGTGTTTTTCAGTGTTTTATGAGTCTTGGTCACTCGTTGGCCTGATGGTTGTCTTGTGTCCGAATTTGGTGTCAATTTGCCCAGTGGTTTTTGAGTTATGTTAATCCCACAAATGAACATTACATTTTTATTTATATAGATAGTGTGTGCATTAAATGGCAGATTTGCATGATAGCAGTGTAACTGTAAACATTCTTTAAATGCAAGAAAAATTGCCATTCAAGCAATTTGGAAGAGTACTGTATATTAGGCTTGTTTGATGTAGTTTCAGATGTAGTTCGGATCTAAAGTCAATTCCGATTTTCACAGAAAAATGTTCACAACCAGGAATAGCACCCCTGACAGATGGCCATCCAGCCTCTGTTTAAAAGCTTCCAAAGTAGGAGCCTCCACCACACTCCAGGGCAAAGAGTTCCACTGCTGAACGGCTCTCACAGTCAGGAAGTTCTTCCTCATGTTCAGATGGAATCTCCTTTCTTGTAGTTTGAAGCCATTGTTCTGCATCCTAGTCTCCAGGGAAGCAGAAAACAAGCTTGCTCCCTCTTCTCTGTGACTTCCTCTCACATATTTATACATGGCTATCATATCTCCTCTCAGCCTTCTCTTCTTCAGGCTAAACATGCCCAGCTCCTTAAGCCGCTCCTCATAGGGCTTGTTCTCCAGACCCTTGATCATTTTAGTTGCCCTCCTCTGGACACATTCCAGCTTGTCAATATCTCACTTCCCTAGATCTAGACACTATGCTCCTATTGATGCAGGCCAAAATCCCGTTGGCTTTTTTTTTTTTTTTTGCTGCCACATGACATTATTAGCTCACATTTAACTTGTTGTCCATGAGGACTTCACGATCTTTTTCAAACGTACTGCTGTAGAGCTAGGTGTCCCCCATTCCGTATCTTTGTATTTCATTTTTTCCTGCCTGAATGGAGTATCTTGCATTTGTCCCTGTTGAATTTCATTTTGTCAGTTTTGGTCCATCTCTCTAATCTGTTCAGATCATTTTGAATTCTGCTGCTGTATTCTGTAGTGTTATCTATCCCTCCCAATTTGGTGTCATCTGCAAACTTGATGACCATACTTTCTAACCCTTCCTCTAAGTCATTAATAAAGATGTTGAACAGAACCGGTCCAGGAGGAAGAGTTTATAATGGTATCAGTGGAGTGAGATGTCTAGCATATTTATTTGAATTTTTGAGTAATGATATAAGGAAGCAATTTAAAAGCCCCTTTGGTCACATTTTTAAAAACCCTCAAGAAACACAAAGAAGAATGACAAATATTCTGAAATATGAGAGGTCAATCCCCCTCCTCCTATTCCTACAGAGTACTAATGAGAAAGTAGTTCCATCCCAAGTTCATCCAACATCCCACTTTGTCTAGAAGAAGGCTTAAAGGAAAAATTCAATTACTTGATTTCAGAGTAGAATCAGCATCAAGTTGTGTTTTGGAGCAAGGGTTTAGAGTTTGGGAGCAAGGTTAAATGAGACTGATACATGGCTTGTTTTCTTTGGAATTAGAGCAAAGGGCAAAGAATTAAGCATGTGGCAGATGGTTGCAATGGCTTATTTCTGCTTTTGGAATTGTCCAGCTCACCAAATTCTGCCAGAATGACTTAAACAGCATTGTTGCTTCAATCAGGAAAGTTGTTGTGAAAAAATATTTTCCAGTCTATTATCTTGAAATACCTTTATAAGCAGAACTTCACCTATGACTTAGTGATGTCGGGTCATGTGCTGGGTATGTACAAGACATATTGAGCAAAGGGGTACAAATATTTACTCAACAATGACTTTTAGTGGCTAGGTTTGATACAGCAATATTTTATTAGGAGATGAGTGCTGAGTGACAACAGAGAAGGCAGAAACAACAAACAAAACCAAGAAACAAAGGCACAAAAGCACAAGGCATGCATGGTGAAAACCCAACGTTTGAAGAACATAAAAAATAACAACCTCCTCTCATGCATATCAACAATTAATGAGAATTTTTAACAATTAGTATCTGGCTAGCAACAAACTGCTAAATCTGTTGTTATTGTTACACCAACTCAAAGGCCCCTTTCACACAGGGCCCATACTGCGGGAGCTCCTGCAGTTTTACCGGAGGCATCCAAACAACGTCTCCTGTAAAACCAAATTAATTCAGGACAAAGCAGAAAAACCCTGCTTTGTCCTGAATTAATTTGATACTGCATTAGACTCGGGTCTACCTGAAAGACCAGGTCTAATGCAGTTTGGGCACTGTGTAGACTGACCCCCCTGCTTCCCCCACCCCCATGTGATGAGGTCCAAGTAAGCATAATCAGCAAGCCAGGAGCATCATATTTGATCAAGATCTAATCCCTGGAATTGCTAGATATTGAAAATAGAAAGTGGAAACTGCTTTAATTGCCCACTGTTCAAAAAGCTAATACAAATAGAGAAAATTTGCATCCTGCCATTAAGCTGATGGAAAGGCAAACATAATTTATTCCAGAGCTTCCTGGTGTTTTGGAGATGGGAACAGCTTGATTGAGTTGGATCTGGCCCAATCCAGTGCCTACACATTCAGCAGACTCCCTGTTGTGTAACCATGCTTATGGTCAGTGACATAGCGATGGCAGTCCCAATGTGCCCTTAGTCTGGCTGTCTATCTGGATGCCAAAATGGTTCATGAATGCTCCTGGACTGCATCAAACAGCTCTGAAACAGTTTTCCCAGGAATATGTGGGTAGTGTAGATCCATCCTGAGATTATCAAAAAGGTTTTTGGTTGGTTAACAGAAAAATATGTGTGATCAGAGTAATCTCTATTGGGTTTTGTCTATGTCTGTTGTTGTGGGATTCCTCTTCCCAACAAGGAAATGCTACCGCCTTGTGGTAGCAGCTGGTACAGGCAAGAGGATGTTCCTGAGATTGAGCTAATTTGTGCTGTAGACACAATAAAAGTCAGGGAGCAAATATGAGCCACTTTGGGTCCCAGTCCTGAGGGGAAGTGGTATATAAATAAATATAATTATGACAATGACAACAACAACAACTACTACTTCTAAAGATTTGATTAGCCCCCCAAACTGGTCTTTGATCAGAGCCACCTGCTAGTATATTTCAGAATGGTCCAGGTCTTGGAATGGAAGTAAGCAGTTTTGTGATTCCAGGAATTCCACCCTTCTGATCTTAAAAAAGGAAAACAAAGATTTGGTAAGGCTTTCCAGTCAGTGTTATGTTTTCTTAGTAATTTAGTGATTTCCAGCTCTTTGGATTGCAGATACATATTTTTAAAGATTAACTGATTTTACTTAAACCTATTAATATGTGAGAGGAAGCCACAGGGAGGAGGGAGCAAGCTTGTTTTCTGCTTCCTTGGAGACTAGGACGCGGAACAATGGCTTCAAACTACAAGAGAGGAGATTCCATCTGAACATGAGGAAGAACTTCCTGACTGTGAGAGCCGTTCAGCAGTGGAGGCTCCTTCTTTGGAAGCTTTTAAACAGAGGCTGGATGGCCATCTGTCAGGGGTGCTTTGAATGTAATATTCCTGCTTCTTGGCAGGGGTTTGGACTGGATGGCCCATGAGGTCTCTTCCAACTCTTTGATTCTATGATTCTAACCCATATGTGCATAAAGGGTAAAATGCAATTTACAAGTAAGGGGTGTGGAACTGCATACTTGCTTTGAGAGGATGAAGTGGGCCGGGAAGCAGCAGAAGTAACAGATCCTTAGCTCTTCCCTCACCTGCTGTTTCTGGCTTTTGAACTGCTGCTTCTTTGGGAACTTTTCAATGCCTGTTTGCAATCTTTGGGACCTTACTGAGAGGAAAGAGAATTTGGGGGATAATAATAATATCAATGACAACCAAATCAACAATAACAACAACATTCCGCCTCCTCCTTGGTTTTGGACCATCAGTGATTCAGAGCACACCCAAGAACCTAGACACGTCAAATAATGTGGCAGGTTCCAAGTAATACAGCTTTTGCAATGGCGCGCATATGACCCTATATGTATCCATTTCTTTTAAGATGCTTTGTCAGATTGATTGGAAATGCTCCCATTATCAGAGCACCAAACTCTAGCTTCTTTTTCTATATCCTTCTTGGTATATAGCATCAACAAACAGGGAGAATTATCTTTCAACCACAGCACACTCAGAAGAAAGGGAATTTAAACATGTATTTATTTATTTATTTATTTAACACATATACAGTCCCTCAGATTTTTGGGGAGCTGAACTATAATTTGGAAGAAAGAAATCGAATGAATTCCTATGCACACTGTGTACATATCTTAATTGGCCCTGCTCACGCTCCCACTTCCTTTGCAGGCATGATTGGTGGGGACGAGGGAGAGGGTCTTCTCGGTGGTGGTCCCTCAACTTGAATTCACTCCCTAAGAACATCAGACATGCCCCAACGCTGGCAGTCTTTAAGAGGAGCCTGAAAACGTGGTTGTTCCAGTGTGCCTTCCCAGAATAAGGAAAACTCTTAGCAGTATGTTCTCAAATGCACTTTAATATTGTTTAGGATTGTTTGCACGCCCTCCTCTTTCTTTGAAAACCCTATCCTAGTTTACCCTATCAACACAGGTGGCAACCTGTGTTGGACAGGGTTGCACTCCCCCTGAAGTCCTTCTGGACTCATCACTTATGCTTGAGGCTCAGGCGTCGGCGGTGGCCGGGAGGGCCTTTGCACAATTAAAACCCGTGTGCCAACTACGACCGTACCTTGTGAAGGCGGATCTGGCCAGGGTGGTCCATGCCTTAGTCACCTCCAGATTGGACTACTGTAATGCACTCTACGTGGGGCTGCCCTTGAAAACGGCTCGGAAATTTCACTTGGTCCAATGGGTGGCAGCCAGGTTGTTAACTGGCGCTCCTTACAGGGAGCAGTCATCCCTCCTGTTTAAGGAGCTCCACTGGCTGCCATTTATTTTCCGGACCCAATTCAAGGTGCAGGTTCTTACCTACAAAGCTCTGAACGGTTTGGGACCTGCCTACCTGTGTGACTGCATTTCTGTGTACGAACCCACATGATCTCTTCGATCATCTGGAGAGGCCCTACTTATGCTCCCACCTGCATCGCAAGTGCGATTGGTGTGGACGAGAGAGAGGGCCTTCTCAGTGGTGGCCCCTCGACTCTGGAACTCACTTCCTAAGGGCATCAGGCATGCCCCAACTTTGGCAGTCTTTAGGAGGAGCTTGAAAATGTGGTTGTTCCAGTGTGCCTTCCCAGAATAATGAACTCGTAGCATTATGTCCTCTAAAACCACTTTATACTGGCTTGTACATTTCCACCAATGCCCCATCTCCTCTATCTTGTTCATGCCCAGCATTATTTTTTAACTTAATTACATTTGGCCCAGCCATAGATTTTAAATATGATTTGTGCTGTTGTTCAATGTTTATGCTATTTATGTATGAGATTTATTGGAGCCCCCTGTGCTGGCAGGACTGAAGACCGACAGGTCGCAGGTTCAAATCCGGGGAGAGGCGGATGAGCTCCCTCTATCAGCTCCAGCTCCTCATGTGGGGACATGAGAGAAGCCTCCCACAAGGATGATAAAAACATCAAATCATCTGGGCATCCCCTGGGCAACGTCTTTGCAGACGGCCAATTCTCTCACACCAGAAGCGACTTGCAGTCTTTCTCTTAAAAAAAAGATAGATTTATTTTAATTGCTTTGTATTAGTATTTGTATTTTGCTTTGTATTGTGGTTGTTATTGCTTGTATTGATGTATTGTGGGCTCGGCCTCATGTAAGCCGCACCGAGTCCCTTGGGAGATGGTAGCGGGGTATAAAGTTTTTATGATTATGATTATGATTATTATATATCCTATTAAATGACAGTGGGTGCCTGCCATCGTCTACTGACTCAGGGATTCCCCAACCTGGATACCCCTATGTTTGCCAGAATCCAACTGCCCTCACATAGTTATTAGGATTCCAGACCTACGTTAAGCGCCAAACTCCCAAGTTGTGACAAATAATGTGCAGGGAGAAGTATTGGGCAGAACAAACAAATGGGGCACTCTTTTATGTGCTGAGCTGGCCCTTGTCTGAGTCAATGAAAATCCCAAGAAC
The DNA here is from genome assembly GCF_037176765.1 of Anolis sagrei. Lineage (NCBI taxonomy): Eukaryota > Metazoa > Chordata > Lepidosauria > Squamata > Anolidae > Anolis > Anolis sagrei. The sequence goes on along the minus strand of NC_090022.1, from coordinate 168,156,062 downwards.
TCCTCGGTTTCATTGGTTGTGATGCCCCATGCAATCCCTGAGTAACCCCCCTCCCAGCTGCAAAGGCTTACTGTGAAAGCCATGTGCTCCACTTAGCCCTTTCCCACTCTCCCAGAAACAAAGGTGCCAGATGATATCGTGGTGAATCCATGGGCTCCTGGTGGGGGGCATGGAGAAGCCGTCGCTCCATGTCCTGCATTACGTGACTTGCCTGGGATCTCATCACATGGGGGAAAATGTCACCACCTAGCTTCCTTTCATTGTTGGGAAGACAACATAGGAAGGCTCCTGTGTTGCTGTGGTGGTGGCATAGACTGCTTGTTCTCCCTTTTCTGGATGGAGCTCGACTGGAAGTACACATGCATTGTGTAACGGGCTCCGTCCTTACAGGAAAACAAGTGGTGTAGAATGGGCCAAGTAATCCATTGGATGTGGTTATACATCACTGAGAGAGTATATTAAAAAGGAACCTACCAAAACTGCATCAATATAGCAGACAATGTAGTTCACTTGGAAAAGGCTTTTATGCATACACACAAATGTCCATAGCAGCATTAGTGATTCTTGGGATGTGTAGTCTCCTTCATCTGCACTTATTAATTTCAGGTACCTGTTCTGCGACTGGCAGGCTACAAACAGAAGGCCACAAGTCTCTGGTCAGTCAAGCTCCCAAACATTCCTGCTGCACTAATGCTCAAGACCTATGTTCACAGCCCTCTCAAATTCGTGTTCGATTTCATTAGAAAAACATAATTGGAACTGTTTTACTGAGGCCTACATTTTAATGTTGCTTTTAACACTGATTGCCTTGGTACAGAGAGAGAATCTGCAGATGGTGTATATGTGAAAATAATAAGACTCCAGAAACAATATCTGCTATTTTCTTTTTAATTATGTTGTCATTTTATTTTTTTTAAAAGATGACAGGAAAAAAAATCAAATGATGATGTTGTAGGTACAAAACTACTCAGCCTGAGGAGACTCAACAGTATGTTTAACAAACAGATTGGTGGACTGCCGAATCAGTGAGGTCATTTCACATGGTCTCCTTCACGTATTCATTCAATTAATACAGTGGTGGTGGTGGTGGGGAAACGGGACCCTTTTAACAAACATGCATGTACACATTTGTGCATGTGAGTATGCCAGGATATGCACATGTATATGCACAATTTCTCTCTGAGACACACACACACAGAGACAAATTATTTTTGCTCAAAGTCCTCAGAATAGAATAAATGAAGAGCATTATGACTTAGGTTTCCATCTCACTTATGGTCAGGTTTTGTTGGATCTGCCGTTTTCTCACAGATGCTAAACCGGTATCCTAAACAATCAGAAGCAATTAGATTCCCACCCTGAATAGACACACAGATGGGATAATTGCTGGATCCAGCATCAGGAATGTTAAACCTACAAGAGAATGCCATTATTCGTTTAGACAGCATTAGAATTTCATGTCCATGTTGACAAAGATTGCATTTTCAATTTCATCTAATCCCTCCTCTTGAACTAAGGTAAGATTCTACATTATTATCAGTAGCTTCCCTCAACTGATTGATGCTATATATTTTGGAGTACAAAGCCCATTTCCCACTCAGTACATTGGAGATAATGGGAATTGTGATCCAAAACATATGGAGTCATCTTCATGGATAAGATGATCTACAGACTTTGAAATTAGGGACAGTCCAAAGGATGCTGAATGTGTTATGGAAAGAGGGGAGATCTGTCTACAGGCCACAGGTTAACATTAATGTGTCTCATAATAGATGGGAGCCATATGCGAATGCTTCATTTTTACAAAAAATGCTCTTTGTTTAAAAAAAAAAAGCTTGACTCTTACAAGTTATAAGGATGTTGAGCTCGTAGTATATGTGTGTATGGTATGCCATTGTCTGCCTGGTAATTTCTGTGGGTATGATCAAAAGAGCCACATTTTATTTTCCACTTATGAACTAGGGGATCCATGTAAATGCCCAGGAGTACTTAAAAAAAATGTTCATCCAATTCTTTTTATTACTTTCCTTGGCAGTTATAAGCTAATAGCTAAAAGAAGAGAATATTCAAGCATCCTAGTGAGCCAGAAAACCGCATTAAATGCCCAAACAACCTCACAGATGCTGGGGGGGGGGGGGGGGGATGTGGAAGTTGGTTTTTATCACATACTAGCTTGGGGACCCGGCGTTGCCCGGGTTATTAGAGAAAGTGGGTAATGGTGGTTCTGTATGCCAAGTTTGGTCTTTATTGGTCTTTGGATAACGGCTGCATTATTTTCAGGACGTGAGTGAAGGTACTTGAAGTCCCATCATCCATGGCCCATCCTCCTACAAACAACAGCAGGATATAGAGTGGGTCATGGGGGCTCTGTGTGCCAAGTTTGGTCTTTATCAGTCATTAGATTAGGGTGGCAGTGGTGTCAGTAAGTGAGTGAAGGTATTGCAAGTCCCATCATCCAAAGTCCATCCCCTTTCAAACTGCAGCAGGATGTAGAGTGGATTATGGGGGCTCTGTGTGCCAAGTGTGGTCTTGATTGGTCATTAGAAGAGGGTTGCAGCAATCTTTGGAAGGGAGTGGAAGTACTTGAAGTCCCATCATCCATGGTCTGTCCTCCTCCAAACTGCAGCAGGATGTAGAGTGGGTCATTGGAGCTCCATGTGCCAAGTTTAGTCTTGATGAGTCATTGGCGAGGGTCTCAGTGGTCTCAGGAAGTGAGCAAAGGTACTGCAAGTCCCATCATCCATCTCCAAAGTTTTCCAAATAACACCAGGACGTAAAGTGGGTCATGAGAGGTCTATGTGCCAAGTTTGGTCTTGATCCGTCATTGGATGAGGTTTGCAGAGGTCTCAGAATGTGAGTGAAGGTACTGGAAGTTCCATCATCCATGGTCCACCCTTCTCCAAAACTACAGCAGGATGTAGAGTGGGTCATGGGGGCTCTGTGTGCCAACTTTGGTCTTGATTGGTCATTAGATGAGTTTTGCAGCAGTCTTGGGTAGTGGAGGTACTTGAAGTCCCATCATCCATGGCCTGTCGTCCTCCAAACTGCTCCAGGATGTAGAGTGGGTCATTGAAGCTCCATGTGCCAAGTTTAGTCTTGATGAGTCTTTGGCGAGGGTCTCAGTGGACTCAGAAGTGAGTGAAGTGACTGCAAGTCCCATCATCCATTGTCAAATTCTTCCAAACCGCACCAGGATGTAGAGTGAGTTATGCGGGCTCTCTGTGTAAATTGTGGTCCTGATCCATCATTGTTGGCAGTTATAATGGTCTTAGGAAGGGAGTGCAGGTATTAAAAGTCCCATCGTCCATGGTGTATCCTCCTTCAAACTGCACCTGGATGTAGAGTGCGTCATGGAGACTCATTGTGCCAAGTTTGGTATTTATTGGTAATTGGATGAGGGTTGCAGTGGTCTGAAGAATTGAGCAATGGTACTGCAAGTCCCATAATCCACGGTCCATCCCCGGCCAAACCACACCAGGACGTAAAGTGGGTCATGAGAGGTCTCTGCGAAGTTTGGTCCTGAGCAGTCACTGGATAAGGTTAACAGCGGTCTCACAATGTGAGTGGTGGTACTGCAAGTCCCATCATCCATGGTTCATCCTCCTCCAAACTGCAGTAGGATGTCGAGTGGGTGATGGGGGCTCTGTGTGCCTATTTCAGTCTGTATTGGGAGTGTTCTGACCCAGCCCTCGGCCTTTCCTCTCTTTCTCATCTCGGAATGTTGGATTTGAGGCTGGCCAATCAGAGACCATATGCAAATTTCCTTCTGTCATGCCCCGTTTCTGCCATGAACCCTCTTCTCCACCAGGGGCTCCTCTTGAAGCTGGCCAATCAGAGACCATATGCAAATAGCACCACAGCGGCAGCCAATCAGAATGTTGGAACTTTCAGGCTGGCCAATCAGAACGCTGGCACATACACCGCCCTTCCGCCCTCCACAATTCCTCTGTCTGATACAAACACTCTTCTTTATTATATATATAGATGTGCTTTTAGTATGTTTTAACTTGTGCGTTTTATGTTTTATTGTTGATTTTGTGTATTTTTATGCTGTAAACCGCTTTGGGTCCAGCCGCAGAGAAAGATGGGGTAGAAATATCTTAAATAAATAAATAATAGTTCAAGGTGAAAAATCAGTTCAAATTCATAGACAATGCAGCTTACAAAATGCCACTATCACCTTCTCATCCATGTTTCAGCACTATTTCCAATTTTAATTTTACATTTGGCCTTCCCACAGTTTTAATTGTATGTTGTCTTATTGATCATGTTATATGTTTATTGTCTATGTTCTTATTTTAATTGCTTGTATTGTTGTGATTATTGCTTGTATTGTGCTTTGCCTCATGTAAGCCGCACCGAGTCCCTTGGGGAGATGGTAGCGGGGTAAAGTCAGGTGAATAAGACCAACAGGATTGATGAAGTGGAATGGAAAACTAGAACTATGAGTTAGCGATCACTGACCTTGTAAGAGAGGAATTGGGTTTGTATCGGTTTTTATTGATTTTATTGATATAATGCATGAACTAGTGTGATGTAATTGTGTAATTGTCTAATTTTGTGTTTTGATTGTTTTGTACTCTAGGCATCGAATCGTGCCTTGCTTCTGTAAGACGCCCTGAGTCCCCTTCGGGGTGAGAAGGGCGGGGTAAAAGAACCCCAAATAAATAAATAAATAAATAAATAAATAAATAAATAAAATAATAATAATTATTATTATTATTACAAAATAGCATAGCATGAAAATGGCATGATCCTCTAAATCTTGCTGAACAGCAGCTCCCAGCATCCTTATCCTCCAGTGTTTATTATGAAGAATATTGGGAGTTGTATAAGGGGAAAATCTGGAGGCACTTGGTTTATCATATAAAATTAGGCAATGTTCATAGAGACAATATCTGGCAGTCATATTATAACATTCTAATAATTAAGGCAAGAATCCTCTTGGAAATTTGTAGTTTTGGGAATCAGAATTGCACAGTTGCAAAACACTCATGACCCATAGGGGCTAGAAAATGCCTAGATATGTGTTGATGCTCAAATGCACATCACATCAGCCCTGTATTGAGCACCAATGCACATAAGATACAATCCCATTACGCATCTTCACAATTCAGTGAAAGGATATTGTAGTGCCTCTCCTATGTAGCTAGGGATACATAATATTACATAATATAACAAGCCATATAAGATTTCAGCAAAAGGATGATTTCTGAGAGCGATGTCTTCTAATATTTAAAATAAGGGAAGGAAGAAATCCCAAATAACTACATGCAAATAAACCTTGGAGAGGGTATGGGCTTTAGATGTTTTTGGAGAATGTGTGGACTTGAGATAAACATATATTTTTTTACCATGGGCTAGGCTGACCTGGGATGATAGGAAAATCTAGTGTGCCACAAGTTGCCCATGCCAGATATAGATCCTAGAAGCATCAAAACTATAATAAAATGGCAGATCAGCATTATTAAAATCTCATCTCATCCTTCTGAATTGCCTTTTTTAAACACACTTACAAGTCAGTGATAAAGGTACTGTTGTCCTCCCATAACCAAGGTCCTTCAGCTCTGCGGCGGAATAAACCAATCCAGTAAGAGTTATAGGGCTGTGCTGATTCAAGAATAAACTCCTGGATGGAAACACAAGAATGCCCCAAGTCATTCCCATCTGTGGACTCCAAGAGATTTGGGTCAGAAATGTGTATAATCTGAGGTCTTTCGTGTGATATTGTAGTGTTATGATTCAACTTTAACTGACATGGTATCATTCCATGGAATCCTGTAATTTGTTGTGGAGAGGGGCATATATAATCTTACAAATCCTTTACTTCTGTGGGATGCAGCCATAGCAGTAGAAATGGAATCATGGGGCTACCATTGTATAGTTAGAAAAGATTCCAAAGCAGCCTTTTGAGGAAATGGGGTAAAATCTCTACTAGAGGCAGCATCACTGTTTGCCATTTGGAACAATCATGAATCCCCCCCCCCCCCCTTTAACTCCTCTCTCTGCTTGGCACCCAATATTCAGTCCATTAGAAAATAATTCCATTACACTGTATATAGCAACGGACTAGCATCCTATGATACATATTGTCACAATTGTAAATGCGCTCCAACCCCACCTTGAAATCCAGGCAGCCACATGGAGGAATGGAATTCTACAGCACTGGCAATTCAAGTGATGAAGAATGATGTGCCCAACCTCCTTCCAGTAGTCAGCCATGGTACAATGTAGAATTGTGGAAGGACCCTACAGGACACCTGATTTTGTTCATTGCACCATTGCTCATTAGTAAAAGACATCCTGTACATCACTTGGTAGCATCACAGAACTCTGTCTCTCAATGCAGTTGCCTGGATTTTAAATTGGGCTTCAGGAGTCAGATCAGGAAACAGATTATTGCCACAACATCATGGGTATATGTTTGATCCTTGATCTTGGCCTGTATTCCTTTATATAACAAATACATTTCTTCTTCTTCTAGCTGTACCTTTGGCAATCCATTACACTTGTGTCATCTTTTACCGCAGCTACTGTAGCCTGTTTTCCATTCTCTGCTCCCCTCTCTTGAATAGGTATCTGCTGCCAAGATCATTCATCCCCATCATCTTCTGTCATTCTTAATACTTTATTCTAGATTCCAACTTTAGAACTTACTTATCTTTGAAAGCATTGCTTCCTATTGTATCTCCATCCTTCAGGGCTTCAGAAACTTCTTTTTGACAAGAAATCCAAGAGTCACTGAGCCAGCATAGCCATCGGATGTTGACACTTGCAAACTTTTCCTAGTTTGATCCCATTCTCAACATATCCTGGCCCATGACTTTTGTTCCTCCAGCTGTACTGAAGAGGGTGGGATTTTATAAATGTGAATTTTATAAGAATAAAGTTTTGAGGAAAAGGTTAAAGAGAGGGGAGATGAAGTGAAAGAGTGAAGAAGTTGGAAAAAGATAGAGGAAATTAGAAGTGTGTGAAAGCTGAAGAAAGATCAGGATGACACCGAGAAGAGAGATAAGAGGGAAACCACAGGAAGAGAGGAAGTTCGGGATTGGAGAACAGGATTGTTTTGGAACAGAGAACCAAGAAGATGAAGTGAAGGACAGAACTGGGAGGGAGAAGTGCAGACAGGAAAGAGGGAGAAGTTTGTGTGTGTGTGTGTGTGTGTGTGTGCATGTTTGCTTTACTCCACTCTGGTCAACTATAAAGCCCATGATGTAGAGCAGTCAAATGTGGCACTTTTGTTCCTGTTGCACACCCAATAGTATATTTTGCAAATTTTACTGTCGTATTTTAGATCTCCTCAATTCTAGTGTCTGATTGGAATATAGATACTAGGGATTTTGGGGGCATTGAGCCTCAACTCTATCGTCAATGACCATATCAACATCTGCTTCCTGAAATGATGCTATCATTTATTCTTTGCTGACTCTTCAGATTTAAACCATATTCCTCCTCAAATTACACTTCCCATGAAACCTTTTTGCTGGTTTGCAAACAAATCACAAGCATAAATGGTGCTCAGGGTGACAAATGAACACAAGAGCTGGGCATGTGACAGCTGGGCTTTCTAACCATTTGAGGTTGGACTCCTTTAATTTATGTGTCCTGGCCTTCTTAACCTAGTGTAACTAAACAAATATGTGTCCAAAATATGAAACAGGGTCTTTACCAGTTCTTCCTTACTCTCTATTTTAAGAAACCTGGAGTTAAGAGTAATGCACTGAGATTTGCCTTCGTCCCAGGTGTTCCACTTGGTTGAAAAGAAATAGCAGTTGTTTCCACGCTGAAGCCACTTTTCTGGGCAAGGACTGCATTGGCGGCCTGTGAAATATAATGAAACAAAAGACTGTGTTCATTTATCCAAGCACAGCAACATCAGCAGTCACAACTCTCCTGAAAATTTAATGAAAGAGCAGAGATGATCAAAACACATGTACTGGCATGAAGTGATTTGGTGGATATTTTGAATTTAGAAAAGTTCACCAGCTGATATACAACTCTCTTGTTTTGATTTCATTTTCTGGAATGCAGTGGTGCTCCCACAAAGAATTTTCAGAATACACATCCAAACCCTAAACTCCATTGTTGATTACCTCTGTGGTTTGACAGTTGTTGGACAGTCTCTGAAAGGTTTAGATTCTGGGCTTGGAGAACATTCATCTCTGTGAGAAGATTTTCAAGCATCTCTTTCTGCAAGGTCAGGTTCTCCTTCTGACTGCTCACTATCTGTGATGCCTGCATAGCTTCAAAACCATATCAAAGTTACAATGAGTTTTCCCATAAAAGCAACAGTAGCAACATCAAATTCTTGAGCCCTACAAGGTCATCAAGATAATCTTCATGCCTGAGGGACAGCACAATGTGTCAAAATGAAAGCACTTCATCTAATCCGCATCTCATTGTTCTGCAGCTACCCTTCCCAAGTCAACACAAACAAATCCTTCTTGACTATCCACCTTCTCTTCCACCTCCTTACAAATTGGAAGGGAAGGTGGAGAAGAATAAAAAAGAAAGATAGTTCTGAAGTGGGGAAGGAATTGAGAGAGAGCATACAAGGACATGAAAGAAATAGAGATGTGTTTTAAGGAGACAAAGTTGCAATGCCTAAGAAAGAGAACACTCAGAGCATCAAGAAGACAGGGTAACTGCTTGGGCATAGTAAGTTTTGAAATGGTGGGGAAATGCAGAAATGCACAACATAATCTGGCCTGAAGATGGCTCGAAGTTAAGGTGTTCTGATAATGGTTCTCTCCCCCCCCCCCCCCCCCAAATGTGAGCTACAACTCAAATCCAACCTGAAACAGCATGATATAAAGATTTGCCAGAAATCCCAATCTAGCTCAAAGATTCAATGAATCCCTCCTGTGTCTGACCAAGACATAGGAAGGAACGAATGCAAAAGATGAAGTTGTATGGTGAGACTTCAGTATTATGCAGCAGGTTTCTAGCATACGTTTTGAATGCAATTTGGCTGTTTCTTGGCAGGGGGTTGGACTAGATTGCCCACACGGTTTCTTCCAATTCTATGATTCTATATATATGACATTTGGTATACAGTATTCCCCCGTTACTTCGCGGTTCATTTATTGCAGACTCGCTGTTTCGCGGGCATTTTTTTTAAAGTAGTGAAGTAATAAACCTGGGTGGGGGAAAACAAATACCACTCGGTGACGGTCTCCTCCTTGCCGCCTCCGCTGCTCCCCGCTCGGCACAGCCTCGCCTCGGCACAGCCCTCTTTGGCGGCAGTATCCTCCTCGCTGCCTCCGCTGCTCTCCACTCCTTCCTCAGAGAAGGCCGCACTGAGGCTCTCCCTCCCCTCCTACTCTTCCAAGGGGCCTCCGAGGAAGAGGAAGAGGAGAGGAAGGCTCAACGCAGCCTTCTCCAAGGAAGGAGCAGCGGAGGTAGCTAGGAGGAGGAGGCTGCCGCCGAAGAGGGCTGCGCCGAGGCCCAGCCCGGAGACAAGCCCCAGGGTAAGACCCAGCACCTGGCTCCCCTTCCCCTCCTCCTCTTCCTCCTCATCCCTACTTTGTGGAATTTCACTTATTGCGGGTGGTTATGGAACGTAACACCCATGATAAATGAAGAAACACTGTATGCATTTTCATATAAAATGTGGTTTGGGTACATACTGATAATGTAAAACCAATAGGAAGCCATGCAATCATTTTTGGTCACTTCCTTAGTTGCTTGTGCTACTTACCCATGAATCCCAGAGTTCCAGCTGTTCCAAGCAGAACCAAGCAGAAGATCCCAAGAGAGATTGCTGTTGATCGCCAATGGGGTTTTGCTGGGGAAGACGCTAGATTAAAGCAAGGAAATGGCATATATAAATAGAAATCTCTATGCATACCATTTTGGATCCCTTTCTTCTTAGATTTCAGGACAAGAAAGACAAATGTTGTTATATTTATTTTTTGTTGTTATATTTATCTGAACCTCACTTTTTCTCAGAATAGAAACACAAAATGGCTCAGAACTATAGAGTCAAAAACCTACTAATTTATTTGTAGGGAATTAAATGTTATGATTATTAAAGTAACTCAGTCAAAATACCATTAAAATAACAATCTTGGCCATCACAAAAATCTGGGTCTCCAGGTTCCATTAGGAGTCCAGGAATACTATGTCTTGTTTAGACCAAGTTTCAATTTGATTTCCCTCATCCAATCCATTACTGATGACAGGTACTGATTTGGGACCAAGGCAGCCTCCTTGGCTTGGAGTGAAAACGACTTGAGTATCATCTATATATTGATGGTTCTGCATCCCAAAACTTTGAACGAACTCTTCCAACAATAACATAAGCAATCAATGACTAGATTTGGTATCAGAAAAATGCTGATTTTGACCTTAAATGTCACATTGGACAAGATCACCCTAATGCAGTGGTTCTCAACCTTCCTAATGCAGTGATCCCTTAATACAGTTCCTCATGTTGTGGTGACCCCCCAATCATAAAATTATTTTAGTTGCTACTTCATAACTGTAATTTTGCTACTGTTATGAATTGTAAATATCCAATATGCAGGATGTATTTTCATTCACTTGACCAAATTTGGCGCAAATACCCCATACGCCCAAATTTAAATACTGCTGAGGTTGGGTGGGGGGATTGATTTTGTCATTTGGGAGTAGTAGTTGCTTGGATTTATAGTTCAATCAAAGAGCATTCTGAACTCTACCAACAACTGAATTAAACCAACTTGGCACACAGAACTTCCATGACCAACAGAAAATACTGGAAGGACTTGCTGGGCATCGTCCTTGAGTTTTGGAGTTGTAGTTCACCTACATCCAGAGAGCACTGTGGACTCAAACAATGATGGATATGGACCAAACTTGGCACAAATACTCAATATACCCAAATGTGAACACTGGTAGAGTTAGGGGAAAATAGAGCTTGACATTTGGGAGATGTAGTTGTTGGAATTTATAGTTCACCTACAATCAAAGAACATTCTGAACCCCACCAATGATAGAATTGGGCAAAACTTCCCACACAAAATCCCCATGACCAAGAGAAAATACTGCATTTTATGATAGTCTTTAATGACCCCTCTGACAACCCCTCATGATCCCCCCAGGGGTCCCGGCCTCCAGGTTGAGAAACACTGCCCTAAGGAGACACCAAAGGTTCTTAAATATTATGGGAATCATTAATCAATCTTTGTTTAAAACAACAACAACCACCACTGATTAACCTCTTCTTTGGGCTGGTCAAAACAAATGTAAGTCATGAGATGTTTCCCTTTTTTGGACTCCTTTGAAAAAGTTCTAAAAAAGCTACAGAATGATGACTACTTAGTGATATGGATTGGATACAATGAGTGTGCCTTACTTTTTCCATCATAGCTATTCAGAACCTCTCCTTATTGCTTTTTGAAATTTAAAGGAAACCCTCCCACTGAACTGCACATGATCCTTCAGCTTTAAAAGTTTCACAATTTTGTACTGCATGGGAGGGTAAAGAAATAATGTTAGCTCATGAAGCAAAAGTGAAGGGTGGGGGGAAAGAAAATGTGTGTGTGTGTGTGTGATTCTAAAATATTATCTTTTGACAATAATAAGATTTTATTTTACTGACAAATAAAATGATGAACATTTGACAAAGCTTATTGTCTCTGTTTCAGAATCTGTCTGTTCTTGTTATATCAAGATATGTCCTCCATGCAACAAGACTTTTTTTTGTCGTGTCAGGAGTGACCTAAGAAACTGCAAGTCGCTCCTGGTGTGAGAGAATTGGCCGTCTGCAAGGATGTTGCCCAGGGGACGCCCTGATGATTTTTTGATGTTTTATCATCCTTGTGGGAGGCTTCTCTCATGTCCCTGCATGAGGAGCTGGAGCTGATAGAGGGAGCTCATCCGCCTCTCCCTGAATTCGGACTTGTGACCTGTCGGTCTTCAGTCCTGCCGGCACAGGGGTTTAACCCACTCCGCCACCGGGGCTCCTGCAACAAGATTGACTGGTCTTTAATAAAGCCTATATTTTAAAAATTCCTGCAAGGCCCATTGATAAGATTCATTTAAGGAAAGAAACAAGAAATTGAGAAGATTCCATGCTATTAAAGATCTGTAATTAATGAGGTAAATGTTTCAAATAGTTTAAAGATGCAGTATGACCCTCATATCCAAAGGAGATACAGTAATATTCTGAAATAATTCTTAATTCTCTCATGCTGCTTGATTATCATCACATATGATGAGAGGTCTCCCACCCTCAAAGAAAAGAAAATATAGGAAAATTCACTCCTGGGAGAGTTAACAGGGGAAAAACGTGCCTTCCCTGAAGCTTTATCACCAATCTTTGTTTCCACAACAAGCCATTTTTTTCAAAATCCAATTATCACAGGGACAGAAAGTGAGGTGAAATCTTCTGAACAAACACAGACAGCAAAATAAACACCACAGGGGTGTTAACCTATGCAATCCAAAGCTATATCTATATATACATGGTTGGAATTACAATTAAAAATGCACCTGTTCTGACTTATATACAAATTCAACTTAAAAACAAACCTTCAGAACCTATCTTGTTCTTAACTTGGGGACTGCCTGTATTTAACAATTTGCCACATTACCTTTGCTTTTGGTTTGGTGGAACTCATCCTTTTTGTTCTGCTGAAGTGTAATGAACTTCAGATCAGCATAAGTGACTTCTTCAGCCATCTCTAGCATGATTTCACAGGAAACTCACCAGGGATAGAGCCGGACTAGTAGTTTATAGTCATGTGAGAATGATACAGATGTGGAATCTGTGATCTGTTTGAGACACTCATGTTCTCCCAAAGATAGGAAATAAAGAAAGAGTGAAATGAAGGACTGTGGGTGTCTTTTATTCTGCAATGTCAGAGAGAGGCTGAAAAAGTGACTAATACTGAAAGTTTATCTGCCCCCCCCCTCCACCCCCTGCCACACAGTGTTGTTTGGGGGGCAGGAAAGAGGGACTGGGGTTGGACTCCTGTGGTGCTTTAACTGCTGGAATAAAGAAATATGGTAGATTGGCAGGTAAGTAAAAATAATGGCATGAACAGTGGAGATGTCATTAACTGGTTGGGCAAAAACATCTGGGATAGCTCTGCTGACCATAGAGCAAAATACGTTAACACCAAAAATGGACAAAACATCCATAAACATACAAGATGTATGATGCAAGCCTTCTGAGTTTCACAACCTTCTTCATCAGGTGTACAAAAATAATATAGGGGAGGAAGAAAATGCTGATATTAGATACACAGGTTTACATTTTGTCAAGATGCTGTTTTTATTGTTGTCACTAGCCGTCCCCTGCCACACGTTGCTGTGGCCCACATGGGGGTTCTGTGTGGGAGGTTTAGCCCAATTCTGTCGCTGGTAGGGTTCAGAATGCTCTGTGATTGTAGGTGAACTATAAATCGCAGCAACTACAACTCCCAAATGTCAATATTCTATTTTCCCAAACTCCACCAGTGTTCACATTTGGGTATCTTGAGTACCCGTGTAGAGTTTGGTCCAGATCCATCATTGTTTGAGCCCACAGTGATCTCTGGATGTAGGTGAATGGCAACTCCAAAACCAAAGGACACTGCTCACCAAACCCTTCCAGTATTTTCTGTTGGTCATGGGAGAACTGTGTGCCAAGTTTGGTTCAATTTCAGAATGCTCTTTGATTGTAGGTAAGGTAAAGTTAGTCCCCTGACATTAAGTCCAGTCATGTCTGACTCTGGGGTGTGGTGCTCATCTCCATTTCTAAGCCGAAGAGCCAGCGTTGTCCGTAGACACCTCCAAGGTTATGTGGCCGGCATGACTGTATGGAGCGCCGTTACCTTCCCGCCGGAGCGGTACCTATTGATCTACTCACATTTGCATGTTTTCGAACTGGTAGGTTAGCAGAAGCTAGGGCTGACAGCGGAAGCTCATGGCACTGCCCGGAATCGAACCTGCGACCTTTCGATCAACAAGCTCAGCAGCTCAGTGCTTTAACCCACTGCACCACCGGGGGCTCCTTCTTTGATTGTAGGTGAACTATAAATCCCAGCAACTACAGCTCCCAAATGACAAAATCAATTTTTTTGAGTGAAGGACATACATTGGGTTGTTAGGTATATGCTGTCCAAATTTGGTGTCAATTCGTCTAGTGGTTTTTGAGTTCTGTTAATCCCACAAACGAAAATTACATTTTTATTTATATAGATTATGGTATGGAGGAATAGTCATATAGGAAGAGATCTCTCATCTCTTTAGCCTTGAGGGCTATGTAAAATCCAGAAAGAAAGCTAAAATCCAGAAAGAAAATCAAATTACCATAAGCAACAAATGGAGCAACTTCCTTTGAGCTGGAAGCTGCCTTTGGTTCAATCTACATGAGTACCTAATTCCAGAGCTAGTTTGAACTGATTCTAAAGAGTTATTCCATATTCTGTTCCCCGTCCTTTCCCAAGATCACACAGATACCTTTGCTGATATCAACAAAGGTGCATATTGGCATCTAGATCTTTATAGCTCCATGGCTGCTACTGCGGCAACAAACAGAAGTTATTGGGTGCTTTTCCCTTGCAATACAGAGTCAGAGAAAACATGATAGTGCCGCTGGCCCATCTGGACCTGTTTGAAGCAGGCCAACAGTCCACACAAGGATTTCCTGTTTGTTGCTAATGCATGGTAGAATCAAGTTAACCCATTTTACCCCCATGTTAAAGGCTAGAAATCCCTGAATGTCATGTGGACATCTAGGAATATAAACATGCCCGCTGTCCTCACTGATACTATCTAAATATGGATATTCTTGCATGTAGAATCATAGAATTATAGAGTTGGAAAGGACAACGTGAGTCATCCAATCCAACCCCTTGCCAAGTAGGAAAAGCACAATCAAAGCACCCTCACCCCCCCAAAAAGATGGCCCTCCAGCCTCTGTTTAAAAGCCTCCAAGGAAAGAGCCTTCACCAGGCGCCAAGGCAGAGAGTTCTACCACTGAACAGCTCTTACAGCCAAGATGATCTTCCTAACGTTCTGGTGGAATCTCTTTTCCTGTAATTTGAACCCATTGCTCTGAGTCCTAGGCCCCTTCCACACAACTGTATAAAATCCACACTTAACTGGATTATATGGCTGTGTGGACTCAGATAATCCCATTCAAAGCAAATATTGTGGATTATCTGCCTTGATATTCTGGGTTATATGACTGTGTGGAAGGGCCCTGTGGCAGCTCACTTTTTTTCCTTCTACCTCACACTTTGGGTTTGACTCAGAGAAGGTTCAAGAGAACACAACAAGCCGAAGCTGGTTACACATATTCCAAGTTGCACAAACACAACAAGGTCCAAGTACCGAGAGCACAATAATCCCAAATAAGCAGCTCAGGGGAAGGTATCAGGGGCTTACATGCATTACCAAAAAACCCCTAAAGCAGTTTAATATGTTTGATATTCGTGCACACTGAGAGCCCTGAGAAGCTATAAATAAGACAAGTCTCCTAAATCCTGCCCTAATATTGTCCCAAAGTACCCAAATCAAAGTAAGTAAGTAAGTAAGTATCAGTATCAAACTGTATGCAAGATTCTCTAATTCAGGACCCATGGTCTTATTATTTATCAAAAGTTAAAAATAAATCTTGTCACAAGAGGCATACAAAGTTTATCTTTGGGATTTTTGTACAGGTATCCATCCCTTGTCTTCTTATCTGATAAGCACAAAGAAAGGGCAGAAATTTTCCTCTAGGCGAAACCTGGTTTATTGCACTCCTGATACAGCTTATCAGGCATACCATCATAAATTGCACCCTTCTGCTATCAATACATTACCGCAGAAACAAATTCATTCTCTTACAAGCATGAAATGGAAGGCATCTCAAAGGATTCTGTCCCTTTGCTACCCCCAGTAAAGGCAAGCATAGCCATAATATCTGCCCGTCTTGCAATAAAGGAGCCAGGCAGATGTCAAACAGTGGGAACAGGTTTCTCAACAGAAGCAGTTGATATGGGAACACCTTTATATAATACTATTAAACAAGTAATTTCCAATGTAAGTAGACTGAATAAATTTCTAGAAGCTACTGAATGTACAACAGATGCTACTGAAACTACAGAGTATCCCAAAGGAAATGTGCGCTCTTAAGGAAAATGTATCTTAATTAATATTGTAGACAATCAAGGTGTTGGTAATATTGCTCAAAATGATACTTCCACTAAACTGGACTTGTGCTCTTTGGGATAATGGGAACTCTGTTTTAAAAAGAAGTACACTAAACCTCCTTGTGGGAACATCTCCATTTACTAACTTTAACAAGAATTTAGGACCTGTCTATGGACAGCAATCTAGAACGTCCCCTCTTAAGTAGCCTAGCTAAACCAGCTCCTTGGTTCAACAAGGAGCTGGCAGCGATGAAGCGAAGGAAGAGGAGACTAGAGGGTGTGTGGCGTTTGTATCCGAGCGAGTGAAATCAAACACGGTTTGATGCCCTTTTAAGGCCATATGTTGGAGCAATAAAAACTGCACAGAAATCCTTTCTGGCAGCCAATATTGTGTCTGCAAGGAACCGTCCGGTGGAGCTGTTCCGAGTCGTCAGAGACCTATTAAACCCCGCCTCTCAGGACGGGTAGCTCACTGTGAAGCGTTTGTTCAGTTCTTTGTGGACAAAGTCACTTTGATCCATTCTGGCCTGGACACTATATTAATGGCAGTCTCTGAAGATGTAACATGAGCACTTGCTTGTCTGATTTTGATGGATTCTTTTCAGTTGGTTAAATCTGAGAATGTGGACAAAATACTTGGAGGGACGAAAGTGACCACATGCATCCTAGACCCCTGCCCATCCTGGCTTTCAAAGGAGGCCAGAGGGGGATTGGCAGAGTGGGTAAAGGTGGCAGTTAATGCCTCCCTTCAGGAAGGCAACATTCCAACAAGCTTAAAACAAACTGTAATAAAACCACTGTTGAAAAAGTCATCACTGGACCCCACTCAATTCGTCAACTATTGTCCTGTTTCCAATTTCCCTTTTCTGGGCAAAGTCCGGTAATGTGTGGTGGCCTCACAACTCCAGGTATTCTTGGAAGACACAGATTATCTGGATCCGGCTCAATCTGGCTTTAGGTCGCGGCATGGAACCAATACAGCCTTGGGCGCCTTAGTGGATGATCTATGCCGGAGCAAATCAGGGGGAGTGTGTCCCTATTGGTTCTGCTGGATCTCTCAGTGGGCTTCAATACCATTGACCACAGTATCCTGGGATACCTCAAGGAAATGGGCCTTGGGGGTTCTCCAGTCCTTTCTAGAGGGCTGCTCCCAGAAGGTGTTATTGGGAGACACCTGTTCAACCAAACAACCATTGTCTTGTGGGGTTCCTCAGAGTTTGATACTGTCACCCATGTTGTTTAACATCTACATGAAGCTGCTGGGGGAGATCATCCGGAGTTTCGGAGTGTAGTGTCACCTGTACGCAGATGACGTCCAACTCTGTCACTCCTTTCCACCTGCTACTAAGGAGTCTGTTCAGGTCCTGAACCAGTGCTTGGCTGCTGTAATGGTCTGGATGAGGGTGGACAAATTGCAATTGAATTCAGACAAGACAGAGGTACTCTTGGTCAGTCAAAAGGCAGAACAGGGCATAGGGTTACAGCCTGTGTTGGATGGGGTTATATTCCCTCTGAAGATGCAGGTTCGCAGCCTGGGTGTGTTCCTGGATTTATCGCTGAGCTTGGAACCCCAGGTTTCAGCGGTGACCAGGGGAGCTTTTGCACAGTTAAAACTCGTTCGCCAGCTGCGCCCATACTTTGGGAAACCTGACTTGGCCACAGTGGTCCATGCTCTGGTTACATCCAATATAGACTACTGCAACACACTCTATGTGGGGTTACCTTTGAAGACTGTTTGGAAGCTTCAAAGAGTCAAACGGGTGGCAGCCAGGTTACTAACGGGAGTGGCGCTCAGGGAGCATACAACTCCTCTGTTGCACCAGTTCTACTGGCTGCCAGTCAGCTACCGGGCACAATTCAGTGTTGGCTTTAACCTATAAAGTCGTAACCGGTTCCGGCCCAGCTTACCTGTGTGAACGTATCTCAACTTATGAACCATCTAGGACTTTAAGATCGCCTGAGGAGGCCCTGCTTTCAGCCCCACCTTCTTCACAGATGCGTTTGGCGGGAATGAGAGACAGGGCCTTCTCAGTGGTGGCCCCTCGGCTGTGGAATGCCCTTCATGCGGATATTAGATCGGGCCAATCCCTCTTAACATTTCACAAAAAAGTTAAAACTTGGTTTTTCGAGAAGCATATGCAAATGCAATGTAACAGGCAGAGACAGACCCACTGAAAGACTGGACGATGTGATTTAATAATGATTTCATTAAGGAGACACTGAGAATATATGTTTTATTGTTTTTATTGACTTTATATGAATTTATATTTTATATGCTAATGTTTTTAAGTGTTTTTATGTTGTTGGGGGCGTCAAATTGTGCCAAATGTAAACTGCTGTGAGTCACCTTCAGGCTGAGAAGGGCGGTATATAAATATGATAAATAAATAAATATAACTGGGCTGAAGTGAAGCATAAATAAACTTTCTGACTTTTGTCAAAGATGGCAGTGTAGCCAGATCTTCTGAGCAGCACAATTAGAGAGGAATACTGACAACAGACTGATAAGTTACTACTAAGTCACTGTTATCTTGCTGAAAGGCCCAGGTCTAATTGGGTAATTACCTGGGGGTAAGTCCCTATTCCCAACCTGAATCTTTTGGGCTCCTGGAGCCCAAAGGTCCAGGATGGATTCAACCCCTCCCCCCAGCCCCACATTTACCCCTAAAAATAAAACTTACCTGACCACCATTATGTTCCTCCTCACACCAGGAGGAGGGACAAGGAAGGATTTTCCTCCTTGCTTCCCCCACCCCATTTCTTTATGCCCTGATGTGAGGAGGAACATAATGGTGGTCATGTAAAATTTCTTTTATTTTGGGAGGGGCATTTTGTGGGGGTGGGATGGCTGCATGCCATTCCAATTGTTATCAGGATGATATGTAACCACACACACACACCTGGGAAAGCCCAGTTTTTGGGGCGCAGTGGTGACTCAAACTGGCACCCCACTGCACTGGGTTTTAGTCCTGTCTGGAAACATTCTAAGTCGGAACAAACTTGAAGGCGCACAACAACAAAGACAACTTTCCAAAGGGAATCAAACCTGCATAAATACAGTGGAACCTACCACAGTGCATAAAAATGAAGCATGTGTAACAATATGGTGTTTAGTTTGGCTATCAAAATATTAAATATCAAAATAGCTCACATCAGAGAATATTTTGGGGTCCAGAAAGTGCTTTGGCTTCATCAGCATGCAGTTTTCAATGTTAACATCTGAGAGGGGCAGACGTTTTTTGTTTTTTTGTTTGTTTTTTTTTAAAAAAAGCTTGATCTCTGGTTACATTTGTGTGCTATTTTCAAGAATCCATTTGTTCTGCTCTCTGCCTCTAAAAGCTATAGCAAAGTAATGATTCACCAGCTTAATTGTTGAGACACATGGTTATAGTAAAGGATAACATGCCCTTTTAGACTGAAAACTGGCTGGCCTTTTGGAAACACGAACCAAAAGATTGTTAAGCCCCAAAACTGATTTTATGTTTCTCGTGTGGCTAAAAGTTGACTTACTGGTTATTGGGAAATGATTTTTCCCTTACAGAATTGGATAATATGTGGGAATGCCTATGTACTCAATATCTATATGCGCATATAAGATAGGGGAGGAATGCAGTAGCAATTCAGAATGATTGTACAAGAGGGAAAAACAGGTTGTTAGTGGCGACTGCTTAGTTTAATACCTTGAGGGGAAATACCTTAATCTGGAAGCATGAAATTAACCCCCTTTAAAGAGAGAAGGGTAGTAAGCTAGACAGGAGCCAATAGTTGAAAGTAGATGCAATTGGAAAGAAGTTATCATTTAGAAGACCCTTTAGAGCAAGGCAAGGTCATGTGTTTATTGAAACAGTGAGAAATATTTTTGAGTTATTCTGGAAATACCATCACCTGTCCCTGGAAGAGCTTATCAAAAGGTACAGAAGAAAAGAAGAACAAGCCATTCATCTTAAGATTCACTGAGAACTTCATCTAAAACCAGACTCTTGGAGAGCGAACAAGGAGAAAAGTAATACCAAACAAGAGAGAGAGAGGATCCTGGCTTTTCAATCTTTTTTTTCCAACTAAAGAGTTTCTGTGGTAAATAAGAGGAGACAGTGTTTATCTTGTGAAAATCTGTATTACAAGAGAAAATCTAATTGATCACTTTTGGGAGCACAAGAGAGCTCATGTGAGATACAGAGAAAGTTTATGCAATGGCAATAAAACAGGAGTGAAGAAAAACTGTCCTTCAGGGCATCCTGAGACAACGCCTCTTTCTTTTATTCTTACTTGAAGACCATGCTTGGAGACATGCAGTAGGAAGGAGGTTTGAGCTTAAGAAAACAGAAGCAACATATCTGCTAATGGGAAAGTATACCAGGGTTGTGTCTATTTCTGCTTTGACATTCTTATCTCAGGTAAGTCACACTGGATCCTCACTTGTGTAGACTAATCTAGTGGAAAACCAGAAAGAAATGAGGATTGTAAGATGAATTCAGGTGTATAATATAGACTATACAAAGAATATCCTCCTTATGAAGAGGAAGGAGAGGAAACGCAGTTTATGAATCTGGCTACTTTGTGATGGTAGTGTGAAAACAATGTTATATTGTAGCTCCGTTAAGAAAGAGAATGGCAAAGATTTGACAGTGGAGGAAGTGATGAGACTAAAGTTGGAAATAAAAATCAGTGCAACCTCTCCACACCTTGACTCTTTTCTCTTCAAAGGTTCCTTGCATGCAAATGCAGAAGAGCTGTACAAATGCTGACAAGTGAGTATATGTGTGTGTGTTTGTGTATATGCACACATAAAATGTTATAAATACAAAAGAAGATTGTAAATATATATGAATGAAATTTTACCCCTGTTTTGGACATTTGAGAAATTTGGGGATGCGCTTTTGTCAATTGGCTCAGTATTTCTGGGCATGTAGAATGGACTGAAAATTTCAAAACTTATTTTTTCAATCAGTAGTTGAGTGTGAGATCTTCCCCGAAAACTGAGTACACAGATTCCTTTTGCCAGCTCTATTTTCTGGAATGTTTTAAGGGGATACACAGCATCACATTTTCAATGTGCAGTCAGCGAGAACCAGTAGAGAAGAGAAACACAACCATCTTTTTTTACTTATTGCCTACATTTTTGTTTGGAAGGATGTGGGGCTTCTGGATTTTGTTAGAATCTTCATTCTACTCCCATCTCCATATCTGAGCAATAGCATTTTTCCTGGGGTTATCATAACACCAACAGTTCATCTACCTGGTAGAATTAATGATACTTGAAATCTATGAATTTGAGAAGAATATTTCCCATTTTCAAAATTTCCATCACAACTTCTTTTCGTTTCCTTTGAGCTACTTCATGTATGTCAGATGTATCACTTGGTGAGTGCAGCATCTTCATACCATGCACAGAAGAGTTAACCATGAATAGCCATGTAATGGTCTGGATGTCAAGAAGGACTTATGAGGAACAATCACTAGTTTTCCATTCCATCTTTACAGGTGTTTCACCTATATAAGGGATGCATAACACAGTGACTTGGTATTCGTTAGCTAATCAAGTATGTCTGCCACAAAAATTAATGACAAGTTACTTTCTGTAGTTGCAGTTCCTCTATCAGGCTTAGCAAGGTCAGCTGAAGCTGAAGAAAGAATGTTTTTGGCTTAGAATGGCTGGAAGATTCTTCCTTTGTTGCTTAGGATTGGATATTTTTCTCCCTCGTTGCCGGGGAAAACCAGCCAATACAATTGATATTGTATGAATTGAGTTAATGTTCTGTTTATCTGGGGGATTCCAGAGGGCAGCCTTATATATATATATATATATACACACATAGACATACATAGACATTCATAGAAACATACAATCTTCAAAATTCAGCAGGAGGACAGCAGTTGTGATGGATTGCTTAAAGCAGTTAAAGGATGTGAACTAATTTTCCTTTTGTCTTGGGTTTTACTGCTGCATTCTGCTTAATATCTGAACACTATCAATAAACTATCAATAAACTCCATGGAAGCCTCCTAGACCCTGAAACAGTGTCTGACTGCTGTCTGACTGCTGTGATAGATTGGATGAGGGCTAACAGATTGAAGCTTAATCCAGACAAGACAGAGGTCCTCCTGGTCAGTTGTGGGGCCAACCGGGGTATTGAATCATAGAATCATAGAATCATAGAATCAAAGAGTTGGAAGAGACCTCATGGGCCATCCAGTCCAACCCCCTGCCAAGAAGCAGGAATATTGCATTCAAATCACCCCTGACAGATGGCCATCCAGCCTCTGTATTGGGTGGCAACCTGTGCTCGATGGGGATACACTCCCCATGAGGGCACAGGTCCGCAGCTTGGGGGTCCTCCTAGACTCAACGCTGTCTCTTGATGCTCAGGAGTCATCAGTGGCCAGGAGGGCCTTTGCACAATTTAAACTCGTGTGCCAGCTGAGACCATACCTCGTGAAGTCTGACTTGGCCAGGATGGTCTATGCCTTGGTTACATCCAAATTGAACTATTGCAATGCGTTCTACGTGGGGCTGCCCTTGAAGATGGCATAGAAGCGCCAACTGGTACAACGGGAAGCAGCCAGGCTCATTACTGGAGCAAACTATAGCAAACTATAGGGAGCATACAATGCCCCTTTTAAAACAGCTTTCAGCTTCACTGGCTGCCAATAAGTTGCCGAGCCAAATTCAAGGTGCAGGTTATGACCTATAAAGCCCTGAATGGTTCAGGGCCCGCATATCTTCATGATCGCATCTCCCAACCGGTGCAAACTTTAAGATCTTCCGGGGAGGCCCTCCTTTCACTCCCACCACCATCACAAGCATGGTTGGTGGGGACAAGAGAGAGGGCCTTCTGAGTGGTGCCCCCCTCCCCGTCTTTGGAATTCCCTTCCTGGAGAAATAAGACAGACCCCATCCTTCCCCTCCTTTTGTAAGAGCCTGAAGACCTGGTGGTTTAAACAAACTAGTCCTCAGACGACTAGTCCTCAGACGACTAGTTCTAGCTCTGCCCCAGACACTGTTGAAATTGACCATATCTTTTTCTCCCAATTATCCAGTTCACATTCTTCTATTAGGCCCTGGAAATGTACAGCCATAGACTACCTAATTTCCCGGGCCCTCTAAAATCGCACTAGCTCGGCCCGGCCTTTTAAACTGCCTTGAACAGGCAGGATTATTTAAATATATGTGCTATTGTGGTTTTTAATGCTTATATTGTCTTGTTAATTTGATGTTTATGCTGTTTTCTTTGTATGTATTGATGATGTTACTTAGAAACTGCTCTGAGTCCCCTCAGTGTGGTATTTAAACAAAGTTTTGTTGTTGTTGTTGTTGATTCATTTTAATGGAGCTTCAATTTGTCTGGAAACTGTGTATTGGGCCCCTGAAATCATTACAGCCACCACAGCTACGTTGCCATATATTAGATGCTACCGCAAGAGATTTTGTATATGAATCACTTTGGGAACCAGTTTGTTGTTTTTCATTTTGCTGAAACAAAAGGTTAGAAGTCATGAAATAAAATGGATAACATTTACAGGACTTATAACATCTATCCAAAAGCAAATAAAATTTTCAGTAAAGCCAATCTAAACAATTTGGTTACTTGTCAAGTCTCGAGTGAAGAAAAATCATGCAATCTCTTATCTGAATATGAGCCATTTATTTCTGACAATAATATTTTCTCAACTTCCTTTCACATTTGAAGCTGTTCAGACACAGAATGGGTGCAGCTCTGGTACATCTGGTAAGTTGGAGAGGGTGAGCATCTGCATGTATAGCTTCCATTTGTGATGCTTGTTTTGGTAGGGATGGGATGGGCACACAGAAAATGGGCATGAAATGGTGATTGTGAAATTTCAGATGAACTCTTAAGACATGGTGGGGGTGGCGGGTGGGAATAATGAGTCAATAATACACTCCCATGGACTTTTTCTAATTGTGGATAAGTAGGTCATGTAGTAATTAAGAGTTATAAATTTGGCTATGGATTGGCTTCCTTCTTTTTGAAGGTCAAAATAAGTGAGGCCTGGTGCTGAAGTCGAAACAGGTCATTGGTATTCCTTGCTTCTTTGATTCCAAATTTTCTTCATGACATGCCAGAGTTCATTTGGTTCTTTCATAGTTTTTCTCTCCTCAATTACACTAAGTAACACAATTTTTGTTCCTGGGTTATTAATGTCATTTCCAGATTAGTTCTACCATAAAAACATGGGGAAACTACAAAAACTTGAGACATCCTGTAGCACATTTTGCTATAGTTATTCAATGAATATCTTAAAGAGTCTCAATCAATTCAAGATAGTTTATGGCAGTTACAAAAATGAAGCTTCAAGGGTATAACAACTACTTTCAAAGTAAGTTCTGCACAATTAAACAGGAAATAACACTTTCAAACCAGGAACAGACATTTATTTCAAATTTTGTTACATAGTGTTACAAATATCAGTAAAACACTACACAGAAATATTCATCATGCATCATGAAGGGTACTTCTTTGTAGTGACTTACTAATATATATCTGTAATGTGGGTGGGGAGGAAGACAGAAGGTGCAAATGAACGGAAGGAACTATTCAGTCCTGAAACCTTTTTAGACATTCAAGTAAAATGAGAATTTCCTCAAAAAGGAAAGCGAAGAAGTGAAATTATATGTATAGCTGTAGAACATATTTGAATATCTCAGGTTTTATACTGACACTTTTTAGTGTGCCTTCATAGTGTCAGGTCTACTTCAATCTTCTTACTTTCCAGGCTTGTCATTGCTATTTGTGGACTCTTCCTCTTCTGTGGCATAGCCTGCCTCTGTGTGCGGTGTTGCTGTCTTAAGTGCTACCATGCAAGAGAAGAAACAAATCATCCACCCTATGAGGTCACAGTCATTGCATTTGATCGAGACAGCAGCACCCTTCAAAGCACCATAACTTGTGAGTGGCATAACTGTGTTCAACCCGGAGACTCAAACAGGAGAGTAGAAGCAATCCTGGAAGGGAGAGGTAGTGGTGGATGGTTAACTCGCAAACTTAGCAACGAGAACTTCCTTTCATACAATCATAGAATTGGAAGAGACCCCAAGGGCCACCCAGCCCAACCCCATTCAGCCAAAATAATCTGGTCAAAAAAATCTTTGGACACCATACATTTTGATGTAGTTGGAAGGCATTTGCTACTCTGCCTTCCACAATAAAATGTTTCTGACAGAAGGCAGTCTGGTGTAGCCTCCCTGTGGCTAGGAGTCTCATTATATGGCGGTGCAGAAAGTCTTTGGATAGCTCCTTTGGAGCCTGGAAGAAGACCAGAGAGTGATTCATTAACATAGTGACATAAAGTGCATCTACACTGTAAGATTAATACAGTTTGACACCATTTATGACTATGGCTCAATGCTGTGGAATTATGTGAGTTGTAGTTTGGTGAGGCACCAGCACTGTTTTGGCACAGAAAGTTAAAGACCTTGGCAAACTGCAGCTCCCAGGAGCCATGACATTTAAAGTGGTTTCAAATGGCAGGAATTTTAGTGTAGATACACCTATAGAAGCTATCCTCTCACACTAGCTTAAGAACATTTAATAGGTATCTGAAAGTAGTTTCATTTATCAAACACTATTATTATTTTACATCTTGGGTTGAATTTTGTTGGCTATTTTGGACTTTTTAATGTGTTTGGTTTGCCATTTACTTACAAAACATATTGGTGGTTTTTTTTTTTTTACAAATCTTGTTGAGCAGTCTTATATAATTGTACTGTAATTGTAATTGTGCAGTTTAAAACAATCTGAATATTGAAAAAGCCCTTCCCTTGATTGTGGGTCAAAATGCTGTCTTTAATGCTTCTGTTCTTTTCTCTCTATTTTCAGCCCTCCAATCAGTGCTTGGCCCTGCTGCTATGAGAATACTAGCAGTAGCTCATGCTCAAAGTGCTGTGCAAGCAAGATCTCAAACTGCTGGAACAGAGACACCACCAGTGTATGAAGAAGCCATCCACATGAATAGATTCACTGTGGCCAGAAGCAGAGAAAGACCCCCTGAACTTCAGCCAGTGTCAGAGGAGAAATCGACAACCAATGTCCATGAAACCAAATGAGTATAGCCAGTAGGGGTGTGCAAATGTTCTTTTAAAATTAGTTTTTCAGATCAAATTTGTTAGATTTGTGCATACGAATCAATATTAGAAACATGCAGGAAAGGTGTGTGTGTGGGGGTGGGGGGCAGATTTAAGAATTGAGACACTCACCAATCATTTTTGTTAAGATTCTGTAATGTTTGGATGTCTCCTGAGGTCAGTTTAATTTTCAGTATAAGCATTAAGCAACATTGGTAAAGCCAAGAAAATATAAAGTGTTTTAAAAAACCAATCCTTTATCTTTCGCCCTATCTCCATAAGCAAATATACTGGGGGCGGGACTAGCAAACTTGGGTTCTACCCAAGTTTGCTAATCCTGCCCCCAGTATCTTTGCTGATAGTCAGAAAGAGACTTGGCAGCCTTTGGGGCGAATCTTCTACAGACTCTTCTATTTTTGTAGTTAAATGTAGTGTCATGTAATTTTGAATACTGTAATTTTCTAGTTATACAGTGCAACAAATAATTTCATGAAGAATGCAATGTACAAGTTCATAGTAAATGTGACAAGAAAAAAAACCCTGAAATATGTGTTTCTTCTCTATCCTGTACACTTTACACTGACAGATGCATCATCCTCATTTTGAAATCCAGCAGGACATTCCATGAGAGCCATGCCATGTCAACATGTTTTCAAATTTTATGCCCATTTTCTTTTCCATTTGGAAAAAAATAATGAAAACTATCAAAATGCGACCAGTTTAATTCAACAAGATATTTTTAAAACTTGGAATGAGTAACTGCAACCACTCAATTTTAACTACTGTAATGAGCAATGGGAACAGTGACTATTTAAACCTAATTTTCCAAGTCCTGAGAAATGTGGCTGGAGAATCTCAAAGAATACATTCAAGTAGGTAACAGTACTGGCAGGAAATAGTGTTGTCCTCCACACAAGACAA
This sequence comes from Anolis sagrei, assembly GCF_037176765.1. Lineage (NCBI taxonomy): Eukaryota > Metazoa > Chordata > Lepidosauria > Squamata > Anolidae > Anolis > Anolis sagrei. Next base: position 168,128,951 of record NC_090022.1, on the reverse strand, counting down.
AAATTATTATTCAAATACAATGTTTTAACTGTAATATTAGTTTAATTAATTATTAGACCATAGGTCTTTCACATACTGGACAAATAAATAAATACATTAAAACCAGATTATTAATACAATATAAAATACACCATTAAAACACAACATAAACCATTAAAATGCTACATAAATCAAAGGCGAGCTGCACCCATAAAATACTACCAGAGGCGGCCCTAGGTAATTTTCAACGGTAAGCAGACAGTATTTTGGCGCGCCCCCCCCCCAACCAATCACTAATATATATTTTCTGTTTGTCATGGGAGTTCTGTGTGCCACATTTGGTTCAATTCCATCATTGGTGGAGTTCAGAATGTAGGTGAACTATACATCCCAGTAACCACAACTCGCACATGTCAAGGTCTATTTTCCCCCAAGAGCGCCTCAAGAGCGCCCCTGGGCAAAATCAACTATACTGCAAATGCTTACTTTGCATAATGGGTTGAGCCGCCCCTGAATACTACATATGAACTAGCTTACGCATAGTTAAAACTGAATTTTACTTCATTTCTATTAAAACTTAAGCAAGGAACACTTTTGATATAGACCACACTATGATTAGATAAAAGCACTCCCAGAACAGTTGACTGCAATATCAGAAACTAATATTGCTGCCAGTATTTTTAGTTTTGAGTGGGGCGGACTAATTTCCAGAACTGCTTCAGAGCACATCAATTTCTGGCCGATGGGTATTGCATGTATACGAGACTCAATGTAATCTATGACATGCCACCTGCCCAGAATTCAGAAGTGATATATGACCAATTGTCTCATTGACAGCTTGATCTACAGGAGTGCTCTGCACAAGAAATGAGATCTACATGTCCCCAAACGTTGCTAAATGTTATTGCTCACACTAGTAGCCCATGTCTGGCTTCATATTGGTAGGCTAAATTAAGAGATCTTTGGACTAACACCCAAATATCTACTTGTAACTAGAACTGTTAGCTCTAGAACACCATTCAGGATGATATCCTTCAAACCTATCTCTTGGGATGTTTGCTACTTTGCTTGTGAAGGTGGAATATGGGCAAGTGGAGGAGGAAGGTGACTAGTGTGGGCAACAGTAGAAAGCACCAGATTTGTGATGTTCCTTGAATAGAACAGAGGTTTGCTTGTGAAGAAGATTTTAGTGCTTTGAGATTAGAGTATGCAAAAAGGGGAAAGGAAGATAGATATTCACATGCTTCAGTTGCTGTTTTTAATTCTTTAGCCAGTCAGAGAGACTACTTAGGTCTTCCAGTGATTCAGCTGGAAGGGGCAACATGATTCTTCAAACTAAGAATTACTGTTAGGAATTCCCCCTTCAGTTCCTTATTTTTTTAAAAAAATGTTTTAATTAAATGTCAGCAAAAGCAGACATCACCAAAAGGAACAAAGATAAAAGATACACTTGAACCAAATAAACATAACAGAATCAAATTAAATAATAACGAAGATACTACTTCCATGTCTTGTTTAGATTTCCTTTCCTTTGAGGTAGAGATTCTTTCTTAATCTTCTTGTATTCCATTTGGCAAAAAGAAAACTTAAATGCTTCAAACTACAAGAAAGGAGATTCCATTTCCTAACTGTGAGAGCTGTTCAGCAGGAGTGTGGTGGAGGTGCCCTCTTTGGAGGCTTTTAAACACAGGCTGGATGGCCATCTGTCGTGAGTGCTTTGAATGCGATTTTCCTGCTTCTTGGCAGGAGGTTGGACTGGATGGCCCACAAGGTCTCCTCCAACTCTATAATTCTATACTTTTTTTAAAAAATTTTTTTTATTAAGGTATTTGAAAGTAACATCCAGGCCCATAGCCAGGATTTCGATTCGGGGGGGGGGGGCTGAATTTCTTTCAGGGGGGGTCGGGGGGGCTGAGTTTTGGGGGTGGGCTGAGTCTGAGTGAAAGAGGGTCTACCCTAGCAAACCCTTTGTATCGTTACCCCAATACCCCCATGCATATGGGATATATTGAGTATGGTGATCAGATCATGATATGAATAAACATAACAGTTTAAATAATGCACCAGTAAGGCCTTTTCGTGAACCACCATGAGAATTTCGGGGGGGGGGGGGGGCTGAAGCCCCTCAAGCCCCCCCCCCCCCCCCCCGCTACATGCTTGGTAACATCAAAAGAGGGAGAATAATAAAAAGAAGATAGTAAAGTAGGAAAGTAAACAACCCCCCCCCATTCCCCCAGAATCAACTCTATGATTCTATATTTAATGTTATTTTTATGTTCACAGAGACTACTACTGCTTCTTTATTTCTCCTAACTTTAAAGACTTCTTTTTTTAAGTCCTTTTTATTTCCTATATTTTGTTTACTATTCCCATAAATTCACCATTTATATTTTATTTATTGGTAATTTGTTTCAGAAAAAAATCTCTAAGAGTTGTTTTTTTCTTTCAAATTATTCTTCTGTATTCTTAAGGTATTTTGCAGGAAAAAATAATTTACACACACACAAAACCTTGCAAAAAGAATGAATTTGCGCAGAAAACTGTATTTTAAGATAAGCAAGATGGCATGCAAAACAGGTTTTCACAGAAACATATTTTTAAAAAACCTCAACTTACTCCAAAAATGGTTGCAGTTAGGCATTTTCTCGTTGGGTGTCTTGATGTGCTGAGAGAGAGAGGATCCTTTATGACAACTAGACAACTTGACAACTATTTTTGACATTCTAATCTATTGATTAGATTGCCTGCATCGTGAAATAATGTTGAGGCAATGCCCTTTTATGAGTTTGTGTGGCAAACATTCAGACAGAAGAGGGCAGAAGAACAACACCAATAACAACAACCGTAACAACAATAATAATGATGATTATGTCCTATTGATTTTGTTTCATGATTGCATACGTTGAATTGAAACGATGGGATACATACTCAAAGTAAAATTCAATATGATATTAATAGTCTCCTTTCTCTGCTGTTCTGAACTTTTATATTTCCTCAACATGATGCTATTTTCTGCATGATGAGCATATCAACATGTAAAGAAAACATTAAGCCATTTCATAAGTGGGTGTCTGTTAGGGTGGCCCAATCACACATCCTTTAAGGCAGTGGTGCATGACCCTCCAGATATTTTGGACTTCAGCTCCCAGAATTCCTGACCAATGGACAAGCTGGCTAGGACTTCTGGAATTTTGAATAACAAACACCTGGAGGGCTTACAAGTTGTGCACCACTGAATTAGGATGAGCTGGTCAAGAGCCAATATGCCATCTGAGGACAGGACCTCTAAGAGTTATTTAGACTGTGGTGCCCAGAATTAGACACAGTATTCCAGGTCTAATCAAAGAAGAACAGAAGGACAACCATTACTTTCCTTGAGCATAGTCTAGATCAAGGGATTGAGATGCAAGACCTCAATCATGAAAACCAGGTTGAAAGCATCTGAGTAAGAATTAAGGGAACAAGGACTGTAAAAGATATAGTTGTGGGTGTCTATTACAGACCTCCAATTCAAATGGAAGTACTGGATGAAGCTTCCTTGACCAGATGACCAAACATGCAGAAAGAAGAGACATAGACATAATAGGGGACTTCAACTATTCTGATATTTTTTGGAAAACAAACTGCCAAGAGTCCAACCAATTCCTCACTTGCTTTGCAGACAATTTTATTGTTCAGAAGGCAGAAGAGGCAACAAGGGGATCCACTATTCTGGATCTGATCCTAACTAATATTGAGGTTCTGGTCAATGGAGTGGAATTGGTGGGATCCTTAGGTGGGAATGACCACGTGCTCCTAGAGTTTGTGATACAAAGGAAGGATGAAACTAAGAGAAGTCAAGCATGCATTCAAGACTTTAGAAGAGCCAACTTCAGGAAATTTAAGTAAATACTGAGCGTGGTTTCATGGACAGGAGTACTAAAAGGGAAGGGAATTAATGATGGGAGAAGTGTAGAAGTGTAGAACAACAAGAATGGATGTCCAAAGAACTTTTATTTGAGCTAAGATCTAAAAGAGACATGCACAAGAAAAGGAAAAGGAAGAAAATCACAAAAGGGGAATTCAAACAAATAACCAACATATGTAGAGAAAAGGTTTGTCAGGCTAATGCACAAAATGAGAGAGAGATTAACAACAATAAAAGGGGGGGTCCTTTGGTTATGTCAGTAGAAAAAGGAAGAGAAATGAAACAGTAGGGCCTCTGTGAGGAGAAGGTGGTGAAATGCTAACAGGCGATAGGGAAAAGGTAGGGCTGCTCAACATCTTCTTTGCCTCAGTCTCCCAAAAGGAGAAACAATGCGCCAGGAGAAGGGGGCAGCAGGAATGCCAGGAGAGGGCCAACAGCATGGTAATGGCAGTGCAGAATAAATCCACTATCTAATTAATTTGCCACAAACCAGGGATTTCCTGGTTTGTCGTGAATTGTGAGTTGGCCAGAATGTCATCTGGACAGCCCCTTTTTTATTGTGGAAGTTTCCGCAATAATGGGTCTGTTTGGATGGGTGGGCCTTGGATTATCTCAGTCCACACTGCCATAAATTCCAGTTCAAAGTAAGAAATGTGATATTTTATTCAGCTGTGTGGAAGGGGCCTTAGTTGCTGGAAAATGGAATTGTATGTTTATATTATTATGAGTTATATATAAAATTATAGAATCATAGAGTTGGAAGAGACCTTGTGGGCCATCCAGTCCAACCCCCTGCCAAAAAGCAGGAAAATGGCATTCACAGCATCCATTTTGCAACAAAAAAAAATCTCAAGCAATATGCAATTAAAAATAAATGCTATACAAAAAGCAATAAAATTAAAAATCTATAATCCATTTTAAAAGCTGGTTCTCTTTCAATGAACCATGGGCCCCTTCCACACAGCTGAATAAAATCCCACATTATCTGCTTTGAAGTGGAATATATGGCAGTGCGGACTCAGACAAGCCAGTTCAAAGCAGATATTGTGGGATTTTCTGCCTTGACATTCTGGGTTATATGGCTGTGTGGAAGGGTCCATGGAAAGTGACACCACTAACCACTCCATAAATGAGTACCTAAAACTAATTACTTCTAAGATCTGCTTCACTCTGCGCCACCCCCCTGGTTATTAATCTATTTGGTCTATCTATTATTGCCTATTACTTGTATGCAATGTAATTTCTAGCAAACACACATTTTCTTGACTTTTGTAGGCGTAGAGTCTTGTTTTTCAACTGCATGTTCCAAATCCTGTTTGTTCCAGTCAAAGCTGGATATACCTCTCCTCCCTTGATTAAGTGTTTCTTGGAAGCCTTGAACTTAGTGACCTGAAGGAAATGGAAAGACAACTGGGCCTATGAACATGCAAATGATGAATTCAAGAATGCCTTCAAACTAGGAACAGACTTTCCCAGCATCATGCAAACAACCATTATTTGCCCTGTGTGGCATAGAGCAACTTAGATAATATACCACTTTACTTTAGCATGGGCACCACATAGACACTAGATGTCAGCCATGTCCCAACCTCAAGAGATTTCAGACTTTTTGTGCATTTTTCAGTTCTTTGATGATGGTGTATTGTATATTGTGTGTGCATATTTGCCTTTAAGTCACCTGCCAACCTACAACAACCCCATGAATTTCACAAAGCTTTCTTGGTCAAGGCAGATGGTATGCCAGTTCCTTCCTTGGCATTTGGGGCACATCTAGGTTAGTGTGGCTGTCAGTCAGCCCCTCGGTGTATAAACAATGCATGGAGATGATCTGGCTTAATCTGGAGAGGAGGCAACCTTAACACAACTTCCTCCTGGATTAAGCTAATTCAGAGGAAAACCTGAATCCTGAGCTGGGATTTATGGGTTTTTTCCCCTCTAAAAACAGGAGAAAGCCCGGCAAGTTCTTAAATGGAAATCTGAGCAAGAAAGCTGGGCAAGTTCTTAAATGGAACCAGCTACTGGGCCACTTCTTCAATGGACTCAGTTGATGGGCAACTTCTTAAACAGAACCAGCTGCAGCAGTCTTTGCAGCTATCCTATAATCCAGGTATGGGCAAACTGTTTTATGGCATTGAATTTTGCCCTGTAAACCACCTTGAGTCGCCGGAAGGCTGATAGAGTAAGTAAGTAAAGGAAGTAAGTAAGTAAGTAAATAAATGTTTTGGACTTCAGCTCCCAGAAATCCCAGTCAACTTAATGGCAGTTGGGAATTGTGGGAACTGAAGTCCAAAATACCTGGAAAGCCAAGGGTTGCCCGTGCCTGTTATAGTCCCTGGACTCGGGTAGCCTGGAACACAGGATAGCAGTTGCCTCCTGTCCCTCCACCCATTGCCAACCACAATACCCCCACCTGCTTCATTCTTGGGGTGTGGAAAGACAACCATATTTGGAACAGTATGTGAAATTTACACAACAGGAACATGGGAGAGGATCTGCCACTTTAAACAAGTAATATGATCAAATAATGTAAATCAAGGAGGACGCTCCTTTTCTCACCTATAGTATGCGTTCAAAAACAGGGCAGAAATAGGGGATCTGTGGTTGCCTAGGTGACATTCTAACTTCTAGATAATGAGGATATAGCGGGGGGAGATTTTCTTCTCTTCATTTTCATCACGTTATAGGGAAGAACCATGGCAGTATGTATGGTATCAGATTGCTATCTGTGGCAGGTGTTAGGAGCAAGACAGGTCAAATGCAGAAATAAACACACACCTTCATCAGAGTATATATGTGTAAAAATTGTCAATGAGCGTGTTAGCCCCATATTGTAGTCTATGAGGCTGAACCCTCTTCTCCTATCCTTAGAGCAGGATCATAGAATCATTGAGTTAGAAGAGACCACAAGGGCCATCCAGTCCAGCAAATATTGGACTAATTAAATATTGGAGTAATATCAGGGTGAAAGCATTTCCTTGAAATTTATACACATTTTGACCAGAATCATGGTGGCAACTTTTCCTAGAATAAATGCATTGGATCAATTGAATGCATCATGTTTATCCACAACTCAGCAATTGGTCCTATAGATCTATTCTAGACGGAACTAAGCAATTGGATCTAGGTGTGGAACATGGCTTCTTATGACGTCATCATATGGGACTAGATTCAGTGGCAAATGCCGATCTGGTCCTGGTCACCCACAGAGCCGATTGACTCTGATCACATGTGATGCCAGCTCCGTGAGTGAAGGAGGGTTGAACCGGCATGCCACCATCCTGGCAACATGGGAGGCTTCCTGTGTTGCTATTTCTTCAATGGGGGAAGCAAGGCACACCACGCTTCCCCCTGTGTGAAGAGCCGCCAGAGGAGCCTGGTGAAGCAGGGTGCAGTGGCTTCCTGACGTGAGTGATTTATGACATTGTAGTTAGGACTATATAGGAGGCCAGGAGTAGAGGCTCTTGTATTCCGAACAAAAAATCCCTCCCTGTTTCTATGTTTCCAGGATTGTAGATGTGTAACAGCTGACATTTCAAAGAAAGAAGGCGGCGGGGGGGGGGGGGGGGGAAGGTCCCACAAAGAACAGGTGGGAGGGATGGTGGCCATTGCCTAGCTTAAAGTGTGATTTCCCACTACCTCTGAGGATGCTTGCCATAGATGCAGGCAAAATGTCAGGAGAAAATGCCTCTAGAACATGGCCATAAAACCTACAACAACCTAGTGATTTCAGCCATGAAAGCTTTCGACAATTGAAATTGTTTTCCTTTGACCATAACATGACTCATGAGAAAAGAGGATAATGACTGCTAAAGTGGAGGGCAGGAGGAAAAGAGGAAGGCTGCATTCCAGGTTGTTAGATAAGTCATGTCCTGAGTCTGAGCAAAATGGGTGAGGACAGGATGATTAGGAGAGCTCCCATTCTTAGGATTCCTATAAGTTGCCATGATTCATAACACAGCTCAACAACAAGAAAAATGTATTGGTGTCTTGGTTTTTTAGGCCTGTTCCTAGAGTTATTTGGAGCAGTGATTCAGATACATTTATTGAATAGACAGCATCAGTTGGCCATTACCCAGGGGACACCCAGATGTTTTGCCATTCTGTGGGAGGCTTCTTTCATGTCCCCGTATGAAAAGCTGTAGCTGACAGACAGGAGCTCACCCCACTCTCCGAATTCAAACTGCCGACTTTTTGGTCAGAAGTCCTGCCAGCACAACGATTTAACCCAGTGGTTCTCAAACTAAGGCCCGGGGCCCGGATACGGCCCTCCAAGGTCATTTACCTGGCTCTCGCTCAGAGCCAACCTAAGTCTTGAAAGCACACAACAACAACAATCCTATCTCATCAGCCAAAAGCAGACCCACACTTCCCATTGAAATATTAAAAAGTTAATATTGGTTAAAATTGTTCTTCATTTTAATTATTGTATTGTTTTAAGAGTTTTTGCACTACAAATAAGAAATGTGCAGTTTGCATAGGAATTCATTCATGGTTTTATTTCTCCAAATTATAATCCGGCCCTCCAACAGTTTGAGAGACTGTGACCTGGCCCTCAGTTTAAAAAGTTTGAGGACCCCTGTCTTAGAATGTATGTCATGATGGCATACATTCTGTATCTCAAAAACTGGAGCTGATAGGAGAAAATTGGTGCCATTTTGGAAATCAGCAGGTCAAATATACCCAGGAATGAGGTTACTGTTTGAGTCACTGAAATGTAAGTGGGCCAGAGAAGAGGAGGAGAAATAAGAAGATCTTTGGGATCTCTGGGATGCTTTTCTCTGGGAAGAAGTATATCCCGCTCTCTGGGAAGAAGTATATCTCTGGTGGGAATGAGAGAGAGAGAGAGGGCCTTCTTGGTGACTGCCCCTCAATTCTGAAATTCCCTTCTGCCAGAGAAGTTAGAATGGCCTACTCCTGGCTATCCATTGGGCAACAAGGTAAAATCTCTTTATTCACACAGGCTTTTAAAGAATGAATTTTTAAAGATCCAGGCAAAGGGTGCTGTGGTTTTAGCAAGAAGAAGAAAGAAGAAAGAAGTAGTAGTCGTTCATTTTTCTATCCTGCCTCCATCTCCCCGAAGGGACTCGGGGCAGCTTACATGGGGTCAAGCCCAGGGCAAAATACAATTAAAAACAGAACAATGGCCAGTTAAAATAGCATAAAACAGCATAAACAATAATAAACAAACAACAGCAAACTAATTTTTGGAGGAGGGGGGAAAAGGGAACTATTCAAACTGGTTAAAGGATAGAGTGGTTCAAAGGTGGATAGAAACGTATAATAGCATAGGAAATAGCATGGAAACAGAGCAATTTAACAGGATCGGTTCAGCTTAACTCATATATATATATATAGAGAGAGAGAGAGAGAGAGAGAGAAATATAATATAGGAATTCAGGTCAAGATTTAGGTCATGATACAATCATTTGTCATAGGGGTCGTCAGTTTCAACAGTTTGTTTTCAATTCCATCAATATTTAATTCTATTTTAAGCTTTGTATATTTTTAGGTTTTAAATTATACTGATTTTACTGGAAGCCACTATGGGCCTCTTTCTTTTAGAGAAAAAAAAACCAGGATGTAAAGAGGAAAAAGAAGAGGAGGGGGAGAGGAAAGAATAGGAAGATAAAAAAAAGAGAAGGGAGGGAAGAGCAAGAGAAGGGAGAGGAGGAAGGAGTAGAAGAAGAAAAAGAAGGGAAAGGAGAAGAGGAGAGGGAGGAGGAAAGAGAAAAAGAGGAAGAAAAGGGAGGGAAGCAGAAGGTAAGGGGGAAGGAGAAAAAGAGGAAAGGAGGGGGAAGAGGAGGAGAAAGTAAAAAAGAGAAGGAAGAGGGGGAGAGAGGAGGAGGAAGGAGAGGAGAAAAAAGGTGGAGGGGGAGGAGGAAGAAGAGGAAGAGGGGGGAAAGAAAAAAAGAGGAAGAAAAGGGAGATAGGGAAGCAGAAGGGAAGGGGGAAGGAGAAAAAGAGGGAGGGGGAAGAGAAGGAGGAAGACGAGGAAAGGGAAGAGGAGGAGGAAGGAAATAAGAGAAGGAAGAGGGAGAGAGGGGAGGAGGGAGAGGAGAAAAAAAGGTGGAGGGGGAAGAGGAGGAGGAAGGCAAAAAGAGAAGGAAGAGAGAGAGAGAGAGGAGGAGGAAGGGGAGGAGAAAAAAGGTGGAGGGGGGAGAAGAAGAAGAGGAAGAGGGGGAGGAAAGAGAAAAAGAGGAAGAAAAGGGAGGGAGGGAAGCAGAAGGGAAGGGGAAGGAGAAAAAGGGGGAGGGCGGAAGAGGAAGGCGGTGAAAGGGAAGAGGAGGAAGGAAATAAGAGAAGGAAGAGGAGGAGAGAGGAGGAGGAGGGAGAGGAGAAAAAAGGTGGAGGGGGGAGGAGGAGGAAGAAGAGGAAGAGGGGAGGAAGGAGAAAAAGAGGAAGAAAAGGGAGGGAAGCAGAAGGGAAGGGGGAAGGAGAAAAAGAGGAAGGGGAAGAGGAAGAAGGGGAAAGGGAAGAGGAGGAGGAAGGAAAAAAAGAGAAGGAAGAGGGAGAGAGAGGAGGAGGAGGGAGAGGAGAAAAAAAGGTGGAGGGGGAGGAGGAGGAAGAAGAAGAGGAAGAGGGAGGAAAGAGAAAAAGAGGAAGAAAAGGGAGGGAGGGAAGCAGAAGGGAAGGGGAAGGAGAAAAAGAGGGAGGGGGAAGAGGAGGAGGAAGGGAAAAAAGAGAAGAGGGAGGGAGAGGAGGAAGAAGAAGAAGGAGAAAGAAAAGGTGGAGGAGGGGGAGGAGGAGGAAGAAGAAGAGGAAGAGGGGAGAGAAGAGGAGGAGAAGGTTGTCAAGGCGACTACGCAGGGCAATTAACAAGGATGGAAACGTCTCTTGAAATGCAAACAGTGGTTAAGCATGACCTTGGCAAATACACTCGAGCGGCTTATATTTATTTTTTAAAAAACAACTTCAAAACAAGCAAATCCACAGAAATCCTCGAGAGCCCTGTCATCCTATGTCGAGGTCGTTGTTTGGTGGTGGTGGTGTTCCGAGGCTCAGCCTTGGGGCAGAGACGATCCCCCGACCTGGGCAGGCGCAGGCTCAGCAGGGACAGCTCATTGGCCAAGATGCGTCCGGGCTGCACCAAGGAGCCTCGCCTAAGCCTCCCTGCGTCACGCGGCGGCGGCTGTCTCGACGTCTGTCTCCTCGCGCTCCTCCCTTTTGCGGCGCTGCCTAGACCCGCCTTTACGCAGGAGGAGGGAGGGGGGCAGGGGGGCGTGACAGCCGCATGTAGGTCGCCTCAGAAGACAAGCCATCGATCGAGAGGGTTGCTGCTGCTGGGTCATCCTTACAAAACATCCGATGAAGGGAGCCTCATGCGGGCCTCCATGGGCTGGCAGTGGGGTCGTGGGGAGCCCCTTCTAAACAACCTCCCCTCCTTGGCTTTCAATTACAAAGGCAACCAAGGCGTTTCGGCCCCGTTGTTGTGATGAATACCCCACTTTTTCTCTCCGTAAGGAGACTCCAAGAGACTTACATTCAGGCCCGTAGCCAGGATTTTGTTTGGGACGGGGGGGAGGCTGAGTCTGAATGAGAGAGGATCTACCCCAGCAAACCTTTTGTATCGTTATCCCAATACCCCCATGCCAGAGGCGGCCCTAGGTAATTTTCAACGGTAAGCAAACAGTATCTGGCGCCCCCCCCCCCCAACCAATCATTGATATATATTTTCTGTTTGTGGTGGGAGTTCTGTGTGCCATATTTGGTTCAATTCCATCATTGGTGGAGTTCAGAATGCTCTTTGATTGTAGGTGAACTATACATCTCAGTAACTACACTTGCCGCACTTGCTCCCTTGCCTGGCCCGCTTTGGGTCCAGAGGCATGCCTGAAGACCCCGGTGTGTGCACCAAAAGTCACCTCTTCTCCTGACTTTCTCCTCAGCCATTGGGACCCAGAGAGGGAGAGGTGGAGATGCCCACCTTTCCTGAAGGTAGGTGCAAAAACAAAGGAGGGAGCGGAGGTGGGAGATACCTCCAGCCGGAGGGGCTCTCTCTCTCTCTCTCTTGGTCCCAATGGCTGAAGAGAAAGTCAGGAGAAGAGACTTTTGGTGCGCACGCTGGGGTCTTCAGACACTCCTCCAGACCCGAAGTAGGCCAGGCATGGCGGCTCCGCTCCTTGGCCGACCTGCGGATTGGGGAGAGGAGAGGAGGCGGGTGGAGCGCCGGGGATCAGGAAAGGGAGCCGGTCATGGGGAAGGGATCGAATGCGGAGAACAATTGAGCACTGGCTCTGCTTGTGCACCCGGTGGCCAGGTGGAGCAGGAAGAAGAGGGGCTAGGCGAGGCTCAAGGGCCCGGCCCCTTTGGGAAGAGGATCGCCCGGCAGCGAGGCAAGAAAGCCGAGGCTCCCCCCGGACTGCTAGGGCTATTGTGAGCTGAGGGGGCGCTCCTCAAGTGGCAGTCAAGGGGCATTTACAGAAGCGCCTCTGTGCCCCTGGCAAAAAAAAGTGTTCTGCGACCACTTACTTCGCGTAATGGACGAGCCGCCCCTGCCCCATGCATATGGGATATGAATAAACATAACAGTTTAAATAAGAAATGTTATTTATTTACTTTCATTAACAATATGTATAGAATAGAATCGTAGAATCCAAGAGTTGGAAGAGACCTCATGGGCCATCCAGTCCAACCCCCTGCCAAGAAGCAGGAATATTGCATTCAAAGCACCCCTGACAGATGACCATCCAGCCTCTGTTTAAAAGCTTCCAAAGAAGGAGCCTCCACCACACTCCGGGGCAGAGAGTTCCACTGCTGAATGGCTCTCACAGTCAGGAAGTTCTCCTCCGTCACAAGCACGGTTGGTGGGGACGAGAGAGAGGGCCTTCTCGGTGGTGGCCCCTTGCATCTAGAACATCCTTCAAATGCATTCAAATGAAGTCCAAGAAGTCCAAGTCCAAGAATAGGTAGAGAAGGAAGAAGAGAGAGAAAGGAAGGGAAAGAAAGGTGGGGGTGGGGGGAGGGAGGGAGGGAAGAGAAGGAAGGAATGAGAGAAAGAAGAGAAAGAGGGAGGGAAGCTTAGCCACAGCCACGCGTGGCGGGTACAGCTAGTAAATAAATAAACAAATAAATAAATGGACTGTCTGCTTTCAACCGGATTAAAGGGCAGTGCAGAAGGGGCCCAAATCATCTGATGCGGCCCTCCCGATGCTGGACTACAACTCCATGCCTTGGTCACCTCTAGATTGGACTACTGCAATGCACTCTACGTGGGGCTGCCCTTGAAAACGGCTCGGAAATTCCAACTGGTCCAACGGGCAGCAGCCAGGATGTTAACTGGGGCTCCTTACAGAGAGAGGTCAACCCTCCTGTTCAAGGAGCTCCACTGGCTGCTGTTTATTTTCCGAGCCCAATTTGAGGTGCAGGTGCTTACCTACAAAGCCCTGAACGGTTTGGGACCATCCTACCTGCGTGACCGCATCTCTTTCTATGAACCCACACATTCACTTTGTTCATCCAGAGAGGCCCTGCTCGTGATTCCGCCTGCATCGCAGGCGTGCTTGGTGGAGACTCGAGACAGGGCCTTTTCCGTGGTGGCCCCCCGACTCTGGAACGCCCTCCAAAAGATCTTAGACAGGCCCCTACATTGGCAGTCTTTAGAAAGAACTTGAAGACCTGGCTGTTCCGATGTGCCTTCCCAGATTAGGAATCTCCAATACCAAGTCCCAGAAGCACTTTAGTAGAACTAAGATTGCTGCACACCGCACACTGCACTTACTTTATAATCCTACATACCTCCTGCCACATCAGCACTTTTAATCTTGTACCCATTACTCTGGACCGGCCCAGTTTTATAGTGTCTTGATGTATTGTTTATTGCTTGTTGTTAATATTGTTTAACTGTTTTTAATTTGCTTTAGGTGTTGTATTGTGTTGTGTTTTGAGGCCTTGGCCTATGTAAGCCGCATCGAGTCCTTCGGGAGATGCTAGCGGGGTACAAATAAAGTTTAATAATAATAATAATAACTCGTTTGTTTCCTTCACTATGAGACATCATGACTTACAAAAGAGATGCATCATTTTTTGGAAGCTTTCCTGATTCTAGTGTGGCCTTCACCCAAGAAACGTATCCCCCTTTGATTCAAGCAGGAGCCTGCCTCTCCTTTGATTCCACCCCCTACACCCCCCCCCCGCGCAGAAATGGTGCAGTCCCAAAATGCGGGCGGCAGAGGCCGATGCGGGCTTTTAGCTCGGTGACGTCACAATGCCCGGCTTGAACCCTGGGTGTTTGTTGTGAATCTTGTGATCAGCTGAGCGAGGGAGGGAGGGAGACAGAGAGAGAGAGAGAGAGAAGCAAGGAGGCCGCCGTCGCGAAGGGGTTCTGAGTTCGCCTGAGACATGAAGTTCCAATACAAGGAAGACCATCCTTTCGAGTACAGGAAAAAAGAAGGGGAGAAGATCCGAAAGAAATATCCAGACCGGGTGCCTGTGAGTGGAAGGGGGGGGGGGGGGGAGGGGAACAGGCGGATGGGTGGGCGGGTCTATATTTTCAGGGTGTCTGTTGTCCTTCAAAGAGCTCCACTGAGACCGGACGTCGTTGTTGTTGTTGTTGTTGTTGTCCTCTAATCCCCCTCGCGCCCCCCCCCTCCGTTGGCCGGGGTGCTGCTTGGGAGCCGAAAGGGGCGGAGCTCCGTTTCCCCCTCTCCCCTTTCCTAAACATGGAAGCGGGGAGGACAAAGGCTGGGGGACGAAGTAACCTTTAGTAACCCGAAGCAGGCGCCCCAGGAGGGCTAATCCTTGGCACTGTGGCAAGTGTTGCTATATTTCTGTATTTCCCACACATACCTACTGCTTTTGGTCAGCAAACAAGTAGCTTACGGCTAGACCGCATCCTGGGGATGTTTGCTTCCGGTTTTTTGGTAGCATTATAGCCCTTCTTTCTAGCACAGCATTTCTCAACCTGGGGGTCGGGACCCCTGGGGGGGGGGTCGCCAGGGGGCGTCAGAGAGGTCACCAAAGACCATCAGAAAACACAGTATTTTCTGTTAGTATGGGGGTTCTGTGTGCCAGGTTTGGCCCAATTCTATCGTTGGTGGAGTTCAGAATACTCTTTGATTGTAGGTGAACTATAAATCCCAGTAACTACAACTCTCAAAGCTCAAAGTCTATTTTCCCCAAACTCCACCAGTGTTCACATTTGGACATATTGAGTACTTGTGCGAAGTTTGGTCCAACCACCATGTCAGACTACACAGAGAAGCCATTGAAATCCACAAGCATGTGGACAATTTCAACAGAAAGGAAGAGACCATGAAAATGAACAAAATCTGGCTACCAGTATTAAAAAACTCTAAAATTATAACAGCTAAACAACAGAGAGGAAAAGCCAGGCACAGATTAACACCTCCCAGCAACAGATTTTCCCAGACTCAGGCAGGCCTTCAAATGCTAATGAAGGTGATCAGCTAAACATTCACACCTAATTGCAGCAGGGAAGAGCTCCTTGCCCCACCCCAGCCATTCCACAGATATATAAACCCATTTTTCCTACTTCCAACAGACCTTCTCAACCTCTGAGGATGCTTGCCATAGATGCAGGCGAAACGTCAGGAGAAATGCCTCTAGAACATGGCTCTATAGCCCGAAAAAACCCACAAGAACCTAGCAAATCCACCATTGTTTGAGTCCACAGTGATTTCTGGATGTAGGTGAACTACAAGTCCAAAACTCAAGGTCAATGCTCACCAAACCCTTCCAGCATTTTCTCTCGGTCATGGGAGTTCTGTGTGCCAAGTTTGGTTCAATTCTATCATTGGTGGAGTTCAGAATGCTCTCTGATTGTAGATGAACTATAAATCCCAGCAACTACAACTCTCAAATGACATAATCAATTCCTCCCCCCCCCCCCCCCTCCCCAATCTCACCAGTATTCAAATTTGGGCATATCATGTATTTGTGCCCAGTTTGGTCCAGTGAATGCAAATACATCCTACATATCAGATATTTACATTACAATTCATAATAGTACCAAAATGACAGTTATGAATTAACAATTAAAATAATGTTATGGTTGGGGGTCACCACAACATGAGGAACTGGATGAAGGGGTCACGGCATTCGGAAGGTTGAGAACCAGTGTTCTAGCAGGTTTGAAATCAGGATAATAGAAGAGGCCTCATGGGCCATCCAGTCCAACCCCCTGCCAAGAAGCAGGAAAAACGCATTCAAAGCCCCACCAATAGATGGCCATCCAGCATCTGTTTAAAAGCCTCCAAAGAAGGAGCCCTCCAACACTCTCCGTTCCACTGCTAAACGGCTCTCACAGTCAGGAAATTCATAGAATCAAAGAGTTGGAAGAGACCTCATGGGCCATCCAGTCCAATCCCCTGCCAAGAAGCAGGAAAAACTCATTCAAAGCCCCACCAACAGATGGCCATCCAGCCTCTGTTTAAAAGCCTCCAAAGAAGGAGTTTCCACCACACTCCAGAGCAGAGAGTTCCACTGCCGAGCAGCTCTCACAGTCAGGAAATTCTTCCTAATGTTCAGATGGAATCTCCTTTCCTGTCGTTTGAAGCCATTGTTCCACATCCTAGTATCCAAGGCAGCAGAAAACAAGCCTGTTCCCTCCTTCCAATGACTTCCCCTCACATATTTCTATATGCCCTCATCATGTTTCTTCTCAGCCCACTCTTTAAGCCACTCCTCATTGGGCTTGTTCTCCAAACCCTTCATTTTAGTCACCCTTCTCTGGACACATTCCAGCTTGTCAACATCTCCCTTCCGTTGTGGTGCCCAGAATTGGACACAGTATTCCAGGTGTGGTTCTCACCAAGGCAGAATAGAATAGAAGGGGGAGCATGACTTCCCTGGACCTAGACCAGGGGTCCTCAAACTAAGGCCCGATGGCCAAATATGGCCCTCCAGGGTCATTTACCTGGCCCTTACTCAGGGTCAACCAAAGTCTGAAACAACTTAAAAGCACACAGTAACAACAAGAACAACAATCCTATTTCATCAGCCAAAAGTAGGCCCATATTTCCCATTGAAATGCTAAGAAGTTTATAGTTGTTAAAATTGTTCATCTTAATTATTGTGTTGTTGTTAGGTGTTTTTTGCACTACAAATAAGATGTGTGCATAGGAATTCATTCATGTTTTTTTTTTCAAATTATAATCCAGCCCTCCAACGGTTTGAGGCACTGTCACCTGGCTCTCTGTTTAAAAAGTTTGAGGACCCCTGATATAGACCCTAGACTCCTATTTATGCAGTCCAAAATTTCATTGGCTTTTTTTGCCACCACATTTTTGGCTCATGCTTAACTTGTCCACAAGGACTCCCAGATCTTTTTCACACATACTGCTGCTATCAAGCCAGGCATCGTCCCCCATTCTGCATCTTTCCATTTCATTTTGTTCTGAGTTGTCATTTGTAGCACAGTAGTAGAAAATCACCAGCAGTTTTTCATTCAGTTGTTCATTCAAATATGTTTTATTTACTAGTACTCTGTTGGCTTTTGTGCTGTATTAGTCATTATAGGCAGTCCTCAAGTTACAAATATCCAATTTATCTACAGCATCTAGTTAACAACAAGAGGAAGTGAAATGAAATCTACTTCTCAGAAGGGAAATTCACTCCTGAAAGTTATCATGGGGAAAAAGTATCTCCACTGAAGCTTTATCAGCAATCCTTGTTTCTAGGACAAGACAATTTTTTCAAAATCCAATTATCTCAGGGACGTAAAGTGAGATGAAATCTTTCGAACAGGAGCATGGGCAGCAAAACAAATGCTACAAACCCTTCGCTGTGCTATCCAAAACTGAATTAAAATGGCTGGAGTTACAGTTAAAATGTACCTGACTTATATAAAAAATTAGTTTAAGAACTAACCTACAAAATCTATCATGTTTGCCTGTATAAGGATTTCTAGACATTATTATTATTATTATTATTATTATACTTTATTTGTACCCCGCTACCATCTCCCCAAGGGACTCAGTGCGGCTTACATGAGGCCGAGCCCACAATACAACAATAAGACATAGCAACAGTAATACAACAATAAATAAAACTCATAAACAGAAAATAGCAATACACATTAACAATAACACAACGACGAATGTACTAATTAAATTTTTTAGAAAAATAATGCTGGGCGTGACCAGGTTTATAAACAGGATAGAAATTTTGGAGAGGGATAGGGCGTGCAGACAATCATAAATCACTACTAAAGTCTCTTAAAATCAGGAGACATTTCCAAAAGTCAGCATTCTCTATATTGCTGATATCTCTCAGAACTACCTCTAGATAAAGCTGGATTTCAAAAAGTATAAATCCCATCTGTAAGCCTGAGGGGACAGGAAAGCTAAATGTGTGTTCAGTTAGCAGGCACTTGTTGAAAAACACCTTGCTCAGGATATAGGCTCCGTGGTGGGATATTTTTTTAAAAAAAATAGGCATGTTAACAAAATTGCATAAGTGATACAAGGCTAGAAATACCCACTGCTGCATGATCAGTTGTTGAGAAGCTATTAAAAGCCATGTAGTTGGAATTAGGAAACTAAACTATTTATCTAGCCTTGCACATTTGGTTGCATTTGTTGGACAGTAAAGAGCTGCAATTAAAGGAAGAATGAAAAAAGTTACAAAGCTGTATCAGAAGGGAAATGGGCCTAGCTGACACCTCTGCAGTGACATCTCACAAGAGAATGCGATTGCTTAGTGGCAGAGTGCATACTTTGCAGCCCTGAGGTCCCAAATCTAATCCCTGGTATGATCAGATGCTGGCAGAGTCCTTGGAGTACTACTGACAAGCACAGTAGGTGTGTGTGTTGCTGTGTTAAGTGTAAAGGTGACTATTCAATAAAGATATAAGTACAGTTGACTCTGTGTCAGCTGCATTTGTTTGTTGATTTTATCTGTATTTCTCCCAAGGTGGGAAGCATCTTTCATCCTTCCCCTTTTGGCACGAGATAATTCTCTCTGTGTGAAGACAGACTAAAACAACTGGTGAGAGCTTTAACCAGAGACAGATCTACACTAACCCACCATACCAGGCATATGATGGATCAGCCCAGAGATGGGCCTGACAGGCAGACCCCACCCAGCTGCTGTAGGGATGGGAGAGAGTCCCAATACTCAAATTGGTTTGGTGCCACTGGCCAGCCACCCTCTGGTCCTTGATGTTGCCACAGTCTTCTGGCATAGCATGGATTCTACAATTGGTCATCACCTGCAGTGACATTGGCCAGGGAGACGAGGGAGGGTGAAGGGGAGAAATCATCCCCTCCTCTCTCCCTCTCTTTCCAGAGCACCCCATTGCCCTGGCCAACGTCACGGAAGGTGACTGCAGTAGGACCCATGTCATGTCTGGAGACTGCCACAGCATAGTAGGAAAAAGGGATATGCTAAGTGACATCCCATGTCCTTGGCCCACCTGACCCCAGGAAATGTGGGATGACAGTGAGGACAGTTGTAGCTAATTCTGTTTAGATGGGCCCAAGGCTGTAGGGTACTATGAATTCTGGATCAAAATTTGGAGTATCCTTAACTCTGGTTAACATTAAGGTGGTTTTGTTCTGTTACCCCAGAGTTCATCCAGGCCTACTGTGTTTCTTTCTTCTCCCTCAATAGCTTGTTGGTTTCAGGCCCAGCTACCTGCACTGCAGTGTACTAGCTCAGGATGTAGCCTTTCAGCTTTTTGAGAAAGTCTGGCTGGCATAAGTGTGTGGTTACAGCAAAAGCAGCCCAGCAGTTGCCTTATCTGGAAAGAACCTGTATATAGTCCTTTGGTGTTCCTGTGCTCCTTTTTTACTAAGCAAGTAGGACATGCATCACAGATGGCTGCAGGGAGAACTGTTTCTGCACTCTGGCTTCCAAATAGTGTTCCAGAACACTTCATTCCTTCTGCTCGCCCATCATTGTGGTGGTAAATCTGTGTGCAGAGAGCATGTCCTGCACTTCATAATGACACCCTTTAAAAAAAAGACCTGCGTGCATTTTTGTTAACATTTTCATTTCCCAAAGACTGAAGATCCCTCCCTCTTGTATGCTGTCATTTGATTAGATATGGATCGGTATCTAGAGAACTAAGTTTACTATTAACATTTATGTGGTATGTGTGTCCTTGTGTGTTTAAAAGAATAAAACCAAATGCTTTCAGACTTCAGATCTGGAACACAGAGATAACATAGGGAGGAAGAAAAGGAATGGAAATAAGATCACCAATTTTGGGGTCATTATTTTATATTTTATATGCCATATATAAACAAATATTTGGCATATAAAGCATATACCAACATACCAAGCATATACCAAATTAGTAAAATTGCAGTCAATTGGTTTTTTAAAATTAAATGTTTACTTTGGTGTGTGCTTTCCAGATAATACTCAAGTAGACACTTTTTATTTTTAATTTTTACATTGTATGTTATTTACACTGTTCTGGGATATTTTGGGCCTTTGGGGAACTCAGCTATAGGGGGAATCCTGATGGTCAGAAAATTGGGGCATGAGGTTTTTTTTCTCATTCTACCTCTGACTTTCTTTGGGCATTTGGCAGTGTGAAAATAAAGAGGAGAGTGGCTCTGCTTGCTAGCGCCCTGGTCAATATCAGATCTCAAGGTCAATCCATCCTCTCTCTTCCTGCCTGTATTGGATCTTTCAAAATTTCTTTCTCGATTAAGCTTTTTTGGGGACGGAAAGTCTTTTTTCTCATAGCATGCACTGTACATCCATGGCCCAATTTCTCAATGACCCCCCTCCCTCGATTTTATTTATTTATTTATTTATTTATTTACTTTTCTCCACAGTTGCATTGCATATGCTACATATTTTGGTTGCATTATAATTCAATACAGTGGTGTTCTTCTCTCCCCCCCCCCCCCCTCATCTTCTCTGCTAACTTCCTGTTTCCTGGACAAAAGATGATATTGCTTTGAGAATGTATGGTATCTTCCAAGATAGCAACTCTAGATTGGATCCTATGTCTAATTGTTGCTACTAGATAACAATTACAATTATTACTGCTTTTATTTATCAACCAAGGGCATGACAAGAAGATGGAAAGACTTGAGTCCTTATATCGGGAGAAAGGCAGACTAAAAATAAAACAAAGGGCTGTTATTTTCTCAATCAGGGTGCCTGCTGCTGTCTGTATTAGCCTGAAAAACTCCCACAGTTTATCTCTGAACCTAGGAATCAAAGAGAAGCTGGAGCAAAATACCCAATAATTTGGAACCATTGTGTAAATAATAGATTTTCTTTCAGCTTTGAGAGGGTCAGCTTTGACACAGTCTTATTTAGGAAAAGATGCAGTTAAGAATGATCCAAAAATGCTTTTTTCCATCCATGTACTTGGATGAAAAAAGAAAAGGATATAGGAGGTAGTTTACAACATTAGTTTAACCAGTGTCATTGGCGTTCAATTTCTGCTTTTTCAGCATAGCCTTGAAGTCATAAGAAGACCTTTGTTGGATCAGACAGAAGTTGTCTGTATTCCAGCAGTATACCTTTTCCCCAACTGGCTAGTCAGATGCCTCTGGGAAGCCTATAAGTAACATAGCAACTGCTATTCAGATGATCAGAGACCTCTAATCCAAAAGCATCCTAGTGGTTGTCTTGGTCATATATTCAGGATGTTCATTTCATAGTTTCACTAGATTTGTCATTTAATCCTGGAACAAATGTAGTGATTAATCAAAAGTATGCTCTCAGGATCAGTTACCAGCCATGAGATAGAGCTTGTATAAAGTTGTGAAGCTCCATTTGTCTACTATAGAAGTGTGGGTAGGTGGGAAACAAGGCTATGAAAGAAGAAGGAGCCAGCTTTCTTGAAAATGAATTCTAGCTTCCCGCTTGGGGAAAAAAGGGGAAGGGGAGGCTTTTGAAAAACTTTATACAATGTACCTCAGTTTCAAAGCACACCTTTCTTCCTTTCTAACTGAGGGAAGGCTAAGTTATAGGTGGCAAACCATTACCTATGCTCCTAGACTGCCCAATCCTTATGTAGAGTGAAGCTGAAAGATTTGTGATAAGGATGGGTGGAAGGCATTATTTATCATTAACATATTTTTATCCTCATCACTTGTATTATAGAATCATAGAGTTGGAAGAGACCTCATGGGCCATCCTGTCCAACCTCCTGCCAAGAAGCAGGAATAATACATTAAAAGCACCCCCGACAGATGGCCATCCAGCCTCAGTTGAAAAGCCTCCAAAGAAGGAGCCTCCACCACACTCCAGGGCAGAGAGTTAGATGCCTCTGGGAATCCTATAAGTAACATAGCAACTGCTATTCAGTTGAACAGAGACCTCTAATCCAAAGGCATCCTGGTGGTTGCCTTGGTCATATATTCAGGATGTTAATTTCATAGTTTCACTAGATTTGTCATTTAATCCTGGAACAAGTGTAGGGAGGAATCAAAACTGCTGAACATTCTTATAACGTATCACTATACTCTATAATGTCACTAGAATTATTTCTGCCTCAGAACTTGACTAACCTCTAGTTCCTAGCTAACTTCCTGGCTAAACTTTATTCTTCAGTTGATCTCAACTGATGAACATAATCACACTTTCTAATCATAGTAAACTTTTCAGCCAATCAGTATTCCATTGCTCTTATCCCCTCCCAACAGATTACTTACATTAATTTCACTACTATGCATATAATACATAACAATATTTTTTCTCTAATATGTCTTCAAGGTAATATTTACTGAACTCCAGCACATCACCACAAAGAACTACTATCCTTACTGGAGATTCCAGTTAATTTGCAACACCAAGTCTGGATGACTGGAAAACATTCATACTCAAAAACAATACTCAAAAAACAGGGGAATTCCAGTCAGGAAACAATCAGGGTCAGCTAAGACCTCCCAATTAAAGATTCCCTCAGGCAGTAAGAAGCCAGACCTTGAAGCTGCAAGGCTATTTAATTCTAATCACGGTGGTCAATTGAAACATTCTCATCTGCCTCAAACAGACAAGAGTTCCTGGACATTCCACAGATAGATAAACCCCACTTGTTCTAGTTTACAACAGACCTCACAACCTCTGAGGATGCCTGCCAGAAAACTCACAGCAACCCAGTGATTCTAACCAAAAAGCCTTTGACAATACACTCTTCAGGTGGTTTTCAGAGGAGTGGAGGCTATAAGAAGTCCTTTACATGGGGTAAAATCTTTTAACTCAGTTTCACTCCACATTTGTTGAAATCAGGGAATGTTCCAGATATTTGCTGAAACTCTGAAGCAGCCTCACACATGGAAATTCATGTGTCCTAAACCATTCCAGCTGTTCACACATGCCAGGTCCATTATTCCATTTACCAAATACTACATGGCACAGGGAAAGGCGGGTGACACTTATCTGTGTTGTTGTTTGTCACCAAGGCAGTAGCTATGGAATGCCTTTGCTGATCTTAACAAAGGAGTTGGCACAACCAGGGAAAAGGAAGGGATGACCACCTTATTTTACCATGTCACATGGGTGCCTTTGCTGATTTGGCACAGTTACAAAGACACTCACATGTAAACAATTCTGAAAAGATTGTGAGGAAGAATCAAAATTCAAAGTTGAGATTAGTTCACTTATGGCTGGTTAAGGTACTTTCATGGGGGTGGGATCATCACATAAATTTGTTCTGTATTCCTTCAGTTCTGTCAAAGTTTGTAAGGTAGATAATGTACAGTCTTTTCCTAATTATTCCATTATTTCTTTTCCTACTATTTTTTATTTGTTTTTTTCCAGGTTATCGTGGAAAAGGCACCCAAAGCTAGAGTACCTGATTTGGACAAGAGGAAGTATCTTGTTCCATCTGATCTGACAGGTAAATTAGCCTTGATCCATTTTTTTTTCTCATTGCATTCCTCAAAGAATCCTTTTTAAAAGCTCTTTCTAGAAAAAGGTGCAGGAAATTTCCATCCTGACTAAGGCTGCATTTACGCCACCTAAAAGTATATATGACTTAAGTGCTACTCTGGATACCATGAGCCTGCTTGAATCCTTTTTGGAGTCCAGGTGGCTGGCTGGACCAATAACAAATTGAGGCTGTTGCCATTTTGCTAAGCAAAAACAGCTGCCTTGCAGAGCCTTCTTGGTGACATTGCATTTGCTGAGGTCAAAACAGGGTTCCCAGCCATATGATCAGCAGAAGTGACATCACCAACAAGGCTCTGCCAGAGAGCTACTTTTAGCCATGAACACAGCAGTGGGTCTTTTTGATGTGTGCACTCAAGATCACCCCAAATCCAACTTGATCCAGTTGTCCACACATCAGAAACGCCAAGGTCACTCTGGAGTTTTCTGAAAGCTCTGAAATAATTCGCAGTTCTTCATGGGCCGAATTAATGGCTAGAAGCAATGTTTCTTCAGTGAAACCGGTAAGTCATGTGTATTGCTTGTAGTACTTACAAGATTTCATTTATTTAGCCCATGGAGACATGACCTAAGAAAGGTTTTTATGTCACTTATTCTTTGCAGCACAGGAAAAGAAACACTGTCGAACTGATTCTAATGCAGCAGTTCATAGCACTTTTAGTTTAACATGCTAAATCAAGCATCACTAGCCTTTTTGAAAAACAGTTAAAAGTTGTCAGCATTCTGATTCGTTCATTACTAGGGATCAGAATAGAGACTGCAATATCTCTGTCTGGTTATCCCACCATGGAAGCAAATAATAAACTTGAAGCTGGTTTGTGGCAATGTCTTTGAAGAAAACCGTAAAATGTGTACATTTAAAATGCAATTTTTGTAAACCTAATAATTAAACAAGACAGACAAAATATGATGGCACACCAGGAAGATCTAATGAGAAACTAAATGTGTCTGGCTATTTTCCCAGTGACCATCGGTATGCCCTAAATTACTTTAATTCCCCCAAAATAAAACTCTACAAACAAGATTAAATTCAACAATTGTTTACTGAATAATCAAGGTATAAAAGTACAGTTTGATTATGATGGTGTAACTCTGAGGTAAAAAACAACTATAATTTCTACGAGGTAAGTACTCTATGGCATGTACTATCTATTCTATATAACATTTACTATATAATCTATGGGGCATGTATATAAGGCAAATATAAACTATCTATCTATGAAACATGTATTATCTATGAACTATGGCAAATATTATCTATTCTTTATTACAAATACTCTAAGGCAAATATAACTATTCTTTATTACATGTATTATCTATGAACTCTATCTATAAGGCAAATATTATCTATTCTATGGCAAATATGTGATAAGGATGGCCTGTTCAAATTGCTAGGCCAGACCAGACACTATCTGGCTAACTAACTTCAAGCTATGACTAACAAAGAATGCCATAAGAAGTTCTATCACCAGCCCATTCTGGTTCTGAGTCAGAATGGGCTGCACCAACTGACCTTGGCCTCTAGGGGAAACCTAAGCTTCTCCCCTATACTTGGCAAAATGGAACAGTCCAACAGGCAAACAGGGAAATAAACAGGCCGAGACTTCACACGAAACATTTTAGCACAGTAGTGAAGCAACAGAGAGCCATAAAATTACAGATTTGTGTGTGTGTGTGTAAGGAGCGACTTGAGAAACTGCAAGTTGCTTCTGGGGTGAGAGAATTGGCTGTTACCCAGGGGACACCCAGATGTTTTACCATTCTGTGGGAGGCTTCTTTCATGTCCACGCATGAAAAGCTGTAGCTGACAGACAGGAGCTCACCCCACTCTCCGAATTCAAACTGCCGACCTTTTGGTCAGAAGTCCTGCCAACACAACGATTTAACCCAGTGGTTCTCAAACTAAGGCCCGGGGGCCGGATACGGCCCTCCAAGGTCATTTACCCAGCCCTCGCTCAGGGTCAACCTAAGTCTGAAATGACTTGAAAGCACACAACAACAACAACAACAACAACAACAATCCTATCTCATCAGCCAAAAGCAGGCCCACACTTCCCATTGAAATACTAATAAGTTCATATTTGTTAAAATTGTTCTTCATTTTAATTATTGTATTGTTTTAAAGTGTTTTTTGCAGTATAAATAAGATATGTGCAGTGTGCATAGGAATTCATTCATTTTTTTTCAAATTATAATCCGGCCCTACAACAGTTTGAGGGACTGTGATGTGGCCCTCTGTTTAAAAAGTTTGAGGATCCCTGATTTTACCTATTGTGCCACCGGTGGTTCCATTACTTTGGATAATCATTACATATTTGAAAGCTTGAAATACAACACTGACATTTTTTCTCTTCTGCTTCCCTCATTCCCTGCAAATTCTAGTTGGCCAATTCTACTTCTTGATTCGAAAGCGAATCCACCTGAGGCCAGAGGATGCCCTTTTCTTCTTTGTCAACAACACCATTCCTCCCACCAGTGCTACTATGGGACAGCTGTATGAGGTAAATGAAAGATCTCTCTCCTTCCAAGAGGTAGTATTATTAGAACTGAAATATCCACTTTTTTTAATGCGGATGCTTCTGGGACAAGGGCTTGTCTGGATCTGGCCTTAGTGCCCTCTGTAAATGTTGATGCTTCATCTTTTGATGCTAACTGAGGAAGGGCTATGATATCCAGCATATAAACGGGCTCTTGGGTTGGCCTGGCGTGATTGAAATGCATTCTTAATGCAGTAATGGATTGTTCCTCACTGACATTTCAGAATGTTATTTACATGAGTGTTACTTGAGTTCTGTTCTGGTATCCCTTAGAGCTCTTGTGATTTATGGTTTCTTGTTGCTAAAACTAAAGGGTTGGAAATCAGGTCTTTAAAATGCTAGGGTGGAGCTAGAAGGCAACAGGAGCATCACATGTTCCAAATTAGTTCCTATTTTTAATCTTAAGGCACCTATCTTGCTGTGGAGATATAAAGGAGGATAAGACTGAAAATTGCAGTTCTTAGTAGCTGAGAATATGCTCTAGCCAGCCACTGTTTTGCAGCCTAGGAGGCTGTCTGTAATGTCATCTGTCATGCCTTTATGTTTCTCATACAACCAGAACTCAGGTTCACTTAGTGAAACTAATTGGTTTTAGTAATTATAGTAGAATCAAGAAAGACAACACAGGAGATTCATTTCTACAATGTGTCCTTATCTTACAGAATTCTCTACCACAGATGTGTTGATTGCTATTAGTTTAGATGCCTTCAAAGATGAGGATACTGGTATTTGTGTCTGGTAAATTGAAGGCCACATTTCCCTATGTTTACAAGGACTAAAGTTCAGAATGCTCAGTGCTGGGTCAAGCAAGAGAAGAGTGGCTTTCATCTTTAAGCTTCCCTGTTTGAGTTTGCTAGAAATATCTGGCTATTCAGAGAGTGCTTCACTTGGCCCAGCAGGAAACTCCTTATTTGATGGCATGAAGAGGGGAAAAACACACATAATTGAGAGGTTACACTAAAATACTTGCAGGAAACAGTAAATATTATGGAGGTTCTGGCATCCATTTTCTTTGTGGAACTATGTGAGGAGGAGGAGGAGGAGGAGGAGGAGGAGGAGGAAGAAAATAAAAATAATTAATAATTTAATAATAATTTAATTTAATAATTTATGAAGCACAATTAACATTTGTGCTTCATAAATTTCATGGCAGATGTATATGAGAAACATATTGCCCTCACTACTCTCTGTGGGGTTTTTTTTTAACCATAAGGGGAAATAATCACTTTTGGGCAAAACATTAACTAAGTTTGTGGAGAAGGCAAGATCTGAATGTGGACTACTAGTTCTCAGGTTTTTTTTTAACCATGAAACTCACTCTTAGGACTTCGATATAGATTAAAAGGCAGGCAGATTGCTCGCTACTGATTTCAACTGAGGCGTTATGTTATGTCTGTTTTGTTGTTCTGTCTTGTTGATTGTTAACTGTTGTGGATTGATGCTGTTGATCCTGTTTGTTGCATTGTTATGTTTTAATTGCACTGACACTGTTTGATAATTGTACCATGTAAACCGCATTGAGTCGCCTGTTAAGGGCTGAAAAATGCGGTATAGAAATAAAGCAAATAAATAAATAAATAAATAAATAAATAAATACTGTGTAAGCCAGTAACCTTGCTTTCAAAGTCTTGACAGTCTGAAAGCAGGCTGTTTAAAAAAAAGTCCCAAGGGTTGCTAATTCATATAAGAATAGAGATACCTTGAATTGTATTAATAAGGAGGTAATGCCATGAACATTAATCTATGAGGAATCTTATAAAGTGATTACACATATTCTGAAGGAGGATAGTTGAGGCAGCCTAGTTACTAATTATCTCCCTCGGCTGCCTAAAGAAGGATGTTTTCTATTATTAACCAAACAAGAATGTGTCATCCTGCAGGGTAAGTTATTAAGGTCACTTCCTAGAGATGATTAGAATCAACTTCTGAAGTGAAGTCACTGGCTTGCTAGTAGGATCAGTCAGGTAATAGACTGGCTCATTCAAAGCCTTCCTCCAAACCCAGTTAATCATGTCTGAGATGTGGTGCTGTGCCAACCCTGACCTTTTCCAAAAGCAATGTCAGTAGGTTGTACTGAACACACATTCTAGTACGGTAGACATAGACCTGTCCAGGCCGGCCCCCAAGTTCCTAGCCTGGGATGCCCACAAATGCTCGTCCTGCCCTATGGTTCCTGCTGAAATCCATCCTCTACCCTTGGATTTGGGTCATAAGCCTACAGGTGACTTTGATGTGGACACATTTATTTTCTAATTAGTGTATCTTCCCGGTGTTGCCTGGATATCATTGGGACTGCTGCCCACCTTTCTCCAGCTCAGAAAAGGACTACCTCACAATGTCTCCATGGCAATGGTGGGCAGGCTCTCTTTGTATCTCTTTCCTTCCTACCTCCCTTCTCCTCATACACAGTCACCTTTCTTTCTCAGTGATATCATGGAAGGTGACTTCATCTAGCAGCAGCCAATTCTTCATGTAGCAACAGCCAATCCAGTGACATCACAGAAAGCCACTTCACCTAACAACACCTTTGTGGTACAAACATGCATTGGACTCTTATAGTAAGAGATTAGTTCCTTTAGTGTGACACTCTTATGTTCTGGACTTAAGAAAGCCAGTCAGTGGGTTGCTGTGTATTTTTCAGACTGTATGGTAGCATTCTTTCTTGATATTTCTCCTGCATCTGTGGTCGGCATCTTCAGAGGTTCTGTTGGCAATTAAGCATGTGGGGTGTGTGTGTGTGTGTGTTTGTGTGTATATATACATACATACATACATCTGTCCAGGGTGGGAGAAAAAATTCTTATCTGATCAGTTTAAGGCTCACCGTGATCTCTAACCTCCACAGTAGTGGTGGACTCATTAAGATGGTCCGCCCCAGGAGACTTATGGATCCAGATGGACTCCTGAGGTCTCTCGGGGATCTTCCTGTCCTGGAGACTGACAGTCCTGTTGACGCTCTGGTAGATTGCTATAATAGCAAGATGTCTAGAGCGATTGACACGATCGCTCCCAAACATCCCCTCTCGTTGCATAGAGTTACACCAACTCCTTGGTTCACTGAGGAATTGGCTGTGATGAAGCATACGAGGAGAGGTTCAGAGTGCATATGGAGGAAAACTTGTGCTGTCTCTGACCGAGCATGGGCTAAAGCCGCTATTAGGGCTTACTCCGCGGCTTTGTGGACAGCCAAGAAAGCTTTCTCTACTGCCCGCATAGCGTCTTCATCTAATAGACCAACAGAGTTGTTCTGCATTGTTGAGGAGCTCTTCCACCCACCTGAGGTGGGGGAGATCCCTGAGGACTCGGCAACTCAGTGCAGTGATTTCACGTACCATTTTGAAGACAAAGTCGCTCAGATATGTTCCGAGTTGGATACCAGTTTAAGTGCAATGCCAGATGAGGTAACCGAGGCACCTGTCTGTTCAATCTTATGGGATTCTTTTCATCTTGTTCTACCTGATGATGTGGACGGGATCCTTGGGGCTGTGAGAGCGACCACTTGTGCCCTGGACCCTTGCCCTTCCTGGCTAGTTAAGCTGGCCAGAGATGTGTTGTTAGATTGGTTTGCGTATATAATAAATGTTTCGTTGGTCCAAGAGAAATTCCCGTCCTGCCTTTAGCAGGCGGTAGTAAAACCAATACTGAAGAAGACCTCCCTTGACTCTTCTGTGCTTAACGACTACAGACCAATTTCTATCCTCCCTTTTCTGGCCAAGGTGCTAGAGCAGGTGGTCACCTCTCAGCTTCAGGGATTCCTAGATAACACTGTTTTTCTAGATCAGTTGCAGTCTGGTTTCAGGCCTGGGCACAGTACCAAGACGTCTTTGGTCGCCTTGGTGGATGATTTCCGCAGGGAACTGGACAGGGGGAGTGTGACCCTGCTGGTTCACTTGGACGTCTCAGCGGCTTTCGATACCGTCAGTCATGGTATCCTTCTGGGTCGGCTCACTGGGATGGGACTTGGGGGCACGGTTCTGCTGTGGCTCTAGTCCCAGTTGGTGAAGCTGGGGGACACTTGCTTGGACCACTAGCCATTGACCTGGGGGGTTCCGCAAGGCTCCATTCTGTCCCCTATGCTCTTCAACATCTACATGAAACCTCTAGGAGAGGTCATCTGGAGTTTTGGAGTTTGGTGCCATCTCTACTTAGATGACACCCAACTCTACTACTCTTTTCTATCAGAATCCAAGGAAGCCCCTCAGATGCTGGACCAGTGCCTGGCTGCTGTGACAATCTGGATGAGGGCGAACAAGCTGAAGATTGATCCTGACAAGACAGAGGTCCTCCAGGTCAGTCGTACATCTGACTGGAGTATAGGATGGCAACCTGTGTTTGACAGGGTTGTACTCCCCCTGAAGACACAGGTCCGCAGTTTGGAGGTCCTCCTGGATTCAGCGCTGACACTTGATGCTCAGGTGTCGGGGTGGCTGGGAAGGCTTTCACACAATTAAAACTTGTGTGCCAGCTGTGACTATACCTCGTGAAGTCTGATCTGACCACGGTGGTCCATGCCTTAGTTACTTCTAGATTGGACTATTGCAATGCACTCTAAGTGGGGCTACTCTTGAAGACTGCCCAGAAACTTCAATTGGTCCAACGTTTGACTGCCAGATTACTAACTGAAGTGAATTACAAGGAGCGGTTTACCCCCCCCCCCCCCCCCCCCCGTTTAAGGAGCTCCATTGGTTGCCATTCATCTTCCGATCCCAATTCAAAGTGCAGGTTATCACCTACAATATTCCATATTTTGTCTGTCCCAACTACAGTTCCGTGCTCATGATGCACTTTCGCCCTGCCCTTAATGAAGGTCTAACCCCATTGTTCATTCCTTTTGAGCTCCTCCCTCAGAAACACATTCTCCCACTACCTATCTCATCCAGGGTTTTATCAATTTTATCCTTGTACATTTGGCCAACCCACTGTGTTCTATTTCTCTATCATGTTATTTTGAAACTGTTCATTTTATTTTGGTATTTCATGTATTTATTTTGTTGGTATTTTTGCTTCTTAGTATTTTATTTTGCTGTACTGTAATTTTGGGCTTGGCCTCATGTTAGCCACCCCAAGTCCCCTTTGTGGAGATGGTGGCAGGGTAGAATTAAAGTTTATTATTATTATTTATTATTATTATCTGTTGAAGCAGGTGTGAATGTTACAGTTAAAGAGCTTGAATAGCATTCAGTAGCCATAATGCTGCACAGTCAATCAGTGAGGGTTTCTGCATAGAGGTAGCCTGGACTTTGTTGCTTGGAGACATTCTCTGTTTGGGATGTGTTAACTGGCACTAGGTTGTTTGCTGCCTGGAGGTCCCCTGCTTCTGAGTAGTGTTCTTTATTTACTGTCTTGATTCTGGTGTTTTTTTTAATACCAGGAACCAGATTTTGTTCATTTTCATGGTTACTCTCCTTTCTGTTGAAATTGTCCACATGCTTGTGGATTTCAATGGCTTCTACGTGTAGCCCGACATTATAGTTGTCAGAGTGGTCTAGAGCCAGTCAGGTTTACTCTGCTCATTGGCCACAAAGGCAGTCAGAGCAGCTTATAAAATGTGACATCTGCCTCAGAATGTGATGGAGGCTCCTTCTCAAGTGGCTTTTCAACAGAGGCTGGATGTATTGTCGAAGGCTTTCATGGCTGGAATCACTCAGTTCTTGTGGGGGTTTTCGGGCTATATGGCCATGTTCTAGAGGCATTTCTCCTGTCGTTTTGCCTGCATCTATGGCAAGCATCCTCAGAGGTAGTGAGGTCTGTTGGAACTAGGAAAAGGGGTTTATATATCTGTGGAATGACCAGGGTGAGACAAAGGGCTTTTGTAAGTTGGGCTAGGTGTGAATCTTTCAACTGATCACCTAGATTAGCATACAATGGGCTGACTGTGCCTGGAGCAAACTCATCTTGAAAGGTGATTAGATGTCCCTGCCTGTTTTTCTCTCTGCTGTTTTTGCTGTTGCAATTTTAGAATTTTTTTTAATACTGGTAGCCAGATTTTGTTCATTTTCATGGTTTCTTCCTTTCTGTTGAAATTGTCCACATGTTTGTGGATTTCAATGGCTTCTCTGTGTAGTCTGACATGGTGGTTGTGAGAGTGGTCCAGCATTTTTGTGTTCTCAAATAAAATGCTGTGTCCAGGTTGGTTCATCAGGTGCTCTGCTATGGCTGACTTCTCTGGTTGGAGTAGTCTGCAGTGCCTTTCATGTTCCTGGATTCTTGTTTGGGTGGTGCGTTTGGTGGTCCCTATGTAGTCTCACCCTGGTCATTCCACAGATATATAAACGCCCTTTTTCCCAGTTCCAGCAGACCTCACCTCTGAGGATGCTTGCCATAGATGCAGGTGAAACGTCATGAGAAATGCCTCTAGAACATGGCCATATAGCCCGAAAAACCCCACAAGAACTGAGAGGCCGGATGGCTATCTGTCAGGTAGTTCAGTTGTGCTTTTCCTGCATGGAAGAATGGGGTTGGACTAGATGGCCTATGTGGTCTCTTCCAGTACTATAATTCTATGATTCTATCTCTTTTTCTCCCCCAGTTCAATACAAGAATTTTTTTCCTGAGTCCCCTTAGGGGACTATTATTATTATTATCATCATAAGCATAATCATCATCGTGATAACATTTCAGCATGTTGGTTTGCACCACCTTTGATGGGATCATCTTCTTCCTAATTAAACGTATCTTCCCCTATGAATGTCAAAAGTATTCCAGTTTGTATAACGAAAGGATGATGCTAGGTGAAGTGGCCCTGGGGGGAAATGGTGACATGTATATGAGGGAGGAGAGGAAGGAAGAAAAAGAGGGAAAGAAAAGAAAAGAGAGGGAGTCGGTGAGCAAAAGAAAGAAAAAAGGAAGGGAAGAAGAAAGGAAGAGGAAGGACAAGAGGAAGAGTTATTTGGAGAGGGGAGAAAGGAGAAAAAAGGAAAGAGAAAGGGATGAACTAAGAAAAAGAGGGGAAGAGAAAGGAAGAGAAAGGAGAGAAAGAGAAAGAAGCAGGGAGATGTATGAGGGAAAGCTGGAAGGTAGGGAGGGAGGGAAGGAAAGAAGGAAAAGAGAGAGGGAGGGAGGGAGGGAAATGTATGAGGGAAATAGAGGAAAGAAAGTAAGAATGTTGCCTTAAAGCAGTGGTTCTCAACCTTCCTTATGCCGTGACCCCTTAATACAGTCCCTCATGTTGTGGTGACCCCCAACCATAATATTGTTTTCATTGCTACTTCATAACAGTCATGTTACTACTGTTATAAATCATAATGTAAATCTCTGATATGCAGGATGTATTTTCATTCACTGGACCAAACTGGGCACAAATACCCAATGCAACCACATGTAAATGCTAGTGGGGCCGGGGGAGGATTGATTTTGTAATTTGGGAGTTGTAGTTGCCGGGATTTATAGTTCACCTATAATCAAAGAGCATTCTGAACTCCACCAGTGATGGATTTGAACCTAATTTGCCACACAGAACTCCCATGACCAACAGAAAACACTGGAAGGGTTTGGTGGGTATTGACCTTGAGTTTGGGAGTTGTAGTTCACCTATCTCCAGAGAGCACTGTGGACTCATGCAATGGTGGATCTGGACCAAACTTGGCACAAATACTCAATATGCGCAAATGTGAAAACTGGTGGAGCTTGGGGAAAATAGACCTTGACTTTTGGGAGTTGTAGTTGTAGTTGCTGGGATTTATAGTTCACTACAATCAAAGAACATTCTGAACTCCACCAACAATAGAATTGGCTCAAACTTCCCACATGGAATCCCCATGACCATCAGAAAATACTGTTTTCTGAAGGTCTTTGGTGACCCCTCTGACACCCCTTTGTGACCCCCTCAGGTGTCCCGACCCCCAGGTTGAGAAACACTGCCTTAAAGGCATTGTGAGTGGGCCTTCTCAGAGTTGGAGAAGGGTAAAGTAGGTAGGCAGAGTCCCAAAGACAGTTGGATAATACCGGGTATATATACTAAGACAGGAGTCCCAAACATTTTAAGCATAGTTCCCAGTCCCTCAAACTGTTGGGGGGCTAGACTATAGTTTGAAAAAAAATTGAACAAATTCCTATGCAGACTTTACATATCTTATTTGTAGTGCAAAAAAAACTATGAAAGAACAATACATTATTAACATGAAAATGGTTTTAACCAACATAAACTTACCAGTGTTTCAATGGGTAGTGTGGGCTTCCTTTTGGGTGATGGGAGAGTTAAGTTAATTAGGATTGTTGTTGTTATATGTCTTCAAGTCAACCCTAAGTCTAACGTTTAGGCAAGGGCTGAGTTAAACGACATTAGAGAGCTTTTGGGCCTTAGTTTGGGGACCCCTACACTAGTGGTTGACATAATTTGGCTGAGTTCCTATATCTTTTAAAGCTGAATTTTACTGTTTATTTACCTGCAGTGGTCATTCAAAACCTGCACTCGAGTCTGAGTCTAAAGTTACCAATAAGCAAAACTTTAGTGTATTCATCTTTGCAGGCCACTGTGTCCATGGTAACTGGCCTAATTGTCAGGCTGTCACCCTCCGTAGTTTGTGACCTGTTTAAAAATCCTCAGCTAGAATCTTTCTTATAATGTAAGCTGCCTTAGGATTCTGGTGTGTGTGTGTGTGTGTGTATGCATTGAAAAAAATAGAGGAGCTTGTTTAACTTCTAAAGAGAAGTAAACCAATAGTTCCTCTAAAATTAATGCGAAAAAAATTCCTAAGAATTATGAAGAGAATAAAACTCATTTTTCACTAATTTATTTATTTATTTACTTACTATACTTGTATACCACCTTTCTCAGCCTATCGGTGACTCAAGGCAGTTCAGTGAGAGCTTGCCATGATCTGGGGGTGAAGGGCAGAGAAGAAAACAGGTATCAGATCTCAAATATGCAAGGATCTAGCAGAGATTTATGAAGAAACTAGCTGTACCCGCCATGCTTTGCTGTGATCAGCTTTCCTCTTCCTCTCATTCTTTCTTTCTTTCTCTCCTTCCTTCCCTTTTTTCTTTCCTTCCTTCTTTCCTTCCTTCCTTCCTTCCGTCCTTCCTTCCTTCCTTCCTTCCTTCCTTCCTTCCTTCCTTCCTTCCTTCTTTTCCCTTCCTCCCCACCATTTGCTTCCCATCCTCTTTCTTCCCTTTCTTTCTTCTCTATCTATTCTTGGACTACAATTCCCAGCAGTCCTCCTGATCCATCTACCTACCTACCTACCTACCTATCTCTATCTAATCTATCTATCTGGAAGATTGCTGGAAGTTGCAGTCCAGGAATTGGAAATTGCAAATATGCAGGGATTGGGATGCTCTCAAAGAAATCCAAGGAGAAGAAAGCTTGCAGATTGGAAGCAGTGAATTTGGATCATCCTCCTCTCCTAAAGGACCTGTTATTTGGCCTATTTCGGTTAGTGTGGGACTAGTTAGGATATATTTCTGTTTTAGATATATTTACTAGCTTATCCACTTTGAGTCTAACATTATCAGGTTCCCTGGTTACATTATGTTGTTGTCTGGAGAACTTCACTGAGTGACTGTGATTTGATGACTCCTCTATCTTGATTCCACCCCCCCCCCCCCCCCGCCCCAACTGCCTTCTTCTTTTCCAGGATAACCATGAGGAAGATTATTTTCTCTATGTGGCTTACAGTGATGAAAGTGTGTACGGGAAGTGAGTTTGCAAGCTTCACAGACTGAAAGGACTGTTGTGGGGAAAATGGTCTCTCTGATGGAAGCAAGAAGAGAGAGAAAAAACTGGACAACCCTCCTTCCACATATTCCCATGCCATCATTTCTTGCACCTTTATTATATATTAGATATAGTTTTTACTATTGTTTTGTTTAAACACTATTTGAAAAGTAAGGTGATTGGTGCTTATGAGAGAGAGATCTGTTTGCCAAGTACTCCCACTTTCCATTCAACTAACAGACCCTTCAGAGCATCCAGTGGAGGAAAAGGAAGAAGGTGTGTGGGAAACCCTGATCTAGTCATATGAATCATGTGTTTCCCAGCCAGTTTGCCAAAGGGAATTAATAGCAAGATACCCAACCCCTAACTGTCTCATTACACCTGCCATTTAATTTATCAAAATACAAAATGGTAGCATTATCTTCACAGTCCCTAACAGCTGAAGAAAGAGTAAAATGGACCCTTATTTCCGAAGCTATTTATTCTTTGTCTTCCCTTCTGTTCTCTCTTCACCCTCCTTCCTTTTTCATGTTCAGCATCTTTAATTAGTTTATATATTACACTAGCAGTCTCATAGCTACTAGTAATTGATGTCACTACTTATGAAGGAAACGGAGCAGAGTTCTACTAGGCTTAGCCAATCTAAACAACAAAATTAGGAGGACACCCAATTGTTTCAGGGTGTAACCAGGTCTTGAGCATCTAGCATAAAAATGTTCTCATCACTTGCATGTGTGTTTTGTGATGTTATGCTTCCTTGCTTGTCAGTAAAAGAGTGTTCACCCCTAAGTCACTATCACATCTCCAAAACCTGTAATATTCCTTTAAACACCATTAATGCAGTGGGGGATAGGGGGACACGAGTTAATTTTCATAGGCTTTTGCCATAAATATACATGAGGAAAATATTATTCTTATTCTGAAGAGCTGCCATTCATGCCTTCCTCTATTCCATCCCCACCCTGATAAACCCTGATTACACAATAGTCACAAAGCAGGCCTTTTTGTAGCAATGCCAAAGCAATTTTTGTCTCAAATGTGACAGTAATAATTCCCCTCCTTCTTTTCTTATAGCTGATGTTCTAAATTGGGGATTTATGGTGAAAACTAGGAAACTTTATGTTGAGGCTTCTAGTGAATTAAATATTGTGCTAAATTTTCCATTTTATAGGACTATTGAGGATGTGTAGAAAAGAGACTATAAGTAAATAAAATGGGACGTATATATAATATTTTGCCCCCTAAGAAAATATATATGCTGGCTGGGGTGAGGAGGAGATAGGTTTTCCTTGAGAATCTTGAACTTTTAATCTGTAGAAGTATTTGTGAAGTTATGGAAACTGACAACAACCTAGACTCTGCTTCTGGTTCATATTTTTGATGTGTCATTCTTCTAAAAAAGGAGATATCAAGAGATCCAGTGGAACAGTCTATATTAAGTGGCATCTGAAGAGCCCATAATATGAAATGACATTCAGTAACAAACTGAGGGGCATTATCAGAAGTCAAGGGCTTTCATAAGAAAACTAGAAGTTCTACCAACACTGAGTAAGAGGCATGTACTACAGTCATAGCAGTCAATGAAGGCTAAAAGAAGAAGACCAGGGAGTTTATTTGTGCTTTGAATTCTAGCTTTGCTGCCTAGTTCTGACGTACCTTTTGAGGAAACTAGTTTTAATTAATATTCTTAATTCCTTCCATTCCAAATTGCATTTGCTTTTGCTTGCTTAGTCTTTCTGTTTTCAGGTTGTCTTTTAAGAGGCACATTCCAAATCCACAACCACCCATGTCAAGATATGCCTGGGGCCCCAATGCACATGGGTATTCAGCTGTATATTTTTGCACCTAACCTCAGGAGAGAAGCAGTAAATGCTGAAAGAGAACTTGAGTTATCCCCTCCTCCATGCTGCTGCTGTTGCTGCTGCTGATTAAACAATGTTTATGGGATTTCAGCATTTGAAGAGTACTGAAATATGATGTTTAAAGGTTTTATTTTAACTGGATTGTAGAATTTTTCATTAGCTCAGTTCCAGTTTGTAAAAGATGGTGTTGATTATTCTTTCTATGTCATTA
This sequence comes from Anolis sagrei, assembly GCF_037176765.1. Taxonomy (NCBI): domain Eukaryota; kingdom Metazoa; phylum Chordata; class Lepidosauria; order Squamata; family Anolidae; genus Anolis; species Anolis sagrei. Next base: position 168,090,979 of record NC_090022.1, on the reverse strand, counting down.
ATTGTAGGCAGCTTCAAGTTCTTATAAAAAGTTCATGCTATATCGGCTCAATCAATAAACACACACTTGAAAATGTGAGATCAAGTGGGATTGTACTTTTTTAAATAAATTTGATGGATGCCAGAGCTTCTTAAATATTAAATTTACAGAATGGATTTAAACAAATTTATTGTTGAATTACCCTCCAATCCATGGGTGTTATACTTGTAATACTGAAAGATAAAATATTCTCCTTACTATATTTGTGCCCCCCCCCCCCTTAGATTTGTATCCTACCATATCAGGGTGATGTATGCATATTAGTTTTACTTAATTCTTATAGTTGTTGTAGGTTAGACTGAGAAAGGAAATGACTGGCTCAGATTCACCCATAGGGTGTGAGGGTTGGCAAATGTGAATAAGCAGAATCTTTACCACAGTATTTAAACCAAGATATTATTATTATTATTATTATTATTAAACTTTATTTGTACCCTGCTAGCATCTCCCGAAGGACTCGATGCAGCTTACAAAGGCCAAGGCCTCAACACAACAGCAGTAAACAACAACAATAGAAAAGAAAGCAAATTAAAAAACATAAGCAATAACAAAACATTACACTATTACACAATAAAAACCATGGCCGGGCCAATGATGGGTACAGGTTAAAAAGTGCTGGGTGTGACAGGAGGTGTATTGGAATTCTGGGCAAGTGCAGTGTGCAGAGAGTCTTAAACTCTAGTAAAGTGCTTCTGGGACAAAGTGCTGGGTTATCCTATTCTGGAAAGGCACATCGGAATAGCCAGGTCTTCACGTTCTTCCTAAAGACTGCCAACGTGGATGCTAGTCTAATGTCTTTGGGGAGGTCGTTCCATAGTCGGGGGGCAACCACAGAAAAGGCCCTATCCCTCGTCCCCACCAAGCGCGCCTGCGACGCAGGTGGGATCGCAAGCAGGGCCTCTCCAGATGACCGAAGGGAGCGTGTGGGTACATAAGCGGAGATGCAGTCACGGAGGTAGGCAGGTCCCAAACCGTTTAGGGCTTTGTAGGTAAGCACCTGCACCTTGAATTGGGTTCGGTAGGTAAACAGCAGCCAATGGAGCTCCTTAAACAGGAGGGTTGACCTCTCTCTATAAGGAGCACCAGTTAACATCCTGGCTGCCGCCCGTTGAACCAGTTGGAGTTTCCGAGCCGTTTTCAAGGGCAGCCCCACGTAGAGCGCATTACAGTAATCCAATCTGGAGGTGACTAAGGCGTGGACCACCCTGGCCAAATCAGCCTTTGCGAGGTATGGTCGCAGCTGGCACACAAGTCTTAATTGTGCGAAAGCCCTCCCGGACACCGCCGACGCCTGAGCATCAAGCGTAAGTGATGAATCCAGAAGAACTCCCAAGCTGCGGACCTGTGACTTCAGGGGGAGTGCAACCCCATCCAGCTCAGGTTGCCACCCTATATCCTGATCCGATTTACGATTGACCAGGAGGACCTCTGTCTTGTCGGGATTGATCTTCAGCTTGTTCTTCCTCATCCAGATAGCCACAGCGGCCAGGCACTCGTTCAGCACTCGAGGGGCCTCCTTGGAATTAGGTGGAAAGGAGTAGTAGAGTTGTGTGTCATCTGCATAGAGATGGCACCTAACTCCAAAACCCCGGATGATATACCCTGCGATATAATAAAATGTCACTCAGGCTTGTGAAACAAGTAACAGTACCTTTACTTTAGTTCAATGGTTCAAACAGGGTAACAATATATATTTCAGTCTCTTTGAATTCAGACAGAGAATAGAGGAATAAAATCACTTTGTGCGCTCGGCCTTATAAGATTTGGGATAATTACAAACCAAAATTCTATCAGAAAACGTCACTTTGGATTTCCCTATTAGAAGCAATCCACAGAAGAGAATGGGGCAGAGAAAACTGGCCAACATACAAAGATATCCTTAAACTACAGAAGGGTATCTACACAATAAAAAGTCAAGAAGAATTAAGTCTAACATATAAGAATATAACATGGCTCCAATACAGACAAATTCAAGAATTCTATCACAAAGACAAAAAATTAGGCTTCTTAGACAAGGATACAATATAGGATAAAATAATGGTGACGGAAAAGAAGACAATAGCAAATATATATATAACTTTGTTACAATGGTCTACAGAACAAGAACAGGTCAAGGATTGCATGATCAAGTGGACGACCCATATTAGAAGACCAGTAACAATGGAAGAACGGGAATTAATGTGGAAGAAGAAAACAAAGTACACTTATTCATTCAACCTTCAAGAAAACTGGTACAAGACGATGTACCATTGCTACATCACACCACAAAAAATGGCCAAATTTTATAAAAACATTAAGGATTGTTGCTGGAAATGCCATATGCACTTTTTTCCTACATGTGGTGGGGATGTAAAAATACAAAAAATTACTAGAAAATGATTCATGAAACTATACAGAAAATTTTGAAAATAAAATTCCAAATGAATTTATTTATTTATTTACTTTACTTTACTTGTATACCGCAGTTTCTCAGCCCAACAGGCGACTCAACGCGGTTTACAACAAGGATAAGAATCAATCAACGATATACAATTTAAAACCATAAAAGCATAATATACAATATTGACACAACAATAGACAACACAATGCATCTCATAACTAGAGTCGTGATCCAATCCGTCGTCCAAATTTCCATTCCTGTAATCATCACATTCATTGCACTGTTTAACCGAATGCCCGTTCAAACATCCAAGTTTGTAATCTTCTTCGGAACACCATTAGCGAGGGGGCTGATCTTACCTCCATAGGAAGGGCGTTCCACAGCCGGGGGACCACCACAGAAAAGGCCCTGTCTCTCGTCCCCGCCAGCCGCACCTGTGAAGCAGGCGGGATAGAGAGCAGGGCCTCCCCAGAAGATCTGAGGGTCCTGGTGGGCTGATAGGCAGAGATACGTTTGGATAGGTAACTTGGGCCAGAACCGTTTAGGGCTTTATAGGCCAACGCCAGCACTTTGAATTGAGCCCGGTAGCAAATCGGCAGCCAGTGGAGCTGGTGCAGCAGAAGAGTTGTATGCTCCCTGCGCTCCGCTCCTGTTAGTATCATGGCTGCCGCACGTTGGACTAGCTGGAGCTTCCGAGCCTGAGTATCACCTACTGGGAATAACAGAAATGAATATGAATAAGAATCAAGATATCCTATTTAATTATATGATAACGGCAGCCAGAATTGTGTATGCAAGAAATTGGAAGACTAAAGAAAATCCAACGGAAGAAGATTGGAAATTAAAAATAATGGCTGTAAAGAACATAGATAGGTTGACTTATTTTTTGAAAGACTATCAAAGCAAACCCAAAAATCCTACAGATTAAATGACTCTTTTTTCTTCTTTGAAAACAAAAGGAAATGAAGTAAATATGAGAAGATGTAGAAATTAATGACAATCTATCTATATATATATAACAATGCTCAGTGCATAATGAGTTCCCTAAAAACAAAAAATCTACAGGTCCAAATGACCCCAAATTTGGCAACAAAACTCTTCACAATCCAAGGAGTGACCATCACTGAAAAATAACCCCACAAAACACCTTTAAATTCAAAAAAGGAAGAAGACAACACATCTCCCCTGCCCCCTCCCCCTCACGCTGAGGATACAGAATGAGGGTTCCGAAGCAGCAGCAGCAGTTGCTGTTCCCTGCATGTCTCTCTGGCCCCTAACACACACTAAGGCAAGGGATCAAAGGGCAGAGGCTGAGGAGGAGAGGGAGGGAAGGAAAAATTGGGGGGAAGGCCACACTCTGTGCACACACTCTGACTCTCTGCCCCCCCCCCCCCCCCCCACACACACACACTCCCACAGCACAAGGGAAGGAGGAAGGTGCCATGATGGGGGTGCCATGCTTCTCTGCAGCAGTTTTTCTGTAAATATAAGTCTATTGCAGAACTAGGGCAATATGGCAGTATCACAGCAAGAGTAATTCAACAGCCTAGTTGCCCTCTGCTAGCCATAGCAACACCTGCACAGGGCCATAGCAACACCTCTTTGGCCTTGTTGCCTTACAACCCTTGGGCAGGGTGCCTCCATGGCCCCACAGACCTGTTGCAGTTTAACCAGAGGCATCCAAATGATGTATCTGGTAAAACCAAATTACTGTAATTCGGTTTCCCTGCCTTATTCTGAATTAATGAAACAGCTGGTAAGATCTCTACGTGGGGTTGCCTCTGAAGACTGCCCGGAAGCTGCAGCAAGTCCAACACTCGGCAGCCAGATTACTAATGGGTGCTGGGTACAGGGAGCACACCACTCCGCTGTTACACCAGCTCCACTGGCTGCTAATTAGCTTCCGAGCACAATTCAATTCTGCTTTGGTTAGACCACATCTGGAATATTGTGTCCAATTCTGGGCACCACAATTCAAGAGAGATATTGGCAAGCTGGAATGTGTCCAGAGGAGGGCGACTAAAATGATCAAGGGTCTGGAGAACAAGCCCTATGAGGAGCAGCTTAGGGAACTGGGCATGTTTAGCCTGAAGAAGAGAAGGCTGAGAGGAGATATGATAGCCATGTATAAATATGTGAGAGGAAGCCACAGGGGGGAGGGAGCAAGCTTGTTTTCTGCTTCCTTGGAGACTAGGACGCGGAACAATGGCTTCAAACTACAAGAGAGGAGATTCCATCTGAACATTAGGAAGAACTTCCTGACTGTGAGAGCCGTTCAGCAGTGGAACTCTCTGCCCCGGAGTGTGGTGGAGGCTCCTTCTTTGGAAGCTTTTAAGCAGAGGCTGGATGGCCATTTGTCAGGGGTGATTTGAATGCAATATTCCTGCTTCTTGGCAGGGGGTTGGACTGGATGGCCCATGAGGTCTCTTCCAACTCTTTGATTCTATGATTCTATGATTCTATGCTGGTGTTAACCTATAAAGCCCTAAACGACTCCGGCCCTGTTTACCTCTATGAACGTATTCTCCCCTACGTACCATCAAGATTACTAAGATCATCTGGAGAGACCCTGCTCTCGGTCCCACCGGCCTCACAAGCGCGCCTGGTGGGGAACGAGGGACAGGGTCTTCTCAGTGGTGGCCCCGCGACTCTGGAACTCTCTCCCACCGGAGGTCAGAACCACCCCGTCTATCCTGACATTCAGGAAATGGGTGAAGACGTGGTTGTGGAGACAGGCTTTCGATGAATGAGACAGCACCCTAGGATTGTGGATGGAAGATGAGGTATACTTGTTTTTAATATGATGACTGACCACCGTAGTTTTAAATATAGTTGTTATTTTAAATGTGTTATTGTAATTATGAACTATGATATTTTACTGATTGTATGTTTTCATGGTTGTAAACCGGGCTGAGTCCCTCTAAGAGGTGAGAAGCTCGGTATAGAAAACTTTGCAATAATAATAAATAAATTTGAAATAGGTAAGATCCAGGTCCTTCCAGGTGTGAGCCCTGTGTGGAATGAGCACAGGGACCGGGCCCAAACCACACAGCCATCTTGGTTTTTCAGGCTCCGGTAGCCCCCCCCCCCACCCAAAAAAAATGAACGAGCACACACCCCCTTCCAGCAAACCCCGAAATAACCCCAAACATTAAAAAACTTACCCAGCTGCCATTTTCTTCCTCCTCACACCTTCCTGGCATGAGGAAAATGACTTTTAAAAAATTGGGGTTGCTTTGGGATATTATTGTTATTGGGATGCAAGGCCTATCTACTAACGCCCCCCCCCCCAAAAAAACCTTTTTTGGGGGGGTGTACTCAAATCCATGCCAAAGAGGGTTTTAAAAAACTTGCTGTGGCACAGATTTGAAGGTAGTCGGGAAGCACCCTAAAAACCTGAAGCACCCTAAAAATCCCTGATTTACAGCCTGGCAAATCAATTCAGAAGTGAGATCAACAGAGATCATAGAATCAAAAAGTTGGAAGAGACCTCAAGGGCCATCCAGTCCAACCCCTTGCCAGACATAACATTTCATAACATAACATTTCATAACATAACATTTCAGACATAACAATTTCAGACATAACATTTCAGTCTACTATATTAGGGAAGCAGGAATATTGCATTCAAATCACCCCTGACAGATGGCCATCCAGCCTCTGTTTAAAAGCTTCCAAAGAAGGAGCCTCCACCACACTCCGGGGCAGAGAGTTCCACTGCTCCACAGCTCTCACAGTCAGGAAGTTCTTCCTCATGTTCAGATGGAATCTCCTTTCTTGTAGATCTTAAGGTATCTCATTTTTAAAAGATGCATTTCAAATTTCAGACATAACATTTCAGTCTACTATATTAGGGAGGGAAAGACATTGAAGAGGTCTACACTATTTTTTATAATGCCCAACATGAGATAGATTTATGAAAGAAATCCTTGAAATGACATACATAATTTTATTGATAAATTAAATATTAGGTAATATTAGGTAATACATAATTTTATTGATTTTTCTGCAGTTCTACATGATGAAATGTTTCATTTCATTTCCTGCTGAAGACACTATGCTAATATACCCACAAGATGGCAATATTGCCACAGTATTTGAACAGCAACCCTTTGGGATATATTTTATTTCTACCAGGTCACTATGCTTACATATTTAGAATATCATTCAAAATTTTGAGTTCTATTGGTTCAGAGACTGTCAGAGAATTCTCTTATACCTGTCATGGTTGTGTATATGTGGGGGTTTAAGCAGATGTTGCTTATTATTAATTTCTGTGACAAGTAACAGTGGCTGAAACTCGCTCCTCCATACAACCATTAAAGGTACAGGAGCCCAGTCCAGTTTTTTCCAGCAACCCTATATGTTGGTGGTACCATAACAACTAAAGTGATAAAAAATACTGTACTGTACATTGCAGACATAAAGCTTGTTACATGAAATCAAATTCATGTATTTTGCAGTCATGAAAGCTTTTGAATGGAAACTTACCCCCAAGTAGCATATGTAGTGCTCAGCTGTGCTCTATATACTTAGTAGGGAAATGTCCAAATTGTTAAGAATTGCAGTAAGACCTTTCCAGTTCACTTTGTTCTCTCCAGATGTGTCCCCACAACAGTGTACCATGCTTTTCTAGGCTGAAAATAATACCCCAATCTTTACCCCATGATTCATAAGAAGGGTGGCAGTGGGTATTTCTATGGTACACAAACACATACTGGGAAAACCTTTCTAGATGTAATGCTACCCATTGGGCTTAGAGGCAATTGCTAATTCCCAGTTTATTCTAATACGTTTTATTGATTAGTCTATTGGCCATGTCAAAACATTTGACAAACACATTTAACACATACAGCATACGGGGGGCGGAGTCAGCCATGGCCGGGTAAAGACGTATCCCTTGTTGCTCCTGAGTGAAAAGCAAAAAGCAGTGAAAAATGGGCCGATGGATTAGAAAGGAGTGGAAAGTAGTGGAGCACCTAATGAGCAGAACAAAATCTTCAAAAGGCAACTGATAAGCTCATATTAAGTTCATGATTTATGAGTGCTGACCGAGATAGAAAGCGAAAGTAGTTGCCATTACTGAGCACGTAACAAGCTGAAAAAACAGCTCAGCAGCTTGAATAAATATCCAGATAATTACAAAAAGACTTTGAGTAATAACTCTAATTGAAATTGAAATTGGAAGGTTACAACAGATTATAAAAGGCAGTACGTCATTCTGTTCCTCCTTTGAAGAAATAAGTGGAGAGAGTTGTTTTTCTCCACTCGAGAAGTGATAACGAGGGATAAGGAGCAAAGCCTTTCCTACAGAACTGCAAACTGCAAAATTACAATTGAAAGCAGTGGAATTCCCTGAAATCATAGGCAAGCATAGCAAAGGTATACATAATTAAGGCATCTTCTGGACTATGCAGAATGGAGTAAAACCAATTAACTGAGGCTTTGTAAACAAGTGCATTTGCAAGGTTGGAGAGGGTGGCCCCAGAAACTCCCCAGGTTCCCCAGACTCCCCATAGAATGAATACAGTCAATAGAAGTCCCCGTCCCATCAAGGGCAAGCAATTAAAAAGGACCCCCCCCCCCCTTTCTGGGGCACCTACATCGACATCACTGCCGTCCCTAACTGCAGGAGCAGAAGGAAGTAGTGAAAAGAAAGAAATGGATAATACCAGCTGTTAAGAAAAATAACAGAATTAATTAAAGAAGAGACAAGAAAACAAGGGAGTTGAATTTGATGTTTGAAAAAGAAAGAGAGACAAGGAAACAAGAGTGAAGGAAGATATTCAGGCAATGAAACAGGAGATCCTGGCCCACGCTAAGGAAATGAAGGTGCAACTGAACGCAGAAAGGAAAATCTCAGATGACAAATTTCAGACTATACAAGGAACTTTGCAAACAATACATGGAGACATACAAACAATTAAATCAGAAACTGAAAAGAACAAACAAGAACAAAAAGCACTCAAACAAATGCACCAAAGTGATAACAGGCTTTCAGATATGGAAAGAAAGTTTGTGTATATGCAAGATAACCAGAGAAGAAACAATGTAATAATTAAAAATTTTCCAGAGGGGAACAAAAACGAAGATTTGAAAACTGTAATTTTGAAGTGGTTGCAAAAAATTACACCAATGCTAAATTGGTCAGAATTGGATTTAGAACGAGTTCATCGCCTTCCGGCTAGAAGAAATAAAATAACACCTAGGAACATAATAATTCAAATTCATAACTTTACAAAAAAAGGGGGAAAAAAAGAAGATTTGATGAAAATACTAAGGAAGAACCCAGAATATTTAAAGATGGGAGAAGCAAAGCTGGAAATATTGAATGATTACTGTCCTCAAACTAAAAACTGGAGATATTCAATGAAGCCAATTACGATTCAGTTAATGAAGGCCGGAATATTGTATACCTGGGGATACCCCACCTTTTTCAAATTCCAATGGAGAGGCAAGAGTAGACTCTTTGGAACAAGGATTTCAACTATTGAAGGAGCTCGGCATAACAAGAAAACAAGACAGAGATTGAAAGGATGAAGAGGAGAAAGGAGAGGAGGGAGGAAGAATACCACAGAAGGAAGGAGAATTGGAGGGAATAATCGGCGCCATCGGAGGAAACGGGCTGTAAGAAGAAATTTAGAAGCACTGCAATCAAAAATTTATTTACTTAATTTTAAAAATAATAATAATGAGCACTCGAGGGGAGGGAGACTCTGGGCCACAGGATGACTTCGGGGGCCCCCTCCCCATTTGGGAAGGCCGGGGGCTATGATTGGGACTAGAAGTCCTGAAGAATGGAAGGGGAGGAAAGGGGGAATGAGGGGAGGGGGGAAGCAGGGGGGAGGGGGAATGGAGGGGAGGGGGAGGGGACTACAAGGGACAAGGGTTCACAATGGTTCAAGCCACAAAAAAGTTTTTAAAGGAAAATGGAAATGATGTCCAATAAATTAAGAATTTCAACACTTAACACTAGAGGTCTAGGGACGGTAATTAAAAGAAGGCGGATCGAAGCCCTACTGAGGATGCAGCGGATGTTCTCTTCTTACAGGAGACACATCAGAATAATCCAAATGAATTAAAATCGAGTTGGATAAGGAACTATGAAAAATCCTTTGGGTCATCAAAATCAAGAGGTGTAGCTATAATAATTGCAAAGAAATGTAATTTTGTCATAAACAAGGTATTGAAAGATGAGGAAGGTAGATATATAATAATGTATGGTGAAATAGGGGAGGATAAATATGTATTAGTAAATGTATATGCACCAAATGTAAAACAGCAAGAATTTTATGAAAAAGTGCTATATCAAATAGAGAACTATCACCAACAAAATGTAATATTTGGAGGGGATTGTAATTGTTATATGGACCAAAAAAAAGAGAGATAAAACTACGCAAATGTCAACAATTAGAAATATTGAAACAACAGACCTAAGTAGAGTGATGAACAAATGGCAATTAAAGGATGTGTGGAGATTGGTAAAGGGAAATGAAAAAAATACACATATTATTCATCTGTACATAAAGTTTATACAATAATAGATTATATTTTTGTTTCTAAAAATATGTTAAGTAAATTGCTAAATGCTGATATTGGAATTATTAAAATTTCAGATCATGCCCTGGTGTCAATTGAGATTGCCTTGAAATGTGATTATGATAAAATGAGGAGCTGGAGATTGAATACAAAAATTTTGAATCACAGAGAGATTGTGGATAGAGTGAAATCAGAATGGCAAGAAATTTGGGGTTTTAATGAAAAGGATGTATCAAAAGGAGTGCTATGGGACACAATGAAAGCGGTGGTGAGAAGGTTATGTATAAAAGAGACATTTAACCTCAAAAAAAGGCAAGAAGAAAGGAAAAGAAATCTAGAAAAAGAAATAGAAGAGATTGAAAAAGAATATGTAATAAAGAGAGATACACAAATTTATGTAAGGTTGAGAGCTAAAAAAGAGGAATTGGATAAAATGGAAATGGATGAAGTACAAGAAAATCTAATATACTTAAGGAGGGAATTTTTTGATTTTAGTGACAGGAATTCAAAGATGTTAGCTAAATCCACACAAAAAAAGAAAATGGAAGGTATGATAAGTATGATAAAAGATAAAACAGGTAAATATGTAGAACTATGAAAGAAAAATTGAAAGTTTTTGAAGAGTTTTATAATGAATTATATCAAACAAAAGCTAGCTCCATAGAATCAATTAGGAAATATGTGGAGGAAAATTGGAAGAGTAAGTTGGAGGAGAAAGATAAAGAATTATGGGAACAACCTATTAAGAAGACAGAAATAGAGGAAGAATTTAAAAGCTGGGAAAGCTCCAGGTTTGGATGGCCTGGGAACAGAATTTTATAAAAGTTTTAGAGAAGTTTTGATTCCAAAATTATTAGAATTGTATAAAGCAATAATGGAGGGAGATAAGATACCAGAATCATGGAGGAAGTCATTAATTATATTAATACCAAAACCTGATAAAGATTTAACAGATCCAGGGTCATATAGGCCCATATCGTTAGTTAATCAGGATGCAAAGATTTTATCTGCTATAATAGCTAACAGAATGAGCAAATGCATGTACAAGTATATAAAAAAAGATCAGTGTGGGTTTGTAAAAGGACAACAAATGTCAAATTTGATAGGGAGAGTATTAAATAAAATTTGTTTGGCTCAAGAGAAGAAGATAAAAGTAGGGATATTATCATTAGACATTTTTAAAGCGTTTGTGTGGAATGGGGGACATTAAGAGAGATTATGAAAAAATTTGGAATGGGAAGTAGAATAAAAGGAATAATAGATCAATATTATTCAAGAAATTCAGCAGTGGCAACTATAAATGATGGAGTGACAAATGAAATAAAAGTGACAAGGTTGCCCTCTATCACCAATTTTGTTTGCTATGGTGATAGAACTATTTGCAAATGCCATTAGGAAAGATAAGAACTTAGAAGGGCTAGGAAAAAAGGAGAAACAGAAGGTGAGTTTATTCGCCGATGATACATTGTTATTTATTGAAAACATAGTAAGTAAAATGGATAAAATAAAGGATCATTTAGAGATATTTGGGGAAACAACAGGTTTACAAGTTAATTGGAACAAGTCAGAAATGATGCTACTTAATTATACAAAGAAATAAGAAAAAGACTTTATAGAACAGAAAATGGGAATTAGAATTAAGAATAAATTAAAATACCTGGGAGTAATAATAACAAAGGATTTAAAAGAAACGGAAGAGGTAAATGTAGTAACATTGAGAAAAGTTGTTCAAAAACGTTAATAGATTATGAAAATATACATTTATCTTGGTTTGGAAAGATAGCATTAGTAAACATGAAAATACTTCCAAACATAAATTTTATATTTAGGATGCTGCCACTTCAAATTACAGAAGAAGAGCTAAATAGATGGCAACAAATGATAAATAAGTATTGCAATGGTAGTAAAAGAAATAGATTAATGGAACTTTAGACTGGCTTTTGACTACGGTATAGACTCTTGATCTCTGGACTTTGTTTATTGAACTTTCGGCATTTGACCATTGGGCTGGACCCTTTTGACTACAAAGTTATTTTTGCTATCAGTTTTTGTTTGTTCTGTAGCTGCGTGCTATCTTTGTGTTTTATATTTTGGACTATAAAAACAGCCAGCAAGTAAGTGCTGTTTTAATTAAACTGTTTGATAAAACTGCATTCTTTCTAGGGCTTATTTTGGGGGTTCGGGGGAAGGGTTGTATGTCTTCTTGGTTTTTTTTTTTGCGCTCATAAAGCCCAAAAATCCGCGATGGCTGTGTGGATTGGGCCTGGGGATTGGGTCCCTACATCCAATCCACACATAGAACACACTTGGTAAGGCCCAGATTTTACCTAAGCTTTGGGTCTTATCAGGTATCTAATTAATTTGGAACAAGGGAGGGAAATCCTGTTTTGTTCTGAATTAGTTCAGTTTTACCAGAGGTGTCATTTGGACACCTCCAGTAAAACTGAGGCAGGTCTTCAGTTAAAGTCCTGTCTGGATGGGCCATCTCTGTGTGTGTGATAGTTGCCAGGTTTTTCAGCCTTCATTCAGACATTTCAGTCTGGCTAATAGGGTCTGTTTTCTCAAAATCTCATTAATCATATTCGAGAATGATGAATAAAGAAGACTGCCATTTAGAAGACCGATATTGCGAAGTTGAAGTCATTGCTCATATGCAATGCCTATGTACTCCCATATTTGGAGACAAGAAAGAATTTGTTTTTTTAAAAGAGAGAGATGGAGATATTCCTCTCGTTGCCTGGATTCATGGTGATCTCAGGAACTATGTAAAGGAATATTTACTCTCATATAAAAAAAATCCCCCTTCCTGCTCCATTCTCCCTTTCATGTCATAGGTTTGACAGCTGAGGAAATGTGCATACTGTGTGAAGAATGTCAAATTTAAAATCCACGTACACATTTCCAAATCTGAATCAGTTACTTGCAATAGCAGATTGTCCTCTCACATGGAAATCTTAAAAATTGCTTTAGGAAATGCAGCCTGGGTTTTCTGACATAAATAGGATAAAACCTGCCTATACATCCCAACACATTATAGAGGAAAAATCAAGGAAATCAAGTTATGCTTTAATGAACATGAAAAGCCTGAGTCACTGTATGGTTTTGCAAACCACTCATTTTTCCTAGTTAGGTCAACCTTAGCGTTTGTGTATTTGTTTGCTTACTTCCTTTAGGCTTCACTGAGCAAAATACAATAAAGGATCTGGGGAGGCAAAATAGAAAGCTGTATTTGAAAGAGATGCCTGAAGCGGGGTGGGGTAATTTCATTTGATTCTCATTTTGATAAATAGGTACCACATTTGCACTTCCCACATCAATATGTGAACTGGAATGCAGTTTTTTTCTGTCATATTCTTTGCTTGGAAGTGTAAGATACAGTTCTTTAAATAAAATGCACATGCAAAATATCTGCATGTTTAAAGCTATTTGCAAAAAAAAAATGGTATTAGCAAGATTATTTCAGAAATGCATATGAGGAAAGCTGTTAATTTTTTAAAATATATTTTGTGTGTGCGAACCAATAAGGAAACAGGAAGAAATGAATTTAAGACCAAAAGGAAAAAGGAAATAGAACTGCCAGGAACGAAAAGTGACAGATTTCTCTATCCCAACATAGCTCCTTCCATTGAATAAAGCTGTGAAGAGGGAAATTAAGAACATCAGAGAAATGAGCAGAGACTGAACACTGGGCAAAGGAGAAAAGATGGATTGGAAGAATAGCAAGTGGTTCATTTTGAATGTGAAGAAAACATGGAGAAGCTTGGCCTATGGTCAATCATCTGGGATAATGAGGGCTGTAGTCTAAGAATAATCAGAGGGCTACAGATTGCAGATGCAGACTGTGGCCAGGAAATCAGAAGACGCTTACTTCTTGGGAGGAGAGCAATGTCCAGTCTCGATAAAATAGTAAAGAGTAGAGACATCACACTGGCAACAAAGATCCGCCTAGGGCATGTAAGACACATTTGTTTCGACAGGCCTTTGATCTTTGATGTTATTGTTTTTAAATTGTTTTAAATTGTTTTTAAATTGTGTTAGATTTTAGCCTGTTCTTGTAAGTCACTCCGAGCCTCAGGGGAGTGGCGGCATATAAGTCTGAATAATAAATAAATAAACCAAGAAAGATGACTTCCCTAGATCTAGACACTATACTCCTATTGATGTAGTCCAAAATCTCATTGGCTTTTTTTGCCGCTGCATCACATTGTTGGCTCATGTTTAACTTGTTGTCCATGAGGATCCCAAGATCTTTTTCACATGTACTGCTCTTGAGCCAGGTGTTCCCCATTCTGTATCTTTGCATTTCATTTTACTGCATATGCTGTATTTCACCAATTCTAAGATAGATCCCCCCCCCCCATCTAAACATCTTAAAAAACAGTCTTAGAATCGTGGTTCTTTTTTTTAATAGATTTTTCTGCCAACCTTGCAGTTGTCCCTGTTGAACTTCATTTTGCTAGTTTTGGCCCATCCCTCTAATCTGTTCAGATCGCTTTGAATTCTGCTCCTGTCTTCTGGAGTATTGGCTATCCCTCCTAATTTGGTGTTGTCTGCAAACTTGATGATCATGCCTTCTAACTCTTCATTTAAGTCATTAATAAAGATGTTGAACAGGACCAGGCCCAAGACGGAACACTGCTCTTCTTTCCAGGATGAAGAGGAAGCATTGGTGAGTACCCTCTGGGTTCATTTATTTGACCAATTACATATCCACCTAACCGTAGTTTTGCCTAGCCCACATTTGATTAGCTTGCTTGTCAGATGGTCATGGGGAACCTTTTTGAAGGCCTTACTGAAATCCATGGCATTCCCCGCATCTACCCAGTTTGTAACTCTGTCAAAAAACAGATCAGATTAGTCTGGCATGACTTGTTTTTGATAAATCCATGTTGACTATTAGTGATGACAACATTTGTTTCTAAATGTTTGCAGACCACTTCCTTAACGATATTTTCCACAGTCTCACCTGGTATCGACGTGAGGCTGACCGGATGATAATTGTTTGGGTTGTCCTTTTTTCCCTTCTTGAAGTTAGGGACTACCTTTGTTATCCTCCAATTTGCTGGGACTTCTGTTCTCCAAGAACTCTCAAAGATTATTCTGAGATGGCTTCTGCTAGTTCCTTCAATACTCTTAGGTGTAGTTGATCTGGCCCTGGGGACTTGAACTTGTTTAGAATGGCCAGATATTCCTGGGTGAGTTGTTTCCCAATTTGGGGTTGGATTTCCCCTAATCCCTCTTCCACTCCATCTAGACTGAGGCAAAGAAGGCATTAAGTAGTTCTGCCTTTTCCCTATCCCCTGTCAGCATTGCCCCATCTTCTCCTCGAAGAGGCCCTATCGCCTCCTTGTTTTTCCTTTTTCTACTGATGTAGGCAAAGAAGCACTTCTTATTGTTTGTAATACCCCTGGTAAGCCTGAACTCATTTTGTGCTTTAGCCTTGCAAACCTTTTCCCTACAGGAGTTGGTTATTTGTTTGAATTCTTCTTCAGTGATTTCTCCCCTTTTCCCACTTCTTGTGCATGTCTCTTTTGAGTCTTAGCACAGTTAGAAGTTCTTTGGACATCCATTCTGGCTTCTTTGCACTCGTCTTATTTTTCCCTTTGTTGGCACTGTTTGCAACTGCGCCTTGAGTATTTCACTCTTGAAAACTCCCATCCATCCTGAACTCCCTTGTTTCTTAGTATCAGCATCGATGGAATGCCACTCAGTATTTCCTTCAGTTTTTGGAAGTCAGCTCTCCTAAAGTCCAGAATGCAGGTTTGACTTCTTAGTTTTAAAGATGTTAGCAGTGGAACAGCTATCCTGAAGAAACAGATGGATACACTGACTATGCTTGGTATTGGGTGCATGAAAATTATTATGAACCCAGATTATGCCAGGTTTGCATCAAAGGGCTAGAATTGATGTGAAGATAGTTGCACATTGTATGCTGCCAATGCAAGCCCTTCACACATTTTGCTATAATCATTATAAATCAAATCACTTTGTCTTTTGTTTATGATATCATTTCTGTTCTAAATATGAAGAAAGAGTAATTTTACAGGGCCATGGAGATCTGTGTGATCATTACATACCTTGATTACTGATTGTTTTATGAGGGCACATTCCAAGAAAAATGTCATACTAATTTATATCTCAGTTTCTTTTATAATCACAAAAATGATAACTTGACACCAGATAATTTCTCTCTACACATATAATTTCTTCAACATTTAGAAGACTTATATTTCACAAATAACCTTATCATAGGGTTGTTGTAGGTTATTTCGGGCTATATGGCCATGGTCTAGAGGCATTCTCTCCTGACGTTTTGCCTGCATCTATGGCAAGCATAGATGGGAGGACTTCTTGGGAGGAGAGCAATGTCCAATCTCGATAAAATAGTAAAGAGTAGAGACATCACACTGGCAACAAAGATCTGCATATTCAAAGCCATGGTATTCCCTGTAGTAACCTACGGATGTGAGAGCTGGACCTTAGGGAAGGCTGAGCGAAGGAAGATCGATGCTTTTCAACTGTGGTGTTGGAGGAAAGTTCTGAGAGTGCCTTGGACTGCGAGAAGATCCAACCAGTCCATCCTCCAGGAAATAAAGCCCGACTGCTCACTGGAGGGAAGGATACTAGAGACAAAGTTGAAGTACTTTGGCCACATCATGAGGAGACAGCGAAGCCTAGAGAAGACAATTGTGCTGGGGAAAGTAGAAGGAAAAAGGAAGAGGGGTCGGCCAAGGGCAAGATGGATGGATGGCATCCTTGAAGTGACTGGACTGACCTTGAAGGAGCTGGGGGTGGTGACGGCCGACAGGGAGCTCTGGCGTGGGCTGGTCCATGAGGTCACAAAGAGTCGGAGACGACTGAACGAATGAACAACAACAACATGGCAAGCATCCTCAGAGGTAGTGAGGACCTCACTATCTCTGAGGATGCTTGCCATCGATGCAGGCGAAATGTCAGGAGAGAATGCACCTAGACCATGGCCATATAGCCCGAAAAAACCTACAACAACCCAATGATTCCGGCCATGAAAGCCTTCAACAAAACCTTATCATATACTCCTCCTACTGAAAGTTAAATCTGAATTAGGTCTCAGTCTCAAACTTATTACAGTCAAAACCTGCTCCCTCATGCTGTCATTGTTGCATTCAAAAAAACTAGTGTTGCTTAACTATTTTATTTACTTCTGTTGATTGGAGACCTTACAGAATTGACTCAAATTGGTATTGCCCTCCCCAATTGCAATTTCCAAATCATAGAATCATAGAATCAAAGAGTTGGAAGAGACCTCATGGACCATCCAGTCCAACCCCCTGCCAAGAAGCAGGAATATTGCATTCAAATCAACCCTGACAGATGGCCATCCAGCCTCTGTTTAAAAGCTTCTAAAGAAGGAGCCTCCACCACACTCTGGGGCAGAGAGTTCCACTGCTAAACGGCTCTCACAGTCAGGAAGTTCTTCCTCGTGTTCAGATGGAATCTCCTCTCTTGTAGTTTGAAGCCATTGTTCCGCGTCCTAGTCTCTAATAACTTTCTTATTAATTATGAAGGCTACTCCATTTCTTAGGTGTTCCTCTTGTCCGCAGTAGTAGATCTGGTGGTCATCTGATGTGAAGTGGCCCATTCCGGTCCATTTCAGTTTGCTGACCCCCAGAATGTCTATCTTTAATCCAGCATAGTGTTATTTACAGGAAATATTGTAGGAATTACCAATTGCTCTAAGAAGCCACTACTCAGTAGCTGAGAGAACCCATCACTTTGGTGATTATAATGCATTGCCAGTAACATGAGCAAAACAACGCCATTATTAAAGCAAAAGATGGGACCATTCATTGCTAAAATGAATATAATTAAAACGGAGCCAACGAGTCTTCTTTATGGGTTTGCAAAGATCAAAGTTTAAATAAGAAAATAAAGTGGAAATGGAAAGTGGAAAAATAGACATTGAAGGATGAAGCAAATACATCAAGCAGGAGTCACCATAAAAATAATACTTTGTAAGTTATGCCAGGTTTTATGCCTAAAATTAATGTACAATGCTAATTGCACTTTCTCTTGCCAACTGAAAATTTTTAAATTAGGAAAAGTAGATAATAGAATTTTAAAACAACAACAACAACATATTGCAGAATTAATAGAGACTTAAAAAGCACTTCGTGAAGTATGAGGTGCAGAGTGAACAAAATAAGGTTGCAAACTAATGGTTTCGAAATGAGATTTGCAGATTTGTAACTCTGCTGTCTATATTTTCATTACAACTGCCTAGACATTGTCCTTGCATGTGATTAAAATGTGTTATTTGTTTAACAAACATAAAAGAGAGAAAAACATAAAACTTCATGAGCAAAGTCAACAAGAGCTCAGATTTTTCCAGATGAATCACTAGATCTCTCATCAACCCAGTGTGCTTTAAGAAATGGCCTGGAAAATAACCACTCAGCATATCTCTTTTCAAATCTGGGTTGGTGTAGGTTTTTCAGGGTTTTATGGCCATGTTCTAGAAACATTTTTTTCAAATCACCATATCCTATTAAAAAGAGCTTAGAAAATTACTTTTTTGGACTATAATTCCTAGAAGTTGGTTAAACTGGCTTGGAGATGTTGGGACTTGTAGAACTTTGCCATTTGTTATGTAGAATTTTGGAAAATTGAGAGGGTTTGCCTTTTCAAGAGACAGTGACTATTCTGACTCAATAACTTGGCTGCAAATGTGAGATTGTGGGAGTGTCCTGTAGCTCTCTATTTAACCAGTACTTACACCAGAAATATGTTGGCAGACCGTGTTCAATTCAACTGAGGAGATGTAGATAAGATTCCAGATGCTTTAATCCAGGTAAACCTTGTAAAACGTCATGCAACCATAGGTGAAAAATGATAAATTCCCAGGAGCTGGGCAGCCATGTATCCTTTAGAACAGTGTTTCTCAACCTGGGGGTCAGGACTCCTGGGGGGGGGGGGGTTGTGAGGGGGTGTCAGAGGGGTCGCCAAAGACCATCAGAAAACAGAAAACACAGTATTTTTCTGTTGGTTCAGCATGGAAAGCTTGGCCTCTTGTTGGAGGAGTTCAGAATGCTCTGTGATTATAGGTGAACTATAAATCCCAGCAACTACAACTCCCAAGTGACAGTATCAATCCCCCCAACCCCACATATTGGGTATTTGTACCCAATTTGGTCCAGTGAATGAAAATACACTCTGCATGTCGGATATTTACATTACGATTCATAACGGTCGCAAAATTACAGTTATGAAGTAGCAATGAAAATAATGTTATGGTTGGGGGTCACCACAACTTGAGGAACTGGATTAAGGGATCGCAGCATTAGGAAGGTTGAGAAACACTGCTTTAGAACAACAAGTATAGCACTGAGAGTTGGGGGAGGGGGGGAGAGGGGGAGAAAGGAGCTATTTTACATCACATCTAGAGGTACAGAAAGCCAAGAGGCCAAACTACAAAGCAAACACAGTATCACAGATGTATGCTGGGGCATGACAGTGACTTTTAATTCCCCAGCAATTTTGTGTCACTCATGTACTTATTGTATTAAAGATCAAGTAAGGAAATGCCAGCCATTCTTATGAAAGCCAACTCAAGTTGGACAGAGACGTAGGGCGCATCTGCACTGGGCAGTTTGTCTGGTGTAAATTTTCCCTAGAGCAGCCCTGGATCGTGCTGAATCCAGGTTTGTTGTCTAGATATCATCTGCTTCATTGGTGCCGTTCATATCTCATCTCCTGCATGCCTCCACTGCTGTCCTAGCTGGCCATGGAGCTCTGTTAGACATCCTGGTCTTTGCGGGTGCCTCATCTGGAGCCCGTGGTGGTGCAGTGGGTCAAAGCACTGAGCTACTGAGCTTGTTGATACTCAGGAGTATCTCCCAACTTTGCCTGAAGCAGCGCAAAATTGATTTAAGGCAAGAAAATAATAATAATAATAATAATAATAATAATAATATTTATTTATACCCCGCCACCATTTCCCCCAACGGGGACTTGGGGCGGCTTACATTAGGCCAAGCCCAAGCAACATATTACAACAAAATAAAACCAAAAACATAAGCAACAAGCAACAACATCATAATTACATAAAACATTAGCAATTAGCAATATAACATGACAATAAACACATTCACAGTGACAGTGCAGGATAAAATGTTAAAAAAACTCGGGTGAAATAAGAAGAGGAGCAAATTATTTGCAAGAGGGAGCTCATAAAAAACAGGGTTGTGGAACCAAGCTTTCCCACCAGGGTAGGGGGGGGGGGCGTGTTGTGGGGACAGCTGGCAGTTCATTCTGAGCAAGTCCACTATTAAAAATGGCCAGTGTAAACAATCCCTCAGAGTCTAAAGGATTAGTTTTTATATCTGCTTTCAATACTGTTTGCTAGGCTGGATACCATACTCACAAATGCTGGGACAGAGAGAACATGGATTATACTTCTCCTGACAAATGAAATTATTTTCATGTAATGGAAATGTTTATATGTAGGTAAGAATGTACGCATATAAGAATGTGCCTATATAAGGATGTGCCCAATGTAAAGTCTATATTTAAAAAGTGTCTCAACTATGTAAAGTTTATATAACACAAGGATCCTCCTCTTTGGGTGTGTAAGCTTTTTTGCTTGTTCCTAAATATATTTCCTAAATAGATAGGAAATATAAAGCAGCTTGCTTATTTTTCCATCATAAAAATATATTGAAATGTTAAGCTTTCAAGGAGTCTTAAGGAGAACATTGATGCTCATCAGACTGCTAGACTGTTTAGGCGATCAAAACAGTAATCATGAAGGAACTCCAACTAGATACAAGTTGACAGACAAAGAGCAGAATAATGTCAATCTCATGTCAGAGATATGGCGTAGGGAGCCATCCTTGTTTCACCACTCTCTTCTGACTTTAATGTCTGATGCCAAAAAACATCAGAAGGGTCGTTTTATTTTATATTTGATTTTTGGTCAATCTAGTTTCACTCTTTGAATAATGAAATATAAAATATAAAATCCATAGTCACCTACGGATGTGAGAGCTGGACCATAGGGAAGGCTGAGCGAAGGAAGATAGATGCTTTTGAACTGTGGTGTTGGAGGAAAGTGTTGAGAGTGCCTTAGACCACCAGAAGATCCAACCAGTCCATACTTCAAGAAATAAAGCCTGACTGCTCATTGGAGGAAAGAATAGTAGAGGCCAAGATTAAGTAGTTTGGCCACATCATGAGAATTAAGGAAAGCTTAGAGAAGACAATGATGCTGGGGGAAATGGAAGGAAAAAGGAAGAGGGGCCAACCAAGGGCAAGATAGATGGATGGTATCCTTGAAGTGACTGGATTGATCTTGAAGGAGCTGGGGGTGGTGACAGGGAGCTCTGGCGTTGGCTGGTCCATGAAGTCACAAAGAGTCAGAAACGACTGAACGAATGAACAACAAAAAATGCTGGAAGTAAGGCAGATGAAAGAGATGAATTGCTGAGGCCCCTTCTACACTGCCATATAATCCAGATTATCAAACCAGATAATCCACTATCTGTTTTGAACAGAATAATATGACTATGAGGGCCCATCCAGACAGGGTCCATAACGTGGGAGCTTGCTCGTTTTTACGTGAGGCATCCAAATGATGCCTTTGATAAAATTGAATTAGTTTGAGATGTAGCAGGAAAACCCTGCTTTCTCCTGAATTAATTTGATACCCGGTAATACCAGGATATTTGAAAAGTTCTGGGTTTTCCAGGTATTAGCTCAGTGTGGATTCGGCCCCAAGTACCGTGTCATACAATCCCCGGGCCCAATCCACACAGCCCTCTTGGGCTTTTGGGGCTGTATGATCCCAGAAAACCCAGAGGGCACTAACCAGCTCCACACCCCACCTCACCCCACCCCCAAAGGCCTTAAAATTAAAAGAATTTCCTCAGACACCATTAAGGCCCTGCCAGAGTCTTTCTGGCACGTAGAAATCCCAAGCCAGGGGGGTGGGGGCAGGTCAGCGAAGCCGGCCAGTGTCCTCCTCAGCCGCTAATTAGTGGGGAGGTGGGTCCAAGCTGGGAACGTAGATGGGGATCTCCTCCCAGTTGGGCAGGAAAGCCCCAAGGCTTGGAGGTCTGTAGTAGATGCCTACGACAAGATGTTTCTGAGTCCCAGTTCCCTTGATTCTTATCCATAGGCTTTCAAGCTGGTTTCCCGGATTGCTGTCTTGCATCTCTTCGGCAGCGTAACATTTTTTGACATATAAGGCTACTCCGCCTCCTCTCCCCTTTGTTCAGTTTCTGTGAAAGAGGTTCCAGCAATAGGAGTCATCCCACCAGGTTTCAGTGATGCCTATGGCATCATATTTGTGGTGTTGTGCTAAAAGTTGGAGTTCGTCTTGTTTATTTCCCATGCTCTGTGCATTAGTGTAGAGACATGTGAGTCCCTGAAGTCTTCCCCTGAGTTATTTATTTGGGTTTATTGTACTTTCGGTACTTGATCCTTGTTGTGTTTGTATAGCCTTATGTTTAGCTTTCTGGAGGTTCCCTGACATTGTGGGTAAAGTACTGTTCACGAGGCTGTTGTCCCTCTCCCCCAGTGGACCTAGTTTAAAGTGCGCCTAATGAGGTTTGTGAATCTGTGAGCAAATAGGTGTTTTCCTACTTGTGTGGGATGCACCCCATCTCTTGCCAGTAGGCCATCCTCCTGGAAAAGCAGGCCATGGTTAAGGAAACCAAAGCTCCTGACACCATTTTCTAAGCCAGTTATTGACCTCTACTATTTTTCTGGCCCTTGTGTCTTACAACTGGGAGGAGGAATGAAAAGACTACCAGTATATTACACTGTTTTAGCTTTGTTCTGAGAGCTCAAAAATAATTTATAATCTTTTGAAAAGTATACCTAGCAATATCATTGGTTCCTACATGAATCAACTTGGGGGGGGGGCAGTGATGGGGTTTGAGGAGCCTGGTGAGCCTCTGAGTGATATGGTGTATTTTTGCCCCCGGGAGGCAGCATATTTCTCGAGCCATCCCATCTGGTCTGGAGATGACGGCTTCTGTTCCTCTAAGGAGGGAGTTGCCTACTGTTACGCAGAGTGTGTTTTAGCCAGACGTCCCAGCACCCAAAACCCAAATGTAAAAGACTCACAGACCAATAGTAAAAGTGAACAGAAAAACCTTTACTCTTTACTTTGCAGAGATGAAACAAAACTGGCAATGTTGCATACAAAACATGTACCTCTCTCAGCCACTCCCAAATAGCATGTGCAGTGGGCAAACTGCAAACGTGGATCAGCTGCTCGTCGTCCACCCCCAGAATAAGGGATGTCTTGGCCTTCTTCTGGGCTCTCTGCTCTTCTGCTGTAGGGACTTGTGGTGGTGGGTTTGTAATGCAATCCCACAGATATTCCCTCCTCAGGTAAGGACTTATCGCAACACCTACTACCAACACCTGCTTACTTTGAGGATTGACAATGTAGTGTGTAGGTCCCCAGAAAAGGGA
Organism: Anolis sagrei; assembly: GCF_037176765.1. Classification (NCBI taxonomy): domain Eukaryota; kingdom Metazoa; phylum Chordata; class Lepidosauria; order Squamata; family Anolidae; genus Anolis; species Anolis sagrei. Next base: position 168,067,560 of record NC_090022.1, on the reverse strand, counting down.
TCCTGTTGAAGAGAATTGCTATAGGTTTTCAATGAATATCTCATAAGTCTCAACCAATCCAACATAGTTTGTGGCAGCCACAATAATTAAGTTTCTGGAGTAGAACAACTACTTTCAAAGTATTGCACAATTAAACAGGAAATAACACTTTCAAACACTTTTTTCAAGTTTTGTTACATAGTGTGATTAGTAGAAGAGCTAGTTGTGTTTTGTACCGCCAGACTGTTTGCTGAAAAATAAAAGAACATCTTCTTCTGTCAAGTAAAAATAAAGGAGATGACAGGTAAGATTGGTAAGCCTGCACCAATGATACAATTTGGTTGGCAACTCAATTAGGAAATTAAGGGGTTGGGGGCCTGATTCAATGTGGACTGATGGTGAGCCATATGTTTCCTTAAAATGTTTCAGTTTTTAGGTCTGAGAACTACCAAAAGGCTGATCAAATGTTGGAACAATTTTGTAACATATTACTTGAGTCTCTCTCCTACATAGAACAGGAGTTGGAAAAACCTGGCAGACATTTTGTCTTTGGTTAGAACTTAGGAGTCGTTAATCTATAGATCCTGGCAGATGTTATCCTTATCACAAAAGTTTGGACAGAAATAAATTGATTTGGGTAGATGCACTTTCTGTGTCATTTGGGCCCCAAATTGCTACCGAATCTTCACATATAAATACCAGATTCTAACTGCTTCAGGGGAATCTCAGTTCACTTTGGACATCTCCGAAATCTGTCCAAATCAGCTTCATTGATTCAGGATTCATTTAAACTACAGCTAACATTTAATAAATAGCACAGAGTATTTCATATACATAAATTTGGGCACATGTCAAAGTCTGGTGAAGTGCACGACATAGTGCTGCTAACATCTCATTCTGCTGGTACTATTATTGGCAATATTTGTTAAAGAACAGGCACTGCGGATACTTTTTGTTAGCCTTGATATTGTACGAAAAGGATAAACAGCTTGTGGCAATAATTAGAATGAAGGTTTAATAAGTTTCTTAATGCAGTCCAGGTTATTCAAAGCACAGAATTTAATGTATATTTGTGAAAATTCTTCACAGAGATTTTCTAGGACCTTCACAAATCCCTGCACATGTTATTACAATAGTTCAATCTTGGTAGGATCACCCACCCCAAAGATGTATGAATATTTTAGAAATAATTATGCTTCTATAATAATTAGGAAGTGTCCCTCAAAATCCAGAAGTTCTGCCTCAGTAATTTTCTTTTTGTAACTCAACTAATATCTGAGATGCCTGACATTTTACTGCTCTGACTTTCCATTTAAATGGGCGCTGTGCTTGTTAGGTAAGGGCATGTGTAGAGATTGGAGAACATGTGTAGAGATTGGAGAATTGGTGTACTGTTAAACTAAAAAAATAAATCAGAGACTTGTCTGTTCTGGTTTGGAAAGTCCATTCTCACCAGAGGGAAGATTAAATGTGGATGACACGGGAAGCCAGGTCAAAGAATTTTAGATCTTATCTGCATTGGCCAGTTAATACAGGATCAGTCAGGAGCAGAAATGCTCTGAACTGGTCCCGGAGGAAGTAATGGGTCAGAGTCCAGATGGTCCAACTATGTCAGGACTACATCACCCCCACTAGATTATCACCTTACTATCTCTGTTGCTGTCACCCTCCTGGATGGCTGCAGGACTCCTGGCTGCCATGGACACCCCATCTGATATCAGCATAGGCAATGAAGGTGGTTTACCACACAATAACCACTGGAAGAAGCAAAACATCATGGGGACAATCAGAATTGATTGCACAGTGAGTGTTGATTATTAATTCCATGTAGACAAGCACTCATCTGCTCTGACAACTGCCTATGCGTGGAGCAGGCATAATACATTTGACATATAAAGAACAGGACAGGGCCAGAAAACAGTGGGTCCACAGAAAGGGTGCTGTGAGGATGAGAGTGAGAAAAACATATCCTGGGAAATGATTGATTCTGGTCATGCAATTGAAAGAATGCGAGAAAGGACTTACTGAGTATATCAGTTTACATTGTGCTCTTTCTGAATAATTTTGGAAGATTTCATGGACAAGGGCCTGTCCCAGTGAACAGTGATCTTGGGTAGTGGTGCATCCCATTTTACTGAAGATCTTTGGAGTTGGCCAGCTATTGAATTCTGAATTAACCTTTGAGAAGGCTTTTGAAACATGTTGTTATAACTTGGCAGCTTCTTAGCTTCTTAACCAGAGCCTTCCTGAGACATTACTTGAATAAAATGCACTAGCACCAGCTATCACTATTGGGAAGGCTATCCTTCCACGCCAGAGTGGCCCAGGTTTCCATGTAAGGATAAATAAGCAGAAATCATGATCTATGTATCAAATTTGTAAAATCAACTCATACTCTCTTTGTCCACATATGGGCAGGACATGAGAGCAGAGCACAGGGGCTCTCCATGGCTTTTGCTCTTTTAAGTAGGCCTATTCTTGCATAGGTTAACCGAGAGATAGTGAGGACTGCTGTGCCAAATGCCTGGAACTAGTTCAGTGCAGATATCAGACTGGGGAATTGTGGATTAAAATTCTATTCACTGAATTTGAGTTTGTTTACACAAGCCCAAAAACCCAAGACTCTCCCAGAATGGACTGTGGTCTGTCTTCATGATATGCAGCAGATTCTGGTATGTGTTGTGGTATGTATGTGTGTATGTTTAGTTTAGTGGACTTTGTCCTGCTTTTTGTAAAGTCAAAGATATTCTGGAATTTGTTACAAACTCCAAAATATCCTGGGGATTCAGAATAGTCTGGATAGTAAAATCAGATACAATTTGTGTGGATGCTCTGTCCAGACTGGACACCCAGCACCATCAGTTTTTACCTGTATATATCACCACAGGGAAGGAGAATGGTTTCATAGAATCATAGAATCAAAGAGTTGGAAGCGACCTCATGGGCCATCCAGTCCAACCCCCTGTCAAGAAGCAGGAATATTGCATTCAAATCACCCCTGACAGATGGCCATCCAGCCTCTGTTTAAAAGCTTCCAAAGAAGGAGCCTCCACCACACTCCGGGGCAGAAAGTTCCACTGCTGAACGGCTCTCACAGTCAGGAAGTTCTTCCTAATGTTCAGATGGAATCTCCTCTCTTGTAGTTTGAAGCCATTGTTCCGCGTCCTAGTCTCCAAGGAAGCAGAAAACAAACTTGCTCCCTCCTCCCTGTGGCTTCCTCTCACATATTTATACATGGCTATCATATCTCCTCTCAGCCTTCTCTTCTTCAGGATAAACATGCCCAGCTCCTCAAGCCGCTCTTCAACCTGCCCTATGACAGTGGTTCTCAACCTGGGGTCCGCAGATGTTTTTGGCCTACAACTCCCAGAAATCCCAGCCAGTTCACCAGCTGTTAGGATTTCTGGGAGTTGAAGGCAAAAAACATCTGGGGACCCCAGGTTGAGAACCACTGTCATAGGGCTTGTTCTCCAGACCCTTGATCATTTTAGTCGCCCTCCTCTGGACACATTCCAGCTTGTCAATATCTCTCTTCAATTGTGGTGCCCAGAATTAGACACAATATTCCAGGTGTGGTCTAACCAAGGCAGAATAGAGGGGTAGCATTACTTCCCTGGACCTAGACACTATGCTCCTATGGATGCAGGCCAAAATCCCATTGGCTTTTTTTGCCGCCACATCACATTGTTGGCTCATGTTTAATTTGTTGTCCACGAGGATTCCAAGATCTTTTTCACACATACTGCTCTCAAGCCAGGCATTGTCCCCCATTCTGTATCTTTGCATTTCGTTTTTCCTGCCAAAGTGGAGTATTTTGCATTTGTCACTGTTGAACTTCATTTTATTAGTTTTGGCCCATCTCTCTAATCTGTCAAGATCGTTTTGAATTCTGCTCCTGTCCTCTGGAGTATTGGCTATCCCTCCCAATTTGGTGTTGTCTGCAAACTTGATGATCCTGCCTTCTAGCCCTTCATCTAAGTCATTAATAAAGATGTTGAACAGGACCGGGCCCAGGACGGAACCCTGCGGCACTCCACTCGCCACTTCTTTCCAGGATGAAGAGGAAGCATTGGTGAGCATCCTCTGGGTTCGTCCATTTAATCAATTACAGATCCACCTCACCGTAGTTTTGCCTAGCCCACATTGGACTACTTTCCTTGCCAGAAGGTCATGGGGGACCTTGTCGAAGGCCTTACTGAAATCCAGGTACGCTACATCAACGGCATTCCCCGCATCTACCCAGCTTGTAACTCTATCGAAAAAAGAGATCATATTCGTCTGGCATGACTTGTTTTTGATAAATCCATGTTGACTATTAGCGATGACCGCATTTGTTTCTAAGTGTTTGGAGACCACTTCCTTAACAATCTTTTCCAGAATCTTGCCTGGTATCGAAGTGAGGCTGACCGGACCGTAGTTGTTTGGGTCATTCTTTTTTCCCTTCTTGAAGATTGGGACCACATTGGCCCTCCTCCAATCTGCTGGAACTTCTCCCGTTCTCCAAGAACTCTCAAAGATGGTTGCCAAGCGTTCCGAAATGACTTCCGCTAGTTCCTTCAATACTCTTGGGTGTAGTTGATCTGGCCCTGGGGACTTGAACTCATTTAGAGTGGCCAGGTATTCCTGGACGACTTGTTTCCCAGTTTGGGGTTTGTGCCTGTGTTGCCTCTCTTCTTCTTGCTGATCATGCAGGCATCTCTTTCTAACATAAACAGAGCTGATGGCCAGGAACTTGGGTGGTGGCAACATGGAGAAGGTGAGATTCAGGTCACCCCAAAAGAACAGATGCAGTTCAGGATCATCTGGACAATGGATATGGATTTTGCTACATGGCAGATTTGCTACATGGCAATGTAGATACCTCCATTGAGACAGTTATCTCTTTTTCAACTGATCAGGTTGTTGTGAGGACCAAAATGGCATCACCCATATGTGCCCTCCACCAGCTCCTTTAAGAAAGATGGGGTGGAAATGAGAACAAAATAGCAATAATAGATGGGAAAGCTGTTACTAGTAAAATCTTTACTACATCTCTTCTAGAGACATAACAACCATTATGGCTGGACATGGGACATCCTGGGTACTCAGCCATAAAGGGCTGTCATAGTTTGTTGTGCATTTGGCAACTCCACATATAAGACTAAAAGTCCAGGGTGGGGGAGGATGGGAAATATAAGTCAAATTTAGTCCATGAGATAATTCTGTCCATCCCACACCACAACTGTGTTTTGAATTTTACTGTTGCCAACATCCCCCATACTTATGTAATAGTCTGGTTAGGAAGTTAGTCATCATTTGTAAAGTCTAAAATGTGTTTTCAGAAAATCAGTACTGGTGATATTTTTCATATGTTTGCATTTTGGATTTATTTTCTGACCTCCTACCCAAGTTTTATATATTCCATCAAAGTTTTCAGAGCCATGTTAGCTGATGAAGTTCAAGATGGCTCTAATACTATGATATTTAGTAGGAAAAGTCAATCTAAATGTAGAAGTAGAGGTAGTGTAACAAGATAATGCTAATACTATAGAAGGACATAACTGGAACACAGACTCTGCTATTATCACCAGCACTACTATCTTTAAAATACACACAACCTAGGGTTAAGCAGGTTCTCTGTCAGGTTATCAGGGAGACAAGATGATTAATTACTATAAGGGAAATGTGCTTTTTAGCAGTTCCTCAGTACTAAGTAGCCTGAATCAGACAAGAACAAGACATCAAGATAGAAAAAGGAATTCTAGCAGAGAATTCAAAGCACTCCTATTAAAATAGCCTTCTTTGCAACTCTCAAAAATTGAGGAGTTCTGTTGTCATTTTAAAACTTTAGCCTCTATAGTACTGCTAAGTGACTTGAATTCTGCATGAACTATGGGTTTGGGGCCTGGCGTGTCAAGCTCCCAAAGAACTGAACAAGACACAGACAGGGTGAAAGCAGAGAACAGAGGCTTTCATTCACCTTGGCCAAGTGTGGATGTCAGCAGAGTCTGTGGTCAAAAAACTGACAGGCTCAATTGTGAACACACAGATTTATTTATAGCATTTTGACAGCTTTTAAAACAAAATACTTTGCCACACCAGTTGTCGATTGGTCCAGGTCAGTGCCAGCTAGGATCCACTCCCTTATAGGTGGAAGAGCACAGTTCATCATTACTACTAATTGGCTCCAGTCATGGTGGGAAATTTAATAAACCATTATTGCTTGATTTGATGTCTAGCAGCTGTTCTTTATCTACCCAGTAAAGGGGTGTGGGAGGAAAGTAATTCAGCTGGGTTGGAGATAATAGGGTTTGATGTCTCTGTTCCTGCCTGGCCAGAATGAAACAATGGGTCTCAGCTGGTCATATATTGGGTGCCAGGGATGTTGGCACAGCTTCAATGAAGACCTCAGATAGGCCAAATCTTGGAGTCCTCATGGACAACAAGTTAAACATGAGCCAACAATGTGATGTGGCGGCAAAAAAAGCCAATGGGATTTTGGCCTGCATCAATAGGAGCATAGTGTCTAGATCTAAGGAAGTAATGCTACCCCTCTATTCTGCTTTGGTTAGACCACATCTGGAATATTGTGTCCAATTCTGGGCACCACAATTGAAGAGAGATATTGACAAGCTGGAATGTGTCCAGAGGAGGGCGACTAAAATGATCAAGGGTCTGGAGAACAAGCCCTATGAGGAGCGGCTTAGGGAACTGGGCATGTTTAGCCTGAAGAAGAGAAGGCTGAGAGGAGATATGATAGCCACGTATAAATATGTGAGAGGAAGCCACAGGGAGGAGGGAGCAAGCTTGTTTTCTGCTTCCTTGGAGACTAGGACGCGGAGCAATGGCTTCAAACTACAAGAGAGGAGATTCCATCTGAACATTAGGAAGAACTTCCTGACTGTGAGAGCCGTTCAGCAGTGGAACTCTCTGCCCCGGAGTGTGGTGGAGGCTCCTTCTTTGGAAGCTTTTAAGCAGAGGCTGGATGGCCATTTGTCAGGGGTGATTTGAATGCAATATTCCTGCTTCTTGGCAGGGGGTTGGACTGGATTGGCCCATGAGGTCTCTTCCAACTCTTTGATTCTATGATTCTAGGGGGTCTGAATTGGCAATTGGGATGTGGATATGTTCTTTGTGATAAAATGTGGGGAAAGCCTATGTCTCTGCTTAAGCCCATTATGTGTTTCTAGGGGGATTGAGAGTGGACTGTGATTTTCCTTAGGTGTGTATGTGGTGCCTGTGCAACTTTTGGAGAGTTCAATGGGAAGTCACCCGAAACTGGGGGAAAGGTTATCATGGACTCCATTTGCTGGGCACTTATGGAGCTGCAGCTTTCAGCATGCAATCCTGAATCAAGCAGGGAGGGGGTGGGAGTGGGGATCAAATGCAATCCTCAGCACAATGGCTAGAAATGTGTAGTTAACATATATGAAAAAAAGAAAGCAGTTCTCCCCGTTTGATTGCCAATGGACCCCCGTTGCTTATTAGAGAGAACCTACAGGGACAATTCTGCTTGGTCTTGGCTGCAATAGAGCTTCAAGAAACAATGTCACATTACAGTTCTAAAGTGCATTTCCTTATCACCAGCTTGCCCTGGCAGAGTTTTGGGAAATGTAGTTTAAGGAAGCTGAGAACCTCTCTGGTGGAGAATTTTAAAGGCTCTGCTCCAAACTACAATTGACATCCAACTCCCAAAATGATGAAACCACACAATAATATGGGATTACTTGGATGAAACACCTGGGTCCTCAGATGTAATAAGCTGTACCATTTCCAGGGCAACCATGCAGGGAAAGGTAACTGAGAATTCTGCCCCATTTGAAAAGGATTTATAGAGGTCAGAACTCATCCCATTCCAAGGTCATTTTCATTGACCCTCATCTCGGTTATTTGAACCAGAGGTGAGGGTTTCCATTCCTGGCTTACACCACAAAGAGGTGCCTTAGGTGTACACCAAAAAGTAAACTCAGTGTGGGGAGGCAAACTAATTCCCTTAATAATATAATCAAAGAATCATAGAGATGGAAGAGACCTCATGGGCCATCCAGTCCAAACCCCTGCCAAGAAGCAGGAAAATCGCATTCAAAGCACCCCCGATAGATGGTCATCCAGCCTCTGTTTAAAAGCTTCCAGAGAAGGAGCCTCTGCCACACTCTGGGGCAGCGTTCCACTGCTGATTGGCTCTTACAGTCAGGAAGTTCTGAATCTCCTTTCTTGTAGTTTGAAGCCATTGTTCCATTGCGTCCTAATCTCCAGGGCAGCAGAAAACAAGCTTGCTTCCTCCTCCCTATTATTCCTCTCACATATTTATACATGGCTATCATGTCTCCTCTCAGCCTTCTCTTCTTCAGGCTAAACATGCCCAGCTCTTTAAGCCGCTCCTCATAGGGCTTGTTCTCCAGACCCTTGATCATTTTAGTCGCCCTCCTCTGGACACATTCCAGCTTGTCAATATCTCTCTTCAATTGTGGTGCCCAGAATTGGACACAGTATTCCAGGTGTGGTCTGACCAAGGCAGAATAGAGGGGTAGCATGTCTTCCCTGGATCTAGACACTATACTCCTATTTATGCAGGCCAAACACTCATTGGCTTTTTTTAGCTGCTGATCACTCTGTTGGCTCATGTTTAACCTGTTGTCCACAAGGACTCAAAGATGTTTTTCACATGTACTGCTATCGAGCCAGGTGTCCCCCATTCTGTATCTTTGCATTTCATTTTTTCTGCCTAAGTGGAGTATCTTGCATTTGTCACTGTTGAACTTCATTATGTTAGTTTTGGCCCATCTCTCTAACCTATTAAGATGGTTTTGAATTCTTCTCCTGTCTTGTGGGGTATTAGCTATCCCTCCCAATTTGGTGTCATCTACAAACGTGTTGACCATGCCTTCTAACCCTTCATCATCTAAGTCATTAATAAAGACGTTGAACAGAACTGGGCGCAGGTTGGAACCCTGCGGCACTCCATTCATCACTTCTTTCTAGGAGGAAGAGGAAGCATTGGTGAGCACCCTCTGGGTTCATCCATTTAACCAATTACAGATCCACCTCACCATAGTTTTGCCTAGCCCACATTGGACTAGTTTCCTTGCCAAAAGGTCACGGGGGACCTTGTCGAAGGCCTTACTGAAATCCAGAAATGCTTCATCCATGGTGTTCCTTGCATCTACCTAGCTTGTAATTCTATTTAATAAAGAGATTGGATTAGTCTGGTGAATTCATTGAGGGTGGCCAGGTATTCCTGAATTACTACTTTCCCTATTTGGGGTTGGATTTCTCCTAATTCTTCATCCATTCCATGTTGCCGAGGTTGAGGGCAGCTTTCTTTTTGTGAGAATACTGTGGCAAAGAAGGCATTAAGTAGTTCCGCAATATAGCAATGTTTAATGCTAATATTATACTATGCTAATAATATAATATATTGTATATAATATATACCTGCTTTGAATTCCCTTCAGGGTGAGAAGGGCAGCACATAAATGTCGTAAATAAATAAATAAAATTTTCCCTATCCCCTGTCAGCATAACCCCATAGAATCAAAGAATCATAGAATCGTAGAATTGGACGAGACCTCATGGGCCATCCAGTCCAAGCCCCTGCCAAGAAGCAGGAATATTGCATTCAAATCACCCTCGACAGATGGCCATCCAGCCTCTGTTTAAAAGCTTCCAAAGAAGGAGCCTCCACCACACTCCGGGGCAGAGAGTTCCACTGCTGAACGGCTCTCACAGTCAGGAAGTTCTTCCTCATGTTCAGATGGAATCTCCTCTCTTGTAGTTTGAAGCCATTGTTCCGCGTCCTAGTCTCCAAGGAAGCAGAAAACAAGCTTGCTCCCTCCTCCCTGTGGCTTCCTCTCACATATTTATACATGGCTATCATATCTCCTCTCAGCCTTCTCTTCTTCAGGCTAAACATGCCCAGCTCCTTAAGCCGCTCCTCATAGGGCTTGTTTTTCAGACCCTTGATCATTTTACTCGCCCTCCTCTGGACACATTCCAGCTTGTCAATATCTCTCTTCCATTGTGGTGCCCAGAATTGGACACAATATTCCAGGTGTTGTCTAACCAAAGCGGAATAGAGAGGTAGCATTACTTCCCTGGACCTAGACACTATGCTCCTATTGATGCAGGCCAAAATCCCATTGGCTTTTTTTGCCGCCACATCACATTGTTGGCTCATGTTTAATTTGTTGTCCATGAGGACTCCAAGATCTTTTTCACAGGTACTGCTCTCAAGCCAGGCACTGTCCCCCATTCTGTATCTTTGCATTTCGTTTTTCCTGCCAAAGTGGAGTATCTTGGATTTGTCATTGTTGAACTTCATTTTATTAGTTTTGGCCCATCTCTCCAATCTGTCAAGATCGTTTTGAATCCTGCTCCTGTCCTCTGGAGTATTGGCTATCCCTCCCAATTTGGTGTCGTCTGCAAACTTGATGATCATGCCTTTTAGCCCTTCATCTAAGTCATTAATAAAGATGTTGAACAGGACCGGGCTCAGGACGGGACCCTGCGGCACTCCACTCGCCACTTCTTTCCAAGATGAAGAGGAAGCATTGGTGAGCACCCTCTGGGTTCGTCCATTTAACCAATTACAGATCTACCTCACTGTAGTTTTGCCTAGCCCACAGAACTTAATATAGCAGAACTTCAGTTATTAATTTTGCTGTCTTTCAAATAAACATAAGAGTTTAAATTTGTTTAATTCTAAACTGTGCCTCCAGCTGTATACAAACAGCACTTTTACACAGATTGCAAATTCAGGCTCTTTACTCTTCAAATTTGTTCATACAAATGATGCAGCCTACATATGCCTGCACAGACTTCTGGAAAGATAAATTTGTCTCAGCGCTCTGTTGTTAATTAGATCTCCATCTTGTACTTTTAATGTTTACTTGACATATATATCCAGTGCAGGCTGTGAGCAAATGTAGTTAATGATCTTTTGCTTTGAGGTTTTTCCTCTAGCAAAATCATATACTCATCTTAAATCATAAACTTTAAAACTGTGGGACTGTATAATGAGTCTTGTCAGGTTAAACATGCATTTTTGATATAAAGATAAAAGAAAATTAATGCCAAGGAGCTCAGTCCCATATTTTATCCAAGAAGTAAGGACCTCCTGCTTTCCAGTGCAAAAGGAGCTAGGGCAAGCTTCAGTTGCCTTGCAGTGAATGCGAGAAGCTCTGCATCTTGTCACAGACACTTTCATTTACAATACTATGGCACTATATGCCAGTTTCTTTTCAAGATAAAGCAAGCACAGACAAAGCAAGGTGGGAGACACTGCAGCAGGGTTCAGGAGGTCCATGAGCTTGAATATGTGTATGTGCATATATATATATATATATATATATATATATATTCATACACACACAATATAGTTTGAATTTGGTATTATTTTAATTTTGATGTAGCATATTCTGGGTGCAGTGGATAACTGCCTGCAAAAGGGTTGGTAAGGATGGAGGAGATAGTTTTATGGTACCATGGGAAATCTGTAATTTCTAAATGTTTGCTAAAAATGACATGTGCCACGATTAGATTATCAGGTATTGAAATTGTGGGAAAGTTGTAAAGGATGAGCCCTTTCAGCGGAGCCTGTCTCTTCCTGCCTGAACTCACAGTGCGCCTTCTCTACAAAACGCCCTCCTTTTTCTTTTATTTCCTTCCTACCTTCCCTCTGACTCCCTCTTGCTTGCTTCTCTTCCTCCTTCCTTCCTTGGCCCCATCCTCCCTCCCCTCCGTCCTTGCTTCCCTTCTTCCACACTGTGAAGGAGTGTGGTTAAAGCTTACTGCCACCTAATGTTTGAGGAAAGCTTGAGGAACAAACATTCGGTTAACTCAGTGCAATGAATCTGATGATCAAGGACTGGTAATCACAGACGATGAAATTGGACTGCGTTTTTAGTTAAGAGATGCCCAATATTGTATATTATGTATGTCTTTTTATGCTTTTTATATTGAATATTGTTGATTATTGTAGTGTTGTAAACCGCGTTGAGTCGCCAATGTAGGCTGAGAAACAGCGGTATACAAGCGCAGAAATAAATAAATAAATAATAAAGCTGGGCAACAATCAATATCAGCTTAGGAGCTATTTTATAAAGGGACTATTAATTACAGAAGGCTTTATTCATTTGATAGCGTAGCATTTACTGTCCCTGGCTTGACTTTACTTCTTATGCAGGCTGTTTGCCTTGAGAGAAACTGTATCAGGCAAGGCTTGAGGAAAACAGTAACAAGTTTATTTTAACAGGAGTATAACATGTTTAACTGTTTCTTCACAAGAGGCACAAATCTTGATTGGTTACATTAGTAAGGTTTCATGAATAATCTCAGGCACAGACTTCAAGAGGTTTCTATAAGCAGATGTAACTCTTCTGGACAACTGTCCTAATAAAACAAATAAGCTAAAAGGCTTATTAACAGAATTGGCTCCCAGCCAAACCTTGATTCTTAACACAGAATCAATAACCCCCTATAGTTTTATCACTACCGGGTCCTTTTCTGTAACCCCATTGGTCACCAATTAATTCCCTGAATCTCCACCCAGAGACTCAGTCTTCCCAGTAGCTCACCGGCTTACTGACACATTCCCTGAATCTCCACCTAGAGACTCAGTCTTCCCAGTAGCTCACCGGCTTACTGACTGACTTTCAAAACAGCTGCCCTGTGAAGAGGCAGTTGGCTCCACCCCTGTTGCTATGGCAACTCAGCTAATGCCAAGCCACCATCTCCAACAAAACATAATCCTCCATACTTACCATCCATAAACTACTGTTTAAATTACACATAACCAAAGGAATAAAATTTACACATCGTCACACACACACTATCCCAGTGACAGGGAACATTTTCAGCTCAGGTCTAACAAAGGAATCTTTGCATCCCACATTGTTGTTCCATGCAGATAACAAAAAGAGAATCATTATGGCTATCTGTACTTGAGTGACATCAACTTTGTCAAATTACAGCATGCCTAATATATAGGTTTGCCAATGATCACAATAAAACATGAACATCCCAACAATGGAACAGAAAAACAGCCATTCTGGATTTGTTCCAAGGCAAACTGCTATGCAGGCTCCGATACCAACAAAAACTGTGGAAACTGAGTCACAGCGCTGGTCAAAGTGCTGCTGTTTATTCTTCTGGCTTGCTTCCCATCAGTATTCAATAGCACTCAATGACTGGTAAATAAAGAGTCCAAATGTGCATGAAAGGAACAACCAAGAAGGAGCCTGCTCAGTGGTGCTGGGGCAGGCGGTGAGGAGGGCCAGTGTGAGGAGGAGGTTGAGGGCCAGGCCACCAAGGGTGATGGTGTTGGGGGTCAGCCAGGAAGGGGTATGCTCCACCAGTCAGGCCCAGTAGCATTGCAAGGGGGGGGGGGGCTTCAGTAACCAGCAAGTGCTCCGAAGCAGTGTAGTGGTGATGCTACAGGTGCTTCAGCTGTATCACATTCAGCGGCTCCGGCAGCGCCGTGGTGGCAGAGGCCCTGAGCCTCGCCTTCATGGAACCCAAAAGGCCAGAGCTGCTTCCTTCCTTCCTTCCTTCCTTCCTTCCTTCCTTCCTTCTTTGCTCATTTCCTTATTTTCTTCCCCCCTCCCTCCCTCTCTCTCTCTCCCTCCTTCCATCCTTTGATACCATCCCTTCTTTTCTCTTCCTTCCTTTGCTCCCTTCTCACTTCCCTCCTTCCTTCTTTGCTCCTTTTCTTTCCTTGTTTCCTTCCTTCTTCCCTCTCTCTCCCTCCTTCAGTCTCATCCCTCCCTCCCTCCCCTTCCTTCCCTCCCTCTTTGTTTTCCTCTTTCCTTCTTTTCTTCCTTCTCACCCTTCTTCATTCTTGCTCCCTTCATTCTTTCTTTCCTCATTTCCTTCCTTCTCTTTCCCTTTCTCCCTGCTTCCTTGACCCATAATATTACCCCCAGTATTAGTCAACTTGTAAAGAAGATAAGACACCAAAAAGAGATATTATTTTCATTACAGGAGACTAGAATGCTAAGGTGGGTAGTCATATGACAAGTGGGATCACAGGCAAGCATGTTCTGGGACAATCAAGTGAAGCGAGATGTAGGCTGATAGAATTTTGCCAGGAAAACTCACTGTGTATAACGAACATTCCGACTTCATACATGGACTTCACCAGATGGTCAACACCAAAATCAGACTGACTTTGCAGCCAAAGGTGGCAGACATCCATCCAGTCAGTGAAAACAAGACCTGGGGCTGACTGTAGTTCAGATCACAAACTTCTTATTGCTCAATTTAGAATAAAACTAAAGAGATCAGGGAAAACACACAGACCAGTTAGATATGATCTCATTAACATTCCTAGCGAATATGCAGTGGAAGTGGAGAACAGATTTAAAGGACTAGATTTAATAAAGAGAGTACCAGAAGAACTATGGACAGAAATCTGTGACATTGTTCAGGAAGCGGCAACAAAGTATTTCCCAAAGGAAAAAAAACCCCAAGAAGGCAAGATGGTTGTCTGCCGAGACACTGGAAGCAGCCCAAGAAAGAAGGAAAGCAAAAGGAAACAGTGATAGTGGGAGATATGCCTAATTGAATGCACAATTCCAGAGGTTAGCCAGAAGAGATAAGGAACTTTTTAAAACAATCAGTGCATGGAAGTGGAAGAAGACATCAGAATGTGAAGGACGAGAGACCTCTTCCAGAAAATTAGAAACATTGGAGGTAAATATCAGGCAAAAATGGGCATGATAAAAACAAAGGTGTTAGGGATCTAACAGAAGCTGAAGAGATCAAGAGAACGTGGCGAGACTATACAGAAAGTCTGTATAGGAAGGATAATAATATCAAGGATAGCTTTGACGGTGTGGTGAATGAATTAGAACCAGACATCCTGAGGAGTGAGGTGGAATGGGCCTTAAGAAGCATTGCTAACAACAAGGCAGCAGGAGACAACGGGATCCCAGCTGAACTGTTTAAAATCTTGAAAAAAATGCTGTCAAGGTGATGCATACCATATGCCAGCAAATATGGGAAACACAAGAATGGCCATCAGATTGGGAAAAATCAACTTATATCCCCATACCAAAAAAGGGAAATGTGAAAGAATGCTCAAACGTTTGTACAGTGGCCCTTATTTCACATGCCAGTAAGGTAATGCTCAAGATCCTGCAAGGAAGACTCCAGCAATACATGGAGAGAGAGTTGCCAGATGTACAAGCTGGGTTCAGAAAAGGCAGAAGAATGAGAGACCAAATTGCCAGTATCCGCTGGATAATGGGGAAAGGCAGGGAGTTTTAGAAAAACATTTACTTCTGTTTCATTGACTATTCCAAAGCCTTTTACTGTGTGGATCGTAATAAATTGTGGCAAGTTCTTGGTGGTATGGGCATACCAAATCACCTTGTCTCTCTTCTGAGGAATCTGTATAAGGACCAAGCAGCAACAGTAAGAATTGACCATGGAACAACACCGACATGCAAGGCACTAGCTGCCCCTACAGCTTTGACTGCATATATTTCCTCATTGAGATATACATATAAAACATCTTTTACAGTATACTCAGTATGACATCAGTTGCATTTTCAAGGGGGGAAAGGAACACTGAGACTCCCCACAGTAAAGGAAACAAATGTAACTGGAAAGACTGCTGAACAACACTTCTGCATAGTTAAAAGGAACTAATATATCATATGCCATTTGCAATCACAATATTACTCACACGATTGTGGGTGATTCACACAACACAGCTCTCCTGCTCTGAGGCGTCTGCTATCTAAATTTAGACAGCAAGGAAGCACAAACAGGAGGGAAGAGAAGGAAAGCTTGTGGTGAGAGGCAAAGAGCACAATCATTGCCAGACAGAAGGCATGGCTCATTTGTTTTGAAAGAATGCATCACCACTGATCCTTTGGAAGGCTGAATAAACTGCTCCCACTCACACTCAGCATCCTGACCCATTATGGCAGGGTTTTTGTTTTGTTTTGCTTTGATTAAGCCACTTACTTGGATTTGGCTATTGAACTTTTGATAGGAACTAAAACACAGTTTTGCAAATGGCTACTATAATTTCAGGATGAGTTATGTATAGTCGATTACTTCATTTTACTTTGAACAAGCTCATTCAATTTGGCTATTAAATCTGAAATTCAACACAGTCGTTCAAATGATTGCAATAAAAACTGAGGTGACTAACATGCTGATGCACTGAGTTATGGCTACCACAAAAACACAGACACATAGTAGTAGTAGTAGTAGTAGTAGTAGTAGTGGTAATAATAATTTTATTTCTTACCCACCTCTTCTCACAGCTCAAGGCAGGTTACAGCACTGCCAAAACACACAATCAAACACATAATCATTTAAAAACACTCTGTAGAATACACATATTAAAACATATTTCCATAAAATACATATAACAAAAGTTAGACATAGAGTGGAAGTTTAACATTCATCATTAAAACTATCTGGGTAGAAAAATTCTCTTTTCTAACTATAGATGATGGTGATGATGGATGTGTTTTCCTAATAACTTTAGAAATAAAAAACTTCTTGCTTAGTACTGGAGATGTCAGATTGTAATTATCAGAATACACAATGAAAAACATAATGGGGTGGGATGGGACATAGTGGGGATGAACTTTCCCACATATGGGGAAGAAACATAAAATTCTAGTTAGAAAAGATTTCTGTCTTTCTGACATCTAGCAAGCCATGTGGTGGAAAGGTGTTCATTTGTTTGTGTGTGTGTTATTGACAAAGAGCATTTCTGATATGTAAAACAATATATATCACTAGTAATGCAATGTCCTTCTAAGGCAACAATAATGCAAAGGATCTTGCATTATTGGATCTAACACCAGTTTCAATGCAATCTTTAACAAGAAACACCATTTATGTGAACATAATAAAACTTCTCAATTAAGATCTAAAGGAAAAAAAAACATTTAAACTTTTTGCATGCAAATTGTCCATTCCAGTAATCACATGCCTGTTTAATCGGGCCTAATATAGAATGTTTCAAAGAAATTGACCCGATCTCAAAAGGTGTTATTGGGGGACACCTGTTCTACCCCACAACCATTGTCTTGTGGGGTTCCACAGGGCTCAATATTGTCTCCCATGTTGTTTAACATCTACATGAAGCCACTGGGGGAGATCATCCAGAGTTTCGGGGTACGATGTCATCTGTACGCGGATGATGTCCAACTCTGTCACTTCTTCCCACCTGCTACTAAAGAGGCTGTTCAGGTCCTGAACCAGTGCTTGGCCGCTGTAACGGTCTGGATGAGGGCGAACAAATTGAAATTGAATCCAGACAAGACAGAGGTACTCCTGGTCAGCCGTAAGGCCGAACAGGGCATAGGGTTACAGCCTGTGTTGGATGGGGTTACACTCCCCCTGAAAATGTAGGTTTGCAGCTTGGGTGTGATCTTGGTCTCATCGCTGAGCCTGGAACCTCAGGTTTCAGCGGTGAGCAGGGGAGCATTCGCAGTTAAAACTTGTCTGCCAGCTGCGCCCGTACCTTGGGAAGTCTGACTTGGCCACATTAGTCCACGCTCTGGTTACATCCTGTATAGACTACTGCAACACTCTCTACGTGGGATTGCCTTTGAAGACTGCTCGGAAGCTTCAAATGGTCCAACGAATGGCAGCCAGGTTGCTAACAGAAGCGGCACTCAGGGAGCATACAAATCCTCTGTTGTGCCAGCTCCACTGGCTGCCAGTTTTCTACCGGGCACAATTCAAAGTGCTGGCGTTAGTCTACAAAGCCCTAAACGGTTCTGGCCCTACTTACCTCTGCGAACGCATCTCCTCCTATGAACCAACTAGGACATTAAGATCATCTGCGGAGGCCTTGCTCTCAGTCCCGCCTACATCACAGACACGCCGGGCGGGAACGAGAGACAGGGCCTTCTCAGTGGTGGGCCCTCGGCTGTGGAAGGCCCTTCCTACAGATATCAGATCGGCCCCCTCCCTATTGGTATTTCGGAGGAAAGTGAAGACCTGGCTGTTCGAACAAGCATTCAATTAAGCAGTGTAATGAATATAGGAACACGGAATAACGGATGATGATATTAGATTCTGATTTTACTGATAAGACGCTAAGGATTGTTATATTGATGTTTAATTGTTGATGATGCTATTGTTTTAACTGTCCCATAATCGTTCTATGATGTTTCGTATTGAATTTTGCTGTTGTTCACCGCTTTGAGTCGCTTGAGGGCTGAGAAAAGCAGTATATAAATGAAGTAAATAATAAATAAATAAATAGGAGCATCGTGTCTAGATCCAGGGAAGAACTCTATTCTGCCTTGGTTCGACCACACCTGGAATACTGTGTCCAATTCTGGGCAAACAATTGAAGAGAGATATTGACAAGCTGGAAAGTGTCCAGAGAAGATAGAATGTCTGAAAGATATCTGAAAGATATCTGAAAGATATCTAGAATGTCTGAAAGATATCTAGAATGTCTGAAAGATGTCTAAAAGATAGAATGTCTGAAGACATGAAAGCCCTCAAGAAAGCTTAGCCCTAAACTGCTATTGGTGAGTTCTTTGCAGTGTGCTTCTGTAGGAAGACACTAATGGTACACATGGAGGTCTATCAGGTCTCTGAGTCACTTGCAGGAACTGAGTGGGCTTTGGAGTATATGCCCCCAATATTTTTGAAAAATGTAGGTGGAAAAAGATTATGCAAAGCACAAACAGGAATTTAGGAGCAAGTCTCACTGAAAACAATGGTTACTTCTGTGTCGCTGCTGCCTCAGAAAAAGCAATCAATCTGAAGATGATCAACCTTTGTTGCTGTGGGCAATTACATGTTGCAGTCATAGAATCATAGAATCATAGAGTTGAAAGAGACCTCGTGGGCCATCCAGTCCAAACCCCTGCCAAGATGCAGGAAAATCGTGTTCAAAGCACCCCCAACAGATGGCCATTCAATCTCTGTTTAAAAGCCTCCAAAGAAGGAGCCTCAATCACACTCCAGGGCATAGAGTTCCACTACTGAACAGCTCTCACAGTCAGGAAGTTTTTCCTAATGTTCAGTTGGAATCTCCTTTCTTGTAGTTTGAAGCCATTGTTCCGCGTCCTGGTGTCCAGGGCAGCAGAAAACAAGCTTGCTCACTCTTCCCTATGACTTCCTCTCACTTATTTATATGATAGCTATCATGTCTCCTATCAGCCTTCTTCAGGCTAAACATGCCCAGCTCTTTAAGCCGCTCCTCATAGAGTCATTTTAGTCGCCCTCCTCTGGATACTTTCCAGCTTGTCCATATCTCTCTTCAATTGTGGTGCCCAGAATTGGACACAGTATTCCAGGTGTGGTCTAACCAAAGCGGAATAGAGGGGTAACATGACTTCCCTGGATCTAGACACTATACTCCTATTGATGCAGGCCAAAATCCCATTGGCTTTTATTAGCTGCAGCATCACATTGTTGGCTCATGTTTAACTTTTTGTCCACAAGGACCCCAAGATCTTTTTCACATGTACTGCTCTCAAGCCACTCATCCCCCATTCTGTATCTTTACATTTTGTTTTTTCTGCCTAAGTGGAGTATCTTGCAGTTGTCTCTGTTGAATTTCATTTTGCTAGTTTTGGCCCATCTCTCTAATCTGTTAAGATCGTTTTGAATTCTGCTCCTGTCCTCTGGAGTATTGGCTATCCCTCCCAATTTGGTGTCGTCTGCAAACTTGATGATCATGCCTCCTAACCCTTCATCTAACTCATTAATAAAGATGTTGAACAGGACCGGGCCCAGGATGGAACCCTGTTTATGGCACTCAGCTCGTCACTTCTTTCCAGGATGAAGAGGAAGCATTGGTGAGCACCCTCTGGGTTTGTTCATTTATCAAATTACAGATCCACCTAACTACGGTGGATCTGTAATTGGATTTTGCCTAGCCTACGGTTTTGCCTAGCCTACATTGGACTAGTTCGTTTGCCAGAAGGTTATGGGGGACCTTGTCGAAGGCCATTCGACACTAGCCAAAGTGTACTTGTGTAAAAAAAAATATCAGCTACTATCGGATAAGCATCTTTTTAACACCCCTGTGGTGTTTATTTTGCTGTCTGTGCCCCCCTGTTCAGAAAATTACACCCCTCTTTCTGTCCTTGTGATAATTGAAAACACAAATTGGTGATAAAGCTTCAGTGGAAACATCTTTTTCCCATGAAAATTCTTATCGGAGTGAATTTCTCTTCCAAGGGAAGATCACATATATCTCACTTCCTGTTGTCTCAGCTTCGTTCTTAACTATGAGTGGTTTGTAAGTTGGATGTTTGTAACTCAGAAACTGTCCATAATTCAGAATCATGTTTCTGCAGCTGAGCCTTTAATGTCGCTTTCTACAGATAAAAGTTCTAGTGGGAAACAATCTTGTACTTTGTTTTATGCACCTTGCTATGAGGATGCTTCAAATCTTTTAAATATGGATGTTTATGTGAATTGCCTTTGACTTAGATTTAGCATTCTCTTTGATTACTTGTGAGATTGTGAGTATAATAGGCCCACAGCTGCTGCTTGTTGAGTTATCTTTCAATTCTATTTAATCCCATTTCCAAGTTCTCAGGCAGCAAAAGATCTGCTGATATAATGACTCTGCTTTTCTCTTTGCACTTGGCTCAGGGACTGCTTTCCTTTCAGTAAGGTCATAAAATGCTACTGCAATTTACAGAGATCACAACAAATAGCTTTGAAAACAATTTGACAAATGCTGCTGCTAGGAGAAAGCTGGTGTTCTCAACTAGTTGCTGCTATACAATGGCTGTACTAAGAGGAAGCTAGAAAGAATTTGGAAAGGATGCCTGGAGAAAGTAGCTCTACTCTACCCAATCTGATTGTATACCCATTTGCCTAGAAATCTGGCCTTTCAAAATAGGCATTTCCTCTAGAAAATTGTGATGGGCTCTCTCTCTCTAAGTTGGTCTCACATTTCCAACCCTTGCATTCCTGTTTTACACATTACACTTTTACCCTCAAGAACCCTTCTGGATCTGCTACTCAGGACTCACGGTGATCCTTGCTATGAACCACAGACTGTGTTGATAACACTGTTGACAGGTATAGTTATGGAAGATAAAACAAGAGAAGATTTGGGGTGTTGTGTGGTTTCCAGGCTGTATTGCCGTGTTCTAGCAGCATTTTCTCCTGATGCTTCACCTGCATCTGTTGCTGGCATCTTCAGAGGGAAAGTTTATTATATAATATAGACATTGGACACGAAATCCTAAAGCATGCTATTCTTCAGAACTCCTAAAATGCTATTCAAATCTCCACTCACACCTGTGAAATTAGTACTCAGATCTTAAACTGCAGAATAATCTTAGATGTTGTTGTTGTTCATTCGTTCAGTCGTCTCCGACTCTTCGTGACCTCATGGACCAGCCCACGCCAGAGCTCCCTGTCGGCCGTTACCACCCCCAGCTCCCTCAAGGTCAGTCCAGTCACTTCAAGGATGCCATCCATCCATCTTGCCCTTGGTCGGCCCCTCTTCCTTTTGCCTTCCACTTTCCCCAGCATCATTGTCTTCTCTAGGCTTTCCTGTCTCCTCATGATGTGGCCAAAGTACTTCAACTTTGTCTCTAGTATCCTTCCCTCCAGTGAGCAGTCGGGCTTTATTTCCTGGAGGATGGACTGGTTGGATCTTCTCGCAGTCCAAGGCACTCTCAGAACTTTCCTCCAACACCACAGCTCAAAAGCATCGATCTTCCTTCGCTCAGCCTTCCCTAAGGTCCAGCCTGGACCTTAGGGGAATCTTAGATAATACCAACATTTCACCTATATCCTCACAGTCTGATGTCGCTTCCTGAAAAGCCAATGCAATTCTAGATTACATCAACTGAGTAGTGTTCAGTATAGTCAAGGGAAGTTTTAGTGCCATTCTATTCTTGTTTGGTTAGGCCTCACCTGGAATGTCCAGCTCTGGGCACTATCTTCTAAGAAGGGGATTGACAAGTTAGAACGTACTCAGGAGAGGATGAGAAAGGATCTGTCTACATGGACAAAAAAAATTGCACTCACTCATCTCATATTACCCACTTAAATAACACATTCCAATTGTAACTATTTGCATCCCAATCACTTCTTTGTCCCTGAAACTACTTAAAAGATAAGCTTTTGTCCAGGTATCTCATTGAAGATCCTTTATAAATCTATGTATCTGAACCCAAATTAAGGTATCCAAAATGTTTCATTTACTAAACCACCACTATATCACATTTCTCTTACATTTTCATAAGTTATTAACTTAAACCATGACCAAACCAAATTTTCCCATGTGTATGTTTCCCCAACATCAATAATGTCAACCTTTCAAATGTAAAACCTTTATTTAACTGTAGAACTTCTTTCAACATTTGATTAACTCTGTGTGTGTGTGTGAGAGAGATTTGAACCCATTTCCAACTTCATCCTGCGCTGAAAAGCAATGTTTGCAATTCCTTTCCCCCATAACATCAATTCTCTTGAAATGAGCAAATTCTGTGGCTCAATATCCCCAAATTTCCAAATTGCTTTGTTGTTACAGAAATCTGAGACTTATAGCTCTGGCCTCTGAAATAACTTACAGCATTGCTTAACTCATTGACATCTTTAGTTGAAGATTTCTTTTCTGTTCCTCTTTAAACTTATAAATCACAACAATATATATGCACTGTTCAAAATAAAAATTGTCAAACTCATGGCAATTTCTTCTTCAGGTCATCTTTTGAGTTGGTAGCTACATTTAGATTCCTGTAAACTTAAACAAATCATTTTAATTAATCGCTTGCGCCAGCCTTGATTCCATCTCTCCAGCTCTCCTGTAATCGATAACTTAGATAAACAGACAGAATTAACAAAAGTTAACATTTCCAGATAAAGACTCCCAAATTGGTTGTAACAGATTCCTTCTTTAAAATCTCTTTGTATCTATTTCATTTTCCTCTTTTGTAATAATAAAACTCCACCCAATTTATTATATTTTCTAGGAAATTCAAAATAACTTTTCCAAAATAAAGCAAAACCCCTTTTACTAGGCTAACCAATAGGCTGATCAGACTGCTTCTAAACCAAAATGCAACTCATCTGCCTTTACCAATTTGCAAAATCATAACTCCAATAACTTTTTATTTAACCATAAAGTACCTCCTCTAGATAATATAATAATACCATTTTATAACAAGCACCCCATTTTCCTTAAATAGGCTTCCACAAAAAACCTCAGAAAATAAAACTCAGAATCTCCTGTTCTTCCGCCTGCACATATTCCTTTAAAATCACCAAGACTCCTCCTGTACCAAAACTTAAAATTCATTTAGATCTCTTTTTCTACATATCAAGGGTCAAAACTGCATCTTGCCCTAAATTGCAATCTCTGGTACATATTTTACCTCTGACCTTTGACACAGATACCCCCTCTTCTGTCAATCTGCTGTATAAACAACTCCAAATTCAAATGCTATCTTTCCTCATTGGAATATTCTGTTGATGTAGTCCCAAAGTTGTAAATTAATGATTGACACCTTCCATCCAGGATCCATCTCAGTTTCTTGGCCAGATGTTGATCTTCTTGATTGGTGTTGGCAAACACAAGGCTTGTGTTGACTTCCTTCTTAACATAAGGAATGTTGCAAACATTTCCTTAACTTGAAAGAACCATTGTCATGGTTCTTATCAATTCTCATTAGCAGGTTTTGATCACAGTTCCAGCACGCAGGTACTTAGTCATTGTAGGCACTTACGTTGGCAGTCTTTAGGAAGAACTTGAAGACCTGGCTATTCCGATGTGCCTTTCCTGAACAGGATAACCTCCAGCACTACGTCCCAGAAGCACTTTATTAGAGCTTAAGACTCTCTGCACATTGCACTTGCCCAGAATCCCAACATATCACCTCTTACACCCAGCACTTTTTAACCTGTACCCTTCATTGGCTCGGCCCTAGTGTTATGTTTTGTTGTTGTTATTGCTTATGTTTTTAATTTGCTTGCATTGTATTGTTATTGTCTGTTGTTGTTGTTACAAAGGCCTTGGCCTTTGTAAGCCGCATCGAGTCCTTCGGGAGATGCTAGCGGGGTACAAATAAAGTTTAATAATAATAATAATTAATATTATACTGGTGTTTCCAAAATTATTAACTCCAACCACACATCCTTGCATTCTTCCATTCATTGTATTAAATTCATATTTGTCAAATCTTATGATATATTTGATGGAAAAGAGGAACGTGGTTTCAGAGCAACCACTGAGGTCCGAAGGTTCTGCTAAGGTTTTGAAAGAAGGCAAAAATGGTGTCCTGGTCAAACCACTGCTGCTCTAGCTAATAATTGTACTAGTTTTGACTGCTTTGAAAATTATAGAATATATTTAAGGTGAATAAGTAAAGCCATACATTTAATTTATGCTTAGAGGTGACTCATCTGCAGAAAGTAAGTGCCAACAGATTACTTCCATTTGACAAGCTTTCACGAACCAATAAATACAGGTAGTAATTTACATTATTACATCAAAAGAGGTCAGGGTTAGCAGATTTCCTCTCCTTTTGAAGCAGTTAGCATTCCCTCTCCTTTTAAAATTCAAGTGTCATGTCATTTAGGTTATTTCTGTTATTTTATTGTCTAGTGCATGCCTTTTTTGTGTGATCTGCATTGTTAGGGAACATAATATTCTGTCACATAAAAAGAGCATTCCTTGACTTTGTTTAATTTGGAATTAAACTGGTTCACCCAAGTTTACCCTGCTTTAAGGACCAGAAGTATAGTTTGGATATCCAGGAGCAACCTTAGGTTCATTTCAGCTTTTAAGGCAAGTGTAGACAAGGCCTCAACCATTTGGCAAGGATTTTTTTTTTTGTGATTCACCCCCAACCCCCTTTCAGTGTCCTACACTACTTTGCTGTTTTGGTGGTTCTTTTCCCCAACAGTCATCCTCAATCCTGTAGCCCAGATATCAGTAACTGCAATGGGAAGCTTCCCACTGCTGTGGAAATTACATATCAGACAGGTGGCAAGCTCTTTAACCACAGGAGGCTGAAAAACAAAAGTAACAACAACTTCTGTTATAGAGCTCCAATATTTATTTATTTATTTATTTATTTATTTATTTGGGGTGCTTCTACCCCGCCCTTCTCAACCCCCTAGGGGGGACTCAGGGCAGCTTACAAAAGGCACAATTCGATGCCTAACAATTCACAAAATACAATACACAAATTTACCAAATAATGTCAACAGTTACAACTACTTAAAACGATCAAAAACAGTACAATAGCAGCAATAAAATCATCTTGTGGTCAATGTTTGCCAATTCATAATCCGTAATCCATCTAGCATCGTCATTGTCCTTTCCTACTCTGGTTGTCATTGTCTTTGTCCATCTGCCAGCTTACCTGAAGGCCTGGTCCCACATCCAGGTTTTTAGCTTCCTTCGGAAAGAGAGGAGGGATGTTGATGACCTAATCTCCCTGGGGAGTGCATTCCACAGGCGAGGGGCCACCACCGAGAAGGCCCTGTCCCTCGTCCCCACCAGTCTCACTTGTGATAAAGGTGGGGCCGAGAGTAGGGCCTCCCCAGTAGATCTTAAACTCCGAGGTGGGACGTAGAAGGAGATACGTTCGGACAGGTACGCTGAGCCGGAGCCGTAAAGGGTTTTGTAGGTCAAAACCAGCACTTTGAATTGTGCTCGGAACTGGATTGGCAGCCACTGGAGCTGACATAGCAGGGGGGTGCTATGCTCCCTGTATGATGCTCCGGTGAGTAATCTAGCTGCCGCCCGTTGGACTAATTGAAGTTTTCGAACAGTCTTCAAAAGCAATCCTACGTAGAGCGTGTTGCAGTAAACTATTCGGGATGTAACAAGAGCGTGGATCACTGTGGCCAGATCCGACTTCCCAAGGTACGGGCACAGCTGGTGCACAAGTTTTAATTGTGCAAAAGCTCTCCCAGCCACCGCCAAAACCTGGGGTTCCAGGCTCAGTGATGAGTCCAGGATCACTCCCAAGCTGCGAACCTGTGTCTTCAGGGAGAGTGTAACCCCATCTAACACAGGCTGTAACCCTATGCCCTGTTCGGTCTTACGACTGACCAGTAGGACCTCTGTCTTGTCTGGATTCAATTTCAATTTCTTAGCTCTCATCCAGTCCAACACAGCAGCCAGCAGTTCAAGGTCTGGACAGCCTCCTTGGTATCAGGTCAGAAGGAGTGACAGATTTGGACATCATCTGCGTAGAGATAACATCTTAGTCCAAAACTCCGGATGATCTCTCCCAGCGGCTTCATGTAGATGTTAAACAACATCGGGGACAGAATTGATCCCTGTGGGACTCCACACGACAACGGTTGTGGGGCCGAACAGGTGTCACCCAGTAACACCTTCTGGGACCGTCCCTCAAGGAAGGACCGTCCCTCATGGAATATGCTGATGATAATGTGCTCATTCAGAGAAAGGCCTCCAAGCCACTTTAAACACCTTTGCACAAGCATATGAAAAGCTTGGCACTTGACACTGAGAAAACCGAAGTGCTCTATCAGCAGGCACCAACCAATCCCAGAGCAATGACAGAAATAAAGCTTAATGGTGTAACACTAGAAAATGTTGACCATTTCCTTTACCTAGGCAGCCACCTCTCCACAAAAGTTGACACCAAAATACAACATTATCTGAGCTCTGCAAATATAGCATTTTGTTGACTGGAAGATTGAGTCTGGCTGGAAGATTGAGAAATATGTTATCTCAGGTTTGAGGAAACAATTTCATTATTTGCTGTTTTTCACTTTTGTGAGGGGTCCTGTTCCCCAAACTCCAGCAATGTAGAAGGCTGATTGTAGTTATATTTGCCCTTTTGTTGTCCGGCCAATAGCTGCACCATTTTGATCTGCACAACCACCATATTGTCAGGCACACCGCTGGGTCTTAGAATGAAACACACACTCACAAGAGCAAGTCCTGGAATTGTAGTTTATTCAACCCACACGGTATAACAGCAAAGAGAGAACTGAGGTTTCCCGCCAGCCAATCCCCCCCTCTTGGCCTCGCTCCCCCCTCTCACTCTCTCCTGGCTTATCTCAGTTTAGGCTACAACCTCCTCATTCCCACATCTTCAAAGGAAACCTTGGCCAGATGGCCTCAACCATAAACTAATCTATCATGACTACTCCCTCTACTGTCAGGAAGAAGACTTCTCTTGGAATCTCTTGGAACCATGAAGGCACATCCTGACATATCTCCCCCCCTCGGAAGATGGCCCCCATCTGAAAAAGAAAGAGAGACACAAAATGAGATATAACATCAAGGCTTGGGTTTCAGGGGGAAAGCAGAGTGGAACTTTTTTATAAGGCGCGGGGCCTTGACGTGTTCCCGTAACACCCACTCCGGATGGATGGCCTTAGAGGACCACTGGACTAAGTAGTATAGCTTTCCCCGAGTCCGCTTAGAGTCCAGAATGTCTTTGATCTCAAAATGAGTGTGGGCCCCCACCATAATGGGGACCGGCTGGGAATCGGCCTCAGACCACTTAGGAGAGGCAGACGCGGGTTTGAGCAAGCTTACATGGAACACCGGGTGGACCCTCCTCCAAGTGTGGGGCAGCTCCAGCCGCACAGTGACCGGGTTGACAACGGCCTGGACGGGGAAGGGTCCTATATACAAAACTGACAATTTACGTGAAGGCTGTGTGGATCTCAAATATTTGGTGAACAGGTAGACCCGGTCACCCACTTTGAACTGGGGCTGAGGTGACCTCTTTTTGTCAGCGAACTTTTTATAGTCCAATTTGGCCTTGTCCAAAGTTTGTTTGATCATCGGCCAAGCCGCTGCAATGGACTCCCCCCATTTATCGGGGGGGG
Organism: Anolis sagrei; assembly: GCF_037176765.1. NCBI lineage: Eukaryota > Metazoa > Chordata > Lepidosauria > Squamata > Anolidae > Anolis > Anolis sagrei. Next base: position 168,039,813 of record NC_090022.1, on the reverse strand, counting down.
GGGGTCTCTCCTGGCCCTAAGGCCGTTAGGCCAGGGAACGGGGGAAAGTCCCTACCCCCCACAACTTTAAAAGGCGAAGCTCCCGTGGACTCATGTTCGCTATTGTTGTAACTATATTCAGCGAAGTCCAGTAGGGAAGCCCAGTTATCCTGCTGATAAGTGGAATAGCATCTCAGGAACTGTTGTAGTGTTTTCTGGACCCTCTCGGTGGCACCATCGGTCTCCGGGGGAAAGCTGTACTTAGCGCCCGCTCGGTCCCCAGCATGGACAAAAAGGACTTCCAAAATTTGGAGGTGAACTGTGTGCCCCTGTCACTTATGATTCTGCTTGGGCAGCCATGTAGTCGGAACACATGGTGAAGAAATAACTTTGCCAACTCAGGGGCTGAAGGGAGCCGTTTTAAGGCCACAAAGTGAGCTTGTTTGGAAAACAAATCAATCACAGTCCAAATGGTGTTGTAACCCTGGCTATCGGGCAGCTCTACCACAAAGTCCATGGCAATCTCGGTCCAGGGTTGTGAGGGGTTGGCTACTGGTTGCAGCAGCCCCGTGGGCTTTCCCACCTTTTGTTTGTTCTTAGCGCAGGTTGGGCACTCCTGGGTATAGTCTTTTATGTCTCTGCGCATGGCGGGCCACCAGAATTGGCGGGCCAACAGCTTGAGGGTCTTGGTGAACCCAAAGTGGCCTGCCAGCAGCGAGTCATGGCCCCTTTTTATTATGTCCTTTCGCATAGAGGCTGGCACGTAATATTTGGACCCATAAGCCCAGAGCCCCCCCATTTGGGTCAGCTCCCCCTTGTGTTCCTGTAGCCACTCATCCTTTTCAGCCCCCTCTCTCAGACCCTGAACCACCTCGGCTGGCTGGCTGGGAGGCGAGGGTGTGTCTCTGAGGTTGGCTCGGGTCTGTACCACCAATCCCATCTGTTGTTCACTAAAGAGCGTTCCTGTCTCTGTGGGGGATGAGTAGTCCGCCTCAGGCATGCGCGAGAGTGCGTCAGCGACCTGGTTCGTCTTTCCGGGGACGAACTTAAGGCGAAAATTGAAACGCTGGAAGAACTGGACCCATCTGAGATGTTTGGCGTTAAGTCTCTGTGGGGTCTGCAGGGCCTGTAAATTTTTGTGGTCCGTCCACACCTCAAAAGGAGTTTGGGTACCCTCAAGGAAATGTCGCCAGTGAGCCAAGGCCGCTCGCACTGCGAAAGATTCCTTTTCCCAGACGTGCCAACGTTTTTCAGTCTCAGAGAACTTTTTTGATAAATAAGCGCATGGCTTTAGCTGGCCCGTCTCGTCGGCTTGTAACAGCACCGCCCCGTAGGCTGCCTCTGAGGCATCGCATTGTACTACAAAAGGCTTAGAGGGCTGGACATGCGTTAGGATGGGCTGGCTTGTGAACTTTGCTTTCAGGACCTCAAAAGCCCTTTGGCACTCAGGGGTCCACTCCAGTCTTGCCCCCGGGGTCCTGGCCTTTTTAGACTCCCCCTTTCCTTTTGTTTTTAGTAACTCAGTGAGGGGCAGCGCCACCTCGGCAAAGTCTTTGATGAATTGCCGGTAAAAATTTGCAAATCCCAGAAATCCCTGCAGCTGCTTCCGGGTGCGAGGAGGTTCCCATGCCAGCACATCCTGTATCTTGGCTGGGTCCATGGCCAGCCCCCCCATGGATATGCGGAACCCCAGATAAGTGAGCTCGGTGCGGTGGAACTCGCACTTTGAGAGCTTGACATAAAGCTGGTTTTCCCTCAGGATCTGGAGCACTTTTTGTGTGGTTTTTATGTGTTGGTCTAATGAGTCTGAGTATATCAGCAGATCATCAAGATAAATCAGCAGGCCATCATATAGCATCTCCCGGAAGATGTCATTTATGAATTGTTGGAACACCTTCGGAGCTCCTTTTAGCCCAAATGGGGTCACGGCCCATTGGTACTGCCCGAAACAACAATTAAAGGCCGTTTTCCAACAGTCCTCATCTCTCACCCTCAGGCGGTAAAAAGCCTCTCTAATGTCTAATTTTGTAAAGATCTTGGCCTTACCCAGTTGCGCCAAAATGTCTGACATGAGGGGGAGGGGGTACTGGTTGGTGGTGCATATGGCGTTTAGGCCCCTATAGTCTACACATAGCCTCAGCGACCCGTCAGCCTTGGGCCTAAAAAGCACTGGGGCCGCCACCGGCGACGTGGAAGGCACTATAAATCCCCTTTCCAGGTTTTTATCCAGAAATTCTCTTAAGGCTTTTCGCTCTGGTTCGGACATGGCGTAGAGCTTTGGGCTGGGCAGCTTAACGTTTGGCTCAAATTCTATGGCACAGTCCGTCTTTCTATGCGGGGGCAGTTGATCACATTCTGTCTCGCTAAAGACGTCTGCCCACTCTCGATAAGCCTCTGGGATGGCGATTTGTGGGCCCTCCGGAGCTGCCTCTGCCTGAGTTCCTTGTATCTGTAAGGGGGGGGGGTGACTGGTTGGGCCCCTCAGGCCTGTACTCCCCATCCGTGAAGGAAATCACTCCCTCCGCCCAGTTAATTTGAGGGTTTTGCCATCTCAGCCATGGGATCCCCAATATGACCGGCTGATGGGCCATGGGGGATATCACAAACTGCAAAGTTTCTCTGTGGGTTCCCATTTCCAGGTGTAAATAGTCTGTTTTTTCCCTTACTGGGCCCCCGTGGGCTGCTGTCCCATCCAGTTGGGAGAAAATAACGGGAGTCTTTAACGCCTGGGGCTGAACTCCCAGTTTGGCCGCCAGGGAGGGGGTGATTAGGCACCTGGTGCACCCACAGTCCAGCATGGCTTCAGTTTTTATTCTCAATCCCGATTTGGGGTTGATCAGGACCACAGTCATTTTAAGCACATCATAATTTGGCTTTTTTAACTCACCGCCTGACGCCTTCACGATCTTCCTGTCGGCGGTGCCTCTCACAGGAGATCTTGCCCGTTTCCCGCCGGGTAGAAATCTCCGTCTGCGCCCTCCAGGTCCGCCTCCTCCTCCGCGGGAAGTTGATATGGGGCCAGCGCAGATTCCACCGCCGTGGAGGCTTTTCCCTTTGCGGGTTTGGTTCCTGGCGCTGGCCTCGGGGGGGGGGGTGTCTTGTCAGGCTTGGAGGGGTGCGTCCTCTCGGGCATTCTGCCGCTCTATGTCCTTCCTGGCCGCATGCGAAGCAGGGACCCCTCCTCCCTCTCCTCTCGCGGCTGGCTGACCTTCCTCTGGGCGAGGGGCGTCGCTGCCCCCCCTGCGGGCCTGCTGCGGGGTGCCGGGTTCGGCCTCTCTCCCTCGCTCTGCGTGGCATCTGCTCCTGGTCGCACTCGACCCTTCCTGCCAACACAATCCATTCTTCGAGAGTGGCTGGGTTGCTCCGATGTAAAGACCATTCTAACACATCGGGGCGCAAGCCCGCTCGGAAGTACTCGAGCTTGGTAGCGTCCGACCAGTCTCTAATCCTGCCTGCAATGGCTTTGAATTCCAGAGCAAATTCAGAGACAGTCTTGTTGCCCTGGTGGATCCTTTTAAGTTGTCCCTTTGCCTTCTCCTCCGCCAAAGGGTCCTGGAATCTCGCCCGGAGCGCTCTTAGGAAGTCATCCAACCTCCTCAACTCAGGTGCCCGGGTGTCATACATTTGCATGAGCCAATCGGCCGCCGCGTCCTTTAAATTGGCCCCCACTGCGTGGATCATGGCCCCTTCTGAGGGGAAGGAGTCCCCATAGTCCTCCATGTAATGTCTCACGTTTGTGATGAAGTAGGAGAGCTGGTTGGGGTCCCCGTTGAACTTTACGCGCAGTTCTCCTCTCCCGGGGCCTCCCTGGATTTGACTTCTCCCTCCCCATCCCGATGCAAATGTTGAGGTCCCGGGGGGAGGGTGGGGAGGCTCTCCTTCCGTGGCGAATGCCACTCTTCCTGAGGGTCGGTATCCCCGTCCCATACCTTGCGGGAGTGAGCGTCGCTGCTCTCTCTCCTCCAGCGTGGCTCTCCAAGATGCCGCCACCTCTCTTCTCATCTCCTCCAGTTGGAATGAAAAGGTCTGCAACATTCTCTCCATTGCGTCCACCTTTTCCCCGAGGTGCTGCGCGGACGGCGCCGACGCGCTGCCGAGGGGCAAGGGTTCTCTGAGAGGCTCCCTCGCTTCCAACATGGGTAGCTTGCGCCTTACGGTTATGTCCTTCCGTGGGGGCATCTGCGTGGACGTTAGGGGGGCTCTCCAGTCTTCAGGCGCCGCCGTGGAGATCCCTCTTCCCGCCTCTAGGTCTCCGGCCTGGGAAGATTCCTCGTCCCCGAACTCCTCATTTTCCAGCCCCGGGGGGGGGGGGGGAAGCCCAATGCTCTCTCCAGCTCCCATTGGAAATTCTCCTTCTTGGTACATGCTCCTTTCCCGGATGGTTGTAGTCCTCACGGGTGGAACAAGAAGTTGTGAGTTCTCTCTTTATGTCAGGCACACCGCTGGGTCTTAGAATGAAACACACACTCACAAGAGCAAGTCCTGGAATTGTAGTTTATTCAACCCACACGGTATAACAGCAAAGAGAGAACTGAGGTTTCCCGCCAGCCAATCCCCCCCTCTTGGCCTCGCTCCCCCCTCTCACTCTCTCCTGGCTTATCTCAGTTTAGGCTACAACCTCCTCATTCCCACATCTTCAAAGGAAACCTTGGCCAGATGGCCTCAACCATAAACTAATCTATCATGACTACTCCCTCTACTGTCAGGAAGAAGACTTCTCTTGGAATCTCTTGGAACCATGAAGGCACATCCTGACACATATATCCCAGGTTCATTGACACTATAGGATGGATGCAGTTTGACACAATTTTAATTGCTATGGCTCAGTGCTATGGAATCTTGTAAGCTATAGTTTTTAGACTTCCCTGCCACAGAGTGCCAGTGTCTCACCAAACTACAGCTCCCATAATTCCATGGTATAGAGCCATGGCAGTTAAAATGGTGTCCAACTGCACTAATTCTCTAGTGTAGATGCAATTCCGCTTTTCATCTCTGAAATGGACGCGAGTATAGTGTTCTGCAGTGTAGATGCAGTTCTACTTTTCAACTCTGAAATAGTGGGGAGTATATGTTGTACTCTGCCCTGAGTCTCCTTCAGGGTAAGAAGGACGGAATATAAATGTTTCAAATAAATAAATAAATAAATAAATATAGGATACTCTCTAGGTAGGAACTGCTAGGTTCTGCCAACATAGCAGTTCAAAAACATGCAAATGTGAGTAAATCAATATGCTAACTGGCGCTCCTTACAGAGAGAGGTCAACCCTCCTGTTCAAGGAGCTCCACTGGCTGCCGTTTATCTTCCGAGCCCAATTTAAGGTGCAGGTGCTTACCTACAAAGCCCTGAACGGTTTGGGACCAGCCTACCTGCGTGACCGCATCTCCGTCTACAAACCCATGCATTCACTTCGTTCATCTGGAGAGGCCCTGCTCGTGATCCCACCTGCGTCGCAAGTGCGCTTGGTGGGGACATGAGACAGGGCCTTTTCCGTGGTTACCCCTAGACTCTGGAACACCCTCCCCAAAGATCTTAGACAGGCCCCTACATTGGCAGTCTTCAGAAAGAACTTAAAGACCTGGCTATTCCGATGCGCCTTCCCAGAATAGGAAATCTCCAATACCAAGTCCCAGAAGCACTTTATTAGAATTAAGACTGCCGCACACTGCACACTGCACTTGCCCTATAATCCTTACATATCACCTGTCACATCAGCACTTCTAATTCTGTACCCTTTACTCTGGCGCGGCCCAGTTTTATTGTGTTTTGGTGTATGGTTTATTGCTTGTTGTTTTGCTGTTTAATATTGCTTTAATTGTTTTAATTTGCTTTAGGTTGTATTGCTTTGTTGTGTTTGAGGCCTTGGCCTTTGTAAGCCGCATCGAGTCCTTCGGGAGATGCTAGCGGGGTACAAATAAAGTTAATAATAATAATAATAATAATAATAATAATAATAATCAATAGACACCGCTCCTGCGAGATGGTAATATTGCTCCATGTAGTCATGCCAGCCACATGACTTGGAAGCGTCTACAGACAATGGCAGCTCTTCAGCTTAGAAATGGAGATGAGCATCACCCCCCAGAGTCGGACATGACTAGACTTAATTTCAGGGGGAAACTTTATGTTTACCTTATAGGATACCATCCAGCAGGCACACATGTCCGTTATATTTTAAATTCTGCCAGAGATCCTTTTGACTCAATTTATTTATTTTACCTTTGGGAGGAAGTGGAAAGCTACATCAGTGCCATCAATTGAGCAGTTCAAGCTGAACAAAAGTCACCGTGGCATTCCATCAGAGTTTTAGCAGGGCTTTAAATATCTCATGGCTCATGTGCTCACAGGATATTTGCTCTTGTTGTTGTTTTTTAAAGATTTATTCCTGCAATGGCACACATTATGTGGAATAATTGAAGGAGCAAATGGAGCTTGAAATATAAACAATCAAACTTAAATTAAACCACAAGAAGGCAGATAGAAATATAACCCCCCACTAATCTTCTGCGTAATGTGTATAAATTATACCTTTGGGTATAGCCTCCAACCTTTACAGATCTATATAGACAAGGTCAGACTGAAACCAAACAAGCTTCTATGAGTCACATTAATTCATGTAATATTACTGGAGCCAGAAGAAACCGTCCAAGCTATAACTCAGCAAAGCAGGCTAACCCTTATCTTGTTTAAACTGTTACATCTGCAGCACAGGCAAGCAGGAGATCTTACCTTGGATTATATCAGTTCCAGAGTGTGGTTGAGAGATCTCTTTGTCTGAACAATGATTTCGGGGATGGGGGTGGGGAGCAGGCAGCAGGAAGAAAGCCAAGATGGAGCATTCTTAATACATACTCAGTACATCTTCTATATGAAAGGTGGAAAAAAGACATTTAAACAGCTTGGAAATGCCATCAACAGAAGCCCTTTCAGGAACCATGCAGAAATGTTTCATGTTATGGTGAAAGCACTGACCGCTGATGTTTTGGCCTCTATATGCTAGTACACTCAGTCCACAGAGTCTATGAAGATTGTATGTGATTAGAAATTAAGGTTGTCAGATCTCAGGGCTCAACCCTGAATATTAAATTTTTTAATAATAAAAAATAAAATAAATAAATAAAACAAAATAATTAAAAATATTAAAAATATTATAATATATTAAAATATTATAAAAGATATATTCTGTATATAATAAATAAATAAACCTCTCAGTGATAATATAAAATTTAAAAAAGATCAAACTCAGAAGAAGAAACACAAGAAATATAAGAAAAAGAAAGAAACCATAACTGTGGCAGGAATTGAAATAAGGAAAAATTGTAAAAAAAAATTGGATAAAAATGACTACCCCCAAAAGAAAGACAGAACAAAGGCAAGGCTCACTATCAGAAAATCCAACATCAAAAGAAATCCTGAAAGAAATACAAAAAATACAAGAAAAACAAGAAGCATATCAAGCAAAACAAGATGCTTATCAAAAAACAGCGGAAGATCAAAGGATGACCCTAAAGAAAGACTTAACTGAAGAAATGATAAAGATGAAGAGAGAGATAACATCAGAACTAGGCGAGACGAAAAAGGAAAGGGATTCGATGAGACAAGAAATAAAGAAAAATCGGACGAACATGGTAAAATTGGAAAAGAGGCAAGAAAAAATTAATGAGAAATTGGAGAATATAGAACTGAAAGAAGCAAAATTTGAAACTAAACAGGATCAACTAGAGCAAAAAGCACTAGAATACTATCTAAGATTTAGAAACCTTCAGGAAGAAACAGAAAAAAAAAACAGAAATTAAAGTTCACACAGAAACTCAAAAGTTGGTACAACAAGAAGAATACGACCATTCATTAGTAATGGGAGACTTTAACGGAGTGATAAATAGGCAATGGTATAGGAAAATGAATCAAAGAAAAAAAATTAGTAAATGCAAATATATTACCCAAAACACTAACCAATCTTCTAGAAGAGTTAAATTTACAGGATGCATGGAGGACCCATCATCAAGGGGAAAGAGATTACACATTTTTCTCAGCTAGACATAGTATTATTTATTTATTTATTTAGAATTTTATAACCCAGTCTTCTCAACCTCCGAAGAGGGACTCAGGCCGGCTAACAACAGGAAATTCATACATGAATCAGCTAAAACATAATAACATCATAGTAGTTGGTCCAGAATAGATATGGTGTGGGCCACACACTCCTTATCCTCCAAAATCGATAAAATAGAAATTCTAACAAGACAAGATTTAGACTATGACCACATAGAGGTCATCTACAACCAGAAAAGAGGACAGAGAAACTGGCGACTCAATGATAACTTGCTGAAAGATCAGATAGCACAACAAACAATCAGAACCCACTTGCGAAACTACTTCAAAACCAATGAAACAGAAAATGTCACCACACAGATAATTTGGGATGCTGGAAAAGCGGTAATTAGGGGCATATGTATACAACTTTGTGCAATAAGAAGTAAAAGAAGGAGGTTCATTCATAAAAAAGGAACCCAATTCTTTTTTTTTTTTTAAATAATCTTTATTACAAAGTTTGTATATATATAAAAACAGTTGGGATTGGATGGGAGGACGGGGTTGGATGGGGATACACATGAAGGGTGAGGGGGGGAGAGAGACAGGGAGGGGTGACTGGGGGTGGTCGGGGGTAAGGTAAACAGCACTTACAAACACATAAATACAAACATACAAACAAATTACAGGTACATGAACTTCCAGGTGAACAGCAGGTTTATAGTTTTCGTTTTACATTTCTTAACTGATATTACATATCAAAAATTTCCCTATTGCTATCGAGTTCTCGCTACTTATCGTCAGTCATGTTTTCTTTTTTCAAGATATTCTATGAAATTACTCCAGTCTGTGTTTTTTCTTTCGTTTCCATTTTCTGATAACCTCTGGGTCAGAAGGTCCATGTTCATTACATCATACGTTTTTAGAGTCCACTGCTCTGTTGTTGGGATCTCTCTAGATTTCCAGGAACGGGCCAGGAGGATTCTGGCCGCTGTTGAAAGGTGGGAGAAAATCTTGCTATCATTACTGTCTGCATCAAATTCAGTAATACCCAGCAAATAGTGTTCGGGTTTCATGGGAAATTCCCTTCTCAGTATTTTTTTTACTTCCTTGTGTATTGTTTTTACTTCCTTGTGTATTGTTTACTTCCTTGTGTATTGTGTATTCCCACCACATGTGAATAAAAGTTCCGCTAGCTTTTTGGCATTTCCAACACTTTGACCCTATTTTCCCCCTGCTGTATTTAGCTAGTTGTGTTGGGGTCTGGTACCATCTGTAAAAGATTTTGTACCAATTCTCCTTATAGGCATTGGAACGTGTATACTTTATTTTTTTTTGCCAGATCCCTTCCCATTCCTTGAAGGTAATTGGACGGCCCAGATCTTTGGCCCATTTTATCATATTGTTTTTGACTTGTTCTTTCTCAGTCTCCCATTTAAGTAATTGTTGGTATATTTTCCTTATATGCTTACTTTCTGATTTTATAATTTTGTCCCAGAAGGAATCATCTGTTTCGAAGCCAATTTTCTTATCTAGGTTGTAACTTTCCTTTATCTGGTGGTACTGGTACCACGAAAGTGTGGGGTCATGTTTTTTAAGTTCTTCCTGTGTCTTTAAAGCTGGCTCTTGCGTATTCCCTTTAACAATTACCTTATAAGTCAACCATATTTCCCTATTGACTCCTCTAATCTGTCCGGCCTCATTCGGTGAGAACCAGAGAGGAACCTTTGTATGGAATTTGTTTTTATAATATTCCCAGGTTTGGATGAGGGGAGCTCTTACAAAATGGTTTTTTAAATTTTTTTCCTTCTTTGCTTTTCCTCTCCATAGGTAATTGTGCCAGCCTTGCATCAAATCATGCCCCTCCAAGGCTAGCAGTTTTCTCTCTCTTAAGCTTATCCACTCCTTCACCCAACATAGAGCTGCGGCATCATGATAGAGGCGTAAGTTTGGAAGCGCAAGGCCTCCTCTTTTTTTGTTGTCGCATATGTTGACAAAACTAATTCTGTGCTTCCCTCCCTTCCAGATGAATCTTTTGATATCTCTATGCCAGGTTTCAAATATTTTTCTAGTTTTTATAATGGGGAGGGTTTGGAAGAGATAGAGTAAGTCGGGGAGTATGTTCATTTGAATGGCTGCTATTCTTCCTAGGAGAGACAGCTGTAAGGATTCCCATCTTTTCAATTTTTCTCTGATTTGAGGCCATTTATTTTCATAGTTGTTCTTATATAACTGGGAGTTTTTTGCTGTTAAGGTGACTCCTAGATATTTTACTTTCTTGGTCACTCTGATTCCCGTTCTGTTTTGCAGTTCTTCTTCTCTCTTTTTACTGATGTTTTTTGTTAATATTTGTGTTTTTTCTTTATTTACCTTGAAACCCGCCACTGAACCGTATTCCTCTAGTTCTATCCACCATTTTTCAATTGTGTTAAGGGGGTCTTCTACTACACATACGATGTCGTCCGCAAAGGCGCGGACCTTTATTTTGTGTTTTCCCAAAGTTAGACCTTTTAAGTCGTCATTTCTCCTTATTTGATTTAATAGTAACTCTAATGTCAGGATAAAGATAAGAGGCGACAGGGGGCAGCCCTGACGGGTTCCCTTTTCAATTGGGAAGCTGGTTGACGTTTGTCCATTGATTATTATGTTGGCTGATTGTTGTGAATATATCGCCTCCATTGCCTTGTTAAAATTATGACCTGCATCTATCTCTTTTAGGATCTCTTTAATTAGGAACCAATTAACGTTGTCGAACGCCTTTTCGGCGTCGACAAACAACAATGCAACTTCTTTGTTTATTCTTTTATCGTAATACTCTATTGCATCCAGTATGATTCGTATATTGTCCCTTATTTGTCTTCTTGGTAGAAATCCCTTCTGATCTTCGTTTATCCTGTCTATTAGTATCTCCTTCAACCTGTTTCCTAAAATGCTAGTAAATATCTTGTAATCGTTATTAAGGAGAGAGATGGGTCTGAAGTTTTTAGTTTTTGTGTTGTCTGTGCCTCCTTTGTGGATTAATGTTATACTGGCGGATTTCCAGGTCTCGGGAATTACTCCTTTTTCCAGTGTCTTGTTCATGGTTTTTAGAAGGGGATCTGTTAGTTGTTCGATAAAGGTTTTATAATATATTGATGTAAACCCATCTGGGCCGGGAGCTTTATGAAGGGGTAATTTTTGGATGGTTTTTTGTATTTCTTCCTTAGAGATCTTCCTATTTAGTCTCTCTCTTTGGGTGTCAGTTATCTTTATTATATTCTGTTTACCTAAGTATCTCATCACTTCTTCTTTTGGGATCAAATCTTCTGCGTATAGTTTCCTATAATACTTAACGAATTGTTCTAATATTTCCTTAGTTTTTCGGAAGATCTTCCCTCCCTCCTCTATTTGCGTTATTCTCCGTGACTGTTTTTTAATGGCCAATCTTCTGGCCAGCCACCTGCTTACTTTGTTGGCGTTCTCGAAATGACTTTGTCTTGCATATTTGAGTTTTCTTTCCATCTCCTCTAAGTCTAGAGTACTTAATTTTTTTCTTAGTAATTCTATTTGATATATTAACTTTTGGTTTGAGGGTTGTAGTTTTGCCTGTTTTTCTTGGTATTCTAATTCATTTTTTATTTTTTCATAAGTTATTTTTTTATTTTTCCTTTCTCTGGATGCATGTTCCAAAAAAAGGCCTCTCATGTAAGCCTTCGAGGCATCCCAGATGACCTCTATGGGCGTATCTATCTCTTTATTTAGCTGGAAAAATTCTTTTAGAAGATCGTTGTATCTGGTTTGGTTCTTTTCCCCTCTTATTAAGTGTTCCTTTAACTCCCAATTCTTAAAAATGATAAGATGGCTTGATGCTGGCCAGGGTTTTAGGGGTGACACAAGAGGGATTTTCCACGGTCTGCAGGCACCACTCAAGGCAACACACACACAAGAAAAAGGAGACACAGACACCGATGTCATGTGGAACCACAGGACCACAAAAAAGGTATTTGGTTTCCACATGGGTATTTTTGGACAGGAAAAGTGGATCTGAGGGGCGTAGGGGTCTGTTCAGCAGAAAGTGAGATAGCAGTAGTCTTATAATTAATCAAGGAAAAAAGATGGTGTTGGTTAGGAGCCAATTGGTTAAGTCACGAATACCGAAACCGGGTGGGTCCCAGTATCCGCATTTAAGAAGATAGCAGTTCCGTGCCCCCGGAAGCCATTTGAGTGCCACAGCCGAGCCAGCGGGGCTTCGCGGCTTGGGAGAGAGAAGGTTTATGGCCGAAGCAGAGTCAGTACAGGACAAAATGTATCTTGCAGAGAGCCGAAAGTTAGGAAAAAGGATACTTTTTACTGGGAGATTGTTACAAAGTGGAGTGGATGAGGGATTAGAGAACATCCAACCCCAAATTGGGAAACAAATTGTCCAGGAATACCTGGCCGCTCTAAATGAGTTCAAGTCCCCGGGGCCAGATCAACTACACCCAAGAGTATTGAAGGAACTAGCAGAAGTCATCTTGGAATCATTGCCAATTATCTGTGAGAGTTCTTGGAGAACGGGAAAAGTTCCAGCAGATTGGAGGAGGGCCAATGTGGTCCCAATCTTCAAGAAGGGAAAAAAGGATGATCCAAAAAATTACCATCCGGTCAGCCTCACGTCAATACCAGGCAAGATTCTGGAAAATATTGTGAAGGAAGTGGTCGGCAAACACTTAGAAACGAATGCGGTCATCACTAATAGTTAACACAGATTTATTAAAAACAAGTTATGCCAGACTAATCTGATCTCTTTTTTCGATAGATGTATGGAGCCCAACTCGGTACCTTCTCAAACTATGCCCCTCTGGAGCAAGTACAATCAAAATTTCTAAGATTGGTGATGCAGGTCCCCAGATGTGTCTCAAACACCACCTTGCGACTAGAGACAGGCCTCGTGAAAGTGGAGGCAAGTGGAGGCAAGAGTGTGGACAGCCACCTTCAATTATTGGCTGCATCTGTCTTTCTCAACATGTGGCCTTCCTCCGTTAACTCTGAGAGATGAATTTCAGTCTACATGGAATAAGGCAGTGGCAATCAAAATCGCAACTCTAGGCTTCTCTCAAGGACAACTGCTAGGTATGGGATGAGACCAAGCCAAGGATCTTATTAGACAACGGATCCTGGATATAGAGCGACAATTAGACTTAGCCTGCTCTCCAGCATTCAACATTAGCGAAGATAACAGATATCTCATTGCTCCCATGGCTTACTTAGCAAACCTGGAGGTGCCTAAACATCAAAGAGCTTTCACTTTGGCAAGATACCATGCCCTTCCATCTCCGGTATTGGAGGGGAGATACTGGAAGCCCAGGAGAGACTTTGCCCGTGTGAGTCTGGCTACATTGAAACAACTGAATGTGTCCTCCTCCAATGTGTATTCTATAGAGACATTAGAGCTCATTTCATCACTCCATGGCTTTTAAAACATCCAGGGCGCACTAAAAGATATTACACCTCCCTGTTGCTCTGCGACAACCTATAGTGGTGCCAAATTCTGTGCAGCAGCAATTAACATTAGACAACTGATGACCGACTCCACCAGGCAACATCCTGCCGGGAATATAGTTAGAATGATTTGTAATAACTGAAATGCTGTAAATGCTCCCCTCTCATCCCTTTTTAGAGCTTCCCAGTTGTCTGATATTTGTTATTAGCCGCCCCCTATTTTAGATTCATACATACACTTTAAACTGTATGTTTAGTCTGTTTTATTTATTTTTTAATCTGTCTCTTTTATAACATGTTTTTAATCTGCTTTTATACCTGACCTACTTGGGAACTGCGATTCCAATATTGTGTCCAATTCTGGGCACCACAATTGAAGAGAGATGGTGACAAGCTGGAATGTGTCCAGAGGAGGGCGACTCAAATGATCAAGGGTCTGGAGAACAAGCCATATGAGGAGTGGCTTAAAGAACTGGGCATGTTTACCCTAAAGAACAGAAGGCTGAGAGGAGACATGATAGTCATGTATAAATATGTTAGAGGAAGTCACAGGGAGGAGGGAGCAAGCTTGTTTTCTGCTGCCCTGGAGACTAGGACGCGGAACAATGGCTTCAAACTACAAGAAAGGAGATTCCATCTGAACATGAGGAAGAACTTCCTGATTGTGAGAGCCGTTCAGCAATGGAACTCTCTGCCCTGGAGGCTCCTTTTTTTGGAAGTTTTTGAATAGAGGCTGGATGGCCATGTGTCCAGGGTGTTTTGAATGCAATTTTCCTGCTTCTTGGCAGGGGATTGGACTGGATGGCCCATGAGGTCTCTTCCAACTCTATGATGTTATGATTCTATGAAAGTGGTCAGGGGAATCTGAAAGTGAGAAAAAGAAATAGTTTCTTGTTGTAGCTGTTGCGGGTGCCACTGTCCTATAGATACTTAGAAAATTCATACTCCCAGAAACTGTGGAACTCCCTGTTGTGGTTAGATCAGTTTGGAGGCAGGGGTTTCCGTGTTCAATGCCAATAACATAAAATCCAGTTAAACCCACCATGGAATCTAACATTGGCATCTTATAACAGCATATCTTGTTCTTCCCCCCCATGTTTTGACTCATCACGAGGCACAGCTCAATTTTTAAAAAATCACACCAGTAATAAATCAAAGAGCCTCTCATCCTGCCCCTAATCTCCCATTCTGGGTGACAATGCTTTGTTTGTGGCTTAGGGGATAGAGTGAGGGCAGGAAGGTACAAATACTCCACCAGAGCTTCCAGACAGATGACCATGCAGGCTCTAAATAATGATAATAATGATAAAATTCTGTTCCTGGTTTGAAAGTGTGATTTCCTGTTTAACTGTGTAATCCTTACTGTGTAAAGTAGTTGTTGCACTCCAGTAACTTCGATTTTCTGCCACAAACTTTGTTAAATGGGTGAATGACAATATCCCTCTTGCAAGGACAAAGTTTTTGCCATTTAATCTTTCACCATGTTTTTATGATAGAACCAATGAGGAACCAACATTTGTAACTCGGGAACAAACCAACATAAAAAATTCCATATTCTCAAAGTGCAGGGACATAGGAAAATGCAAATATGCAATCTGGCTATTCGCACAACTTCAAATCTTGCATTTTTTGTGCTTTGTAGTGATTCTTCCTGTGTTGTCAGCTGATGTCATCTAGCCACCCTTCATTTTGAACCAGGAGCTCCTATGATAAAGGCACTGTGTGGATGGGCCCTGAGTTTTAGAATATACGTAAATGTTCCCCCCTTCTCATTTTTTGGGTGTGTGTAAGTCATGCCGACCACATGACCTTGGAGGTGTCTACTAGAGCTGAGTAACCACGGAAAAATTTGTTTCTAAACTCGATTCGTTTCCAGGGGGCGCTAGCGTTTCCAAATTCTAAATACTTCCGAAATTTTGAGATTTCAAAATTTTGAAATTTACAAAAATTCGTATAATTACGAATCGATTCGTTAATGGTGGACGCGATTGCGCAATATGCTAAAAAACCCTCCAAATGGGACAGGGGGAACTTCTGGAGCTTCCCTCTCCCTCTGTTGTTGACTGTTGGTGTGATAATTTATTTTTTATCACTGATAAAACAAACAACAACTATAAAACTTGCACCAGACATACGGAAATAATTACGAAACAATTATGAAACAATTTCGAAACAATTTTGAACCAATTATGAAACTATTATGAAACAATACGAAATAAATTCGAAAAATTGTTTCGATTTTTAATTACTCCTCACACTATTCCTGCATGGCTCAATATCGGATCGTAAGCTAATTTAAATACGAATTAATAATGAATTACGAAATGAACGAACGAAACCGCCCAGCCCTAGTGTCTACGGACAACGCTGGCTCTTCGGCTTAGAAATTGAGATGAGCACCACACCCCAGAGTCAGACATGACTGGACTTAATGTCAGGGGACTACCTTTACCTTTTTTAACCAATGTAGTTATATAAAGTCTGTGTGTCTACCTTCGTTCTCTGGAAAGTGTCTGTGATATGCACTGTCTTACTAGAAATGGAATAAAAGAACCTTTTTTTTAAAAAAAAAAGTATTAATGACATTTCTATAATAAAGCCCATACTTCTCTTTGTCCAGGCGATTGGTGCCTTTGCTTCTTTATCAGTATTTCTACCCACTGCACCCACTGTGGAGATAGATTGAATAGCTAGTGACAGCCCCCCCCCCCCCCCTGAAATTCTCATTGTGGTTTGCGAAAAGGCCTTACTGGTGCATTATTTAAACTGTTATGTTTATTCATATCATGATCTGATCACCATACTCAATATATCCCATATGCATGGGGGTATTGGGGTAATGATACAAAAGGTTTGCTAGGCTAGACCCTCTTTCGCTCAGACTCAGCCCCCCCCCCCGAAACTCAGCCCCCCCGAAACCCCCCCTGAAAAAAATTCAGCCCCCCCCCCCGAAACGAAATCCTGGCTACGGGCCTGGCTAGTGACAGTGAATAAGGGAAGTAGAGAAGAAAGTGTGGCATGGGGGAGCTTTCTGCTGCCAAATATGAGGTAGTTGAAAAATCCCATGTCAGTTCACTAAAGGCAAGAATATATACAAAATTTCTACAGACTGAT
Organism: Anolis sagrei; assembly: GCF_037176765.1. Classification (NCBI taxonomy): domain Eukaryota; kingdom Metazoa; phylum Chordata; class Lepidosauria; order Squamata; family Anolidae; genus Anolis; species Anolis sagrei. Next base: position 168,023,231 of record NC_090022.1, on the reverse strand, counting down.
GGGTAGTGCACCTCTCTAAGACACCGTGGCAACAATTTGTGAAGGCAGTTGTAGTCCAAAAAGTATCTTTTACACTCTAAAATGCACCTCATATGGCAGAAAGAGGCTGTTTTCTTTGTACTTAACCCCCATAATGTTTTTCCCTGTCTAAAACCAACTGTCAGACAATTGCACACAGCTGGCTACATTCTACAGCTTTTGAAGCCTATCCCTGTGGGGTAAACTCTTTGCCAACTAATATTTTGATTTCTATTTGCGTTCCACACTATATATGCTCAGACTTCTCTATTTTTTATCTACCTCAGCTGCAATCATTAATACTTTATGAAGGTGCAGCATTTGGAAATATGTTTATGGACAAGAACAGCTTGCTTGAAGATGCCTTCCAAAAATCTTTCCTCATTGCAAAAACAGTGCATATTTCCAAATGGGTCAATGCACATCAAAATGGACAGAATTGTTTAACATTTTGTGCCATTCCATAATTTGGTTTTAATGTACTCCAGTTACAGTCATCAAAAGCTTTATGTGTCGGATTCAGTTATCCAAAGGACATTGGTTTCATTTTTTAGTTTTTTTTTTTTAAAAAACCCTCACATTTTTAAAATTGACATGATTCGGGTAATAAGCTCCCCTGCCAATAACTCCTTGGCTAGGTGTGGAAAACCAGAAATGAAATGTGTTTGTTAGGGGAATAAAGAAGAAAACTGGAAAAGAAGGCATAAAAACACTCTATTCGCTCTTCCTGAGGCATGAGGATAAATGGTTGTGTGCATCATAACCACCTATTGTGTGTGTGTATTCTTGGCTCCTCTGGCAAATGTTTTAGTCCAATTATGTAGTTTATCAAGGTTCATGGTTGAACAAGGATTCAACCCCATATCTTGGTCAAACCATTACATCACTACATCATGTTGATCTGAAGGCGTACACATGCGCACACCTAGTTTTAAACCATGATCTAATGGCTTATCTACACTAGCTAGTAGGCTTGGGCGGTTTCGTTCGTTAATTTCGTAATTCGTTATTAATTCGTATTTAAATTAGCTTACTATCTGATATTGAGCCATGCAGGAGTAATTAAAAATCAAAACAATTTTTTCAATTTATTTCGTAATTGTTTCGTAATTGTTTCGATATTGTTTCGTAATTGTTTCGAAATTGTTTCAAAATTGTTTCGAAATTATTTCCGTATGTCTGGTGCAAGTTTTAGGGTTGTTGTTTGTTTTATCAGTGATAAAAAATAAATTATCACACCAACAGTCAACAACAGAGGGAGAGGGAAGCTTCAGAAGTTCCCCCTGTCCCATTTGGAGGGTTTTTTAGCATATTGCGCAATCGCGTCCGCCATTAACAAATCGATTCGTAATTGTTTCGTAATTGTTTCGAAATTTTACGAAATTTCGTATATTTTGAACTTTTTTAAAGAAAAATTTCGGAATTCTTTTAAAAAACGAAACGCAAAAACCCCCTAAAAACGAAACGAGTTTAGAACCAAATTTTTCCATAGTTACCCAAGCCTACTAGCTAGCTACTTTGTGGCCATCTTGGACCATCCCCTGAGTCAGCCACACATTCTGTCCCCAAACTGCAAAGGCAGCTGGTAGAGTCTACATTGTCCAGCTGGGACAAAATCAATTTGGTTCCACAAGACCATCATTTTACATTACCTTCCCTTTTACTACCAATGCAGTCAGGTGACCATAAAGTAATAGGGAAACTACTAGTTGTTGCAACTGCCCAGTGCTGAAATCAGCTATTCCAGGTACTCTATGTAAACCTTCCCACCTGCTACTAAGGAGGCATTTCAGGTCCTGAACTGAAATGAACTGTGATGATCTAGATGAGGGTAAAAAATTTGAAACTGAATCCAGACAAGACAGAGGTATCCCTGGTCAGTTGTAAGGCCGAACATGGCATAGGGGTACAGTCTGTATTGGATGGGGTTACACTCCCCCTGAAGATGCAGGTTCACAGCTTGGGTGTGATCTTGGACTCATCACTGAGCCTGGAACCCCAGGTTTCGGTGGTGACCAGGGGAGCATTTGCACAGTTAAAACTTGTGTGCCAGTTGCGCCTGTACCTTGGGAAGTCTGACTTGGCCACAGTAGTCCATGCTCAGGTTACATCCCATATAGACTACTGCAATGCGCTCTACATGGGGTTGCCTTTGAAGACTGTCCGGAAGCTTCAAATGGTTCAACGAACGGCAGCCAGATTGCTAACAGGAGCGGCACTCGGGGAGCAAGCAACTCCTCTGTTGCGCCAGCTCCACTGGCTGCAAGTTTGCTACCGGGCACAATTCAAAGTGCTGACTTTAGCCTATAAAGCCCTAAATGGTTCTGGCCCAACTTACATGTCCAAACGCATCTCCCTTTATGAACCATCTAGGACCTTAAGATCATCTGGGGCGGCCCTTCATCACAAGTATGTTTGGTGGAGATGAGAGACAGGGCCTTCTCGGTCCCCTTGGCTGTGGAATGCCCTCCCTATAGATATTAGATATTAGACCCTTTTAATATTCCAGAAAAAAAGTCAAGATGTGGCTTTTTGACCAAGGGTTTGCAAATGCAGAGTAACTGACTCAGGAAAATGGAACTATTAGACAATGAGTCCGGACAATGTTTTTAACAAGGAGACACTATGAATTTTTATTTTATTGATTTGTTTAGTTTTTAATTGTATTTAAGACAATGTAAGCATTGAATTTTGCCCTGTTAACCACCTTGAGTCGCCTACAGGCTGAAAAAAGTGGTATACAAATACAGAAAATAAATAAATAACCGAGGAGAGAGTATCAGTCCCTGTTTTCTCTGGTTGTGCAGATACCTTTGCTGATGTCAACACAGGATGCCATAATGATAATCTGGCAGTGATAATGGCAGCAGGATGGGTCTGATCCATCTTCTTTTCCCTGTGCTGATGAGCGCAAGAGAAAGAGGTTGACAGCAGCCTGCATTGACAAACAACTGGTTTCCATCTGACTGTTCACACTGTATTCAAACTGTGTGGCTGCTCTTGAGTTTTATCCAAACTCCACAACATTCCCCAACTTACCTTAACATGGAGCTAAACCATTTCAACTTGTTTACCTTGCAATAAGGATCAGAAGACCCTAGATGACATATAGACAATCAAGAGTGACTTCAGAATCAGTGTGAGTACCCCACTGGAGATTTTCTTCCAGTTTGAAGTATAGTCAGTGATGATTCATTGAATAAGGATTTCCAACAAAATATGGATCCATCTGAAAGTTTTCCTATCTATTCCACATTTAATCAATTTACTAATCAAATTATTTTCTGGCACTTTATTAAATGCTTTGCTGAAATCCAGACAAATGCTGTCTAAAGCATTCCCACATCTGCTAAACTACTTACCCTATTTTTTCAAAAAAAGATATAATATTAGTTTGGTAGGATTTGTTCTTTATACAGTCATGCTGGCACCAGGAACAATGTTTAGCCTTCTGCAGTCCTTTGGCACTTTGCCTGTACTCCACAATTTCTCAAAAATGATGGCAAAAGTACATCCGCAAGTTCCTTCAGTATTTTGGGATGCAGTTTGTCTGGTACAGAAGATCTGAGGTTATTTAGGTTAATTATGTGATCCCTTGATTTGATTTGCAATCCAAGTCTTTTGTCTAGATCTCCACCAATGCATGAAAACACACAGCTGTGTTTTGGAGATAACTGAAGTATAATTAGTATTGAGCAGTTCTGTCTTTTTGTAAGTATTTTGTTAACATTCTGCTGTCCTTGTTGAACATGTTGAACATATTTTGATCTCCCCCCCCCCCCCCCCACACACACACACCTTTTTTTGCTTTCTGCTTAACTAGCCAGTTCTGCTCATTCTTACACTATTATTACAACCTTTGGCTATATATCTGTGCTCTTTCTTCATGATTCATCATTACTTCCATTCTCTATATTTGATTTAAAAATCCACTCTGAGTTTGCTGTGCAGTCACACTTGCTCTTTGAGTTTGTTGTTCAGCCACACCTTATTTTCCAGGTTTTTTTTAATTTTTCTTCCTCCTTGTGATTGTGCTTTTACAACAACTTTTTCAGGAAACTCCCCTTCTGAGTGTCTTTTCCCTTTAGCACCTCTTGTCAATGAATTGTACCTGAGCTTGCTAAAATTGGCTTTCCTAAAATTCAAGGTCTGCATTTAGCTATGCTCTTCTTTGCTCTTCCCATCATTTGACTAGCATCAAAGTGCCACACCTTTGAAGTATGAAACCTAAGAGCTTTGAAAACCTACTTTTTAAAGACTACTAGTCCCAGAATCCCTCGGGTATCATGGTACATAGCTAGTTTGCCAATGCTGAAGAAAAAAAATCAGAACACATACTGGATGTCCAAACCCAAGAGAACCATAATAGATTAAGATAAAGAGTGCAAAACGGCAAATGCCTGGGGACAAACAACGGAATCAATAGCTTGACTTTAACAAAAGGAAGTAAATCTCTGGGAAGTCCCTCAGTAAAGCAAGAGCTATTCTACTCAGAAAGTATCATGGGAGTGTTCCGTTAATGTACTGTTTATTTTTCTATTAATTAACATTATTTAGACATAGTTTCCTCTTTGGTAAGTACTTGGGTAGGCGCTTGCTTGCATCTACAATTCCTGAAAGCAAATCTTTTTAAGTTAATCAGTACAAGCTACACTTGGGATTTAAATCTCTATTTATTTTATTATCACATGAAAGAATCTATCATCTCAAAGGCCTTCTTCCAGCTGGGCAGGATTATGAGAAGTTTTGTTCATTTAAATCAAGTCAGGTTTGAGATTTGCTATTGTAGACAATTTTAATACAATACCCCTTTGTACTTATTTGGTTGGGGGGGGGGGTGAATTACTCCCAAAATCTTGTGGTGGTTGACTGTGGGGTGAGGTGTCTCAATATGTCAGACCAAGAAAGAAACCACTGATGAGTATTCTTCAACTCCCATGTGTTATCAAAACAAAGACCCCAAAAGACCTCAAAACCCGCAGCCAAGAACGATACCATAAAGCGTCTTACTGGCTGACATCTAAGGATAATCTGTCCTCAAGAAACATGGTCCTGATAACATCTGAAGATGACCTTTCCCCCAGATACATAGTTGCACAAGTACCCACAGGGGTTGGGGGCGGGCGGGGGGACGGGACAACAGCAATACAGAACAAATGCAATTACTCGTCTGAGCGGTTAGCATAATTGCCTGCTCGCCATCTTTCCTGGCCAACAATAAACCCTTCCACCCTACGGAGTCACTCCATGCCTTGCCTTTGTCTCTCCCTGGGAACCAATGAAGGTGTTTTGGCACCCATTGTTTCCCCAGCCCAGACCCATTTTCAGATCTTGGCTGGCAGAATTAAAGCCATCAAAATCCATCAACCCTGAACCTTCCCCACATTCCTTTCCTCATGCATCCAAAGAAGGCAGACAAAGAAAACAACCACAAGCTTCAAACTGACCAATGATGGTTCCTTAAATTTCCCACCAGTCCATGGAACCAATCAGCTGCAGCAACAGAGAGTGGAAACCTGAACTCACAGTTTAGCGGAGCTGAAATCAATCACATATCACAAGCAAACAACTAGAGAATTCAGCTTTCAACTCCTGCTAGCATCTAGGGCCTTCTCATTCTTGTTACAGCATATATTCCTTGAATTGTCTGCATTTCATTGAACAAAGCATATTCTTTAGCCAAAATGATACCTGAAAGAAATAAAGTACATGCTACATATGGATAGAATATACAGAAACCCACAATGCAGAGCTTCTCTATAGATACACCTCTCTCCAGTCTGTAAAAATGGTGCAATCCATACTCAACCTTCAGTGCACAGACAGAATTACATATCAAACTTTAGAAGCAAGGAGCAACCCTTTAAGACATGCCATATTTTACATATCAAGAAAAACAGATTTACATACAGTTCATGTTTGAACAGCTCTGTAGGACATTTGGTTTGTTTTCCTCGGAATCTGAATTTTCCTTATGAAAAAATATTTGACCAAAGCACCTTCCTGATTTCATGGAAAATTAATTAAGTCCTTTTCGTCCTTTTGGGATCCACCCAGCTGTTTTAGTTTTCTTGGGAAATGTTCTTTTCTCTGCAAACAAGTTGGGGCAGAACACTCTGTTCCCATAGGAAAGTGCTGCTGGAGGTTGTAGAACCAAGAAAGACCTAAACAGTACAGGCCATTTTTTTTTGCTGAGGAACAGCTTTTTGTGTTGCAGAGGAGCTCACCACCTGTCACTCAAGTCCGTATCTCATCCTCAGTATTTCACAAGCTCTTTCATCTATACTGAAGAGAAGGTTTGTTTGTTAACTGCATCATAAAGACCATTTTGGATTAAAAGCAGACATTTTTACATTATTTTACTGAAATTCTCAACAATCTGTGTATCTCTCCAGGACTCCGGCTTTATAAAATGGGTCAGAGGTCATCCATAGCAGGCTGGTTCCAGAACTGTGTTGGGACACCAAAAATGCATATGGTTATATAAATTCAGATAGTTATATAAAATGGCATATGGCAACTGTGAAAGAACTACAGATCAGTGTGGAGAGAGAGTTGCATTCTGCCTCCTTGATGCAGGATCTTAGTTTTCTATAAATCCACATCTCCTCTCAAGCTAGAATCACAATTTTGACTGCAGAGAATTTTCATTAATGTCACACCAGTCATACATGCAAGAATGATACAGGATTTTGACAAATTTGGATTTTGACAAATTTCGCTTGTTGAGGATACAATGATTGATGAAAGAGGTTTAGTTGAGACATCTTTTCCCCATAATAACTCTTTCAGGAGTGAATTTCCCTTTCCGAGAGGTAGATTTCTCACACTTTCTGCTGTCTCACCCTCGTTTGTAACTATGACTTGTTTGTAAATCGGATGTTTGTAACTCAGGAATTTATGTAACTTGGGGGTGTTTGTAACTTGGAGACAGCAATGTAGAAGCACATGGCTTCTACATAGCTAACACACATGATGCAACTTCTGTACTACTGCACAAGATCATGTAACAAGAAGATCTCTGGCCATTTATTATTAGGATACCAGTAAGTTGAAGGAGTGGTGGAGGTGGTGTTGGTGTTTAAATATACCAAAGCTAAGGTCATCTTTAGTTACTACTTAGTTGGAAGATCCCAACACATCCCAGGTGCTTTAGGCTATATTTCAAAGGAATGAATGGGCAAAACCACCTTCATATATTCCTTGCCTAAGAAAACCCTGTGAAATTCAGGGATTTGCCACAAGCTGTCAGGTGACATGGAATCATAGAGTTGGAAGAGACCTTGTGGGTCATCCAGTCCAATTCCCTGCAAAGAAGCAGGAAAATCTCATTCAAAGCACCCCTGACAGATGACCATCCAGCCTCTGTTTAAAAGCCTCCAAAGAAGGGGCCTCCACCACACTCCACTGCTGAACAGCTCTCACAGTCAGGAAGTTCTTCCTCGTGTTCAGGTGAAATCTCCTTTCCTGCAATTTGAAGCCATTGTTCCGTGTCCTAGTCAGGGGCGGCTCAACCCATTACGCAAAGAAAGCATCCGCAGTATAGTTGATTTTGCCCAGGGGCGCTCTTGGGGGAAAATAGACCTTGACATATGCGAGTTGTAGTTACTAGGATGTATAGTTCACCTAAATTCACCAATGACGGAATTGAACCAAATATGGCACACAGAACTCCTATGATAAACAGAAAATATATATCAATGATTGGTTTGGGGGGGGGCACCAAAATACTGTTTGCTTACTGTTGAAAATTACCTAGGGCCCCCTCTGGTCCTAGTCTCCAGGAAGGCAGGAAACAAGCTTGCTCTCTCCTCCCTATGACTTCCCCTCACATATTTATACATGGCTATCATGTCTCCTCTCAGCCTACTCTTCTGAAGGCTAAACATGCCCAGCTCCTTAAGCCGCTCCTCATAGGGCTTTTCCTCCAGACCCTTGATCATTTTAGTCACCCTCCTCTGGTCGCTTTCCAGCTTGTCAACATCTCCCTGCAATTGCGGTGCCCAGAACTGGACACAATATTCCAGGTGTGGTCTGACCAAGGCAGAATAGAAGGGTAGCATGATTTCCCTGGATCTAGACTATACTCCTATTTATGAAGGCTTTTTTTTTTTTTTGCCACTACATGACATTGTTGGCTCATGTTTAACTTGTGGTCCACAAGGATTCCAAGATCTTTTCCACACGTACTGCTCTCAAGCCATGCATCCTCCATTCCGCATCTTTGCATTTCATGTTTTTTGCCTAGGTGGAGTACCTTGCATTTGTCCCTGTTGAACTTCATTTAGTTAGTTTTGAAAGTAAATGCATGCATAAGGGAAAGGGAAGGGTGCAAGGCCACAGAAGTATCTTGCCAGCATGCTTTGAGCTCTTGAACTCATCAAAGAGATGACCTGGGAGCAATAAATAAATAAGTTAAGTTCCTGCATTGCATCAGCAACAAAAATAAGGAGAAAATCACCAACACTGTCAAAATAAATTGAATTGGGCCGGGAGAGTTTTCTTGGCAGGGGGTTGGACTGGATGGCCCAAGAGATCACTCCAACTCTATGAATTTATGGTACAATGAAATATTTGGTTCCCCCCTCCCTCCCCCATCTTCCTGGATCCCAGAGTGGAACTGCAGTACATCTATGAGAAATTTGTCACTGAGCATGACACTGCTGAACAAAGGGCAGATCCTCCAAGAGATCAAAATCATTAAAGGCATCAAGTTGAGTGGAAGTGGTTGTTACCTTGGTTGGTACCTGCATTACCTTTATTATTGCTTCAACTCAGGCCCGTAGCCAGGATTTTGTTTCGGGGGGTGGGGGCTGAGTTTGGTTCAGGGAGGGGGGGCAGAGTCTGAGTGAAAAAGGGTCCACCCTAGCAAACCTTTTGTATCGTTACCCCAATACCCCCATGCATATGGGATATATTGAGCATGGTGATCAGATCATGATATGAATAAACATAACAGTTTAAATAATGTACCAGTAAGGCCTTCTCGCGGACCACCATGGGAATTTCGGGGGGGGGGGGGGCTGAAGAACTAGTGCAATTTTTTGGAGTCTAGCAAGACTGTTGTTGTGTTTTCAGTTTGTTAGGATTACAGGTTTGATCTGATTTTGTCTGAGTAATTAAAGTATTTTGGAGTTTGAACTGTTTTAGAGTTTTAAAAGTGTTTTTATTTATTATACTTCAGTCTGAAATCTGTTGATACAGGGCAGTTAAGAGCAAATAAATCATCAAATCAATATATAACTGACTAAAATAAGGAGTTTTGAGAGATGATAGATAGATCGATCGATCCATCGATAGATAGATAGATAGATATTTTGAAAAGGGTACTCCTCATATGGATGAGATTCTGTGACCGCTATAATAATCATCATTGATAATATCTATAGACTGGCCTTAAACTTTGTCTTTTGGGGAAAAGTAGTAGAGGGGGGGGGGCAACAAAGAGAAACAGACTATTTAAATAGCATTAGAAAGTTTTGAGAGATCCTGTGGGGTAGAAAAGAAAGAGATCTTGCAGTAGAAGAAAGATAAATCTAAGCCATGAAAATACCTATGCCTCTATATTTGGGAGTTAGTCATATTAAATGCAATAGAATTTACTTCTAGTTGACCATGCAAAGAATTTGGGCTACAAATCTGCCTACCAGGTGCACATTATTTTTCTATTCAAAAAGTACGGGGGGGGGGGGTGGTGGAAAAGCTTCAATGACAAATAAGTGATGATATTCAAGCCTGAAATATGGAAATATAAGAAACTCCTTTCTCTTCCAAACAGAAGGAGCGGCCCTCTCCCTTTCCACATCTGAAGCAACTTCCTCCAAAGAGCAACCTTCCTTTGTTGTTTCCCGCTTTAATAGCAATCCTGGTGGGCTAGCCACAGCAGCCAACCAGATTTCAAAGAGGATAGATAAGTGGGAATATAGTTTGTTAGCAACTGACTATGGCTAATATTTGGGGTTGTTGTAAAAAATCTTGGGGTTCACTTGATTTCAGTCCCCAGCACTTCTGTTGTATTTATTGGGGGGATAAATGACCATAAATACATAGATAATGAAAGATAATAAACATGTTACACATACTCCACATTGCTTCGAATCCACCTAGTACTGAGACCAAGTTATAAGGAACTCTTTCAAATGGAAGAATGACAGGAATTTTACAGAATCAGCCATTCAGGCTATTGGGATATCTCAGGATGTTATCTCGCAGAGGTGGCAAACTAGTACATGATGTCATGCAATACCTGTTGCTGCCCTACCCCTTCCCTATGATGAAATCACATCAGTCTCTGAACTTACCTTGTGTGGTGAGTCTGAGTGTTCCTATGGTGGTATCACTTGTGTTCCATTCACTTTAAAATAATTTTAAATCGTTTTTCCACCATTGTAAAGTTCCAGTAAAAATAGTTAAAAGAAACACAAGGAGGGGAAGTGGCAGAGTGGGAGGGTGAAGATTTGTCACATACTTAGAGGTGGGCTTCACACTATCAGACTGTTGCAATTGAGTGTTGACACCAGCTGTGTGAAGGATAGTGGCAAGCATGCAGTAATGTACTCGGTCTAGCCTGAAAGCGTGTGTTTCAGGTAGGATTGCATAACTTCTGGTTCACAAGCCAAATGTAGATCTCCAGCATTGGACTGTGGCCTGCCAGATGTTCAATAAGACACATGGAGCACTTGTAGTTCAAGGCAAGATGTATAATTGAAAGTACACGAATCCTAGTAAAACTGCCAGTCATTATTGATGTGCAGACTTTGATGTGTTTGTACATGAGTGTGAGTGTGTGGTAGACGTGCAGAAAAGGTCACCAATAAAGTCCTGGCTTAGTTCATTACAACATCAGACACAGATCTGCATGGTACCAGAAATAGACCACATCACAACTATAAAAATAATATAAGTAAGCTGCAAAACAATCAGGTCACTATGACTCACAAACAACAAATTTGAAAAGATGAGTGTAGGTTCTGAACCTCTGATTACATGAAAGGGTATACGATACATTATTAAAGTGCAGGAGGATGTAAACATCAAAATCCCTCAAGATGAAATACAGACATGCGAAAACACAGGCTTGGTTTAATTGTAAAACTTATCCAAGTTATATTCCTCCTTGAATGCTGTGTTTATTTCTGTAACTCTAGAGTTACACCAAGCAACAGAAAATGTCACACTGAAATTCTTTTAGCAAACTGTATAAGCAATTATTATTATTATTTTAATTGCTATCTCAATATAAGTTATTGTCGAAGGCTTTCATGGCCGGAATCCATGGGTTGTTGTAGGTTTCTCCGGGCTATATGGCCATGTTCTGGAGGCAATTTTTCTCCTGACGTTTTGCCTGCATCTGTGGCAAGCATCCTCAGAGGTAATGAGGTCTGTTGGAACTAGGAAAAATGGGTTTATATATCTGTGGAATGACCAGGGTGAGACAAAGGACATTTGTTTGCTGGAGCTAGCAGTGAATATTTCAGCTGATCACCTTGATTTGCATTCAATGGCTTGGTAGCGCCTGGGGGAATCTTTTGTTGAGGGTGATTTCATGTGCCTGTTTGTTTCCTCTCTGTTGTTTTTCTGCTGTAATTTTTTGAGTTTTTTTAATACCGGTAGCCAGATTTTGTTCATTATCATGGTTTCTTCCTTTCTGTTGAAATTGTCCACATGCTTGTGGATTTCAATGGCTTCTCTGTGTAGTCTGACATGGTGGTTGTGCGAGTGGTCCAGCACTTCTGTGTTCTCAAATAATATGCTGTGTCCAGGTTGGTTCATCAGGTGCTCTGCTATGGCTGATTTCTCTGGTTGAAGTAGTCTGCAGTGCCTTTCATGTTCCTTGATGCGTGTCTGGGCGCTGCGTTTGGTGGTCCCTATGTAGACTTGTCCACAGCTGCATGGTACATGGTAGACTCCTGCAGAGGTGAGAGGATCCCTCTTGTCCTTTGCTGAACGTAGCATTTGTTGGATTTTCTTGGTGGGTCTGTAAGTGGTTTGTATGTTGTGTTTCCTCATCAGTTTCCCTATGCGGTCAGTGGTTCCCTTGATGTATGGCAGGAACACTTTTCCTCTGGGTGGATCTTCATCTTTACGCTCGTGGTTTGTTCTCGGTTTTGCAGCTCTTCTGATATCTGAGGTGTAGTATCCATTGGCCAACACCCAGTTTAGGTGTTTCAGTTCATCTTGGAGAAGGTGGGGTTCGCAGATTCTTTTTGCATGGTCTGCCAAGGCTTTAATTGTGCTTCTTTTTTGACTTGGGTGATGGTTGGAGTTTTTATGTAGATATCTATCCATGTGTGTGGGTTTTCTGTAAACGGTGTGACCCAGGACTGGGATAAAATAGACAACTTCACTTACAGGAAAATGGAGAAAGACATGGCTGTCCACATCAACAGACAAAAACAAAAATTCCAGAAACGCCAAAAGCAACAGCCGAAACCAGAACTGGATACATCACGGACCATCATCAACCTGACAGACAGACAACTCTCTGAAGACCAAATATCCATACTAGCGAAAGGAGGAAATTTTGCTGTAACTGCCACCAGGATCCCAGTAGAAAACATCATTGCCAATGTCGAATCAGCAATTTATCGCCTCCCTGAGGAAGAAGCAGGAGAAGTAAGAGCGGAAACAGCAAGGATCCTGAAAAAGGCAAAACTTCCCTCCAGTAACATTACAAGGAAAGAAAGACAAGCCATCAGAGAGCTCAACTCAGATCCTGATATCCTCATTCTGCCAGCAGACAAGGGGAATGCCACAGTAATAATGCATACAGAACAATACAAGGAGAAGGTCAGAAAACTCCTGGATCCTACTATATACAGAAAACTTAAACAAGACCCAACTTCCAAAATAACCAGGAAAACCAACACTCTGGTTAAGAACTCCTCAATCAACTTCGACATACGACAACAGCTATGTAAATCAGAAGCCCTTCCACCCAGGCTTTATGAACTCCCAAAAATCCATAAGGACTCCACCCCGCTCAGACCCATCGTGAGTGCCATTGGATCCCCCACATATGACTTAGCAAAATTTCTTGCTGCACAGTTACAAAGCCATACTGGCCTCACTACACACTACATCAAGGACTCAGCCCACTTCATTGAAAAAATCAGCAATCTCAACCTAAATACCAACGACAAACTGATCAGCTTCGATGTGGTATCTCTATTTACCATGGTCCCGGTAGCAGACACCATGGCACTCATCAACCAGAGGTTCCCAGAAGACATCACAGCTCTGTTTCACCATTGCCTCACCACCAGCTACTTTCAGTGGGACAATGAGTTCTATGAACAGAAAGATGGAGTAGCTATGGGGAGCCCTCTCAGCCCGGTCATAGCTAATTTCTACATGGAACACATGAAAATCAAGCCCTGGAAACAGCAACCAAAAAGCCCACCATATGGTTCAGATATGTGGATGACACCTTCACCATTTGGAGCCATGGAGAAGAACTCAACAGGTTCCTGGACCATCTGAACAGCATCCACCCAAACATCCAGTTCACCATGGAAAAAGAAAATGAAGGAAGACTGCCTTTTCTAGATGTCCTAGTCATCCGCAAACCAGATCAACAATTGGGTCACACCGTTTACAGAAAACCCACACATACAGATAGATATTATCTACATAAAAACTCCAACCATCACCCAAGTAAAAAAAGAAGCACCATTAAAGCCTTGGCAGACCGTGCAAAAAGAATCTGCGAACACCACCTTCTCCAAGATGAACTGAATCACCTAAACTGGGCTCTACAGGCCAATGGATACTACACCTCAGACATCAGAAGAGCTGCAAAACCGAGAACAAACCACGAGCGTAAAGATGAAGATCCACCCAGAGGAAAAGTGTTCCTGCCATACATCAAGGGAACCACTGACCGCATAGGGAAACTGATGAGGAAACACAACATACAAACCACTTACAGACCCACCAAGAAAATCCAACAAATGCTACGTTCAGCAAAGGACAAGAGGGATCCTCTCACCTCTGCAGGAGTCTACCGTGTACCATGCAGCTGTGGACAAGTCTACATAGGGACCACCAAACGCAGCGCCCAGACACGCATCAAGGAACATGAAAGGCACTGCAGACTACTTCAACCAGAGAAATCAGCCATAGTAGAGCACCTGATGAACCAACCTGGACACAGCATATTATTTGAGAACACAGAAGTGCTGGACCACTTGCACAACCACCATGTCAGACTACACAGAGAAGCCATTGAAATCCACAAGCATGTGGACAATTTCAACAGAAAGGAAGAAACCATGAAAATGAACAAAATCTGGCTACCAGTATTTAAAAAACCTCAAAAATTACAGCAGAAAAACAACAGAGGGGAAACAAACAGGCACATGAAATCACCCTCAACAAAAGATTCTCCCCAGGCACTACCAAGCCATTGAATGCAAATCAAGGTGATCAGCTGAAACATTCACAGCTAGCCCCAGCAAACAAAAGTCCTTTGTCTCACCCTGGTCATTCCACAGATATATAAACCCATTTTTCTTTGTTCCAACAGACTTTATTACCTCTGAGAATGCTTGCCATAGATGCAGGCGAAATGTCAGGAGAAAAATTGCCTCCAGAACATGGCCATATAGCCCGGAAAAAACTACAACAACCCATCAATATAAGTTGTTTATGTGAATCTCAGTACTTCAAAAATAATTATTATTGTATTGTTTTGATCATATGTATTAAAACTAAATATTATTCTTACACATTCAGCACATTCCTCTCAAAACATAGGAACAACAATAAAACACAATAGCTCATATGACAGTCAACAGACCATTAGGTTACACATTATTTGCATTGAGAGAGTATACAGCAAAAACATTCATATTAACAAGAATTACTGTCATACAGTTTGAGATAGGTAATACCATTTTCTAGACAGATATATCAGTTATTACAATATTAAAAACAAAAATAAATACCTGCTTGGCCATGCCTTAAAAAAGGGGAATAATTTATAATGCCACATTTCATTATTATCACAGAGCATTAATCCTTCCAACTTAAAAATAGAATATAGAGGTGTTGGTTAAAACTATGAGAACAACCTAAGAATTAGTAATATTATGACTAATAATAAAACCAATCCAGTTGTGTATGCATCTTATGGCTTTTGCAGCAGAGATGAAAAATTGCTACCACTTAGGAACAGACGAATGCGTCATGGTGGATGTCTCAGTTTTTTGACGGCTCACTACTTCTTCCACCCAAACATCACCACATTCCTTCTTAAAAACTGTTTTCCCCTACCTAACCTATGGCTGTAACAAAGGTACAGGCAGAGTTTGGACACAAGAAAAGCTAATCTGTCTTAGTTGTGGCAGTGGGGGGAAGGATAAAGCAATGGCAGTTTTGACATTCATGGAAAGGAGTTTTTCTCGCTTATTTGCTTGCTTTGAAGTGTACAGTGCGGGAAGAAACTGGTATCTAGGAGCTTTGGTGTAGCTGGCAGAATGGGTTTAGTCTCCATCTTCAAATGCAGAACTTTATTAGACCTTAATACAGCCTACTTATACTAAAATAATAGGATTTTATTATTGAGGACTCAGCAGGAAGAGATAAATTAGTAGGAGTTATATGTAGGGACTTTTTAAAGTGAAGTTGTTTAGGGTAAGTGAGATGCATTTCCTCTCCTCCTGTTGGATCCTTTGCAAGATGGAAGCTAGACAGTTCCCTTGTCTGAGAATGGGATGTGGCTGTCCACTTGAGATGGATTTGCACTCCTAAATAACAGTAGACATATATGAAAGGGTGGCATCCTGGGTCATTGGAGGAATATCAGATGCACTGTTAGAATAATCATCCGGGGAGGCCCTGCTCTCGCTCCCGTCAACAGCACAGATGTGCCTGGTGGAGACGAGAGACAGGGCCTTCTCAGCTGTAGCCCCCCGCCTATGGAACACACTCCCAAATGAGGTAAGATCCGCTCCCTCCCTCCTGGCTTTTAGAAAAAAAAAACATGGTTTTGGAACCAGGCCTTTGGGCAGTAGAAGTAAATGTATGCAGCATTTAGGAAAGACAATGACTGGAACGGCGATTTGACGGACGAGACTGTTTTATTGTTTTAATGATTGTTTTATTTCTCATGGATGTATTTTTAAATTTAATTTATGTCTAATTGTAGTGTATAATTGTAATTGTAATTGTTTGTACTGGCATTGAATTTTTGCCATTATTTATGTGTAAACCGCTTTGAGTCCCCCTCGGGGTGAGAAAAGCGGTATACAAATACTGTAAATAAATAAATAAATAAATAAATAACATCCATGTTGAGGAATACATATGTATGTGTAAAGTCCAGGTGTGCCAATAACAGCATTCTAGCCAAGAACTTTATTAGGAGCAAATGTGAGAGCCTAAATTAGTGACCAAGTTTTGAGTACTTAAAAGAGTTTTTCTAGATATTTTTCTAGCGGTTATCTAGTTTTTCTGGATAACTGTTTTGAGTCCCCCCAGGGGTGAGAAAGGCAGTATATAAATACTATAAATAATGTAAATAATAATATTAGGAACATTAAATCATATGTTGAAAATGAAAACAAATGAGAATGCCCCAAACTGTCACAATTACAGATGCTGTATCTCTAAAGGTACATCTTCACTGGAAACTGAATTTTGTGTTTGGGCTTGGGTTCCATTTCCAAGATATCTCATTATGTACATGCAAGTTCTACAGAAGTTATGCACAAGTATTCATGAGTAAAACTAATTTATACCTTATAAATAACAGTACATTTGATTTTCTGTTTGCTAGCTCTTGTGGGCTGGAGGGCTGGTGAATTGTTCAGCTTTTGTTTAGTTGTATTGTCGAAGGCTTTCATGGCTGGAATCACTGGGTTGTTGTAGGTTTTTCCAGGCTATATGGCCATGTTCTGGAGGCATTTTTCTCCTGACGTTTCGCCTGCATCTATGGCAAGCATCCTCAGAGGTAGTGAGGTCTGTTGAAAGTAGGAAAAATGGGTTTATATATCTGTGGAATGACCAGGGTGAGACAAAGGACTTTTGTCTGCTGGGGTTAATGTGAATGTTTCAGCTTTTGTTTAGTTCCTCTACTTCAGATATCCTCAGTCTCTCATATTTCTCAGTAATTATGTTTATTTTTTCACTTGTAGTATTATATGAACAATTATACTTTATAAATAAATAATATTTGTTGAGTTTCTTCAAGTCATGTCCAACTGATGGTGGCTGTATGCCAGGCATGGGCAAACTTCGGCCCTCTAGGTGTTTTGGTCTTCAACTCCCACAATTCTAACAGCAGGTAAGCTGGCTAGGATTTCTGAGAGTAGAAGATGAAAACACCTGGAGAGCCGAAGTTTACCCATGCCTGCTCTATACCATCATATCACACCAACATTATGGGGAGGCTCAAGAGGAGATCACCTCAGATGTGGACAACGCTCAGGCTTGGAGGAATGTCACCCTTAGAAAGAGACATAGGACCTGGAAGCCTCCTCAGAATACTTCTGCTCAGCTGCAGTTACACAATAGATTCCAAATTCTCACACAACTATCACTTGACCAAGAAATACAACATATTAGGGAAGACCAGAATGGCTTAGAATCATAGAATCATAGAATCAAAGAGTTGGAAGAGACCTCATGGGCCATCCAGTCCAACCCCCTGCCAAGAAGCAGGAATATTGCATTCAAATCACCCCTGACAGATGGCCATCCAGCCTCTGTTTAAAAGCTTCCAAAGAAGGAGCCTCCACCACACTCCGGGGCAAAGAGTTCCACTGCTGAACAGCTCTCACAGTCAGGAAGTTCTTCCTCGTGTTCAGATGGAATCTCCTCTCTTGTAGTTTGAAGCCATTGTTCCGCGTCCTAGTCTCCAAGGAAGCAGAAAACAAGCTTGCTCCCTCCTCCCTGTGGCTTCCTCTCACATATTTATACATGGCTATCATATCTCCTCTTAGCCTTCTCTTCTTCAGGCTAAACATGCCCAGCTCCTTAAACTGCTCCTCATAGGGCTTGTTCTCCAGACCCTTGATCATTTTAGTTGCCCTCCTCTGGACACATTCCAGCTTGTCAATATCTCTCTTGAATTGTGGTGCCCAGAATTGGAAACAATATTCCCGGTGTGGTCTAACCAAAGCAGAATAGAGGGGTAGCATTACTTCCCTAGATCTAGACACTATGCTCCTATTGATGCAGGCCAAAATCCCATTGGTTTTTTTTGCCGCCACATCACATTGTTGGCTCATGTTTAACTTGTTGTCCACGAGGACTCCAAGATCTTTTTCACACGTACTGCTCTCGAGCCAGGTGTCCCCCATTTTGTATCTTTGCATTTCGTTTTTCAAAGATAGTAGGGACAATAAATTGGGTTATTGAGACATTTTTGTGCTAACATGAATATGTTAAAGGGTGGAGGCAATCACATATGAAAGGAAATATTTTTGACTTCGAGCATTTGCAGAGGATCAAATATAACATTATAACTTGCAACATACCTGTCAAACTATCTCAAAGTTTGACAGGTATGTTGCAAGCTTGTAATGGAATGGTCTACATTTCCCATAATTCTTTATTTTGTGGGGGTAATGCACATTCTTTTTCACTTCTTTTATCCCCGTCCATTACTAGGATGCTATATTCATCACATCTGATGAGGTTGTAATTGATATCCTGAGTCCAAGACCAACGTTAAGTTGTTAATTGTAATATTTCTTTGCTTGCATTTTATGACTGACTTTGGAAATGCTAAGACTCCTTAAACCAAAACATTTCAGATATCCAATCACACCAGTTCGCTCACAAGAATGGCCTTGAAGCTATTTGCCATTTATTCATTTCCATTTTGCAACTGTCAGCCTTAACTCTACCAAGCATAGACAACCACTTCCTAGCTAATGAGAGAATGTGTCATTCTCCAGCAGTTCCATTATAATGCAAACAAATGCCAACATGTTTAAAAGCATAACACCAATCATCCAATTCACATACTAAATCACCAGTACAAGCATGTACATACAACAAATGCAGACTAAACATGGCAAGATGTATGCTACTGACAGTCTGCAATGTTGTTTCCTGTTCATCAGAACTGTTAGCCACCGCCTCTTTCCTGCTTATTGACACTGCTTATTGTTGCTTTTAAAGAGCTATAGGGGTTTGGTGATTTTCTGTCTTTAGAAAACCTCAAACCTTGATGCTTCCTAACTCTGAACATGCTTGTCATTTCAGATTTTGAATGCTCATCCGGTCTGAAGGAATTACAGCATTTGTTTACTTGTTCTGCCAGACAAATGGCAAGTTACAAGAATTTTGAGTTCACCTAAACCCAAATAAATTCAAATTACAAAAGAGCCAGAGAGAGACAGAGATCCCATATAAATCTTAGAAATAATATTTTTACTGAAAGAGCTATTGATGATGGAACAACCTATCTTTAAATAGGTTGGATAGGCATTTTTCAGGAGTCTTACATTTGTGTATTCCTGCATAGGATTGGACTAGATATCTATTGTAGTCCCTTTGAACTCTGATTCGATAATTCCATATAATGGACCATGGGGAAAACACCAAAGATAAGGGGAGAGTTTCCTACATCTCTTCCCCTATCAAATGGACATAACTTGAAAGATGATGGTCACAGGAATTAACATAAAGATTGCAGTACTCAAGATATCTGCACTAAACTAGGAAATATGTTAGCAGGTCCCAAATGCACAATTAATATGCAAGATATTGAAACAATAAATTAAATTCAATTATCTGTGGATAAATTGTTTTCAGAAACTTCTTTGGATATATCATCAGTAATATTCTCAAAGCTTTTTGCTTTAAATAGGTTTGCTTGCTGGAAATGATGAGTTTTTAATAGCATGTGTAAGTACATGCTGTTCTTACTTGAGAATACTCAGTACCCTCCCATTCAAACTGCTGACTTGGTCCACAGCTGCTTAGCTTCAATAAAGCTGGTTATAGGATATGTTGTCATTTAATTAATCATGCTAGGTTCTAATATAACCTGAGAGTTAAGAAGGCAAGGAAAGAAGGAAGGGAGGTGGATGGTCTAAATTAATTGTTGTAAAAATTATCACCTAGACTTTAGCTAATTATATGATATAATAGTATGAGTCAATAAAACAAACAACACATCTACAGCAGAGGTGGGCAACTGCATGTGACTGAAAGTCATCTGTTGACTTATGGTGACTCCATGAATTTCATAGGGGTTTCCCAGACAATGATAATTCAGAGGTGATTTTGCTAGTTCTTTCCTCTGAATTATAGCCTACAGAACTTGGTATTTGTGGATGGTCTCCTGTCCAAGTGTGAGCCATCACTGACCCTATTTAGGTTCCCAAGATCAAGCAGAAAAGGTAGGGGCTATATTAGGTCCTCAAGAAGACCTTGGAGAGCTTTCCCACGCACCCTAGGTGTGTGTGCCTAACCTATCAAGAAATGAATTTCCCCATGAATTTCTAGGAATCAATTTCTGCAAAAATAAACATCATTGAGCCGTTTTGCCCACAAATGCATTTTAGGAGATGAGGGGATTTTCACCACACTTTGTGGCTTTCTCAGGACAGGAGAGTCCTTTCTTTGACAGCTTCTAGTAACTTCTGGTTTCAAACAAAAATGTTTTTCTTGGGTTTAAATTAGCCCAAAAATGGGTTTTAAATTAAATTAACCCTAGAGGACATTTTGTGTCAAAGATTTTGAATTTTTAAAAATATTTTTATTGTGTAAAGATGGCATACAGAATACAAAAGAAAGAGAGAGAAAATGAAATACACACAATACGAATACATTGATCCACCAAGAAGATTTTGGACAATGAACTTCTAGCTTCATTTTTAAAAATATGACTATTTGGCAGAAAGGAGTGATTGGTTCGCAGACATTGCTTTCTCAAATTCTCAGCTAGACCCAGGGTCATTAAAACACAGAGTGGCAGGCAGTTGGAGTGGCAACTGTGTTAATAAAAACCAAGAAGGTACCTAACAGCTCTCTAGAATTGCATTCTGCATCTTTGAAAAGTTTCTTTGTGCTTAACATTGCAAAAAGAGTTTATTAAAGCCATTTACTTAGCCTTGGGAGTTATTTCCACCCTGGTGGAAGCTGAAGTGAGCTCATTTTAAACAGAAGGATAAAAATTCTTCCATTTCCGCCCTTTCCAGCAGTGAATTCCCACCCCCATTCCTGTTTTAATCCATCATTTAATAAACAGGCTGAAAATGAAAAACCTACTCCTTCTTTCAGGAGCAGATTTTACCTCCCACACTCACCATTTTCATGCTATAATTAGGGCAAACAAGTAGAAATACAAATAATTCCCCACTTCAGATTTTGGCCTGGTTTGCAATAACCTCCTTTGTCTGCCATCAAATTACCACAGTTTCTTTTAGGATAGAGTGTTGCCATCAATATTTACATGCCTTGCAGGACAATGAATAGGGAAAACAATACATCCATCATGTTGTACCTTTCAGATATCTAAGGGTGCATCTACACTGTAGAATTTGTGCACTTTGACACTACTTGAACTACCAGAATTTCAAAAAGTTAGCTTTATCCTAACTGTCATGGTGACTGCTCTGTGCTGGAACAGGATACAATTTCAGGCCTTCCCAAAACCTTCCCTATGTCTACACATGCCAAATAATATGTTCTCACCTTGAAGCTGCTGTGAGCAATCAACACAATGTGTGGTCATTTCCACAGCAGAAGTGCTGCTTCTAGCATTTAATTAATCACAAGAAGATGAAACTCCAAGGAACCCACACTGTTTTCGATATGTGAGCCAATTGATTGGGCTGTATTCAGCATGATCCAGTGTATATACATATCAAAAAGAACCACTGTTGTTTCACCAGCCAGAAGTAACTCTTCAGCAAAGCCTGGCTAGTAATGTCACTTCTGGTAATCACATGGCTAGATGTCTTGTTTTGATCTCTCCAGAAGCGAGATCACCAGCAAGGTTGTTTTTAGCAAGCACTGGTACTGATGTGCCGACTACCTGGACAAGCATCTGGACTGCAAAACAGCTTTTAGACACTCCTTAACAGCTGGCTATGGGGCTTCTAGTCCAAAGGGCATCTCTTCTAGGACAATGTTAAGAAATGATGGACTTCCAAATGTTATATAGAGAAGAAGTACACACACACAAAGAATGCAAGCATGAGCCATCTCCTCCACTTAATAATGAGAATTAGGCGAGCAGGTTAGTAAGAGGGAAATTCACTCTTAAGTAATTTTCTATATTTCATATGTTTTCCCAATTCCAAACTGCCAAGCTAATGCAAAAATTACGAACTCACTTGTGCTGGTACGGCTGTACCAGGAGCTCCAACTTCTTTTTCTTTCTTTGAGTGTTTGCATGTATTCCAAGGTTCCATGCATTTTGCAATAAGGTGGCTTCACTTGGTTTGCAATTATAGGGCCATGACCCATTAATCATCATTAGGTTCTTTAGTTCCGCCCCTTTTTCTGGGTGTAGGAGGGGAAAAGGGGACCTCTAGTTCAGTTCACACAGAGAAGCCTTTCGTACTAATTGTGAATCAGTTCCACCTTTTACAGCCTTTGCTGGGGGGAATTCAGTCCCACAGCTCTACAGAGAAGCATAGCCTTTGCTGGGGGAATCCAGTCCCACAGCTTTACAGCCAGCCATCGCTGGGAATTGAAGATCTTCTTTCCTCTTGGAAATCTACAAAAGGACTCTGTTTGGTAAGGACCACTTGCGGCAGCCATAACGCAATTTGGACCGGGTGTAGGGGCCCATGCCAGCGGAGCCTAAGACAGATTGCCCAGGTAGAGGTCAAGGATTTCCCTGATAGTGAAGAAACAGTTCATGATAGTTGCCTGTCCCTTGTGGACAAGATAAAGAAAGCCACCAGTTGATTCAAAGCCTTGAAGTATTTGTTTGATTTATTGAAGAACTGAGCAATAATAAAGAACTTTGTTAAACTTTCCAAGTTTCTAAAGACTTTGTTTAGGGAAATAAAAAGGGCCTCTAATCTGAGGCACCCCCGGCGTCCCGTTGGGCATACAGAAAACACGTCCTGTGTACAGATTCTTTCACAGGTCCAGCGCGTGACAGTACATCACTACAGGTTGAGCATCCCTTATCTGGAATTCTGCTATC
The DNA here is from genome assembly GCF_037176765.1 of Anolis sagrei. Taxonomy (NCBI): domain Eukaryota; kingdom Metazoa; phylum Chordata; class Lepidosauria; order Squamata; family Anolidae; genus Anolis; species Anolis sagrei. Next base: position 168,000,091 of record NC_090022.1, on the reverse strand, counting down.
CAAAATCCTTGAAAATCCAAAACTGTCCACATGGGTAGCTGAGATAGTAATGCCACTGGCATTTTTTTTGAAGATTCAGTGTGTTGTTGTTCATTTGTTCAGTCGTCTCTGACTCTTTGTGACCTCATGGACCAGTCCACGCCAGAGCTCCCTGTCGGCCGTCACCACCCCCAGCTCCTTCAAGGTCAGTCCAGTCACTTCAAGGATGCCATCCATCCATCTTGCCCTTGGTCGGCCCCTCTTCCTTTTGCCTTCCACTTTCCCCAGCATCATTGTCTTCTCTAGGCTTTGCTGTCTCCTCATGATGTGGCCAAAGTACTTCAACTTTGTCTCTAGTATCCTTCCCTCCAATGAGCAGTCGGGCTTTATTTCCTGGAGGATGGACTAGTTAGATCTTCTCGCAGTCCAAGGCACTCTCAGCACTTTCCTCCAGCACCACAGCTCAAAAGCATCGATCTTCCTTCGCTCAGCCTTCCCTAAGGTCCAGCTCTCACATCCGTAGGTTACTACAGGGAATACCATGGCTTTGACTAGACGGATGTTTGTTGCCAGTGTGATGTCTCTACTCTTTATTATTTTATCGAGACTGGACATTGCTCTCCTGCCAAGAAGTAAGCGTCTTCTGATTTCCTGGCCACAGTCTGCATCTGCAGTAATCTTTGCGCCTAGAAATACAAAGTCTGTCACGGCCTCCACGTTTTCTCCCTCTATTTCCCAGTTGTCAATCATTCCTGTTGCCATAGTACATGGTGTTTATTTATGTTTTTAAAAACTAAACCTCCAAATTATGAATTATGAGACACAGCTTCATTGGGACATTCAGCGAGTCTACGCTGCCCTTTCAATTTGTCCTGTAGTAACCTTTTTGTGAATTGCCCTGGAATGTTGTCCCACCACAACTCGGACTTTAGGGTTGGCTGGCTGCTTCTACAGAGGGACAAATCTTTCCCTTATCCTGATTGGGGCTTTTTGATGCTTAGCAGAATTCTGGGAAATGTAGTTTAGGGCAGGGCCTTTTGAATTCTCTAGCATAGGGTTCCTCACCTTACCAAACTACATTTCCCAGAATTCTGTGTTTTCTCAGTCTCTTTCCCAGCAAACCCTGCTTTCTCCCTGCTGTTTCCCTCTCCTAAAGACAAATGGCAACCTCTCCTAAAGACAAATTTGTTTACATTATTTCTATCCCGCCCATTTCAGCCCGAAGGCGACTCAGGGCGGTATTAAATGGCAACCATTGGTGGTGTTCAGAATACTCTTTGATTTTAGGTGAACTATACATCCCAGTAACTACAACTCACATATGTCAAGGTCTATGTCTCAAGAGCGCCCCTGGGCAAAATCAACTATACTGCAAATGCTTACTTTGCGTAATGGGTTGAGCCACCCCTGTCTGTAACCTACCCTGAGAAGGGTGGGGTATAAATATAGAATAATAATAATAATAATAATAATAATAATAATACAAAATGTAAAATAAATATGATACCCAAAATACTTCTGGTTCCCAGAATTAAAAGTAAGATATGTTCAACCTGTAAAACAAACGAACTTGTTATATACTATTGGACAGCCATTAAAGTTTGGTCATGAAGTCAAAATCCATCTATTCAGAGGCAGAGGCAAAACTTACTACAGTGAATTGTAATTCTGGTTCTTAGGCCCCTTCCACACAACTGTATAAAATCCACACTGAACTGGATTATATGGCAGTGTGGACTCAGATAATCCAGTTCAAAGCAGATATTGTGGATTATCTGCCTTGATATTCTAGGTCATATGGCTGTGTGGAAAGGCCCTTATAATCCAAATAAATTTTGCAGCAGTGTCTCTATTAAAGTAAAGCCTTATTGACAGTTCTATATACTGCAATTTCAGAATGGCAGTGATGACTCGTATAATGCAGTTAATGAGTTAAGTCTGCATAATATGAGTCCACACGGCCAGTTCAATGCAGGTAAATATCATTCTGAAATTGGTGTATATGAAAGTAGATAAAGCTTTATAAGGCAATATAAATGGGCCCCGGATATTTCAGCTTCATCATAGTTATCAGACAAAAAAACTAGAGAATACGGAATTCTTCCAAGACCATTTCATACATTCTTCCTCTAGCTTAGAATCATAGAATCATAGAATTGGAAGAGACCTCATGGGCCATCAAGTCCAACTCCCTGCCAAGAAGTAGGAAAATTGCATTCAAAGCACCCCCAACAGAAAGCCATCCAGTTATCCTGTTTAACATCTTAATTCTGAGAAAGCCTAGCCTAATTTGAAATAAAGTTCATGCAGTGTAGTGGTCTCAGCATTGGGCTACCACTCTGAGGACTCAGGTTCAAATGCATGTTTGTTCATGGAAATCTATTAGGTAACCTCGAGCAAGTCACTCACTCTAAGGCCGGATCCAGACAGACCTTTATCCAAGAAGCATCCGCATTTTTAAAAAAACACAGATGTTTCTGGGGGCCTGTCCACACCCACCCTAGAAAGCGCATGCTTTCTGGGGTGGGTGTCCAGATGTTCTCTCAGGACTAGCCTGAGATAATGTGTGGAGGCCCTACCTCCCTCCCCCCAAGCCCCCAGACCCCTTAGAAAAGTAATAGAAACGTATGTGTCCTCCATTAGAAGCCTTGGCTAGCTCTCCCGGTGCATAGAAATGACACGCCAGGAAAACGGGGGGGGGGGGGGGGGGGGGACATTTCTATTACTTTTTCTAAGGGGTCTGGGGGCTTGGGGGTAGATATTCTCACAGTTTACCAGTGAGAATACTGTCTGGACTGCAGTCCAGACCCAGAAATAGTGGATTTATCCCATGCCTTCCAAGAAGGTGTGGAATAAATCCACTATCAAATTACAGATACTAGAACATTTTCTGGACAGTCCCTCCTTTATTGTGGAAGTTCCAGCAATTAAGGTCCTGTCTGGAGGGCCCTTAAAGCTCAGAAGAAAGCAAAGGTAAACACACTGTGAATAAATTCTGCCAAAAATCTCCCCACTAATAACAATAACAAAAATAACCCTGCAACAGAGTTGCCATAAACTCAAAATGACTTGATATTCCTAATAAATATAATAATAAAAATGTATTTCTAACCCATCCTCTCTCCCAGAAGGGACTCGGGGTGATTTACACATACAAAAGGCTAATATTCTTGAACACACACAGAGAGCAAAATTTGAAATGTATTGTTGAAGGCTTTCATGGCCGGAATCACTGGGTTGTTGTAGGTTTTTCCGGGCTATATGGCCATGGTCTACAGGCATTCTCTCCTGACGTTTCGCCTGCATCTATGGCAAGCATCCTCAGAGGTAGTGAGGTCTGTTGGAAGTAGGAAAATGGGTTTATATATCTGTGGAATGACCAGGGTGGGACAAAGGACTCATGTCTGCTGGAGCTAGGTGTGAATGTTTCAACTGACCACCTTGATTAGCATTTAAGGGCTTGGAAGTGCCTGGGGGGAATCTTTTGTTGAGAGTGATTTGAAGTGTCTGATTGTTTACTCTCTGTTGTTTTGCTATTGTAATTTTTGAGTTTTTTTAATATTGGTAGCCATATTTTGTTCATTTTCATGGTTTCTTCCTTTCTGTTGAAATTGTCCACATGCTTGTGGATTTCAATGGCTTCTCTGTGTAGTCTGACATGGTGGTTGTGAGAGTGGTCCAGCATTTCTGTGTTCTCAAATAATATGCTGTGTCCAGGTTGGTCCATGAGGTGCTCCATACACCATGGCTGACTTCTCTGGTTGAAGTAGTCTGCAGTGCCTTTCATGTTCCTTGATTTGTGTTTGGGTGCTGCGTTTGGTGGTTCCTATGTAGACTTGTCCACAGCTGCCTCACCACCAGCTACTTTCAGTGGGACAATGAATTCTACGAACAGAAAGATGGAGTAGCCCTCTCAGCCCAGTCTTAGTTAATTTCTACATGCAACACTTTGAAAAACAAGCCCTTGAAACAGCAACCAAAAAGCCCACGATATGGTTCAGATATGTGGATGACACTTTCACCATTTGGAGCCATGAAGAAGAAGAACTCAACAGGTTCCTGGAACATCTTAACAGCATCCACCCAAACATCCAGTTCACCATGGAAAAAGAAAATGAAGGAAGACTGCCTTTTCTAGATGTCCTAGTCATCCTCAAACCAGATCAACAATTGGGTCACACCGTTTACAGAAAACCCACACACACAGATAGATATCTACATAAAAACTCCAACCATCACCCAAGTCAAAAAAAAAGAAGCACCATTAAAGCCTTGGCAGACTGTGCAAAAAGAATCTGCGAACCCCACCTTCTCCAAAATGAACTCAACTGGGCTCTACAGGCCAATGGATACTCCACCTCAGACATCAGAAGAGCTGCAAGACCAAGAACAAGCCATGAGAGTAAAGATGAAGATCCACCCCGAGGAAAAGTCTTCTTGCCATACATCAAGGAAACCACTGACCGCATAGGGAAGCTGATGAGAAAACACAACATACAAACCACCTACAGACCCACCAAGAAAATCCAACAAAGGCTACGTTCAGCAAAGGACAAGATCCTCTCACCTCTGCAGGAGTCTACCGTATTCCATGCAGCTGTGGACAAGTCTACATAGGGACCACCAAACGCGCGCACAAACACAAATCAAGGAACATGAAAGGCACTGCAGACTACTTCAACAGATAAGTCAGACATAGCAGAGCACTTGATGAACCAACCTGGACACAGTATATTATTTGAGAACACAGAAATGCTGGACCACTCTCACAACCACCATGTCAGACTACACAGAGAAGCCATTGAAATCCACAAGCATGTGGACAATTTCAACAGAAAGGAAGAAACCATGAAAATGAACAAAATCCGGCTACCAATATAGCAATTTTAATTTTAGTTGGTTGTTGTTAGTTTTATCACCAACAGTCAAAAACAGAGGGAGAGGGAAACTCCAAAAGTTTCCCCTGTCCCGTTTTCAGGTTTTTCGCGCATTGCACAATCGCGTCCGCCATTAACAAAGCGATTAGGATATTTCTAATATTTTGGATTATATCAAAAAAATTTGATCGGGAAATTCAGAAATCATTTCAGATTTGTACCGCCAGCACCCCCTATATAGAACCATTTTTTTTTCTTGATCACCCAAGCCTACATTTTATCATGTCAGTTCCATTTGAGTCTTTCTTCAATATGTATGACTTCTTGCCTTTAGAATCCTGAAGTTTGTGTTTCAAAATAATTCTACATCTCAAAAGTCATTGGTATGGTAATTTAAATGGTTGCCATGCCTTTACTTTTTTCAGCTGAAAGAGATCAGAAGATGAAATGTCATTGCCTACCAGGGGTAAAATAAGACCTTTGTTCTCCCACCAAGCTACAATTCATCAGGGCTTGTCCAGAGGGAAGGCTGCTTATTTGTGGTCCTCATTTGCCATAATATAGAGAGGGAGTGGGTTGAAATACGTTGTCAGCACCATAGGGATGGCATTCCTACATTGTAATTGGTGATTTTTATATGTTCAATTACAGTTATTTCACTATGACATTGTGATTGGTGGAGGAATTTCTCAGTTGCTATGGACTCTTTCATGGGGATATGGTTGCCATGAGGTTTTACTATGAAATAATTATTATGATGAGCTTAGAAGTAACCCAAGTTACTTGTCATTAATGTCTTGTTATCCATAATACTATCCATAATATTGCAATATAATAATAACATTAGAGGGAACTCAACTCCTTTTTGTAGTTGTAAACATAATCATGGAATTGTTTTGAGTAGGGGAGGGGAATGTCACAGAATTCAAACACCAAATTAGAATATATTTCACATAGCTGGCTTGTGCTGAACCAGAAAAGCAGGCTAATGTCTCCTCATGATCACAAGGAGAAAAGAAATGTACTCACCTCAAACCTGCTCTGATAAATCCAGATGGTGTATGGCCAGTTCCACAGCATAAGAACCTCTTCTAGCCTTTATTCCATCACTCGGGAACTTTCAGGAAACTCCAGACTGACTCCAGGTGTTTTTGATGTCTGTTTACAGCTGGATCAAGCTGATTCTTGGGCAACAGAATGTCTACATATAAAAAAAAACACGCACCTCTGTTTCACCAAGGAAATGTAGAACCCCAACCAGGCATGTAGCCAGTGGGAGGGGGGGGGGGGGGTTCGCTAAAAGGCCTTACTGGTGCATTATTTAAACTGTTATGTTTATTCATATCATGATCTGATCACCATACTCAATATATCCCATCTGCATGGGGGTATTGGGGTAACGATACAAAAGGTTTGCTAGGCTAGACCCTCTTTCACTCAAACTCAGCCCCCCTCCCCGCCCGGAAACGCAGCCCCCCCAACCCCCCCTGAAAAAAATGCAGCCCCCCTCCCCCCAAAAAAAACAAAATCCTGGCTACGGGCCTGACCCCAACAAAGTCTTTTTGGAGAACTCACAATGAGGAACCCAGCCACGTGATCAATGGAGGAAAGGATTTATCACATGGCAGTTGCCTCATTGTGATCTCACCAGAGAGCTCCTTTTGACTGGTGAGAAAGCAGTAATGATACCCAGAAGGACAGAGCAGGGGTGCTTCCTTGCCCATATGTGTGATACTCCCATGGTGATTCCAGGACAGATTTGGAGCAGATTATTCTGTACTGCACTCCAATCTTTCAGCTGGTATAAACTCACCCTCAATGCTGCTGTTCTTGGTTCTATAAATATCAGGACTCAAATAGGAACCCTGAAACTTAGTGAGAAACAAATAATTTCTCAATGTCATATCAATTGATCCTGGCTACTAGTTAATTTTACTGACATTATTGTAATAGTCTGAATTAATGTGTTTATATTTTATTGCATTGTATTGTGCTCACTTTTATGTTTGTTTTTAGGCACTGTGCTGTCTGTAAGCCACCCTGAATCCTAGCAGGTAGATGGTGGTGAAATATAAGAATAAAGCTATTATTATTGTTATTGTTGTTGTTGTTGTTGTTCAATTTTCCAGGAGCTTGGTTTGCATTGTCCCTTAGTTGCATAAAATAGCATCCCTTTGCATTTTCCCTCAGGGTTGCTACAGTCTCAGCAGTACCCTGAAAGTTAAATATTAACAGAGGCTGGAAGCCAGCCTGCAAGCCTTTTGCAGCTATTGGTTTAAAAGGGTATCCTTTTGGTCTAGAGACCACCCTTTTTCCTGGGGTGAGATCTCCATTTTGGAGAGGCTCTCTTGCCTTCTTTAGTATAGAAAAAATCTCAGGTGTGCTGGTGATCAAGCTAGGCAGTTCGGACAAGCCATTGTGAGTACAATTGAGATTAGGGTTGAGGTTCCCCTCTCGCCTTAGAAACTGGCGCTGAGCTAAGATAGAGAAAGACCTGCTCTTTCTAAAGGACACTAGCTCAGTGCTGGGGCAGGGAATATCTCCGGATTTCTCTGCCATTGAGAAAGGCTCCATTAGTTCATCTCCAAAACTAAACTTGAGCTTAGAAAGGGGGAGACCTGCTCTTTCTGAAAGATAACAGCTCAGAGTTAGGGTAAAAGATCCCAGGACCTTTTTACTATTGGGGAAAAGTTAACTCGGTATCTGTATTGACTGTTTTTGTCTGTAACTTCAATAAGCTTTGCCAAGTCTGTCAAGGACTTTGAAAAATAAATGTTCTGTTGATGTTCAAATCTGGACTGGCCTCAGTTGCTGAGAATTTTGAGCTTCTAAGAAAGGCACCCAGATAAAGAGAGAAGCACATCTTAGTTTTAACTTTATAGTGTCTGGGTGTGACGGCACAATTATTATTATTATTATTATTATTAAGTTGTTGTCTGACCTCACACCCTCTGAGGATGCTTGCCATAGATGCAGGTGAAACGTCAGGAGAGGATGCTTCTAGAACATAGCCATATAGCCCAAGAAAACCTACAACAACCCAGTGATTCCGGCGATGAAAGCCTTCAACAACAACAACATTATTATTATTATTATTATTATTATTATAGAAAACCTACAACCCAATGATTCCGGCGATGAAAGCCTTCAACAACAACATTATTATTATTATTATTATTATTATTATTATTATTATTATTATTATCTGCCCTTTACTAGGCAGAGACCCTTCTCGATTGTAGCCCCTTATTTATGGAATGCCTTGCCAGTTGAAACCCAAACTATCCGAGACCTACTTGCTTTTCGGAAAGCCTGTAAAACCTTTCTCTTCTGACTAGCTTTCGATGGGTGAATAACTCGGGACTATGTCTGTTCTTGTTTTATTGTATTTTAAAGTTAATTGTATTGTTTTAATCTACTGCTGTAAACCGCTCCGAGCCAAATTGGGAGTAGCGGTATACAAGTCAAATAAATAAATAAATAAATAAATAGTAATCTGCTGATTAAATTACCTGCAGATCATCCCTCCCTTCAAAGCCAGAAAAACACTTACCCATAATATAATATCTACTTCATTAATGTTGAATTTTTCAAGCTAATGATTGCCAGCAGTGTTGCTCAGAACAAAAAGAAAACAAAACAAGGACCAAATGCTTCCTGAAAATGGTGCCTCGGTGTCTAGTTTTGCTTCTTTTACACAAATGGATAGCAATAAATTTGTTTCTGTTTTCTACTAGTTAGAGAGGCAGGCATCCTTGCATTGCCCATACAATGGTGCAGTGGTTCTTCTCATCTCACAATAGGCTTCTTGGCTGCAACACCACATGGGAAGAGAAGAAAGACTGTGCTGTTGCTTGGCAACATGGAGATGCTTGCTTAGTAGGCTTGTGCATTTGTATTGAATTGCTATCAATTTCTGTTTGTTTTATTCATAAGGTTCCTGTTTTCATTTTTTGAGCGCCTTCTGAAAATGGGCATCTTTCTGAAAGGGCGTTTCGGTTCCGTGTCCGAAAATACTTTTTTTTTAACCCATTGGCCACTATACATGGGCTTCCTCAGGCTCCATACACACCACACACACAGCCCAGTGCCCAGCCCCACTATTTCATTTCTTCCCCTGCCCCTTCCAATCATTTTTGGCAATGGCATGGTTTATCTTGAGTTCTTCCTTGCTGCTGCTGCTACTGCCAGGCTGGGCACGTTCCTCTCCTTCTCCTCCATCTCTCATGCAAGGAAGGCACCTCCAGCCCCCCCCCCCTTCCTCCTTCATGCCTCTTAATCTAGAGACAATCCATGCCATTGCCAGAAATGATGGAAAGGGAAGGGGAGCAGCAGCAGCAACAACCCAAGCTGGTAGTTCCAAGAATTGAGGTGGAGGAGGAGGGAAGAGGAGGAGAGGGCCTTGGTTGCTACACACCCTCCAAGGCATTTTAAGGATGCTTCCCACTTCCAGATAAGAAAGAGTGATGACCTCCTGGAAGAGGAGAGTAAATGAGGGTTTACTTTATGTTTGCTGGGGGATTAATTTTTATTGAGGGGGGGTGTTCCCATTTCGTGCTCCTGCCAGAAACAAAAGGAATGAAAGAATGGATTAAATTGGAGAAATCTCCCAGCCCTAGGACACTTCAGCCTCTATTCAAACATGAAGATGTCATCGAGGGCAGCGGAGGCCCCCGCCTTTAAGTTGGTCTGACACGCAGCAGAGAGTTCAGCAGTTCCTAGAAGCCACAATTGGGACAAACTGATGAAATGTGCCCCAACAGGCAGCTCAACAGGGACTGCACTCAGCCTCTATGCCTTTCTATCACTTTCCCCCAAGCCCTAACATTGTAACTATTCCCCTAATAAAGATACTTAAAACTGCAACTTTTTAACTCTCCAGCTTGATACTTTGTGTCTCTTCTTTCCTGAACTATCAAATTGCATGAAATTAACCTTTTCCAGGCGAGCCAGGCTCCGGGGGAACGCGAGCCAGGCTCCGGGGGACGCCGGATCTGCGTTGTTTAAAACCGCGGATACGGAATCTCTCCTTTCAGATCTTGGTATCCACAAAATCATAAAATGGCGGATCGGCTCTATTTTAATGTCTTTTTTTCTGTACTAAATTCTAACCCTATCTGCTATCTCGTTTTTCTTATTTTGGACCCCTGCGCTCAGGAAATAACCTCTCAAGTTTTGAGAATATATATTTTTAGAAACAGCTGATTGTCAAAAATGCCGGTTCCATGGCTGCTGCTTCATTGCTCCTCGCTGTCTCTTGCCTCTGCCAAGCTCTGGACCCGGGGACTTGATGCGGTTCCCCCATAGGACTTCGGGGAAGAGCCTGGCCAAGGGGCCCCGGACCCTGGGAAGAGATTCTAGTTTCCCAAGGACCAAGGCGTGGATCGATTGCAGCCTGGCTGGAATTTCATCTGCCAGCCTTATCAAAGATCATAAACTCTCCGCCTGCATATCTTGAACTCTAGTGAATACGATCTCCCCCATGAACTCTCTTCAGAGAACTTTTGAAACATCGAACTTCAAGTTTCTTCATGAAATCAAATCTTTTATTAAAATGTACTTGGGATATGGGACAGGGATGGGGTTTATCGCTATGAAATGTTTATGATTTGAATGTATGTATCTTCCTATGAATTATCCTTTGCCTTTTGCCTTGCCCTTGGCCCCTTGCCCAACCTTAGAGAGACGACCAGGAAATAACCAGTTGCCCGAGGGGGGCTGTTGCCCCCCACAAAAACAAACATTTCACGAACTCTTGCATGGACAATAGCAAAGGAAGTTCCTATTGATTCTCTGAGTTGGTCTGATTGATAGGCATTTCCTCCGGTCAAGTTTTGATTGATAGCAATAATATGGGCCAGACTGCCCACAGGGGGGTCTTCTGCCCAGCTCCGTCTTTCTTTACCCAAGACACATTACAAACATCTCTTATCAGATCAGGGACAGGAAAACTCTTCTTAAATCAATCAACTTCTCATCAGCTGGCCGATTCCAGGGACGCAGGGACACGTAGGTTTAAAGAATGTCATAATCCCATTACTCTCCATTGTCCCTGATCGTCCCGCCTCCTCTTCGCTGATTCGTCAATTTCCCAAAGCGAGGAAAGCCTCCTAATAGGCTCCCCAGAAGCGGGGAAGCCTTGTGATTAGCCCAGGCTGAGGGCGGGCCGCCAAGCCTCCTCCCAGCTGTTTGGCCACCAGCCAATCACTATCAAGCCGGGCGGGGAAGGGAGGGTGGGAAATTTGAAATCTCTGTACATGTTTTGGCTATAAAAATGCTTGCAAACTTTGTAACGGCATGCTTGTGGGTGAGCTATCCCTGCAATTGCATCCGCTTCAGCTGAATCGCTCAATTAAAAACCTCAGTCGCCATCTTCTTCCGCTTTGGTGAGACAATTTTCATTTTTATTATTTGTATCACCGGAATTCATCTTCTCTGTCCTCGCCAAGGTTGCGGACCCTCTTTGGTGCGGTCCTAGGGGTCTCTCTTACTGGGGAGACCCTCCTAAAGTCCGTATTGACTTCAGTACTGTGCACACCTCTATTGCTTACCACCAGTGTTACAAAATACAGCAAAAAGAATAGAGGTGTTATCAAGCAGGAGCAGCCCCATAATTGTTAAGTTGCAGTGAGCATTTCTGCTGACAGGAGGCTTCTCTTCTAGCATTAATTGTGTTGGGTTCCTTTGCAGGTTTCACTAGTTCGTCCTTAGCTGTATGATTTGCTAAAGGAAGGTCCTGCCGAAACTTAGTCTGGCTAATTAGGGATTGTAACAGAGTCTTTATTTCAAATATTTGCCCATTTATGTCTCTTATTCTTTCACAGATAGCCAAAATAGACTCTTGAGATAAAAACACATGCTGGGAAAGCAACTCAAAACAGCTAGGGTTAGTTTCCTTATCATAGCTATTTGTCCCTGGGGGAGTTGGCATATTGCCGTTTTCCTTCGGCATCTCAGGATAATCTTCCGTCAGTATAGAGAATCTATTTTGTGTTGGTATTAGAGCTATAATGGAGGGGGGGGGGGGGTAAGTTGGGAACTTACTTACATTATCAGTTTAAGAGGAGGATAGGTGCTGATTTGTATTTGTATTTGCATTCCTTGGGCTCAAAGAGAGGGATAGCCTTTGGCTTCTCTTTCTCCCCATTGTGCTGCTCCTCCTCTTCCCAGAAGCAACTCCCTCCACATTACATAGAAATGCAATAGAAATGAGATCAAAACTCTATCAAAAAAAGAGATCAGATTAGTCTGGCATGACTTGTTTTTGATAAATCCATGATGAGTTTCACTTCTCGAAACCTAGAAGGAATGTTATCTTTCCATTAGAGAAAAGAATTTCCATTAGCAAGGAATAGTCTATGTTACTAGACAGAACATATGTCTAGATATGGACATCTACAAGAACTGGGCAAGGCTGAGCAATAAGAGATCAATTAAGTATTAAGGGATCACTTAAGGAGCCAAGGTCTGAGTGATGAAAAACCACTTAATACCAATAGATTACCTAAAGTGCCATGGAATCACCTGTTACCAAGTCACAAGAAGACTGGAAAATGATGACATGACAAGATATAAGGTGGTGTCATCATAAGGTCCTTGTCTAATAGCAATCTAATTAATGGATATTGAAAGCAGACAAAGAAATGTCTATGTAAGACTCTGGAAGAAAAGAGTATAAAAACCCTGACTTTCAAAAGGGTCTTCGTATTTCAGAACCAGCGCTGCATCAGAACCAGTGCTGCATCTGGGTACCCAACATCCTGCAAAGCTTTTATCACTCCTTGAGAGGGTTCCTTTGGTGAGTATGGTGTGTGAATGCCTCTTGATATCAAGAACCTATGTAATCTTGAGTATGTGTAATCAATGTAGTCAATGATATATGTGTAATCAATGTGTAATCAATGAGTATGTGTAATCAATGTAGTCAATGTAGTTAATTAACCTAAGCTGATAGTAAGCACTCCTAGCCATCATATCTTTCTGGGAAGTTATTAGAACCTATGGATCTATCAGCACCCAGAATCTGGTGTCCTTGTATATAATTCGGACCTATAGTCTTGGTCATCAGTAGTCTCTTCTTTCTCCGGATCAAAACATAAGAACTTGTTTTGTTGCATATGCCACAAGGTGCCATTACATCCGCAATGCAATTTAAATTTAGATGAAATTATTGGAAAAGATCACCCAGAGGAATGGGGCAATGTGCTATCAGTATGTCCATGACACTCAAATACATTTCTCCATGTCTTCAGAAATCTGTGTCAGCTAAGGGCACTGTGTAACATCTGAATGAATGCCTAGAGGAGGCAATAGAATCCAGACAAAATAGAGGTGCTTACTGTTAGGAGTTCTATCCTGAGGTTGGAGATGGTTCAGCTAGTTCTGGATGAGATTACATTCCATTGAAAAACTGTGTTCAGAACTTGGGGGTGCTGATAGATCCATAGGTTCTAATAACTTCCCAGAAAGATATGATGGCTAGGAGTGCTTACTATCAGCTTAGGTTAATATGCCATTTGTGCCCCTCCTTACAGCTGGAGAACCTAAAGATTACTGAATCATAGAATCATAGAGTTGGAAAAGACAATCTTTCCAGAGGTCTTCTTCATCTTCATCTTCTTCTTCTTTTGCAGATCAGATTGATTTTACTGGCAATTATGAGATTTTATTGGACCGCAATTTGAATGGATTTGGATGACGTTTTAACCTGGCAAACTTTTAAAATGTATATTGTTATTTATTTCTTAGGCATTTGATTGTATTTTATGATGTGTTTTATTGTTTCGGCATCGAATTGTTGCCTGTTGGTAGCCGTCCAGAGTCCTTCCTTGGAGGTCGAGATAGGATGAGGTATAAACCAAATAAATACATAAATTCTGCTGCAAAAGTGAACGATGCCTGTCTGTTTCCCTATCCATCAATTAATGTTTAACCTTTGTTCTACCAGCAATTTCTAGAACAAGCAGGAATTTTAACAGGGTCTTGCTTTTCACTTTCACACTGGAGATGTATGGTGGGAGCAGAATGGGAACACTAGTGTGGCCCATCCCATTGGTAGGCGAACATAATTCCAATGTTAATAGGAGTGCCAGCTAGTACCTCATAAGGCAGGAGATAATATATTGTGAAATACCTAACTATGTTTCTCTAAGTAACTCTACTAAAATCTTGGAGTGTACGTTTTTGTATTTCTTCTTTACAATGATTTTAGTTTCTGTTGAGAGTTCTGGTTCCCTGTCTGACTTAGGGCTCATCTACACATTCGATATACAGAGGATATAGAAGCATCATATACCCCCAGATATGGAAACATTATTTTGAGAAGAAGGAATAGACTCAGACTAGTATATTACATTAGAGAAGTGATGTTAGCCAATTGTTCTTGACATAACTTTTTTGTTATTGACATTATCGATATTTTTGAATAAAGACCTGTTACAACAAACAAAAACATGGTAAATACCATCTGAGAGGTAGGACGAAGCTGTCGCAATGAGCTATTCCTCTTTGCCCCTCTTAGGGTGCATCTACACCGAAGAATCAATGGAGTTCGATGCAACTTTAACTGTCCTAGCCCATTGCTATAGAATCTTGGGATCTGTAGGTTTCCAAGGCCTTTATCCTTCTCTGCCAAAGAGTGCTGGTGCCTCACTAAACTACATATTTCTGAGATTGCATAGCATTGAGCCATTGCAGTTCAAGCGGTATCAAACCGCATCAATTTTCCAGTGTAGATGCAGCTTTCAGATATATATAAAAAGCTGGATTCTGACATTTTGGCATGTTGTAGAACTTCCTGGCAATATTACATTGCTGTGACATTGGAATGTTAGTGTTTAGTGGGAGGTCATAATTTCCACTGAGGAGTCACTCTTTACTGGGTTGAATTGAATTTTTTAAAAAGAAAATGCCTGTGTGACTAAAATCTAGGGCCCATCCAAAGGAGAAAGGTCCAACCCACAGCAGCAGTGGAAGTGGAATCCAGACCATTTATTCAGGCCAAAATTGATTCAATCCTGCTGGATGGCCACCTCTACCTGACCTGCTGTTGCCCCCTTCCACACTGATGTATATTCCAGGATCTGATCTCAGATTATCTGCTTATCCCAGACTATCTAATAGTGTAGACTCATATAATCAAGTTCAAAGCAGATAATATGAGATCTGATCCTGGGATATAGGGCAGTGTAGATCTAGCCATTGTTGTCAGTGTCCACTGGCCATAGAGCTTCTACCTGTTGTTATGTGTCTTTGCTGACATGAGCAAAGGTGATTCCATGACCAGGGAGAAAGAGGAAGCCAGTCCCCTACTGTCTCCTTGTCCATATGGGCGCCTTTGCCAATATTAACAAAAGTGGTCAGTGACAGCCAGAAGCATTATTTAGATTTCCCTGGCCAGCTAACATGGAAACATGTCCCCGATCATCATTTTTCCCTGCACTGCTGAGCACATGGAGAAGGGGATGGTGGCATTGGACTTTATATAGAATGTCCCAATTTGTTTTGACGCTGGTATTACTGTTCACATTAATCCTGAGGTGTGTGACTGTTCCAAATTTTTGCAAAAGCTATGGACCATTCCTGGAATTTGCATAATGTGGAGTAAAAATGAATTAACTCATTTTAATTTGGTATCTGGACATCATCTGGACATCTAGGTTCACCAATCATGATTTTGGGATGGTGTAGATAGTTACAGTATTCTTTACCTTGTATTTATATTCTCTTTTAACTAATTGTCTTGTCTCACCCTAACTTCTGACTGAGGACAGTGACTAAAGTGCAGGAGGGATTGTGGCTTTTGGAACATGGAACCTTTCTGGTAGCCTAAAAGAAAGATAAGAGATCCAGATTGGATTCCCAGGCCTCATCCAGGTGACACTTGATCCCTTATTCTAAATAGAACAACAGTGATTATGAAACCAAGCAGTTCTTTTTTCTTTAACTAAACACATCGTTCTCTAGTAAAATATCATCTAAAGACAAAATGCAGGTCAGTTCTTAAAGACAGTTCAAATAAATCCTTAAATGTCAATAGAAAACACTAGGGTAGGAGACACTGAAGACATGTTATACCTTAGTGATACTTTTCTTTGAAAGACAATTTCCATACTTGGATGTGTTCAACACATACCATATTTACTGCAGCAGACTTCATTTGGGTTCCTGGCCAAAACTCTATCGCTACATACAGGAGATGCTATCCAGCAGCCCAACAGTAATTGAAATCTCAACACCTGATTGGGAGGAGGGGAGGGGAGGACAGAAAACTGTCAGTTTCATCAGATGTTATTATTTCCATAATAAATGAAGTTTCAAACTATCTAAATATTTTATAAAAATCAAAGTATACCAGTAACCACGAGTCATGTTGCTTAATTTGCAATATGTACATGAAACTAGTGCAAACATTGCAGCTGTGCTCATTCTCCTCCCCCTACAGCTTTCTCCTAACTTTTCACAGAAGTAAAACATACTCCCCCTCAGGCTACTTCCACACAGCCCTATATTCCAGGAACTGATCTCAGATTACCAGCTTTAAACTGGATTATATGAGTCCCGACTGCCAGATAACCTGGGATAAACAGGTAACCTGGAATCAGAGCCTGGGATACAGGGGCAGTGTGGAAGGGACCTCAGAGTGCTGTCATTGTGTGCTCTTGCAAAATTTTATTGGGACAGCTTCAACCAATCTCAGCCTGTGGTGAGCAATGATGGGAATTGTAACTTTTGGAAGGGAAGACATTCCTTGTCCTTACTCTCATGTTTGGAGGCAGTGCTTTTACATGGGGCTCCATCTGTTTCTCCACCCAAGCATGTAATACAATCTTGCAGGCAAAGTTGAGGTGCCCAAACAAAACCTCCAACTCTTTGACCTTCTTGCTTGCTATTTTGTTATTGTTTATTCATTCAGTTGATTCCAACTCTTCGTGATCTCATGGACTAGCCCACACCAGAGCTCTCTGTCGGCCGTGGCCACCCCAGTTCCTTCAAAGTCAAGCCAGTCACTTCAAGGATCCCATCTTGCCCTTGGTCTACCCTCTTCCTTTTTCCTTCCATTTTCCCCAGCATAATTGTCTTCTCTAAGCTTTCCTGTCTTCCCATTATGTGGCCAAAATACTTCATCTTTGCCTCTAATATCCTTCTCTCCAATGAGCAGTCAGGCTTCATTTACTGAAATATGGACTGGTTGGATCTTCTCGCGGTCCAAGTCATACTCAGAACTTTCCTCCAACACCACAGATCAAAAGCATCTATCTTCCTTTGCTCAGCCTTCCCGATGTTCCAGCTCTTACTATGCAGATCTTTGTTGCCAGTGTGATGTCTCTACTCTTCACTATTTTATCGAGATTGGTCATTGCTCTCCTCCCAAGAAGTAAGCGTCTCCTGATTTCCTGGCCGCAGTCTGCATCTGCAGTATTCTTTGCACCTAAAAATACAAAGTCTGTCACTGCGTCCACGTTTTCTCCCTCTATTTGCCAGTTATCAATCAGTCTGGTTTCCATAATCTTGGTTTTTTTATGTTTAACTGCAACCCAACTTTTGCACTTTCTTCTTTCACCTTGGTTAGAAGGCTCCTAAGCTCCTCCTTGCTTTCAGCCATCAAAATGGTATCATCTGCATATCTAAGGTTGCTAATGTTTCTTCAAGCAATTTTAACTCCAGCCTTGGATGCCTCAAGCCTTGCACATCACATGATGTGTATACTGCATACAAGTTGAATAGGTCGAATGAAAGTATACAGCCCCACTGTACACCTTTCCCAGTCTTGAACTGTTGTTCCATGGTTTGTTCTTACTGTTGCGACTTAGTCGTTATACAGATTCCTCAGGAGAGAGATAAGGTGATTTGGTATCTCCATACGACCAAGACCTTGTTACAATTTATTATGATCCACACAGTCAAAGGCTTTAGAATAGTCAATAAAACAGAAATAGATCTTTTTTTCTGAAACTCCCTGCCTTTCTCCATTATTCACCGGTTATTGGCAATTTGGTCTCTCATTACTCTGCCTTTTCTACAGGTACACCCAGCTTGTACATCAGGCAACTCTCACTCCATGTATTGCTGGAGTCTATCTTGCAGGATCTTGAGGATTACTTTACTGGCATGTGAAATAAGTACCACTTTATGAAAGTTTGAGCATTCTTTAGCGTTTCCCTTTTTTGGTATGGGGATATAAGTGGCTTTTTCCCAATCTGATGGCCATTCTTGTGTTTTCCATATTTGCTGGCATATGGGATGCAACACCTGATAGTATCCTCTTTCAAAATTTTAAACACTTCAGTGGGGATCCCGTCGTCTTCTGCTGCCTTATTATTAGCAATGCTTCTTAAGGCCCATTCAACCTCACTCCTCAGGATACCATAACTCCTAGGATTCTGCTCTTACGTGTTCTAAGTTTGCCTTTTTGCAAGCAAGAAACACCCTGTACAAAATCAGTCTCAACCCTGGGTAAACCAGGGAGATATTGGGTCCTTCAGTTTTTTCTCCCTGGGTGAAGGGTTTGCCGAATTTCTTCGGCATGATCTGTAAAGCAGCTAAAGGGAAAGTGGCTATACACCCACTTTCCCTTTACCTGCCTACAAATAGAAGTCATTGACATAATGGGCAATGTAGGGGAACTGCTCTTTCCTTGACAAGTTCAATGAGCAGGGTAAATAAGAACCTAGGACTCAGCTGTAGGTTCACTCCAATGCTGTAGACGGTATTGGGTTTAGGGTTTACTTCCATAGTTACTGGTGCATTCAGAGGTGGGGCAGTAGTGCTGATATTTGTTATGGACTTGAGAGGACTTTTGTGGAATTAGGCTCCAGGCCATCTCCAGTACGGATTGGGTACGGGCATGTACCATCGTGAGCGCCAACAGGAAGTTGTTTCAAAGTGACAGCTGTGATTGGTTCGCAGCAGATATGCTCAACCCAGTCTGGAGCCCTCCTTTTGTAACAGTTGGCATGGACCCAGAATTCAGATTAACTTGATCAATGCTCAATGATCAATGCAGGTGACATTGAATAATAGAGGGTCCCATCCAGGGGACTTGGGAAGTCTGAATAGTGGTGGGAAGGATGTCTTGGCACTGCGCCCAGGTGACAGAAGGTAAAAGCACTGAATTGGTCCAAGTTGCCTCTCAAAATTTCATCCTGTGGTCTCCCGCCCTGATCCAGACTATCAGTTGTCATCAGCCATTGTTAATGCTGACATCCAAGATCCACGAACAATTAATTGCCAACTGTATTGCCAGCCTTAACCAAAGTTGTGGCCATTGTTAACTCAATGTTCTCTCTGTATGTGTGTGGTTATTTGAGTGGAGTTCCCTGCCCTGTATAGACACTTTAGGTGGTTTTTCTAAGATCTACCACAAATGCCACAAATACATAAGTCTTTATTTTAAAAAAAAACATTTTTATTCTAGGTTTCTTTTTAAATTGCCCTTTTTTCTCCTGCATTTGTGAATCTTCTACCATGTACATATAGCAGGGGAAAGTAACAAGTACAATCAGTCCTCCACCTTGGCTGGGGGAGAAGCACAGGAGCTTCCTGAATACAGAAAAACAGAACATAAGAAAAAGGGTTCTTTTTAACATAAAAAGACACCTTTCTAGGAAGGTCCTTCTGCATGACTCTATGGTTAATGTCAGCTGGAGGACCTAAAGATTGCTAGATGTGTTACTTTTAGGAATTTCCAAGTCCTCTACCTTGACTATGGGCAACATCCAGTTGAAATGGCCATATAGTTGTATGGGAGGACCTAGAGAGTCCTAGAAAGAGCATTTAAATGAAATTAATGAATAATAAAATCTGCAAAACTCAAACCCACAAATTAGGAGAGTCAACTGTACAGAGAAATAATCTGCATACATGATTAAATAAATTATTTGAGAAGCATGGCAATATACTCAATAGAACATGATATTATTTATTTATTTATTTATTTATTTATTTATTTTATATACCACTTTTCTCAGCCCTCAGGCGACTCAAAGCGGTGAACAACATCGATACAAAACATCACAAGACAAGTATAGGGCAATTAAAAACAATTGTAACATAAATCATTAAACATCAGTATAACAATCATTAGCGCCTCAACGGTAAATTTCTATGGCTTGATAGTTCATTGGGTTTTGCTATTGACTGAAGAAATTCCAGAAATTCCTTATCAGGAAAAGTCGCATATACCCAGCTTAGTATTGCCAGCAACCAAGCAAATATATTTTACTTCCCCGGGCATTTTACTATCTCTAGTGGTTTCATGATCCTAGAAGTTTTAGTGTTCAAGTGATGATAACCAGCATGAAATATTTATTGTATGTTATTATTGCATCTTTAGATTTTATTGTTATATGCTTTTGTGATAGAAAGTGCAGTACGGTACTTGGAAATGTGGGGTAGAAATTATTACATGAAACAAAGAAAATTTCCCAATCAATGGAACCTACATCTAACTCCATGTCCAAATAGAGTAGACTAATTGGATCAATATAAAGCAAGGTCAATATCAAATGGGTCCCTTGAATCAACACTGAAATAAATTTCACAGATTCAATAGTTTTCAAAGAGGTAGCTGAGTGTGTTTCAGCAGAAAAGGAAAGAAAAAAGGAGAGATGAAAGCTTTGTGGTGAACACACACTCAAAAATTTAACAACACCTTTGAGGTGAATTGATTTATGTCATCATGAACATTTGTTTATTTCAAGAATCACCAGTACTAATGGACAACTACTTGAAAGAGCTCTGTCATCTCACACAGATTTATGACCAATCTTACAATTTGCATCTCTCTGTATCCTATTATATTCTATCTCACTTTCCCAACTGAGTGTGTATAAATACCTGTGAGCTTGACATCACAATCTAAAATGTAGATTAATATCTACCCAAGCTAATGCAAAATAATTCAGTCTCAAAGCTGGTACTAGATTTTTTTCCTTCTCCACAGTCTCTCAGCACGCACTTTTTTTTCTCCTTTTATGACTACTTTATTTGGGATTAAAATTGGTATGTGACTTATAAGAAATTATTTTGTGTAAACCAGTACTGGTTGCCTCACACTTTGCTTCTTGACAGAGGTTGGACTGGATGGCCCATAAGGTCTCTTCCAACTCTATGATTGTGTGATTCTATTATTCCTTAAAAAAGAAAAAAAGACTGGTATTTTTATCATTCATTCCGCAATGAGGATGGAAAGCCACAGTGAGACTTACCAGACCCATCAGTTTCACCAAGTTTATCTGACCTTTGGCTATAGAAGATAATTTTATATTTACCGTAATCCTGCAATGGTCTGTAAATATGTCTTGCCTATAAACTCCTACTTTTAAGAACTAGGTGTAACTTGACACGTATATCGCAAGCTGCAAGGTTTGTGCGTCTGAGTCTGATCTTTGCTCCATGGAAGAAATAACTTAAGACTGATGATGGAACACAGAAACATACTTTAAGAGGCAGGTTTCTGTTATTGTTGTGAACCTTCAAGGCATATCCACCCATGACAACCATAAATCTATCTGGAAGTCAGAACTGGCTCCTCAAACACACACACTGTGGATTCTGTTACTCTTCCTGTATGCCATGTGTTTCTGTTTCACCCATTGCCTGTACAAAAAAGACATTTCTGACTCACAGAAAAAAGAAGATCACCTGGATACATTAAGTTGTTTGTTTGTTTGTTTGTTTAAGGAATGTATACTCCAACTTTCCCCAGTTAAGGGGAAAAAGTTAAAACATTTAAAACCAAATATAGGTAGTTGCTGTCACACATTCATTAAACTATAATAAAACATTAAAACTTCTAAACCACCCCTAAATACATCATACAGACCAAGTTCTTCCTCAACTTTATAAGTCCTGAGCTCAGTCAATGTCCACCAGAATCTTGTTTTTAGTTTATTGTTTTCCTTTTACCCTCATCTCCCTTCCTGCTTGTCCTCAATTCACCTTCCGTGCGGATGCTGAGTTCTGCAATTTCTCCCTCAGTATACACGGATCAATACCTTGTGCTTCCTTCTCACCCCTATACCCCCTCACCAACCCCCCACCTTCGTTGGTGCCCCGGTTCTCCCAGGAGCCTCAATATACACCAATCTCTACTTTTTCCTTTTTGACACATGTACTCTCCTCCTGATAATCTCTTTGCATGTGCCTCACTATAAGTTCCATAATCCCACATCGACACTAACTTTCGTGGATACCAAACCCCATTGGGGTTTCCCCCCTTTCTTGTGGACATCGATCTGAATTACCCATATAAAGACAGTGTCCAAAGTGAAAAAATCAAGAACACATGTGTACCTTCAACTCACCTGTTGATTTAAGGCGAACTCCAAGGGTTTTCTCAAGCAAGAGGAATTTAGAAGTAGCTTGCCTTCCTCTGAATACAGCCTACTACCTACTACCAATGGTGGTCCCTTGTCCAAAGGCTAATCAGTTTTGACACAGGAGAAAATGCTGCTAGAACATGGCCATACAGCCATGTGATTCCCACCATGCTTGAGAAAACCCTTGGAGTTCGCCTTAAATCAACAGGTGAGTTGAAGGTACACATGTGTTCTTGATTTTTTTCACTTTGGACACTGTCTTTATATGGGCAGCTCCCTATACAATTCTATGAAATGTAGCATTCATGCTACGTTTGGTCTTGTGCCACTGTATTGGGGGGAGGGTCCACTTCTTTTGGGTATTGATCATGAAACTCACTGAATTGCATTTGGACACAATAGCTTCCCATCTACCACAATTCTAACTGCCCTGCCATATTTTGTGTCTGATGCTCTAGGATAGAGCTATTTCCCTTTTTGCTATTTTAACCAGTTGATGACGCATACCAACAGAACCATACCAAGAGGTTTTGCAAGGCTCCCGTTGCTATGGTAACTGCTGCCTTCACATTTGCTCATGTGAAGCTGCAATTTTCAGAAAGCTCTCCTCATGTTCAAGAGAAAGAGTATGAGGCAGAAACTGTAGGACCAGCCTTTTAAAACATTGCCATAATTTCTAAAATAATCAGAATTAGATATAAGCCGTTGAAGTGGGATTTAAGAAGTAGAGCTACTTACGACTTGCAGTTGCTTCATATGCTTGTATGCTAAATTCTAAAAGAAAAGTGTCATGTGAATTGCTCAATGCTAAACTGTGGTACGAAACAAAAATGAAATGTTTTTTCGTTTAACGATTACCATACTTTAAGTGAAAAGTATGAGGTGGCTTACTTTACAAAAGACATAAAAAGTGCAGAATGCATAAAAAGAAAATCAAAAGAAAATCCTAGAACACCACAGTAATGGCTATAAATTGGAAGTAAAAAGCAAATAAATCTTTATATCTGAATATTCTCATTAAAACAACCCACCTTACTATGATTAAATGAGTCTTAATTTTCTCTGTACATAATAGAGTGAATTCCTGTGCAACTGCCAGAAAGTACAAATATATAACTTCAGGCAAGCAGTCCTGAATCAATCAAGTGGTTTTTCGAATGCATAGAGGCCATGAAATAGGGAAGAGGTGCACACACTGGCTACCCCACCACCATCCCATTTTCAAGGGACCCTATCAAAGTCTTTTGCCTTGCCCAAAGTCATTCAGTAGGTTTCCATGGCCAGTCCCAGGAAAATCTGAGCCCTGGTCTCCAGAGTTTTTGTCCAATATTCATACCTATGTGGAGCAATTGAGCGGAAACGTTAGAAGGCAGAGAATATAACTTCAGGCAGGGGGGTACCTAAACAAATCCATTGATTTTCTAAATGCGTGAGGGTCACAAAACAGGGAGCAAAATTACAGACACTACTCTCCCTCTCCACCATCCCAGACTTGCTCTCAAATCCCCAGCTTTACTATAAGGGCAGCATGTGTGTCTAATGGTGGTGGGGGAGCTTCTTGTGTTCAGGACTTCTTTCTTTCCAGGACTACTGATCAAAAAAGAGGCTAGTCAGCTCCTCCTGGGAATGCTTTATTTGTTTGTTTGTTTGTTTATTACATTTATATTCCGCCCTTCTCACCCTGCTGGTGTCTCAGGACGGAGCACAATATATATAACATTCAATGCCGAGACATAAAACCATAAATATATACAGAAATTAAAATAACTTATATCCACTTTAAAATCAGTTGCTTAAAAGCCATCTCAGAACACCATTCTATTATTGCCTCATTGCATTGTCCCAAAGACTTGGTTCCATAGCCAGGTCTTCACCATCCTTCTGAAGGGGTTGATCTAATATTGCCAGGAAGGGAGTTCCATAGCTGGGGGGCAATCACTGAGAAGGCCCTGTTCTCTTGTCCCTACCAAACGCGCCTGTGACAGACAGGTAAACTGGGCCGGGGCTGTTTAGGGCTTTATAGGCCAAAGCCAGCACTTTGAATTGTGCCCAGTAGCAATCAGGCAGCCAGGGGAGCTGTCATAACATGGGAGTAGTGTGCTACCTGTATGCCATCCCAGTTATTAATCTGGCTGCCTCTCATTGGACTATTTGAAGCTTCCGAACCATCTTCAAAGGCAACCCCATGTAGAGAGTGTTGCAGTAGTCTATCCTGGATGTAATGAGAGCATGGACCACCCTGGCCAAGTCTGACTTCTCAAGGTACGGGCGCAGGTGGAGCACAAGTTTTAATTGAGTGAAAGCCCCCCTAGCCACCGCTGCAACCTAAGGTTCCAGGCTCGGCTATCAGTCCAGAGGACTCCCAAGCTGCAAGCCTGTGCCTTGCAGCTTGGAACCCCATCCAGCACAGGCTGTAACCCTATACCCTCTTTGGCCTTGCGACTGACCAGGAGGACCTCTGTCTTGTCAGGATTCAACTTCAGTTTGTTCACCCTTGTCCAGACTGTCACAGCGACCAGGCACCGGCTCACGACCTGGACAGCCTCCTTAGCATCTGGTGGAAAGGAGTAATAGAGTTGGACATCATCTGCATATAGATGGCATCAAACTCCAAAACTCTGGATGATCTCACCCAACAGATTCATGTAGATTTTAAACAACATGGGGGACAATACTGAGCCCTGCGGGACCCCACAGAGCAATGGCTGCGGGGCCGAGTAAGTGTCTCCGAACAACACCTTCTGGGTACGATCCTCCAGGAAGGACTGGAGCCATTGCAGAATAGTAAGAATGGCCCATCCTTACAAGGTGATCTAGATGGATACCATGGTCTATGGTAATGAAGGCCACTGAGAGGTCCAGGAGAACTGATTGGAGCAGGCAATCACTCTTGCAATTCTGACATCACTGCCCATTAACAAATAGTCCAATATAACTTTTGAATCAGACAGATCTACCAGCACTTGATTGAGGATTCCCTAAATCTAAAAAAACATGTGCTCTAGAGAATCTATTTCAGCAAGTGGGCAAAACCTCTTTCAAGTGGACCTTTCTTATATTTGCCCTCTAACACCTTGGAGGGAAGAGAGTTACATCTGGCAAAAGTGATGCTGTTATCAAGGAAGTAAAAATAAGGTGCTGTAATTACTTGCCATCTTAAATTTTCTGGTGCTAGAAATTTAAGTGGCTTCATGAGCTCTGTTTGACTTCCAATAACAAAAATTCTCTGTTTGAATAGTGCACACAGGCCCTATCAT
The DNA here is from genome assembly GCF_037176765.1 of Anolis sagrei. Lineage (NCBI taxonomy): Eukaryota > Metazoa > Chordata > Lepidosauria > Squamata > Anolidae > Anolis > Anolis sagrei. The sequence goes on along the minus strand of NC_090022.1, from coordinate 167,974,657 downwards.
CTCCCAATAGCTAGAGGATATTAAGTGGAAAGACCCATCTGTTTTAGGGCTCTTAAGATTGCCCTGAGATAGTTGGACTGGAAGTTGTCATGAAGAACAAGAGGAAGAAGGCCTTGTGGATTATGGTGAAAACATTTTCGATAGACTGATAGACTGAAGACTGATCAGAGCTTCCACCTTTAGCATCCTGGTTTAAAGTCTAATCCACAAATTAGAAACATTATTGGGGACCTGTACAGTAATACCTTGAGTTAAGAGTTTCATTTGTTCCAAGACAAAGCTCTTAACTCAAATTGCTCTTCTACTACAGACCTCCAAGCCAGGAGGAAGAACTTGATGAAGTCTTCTGCCAACAGTTGACAAAACAGGCACAGAGAAGAGATGTAGTAGTCATGGGCGATTTCAACTATCCTGATATTTGCTGGAAAACAAAATCGGCCAAGAGTACAAGGTCCAACAAATTCCTCGCTTGCCTTGCAGACAATTTCATGGTCCAGAAGGTAGAAGAGGCAACAAGGGGGTTGGCTACTCTTGATCTCATCCTAACAAATGCAGAGGACCTGATCGATGCGGTTGAAGTGGTCGGATCCTTAGGGGCAAGTGACCATGTGCTCCTGCAATTTAAGGTACAAAGGAAGGCCGAAACTAAGACAAGTCAAACCCGTATTTTGGACGTTAGGAGAGCTGATTTCAGAAAAATGAAGGAAATACTGAGCAGCATTCTGTGGACACAGATACTAAAAGACAAGGGAGTTATGGATGGATGGGAATTTCTCAAGAGTGAAATACTCAAGGCGCAATTGCAAACTGTGCCAACAAAGAGAAAAAATAGGACAAGTGCAAAGAAGCCAGAATGGATGTCCAAAGAACTTCTAACTGTGCTAAAACACAAAAGAGACATGCACAAGAAGTGGAAAAAGGGAGAAATCACCAAAGAAGAATTCAAACAAATAGCCAACACCTGTAGAGAAAAGGTCCGCAAGGCTAAAGCACAAAACGAGCTCAGGCTTGCCAGGGACATTAAAAACAATAAAAAGAGATTCTTTTCTTATGTCAGTAGAAAAAGGAAAAACAAGGAGGCGATAGGGCCTCTTCGAGGAGAAAATGGGGCAATGCTGACAGTGGGTAGGGAAAAGGCAGAACTACTTAATGCCTTCTTTGCCTTCTCACAAAAAGAAAGCCATCTTCAACCTCAGCAAGATGGAGTGGATGAGGGATTAGAGGACATCCAAGCCCAAATTGGGAAACAAGTTGTCCAGGAATACCTGGCCGCTCTAAATGAGTTCAAGTCCCCAGGGCCAGATCAACTACACCCAAGAGTACTGATGGAACTAGCGAAGTCATTTCGGAACCATTGGCAATCATCTTTGAGAGTTCTTGGAGAACGGGAGAAGTTCCAGCAGATTGGAGGAGGGCCAATGTGGTCCCAATTTTCAAGAAGGGAAAAAAGAATGACCCAAACAATTATCGTCTGGTCAGCCTCACGTTGATACCAGGCAAGATTCTGGAAAAGACTGTTAAGGAAGTGGTCTGCAAACACTTAGAAACAAATGCGGTCATCGCTAATAGTCAACATGGATTTATCAAAAAAAGTCATGCCAGACTAATCTGATCTCTTTTTTCGATAGAGTTACAAGCTGGGTAGATGTGGGGAATGCCGTGGATGTAGTGTACCTGGATTTCAGTAAGTCCTTCGACAAGGTCCCCCATGACCTTCTGGCAAGGAAACTAAATGGACGAACCCAGAGGGTGCTCACCAATGCTTCCTCTTCATCCTGGAAAGAAGTGACAAGTGGAGTGCCGCAGGGTTCCATCCTGGTCCCGGTCCGGTTCAACATCTTTATTAATGACTTAGATGAAGGGCTAGAAGGCAGGATCATCAAGTTTGCAGATGACACCAAATTGGGAGGGATAGCCAATACTTCAGAGGACAGGAGCAGAATTCAAAACGATATTGACAGATGGGCCAAAACTAACGAAATGAAGTTCAACAGTGACAAATGCAAGATACTCCACTTTGGCAGAAAAAAACAAAATGCAGAGATACAGAATGGGAGACAAGGCCTGGCTCGAGAGCAGTACGTGTGAAAAAGATTTTGGAGTCCTTGTGGACAACAAGTTAAACACGAGCCAACAATGTGATGTGGCGGCAAAAAAAGCCAATAAGATTTTGGCCTGCATTATTATTATTATTATTATTATTATTATTATTATTAAACTTTATTTGTTCATTTCCTAAGGAAGTCTAGTTCAGGGTTTTTGGCTAGATTCCTAAGGGGTATTTTTGGGAGTTACTTTCAGAGATTCATTTCCTGAAGTAATTTTCTGTGTTGAACCTTTCAAGACTTGTAACCCAGAAGTTTTAAAGATTCTTTACTCAAACACAACTATAAGCCTTTTGTACCAGTATTTTACTGAAAACATTAAGCATTTGTACCTGAATTATTCAGGCCTGTTCAATAAACGTTCTTGTTATTTTTATCAACTTATACCAGCCTCAGTGTGAATGCCTTTGTGGTTAAAGCGTTATTCAAGTCAGCTTTTAACAGCCTTTAAGAAAACTATAGTGACACAGGGTGTGTTACTGAACAACCTTTCAATAATACCTCAGCCTGTTTATTATTGACATGGTGGCAGAGGAAATCTTTTGAAGAATTATTTTAAGTCTCTCAGTTCCAGTTGTTCCCAGTTCCTACCTTTTAAATATATAGTGAATCAGCAACTATACTCTCTCTATATTTTGGTGAGGTGGTCACCATATTTTGGAGAGCTAGTCTGGAGTGTTGGTGTCATCGTTATAATTTGAAGGAGCAGCATTGAGATTATTTTATCTATATTTCCCCATATATAAATTAATTTAAAAATCTTCTCTACTACTCGGCTGCTTCGTTATAAGTGGCCACAGAAATGCTTGCGTTGTTCTGCTCTGAGATTAAGAAGAGACTAGATCCATAGAAAAGCGAGAGACATTTAAATGTTAATAATAATTTCATAGATCGCTATGAAAGAAGATACAAAAGTACTTACTCTTTCAAGAAATGTTGATCTGAAATTGGCACAACGTTTATTTTTCAATATCTTAGCGGCTAAGATGCAATCAGTCCTTGAAGCCTTGCCCTCCCGCTGAATAACCTTTTCTATTGGCAGCAGTGTCAAGAATGTAGCCAAGTGTCAGATAATTATAAAGAAAAACCATTCCCTGATAATGTATTATTGATATTTTGCACATATTTTGCACACTTTTCACACTATTATAAAATTCCTTCACCAATCTATTTGCAGGGGAGAAAGGCAATATCTCCAGGTTTTGGGAAGAGGTGGGCAATTACAAAAATGATTCATGCATAGGAAGAAAAGGATATTGTTGTCTGATATCTTCCATGATAGTGGGGTAGTAAATATAGGGTACATCTATACTGTAAATTCAGTGCAGTTTGACACCACTTTAATTGCAATGGCTCAATTGTATAGAATAATGGGATTTATAGTTTAGTAAGGCACAACTACTTTTTGGTAGAGAAAGCTAAATACCTCATAAAACAATTCCCAGGATTTCTTAACACTGAGCCATGACAATTAAGGTGATGTTAAATTGTGTGAATTCTACAGTGCAGATGTATCCTTGGTCAGAACTTCAAAGGTGCTGCCCACACTTGTTTATTCGTTTTATTTATTTATTTATTTATTTATTTATTTATTATTTGAAACATTTATATTCCATCCTTCTCACCCCAAAGAGGACTCAGGGTAGAGCACAACAGATATACGGCAAGCATTCCTTGTTCTTTGAAGCCAGCAGTTGAGTGAGACTTTTGTGTGCAATTATAGGTTTGTCTTTGCATCCAGGAATGTCCTGTAGTAAATGCCAATGTTTTGAAATAATTTTAGTGATTTTAGATGAATACCTATAATTGCACACAAAAGATCCAGAAATTTAAGGGACCTTTTGATCCATTCTGAATATAACTCTCCTACTACATCCCACAATCTTACCACTAGGGGTCACACTAGCTGTGGACACTGTAACTGTTGTCAACAATCACTCAAGATTAAAATATACTCTCATCCAACACTTAACATCAAGATTACCTTGCAACATTTAACAACATGTTCCACTGATAATGTAATTTACCTATTAGAATGCTCCTGCAAGCTTTTATATGTTGGAATGACTACTAGACCCCTTAAAACCAGGATAAATGAACATCGTTCACGCATAAGGAATGGGTCCACTGACTCTTCACTATATGTACATTTCAATGAAAAAGCTCATACACACCATAGCTTTAAATTTTGCGCTTTAGAAAAAATATTACCCAAACCTAATGCAGATGTAAAAAAACTCCTTCTACAAAGAGAATCTTTTTGGATCTTTAAACTACAAACACTGGTTCCACAAGGACTAAATGATAAAATTGAATACACTTGTTTCTTGTGAAATGTAGTTCTACTTAAGAGGTAGCCTAGGGATGACTCATTGCTCGTTATAGAACTCCTCCAGAACAGAGCCTGTACTATTGAAGAGAGTGTAAAGAGAGTGTAAGTAGAGTAGCGTGTTTCTTTACTGTTATTATAGAATGTTTCACTAGAAATGTGAATTGGGGAGTTTCATGTATCTATTGTGTATGTTATTTTTACTCCTTTATTTAGTGCATTATATATATGTGATAACATCCTGAAGAAGATAATTTTTCGAAACAAGGAGAACATACCGGGAGACCTTGTAGAAATTGTGTTACCTAAGGAAGACTCTGCTGCATAGAAGTACTCCTTATAAGACTGTGTTGCTAAAAGAAGATTTTTTTTGAGGATAAAGACAGAGACTGTTGAATTCCTGCACTGAAATCTACTCCAGGAAAGGATGGACTTTATTGTCTCTAGTCTACTATTCATTACTTTATGTTGATAAGATAACCTACATTTATTTATAATGTGCTGATAACATTACTGTTAAATGTTATAAATGCTATAAAGTCTAGACAATTTACTCCATTAGAAAACATATTATCCTGATTTATATTATTTTGTTGAGAGTCTTATAAAATACACATACATACATTCTTGTTTCTATGTTACTATAGATATTTGTGCATTGTTTGCTGAAGGTGAATCCAGCAAAGACGGAGATCCTATGGCTGGGTCAACCGGGCAGTGGGGACATCCAGCTGCCTACCCTGGATGGCGAGGCTCTATGCCCGTCATCATTGGTAAAGAGTCTGGGAGTCCTTTTGGACCCTCTGCTGACGATGGAGGCCCAGGTCTCCGCCGTTAGCAGAACCACCTTCTTTCATCTGCGGCAGGCTAGACGGCTGGCCCCCTACCTGTCCAGGGATGACCTAGCTATGGTGATCCAGGCCACGGTCACCTCAAGACTGGACTACTGTAACGCCCTCTACATTGGCCTTCCTCTGTCGGTGATCCGGAAGCTCAAGTTGGTACAAAATGCAGCTGCTTGGCTTCTTGCGGGAACTCCGATGAGATGCTACATAACCCCAATCTTACTACAGCTGCATTGGTTACCAACTGAGCACCGGATCACTTTCAAAGTGATGGTACTCACCTTTAAGGCCTTGCATGGTCTGAGGCCGATGTATCTGAGGGACCACCTCACCCCCTACCAACCCCAGAGATTCCTCCATTCTGAGGACCAAGATCTATTGGAAGTCCCCAGCGTCAAGACCTTGCATCTAACAGCAACCAGACGCAGAGCCTTCACAGCAGTGGCACCATCACTCTGGAATACTCTGCCACCTGAAGTCCGTGCCTTGCGGGACTTACCAGCTTTCCGCAGGGCATGTAAGACCTACCTGTTTCGACAGGCTTTTAATGTTTGATAGTGTTGTTTTTAAATTGTTTTAAATTGCTTTTAAATTTTGTTAGATTTTAGCTATTCTTGTAAGCGGCTCCGAGCCCCAGGGGAGTGGCGGCATATAAGTTCAAATAATAAATAAATAAATAAATAAATAAATATGTATTTAAAAGTTTAAATGTATGTATTTTATAATTCTGTTTTAAATATTTATTGTAATTTTTACATTGCTTTAATGGCATTGAATAGATGTCTATGTTGTAAAGCCACCTTGAGTCACCTTCGGGTTCAAGAAAGGCAGGGTAGATATATTGTAAATAAATAAATAAATAATAGTCCCATATGAGAGGCCACAGGTAGGGACAACATTACAGTATCTTGAATTTCAGGGGAGAGCAAAAGTTAGGGTTGGGGTTGGTTTGCTTCCCCTCATGTTGGGGAGAAAGAGAACAGGGAGATCCTCCAAGGCAGACCCAAAGTGTGTGACAGTAGCAGCCAGAGACAGCGGTGGTGCAGCAAAGGAAGCTCAATAATTGGGATTCCGCTAAGGACACAGAACTGAAACTGCAAATATTAGAGAGAAGTGGTTATTTTGTGGAAATCCTGCAGTGTTGTAGTGTTTTCTTCTGGTGCAGGACTCCCCCACAATTGGTGGAACTCTTTTTAGAAATTGACAAAACTGAGAGGAAGGGAAAGGGAGAGAGGGTGAGGTAGTTGATTGGAATCCTGAAGGAGATCTCCTGGCACCATGGAAATGGGACGTGCCACGTGACCATTGGGGCAGCTTGTAAACATTGTTGTTTGAACACACTGCATTGGTGTCTGGAAACATTCGTCCCTGAAAACATTGTTTGCAAAAATTACTGTTTGTAAACAGCTGTTTTAAAACATTGCTGTTCGTAAACATTGCTTTTGAAAACATTGTGGTGCAAAACTAAAAAACATTGTGAGGCTTAGGAATCTTGGTCCAGTTCAGGAAACCCCAGAACAGGGAGATTGGCCTTTGGAATGGGTACGCCACCACCGGCCAGCCACTGGAAAGGATAGCTTCTGTTGCGGTTTTCAGTTGCCACTGCCAGCAAAGACTTGGGAGCTCACTGACATGATGCTAGGTGATTCCCACTGTTGTACTTGATACGCTTCCAGATCTGTTGTTTACAGAGCAGCTGGTGCCCCAAATGAAGGCAGAGGCTAGGAGTGGGTCCTCCAGCTCTTTGTCCTAGTCTTCTTCATTTGGAGATCGTTGTCATGAAAAACGTATGACATTGACTTCTCTTCTATTTCACTCTACTCATGTGTAATGTCAGGCACAAGAATTTTTTGATCATCACAGTCTGTTATGTGATGGCTTAGCAATTCCCTGGGAACCATTAATTAAATGGGCACGTGACCAGCTTTTTCACAATATCAGGATGGTGCTTTTGGTATTTGACAAGGTGGTAGGGAAACCTATGTGTCCTAATCTGATTACTTTTGTCATCAGATCATTGCAAAAGATGATGCTCGGGATCATCTTAATTGTTGTCTGTGTTCATAGTTTGGAAAAGGAGTATTTATTATTATTAAGGGAGAAGGAGCCCCCATTGGAGCAATGGTTCAAACCCTTGTGCCGGCAGGACTGCTGATCAAAAGGTCAGCAATTTGAATTTGGGGAGCAGGATGAGCTCCCATATGTCAGCTTCAGCTTCTAATGCGGAGACATGAGAGAAGCTTCCCACAGAATGGTAAAACATCCGGGTGTCCCCTGGGCAACCTCCCTGCAGACAGCCAATTCTCTCACACCAGAAGCAACTTGCAGTTTCTCAAGTCGCTCCTGAAATGAGAAAGGTTGAAAGGTTGGTGGAAAGGAAGATAGATTGTTCAAGGAGGTAGAGAAAGGCAAGCCAGTAAAACTTGGAATACTGAGTTTGAGATCAGCTAATAATCTGCAATATTTGACTGACTGAATATTCAGTATCTTTGTGGCCTAATAACAAAACTTTTCAAAGCTTTGTTAGTTAGACAACAGGTAATCTGGAATAGGATTGATTATTTGTAATATTTAATATCTTAGTGGCTTAATAGTAAGACTTTTCAAAACTTTGTTGGACTGCGGATAATCCAGAATAGGATTATTTGTAATATTCAATATCCTTGTGGCCTAATAGCAAGACTTTAAATGCTTTGTTGGACTACAGGTAATCTGGAATAGGATTATTGGTAATATTCAATGTTTTTATGGTTTAATAGAAAGACTTTTCAAAGCTTTGTTAGTTGAACTACAGGTAATTTGAAACAGGATTATTTGTAATATTCAATAACTTTTGGGCTTGGCTTGGTGCTGGAATACTGAGTTTGAGGTTCTAAAAATGAATTTCAAATTAGAATTAATTTCAAAGTGCTGGTGAAGTAGAATAATTAGATCCAGCAGCAGCAGCACTGCCGCTGTCGACTACGATCTAATGATCCACCGTCTTGCCATGTCCGGAGTTCACGGTCAGGCCCTTAATTGGTTCAACTCATTTCTTCGGAACCGGAGCCAACGCGTGGAGTACATGGATCAAGTCTCCGATAGATCCCCCCTCTTATGTGGGGTCCCCCTAGGTGCAATTCTCTCTCCTCTCCTCTTCAACATCTACGTTAGACCCCTTGCTAGTTTGGCTCAGAGTTTCGGCCTGGACTGCTATGCAGACGATATCCAACTCCTTCTGCATCTGAAGCCTGAAGCAAAGTCAATTCCAGACAACTTCACACTATGTCTGGAAGCTCTGTCGAACTGGCTACGTGCTAGCAGACTGAAGGTGAACCCGGCAAAGATTGAGATTCTCTGGCATGGCTGCCTGGCAGGTCTGACTCCTCCATTACCCATCTTCAATGGTGCCGCCCTATCTCCATCGACCACTGTTAAGAGCTCAGGTGTTGTCCTGGATTCGCAGCTGACAATGGAAGCTCAGGTCGCTGCTGCCAGCAAACAGGCATTTTTCCATCTACGACAAGCGAGGCAACTGGCACCCTACCTATCTGACGAGGCTCTGGCAAGTGTCATCCATGCCACAGTCACGTCTAGGCTGGACTATTGCAACGCCCTGTATGTTGGCCTTCCGATGTCTACGACCCAAAAGCTTCGTATCGTTCAGAATGTGGCAGCCAGGTTACTCACAAGAACGCCCATGAAATGCCATATAACACCAGTGCTGCAACATTTACATTGGCTTCCAACTGAGTACTGTGGCCTGTATAAGAAGTTAGTTCTGACCTTTAAAATTATTTACAGCCAGGGTCCATCGTACCTTAGGGACCGCCTCTCGTTCTCCCATCATCGGAGGCCACAACAACCAGCACAATGCGACTTACTCTATATACCGGGTCCTAGAGAAGTGCACTTGGAAAGGACCAGACACAGGGCTTTTTCTATTTCTGCCCCTGCCTTATGGAATTCCTTGCCGCCCTACATGAGAGCAATGCGTGACTTAGGGCCTTTTACTCAAGCACTTAAGACCTGGCTTTTTACTAGAGCATTCGATCCCTGTTAGTTTTTAATTTTTGTATGTATGTATTTTATCTTTTACAATTTAGCTGCAAATCGCCTAGAGCATTCTCGGATGGAGGGCGATTAATAAGTAATTAAATTATGATGATGAAGATGATGATGACTGCCCGAGTCCTGTGAGTGCACGCACAGATAAATCAATCAATCAGCATCAACTCTTCTCTCTTTCTTCGCCCTTATTTCTAACTTCTTAAGTAACTGACTGACTGCCTTCTTTCTTCCTCCTTTCCTTCTTTGATGTTCTCTTTCTCTAATTAGTTAGTTAGTTACTCCTGCCTGCCTGCCTGCCCGCTATGTTTTGCTACAAAGTCCTCTTTCTGGAGAGATTTGAAGACTTGGATGTTTAAACAAACCTTTGAGAATGTCTAGCCCCAATGGTCCGCAATTAATCATACAGCACTGCACTTTCATCCCTTGCCATTGCTCCTTAGCTATAATTTGCACTATCCTATTCCCTTGTCTTGTTTACAGATTGGCCATGTTTTATGGCAGTTGTCACCATAGGTTATTGGGCATTATTCTGAGTTTTATTGTTGTTTTATATGCTATTGGTTTTACTTTTGTATTGTACTGTGTGTTCATTTTATGTGTTGTTTTAGGCACTTTGTGTCATATGTAAGCCACCCCAATTCCCTTCAGGGAGATGGAGGTGGAGTACAAAAATAAAGCTAATAATAATAATAATAATAATAATAATAATAATAATTGTGCGGTTTTCTGGCATTGTATATTTCTGCCACTTCTGTGATGGTTCATTTGTATTTTGATTCTGTAGCCCACTTGTCAATGGATGTCCAGAATCAGCAGCATCCACCACGGTCCTTTTTATCCTGGGGGTCGACTGCACCAGTATAGACTTCGTTTTGGTTTGCTTCTCCATAGTGCTAATGGGTTAGGTGCTCTTGGTTCCACTCCTCAACTGAGACCTCATAAACTGGACGCAGTCAGAATTGGACAATTTGGACAGAAAAACAAGAAAACTCATGACTATTCATAATTCATTTCATTCTCGCAGTGATGCTGACCGGCTCTGTCTGCCTAGAAAGTCTGGTGGCAGAGGACTTTTACAAGTAAAACAAGCGGTTGAAGAAGAAAAACACACCCTGGCAGAATATGTCAAGGAAAGCCAAGAACCTGCTTTAATTGAAGTCAATAATCGGAAACTTCTCAAAGCACAGCAGACAAAGAGTCAGTACAAGAAAACTACACTACAAACCAGAGCTGACAGCGGGCACAACAAAGCCTTGCATGGGCAGTTCCTTGAAAAGATTGAAGGAAAAGTTGATGAGAGAAGACCTGGTTATGACTCACTAATGGAACCCTGAAGGAGGAGACAGAAGGCCTGATTCTTGCAGCCCAGGAGCAAACCATCAGAACCAATGCAATTAAGGCCAGGATTGAAAAATCAACAGATGACCCAAAATGCAGACTGTGCAAGGAAGCTGATGAAACCATGGATCATCTCCTCAGCTGTTGCAACAAAATCGCACAGATGGACTACAAACAAAGGCACAACTCTGTGGCTCAGATGATTCACTGGAACTTATGTCACAAGTACCACCTGCCAGCAGTAAAGAATTGGTGCGATCATAAACCCGCAAAGGTCATGGAAAATGAACATGCAAAAATCCTGTGGGACTTTCGAATCCAGACTGACAAAGTTTTAGAACACAACACGGCAGACATCAAGATTGTGGAAAAGAAAAAAGTCTGGATTATTGATGTCGCCATTCCAGGTAACAGTCACATTAAAGAAAAACAACAGGAAAAACTCAGCCGCTATCAAGACCTCAAAATCGAACTGCAAAGACTCTGGCATAAACCAGTACAGGTGGTCCCAGTGGTCATTGGCGCACTGGGTGCCATACCAAAAGATCTCTGCTGGCATTTGGAAACAATAAACATCGACAAAATCACGATCTGTCAACTGCAGAAGGCAGTTGGATCTGCACGCATCATTTGAAAATACATCACACAGTCCTAGATGCTTGGGAAGTGTTCGACTTGTGATTTTGTGATACGATATCAGTAAAATACTACTACTACTACTACTACTACTAATAATAATAATAGTATGCTTCCACCCTCTTTCCTTTCCCTTTCACATTATGTGACCAAATGACTTCTCTGGCCAGCTGCTCCGCCTCTCCCTCCCTCCTCCATCGGCCCTGATTGGCTGAGAGGCATGCCAACACTTTTGGCTTTGCCTCTCAACAGGGCTTGGTTGGCCTGTGAATTTTAACTGTATCACAGGCTTGGTTTTGAAGGAATTGAAAGTTAAGAATCAAAACAATGAAAAGGTTCAATTTCTTAATGTTTGGTGCGCACTGTGCATGCAAATCAGAATACACATTGTAAGTGTATGTAAAACATCCAACATTACTTCCAATTCATTTGCACACCTGTAATATGTACATAATGAGATGTCTTGGAGACAGGACTTAAGTCTAAAAATAAAAGTAATTTGTTCCTTCCACATTATACTCACAACTTAAAATATTTTTAAAATAATTTTGTGCATGAAACAAAAATTGTGTACATTTAAGCATCAGAAACCAGAAATGTTCCTGTCTCAGCCACCTAGGTGGACAGTTCTGGTTTTTTAGTATTTAAAATTTTGAAATTAATCTCTCTGCAATAAAGGTGATCTGTTTACTCCTAATATGTAAAAATATTTGGTACATGCCAGTTGTGAAACAGTAATTGCTTTGTATATTCCAATTACCTGAATGAAGATAGATCTCTGCAGAAGCTCAAGGCAAAATTAAAAGTGAGGAATTATGGGTTTTTTCTATGAAAGTACACAAAACAAATGACTGTTAACACACCGTAACACATTTTTTGTGTAAAAAGTTGTGCAAAAATGTTCTACAATTGCACTCTTCTCCTATAGGTGTGCTTCCCATAGGCAAGTGATTAGCTATTGTAGGAACAGACTGTTAGACAGTCGTCTGGGCCCACAGAGAATTAGGGTATCTATATGTTTGTATGCACATAGATACCCAAATTAAATGAAGTATCATGGAGAAGCACAGCTGCTTGTGACAAGCATATTCTGTCTTGACTAGCAAAGTTATCTCATAGCTTTGCTAGTCAAAACAATTATTACATTTGTCCCCAGGCAGCAAAACATGAGGTGACCATGCCATGGATCTAGGATTGTTTCTTCCCTTGCAGAATTAGCTAATGAACTGTGGTAGTGCTCTTCCAACCCCATGAGAAAAAAAACATAGCCAAAGATACATAAAGTAGAAACAACTTGCACAACAGTATGAGAGGCTTTTGGCATGTTTACACAGGAATAAATCCACTCAAGCTTAGAAGGGCTTCCTCCCTAGGCCAAATGCTTATGATAGCAGCTATAAGAACTTATTTATGGTCTATAATCACACCACAGATAAGAAAACTTAAGAAAGGAATACTGCTGCATAGCATTCACACAACCTACCCCCGCCCCTACATACACACAACATGTCACTATTATTCAGATACTTACCAGTAATTGATGAGATCAAATAAACTTCAAAATTCCAAAACTAAAGCTGCCTACAGAACATTGCTAAAACAACATTTAACAGCAATCTTCCTCTTTCCTTGGCATGGATACCATTCTCAAATTCCTGAAAGATCTACCTCTCTAGCTCACCCAGAGCCACTGAAGGCATTCATCCTCTTTAACAGGATGCTCATTCCTTTCCTCTTTTGAACAAGCTTTTGAGAATCAAAATCATATTAGATGCATTTATCTTACTTTTTTTTATTAATCTTTCTTTTTAATTGGGTTTAGAATTTTAACCTCCAGCAAAGGTGCTGGAGCTTGAGCGCCTCAATGATGCTACGAGCAAAACCGTGAAGGGACACCCAAGACGGGACAGTTGTGGCAGAGAGGTCAGACCAAACGCGATCCTTGGGAAGGTAATGGCAACCCATCCCAGTATCCTTGCCAAGAAAACTAAATGGACCAGTACAACCAGAGATATGTTGGTATGCCATTGGAAGATGGGACTCCCAGGTTGGAAGATGGTCAAAATGCTACTAACCTCAGATGTGATGACTCAGCTAGCTCAAAGCCGAAAGGAAGGCTAGTGGCCGATGGTGCTGGAGGTGAACTGTCAAGGTGATGCATGCCATATGCCAGCAAATATGGAAAACACAAGAATGGCCATCAGACTGGAAAAAAGATAGATGCTTTTGAACTGTGGTGCTAGAGGAAAGTTCTGAGAGTGCCTTGGACAGTGAAAAGATCCAACCAGTCCATCCTCCAGGAAATAAAGCCCAACTGCTCATTGGAGGGAAGGATATTAGAGGCCAAGATGAAGTATTTTAGTCACATAATGAGAAGACAGGAAAGCTTAGAGAAGACAATTATGCTGGGGGAAATGGAAAAAGGGAGAGGGGCTGACCAAAGGCAAGATGGATGGGTGGTATCCTTGAAATGACTGGCTTGACCTTTAAGGAGCTGGGGATGGTCCATGAGGTCACGAAGAGTCGAAAGCAACTGAACGAATGAACAACAACAAAGAATTCAGCTAACACCATGATGCACCCCCATGGCCCATCAGCACCCAGAGGATCCTTAGACATCCCACCTATAGTTTTACAGCCAGGAAAAATGAAAGGATATTACTCTCCTGGCCGTCCAGCCTATTTTCTAGAGTTCTAGGAGATTGACATTTCTTTCCTTTTCACAGCTGCAATAATGCTTCTGTATGTATGAAAACATCCCACTCAACAACAAAATTTTCTTCCAGACTTACAGAAATGTTATGCAGTCAAAAATTGCACTGAATCAAACATTTACAAACATGTTTACACTGATGAAAGAGTATTTGCATTTTGTAGATGAACTGAAATAAGCAATTCAAATAATGTTGTACTGCATAGTGGGGGGAAATGGAGAAATACATCCTTATTGCCCAGGCAACTGTGACAATGCTCTCTTTCCTCCCCACCTTTAGTGCAACAATTTTTTGCTGAGGTAGCTGGGCAGGAATTCCCTGTCTTGCCTGATCACACTGTAGCCCAGCTGTATCCATATATGCCAAGGAAGTTGGTGACAATCACTTCTAAAATAGTGACAGTCACTTCTAAAATAGATCCCAAACTGAGAAAGGCAAATGGAGGAAAACATCTGTAAACACCTTTGGATAAAAATGAAAGCTGTATGACTCAGCTTTAGGGTAATCACTTTGAATTTTCTGAAATTGCCCCCTTTATAGTTTTCTGCCTGTAAATATTCATAATATACCCAAATAGGAAATCAAAATGTGTACACAAAGAAAGAGTCAAAAACATTTTCTCATCCAAGGTATGCTGTGGGTGGGAGATGCATAATGCATTTGTACTGAGGGTTTTTTCCCCAGATTTCACTTGGAGTCAGTTTCACAGCATATGCCGAGTATGAGGATGCACAGATGTTTTGAAACAAGTCACATTAGACTGAAGGGAGAGGGCAAAGAAAATTTCCTTCAAAAGATGAGCAGACTCCCCAGGCAGAACCCCACCTCCCCAATTTCTCCCTCAGCCTATCAGTTCTTCAGATGGTCCCTAAGTAGTACAGAAGCTGAAGTTTACATGAGTTTTAATCTGGACCCCCGGAGATTTCAAAAGTCCAAGATTATTTGTGAATCTTGATGCAGCTGTTTCTCACAACAGGGAAGATGTGCACATACACAAACATTCACACACATACATAGGCTGGTGCACTCAGACACATAAACACACACACTTATGACTTCATCACATTGGGGCAGAGAAGCGTCTTCTCCCTGCTTCTCCATGCTGCCAGCACACTGCTGGCACAGAGTCCCCCAGCTCATCATATGATACAGGGTTACTTCCAGTGGGGCTCTGTGGTGCTCCATGCTAGCAACATGCTGGCAGCACAGAGAAATGTGGTCCAGACTCTATTTTACACAACTCTTCATACAAAAAAAGCCGTAGGAGGTGAAGAGGAAGCCAGGGACAGCAGGGAAATGTTGTGGGAAGGGATATCATGACCCTCAATGACCCCTGACAGTAAGGAACACAGCTGTGATGCTACCCTACAATTCCCCCCACTGGCTATGTAAGGGCCATCTGATGGGGTCCTGAGCCCGATTCGGAAGCTGATTATTCCTTTGTAGAAGAATGAAGGAACTGTTCAAGGGTGGGTGGGGGTGTGACTGCAGGACCTGCAACATTATTGCTTGATCTTTGCATTTTTCCTTATTTGAAACCTCTTAAAATGTGTCATGCTTTGGGAAATGAAATATTTTTCTTTCTTCATTTTTCTGGAGCCAAAAAAGCCTGAATGGAATTACTGACCCTATCTTCAACTGGAATAACTAGGTTTGTGGGATATAATTCTCTTACCTCCAGTCAAAAACTATTGCATCCAAAAGCAATTTGTTAGTGTCAAGGAAAACCAAACAAAAACCAATTCTACCAAGACAAGTCAACAAAAAAATCTGACGTTATGCTAGCTAATCAGTAGAAACAATAATATTTTTGGAAATGGAATAACACACTGCACTCTTAAGTATATACATATTTTTACTTGAGCCATCACCACTCAAGCAAGGAGCTTTGAGATGGTTGAACAGAAGCTCTCCAAAGCTCTAGGTGCTCTTACTGCCTATTGCAAGGAAACCCAGCTGATTCCTAATCCATCCAAAACACAGACATGTGCTTTTCATCTTAAGGACAGACAAGCATCTCGAGCTCTGAGGATTACCTGGGAAGGAATCCCATTGGAGCATTGCAGTGCACCCAAATACCTGGGAGTTATTCTGGACCGTGCTCTGACCTATAAGAAGCACTGCCTGAATATCAAGCAAGTGGGCACTAGAAATAATATCATATGAAACTGACTGGCACAACCTGAAGATCACAACTAGATACAGTGAAGACATCTGCCCTTGCGCTATGCTATTCTGCTGCTGCGAATGCATGCCCAGTGTGGAATACATCTCACCATGCTAAAAGAGTGGATGTGGCTCTTAATAAGACATGCCGCATTATTATTATTATTATTATTATTATTAAACTTTATTTGTACCCCGCTAGCATCTCCCAAGGGATTCGATGCGGCTTACAACAGGCCGAAGCCCAGCACAACACAATACAACAATACAATACATAGCAAAATAAAACAGTTAAAGCAGAAAACAAAGGCAATAACAATACAACAGGACGTTATTTAAAAAAACTGAGCCGGCTGAGGTGGGGTACAGGGTTAAAAGTGCTGAAAAAGTGTCGGAGGGATATAAGATTAAGATATAAGTGCGGTGTGCGTTGAGAGTGATCTTGGTTCTACTAAAGTGCTTCTGGGCTTTGGTAGTGGGGATTCCTAATCTGAGAAGGCACGTTGGAATAGCCAGGTTTTCAGGTTTTTTCTAAAAACCGCCAGGGTGGGGGCCTGTCTGAGATCTTTCGGGAGGGCATTCCAGAGGCGGGGGGCCACCACAGAGAAGGCCCTGTCCCGCGTCCCCACCAAACGCGCCTGTGAGGCGGGTGGGATCACGAGCAGGGCCTCTCCTGATGACCGGAGCGAGCGTGTGGGTTCGTAGACTGTGATGCGGTCTCGTAGACAGGGTGTCTACACCACTGGAGAAATTACACTGTTTAGCCAGCATTGCACCACCTGACATCTGCTGGGAAGTAGCAACCAATAATGAAAGGATGAAGGCAGTGACATCTCCAGCCCATCCCGTTTGGATATCAGCCAGCACACCAATTACTTAAATCAATAAATGGTTCCAGGGCTGGAACATCTCAGCAAGCGAAAGTCCAAAAATGGCAGGCTAAAACCCAGAACCTCAATCAACGGCTGATACCAAATGAGAGACTCCCTCCCGGGCACACAGAAAACTGGGTGACTTGGAAGGTGATGAACAGACTGTACTCTGGCACTATGAGATGTAGAGCCAACCTTAAGAAATGGGACTACAAAGTGGAATCCACGACATGCGAGTGTGGAGAAGAGCAAACCACAGACCACCTACTACAATGCAACCTGAGCCCTGCTACATGCACAATGGAGGACCTTGCAGCAACACCAGAGGCACTCCAAGTGACCCGCTATTGGTCAAAGGATATTTAATAGAATGCCAAGTTTGCAAACTTTGTGGTTTTTAAAATGAAATACTACTGTTTGGTTCACTCCTGACATGATAAATAAATACTTGAGGTGAAGAAGCCTCTAAGAACTGTTCAGCAAAATAAATAAATAAATAAATAAATAAATAAATAAATAAATAAATGGCAACACCATATTCCAAATAATATATTCCTCATTCATATGTGTCTTTCATTTTATTCTTTCATCTGTACCAATGAGACTAGTTGAGTGTAAGAACTAAGCAAATGTCAAAGTTCAGAGTATGTTCACAATGAAAGGAGAAGCCTAGCCATGGCTTGTTTGCAAAGAAGGGAAAGCAGGGAAGGAAATCTAATGAATGCACAAAGTTATGGATTTGCCATGCATGAAATGAAATGCATCAAAATGTCGTTTTAAACCAATAAAATACAGACTAGTACAGGGTTTGTCAAACCCTCCTTAACTACCTCTGAGGGTGCTTGCCATAGATGCAGGCAAAACGTCAGGAGAAAATGCCTCTAGAACATGGCCATATAGCCCGGAAAAACCTACAACAACCCTCCTTATCTATTTTGCTAGGCCTACTGTGTCCATACAAGTCTGGAAACATACACAGAGGAAAAAAAGATGCACCAATGAAAAAGACAAATGTGGTATTATGGGAAATAAAAACAGATGAAAGTAAACCAGCAGAACTGATATAAGAGAAGTACCCACATTCTGGATGCTGAATGTAGTCTCACAAAGGAAGAAGAGCAGGCATTGTGCTTTAGAACAATTGAAAGAAAATTACATGTAACATACATATTTCCATGAGGTCACGAAGAGTCGCAAATAATAGAATGAATAAACAACATCATATTTCTTATGGAAAAAGTTGAGGGACTGTGGGGCATACAATGAGTGAAGAGAGAATAGACTTAAGGTTGAGCAGATTTGAACTATTATCTCTGACATCTGTGAATTGACTCATTTGGTTTAGCCCAAAATATTTGATTCAGTTTGCAGTCTACATTTTTATAGATAACTGATGTTCTAGCATGCATGTGGCCTGATGATTCAAAGGAGTCTTGCCAATCTCAGGGAGACAACCCACCTCTTAAGGCAACCCACCTCAGATCTATACACCATTGGTTGTGTTCATCCTAGAAAGGAATCACTTACACCTTGTATCTCCTTATCCTCTGGAAACTGACAAGACCTTTTCATCTACAGAGCTGTCCAAAGTACCCCAGAATCAGTGATTAAGGAGAGCGCCTAGAATCGATCATGTAGTTCCAAATTCACAAAATGATTCTTGAGTGTGTGTCACATTATTCCAAATACCAACCTTGTGTGTTTCAGAATTGTGCCCCCCCCCAAGAGGTATACCCTTAAGTCATTAAAAGTTGGGGGGGGGGGGATACACACTTACTGCCACCCACAACCACCACCACCTTTCCTTGCCATCTGCCAGAGTACTTTTTCACCTGCACCTATGTCCCTTGGTAGCCAATCCAGGCCAGCCAGGAGATGTTCAGAGCTGCTCTTAGAGGCAAAGGGGTGAAGAATTGAGAGTTCTGGGACAGGGAAAAGGCGTTACTGCTTCTCCTCCTTTGGGCAGTGAAGGCCTTAGGGGGTTGACTGCCCTGACTCTCTGTTTCCAGTTGCCCCTACCATCACTGCGTGTATTTATATTTTACCTGTGGATAACAGCCAACTTCTAAAAATGCTTCCCAAATTCATGGCGTAACAAAACTTTGTAAAAAGAAAGAAGAACGAGGAGGGGGAGGGAGAAGAAGTGGGGACAGGGGCCACATCTCCTCCAAACCAACCAATGCTTTACTGTCAACCAATGCTTTACTTTTTTAATTGGAATTCATTGCTTCCTTGATCTGATATTAATAAAAGTTGGAAAATTTCCCATGAAGCTGTAATTTCAGACATAAATATATTTCTGTACTACTCGCAGCAATCTTGTTAAAATGTGAAGACTTCCCTGCCAGTGCCTGTCATGTTCTATATTTTCTGATATTTATGTGTATGCAATTTTGGAGGGAGAAAGACAGCTGTCTTCAGAATAATAACATGGATATATTAAAACAGCAATATCCAGACTCCTTTAAAAATACAGTCTTTTCTCTTGCATATGTGAGGCAGATGTAATCATTCTAAAGCTGAAGTGCCAGTACAATCTCGTAAATATCCACCCACTGAGTTCAACTGTGTGCAGCCTCACCTACAACATGTCATACTCTGTAAAGTACAACCCTTGCAATAAGTGAGAAACTAATGGAGCATACTTTTGTGTAGAATTTGATTGGATTGCCAGTCCATGGTGGCACCAGACAATAACATGTGCCATTGAGTTTCACAGGTTAATGTGGTTTTTACTTTTATTATTATGAATTATGTGAATTTCCCAAGGTCTGGAGGAGACCAACAGCAGCCAACAAGGCCCAGGAAGCTCAGCAGTCCCCTTTATTGTCTTTGATCTCTCTCTCTCTATATATATATATATATATATATAAATGCTCTGTGCATAATGAGTACCTTAAAAACAAGAGAACCAATGAACGAAATCACACCAAATTTGGCAACAAAACATCTCACAACACAAGGAGTGACCATCACTGAAAAAATTATGATTTTGTCATTTGGGAGTTGTAGTTGCTGGGATTTATAGTTCACCTACAATCAAAGAGCATTCTGAACTCCATCAATGATGGAATTAAACCAAACTTGGCACACAGAACTCCCATGATCAACAGAAAATACTGGGAGGGTTTGGTAGTTTTGGAGTTTTAGGTTTGGAGTTGTAGTTCACCTACATCCAGAGAGCACTGTAGACTCAAACAATGATGGATCTGGACCAAACTTGGCACAAGCACTCAATATGCACAAATATGAACACAGATGGAGTTTGGGGGAAATAGACCTTGACATTTGGGAGTTGTAGTCACTGGGATTCCCAGCTCACCTACAATCAAAGAGCATTCTGAACCCCCACGAATGACAGAATTGGGGCAAACTTCCCACACAGAACCCCCATGACCAACAGAAAATACTTAAGGCCATCTAGTCCAACTCCCTTCATCAGGGCAAGAAAACATAATCAAAATCCTCCTCACAAAGAGACATGAAGCCATAGAAATAGATAGCTAGATATGATTTACACACAGAGAGATATAGTCTAGATATGAAAGGGACCCTTAAAGGAGGACAATGATATGTTGCATGTTCCAGGGTGGGAAAACCAGACACTCTCCCCATAAACACTGAAGAAACAGCAAGAAATACTGTTTACCCACAAGCATAAAGAAATTACATATATTAGAAACCAACACTTTCTCATTACTTTATTTTCCAGATCAACAGACTGGGCCACAGCAACACAGCTAGTCCTTATTAAAAAGGAAGTTATCCTTAGCTTGTCTCCCCGCCATCTTCTTTCACCTTTCCGAGTTCTTTCCCTTCTTCATTCCACTGCCCAGCCAGCAATGGCCCTGGCCGCACAGCCCTCCACAACCCCTGGGAAGGGCCTCAAGCATCACCCCTTCCTCCAACTACACTTCCAGTAGCCCCAGACCCATCTGCCACCTTCCAGCCCTCTCAGGGTTCCTAAAAATCCCAAAGCACCATGTCTTCCTTTACTTTCCCCTTTGCCATCCACTCCCGAATCCCCTTCCTTGCATCTACCCCCAAGTCCCATAACCCATGTCTACATTACCCCCCCCCCCCCCCATGTATAGGGAAAGCCATTAGGTTTCCCCCATTATCCACAGGTTTCCTCTGTTTGTTTCCTCCTTTTACTGACTTCATTTCTATACCACTCTTCTCATTCCTCAGGGGACTCTGAGCAGCATACAACATACATTGAAGCACAAATTCAATGCCTCATTATACAAACCATATAAAACATAACATAAAATCATTAGAAACAATAAACATAATTTAAAACCATTAAACATATTAAAACATAATAACCCATACACAAATAATGCATTACACCAATCCCTTAAGCACTCTATTAGGCCTTTCCCCCTGTCATGTTCTTAAGATCTTCTTTAGCTCTCTTAAATAATCCCCTATGACTGGACCCACACAGGCATCCTCCTTTTATGCCCCAGCCTCTGAAAGCAACAGGTGTTTCTGCTGGGCCTTGCTTCAGCCAGGCAGTCAGGGCCTGAGTCTGTAAGGAGCCAGTCACCAGGAGAATTTGATGATGCACGCATGGAGGGTGAAAGAGAGAAACGTGCCAAGAGGAAGGCATGTCAAGTCAACCCCGACTGAGACTGCCTTCCACCTGGAAACCAATGCCCTCACTGCAGAAGATGCAGATCAAGAATAGGGCTTCACAGCCACCTACAGACCCACAAGAATACTGATCCTGGAAGACTATCCTACTTGGCCAATGAGGGATCGCCTAAGTAAGTAAGTAAAGTAAAGTAAGAAAGCTACAATATAGATGGAGTGTCTGTGCCCTTAATCAGGTCTCTTGGAAAGGGAAGACTAAAAATGAAGAATACTTAATTCTGGAGTATATGTAATCTGTCAATCAGCTAGCAGTGTATAAACAAATTCATATATTCCCAAGAGGATGTTAATGAATATATTTGATTACATTAATATTCATTTTGTTGCTTACAACTTAAAAGCATAAAAATTAGCCAAGGTGACTTACAGGACTAACAAGAAACACATCACTTCCCTTTGGCATGGATGCTAAGAGTTTAAAGGAAGAATTAAGAATTTGGACCCACCATTTAAAAAACCTTCCACTGAACTATACATATTTCTAAAATGGCCTGAGGTAGACTCAACAGTGAGTGACAGAAGACAGTCAGGTTTGCGGCTATTGGGGCCAAGAGCACCCCTTCAGGTAGATCTTTCTAAAATATTGCTCAAACTATAATCCAGAATATGAATAATGTAACAGTGCATGTAAGTGTACTTTTAACTCATTAGAAACTTGAGTTGGAGGTTAAATTCTGCTTCCCACTGCATGCCCTCTTGTTTAAATCACTCTTTTGCAACACATACATGATATAAAGAAAAGGGTAAAAACTGCAAATTCTGCAATTGCTGACTGCCAGAGTTCTGAAACTTGGATAGATTCAGTCAAGTTCAGCTTAAATCCTGAAGTGGATTTTATTCCCCTGCTAGCATAAATGCCATTAGCTTACACTGGTCCTCAATGCTCATTAAATGGATAGTGGCTTTGATAATTCAATACGTATGCAAATTCCACTGAGTTTTACGCTAATCTGGACTAACAAAGGGATTCAGTCAAAGCAGTCTGGCTTGTGCTCCCTTTCCGAAAGAATAGGACCATATTACCTTAACGTAAAAGAGATTAAAAGAAAGCATTATTATCCAAAGACCAGTGAAGAAAGAAATTTGAGTAAAATATTTCCCAAAAGGTGAAAACATTAACTTCCCTGTATTGTCGAAGGCTTTCATGGCCGGAATCACTCAGTTCTTGTGGGGTTTTTTCGGGCTATATGGCCATGTTCTAGAGGCATTTCTCCTCAGGAGAAATGCCTCTAGAACATGGCCATATAGCCCGAAAAAACCCACAAGAACTGAGATTAACTTCCCTTTTTGATATAGAAGTATTATTGTCTTTCATATGTACATCGGCTCTCTCTTTCACGGGCATACATGCATTTCTACTATCTTGCATCATGTGTCACTCTGACACTTACATATAATCCATTATCCTGGCATCCTACAAATGCCCTGTGCCCTGAGCCTCCAGGGGGCAAGTCTTAAAGGTTACTATTTTTATTCTGTAAAACCATTCTAATGACTTTGCTTGCACATCCTTCCTGCCCACCCTCCCAGCATGTCAACCACATCTCTTCCCTTGAGAGGCAGACTCATGCTTTTTCAAGTGCTTTGTTCTCCCAGCTAGAAGCTAAAATATGTGATGATCAGAGCAGGTAGGAACACACAGCCTCGTTTAATCCAAATTTATCTTTACAGAAAGTGGGCAATGAGGAAGAGGTGGGCCATATAATTGATATATTCACTTACCATATTTATTTTTTACAACATTTATACCTACCTCGACAGTTGTGGAAAGGCTTTCTTGGAGAGCCCACAAAGGCAAGCATGTTCCATCTCCCAGGAACCTGGTTTGCCTTACCTTTCAGCTGCTTGAAGCTGCTTTCCCTTGCATTTCTCCCAGGGCTGCTGTAGCTTTGCAAGAGCTCTGAAAGTTAACAATATCAGAGTCTGCAAAGCCAGCCTGCAGGCCTCTTTGCAACTATTGGCCTAGAGAGCAGCTCTTTGGGTTTAGAGCCCGCCCTTTCTCACAGGGAAGGGATCTCCATTTTAAAATCTTCCTTGCCTTTTCAGTCTAAAGGAAGAATTCAGATGTGCTGGTAGCCAGATCAGGATAGCTCTGAGAAAACCATTGCAAGTACTGGAATGTGTCCAGAGGAGGGCGACTAAAATGATCAAGGGTCTGGAGAACAAGCCCTATGAGGAGCGGCTTAGGGAACTGGGCATGTTTAGCCTGAAGAAGAGAAGGCTGAGAGAAGATATGATAGCCATGTATAAATATGTGAGAGGAAGCCACAGGGAGGAGGGAGCAAGCTTGTTTTCTGCTTCCTTGGAGACTAGGACGTGGAACAATGGCTTCAAACTACAAGAGAGGAGATTCCATCTGAACATTAGGAAGAAATTCCTGACTGTGAGAGCCGTTCAGCAGTGGAACTCTCTGCCCCAGAGTGTGGTGGAGGCTCCTTCTTTGGAAGCTTTTAAGCAGAGGCTGGATGGCCATTTGTCAGGGGTGATTTGAATGCAATATTCCTGCTTCTTGGCAGGGGGTTGGACTGGATGGCCCATGAGGTCTCTTCCAACTCTTTGATTCTTTGATTCTATGATTCTATATTGAGTTATAGATAACTATTGAGCTATTAATATATAGCTTATTGAGTTTATAGAGAAATCATAGACAGAGAACTATTGAGCTAAATTGAGTTATAGATAGAAAAATTTATTGAGACATATAGATAGATATTGAGTAACATTGAGAGTTATATAGACAGCTAGATTAAGAGAGAAGCTATTGAAAAGGTATTGAGCATTTGCCTCCAAAGCTAACTCTGAGCTATAGATAGGGAAAAACCCTGCTTTTTTCTTGCCATAGGAGCTCAGGGTTAGGGTAAAGGGATTCCAGAATTCCCCCTTTTTTTTTTAACCTTTTGGAGAAAGATTACCTCAATATTTGAATGCAAGAAAGCTCATCTCCATGCTTTACCAATTGACTGTCTGTAAATTTGATAAGCTGTGCCAAGTCTACAAAGACTTTGGAAATAAAGGTTCTGTTTGCTGTTCCATACATGAAGTGGACTCAGTTACTCAGAAAGTTTGAGCTTTTAAAGAAAGATCCCAGCGGTCCGCCCAGACAAAGAGAGCAGCACATCGCAGTTTTATTTTTAAGGCGTCTGGGTGTGACGGCACAAAGCAAGATTCCTGGTCTAAAGAAACATACCGGAGTCATATCTACATTCCCATAAAAGAAAAGCGAGAATCTGGCAAATATCGGGGGTGGGGGAGGAGTAGCATCAGGAATGATAGTCAGGTTTGTCTCTATCAGCATTGCCCCAAAGATCATCATGGTCAAATCTTACTATGGCAACATGTCTCTGTGTCCAACAGGCAAGGTGAACAACAGCTCCCTCCAGAATCCCTTTCTGAGCAGGTGTGAACAGGGGTAGTGCAGACAAACATGTCTCATCAGCTACACCCACGACCTCATCAGAAAATTCGGTTGATGTAGTCCCAAAGTTGGAAATTATGATAGAATCATAGAATCAAAGAGTTGGAAGAGACCTCATGGGCCATCCAGTCCACCCCGCCCCCTCTAAGAAGCAGGAACATTGCATTCAAATCACCCCTGACAGATGGCCATCCAGCCTCTGTTTAAAAGCTTCCAAAGAAGGAGCCTCCACCACATTCTGGGGCAGAGAGTTCCACTGCTGAACGGCTCTCACAGTCAGGAAGTCCTTCCTCATGTTCAGATGGAATCTCCTCTCTTGTAGTTTGAAGCCATTGTTCCGCGTCCTAGTCTCCAAGGAAGCAGAAAACAGGCTTGCTCCCTCCTCCCTGTGGCTTCCTCTCACATATTTATACATGGCTATCATATCTCCTCTCAGCCTTCTCTTCTTCAGGCTAAACATGCCCAGCTCCTTAAGCCACTCCTTAAGCCGCTCCTCATAGGGCTTGTTCTCCATACCCTTGATCATTTTAATTGCCCTCCTCTGGACACATTCCAGCTTGTCAATATCTCTCTTGAATTGTGGTGCCCAGAATTGGACACAATATTCCAAGTGTGGTCTAACCAGAGCAGAATAGAGGGGTAGCATTACTTTCCTAGATCTAGACACTATGCTCCTATTGATGCAGGCCAAAATCCCATTGGCTTTTTTTGCTGCCACATCACATTGTTGGCTCATGTTTAACTTGTTGTCCACGAAGACTCCAAGATCTTTTTCACACGTACTGCTTTCAAGCCAGGCGTCCCCCATTCTGTATCTTTGCATTTTGTTTTTTCTGCCAAAGTGGAGTATCTTGCATTTGTCCCTGTTGAACTTCATTTTGTTAGTTTTGGCCCATCTCTCTAATCTGTCAAGATCATTTTGAATTCTGCTCCTGTCCTCTGGAGTATTGGCTATCCCTCCCAATTTGGTGTCGTCTGCAAACTTGATGATCCTGCCTTCTAGCCCTTCATCTAAGTAATTAATAAAGATGTTGAACAGGACCGGGCCCAGGATTGAACCCTGCGGCACTCCACTTGTCACTTCTTTCCAGGATGAAGAGGAAGCATTGGTGAGCACCCTCTGGGTCCGTCCATTTAACCAATTAGAGATCCACTTCACTGTAGTTTTGCCTAGCCCACATTGGACTAGTTTATTTGCCAGAAGGTCATGGGGGACCTTTGTCGAAGGCCTTACTGAAATCCAGGTACGCTACATCCATGGCATTCCCCGCATCTATCCAGCTTGTAACTCTATCGAAAAAAGAGATCGGATTAGTCTGCCATGACTTGTTTTTGATAAATCCATGTTGACTATTAGCAATGACCGCATTTGTTTCTAAGTGTTTTGCAGACCACTTCCTTAACAATCTTTTCCAGAATCTTGCCTGGTATCGACGTGAGGCTGACCGGACGGTAATTGTTTGGGTAATCCTTTTTTCCCTTCTTGAAGCTTGGGACCACATTGGCCCTCCTCCAATCTGCTGGAACTTCTCCCGTTCTCCAAGAACTCTCAAAGATGATTGCCAATGGTTCTGAAATGACTTCCACTAGTTCCTTCAGTACTCTTGGGTGTAGTTGATCTGGCCCTGGGGACTTGAACTCATTTAGAGCGGCCAGGTATTCCTGGATGACTTGTTTCCCAATTTGGGGTTGGATGTTCTCTAATGCCTCATCCACTCCATCTTGCTGAGGTTGAAGATGACTTTCTTTTTGTGAGAAGACCGAGGCAAAGAAGGCATTAAGTAATTCTGCCTTTTCCCTATGCCCTGTCAGCATTGCCCCATCTTCTCCTCGAAGAGGCCCTATTGCCTCCTTGTTTTTCCTTTTTCTACAGACATAAGAAAAGAAGCCCCTTTTATTGTTTTTAATGTTCCTGGCAAGCCTGAGCTCGTTTTGTGCTTTAGCCTTGCGGACCTTTTCCCTACAGGTGTTGGCTCTTTGTTTGAATTCTTCTTTTGGTGATTTCTCCCTTTTTCCACTTCTTGTGCATGTCTCTTTTGTGTCTTAGCACAGTTAGAAGTTCTTTGGACATCCATTCTGGCTTCTTTGCACTTGTCCTATTTTTGTCTTTGTTGGCACAGTTTGCAATTGTGCCTTGAGTATTTCACTCTTGAGAAATCCCCATCCATCCGTAACACCCTTATCTTTTAGTATCTGTGTCAACGGAATGCTGCTCAGCATTTCCTTCATTTTTTGGAAATCAGCTCTCCTAAAGTCCAAAATGTGGGGTTGACTTGTATTAGTTTCGGCCTTCCTTTGTACCTCAAATTGCAGGAGCACATTGTCACTTGCCCCTAAGGATCCAACCACTTCAACTGCATCGATCAGGTCCTCCGCATTTGTTAGGATGAGATCAAGAGTAGCCAACCCCCTTGTTGCCTCTTCTACCTTCTCGACCATGAAACTGTGTGCAAGGCAAGCAAGGAATTTGTTGGACCTTGTACTCTTGGCCAAGTTTGTTTTCCAGCAAATATCGGGATAGTTGAAATTGCCCATGACTACTACATCTCTTCTCTGTGCCTGTTTTGTCAACTGTTGGCAGAAGACTTCATCAAGTTCTTCCTCCTGGCTTGGTCGTCTGTAGTAGACGCCTACAGTGACATCTTTTTGAGTCCCAGTTCCCTTGATTCTTATCCAGATGCTTTCAAGCTGGTTTCCCAGATTGCTGTCTTGCATCTCTTCTGCAGCATAACAGCTTTTGACATATAAGGCTACTCCACCTCCTCTTCCCTTTGTTTGGTTTCTGTGAAAGAGGTTATAGCCCTCGATGTCTACATTCCAGCGATAGGAGTCATCCCACCAGGTTTCCGTGATGCCTATGATTAATTAATGATAGACGTCTTCCATCCTGGATCCATCTCACTGTTGATCTTCTTGATTGGTGTTAACGAACACAAGGCTTGTGTTTACTTCCTTCTTAACATAAGGAAGGTTGCAAACATTTCCTTTATCACTGTCCCAATTCTTATCAGAGTTTCTCATTAGCAAGTCCAGCAAGCAGGTAGTTGGTTATTGCAGGCCTTAATATTATTCTGGTGTTTCCAAAATTATTAACTCCTGCCACACATCCTTCCATTCTTCCATTCATACCCACACATCATTTTAAATTCATATTTATCAAATCTGCACGTTGAATTTCTTGTGACACATACCTGTACTACAACAAGATATTTTAGCTAATCATTTCTTAAAATCTCCTCGAAATTACACCTGCATGGTAGAATGAATGCATTTTGACACCACTTTAATGGTCATGCCCCAATGCTATTGAACCCTGAGATTTGTTATTTGGTCCGGCAGCATCACTCTTTGGCAGAGAAAGCTAAAGACCTTGTAAAACTGACGCTGAGCCATGTGAGTTAAGATGATATCAAGCTACATTCATTCTACATTGTAGATTAATACTCTGAGGAAATGCTTTTATGGAATGGAAAACAGATCAGTTTCATGGAATACAACATCCACTTTATGTCTAGGTTTGATATTATATTCATTGTTCTGCTGTTCACCAGCCAAGAAGGGAGAGGTAGAATGTTTACCATGTGTAAGGACTAGGTCATTTATTTAATTAACATGTGAATTACTTGTGGTTTCTGTTTCATAACAGGATTTGAGTCAGTGTCATCCTATCCAGATCTAGCCCTAGACTCTCAACAAGATATCAAAGCTGGTAGCCCTGTGCCATTCAAAGATCCTCCAGCCAGCTTATTGAGGTGAAGATTGGCACTGCCACATCTTCCACCTTATGTGCCAGATGTGTAAAAAGATATTTAATGCACCAAGCTACTTTCATTCAGTTCTTTGGAAACAGAACTCCCAGCAAAGCTACCTCTGAGAAATCAAAAGGTTGATCAGTTAATGGTGCCATGTGGAATTACACCTCAAAGCAACAAGGGAAGCTGGCAATGCCTTTTACAGAAAGGATACAAGCAAAGAGGAGGGAGCATGTTTTGTTTAGCTTGTTGGCCTAACATTCTCTGTCAAGTAGAATGGTGCAAAAAATAGGGATGCATCCATGAATCTATTATATCTAAACAAAAAATTGCTGCAGTAGAAGATAAAATTCAGGGCCATTTAATTTCCCTGTCTTCACAGAGGAAATCAAGCAGAAAGCAGCTGTACTATAGATGTTATTTACTGTTGTTTGTGGAGCATAACTTTGCCACTGGCAACAACAGTGGGAAGAACCTATTTGCTTTCTGTGAGGGTGTATGATTTTCTGCTATTTCATTATCACTAAGCTAAATAGCCAGGAATTGCTTTTTTATTCTTAGTGTCACTGGCAGTGCCCTAAAACTGTCTTTGTTGTGATGTCATCTTTGAGAGATATCTGCACTAGAGAGATGAGAGAAACTTCAAAGGTTTCCTTGCAAAGGGAGAATCTGAATCCGCTTGGAAGAAATAGCAGATATGCTGGTTTAGTAATTTATTTTGCTCACATATAACCCAGAAATGGACAGTTTTATAGAAGGGCATTAGCCTCTAGTTCTGTTTTATAGCATTAGCCTCTAGTTCTGTTTTCAGTGAATACTTGCTGGGAAATTGATGATTCAGTGGCTTGAAATTTCTTCTGATGTTTTTACCTGAGCAATTTGCCTGCACTATTTATGTTTGGGCCAATTTGGCAGCTGCTCTATTGCTGGCTGAAGGCACCCAACCTCTGCAGCATCTCAGCTTTAGATCAGCTTTTGTCAAATGGCCACAACTGGCATTCTGATGAATGCATTTGAAATGGTTGAGATTTATTTAAAAATAAGTAATGTATGACCACTCAATGATAAGTCTTGTTACAAGTTATGCTCAATAAATAAGACTTGAAAGACAGTGTTTAAGCAGGGAGATGTCTCTTGCCAGAGTATATGTTAACATTCAGGAAGAGTAAGGAGAAAATTTTCTTCAAAACCTGCTCCCTCATGCTGTCATTGTTGCATTCAAAAAAACTAGTGTTGCTTAACTATTTTATTTACTTCTGTTGATTGGAGACCTTACAGAATTGACTCAAATTGGTATCGCCCTCCCCAATTGCAATTTCCAATTGTTAGTCAAGAGACAAAGTAAGAGAAACAGATTCTCCATCAAGGCAGAATTAGAAGAATCCATAGAGAAAAAAGCATATTCTTGTCAGAAATATTAAAAATTAACTATTTTAATTACAAAAATGTGAGTCAAGCACTGAAAGGGTTAAATGGATGCTATGACTCCACAAAAGCTGTAGTTCAATATAAGCAGGTGTGCCTGTTGCTTAGTAATGCCTTGATCTGAGAAAAGCCTGTCTGAGGTAAACCTCAGTGGGAGAAAGGTTTCAGTTTGTGAAGTCGGCCTTAGTCTATGTGAAGGCCTTGTGTATAAAGCCTCATTTGTAAAGCTCCAGTATAAAGGCTGCTGTGTGTAAAACATTTGTGTGTGAAGTGCCAGTGTGAAGGTTGAACTTTATTTGTGTCATGGAAACCTTGTTCTTCAAAATACTACAACCATATTATTTTTCCATAAAGAAAAGTCTCCTGGTCTGTGCATTTTGTTCTTTTTATCACTTTGAGCTACTGGTGCTGGTTCAACAAGATTTATGGGCCCAGTATAGCCCAGTATAACCTAATACAAACCAGTACAGACCTAATACAAACCAGTACTACAGAAATATGGCAATGGCGTTTCAAGCAAGTAGACTGCCTTTTGAAAGGTTGAATGCCAGCAATTATGTCACATGGTCATTTACATTTTTTTTGTTAAGAGACCATTTGTGGGAAGTAATGGAGAATCCCCCAGAAAAAGAAGGAAAAGAAGATCATGACAAATTGAAGGCACATCAGCATGCAAAGGTTTCTATCATATTTGCATTAGAGGGCAGTCAACTGCCATGTGTTAGGAATGTCCAAACAACTGCTGCATGTTGGCAAAGCCTAAAGAAAATTTACCTGAGCCAGTCAGCATGCATGAAAGTTTTGCTGATGAGAAAATTATACAATTAAAAACTTCAGAAGGGGAAAAGTGTTATAAACCACCTGCAGCAGATACGGACTCTGTTCATGGACCTAGAAGAAGGGGTCATGTGTTATACTGAAGAAAACAAAGCTTATATTTTGATTTCTTCATAACCAAAGACTGTGACAGTATTTGTTATGCTATGCAAAATGTCGATGATAAGGGCTTAACACTTGACTATGTGTCTTCAAGGCTTTTGGAGCAGAAAAAGAGGCTAAACTTTGAATCATTCTTCAAAGAAGACCATAGAGTACCTACTCCAAGAAAGGCTAATAAAGCTGCGAGTAGCCAAGATTACACAAGGATGTTCAATGTAAGAAAACGTTTTGGGTGTGGATCTGTAAGTCACCTAATTAAGGATTCTGCCAAACTAGCAGTTTGAAAACATACAAATGTGAGTAGATCAATAGGTACTGCTCCGGCAGGAAGGTAAGGGCACTCCATGCAGTCATGCTGGCCACATGACCTTGGAGGTGTCTACGGACAACACCGGCTCTTCGGCGAGTCAGACACGACTTGACTTAATGTCAGGGGAAAACCTTTACCTTTACCTAGTTTTTGAAACTTCAGAAAACTTGCAGAGATGACAGGCCTTAATTTAAAGAGCTGCAATAGCTTCTTAGACTGTGCAGTATCCTCTAAGGTTAAAGTAAAAAAAATATCCTATACCTAATTTTAGCAAAAGGACATGTAGTTCTTGCAGTTCCCTTTAGTGCAAGTGATGGGATGCAATCATATGTTTGTTGATGACTTTGGTCATTATTATTAATGTTTATTGTTGAAAGAAAAAGGCCAAGTATTTAAAAAGTTTTAAAAAGATTGGGTTAATCTAATTGAAAGAATTATAAGGTGTCATGCCTCCAAACTGATAGAGGAGGAGAGTTTAAGTGGTTGAAACTAAAAGGAATTTGGGACCATGAAACTAACCAGGCTGGACATACACTCGACTTGGTTTTTGTAGCGGACGGCGGAATGGTCAGAGTGGAAGAGCAAAACATATTTCCATTGTCATGGTCTGACCATCACCTGATCAACAGACTTATTGCGACCACAAACCTTTGCAGGGGTGGAGGATCAACTAAGATGATCCGCCCCATGAGACTGATGGATCTGGAAGGATTCCTGAGGAACCTTGGGGCTCTTTCTGCCATGGAGCCTGGCGATCATGTTGACACTCTGGTCAATTGCTATAATAGTGAGATGGCCAGTGATAGACTTGATCGCTCCCGAACGCCCTCTATCGTTGCGTAGAGACACACTGTCTCCTTGGTTCCCTGTGGGGTTGGCTGTGATGAAGTGCACGGGAAGGAGGCTAGAGTGCAAATGGAGGAAATCTCAGGATGTATCTGATCAAGCACGGGCTACAGCCTCACTTAGGGCCTATTCCTCGGCTATACGGGTAGCCAGGGAGACCTTCATGACTGCCCGTATAGCATCTGCATCTAATAGATCTTCGGAGTTGTTTCGGGTCGTTGGGGAACTTCTTCACCCTCCTGAGGTGGAGGAGACCTTCGACGACCCGAAAACTCGGTGCTGCGAATTTGCGCAGCACTTTGCAGACAAAGTTGGTCAGATATGTTTTAAGTTGGACTCCAGTTTGATCGCAGTTCCAAGAGAGGTGACCGAGGCATCTGCTTGTCCAGTTTTGTGGGATTCTTTCCGGCTTGTTCATCCTGAGGACGTGGAGGTGGCCCTTGGGGCAGTGAGAGCTACTACATCAGCTCTGGACCCTTGCCCATCTTGGCTAATTAAATTGGCCAAGGATGGTCTGACTGATTGGTTTATGTTAATCATTAATACATTGTTGGAGCAAGGAATTTTTCCATCAGACTTAAAACAGGCTGTGGTCAGACCACTCCTGAAAAAGACTTCCCTTGATTCCACGGTTTTGAATAATTATAGACCAATCTCAAACCTCCCTTTTTGGTCAAGGTGTTGGAGCAGGTGGTCGCTGCTCAGCTCCAGGGCTTCCTGGATGACATCAACTACCTGGATCAGTCACAGTCTGGCTTCAGACCCGGCCATGGCACTGAGATGGCTTTGGTCATCTTGGTGGATGATCTCCATAGGGAGCTGGACAGGGTGAGTGTGACCCTGTTGGTTCTCTTGGACATCTCAGTGGCTTTTGATACCATCGATCATGGTATCTTTCTGGGACGTCTATCCAAGATGGGCCTTGGAGGTATGGCTTTGTCGTGGCTCCAATCCTTCCTGGAGGGTCGATCCCAGATGGTAAAGCTGGGGGACACCTGCTCGGACCCCTGGCCTTTGATCTGTGGGGTCCTGCAAGGTTACATTCTGTCTCCCATGCTTTTAACATCTACATGAAACCACTGGCTGAGGTCATCCGGAGTTTTGAAGTTGGGTGCCATCTCTATGCAGATGACACACAACTCTACTATTCTTTTCCACCTAACTCCAAGGAACCCCCTCGAGTGCTAGATGAGTGCCTGACTGCTGTGGCTGTCTGGATGAGGATGAACAAGCTGAAGATTTGGGGAACTACTTATCAGGGGAACTACTTATCAGGTCCAATGGCCAATGGGCACTGAGGGGAAAAGACGAATTGGGTATTAAAGATTGGTTCCGATATCATCAATTATACGATAGATTCAAAAAAGACGAGAAGAGGGGATTTGCTTCCAAAAAATCAGATCTGGAAACTATATTAGATAAAGGGGAAAAAGGATTAATAGCCAGATTATACAAATATATTTTACACTATAATTTGGAAGATAATCGTGTTAAAACCCCCATGATCTCATGGGCAAAAGATTTAGGGAGAAGCATAGATTTTGACATCTGGGAAAACCTGTGGAACAATGGATTTAAATTTACAGTGGCAGCTTCAATTAGAGATAATGTATATAAAATGTTCTACAGATGCTACATAACTCCAGCCCTCCTAGCCAAAATGGACAAGTCACAAACAGGATCCTGTTGGAGATGCAAAAGAAAGAAAGGGACTTTCTTTCACGTATGGTGGTCGTGTGAACTGGTGCAGATCTATTGGAAAAGAATAATAAAGGAAACAAATAAAATGATTTACAACAAAGTAAAAAAGAACCCAGGGATGTGCCTATTAGGGATATTCAGAGACAGCTTAGAACAGCCAGAGAGAGAAATCTGCTTGTACAGCTTTGCGGCTGCACGCATTACAATTGCCAAAAATTGGAAAGGGGAGAAAACATTAAGCATCAAAGATTGGAAGGATAAATTGTGGGATTATGCACAGATGGCTAAGATTTCAAGCAATTTGAAATATGAAAATAATGAAATATTTGAAAGAAACTGGAAGCTGGCCTTAGCATACTTGACGGGAGAGCTAAAGAAATAAAAACAAGAGGAATTTATTGAATTAGAAGTATAGAGGGTTAAATAAGTTGTGCATAAATCCTGCGTGGATTAGTGACGGAAGTCAAGGTGGTGGGTAGCACTGGGGGTGGGTGGAGGGGTAACTGTATGGAGGGTTGTTTGTGTATGTGTGTTTGTTTGTGTATGTGTACTTTTTTGCAACATATATGGTTGGTGTATTATCTTTTCAAAATAAAATTTAAAAAAAAAAAACAAGCTGAAGATTTATCCCGACAAGACAGAGGTCCTCCTGGTCGATCGTAAACCAGACCAGGGTATAGGGTGGCAACCTGTGCTGGATGGGGTTGCACTCCCCCTGAAATCACAGGTCCGCAGTTTGGGGGTCCTCCTGGATTCTTCACTTGCGTTTGAGGCTCAGGTGTCGGTGGTGGCCGGGAGGGCCTTTGCACAATTAAGACTCGTGCGCCAGCTGCGACCGTACCTCAGGAAGGCAGATCTGGCCAAGGTGGTCTACGCCTTAGTCACCTCTAGACTGGATTACTGCAATGCACTGTACATGGGACTGTCCTTGAAAACGGCCCGTAAATTTCAGATGATCCAACAGGCGGCGGCCAGGTTGTTAACTGGGGCGCCTTACAGAGAGCGGTTAACCCTCCTGTTCAAGGAGCTCCACTGGCTGCCATTCATTTACTGGAACTAATTCAAGGTGCAGGTTCTTACCTACAAAGCCCTGAATGGTTTGGGATCCGCCTACCTGCGTGACCGTATCTCTGTATATGAACCCACACGATCCCTTCGATCATCCGGAGAGGCCCTGCTCTCGATCCCACTAGCATCGCAGGCGCAATTGGTGGGGACGAGAGAGAGGGCCTTTTCCATGGTGGCCCCTCGACTC
The DNA here is from genome assembly GCF_037176765.1 of Anolis sagrei. Lineage (NCBI taxonomy): Eukaryota > Metazoa > Chordata > Lepidosauria > Squamata > Anolidae > Anolis > Anolis sagrei. The sequence goes on along the minus strand of NC_090022.1, from coordinate 167,939,300 downwards.
TGGAACTCACTCCTAAAGACATCAGACATGCCCCAACTTTGACAGTCTTTAGGAGGAGCTTGAAGACGTGGTTGTTCCAGTGTGCCTTCCCGGAATAATTTTTTTTTAATAAAATATTTTTATTGATTTTTTTGTTTTACAAAACACATTGATAAAAAATAACAAGACAAGGAATGGAAGTGAAGGAAGGTTACGAAGGGGAATTATGGGTAAGGAGAGGGGAGTGGGGAGGGGAAGGGATGGTCACATGGGGGAAGGGGGGAAACTGGTGTGGGGGGGAAGACGAGGATGGGGGTTGGAAACTTCCAGGTTTATCCAGTATGGTACAAACTTTTTTAGCTTAACCCGTTGAATTTAGTTTTCACATAATATTCCCATCCGTTGTAATTAAAACAGATATTTGATTTTATGTGTGTCTTTTGGTTATTTTCTTTGGAGATGGTATGGATGCTAATCTTATTAATTGCTTTTGCTTTTTCTTTTACTTTCATCTTCTTCTTGGATACATATTTTTTTTTGTTATTGTTATTGTATTTGTTCTATCTCTATTAAGTACATCCCCTTGTTCTCTTCCTGTATAAATTTTAATACTGGTTTCCAATTGGTTTTCTGAGGTTTACTGTAATTTTGAGAGATTCTCTGTGTCAAAATATCCATATTAATTATATCCAGTATTTTTTGGGTCCAATGTTCCAGTGTTGGTATTTCTTTATTTTTCCACTGTCTTGCTAGGACTATCCTAGCAGCTGTTGTTAGATAAAAAATTATTTTATCCTCATTCTTTTCTAGTTTGAGGTTGTGGAGCCCTAATAGTAGGATTTCTGGTCTTAATTCAAATTTTATCTCTAGGATTTTTTCGATCGATTTGTGAACTTGTGTCCAATATTTTTTGATCCCTTTGCATTCCCACCACATGTGTAGAAATGTGCCCTTTTCTCTTTCGCATTTCCAACAGCGGTCCTTTTTCTTGTTCTTATTGATTTTGGCCAGGATTTCGGGTGTTAAATACCACCTATAGAAGATCTGATACCAACTCTCCTTTAGGTCTGTTGAGTATGTGTATTTAATTTTGTTTTTCCAGATTTTTTCCCAGTCGATAAGTGATATTGAATGGCCTAGGTCTCTTGCCCATGTTATCATGTTAGTCTTGATTTGTTCTGTTTCAGTAGCCCACATTAATAGCTGATTGTATATTTTCCTTATGAGTTTTGTGTCTGTTGTTAATATGTTGTCCCAAAAGGATGCTTTTGTTTCAAAGCCAATTATTTCATCGATCTTAAAGTTTTCTCTAATCTGATAGTAATGGAACCATGAGATAGAGGGGTCTACTTGGTTTAATTCTTCTCTTGACTTGAGTGTGATTTCATGCCTCTTGATGTTTATAGGTTGCTTGTATGGGAGCCATATGGTCCTGGGTATCTCCCTTTTATGGTGTGCTTCGGTAGGGGAGAACCACATTGGTGTTTTCTGATGGAATTTATCTTTATATTTGTTCCAGGTATTAATTAATGCGGCTCTTATAGGGTGGTTTTTGAAGAGTTTTTCCTTTTTGTCCTTATTTCTCCAGAGGTAAGCATGCCACCCCTGATTTATGTCGAAGCCTTCCACCGCCAGAATCTTTTCTTTTTTTAGTGTCGCCCAATCTCTCACCCAGCTTAGCGCTGAGGCTTCATAGTATAGTTGTAGCTCGGGGAGAGCTAGTCCCCCTCTCCTTTTATCATCTACTAGGTGTATTGCTTTTATTCTGTGTTTCTTGTTATTCCATATAAATTTGATTATTGCTTTCTGCCATTTATTCAGTAGTGTCTTTGTTTTCAATATTGGGAGCGCTTGAAATATAAAAAGAATGTCAGGTAGGACATTCATTTTTATTACTGCTATCTTGCCTAGTAGCGATAGGTGGAGTTGCGACCATTTCTGCAGCTTATTTTGGATGTTGGACCATTTCTTCTCGTAGTTGTTTTTAATGAGGTGATTGTTATTGGGTGTGATTGTTATCCCTAAGTATTTTACTTTTGTGCTGACTTTTATTTTTGTCTGTTCTTGCAACTTCTCTTGATTTTCCTTATTCATGTTTTTAACGATGATCTGGGTCTTTTCTCTATTTAATTTTAAGCCAGCTACTTCCCCGTATTTCTCGATTACCGTTAGCCATTTATTTGTGTTGTTAATGGGGTCTTCGACAAAGCACACTACGTCGTCTGCGAATGCACGCAGTTTAAAGGAGTGGCCTCTTATTTTTAGCCCTGGTAAATCCTTGTCCTTTCTTATGTTGTTTAGTAATATTTCCAGGGTTAAGATAAAAATCAAAGGCGACAGCGGGCATCCCTGTCTGGTCCCTTTCATTATGGGGATATCTGCTGATTGATGACCGTTAACCATTATTTTTGCAGTTTGTTCATTGTATATCGCCCCTATCGCTTTTGTAAACTGATAACCAATGTCCATCTCTCTTAGTAGTGCTCTAATAAAATTCCAGTTGACCCGGTCGAAAGCCTTTTCTGAGTCGAGAAACATTAAACCTACTTCTTTCTGTTTTGATTTTTCGCAGTAGTCTATGATGTTTATTACTGTTCTTATATTATCTCTTAGTTGGCGTTTAGGTAAGAACCCTGCTTGATCTTCTGTTATTCTACTGTTTAGTAATTTTTTTTAGTCTGTTAGCAAGTACTCCCGTGAATATTTTATAGTCCACGTTGAGTAGTGAAATGGGTCTATAGTTTCTGACCGACGTGCTATCCGTATTTTCTTTATGTATTAGCGATATTGAGGCTACTTTCCATGAATCGGGGACTTTACCTTCTTCTAATATATTGTTCATTACTTTGTAGGTAAGGTGCTAGCGTATCCTGAAAGACCTTGTAGTATTTGATGGTGAAGCCATCAGGCCCTGGTGCCTTATCCGAGGGCATATTTTTAATTGTTGTTCTGATCTCTTCTTGGGTGATGGTCTTATTCAAACTTTCCCTCTGTTCTTCTGTTATACGTAATATATCTTGTTTACCTAAGTATAATGATATTTTTTCCTCTGGAACCTTCTCCTCTTTATATAATTCTTTGTAATACTTTACAAACTGTTCCGTAATATCCTTTGTTTGAAAGTAACTTTTGCCATTCTCCTCTATTTTTGTTATCTGTCTTTTTTGTTTTTTAATATTTATTCTTCTCATTAGCCACTTTCCGATCTTATTCGCGTTTTCAAAGTGATATTGTTTGGCGAATTTAAGTTTCTTTTCTATCTCATCTATTTGTAGGGTGTTCATCTGTTTTTTTAATAGTTCTAATTGGTGTAGGATTTTTTGTTGCTTGGATCTTCCTTCGCTAGATTCTCGCATTTAGTTATTTCTTTGAGAAGTTTATCACCTTTCTCCTTTTTAATCTTTTTCATTCTAGTACCCATTTCAAGGAAGTGTCCTCTTAAGCAAGCCTTCTTAGCATCCCATACAATGTCTATGGGCGTTCCCTTGTCCATATTAAATTCAAAATATTCCTTTATTGCAAGGTTTGTTTTCTCAAGCTGGATAGGATCTTTTATGAGGTCGTCCCTCAGTCTCCAGATAAATGTGTTGTTTTCCTTGTGATGTATGTTTAATATTAGTTCTAACGGTGAGTGGTCGGAGTTTATCATTGGTAGTATTTTACTTTTCCATATGTTAGGTAGTATTGTTTTAGTTCCCCAAGCCATATCAATACGGGTCCAGGTTTTATGTCTGTGGGAAAAGAAGGTGAAATCTCTTTCACCTTCATGTTGGTGTCTCCATATGTCTTTTAATTCTAAATCGCTTAGTAGGTTTTTAAATTTTTTGGGTAGGGCTCCTGATTTCTTCGAGTTTAGTTTTGACTTGTTGGAAGACTTATCATATAATGGATCTGACACTCCATTGAAGTCTCCTAGTACAAGTAAATCTTTGTATTCCTGCTCTTCTATATATCTTTTTAGTTTATTAATGAAATTATCTTTAGATGTGTTTGGAGCGTATATGGAACATAATAAGATATCCCTGCCTTCTATTTCTATTTTTACGCCTAGAATTCTCCCCTCCTGATCTTTGAATAGAAACTTCGAAGGTATTTTTTCGTTTATATACATTACAATTCCATTTCTTTTGTGGGGGCCTGCAGTGTAGTACATCTTACCCAGTTTATTTTGTTCTAAAAGGTCACTGTGTTTTTTTGTGATGTGCGTTTCTTGCAATGAAATGATACCATAATTTCCTTTTTTTAGTTGGTGAAAATTTTTCTTTCTTTTATTAGGTAAATTGAGACCATTGACATTATTACTATATACTTTAATTTTACAATCCATCAGTATTCTTATTTAAATTTATGTCCTCTATATCCTTATCTTTCCTTGTTTCTAGTGGTTGGGGTGGGTATACTTTGGGTGATTTTTCTCTGGCTCTCTTTCTTTTGTTCTCATATTCTTCTTCCTCGCTCTCATCTGCGGGTTTTGTTAGTTCTCCTTCCATTTCTGGCATTTTTAGTTGTGGTGTCTTGTTCTTCTCCTTTTCTTTGCTTCTTTCCTCCTCTTTATTTTCTTCTGCTTTGGTTAGTTTTTCCCAGAATGCTCTTGCCTTAGCTTCTGAAGTGAGCCAGCATTTAGTTTCTCTCCGAGTCACCATTATACCCTCCCTCCGTTCCCATTTGAATTTTATATGTCTCTTTTTTAGTTCGTCTGTTAAAAAGTAATATTTCCTTCGCCTTTCCAAGGCTGAAGGGGGTATCTCCTTTAATATTACTATTTTATTTCCTTTGTACAGTATTGGTTCCTTAGTGTTTTCACTCAGAATTTCATCCCTCAATGATTTTTTAGTACAACAAACTATAACTTCCCTGGGGGTTTTGAATTTTTTAGCGTATTGTGTTTGTATTCTGAATATTCTATCCAGGTTCATTTCTAGTATTGATCTTGATTTCTTTGTAATGTTTACTATAATCTCTATGATGGTTTCTTTGATATTTTCTTCGTCTTCTTCCTTTATATTTCTGAATCTCAGTTGATGTTCCTTCTCCTTAGCTTCTAGAAGTTCCTATTGTAATTGGGTTGAGGTTACCCTTCCTTCTAGACTCTCTATTTTCTTTTTCATAATTCCTTGTTCCGTTCTCATTTCTCTATTTATTCTTAGTAAGTCCTTGTTGTCCTGTTTTATTTTCTCAATGTCTTCTCCCATATTTTTTATTTCTTCTTTTATTAATATCTTTATTTCTTCTTTCATTTCCTTTTTCATTTCGTTCATTTCTCCCCTTAGTAACTCATTTTGATTTTGAACTTCTGCTTGGAGCTTCCAGATTTCTTTCAGGATGTCTTTTGCCCCGATCTCTTCTGTAAGCGAGTTCTTCTTATTGGTTTTTTCTCCTTTTTTCTCCATTTTGTGGGGATGTCTTATTAATGTCGTTATTATTATCGTGGTGGGTGTATTTTTCTATTTTATTATTGGTATTTATTTGTTTATTTTGATTTTATTTCTGTTTATTTATTTCCGTTTATTTTATATTTTTATGTTTTATTTTACTTGTTTTTATTGTTTATTTATTTATTTTTTATTTTTGTTATTATTTTATTCTTTTATTTTCCCTTCAAGTTGTTCCTCGTTTGTGTTGTCTATCTTGTTTCCTGGACAATTATATCTTTTGTTCATTTACAAAGATGGGTTTATCTCATATTCAGTTTTGTGAGGTGGTTGCGTTTATATGCATTAATATAAGGTCCCTCCCTTGTCTTTACTTGTCCCCCCTCCCCCCCTCTTCCTCCCGCAAACCGTTCCTTGATTTCTTCTACAGTCCCAAAATTACCAGTCTCTTGAGCTTTCCTGTTCTTCCGTTTTTGTTTCTTTAGAGTTCTTTAGAGTTGCTTGCTGCTCTGTTGGTCTTCTTTGCCAAGCCCGCTAATCTCGCGGGTTTTCCTGGCGAGATTGCGTTCTGGCTCCTGCCCGTCAGGGGCCTTTCGCCGTGAGGCGGTCGTCTGCCGGAGCGCGACGTGTCTCACTCGTCCCGCGCGACTTCCGCTCCTTTCCGCTTCGCCCCTGTTCCGCTCTCGTTCTTCCTCTGGTAAGGGTTGGGGTGGGTTAGCGGGGGGAGGGAGGATGGGCGGATAAGTGTTTTTCACCTTGGTGGTGGTTCGGAGGGACTTCGCTGGGTTCCTTTTTCCGGAACCTTTTATATATATTTCTGCTTGTTTCCTCACGCTCCTCGCGTTCTTTAATGTCTTTGCTTCTTCTTCTAGTTTATTCTCACTTCCCCGTCTCTTTTCTCCTCTCTCCTCGCCGTTTCGCCGCTTATTTGCGTTATTAGACCGTTCCTCCACTTTCCCCTCCTCCTTGGTCTCTGTTTTCCGCCTCGGCAGCTCCCGCCCCGGTGGCGTCAATAGTTCCAATTAACAAAGGAATTAGCAAGGGGAAGGAAAGAGTGTAAAAATTAGAGAGTTTACTCATATGTTCTGGGGGGACCTACGTTTCTCCGTAGCCGCGCCTGCCTTAGTCCATTGCCTTCTTCTCATTCTCCGCGGGGATGCCTTCCCCGGCGTTCCCGGGTGTTTGTAATTATTTGGTTATTGTATTGTCAGCTGTATTGGGTAGTTAGTCGACAGGCGATGAATTGGTTAGTAATTAGTAAGTTCCTACTACAAATGATACTACAAATGTATCTTTGAGCTGCTTCCACTAGAGTAGTCTTCAAGTCTCTACAGTATCTTAGTATCTTGATTCTCTACCGTCTTCTCTCGTCTTCTCCGAATTACTCCGAGTTACACCAAACTACTCCTCTTCCTTTCTGCGATTCCTTCTCCTCACTTGTCTGTCGGACCTAGGTTTGGTTTCCGTCTAGTCTATTCAAGGTTTACCGGATACAATCAGATATTTTGTTTCTTGTAGAGTCCTATAACTGTATCCGCTATGGTTGGATATTGTCACTCAAGTACACTCAAATACACTCAAATATGGATATATAGTTCTTCAATGTCAATAAGTGGTCTAATAAATCCAAGAAAAAATAGAGATAGCTTGTAGCCTTTTTACCATTCTGGATTTCCTTCCCGGAATAATTGATTCCATAGCACTTTACATTTTTTAGGTCTGCTCGTATGCCCTTCCACAAATGCCACTATCACCTTCTCGTCCATGTCCCAGCATTACTTCCAATTTTAATTTTATGTTTGGCCTTCTCAGTTTTAATTGTGTGTTGTCTTATTGATTGATAATGTTGTATATGTTATTGTCGGTTTTATTTTAATTTGCTTGTACTGTCATTATTGCTTGTATTGTTGTATTCTAGCTCGGCCTCATGTAAGCTGCACCGAGTCCCTTGGGGAGATGGTAGCGGGGTACAAATAAAGTGTTATTATTATTATTAACCCATATAGCTCTGAAGAAAATGAAGTATTAGTTAAAGGAATGAGACACTGTATGCTGAAGACTCTAAATCACTATTTAGTTTATGGGGAGAAGCAGTAGTACCTGCAAACCAAGTTATTAACAGAGAATGGACCTCCAGTATAAATGAAACTCCATTTTTCAAAATGTTTGGCAGGAAACCTAAGCTTAAGTATCTGAAAAATTATGGAAGTTATGCCAATGTATTAATTCTTGGTGAGCAAACATGGAGAAGGCTTTGTTTTGTTGGGTATAGTAAAAAAAAGGGGGGGGATCATTTTTGGTTAGGACGAGACAGTATTATTACCAACAAAGCAAAGTTTGATGGTAATCAGAATTGGAAATATATATATCAAAACAATGAAGTATTTCTAACATTTCTAACTATTGAACCCCAGGAAAGTGAAACTACAAGGAAAGAATCTAGAAATGAAGAAATTGATACCAAGACAGAAATTGTTGTTGTTGTTGTTCATTCGTTCAGTCGTCTCCGACTCTTCGTGACCTCATGGACCAGCCCACGCCAGAGCTCCCTGTCGGCCGTTACCACCCCCAGCTCCTTCAAGGTCAGTCCAGTCACTTCAAGGATGCCATCCATCCATCTTGCCCTTGGTCGGCCCCTCTTCCTTTTGCCTTCCACTTTCCCCAGCATGCAAAAGAAGAGAAACTAGAAATTCCATGTACAAGTAGCTCTAGTGTAAAAACAGAGAATGAAACTAATAAAAACAATGAAGATGAAGAGTTAGTGAAAGTAAAGGAAATTTTATTTTTTTATTTATCGTGTCAGTAGCAACCAGGCAATTGTATTACATTTTTAACAAATTTTTAACAAACAGACATAACAGAGTTTACAAGCTTGGTAGTTGATTAAATGTCCTTTGACCAGTAGCTGGCCACTTGGAGTGCCTCTGGTGTTGCTGCAAGAAGGTCCTCCATTGTGCATGTGGCAGGGCTCAGGTTGCATTGCAGCAGGTCAGTGGTTTGCTCTTCTCCACACTCACATGTCGTGGATTCCACTTTGTAGCCCCATTTCTTAAGATTGGCTCTGCATCTCATGGTGCCAGAGCACAGTCTGTTCAGCGCCTTCCAAGTCGCCCAGTTTTCTGTGCGCCCAGTGAGGAGTCTCTCATTTGGTATCAGCCATTGATTGAGGTTCTGGGCTTGAGCCTGCCACTTTTGGACTCTCGCTTGCTGAGGTGTTCCAGCGAGTGTCTCTGTAGATCTTAGAAAACTATTTCTTGATTTAAGTTGTTGACGTGCTGGCTGATACCCAAACAAGGGATGAGCTGGAGATGTCTCTGCTTTGGTCCTTTCTCTATTGGCTGCTACTTAACACGTGGATGTCAGGTGGTGCAATACTGGCTAAACAGTGTAATTTCACCAGTGGTGTAGGGCGCAGACATCCCGTGATAATGCGGCATGTCTCATTAAGAGCCACATCCACTGTTTTTGTGTGGTGAGATGTGTTCCACACTGGGCATGCATACTCAGCAGCAGAGTAGCATAGCGCAAGGGCAGACGTCTTCACTGTGTCTGGTTGTGATCCCCAGGTTGTGCCAGTCAGCTTTTGTATGATATTGTTTCTAGCACCCACTTTTTGCTTGATGTTCAGGCAGTGCTTCTTATAGGTAAGATCACGGTCCAGAGTGACTCCCAGGTATTTGGGTGCATTGCAATGCTCCAGTGGGATTCCTTCCCAGGTGATCCTCAGAGCTCGTGATGCTTGTCTGTTCTTGAGATGAAAAGCACATGTCTGTGTTTTACATGGGTTAGGGATCAGCTGGTTTTCCCTGTAATAGGTGGTAAGGGCACCTAGAGCTTTGGAGAGCTTATGTTCAACCATCTCAAAACTCCCTGCTTCAGCAGTAATGGCACGATCATCAGCATAGATGAAGCTCTCTGTACCTTCTGGCAGTGGCTGGTCATTTGTGTAAATGTTGAACATTGATGGAACAAGCACACTCCCCTGAGGCAGGCCGTTCTTCTGTTTCCGCCATCTGCTTCTCTGGCCCTGGAACTCAAAAAAAAGCTCCTGTTTTGTAGCAGGTTTCCTAGGAGGCAGGTGAGGTCGTAGTCCTTTGTGATGTTATACATTTTTCTCAGGAGGAGGCGGTGGTTCACAGAATCATAAGTCGCTGACAGGTCCATGAACACTGCTCCTGTGATCTGCTGCCTTTCAAAGCCATCTTCTATGTGCTGAGTCAGGTTCAGCACTTGCAATGTGCAGCTTTTGCCTTTCCTGAAGCCAGCTTTCTGTGAAATCAGGCATGGGTCTGTTTTTTTCCATAATTCTAAGCAAAATAAGTCTCTCCAGAACTTTGTAGAGGTGGCACAACAGGGAGATTGGTCTATAGGTTTTTGGGTCATTACTGTCTTTGCCTGGCTTCAGGATGGTGATGACTCTTGCTTTCTTCCAGATTTTGGGGATCTGACAGGATGCAGTGCAGTTGTTCATCAGCTTCAGCAGTCAGCACCTTGCTTTTGGACCAAAGTTCTTGATTTGTTCCATCTGTAGATCATCCAGGTCAGCTGCTTTGCCATTTTTACATTTATTGAGAACCATGTCCAATTCAGTAGGTGTAACGGGTTCATGAAGGTTGTTGTTCTCACTCTCTCATTGTCTGGCTATTTGTTTCTTTCCTACTTTGGTGGCAAGGTTGGGTTTCCCATTCTTCAAGAGTTGGTGTGCTATATGATCTGCCTTTATGTTGGCATGGGTATTGGTTTGTGAGGGGTCATTGCTCCACGTCTTCTGGCTGCTCCTGCCCATGTCGACCTCTGCGATCAGCTTTATCCACTGTTTTTTCTTGGCTTCAGAGATGGAGGACACAGTGCTCTGCGCTGCCTGAAGGGTTTGCTCACTAAATGGGTCTTTGTTGTTGAGCCTGTAATAGTTTTCCAACAAGGCAGCTGTTTCAGGAGTAATGCCCTGAACGTAGTTGGTTCTGCAGCCTCTTGGTATCGAGGCCCGTGAGCAGGTTTTCACGATTTCAACAAAGTGCTCGTATTTCTCAGGGATTGACGCGACCGATGTGATCATGTCATCTAACATGTCTGAGAATTTAGTCCAATCTGCCTTTCTGAAGTTGAATCTTGTTTAAATCAAACTTCCTTAGGCCTTATTGTTGGGAACAGTTGGCATACTATTGGTCGGTGCTGTGTGTTTGGAATTGGTGGTCCCACTGATTTAGTGCATTGTTGTACAATGCTGTCGCTCACAAATAAGAGGTCTAGGTTATATCCTTGGTGCCATCTCCTGCTGTTGTAGGATGGTGGGAGCTTATTATCATGGATGAATGATAGTTTGTGCAGTTCAGACCAGGAGAGGACAGCCTCTCCATTTCTGTCCTCAATTAAAGGAAATAATTGAAATCCCTAGAAGATTAGAAAGGGCTAATAAAGATGCACTACCAAAAAGATTTATGGTTCCAGAGGTAACATTTAAAAGAAAAATTGAAATGAAAACTCCTGTGAATTTATCAGTAAATTGTGTTTATGTATGTATGTATGTATGTATGTATGATTTAAATTTGGGATTTTTGTAATCAATAATAGAAGGCATGACTCAACAAAAGCTGTAGTTCAATATAAGCAAGTGTGCCTGCTGCTTAGTAATGCCTCAGTCTGAGAGAAGCCTGTCTGAGGTAAACTTCAGTGGGAGAAAGGTCTCAGTCTGTGAGGTAGGCCTCACAGTGTGAGGTAAGCCTTAGTCTATGTGAAGGTCTCATGTGTAAAGCTCCAGTATAAAGGCTGCTGTGTGTAAAAAGTTTGTGTGTGAAGCTCCACTGGGTCACGCTGCTGCTGCTAAGTTACTTTGCTGTATATTTATGAGGAGGGTCTTTTGTTAATAAGCCCATTCGCCCAACAATTCTTTAAATCAATAATCTCCACAAAGACTCCCAAAAGGAACAGATTCTTCAGCAAGGCAGAATCAATCTTCTCTGTTGACAGTGCTACTGTTGCATCTTCAGTCATCCGGTTTATTAGGATATTTTTTCACATTGGAGGGTGAGAAAATCAGTGTGAATCTATTGCCCCTGTTACTGACCCCCTCCCCCCCCCCCCCCGAAAAAAATAGGAGGTGCCATCGAGGCCCCGATGACCTGTTTGAGGTCTCCCAGTCTCAACTCTGAAAATTTCTTGAGAATTACACTAGAGATCTCATCACACTTGAGCTTTTTCCACTTATTTATTTTATTTATTTAGAGTATTTGTATCCTGTTCTTCTCGACCCCTGAAGGGGACTCAGGATGGCTTACAATTGACAGTCATTAGATGCCGAAAAAGAAATAGAAAACAACAATTAACATGAACAAATCAACAGCTATAAAATACATTTAAAAGGCAATAAAATGCATTAAAATATTGGCCCTTAAAATATTAACACAACCAAGTCTGAGTCTACAAATCTAAATCATAGTACAGAGTTTCAGTCCAAGGTCTCTTAAGTAACAATTCTCATGAGTCATTACAGTTGTTGCTCAGCCAACTGCCCAAATGCTTGGTTCCAAAGCCAAGGCTTGAGTTTCTTCCTGAAGGAGAGGAGAGAAGAAGTCACGCTGATTTCACTGGGGAGTGCATTCCATAGACAGGGGCCAACACCAAGAAGGCCCTGTCTCTCGTCCCTGCCAATTGCACTTGCGAGGGTGGCGGGATCGAGAGCAGGGCCTCCCCCAACAATCGTAAACTCCAAGGTGGGTCATAATGGGAGATACATTCGGACAAGTAAAGTGGGAAAACCAGGGCTTCTCTAGATGAGCAGTTTAAAGCCCCTTCCCTAAATGACAAACTCCAGCATTCTGCAGGAGGCAGTCACAGAAGAATTCTGGGGTTTGTAAATTAGGGAGGAGCCTTTAAAGTTCTGATCCAGAGAAGCCATCGGCCTCCCTAAACTACAAACACCAGAATTCTGCAGAAGGCAGTCACAGCATTTAAAATGGATTGAAGTGGAAAAATGCTTGTGTCATGAGCCCCTAGAACCTCTTTCTCACACCTTAAGTATACACGGTTATTACACATTGTCTGATTGTCTTGGTCAGCTCGGACAGTGAGGATGAAGGGTTATTGGAAGAGCTAGTGTTGGAAACTAGCAGTCCGCAGTATCCATTCCATTCCAGCCTAGCTTAGTTGTTGTAGAAGAGAAGCCTTCAGCAGTAACCACCACTTCCTAGAAGGTGGAGCAAGCAGAAGTCAATGCAATCAGAGCATTTCAAAGTACCACAGATTACCATTGGAAGAAATGCTCCCTTTTTATCCTTGTTGATAAGTCTTATGCAATAAATTAAACAATGTAGATGGTGGGAAGTGGAAAGAATAAAGCATGTTAATGTGTCCAGAAATCTAACATCCAGTCTAGTCTGTTAGAATATTATGAAACTGGCCTATATAATTATTCATTCTGCTTGTGCAATATCATCTCTCTTTCCAGAAACTTCCAAATTTTTATGGAAATGCCATGAACTGCACTGCTAAATACGAAGGCAAGTCAAGGAAATGACTAATGGGTGTTCTTAACTGTAAAAGAAAAACTGCCAGCAGTATAACATTTGTCTTTTGATCTCATGTATTTGTTAGGCAGATATATAATTCATTACTAGAAGCATATGAATTTACACATCATACTGATAAAATTCCATCATTCGCTCTACACTTCTAACAAATAGACTATAACAACTTAAAATGCACTTTTGTTTAAGAGCTCTAGTTATTTAGAGCGGAAACAGTGTTGAGCAGATTTGTCTAGCTACAAACCAATATTGTTCTAGTTAAGTTAATAAAGCAGCTAGAATAATTCTAATTCCAGTGAAGAAGATATGTGCTTGGGCAATGCTTTTTAAAGATGTGGTTGCCATCTGTTTATTCACAACTTGCAGCTCACTGCACAGGCTTTCACAAAAAGAATTAAAAAGTGATATTTGTTCTGAGGTTCCCTTTTGCCTGCTAGTCAGATTGCTGAGAGAAGATTGCTGAGGGAAGACACATGCACCCAAAAGTTTGCAGCGTTATTTACAGAATACTTTGCAGTATTTGAATCAGGTTACCAGTTGATCAAATATTGGATTTTATTGCACAAAGGAAGCAAACCAAGTAATGGTCCCTATCACATGCTGTATGCATCCCTATGCCAGTCTGCCTCATCCCTGCAATTTACCCATGCCTTAGTATTGGTGAGCAAAACCCATCAATAGCCGCCAATTATACCACATTCCTGTCACCTTCTGTGCAGGTACAACTGTACCAGGAGCTCCAATTTTGTTTGCTTTGCATTTAATGTTTGTTGCAGTCCTCAGTTTCAGGGACTCTGCAGATAGGTGGCTTCTTTTGGCTGCAATCATAGGGCAAGCCACCTGTCAATTATAGTTAGGTTCCTGGTCCCGCCCCCTTTTGGCTTTTTGGAGGGAATAGGAGCTTTTTTGAGTCAGTTCTCACAGAACGGCTTTCCATACAGGACATGAAACCAAGAGCTCCTGTAGAAAGCTTCGTCTTCTATAGCTTGGCCGGGGAGATACAGCCCACAGCTTGGCTGAGGATTTTGCAGCCTTACAGCTCCTTTGCTGAGGGACTTCAGCCGGCCATCACTGAAACCTGAACTCCTTCTTTTCCCTTGGAAGTCTACAAAGCTCTTCTTGGTAAGGGTTGCTCATGGAAGCCAGGCGCAGTTGGTACCGGGTGCAGGGGCTCCACGCCAACAGAGGCAAGTACAGACTGCCCACATTAGAAGTTAAAGATTTCCCCATTAGTTAATTACAGTTAAGAAGATAGTGCCTGTTCCCAGTGAACAAGATTGCAAGAGTCAATAGACTGTTAAGAAAGCTTGAAAGTACCTGTTTGTTTTCATCAATAAAGAACTTTGTTGGATTTACTTTCAGCAATCGAAAGACTCTGTTTGGGGGAATCTTAGGGCCTTTAATCTGAGGCAGCCCCGGCGTCCCTTTGGGCACACAGAATTTATGTCCTGTCTACAGTCTAATGCACAGGCCCAGCATGCGACAGCACACCTTCCTTAGGGCAACTTGTTATTTCCACTTCTGTGCTGACATGTTAGCAGTAAAGTGACATCAGGAGGTTGGATTCTCCTATCTTCCCCTTGCTATTCCTGAGCCAGGATTTTTTTAAATTTTGAGTAAATAAATTGTACATCAATATAATGAGATTGTGAAATGACAAAATACTGTGTAAAAGAAATACAGAGTTAATTGTATTTATAGTTGTGTGGTATTATTAAAATTCCTTTACTGCATATTTTAGGTCCAGATATAGTAACAAACAGAAAAAGCCCAAAATAAACTAAAAGACCTGAAAAGGTATGAGGCATTGCATGTATTGTGTTCCATTAAAAAAGAGCTAGATTGAACAAAAAAATTCAAACAATTTAGAATTCCAACTGTGGGTGCATCTACACTGCAGAATTAATGCAGTTCAATATCACTTTAACTGCCATGGCTCAATCCCATGGAAGCTGTACAAATTTACAAGGTGTTTAGACTTCTCTGCCAAAGAATGCTGGTGTCTCATCAAATTGTGGTGAAGGCTCCTTCTTTGGAAGTTTTTAAACAGAGGCTAGATGGCCATCTGTCAGGGGTGCTTTGAATGCAATATTCCTGCTTCTTGGCAGGGGGTTGGACTGGATGGCCCATGAGGTCTCTTCCAACTCCATGATTCTATGATTCTACAACTCCCAAGATTCTATAGCATTGAGCTATGGCAGCTAAAGTCATGTCAAACCACATTAACTCTACAGTGTAGCGCCAGCCTGTTTTGGGGCAAGTTAAGCAACAATATACTTCAGGACTACCAGATCTCAAGAGAAATCTGAGTTAGGAAGAGATTAGAGCATTCATAACTTTATGTTGACTTCTGATGTTTCAAGCTGCATAAATCATTCAAGACCATTTGCTGAAGTAACTTCTCTTCCCAAGTAAATTAGGGTCTTTAATTTTTAACAGTTTTCCATCATGAACATCTTGCTGCACTTCTCTGGGAGCAGTACCATGTTTTTTTTAACACTGCATTCTAGAGTTTTTGAAGGGAATTAAGCCTACAGAAAAGAAAGAACAGTGACAAGGAAATGGGGGGAAACAATTGTGAAATGCTTTGGCAGCTATGGTTTTTACCTGACTGTTTTTTCACTAAGATAATGGAAATGATGAAGGAAAAGTGGTCTTTTTCTGATGTTTGGATTCAGGTGTCCATTATTTTGCTTGTGAGCTCCCTACAGCCATTAGACTGACTACTGTGAGAGCAGAGTGATGATCTTCGTAGTCCTTTTCTCTGATACAACAGGTGGTATCTGAATGCGCAACTATTTTATTTTTACAAACAAGATGCAAAAATATTGCTGTTTTCTCCCCACTTTGAGGGAAATGAATATTTTTCCGCAGTAAGCTCATAACACTGGTATTTGAATATTCTGGGGAAATTTTCTGGATAAAAAAGATGTGTAGGATCTGTGCACATTTTTCTTTACCAAAGAAAACCCTGTGTTTTTCTGTGCATCATCACCATCATTTGGAACACCTCAAATACAGGGAGACAACGTGCCAAAACTTCACAGCTCTGTTAGGAAATTAATAATAAAAAAATACTCTTTCCATCTCTTTCCAGAACTGCTCTTCTTGTTTTCTATCTGAAAAAGGCTTGAGAAGGAATGAGATTGCTTTGTTTGGTGCTTTCATCCCCACTGCTGCCATTTGACTTCACGCACAACAGGAGCTATGACTTCCCTCTTTAGTTCCACTCAGAAGCTTGGGAGGGGGCCGCCAGAAGATGATTGAGGGCAAACAGGGAACACATTGATGCCATTCCCTTTTGCTCTGCCCTTTCCACTGTCTTTTTCAGCTCTACCTTACATGATTCTACTTACTGCTGGGGCTGCTTTGTTCAGGAACATTGATTTATGATCACTGAGAGAAAAAATGAGTGCATGTGAGGCTGCCTTGCATTAACTCAGACCACCATTCCATCTTAGAATCATAGAATCAAAGAGTTGGAAGAGACCTCATGGGCCATCCAGTCCAACCCCCTGCCAAGAAGCAGGAATATTGCATTCAAATGACCCCTGACAGATGGCCATTCAGCCTCTGTTTAAAAACTTCCAAAGAAGGAGCCTCCACCACACTCCGGGGCAGAGAGTTCCACTGCTGAATGGCTCTCACTGTCAGGAAGTTCTTCCTCATGTTCAGATGGAATCTCCTCTCTTGTAGTTTGAAGCCATTGTTTCGCGTCCTAGTCTCTAGGGAAGCAGAAAACAAGCTTGCTCCCTCCTCCCTGTGGCTTCCTTTCACATATTTATATATGGCTATCATATCTACTCTCAGCCTTCTCTTCTTCAGGCTAAACATGCCCAGCTCCTTAAGCCGCTCTTCATAGGGCTTGTTCTCCAGACCCTTGATCATTTTAGTCACCCTCCTCTGGACACATTCCAGCTTGTCAATATCTCTCTTCAATTGTGGTGCCCAGAATTGGACACAATATTCCAGGTGTGGTCTAACCAAAGCAGAACTTTTTGCTTGATATTCAGTCAGTGCTTCTTGTAAGTCAGAGCATGATCCAGGGTAACTTCCAGGTATTTGGGTGTGCTGCAATGCTCCAGTGGGATTCCTTCCCAGGTAATCCTCAGAGCTCAGGATGCTTGTCTGTTCTTAAGATGCAAAGCACGTGCTTGTGTTTTAGATGAATTAGGAATCAGTTGTTTTTCCCTGTAATAGGTATTACGAGCACCTAGAGCAGGGGTCCTCAAACTAAGGCCCGGGGGCCGGATGCGGCCCTCCAAGGTCATTTACCCGGCCCTAGCTCAGGGTCAACCTAAGTATGAAACTACTTGAATGCACACAATAACAACAACAATCCTATCTCGTCAGCCAAAAGTAAGCCCACACTTTCCATTGACATACTAATATGTTATATTTGTTAAAATTGTTCTTAATTTTAATTATTGTATTGTTTTAAAATGTTTTTGCACTATAAATAAGATATGTGCAGTGTGCATAGGAATTCATTCATGTTTTTTTAAATTATAATCCAGCCCGCCAACAGTTTGAGGGACTGTGACCTGGCCCTCTGTTTAAAAGGTTTGTGGACCCCTGACCTAGAGCTTCGGAGAGCTTCTGTTCAATCATCTCAAAGTTCCCTGCTTGAGCGGTAATGGCACATCACCTCTGTCCCTTCTGGCAATGGCTGGTCATTTGTGTAAATGTTGAACATTGATGGAGCAAGCATGCTCCCCTGAGGCAGGCCATTCTTCTGTTTCCGCCAGCTGCTTCTTTTGGCCCTGGCACTCAACAAAAAAGCTCCTGTTTTGTAGCGGATTTCCTATGAGGCGGGTGATAACTGTTCTGTTATCAATGCCTTTCCTTTGAGGTGCTTGGCACACTCAAGTATAAGAAGAAATTTGCTACATCAAGTGCCCAACAATAGGGTTATGCTAAGGAACACTGCAATCCACTGTTGAATGTTTATTTTCCTCCTTCCTTCCAGTCAAACTTGCTGCCTACCTTGTGGCATTTCAGTTAGAGGTTAAAAAGATAATTGGGATCCTGACTAAGTAAACAGGAATTCCAAAAATGAAATTAAAATTCACAGAGAGAAAAAGAACGATCACACATTTCCTCATCATCCATGAAGAAATAATTTTGACACATTATGATACCATTTTTTTAAATGTGACCCATTTTGCTTTTAGCATTTAATGCTGTACTGTGTTGCTTCTAACAATTATTTGACAGATAAATCTCTCTGCTATTAGATGCTTAGATGGTGTTATAGCAAAAGCTGTCCATGGGATGTCTAGTGACTCCATGAATATCAATTTGAGTTTGGGTATGACCGATCTGGACAAACTCCTAGGACAAGAAAAGAAGATAACTTCTCTTCCTCTCTGCCTATCTTGGCTGGGTATCTAGAGAGAAGATGCAGTTAGATCTCAACTACAAACATTCCTCAAGTTATAAACAAGATAGGTTCTGTAAGTTTTTTCTCAAGTTGAATTTTTATGCAAGTTGGGACCAGTACTTTTTAAAGTATAACTCCAGCCATATGTGTGTGTGTGTATGTAGCACACACACACTTTGGATACCATAGGGAAGGGTTAACACCCCTGTGGTGCTTGTTTTGCTGCCCGTGTTCCAATCGTTTCACCACACTTTCTGTCCCTGTGACAATTGGATTTTGAAAAGTTTGGCTTGTTGTGGAAAGAAGAATTGGAGGGAAAGCTGCAGTGCACCTTTTTCCTATGATTACTCTTTCAGGATTTAATTTCCCTTCCTAGTGATAGATTTCTCTCACTTCCTATTATCCTCACCCCTTTTCTTAACTATGAGTCTTTTGTAAGTTGTATGTTTGTAACAACAACAACAACAACAATGCATTTCAGGACTTTACAAAAATATTTTGTACAATATTTTTACATTAAAGATGGGTACATGTATCAGAGAGCATAATTTTATCTGGGAAAATGAATTGTTTATTATTTAAAGTATTGTTAAATATCCCAAAATGTGAAAAAAAAATCCAGTTTTTTCCATCTGAAAAAAATGGAAATTACTTGTTCGAATAGCTAAGAAAGTAAGGGTTCACATCCCTATTCACAGCAAGCTCCAAGAGTGTCTCTGAAATAAGATGCGAAGAAGCCACAAGCAATTCCCAAGTTACAAACATCTGAATTACAAACGACTCATAGTTTTAAAAAAAGGGGGGGGGGAGACAACAGGAAGTGAGAGAAATCTCATCAGAAGAGAAAGAGTTATCATGGAGAATTGAGAGTTTCCATCAGTGACACATTACAATAATTACTCAATGACTGGAATCCTCTGGTTTATATGTGCAGGTATAAATTTTCCATAACATCAGTGTATGAATTTTATGGTGTTGTTGAAAAAGATTTCCAATACCTTTTTACATAACCCTCTATTCCCAAGCTATACATCAGCAGCTATGAGGTCCCAAGCCACAGTGTAATACTGCATTTGAGTGCGTGGTTGGCCAAGGTCTGATCCCCTTTACATTGATGCCCTATAATTAGGTGACAAAGTCTGGAGAGTAACCAGGCCATAGCCATAGCAGTGCTCCTGTGGGCACACTGCAAGAAGAAATGGGTTACGACCAATATTCATGTGGAATAATTTATCAAAATATAGGAGGTCCAAGGGGTGGAGTGGGGTGAGGTAGGTGGCCTGTGTTTTTTATCAGATCTTTGTACTTCAGCTCCCAGAATCCCCCAGCAACCATATCCAGTGCCGTCATTACTTTGTGATTCTGGTAGTTGTAGTCCAAAAAGTAACTTTTCCCAGCTCTGGTCTGTGTGCCACACCACAGTGTGTGCCATAAAGTGGTGTAGCACTAGAAAGTCACTTGGTGCAGACTGGACTTTAAAACCATTAAATGGCCCGCTGATAGGCATAGATTTGCATCTTTGTTGGTTCTGCAATAGGCAGCTATGCACCTGATCAGTACAATCCCAAGTGCCCCTCCTAGCAATTATTGTCCTCCAACACCAAATTCTAGGAAGACAATGGGAGGCATCCCCTTTTCCTTGTCATGACAAGCCATGTACTTCAGAAGTAGCTGCTGGGACGCTTACCTTGAAGCATTGTTCATCTTGTCATGGAATTCTGGTATAATTTACAAAGAACGCTAGTCAGCCTTCCAGCCAAAACTCTTAGAAGAGACAAGTAGTGCATTCAGCTGGTCTAGTCCCTGCTAGAAACAATAAATCATTAAAATTGCTGGAAGATCCACAAGTGTTGACTTAGGTGCATCTACACCAGTGGTTCTCAGCCTGGGGTCCCCAGATGTTTTTGGCCCAGAAATCCTAGCCAGTTTACCAGCTGTTAGGATTTCTGGAAGTTGAAGGCCAAAAACATCTGGGGACCCCAGGTTGAGAACCACTGATCTACACTGTCAAATTAATGCAGTTTGACACCACTTTAAATGTTGTTGCTCTGTGTTATGGAAACCTGGAGGTTGTAGTTTGATGAGATAACAAGCATTCTTTGACAGAGAATGCTAAAGAACTTTAAACCAACAACTCCTATGATTCCAAAGCATTGAACTAAAGTAGATGCATTCTAACTTTGTAACAATTGATTCTATTGGTCCTAACAATTTGATTTTTCAAACTTTCCCATTAATGAGAATCCTGTGAGAGCTGTTCAGCAGTGGAACTCTCTGCCCCGGAGTGTGGTAGAGGCTCCTTCTTTGGAGGTTTTGAAACAGAGGTTGGGTAGCCATCTGTGTGTGTGTGGGGGGGGGGGGGTGTTTTGAATGCAATTTTCCTGCTTCTTGGCAGGGAGTTGGACTAGATGGCCCATGAGGTCACTTCCAATTCTAGGATTCTATGATAAGATTTTTTAGCTTCCTATGCTTTGTCATCCAGAATCCAGAATGGTATTTATCTGAAGGGGAATTTTCATAATAGGTCAGAAGAAAGGTTAATTTGGGGTTGATGAAAAACTTTGATTTTTGTCTGACTTGGCTCACTACTTGGTTTTAATGCAAGGAAGTCACTTCTCCAGCTTAACCTATGATACAAGGAATCTCCACAGCACCATCTACTGATTCTTAGAACATTTGCTGTGCTTTACTTAAAATAACATAATTCCAGTTTCATTGATGCTTTTTTCCCTTAAAAAAATTATTAAAATAGGCATTTATGTAAATTGAATGTTGAAATATCTGAGTTCCTCTTTCTGAGGCAGAGTATTTGCAACATCTGATAAAATGTTGAATATATGCTATTGTTAATCTATGAATGTAATATTTTTGCTGAATTCATTTCAATTCAGCAGTATGCATTCTAATGTAAACAAATACAAGGATGTGTTGTTGAAGGCTTTCATAGCTGGAATCAATGGATTTCTGTGAGTTCAGAACTCTGAAGCTGCCAGCCACAGATACAGGCAAAATATCAGGAAAGAATGCTACTGGAACATTGCCATACAGCCCAAAAACTCACAGCAAATCAAAATACAAGGATATTAGTGTTACCGGAAAATGTCAAAACCCACCTCCAGAAAGTACATTTGTATTGTTTTGATTGCTTTAACATTATTTTAGTTTGTTTTAAAATGTTCTTAACGTGCATTTTATTTTGCTTCTCATTTTAATTTCAATATTGTTTTTTTTAATTAAATTTTTATTAAGGGGTTTTCATAGTTACATACATCCATACATACATTGTTATCATCACATTAATTGTTACAGTATAGATCCTTGCATTAAATTCCATAAGAAAAACAGACATTATTTAGTCCTGCACCTGCATGCGTCTATACATACATCATCGTCATCGTCTTTGTTGTTGCAGTATAGATCCCTAAAGTAAATTCGATAGATAAAGTCATTACTTATTTCTGTAACTACAAACACATACACACTGCGCAATCCTAGCGTGAGGGGAAGGGATGGGTCAGGGACAGGAGGGAGGGTAGGTGAGTGGTGGTGATGGGAGGGGTTGTGTGGTGTGTTTCATACATCCATTGGACTTCCCAACATTCCGCGGGGTAACAAAATCTTGATTGTTTTCCTTAATTTCTTTCTTTTACGTTGCAGTCATCAACATTCAGTTACTCATAACTTAATATTTTTCCTTTCTTTGAAATAGCGTCTAAGCGGTTGCCAATCTACTCTTCTCTTTTTGCTTACATCATATACCATATTCGACAGTGAATCTAGTTCCATAAAATCCCTTATTTTAAGAAACCAATATTGTTTTGATGTTTTAACTTGATGTGTATTACCTTGAGGACACTCTTTTGCTGTAGGAAATATATAAACAGTTTAGATAAATTAGATATTAAGACAACACAAAGGCCATAAAACAGTGTGCAAAGTACTATCCCAAGTTCTTTAACAAAGAGATAAAGAAGGAGTACCAAAGACAAAGGCTGAAAGTGAATGGGAAATAAGGCAGCATGCAGCACTTCCCTCCTTCCCCACCAATTCCTGTTTCTGGCAACAACAGTAAAAAGTGGGTACATTAGCAAAACAGCCCTGCAGAAGAGGCAGTACTCATGATAGAGGTAATAATGTGTGGATATGAGGAGGCTGCCCAGCTTCTTGCCATGTTAGTGGCACAGGACAGCAAAGCAACCAAGTCATTCCAATAGCAGTGGCAACAGGGTGTGCGACCCTCTGGGGCACTTGAGTAAGAAAGTAGCATCACAGATGGGGAAGTAGAACAGGTTAGTGCTTCGTTTTGGTTCTTCCATTATAGACTAATCTTCCACCTTAGTCCCTACCAGGAGAATTGAAAAGAAGCATCACTCTACTCTCCCTATCATGGCAGGTAAATGCTGCCATCACCACCACTTTTCCACCCAGTTACAATTGATTAATTGATCAGTTAACCCAGGTTTGTTTGGATCAAATTTTGTGTCAAAATGTCTCAACTTGTACATAAGTAATATATGGTGACTCTCTTAGGAATTTCCACAAACTGAAATGAATTTCATGACAAAGCTTTTTCTCCTCCATTCCATGTTAACAGCTTAGCTTACAAAAGTGAAGCGGAAGGGATGCTGTTAGAAGGAGATAAGCGCCACTGCACTGAAATTTCAGAGGGTGCACTTGTTAGTTTGCATAATCATAATAGATCTATTATCTCAATGTTTTAAATTGTATGGAAAAAATGAACAGCCATGGAAACCTACCTACTATCTATTCCACAGCAAAGTTAAACATTTTTTTATTCAGCACCAGCAAATAACCATTACATCATTGCACAGAAAAAGAGAGAGTAATTTGTTGTATTGTGCAATTAATATTGTAATGTATAATGAACCTGCATCTTGTAAAATGTTCATACTTTTAGTTTTTTCCCCTCATTATTAGAACAATTGGCTTTGATGCACAGCGGTAAGAGTCTAACCAACCACCTTCTGTGATTGCCTGTTTTGAACTCCACCTACACACATTTAGGCAAATTAGCAGTGCATCTAAGACCTTTCTCCCCATCTACAAAAGAGAAATAAAATATTACAGCTAAGATCTACTGTAGCTGAACTCACCTTCTGTTTTCTTATTTAAATTTTGCCCCAGCAGCTTGGTATTTTTCTTTTAAAGAGCTCAAGGGTTCGGTTATTTTATTTCCATAGCAGTGACATTGCTTAAACTAAGATATGATTTAATTCACAATCCCTTTCCCTTTCTTTTAATATGATGTTTGAAGAACTTTCCATGGCCAGTGGAACATCAGAATTGCACCTAAGAGCCAAACTCTTAACAGATGCATTATGTGGCTATGTAGTATGGTACCTGTATACTGCAATTTGTTTTCATGCACTTTCTGGTCATTTCCCGTTTATGGCAGCCCTAAGGTGGACCTAGCACAGAGTTTTCTTGGCAAGATTGGTTCATCAGAAGTTTGCCATAGGCTTTTTCTGAGGCTGAGAAAGTGCGACTTGCCTAAGGTCACCCAGAGAGTTTCCATGGCAGGGAAGAGTCACAATCCAATGTTCAAATCACTACACCATGCTGGTTGTGATTTCTTCCCTCTAGTCAGCTATCTTGAAATGGAAAGGTTGCCAGGGACAGAATGGTGGATCTAAACATTGTATTTGTCTTTTTAAAGCCACAGGGTCGTTACAACCAAAGCTATTGTTGAACTGAAACAACTATTCCATGTTACAAATATTCAGCTGCCAGCCAGTACCAACTACAGAATTGGAAGGTACCATATATACTCAAGTATAAGCTGACCCGAATATAAACTGGGGGAAAGTATTGACTGAAGTATAAGCTGAGGGTGGGAAATGCAGCAGTGACTGGTAAATTTCAAAATAAAAATAGATGCTGATAACATTACTGTAATTGAGGCATCAGTAGCATAAATGCTTTTGAATATTTACATAAATGTGTAATTTAAGATAAGTCTGTCCAAATCATAGAATCATAGAGTTGGAAGAGGGCCATCCAGTCCAACCCCCTGCCAAGAAGTAGGAATATTGCATTCAAAGCACCCCCAACAGATGGCCATCCAGCCTCTGTTTCAAAGCTTCCAAAGAAGGAGCCTCCACTACACTCCGGGGCAGAGAGTTTCACTGCGGGGCAGCAGAAAACAAGCTTGCTCACTCCTCCCTATGACTTCCTCTCACATATTTATACATGGCTATCACGTCTCCTCTCAGCCTTCTCTACTTCAGGCTAAACATGACCAGCTCTTTAAGCCGCTCCTTATACGGCTTGTTCTCCAGACCCTTGATCCTTTTAGTCACCCTCCTTTGGACACATTCCAGCTTGTCAATATCACTCTTGAATTATAGTGTCCAGAATTTGACACAATATTCCAGGTGTGGTCTAACCAAGGCACAATAGAGGGGTTGCATGACTTCCCTGGATTTAGACACTATACTCCTATTGCCATGTATAAATATGTGAGAGGAAGCCACAGAGAGGAGGGAGCAAGCTTGTTTTCTGCTTCCTTGGAGACTAGGACGTGGAACAATGGCTTCAAACTTCAAGAAAGGAGATTCCATCTGAACATGAGGAAGAACTTCCTGACTGTGAGAGCCGTTCAGCAGTGGAACTCTCTGCCCCGGAGCATGGTGGAGGCTCCTTCTTTGGAAGCTTGTAACAGGCTGGATGGCCATCTGTCAGGGGCGATTTGAATGCAATATTCCTGCTTCTTGGCAGGGGGTTGGGCTGGATGGCCCATGAGGTCTCTTCCAACTCTTTGATTCTATGATTCTATGATTCTATTGATGCAAGCCAAAATCCCATTGTTTTTTTGGTGTTTTTTTTGCCGCCGAATCACATTGTTGGCTCACGTTTAACTTGTTGTCCACAAGGACTACAAGATCTTTTTCATACGTACTGCTCTCGAGCCATGCACCCCCCATTCTATATCTTTTCATTTCATTTTTTCTGCCTAAGTGGAGTATCTTGCATTTGTCACTGTTGAACTTCATTTTGTTAGTTTTGGCCCATCTCTCTAATCTGTCAAGATCATTTTGCATGCTGCTCCTGTCCTCCTGAGTATTGGCTATCCCTCCCAAATTGGTGTCGTCTGCAAACTTGATGATCATGACTTCTAACCATTAATAAAGATGTTGAACAGGACCGGGCCTAGGACGGAACCCTGCGGCACTCCACTCGTCACTGCTTTCCAGGATAAAGAGGAAGCATTGGTGAGCACCCTCTGGGTTCATTTGCTTAACCAATATATCCACCTAATCACAGTTTTGCCTAGCCCAAATTGGACTAGTTTGTTTGCCAGAACGTCATGGGGGACCTTGTCGAAGGCCTTACTGAAATCCAGGTACGCTACATCCACAGGGTAGATATATTTCCTGCATCTACCCAGCCTGTAACTCTACTGAAAAAAGAGATCAGATTAGTCTGGCATGACTTGTTTTTGATAAATCCGTGTTGACTAATAGCGATGACTACATTTGTTTCTAAGTGTTTGCAGACAACTTCCATAACAATCTTTTCCAGAATCTTGCCTGGTATTGACATGAGGCTGACTGAAATGTAATTGTTTGAGTCATCCTTTTTTCCCTTCTTGAAGATTGGGACCACATTGGCCTTCCTCCAATCTGCTGGGACTTCTCCCGTTCTCCAAAAACTCTCAAAGATGATTGCCAATGGTTCCGAGATGACTTCCTCTAGTTCCTTCAATACTCTTGGGTGTAGTTGATCTGGCCCTGGGGACTTGAACTCGTTTAGAGTGGCTAGGTATTCCGGGACTACTTGTTTCCTAATTTGGGGTTGGAGGTCCTCTAATCCCTCATCCACTCCATCTTGCTGAGGCTGAGGATGACTTTCTTCTTGTGAGAAGACTGAGGCAAGGAAAGCATTAAGTAGTTCTGCCTTTTCCCTATCCCTTGTCAGCATTGCCCCATCTTCTCCTCGAAGAGGCCCTATTGCCTCCTTGTTCTTCCCTTTTCTACTAATGTAAGGAAAGAAGCCTTTTTATTGTTTTTAATGTCCCTGGCAAGCCTGAGCTCATTTTGTGCTTTAGCCTTGCGGACCTTTTTCCCTACAGGAGTGGCTGTTTGTTTGAATTCTTCTTTGGTGATTTCTCCCCCTTTCCACTTCTTGAGCATATCTCTTTTTAGTCTTAGCACAGTTAGAAGTTCTTTGGGCATCCATTCTGGCTTCTTTGCACTTGTCCTATTTTTTTCTCTTTGTTGGTACTGTTTTCAATTGCTCCTTGAGTATTTCACTCTTGAAAAACTCCCATGCATCTGTAACTCCCTTGTCTTTTAGTATCTGTGTCCATGGAATGATGTATTCTCTTCATTTTTTGGAAGTCAGCTATCCTAAAGTCCAAAATGTGGGTTTGACTTGTCTTAGTTTCTGCCTTCCTTTGTACCTCAAACTGCAGGAGCACATGGTCAGGCGAGAGAGGTGTCAAGCTTGAGATTGTAAATATATTCTCTCTGTGTGTGTAGCGTCCCTATTTCGTGGCTTTTCAGTTGTTGCAGGTGATCCTGGAATGTAACACCCACAATAAGTGAGGGAACACTGTACTATAATATTTCCAATTGCCATGCATGTTTGTCAAAACTGGACAGTGAAGAAAGATGATAGAAAAAAACCGCTTGTGTGAAACATTATGATCAAAAGTTCTACAGCTATGCAGGAATCCCCCCCCCCCCCAAAAAAACCAAATTAATGAGTCCTAGAACAAATTGGGCCCAAACTCTCCTTAGAAGCCAAGATTACTAAACAGAAGTCATACTTTGGATGTATCATGATGTTGTGTGATTTCAACTCTGCTATAATGATGGGTTCAGCGCCCAGAGTGACAAGCTTCCAGAAGACCAAATGAGACACAGAAAGGTTGAAGGCAAAATCATAGGCTTTATTTGCAATGACCAAGAGGATGTCCGCGGAAATAACCCTCCAAAGAATTTATATTCCTGTGACTGTGTACACATGGGTTTATTTAAAGTACATTTGACAGAAAGACTGACCAAGTACAGAATGATTGGAAATTGTCAAACCATTTCTTCATTGGTTCTTGTGGGTGCTGGGTAGAATCTGCAGCTGCATTAGAGGAGGTGTGAGACTACTTCCGACTCTGAGCAATCAGAGGTGAGGCGTGGAATTTAATAAACAATCATTTGTGGATTTAAAATCTTGTGTCTGTTTGTCTTTCCCAAAAAAATGGATGCAACTGAGTGGAATATGGTTGGATGGGTAGTTGATGAGTCCTGATGGTCCAATGCCAGCTAAGCAAAGGAGATGCCGGTTGATGTTTTTAAGGAATAGCTACATACAATGGAAGATCCACAGAGGGGTCTAGATAGTTGCTATAGATGAGGCAACATTTCCAAGGTAAAGTTTTAGATAAAATCAGATAAAGGTGGGAAACCTTTGTCTCTCTTCATGAGAAAATCCATTATGTGTTCTAGGATTTTTCCAGGGTATTGTGAGAGGGTTAATGATGATTATGAAGCCATTCCCCAAAGTCCTAAGGTGCAGTGAGAAACATTCTAAAACATTCCAAGGGGGAAAAAACATGAAAAGTTACTAGCAGGCAAGGAAAAATCCAATGTGTGCTGGCTGTATATATCAGTAGAGCCATAGATAATAATTCATGATTTTGGGGTTTAATTTTCAATAACAATGAAATGTGACTCATTGAAAAACACAATAATGGTTGGTAAATTAGCAGGAAAATATGGAAACTCCATGACCCTCAGTGTCAGGACCCAGTTTCCAGGGCCTTGGTTTTGGCGCTGGGAACCAGGGTCCTGACATAGGACATTGATAAGACACTTGCAGCTGCTCACCCTGAAAGAAAACAGGTAGCAGTTTGGCGGGGCTATTGTGCGGGGTTTTGTGCTTGGCGGGAAATACATTTTCAAGTAAGGGGGAGTGTATATAAGGAGTGACCAACTGGTGCCGAGCAATCTCGGCTTTTTGTATGTCTATGTTTCTAGCAGTAAAGTTTCTCTTTGACACCAGAGCGTGGTCCTGTGTTTTCATTGGGAGCAACCGTTGTGAGCTGGCACCTGAGTCTACAAGACCAGAGCAAGGCTTTTGATGATAGGGTATCTTGGAGATCTTTCCTTCATAGGATGCCATAAACTGCAGTGGACTTGTCAGCAAATCACAATTATTACTGGCTGAATAATTTGAAGCTGATTGGACATCCTGAGAAGAGCACATTCAGCCTTAATCCAGATGCTGGGGGTGGGGAGCGTTAATTTGGATAGAAAAATCTGTTTGGGAGTGGGATTATTTTCACACCAAAATAAAGAGGATTGCAATATCTGTCTGAAGTCTAGGACAACCATCAGTGAAGGGCCAAAGTAGATTATCATGTTTTGATCTTCACCCAAACGATTAAGAAGGCCTACACATCTCTAATTTCTGTTTGTTTCAGAAATTGACTGGAACTTGGATTCAGACCCTGTTTATATGGTTCTGATAATTTACATATATTCCCTGTGGGTAAACTAAAGAAAAGTTAAACAAAGAAAAAAAAACTTCATTTGCGTAGTACTTTGTTTCGCCTTACCCAACGGATATGGAATAACAAAATAGGATGTGATAGAAGGGAATGAACATGCACGGACTGCAGCCTTAAAAAGGCAAATAATCATTACTTCATCAGGGAGACAATATCAGTGTAAATGTGTTTATTTGTGTCCGCTGAATTGTGCGTTTGTCCTAGAACTGGAGTTGAGGAAACTTGGGTTTCCATAACTCCTCTTCCCTAAACCCAAGTCTTAATTCTTTGCAGTAAAAGGATTGATCATGGGGAATAAACATTTTCCTAGCTTTCTATAGCAAACAGAGGTTGCTTTAAGTAAATACACCTTCCCTTCTCTCATATTATGTTATTATGTGACAGACTGTTCCATTATAATGCAAAACAGAAAATAAATCCACCTCCTCCACTTAAGTCCCCTCTTATATTCTTAGTAAATTCAATTAGATAAAGACAGATTAGAGTCATTTCACTCAATTGAAAGAAACACTTCTAAAGAGAATTCATGATGAATAGAATAATAGAATCCTAGAGCTGGAAGGGACAGAGAGGTCATCCAGTCCAACTCCCTGCCAGGCAGAAACACCCAAAGCACTGATGAACATCCAACTTCTGCTTTAAAATACTTTTATTTCTTCCTTTCGCTTAAAGAGAAAACAAAAAAAACAAACACATACACACTTTCAAGGAAGAGAAAACAGAGGAGATAAAATAATAATTTGTTGCTGTGCGCTCAACTCTGATCAATGACAACCTATCATAGGAATGTTGTTTTTTTGGGTTTTTTTGCAAGACTTATGCAGAAGAGGTTGGTCATTGCTTTGCTTCAAGGATAAGAGACAGTTTGAATTACTCAGTGGGTTTCCATATCTGAGCAGGGATTTACCTGTTAAAAAATGGATGGGAGACTATCAAGAAATATCATGTGTCTATATTTCAGAGGAAGGAAAGATGGTTCCAGTGTCAACAGGTACCTTTGTTTTACGGGAGGAGCCATTCATAGTTAGGTTTCAAGTATGTATAAGTTAGAATGGCCCTTCGTTATATTGTGTATTCTACACTTACCTGGTGTTTGTACTGTGGCCATACAACTTGCAGCAAGGGATTGGTGGTAGCTGGACTATGTCCAACTTAATGACGGTTGGCATAGATCCTGGATCCAGTTAATTACCAATTGCAGGTGGACACTGGCAGTTGTAAAGGGTTCCCAAATGAGGGAACCCTGACTATCAGATGTGGTGTGGATAGGCACACCCAGCCAAGGTCACACTGTATCATATCATGGCATATCCTGAGCCATCCCAGCAGTTGTCTAAAGGTCAAAAAGTATTATGCTAATGACTACCATGCCAGCAGAGAGGGGATCTATATTGTCCTATATCTCAGAGTCCGATCTCAGATGATAATAATAATAATAATAATAATAATAATAATACTCTATTTGTATCCCATCCCATCTCCCCACTGAGGACACGGGATGGCCCATAACCAAAATGGCAGGCATTTGATGCCAGACATGCATAATAAATAACTGAGTAATATAACACACATAAACAAGATAAACAATAACAAATCAATAAAAACACAATCAAATAAGCAATTTGTGCAAGTATTAAAAGCAGAGTCGATAAGCTGAAACAATTATGCATATTTTAAACCCTTTTTCATTAAAAATTCATTTCACAGGAAGCCAGGTGATTAAGTATGCTATTCCCCATAAGCCTGGGTGCAAAGGTGGGTTTTTAATTCTTTCCTAAAAGAGGGGAGTGTGTGGGCTGTTCTAATCTCTTTTGGGAGAGAGTTCCAGAGGTGGAGGGTGATTGCAAAAAAGCCCTCTCTCTTGTCCCCACCAACCAAGTTTAAGATGGAGGGAGGACCAAGAGGAGGGTCTCACCAGATGAACATAGTGACTGGACAGGTTCGTATAAGGAGAGGCAAGAGCTTAGGTAGTCTGAACCCCAACTGTTTAGGGCTTAAAAGGTAATGACCAGCACTTTGTATCAAGGCCAGGAGCAGATGGGCTGCCAGTGGAGCTGTTGCAACATGGGGGTGGTTCTCTGCACAAACAAAACGAGGACCAAGTACCAAAAACACAATAATCCCAATCTCAGGGGCTCACATGTCTTTACACTAATGCACAGAGCATGGGAAATAAAAAGACGAACTCCAACTTTTAGCACAACACCACAAATATGATATCACTAGCTTGGGGACCTGGCGCTGCCCGGGTTATTTGAGAAAGGAATTGTGTATCAAGGTTGGTCTTTATTAGTTATTTATATGGCTCACAGTGGTCTCAGGAAGTTAGTGAAGGTACTGCGAGTCCCATCATCTATGGTCCATCCTTCTTCAAACTACACCAGGATGGAGAGTGGGTAATGGGGGCTCTGTGTGCCAAGTTTGGTCTTGATCAGTCATTGGATTAGAGTCGCAGTGGTTTCAGTAAGTGAGTGAAGGTACTGCAAGTCCCATCATCCATAGTCTGTTCTTCCCCCAAACATCACCAGAATGTTGAGTTGGCCAAGGGTGCACTCTGTGCCAAGTTTGGTCTTTCTTGGTATTTGGATAAGTGTTGCTGTGGTTTCAGAATGTGAGTGATGGTACTGCACGTCCCAACATCCATGGTTCATCCTCCTCCAAACTGCAGTAGGATGTAGAGTGGGTCATGGGGGCTCTGTTTGCCAAGTTTGGTCTGTATTGGTAATTTTCTGACAGAGCCCCTGGCCTTTTCCTTTCCTCTCTTTGTCATCTCGGAATCTTGGAATTGAGGCTGGCCAATCAGAGACTATATGCAAATTTCCTTCTCTCATGTCTCCGTTTCTGTCATGAAGCCTTTTCTCCATCAGGGGCTCCTGTAAAGCTGGCCAATCCGAGACCATATGCAAATAGCACCACAGCGGCAGCCAATCAGAATCTTGGAACTTTCAGGCTGTCCAATCAGAATGCTGGCACATACACCGCCACACCTTTGTCCTCCGCATACAAACTTTGACTTTTATTATATACATAGAAGATAGGCATCACTGAAACCTGGTGGGATGACTTCTATCGCTGGAATGTAGACATCGAGGGCTATAACCTCTTTCACAGAAACCGAACAAAGGGGAGAGGAGGCAGAGTAGCCTTATATGTCAAAAAATGTTATGCTGCAGAAGAGATGCAAGAGAGCAATCAACTATCCTGATATTTGCTGGAAAACAAACTCGGCCAAGAGTAAAAGGTCCAACAAATTCCTCACTTGCCTTGCAGACAATTTCATGGTCCAGAAGGTAGAAGATGCAACAAGAGGGTTGGCTACTTTTGATCTCATCCTAACAAATGCGGAGGACCTGATCGATGCGGTTAAAGTGGTCAGATATTTCGGGGCAAGTGACCATGTGCTCCTGCAGTTTGAGGTACAAAGGAAGGCCGAAACTAAGACAAGTCAAACCCGCATTTTGGACTTTAGGAGATCTGATTTCAGAAAAATGAAGGAAACACTGAGCAGCATTCCGTGGACACAGATACTAAAAGACAAGGGAGTTACGGATGGATGGGAATTTCTCAAGAGTGAAATACTCAAGGCGCATTTACAAACTGTGCCAACAAAGAGAAAAAATAGGACAAGTGCAAAGAAGCCAGAATGGATGTCCAAAGAACTTATAACTATGCTAAAACACAAAAGAGACATGCACAAGAAGTGGAAAAATGGAGAAATCACCAAAGAAGAATTCAAACAAAGAGCCAACACCTGTAGGGAAAAGGTCCGCAAGGCTAAAGCACAAAACGAGCTCAGGCTTGCCAGGGACATTAAAAACAATAAAAAGGGCTTCTTTTCTTATGTCAGTAGAAAAAGGAAAAACAAGGAGGCGATAGGGCCTCTTTGAGGAGAAGATGGGGCAATGCTGACAGGGGGTAGGGAAAAGGCAGAACTACTTAATGCCTTCTTTGCCTCGGTCTTCTCACAAAAAGAAAGTCATCTTCAACCTCAGCAAGATGGAGTGGATGAGGGATTAGAGGACATCCAAGCCCAAATTGGGAAACAAGTTGTCCAGGAATACCTGGGCTAGTCCCCAGGGCTAGATCAACTACACCCAAGAGTATTGAAGGAACTAGCAGAAGTCATTTCGGAACCATTGGCAACCATCTTTGAGAGTTCTTGGAGAACGGGAGAAGTTCCAGCAGATTGGAGGAGAGCCAATGTGGTTCCAATCTTCAAGAAGGGAAAAAAGGATGACCCAAACAATTACCGTCCGTTCAGCCTCACGTCGATACCAGGCAAGATTCTGGAAAAGATTGTTAAGGAAGTAGTCCGCAAGCATTTATAAACAAATGCTTTCATCGCTAATAATCAACATGGATTTATCAAAAACAAGTCATGCCAGACTGTCAGCTCAGGGCGGCTTACAAAGGCACAATTCGATGCCAGCATAAACACAACAATGGATAAAACATGTAAACAGCAATTATAACAATTAAGACAGTCAGTATATACATCAAAATCAATAAAAACAATCTAATGCTCAGTGTTCGCAATGGGAGCCATGTTCCAACTCATAAAAAGGGGGAAAGCAATTTCTACTCAGTGTGTGTGTGTGTGTGTTTGTTTACTTTCTTGAGGGCACCATATATAGTTCCCTTATCAGAATTTAACAGTGATGGAATTTATCACTGCTGATCAGCCATTGTGCATTTTACCACAGATTTTGGACTTTCACCTTACTTTTTTAACATGTGCTTTCCATGTAGATCTGTATTGCAAAGTGCATTAGAGATGTGTGTTTTTAGTCCCCCCTACCCAATAGCACTATGTTACAAAAATTGAAAAAATCAATTCCTGTGAAAATTGTGCAGTGCTTACTTTGAAAGTAATTGTTATACTCCAGAAACTTCATTTTCGTGGATGCCACAAACTATGTTGAATTGGTTGAGACTCAATTAGATATTCATTGAAAAATTATAGCAAAATATGCTGCAGTTTAATAAACTTTTTCTGGTACTTTCCATTATCCTGGCAGAGCCCAAAGGAGGGCCTAGCTAGGGGATAGTCCAATTTACGGGGAGAGGTTGAAGGAGTAAAACAATTTCCCCCACTTTCCTGTTACTCCCCCCACCCATGTCGCCACTATAGAAATAACTCTCATTTATGACATGGAACATGTGTGGGTATGCGGAGAGGGGGTAATGACCAGCAAAACAGGGGAAATGATTTTCCTCCTTCAACTCCCCCCTCCTGTAAAATGGACTATTCTTCTCTATCTAGGCCCCCTTTTGGAGTCTAATGGAACAGTACCCTTTTTCATGCATTTATGATTGAACCAATTAGGAAATGACATTTATATCCCAGGAACAAGAATTGTTACACATGGTAATGCACATCATTCTGGATTTTACAGCTTGTGTAGCTGGGCCCTGAGAGGTTATTTCCCAGCCCCATATTGCTGCTCCAGAGCCATTTCAGAGCTGGGACTGAGGCCAAAGTGCCACCCCAGGGCCCTTTGACATAGCCCCCAAACCTGGGTTAAACTGAGGCATCCAAATGAAACCTCAGGTTAACCTAGGGAAATAGCTGCTTGACCCAGAGGTCATTTAGCCGCCCGCCTCCTTCAAAAGAAGGTGTTTAGGCCAGCTGTGTGGCCTCAGTCCAGAGAAAAACTGGAACATAAAATCCGGTTCCTCTGGGGATGTGGGCCTGTGTAGCAGGGGGCGCCCAGAGGCAGGCCTGTAGCGAGAGGGGGGGGGGGGTTATGCCCATCCACCTCCAAACACCTACCCTTTTCACCTGGTCATGCCCAGCACTTTTTAATTTTAATTATTACATTTGCCCCTGCCACAGATTTTAATTGCGTTATTTATTTATTTATTTATTATTTGAACTTATATGCCACCACTCCCCTGGGGCTCGGAGCGGCTTACAAGAACAGGCTAAAATCAAACACAATTTAAAACAATTTAAAAACAATCAGAGACCAAAGGCCCGTTGAAATAGATATGTCTTCCATGCCCTGCGAAAAGCTGATAAATCCCGCAAGGCATGGACTTCAGGTGGCAGAGTATTCCAGAGTGATGGTGCCACTGCTGTGAAGGCTCTGCATCTGGTTGCTGTTAGACCCAAGGTCTTGACACTGGGAATTTCCAATAGATCTTGCTCATGGTGTGTTGTTAATGTTATTGCCTTGTTTTTGAGTTATTTTGCCGTATTGTTGTTGTTTTTACTGTTGTATTTGGGCTCGGCCTCTTGTAAGCCGCACCGAGTCCTCCGGGAGATGGTAGCGGGGTACAAATAAAGGATTATTATTATTATTATTACTGTCATTGTGGTGTGTGTGTGTTGAATGCTCTCATTAAGGAGGCCAGACTTGGTAGAGGTGGTTGACAGGGGCGGAGCTGCAGACTATTAAAGGCTGCTCTGCCCCTGCTGTGCTCTTTGCTTCAGCGTGAGCTAGAAGGCAGGTTTCAACCCCCCCCCCCCCGCAAAATTTTCAACCCCCCCCCGAAAATTTCCACCCCTCCCAAAAAATTTTTCTGGCTACTGCCCTGCCCAGAGGCAGGCCTGTAGCGAGGGGGTGGTTTTAGGGGTTCAAACCCCCCCCCCCGAAATGTTTCATATTTTTTTAAAAAAACATGGTTTACTCATGAATTTTAACTGGTTAAGCAAATCCCCATGCTAAGTCTATAAGATGCAAAAAATTAAGAGTCCCTCCAGAACTGTAAGTACTATTTCAAGCAAATATTGACAATTTATTCACACTGTCATTACTTGCAGCACTAGCCGATGTAGTGAAGCAACCAAGTTGGGGGTGTGTGTGTTGAATGCTCTCATTAAGGAGGCCAGACTTGGTGGAGGTGGTTGACAGGGGCGGAGCTGCAGGCTACTGAAGGTTGCTCTGCCCCCTGCTGTGCTCTTTGCTTCAAGGTGAGCTAGGAGGCAGGTTTCAACCCCCCCCCCGAAATTTTCAACCCTCCACGAAATTTTCAACCCCCCCCCCCAAATTGTCAACCCTCCCCGAAATTTTTTTCTGGCTATGGCCCTGCCCAGAGGCCTTACCTGGTGGGGGCTGCGGCTGCGCTTCCCCCCAGCCCCCCACCGGCCCCGCTCCTCAGCAGCCCCAAGCGCCGCCACAGGAACAGCACGTGCGGGGGAATGGGGCCCTCGCTCTTCCTGCTGGCACGGGGTTCCTTCGGCAAGGGGGCGCCAAGGCTCCGGAGAGATGGCACGAGCAGCTGGTGAGCGCCGTGGGGACGAGGCAGGCCTGGGAAGGTGGAACAGTGCTTTGCCCCTTTATTTGTCATGTCAGAGCAACCAGTCCATTATATACTACATTTCTAACAGAACAAAGCAAACAGACAGAAAAATACACATCTTGTGAGTTTGATAGTTGGTTAAATGTCCTTTGACCAGTATCTGGCCACTTGGAGTGCTTCCAGTGTTGCTGCAAGAAGGTCCTCCATGGTGCATGTGGCAGGGCTCAGGTTGCATTGCAGCAGGTGGTCAGTGGTTTGCTTTTCTCCACACTCGCATGCCGAGGATTCCACTTTGTAGCCCCATTTCTGAAGGTTGGCTCTGCATCTCGTGGTGCCAGAGCGCAGTCTGTTCAGTGCCTTCCAAGTCGCCCAGTCTTCTGTGTGCCCAGGAGGGAGTCTCTCATTGGGTATCAGCCATTGGTTGAGGTGCTGGGTTTGGGCCTGCCACTTTTGGATTCTCGCTTGCTGAGGTGTTCCAGCAAGTGTCTCTGTAGATCTTCGAAAACTATGTCTAGATAGTGATAATGCGGCATGTCTCATTAAGAGCCACATCCACTGTTTTAGTGTGGTGAGATGTGTTCCACACTGGGCATGCATACTCAGCAGCAGAGTAGCACAGCGCAAGGGCAGATGTCTTCACTGTATCTGGTTGTGATCCCCAGGTTGTGCCAGTCAGCTTTCATATGATATTATTTCTAGCACCCACTTTTTGCTTGATATTCAGGCAGTGCTTCTTGTAGGTAAGAGCACAGTCCAGAGTGACTCCCAGGTATTTGGGTGCGCTGCAATGCTCCAGTGGATTCCTTCCCAGGTGATCTTCAGAGCTCGGGATGCTTCTCTGTTCTTGAGATGAGAGGCACATGTCTGTGTTTTAGATGGGTTGGGGATCAGCTGGTTTTCCCTGTAATAGTCAGTAAGAGCACCTAGAGCTTCGGAAAGCTTCTTTTCTACCAACTCGAAGCTCCCTGCTTGAGCAGTAATGGCACGATCATCAGCATAGATGAAACTCTCTGTACCTTCTGGCAGTGGCTGGTCATTTGTGTAAATGTTGAACATTGATGGAACAAGCACACTCCCCTGAGGCAGGCCGTTCTTCTGTTTCCGCCATCTGCTTCTCTGGCCCTGGGACTCAACAAAAAAGCTCCTGTTTTGTAGCAGGTTTCCTATGAGGCGGGTGAGGTGGTCGTCCTTTGTGACTTTGCCCCTAAGGAAAAGGAGAGTAGGCGGGGGGCTTTTTGTGGGCGGGAAGATGCCCCTAAGTCACGCATCCGGCATCTCCTTCTCGCGCCGCGGGACCCCGCTTTGTTTGTCTTTTTCCTTCTTGTAACGACCGTCGGAGGGACGCGTCGAAATAGGCGCGCACCGTGGGCCTCTCCCTCTCCATTTTCTCTCAGCGCTTGGAGAACTTTGGCGCCTTTGGGCTGGAGAGAGAGAGGGAAGGTCAGAAGCGGAGACCAGCCCGCTCCCGCTCTCTTCTCCTTCGGCAGCCAACCCTCTCGCCTCGAGCAGCGCGTGCCGTCGCCCGCCCGCCCGCCTGCCTACCCTCCATGAGCGCGAGCCCCAGCAGAGAGGCGCGCGAGAAGCCCAGGGAAGGGCGGGGGTTGAAGGAGGGCTTTTTGGAGGCGCGCGAGGCTCAGCCCCGGAGCAGGTGCCGAGGCTCCCACGCACCGGAGGAGCAGCAGCAGCCAGGCACCGCGAGCCCCGCGCCCCTTCCCTGCCTTTCCCAGGGAGGGAGGGAGGGAGGGAGAGAGGGTGGGGCGCAGCCTTGGACCCCCGTTTCCATAGCAAATGATTCACTCCTTTATTGGTTACGTTTCCCCGAGTTCTCCCTCTCCGTTGGGCCGAAAGAGGATGACTCCCCCTGAGGCAACCAGGTGGGTTTCACGGCTCAGGTGGCGCCAGACCCCAGACCTTCCACACGCCAGCGAGACTACTACGCCAAAAAGAGCGCGCTCCTCCTCGGATTCTGTTTCTCCTTTGCGTCCTCCTCCATAGCGTCCTCCTTTTGTTAGAGAAGGTAGGTTTACTCCCGTTGTGGGGCGAGCATGCCAGTTGGTTGTGTGAGGAAACTAGAGATGGATGGGATCCTGCGCAGAATATCTTTGTGTGCCTTCAAATCACCTGTTGACTTACAGTGACCCTATGCATTTTATAGCTTTTGCCATAGGCAAGGAGTACGCAGAGGTGGTTTGTCTTAGACAAGGAATACAGAGATGGTGTTTTGCCTCTTGAACATCGCCTGCCTTAGAGCAAGGCTTCTTGAACTTTTTCAGTTCTCGACCCCTTTCCACACAATACGTTTTTATTCCAGCCCAGATAGTTAAATCAAACGTGCACTGAAAATAAATCAGCATTTGCAAGGCTGGTTTTCCATTTTATGAAGTGTTTTCTGCAGAGTCCATTGTAAACACTGTGTGTTGCTGCTCACAGATTTGTGTAAATGGGTGACATTCAGAGACCTTTTAGTGTTGTCAAATTTTTCACAACTGCAGTACTGAGCTAAGGGAACCCCATTTATTTATTTATTGATTTATTTACTTTACTTGTATACCGCAGTTTCTCAGCCCAACAGGCGACTCAACGCGGTTTACAACAAAGATAAGAATCAATCAACGATATACAATTTAAAACCACAAAAGCATAATATACAATATTGACACAACAATAGACAACACAATGCATCTCATAACTAGAGTCATGATCCAATCCGTCATCCAAATTTCCATTCCTGTAATTTGGGGTCAGGACCCACACACTAAGAAGCAGTGACCAAGAGCACCAGTAGTCCATAGGGGTTACTCATTCAAGTGTTAACCAAGGTTGAATCTACACGGCCCTATATCCCAGGATCTGATCCCAGATTATCTGCTTTGAACTGGATTCTATAAGTCTACACTGCCATATAATCTGGGATAAACAGATAATCTGGGATCAGATCTTGGGATATAGGCCAATGTGGAGGGGGTCCAAGCCTGACTGCTTAGTTTACAAGATCCGTGAGGATCTGGTGTGTTGAGATTTAGACCACTTTGTGGAATGCAGTTTCCAGGATGTTTGTGTCCTGGACCTCTTCTGTATGTAGAGTAGCTAGCACTTCACTTTCTTTAAGGACCGCTAGAAAGTCACTTCTGGAGTTACAAGCCGCCTGGTAATTTTTAAAACATTTACACTGCCTTTGAAAATGCACTGTCATAGGATTTTGTCATTTATTTTTGAACATATGCATGCCATCAACATACTAGGGAGAAAAATGATACAAACAGACTCATCTTTTCATGTTAACATATGAAAAAAAATCAGTGCTTTCCAGGGAAGAAAGATTAAAAAATGACCACTATTGCTGGTCATATTTATGGTAGTCTGATGGGAAAAGTTATTCCCTTTCTTCAGATGCAGAAGTGAGGTTATGAGACAAGGGTTTGCACAAAGTCAAAGGTTAGCTTTGTTCCTATAGATTCATCACTAACTTTGCAGCACTGAATCTAACGCTTTAACTGCAGATGTAAATTGCCTCAAACGCTTGCGTGTTTTTGAAGGATATGGAAATGTTACTTGTTGTTATTAATCTTCAAATGCTTATTCAGACATATAAGCCATCCTTTCTGTGAAGAGCTTCTGCAAACTGTATTAAAGCTTATGGCTGAATTTGAATTTAAGCCCATATTGCTTGACACCTGCAGGACCTACAAACCTATGAGTAGTCCCAGCACTTTGTGTATAGTGGATTAGGTCAAAGAAAATGGCATTTAAACCTTGTCTAGCTTTGCATTTCAGTCTGGAAAATAGAGATGGTTTTCTCATTCTGCTGCCATGAGTTGGGTCAGTTCCAACTCTGCTGACCTGTTGCCCTGGAGACTAAGACGCAGAACAATGTCTTCAAACTATAGGAAATGAGATTCCACCTGAACATGAGGAAGAACTTCCTAACTGTTAAAGCTTTTTCATCAGTGGAACTCTCTGCCCCAGAGTGTGGTGTAGGCTCCTTCTTTGGAGGCTTTTAAACAGAGGTTGGATGGCCATCTTTCAGGGGTGCTTTGAATGTGATTTTCCTTCTTGGCAGAATGGGGTTGGACTGGATGCCTCACAAGGTCTCCTCCAACTCAATGATTCTATTATTCTATAAATGCCAGCATTTCCCCTTTCCTACAGATTGTAGAGGATGTCCTTTTCATTTTATTCTTAAAATCATGTAAATAAGTTTGCAGAAATTAGTTCCTTGGTAATCAGCCAGTTGATAGAGGAGAATTACAGTCCTCTAAATGGTTGTATAGGATTTTAGCCTTCATTTGTTAGGCTTGTTTGCCTGACTGATTTTTGGTTAGAAAAATATGAGCAACAAAAGGTGCAGATTTGAAAGTGTGATATTAAAAACCCATTTGTTTGAAGTGGTTTGAGATGGAATTTATTATTCAAACTGGTTGGGAAAACACAGTAAAAGGTAGACAAGGGATCTGAAAGAGAATTGAGATCCAATAACAAAGTATTCTGCTTCTACAGATGTCTGTGATGACATTCTGATATTAATGGTATTCTGGTGTGCATGGAGTTTGATAAGATGTCTTGCCCCTAAACCATTGCAGCCAGTCTTTGTTTTGTACTTATTTGCCTAAACATAGATATTTGCACAATTAATGAGATAATAAACATTTCACAGAATACTTTGAAGCTCACTGACCTTGGGCAAGTCTGTCATTTGAAGTCGCTTTTAGATTGCATATATCACAAGAAAACAAAATTTGTTTTCAGTCCAAGACTGTCTTCAAGAAAAGTACCTTTCCTAAAAATGGGATGTATTGCCTTCATCCTTAGGATACAATGAACAGTTTAGCAAGCTGTGTGTTAGCTTGTAGATGCCAAAGTTGTTTATGCTAAACCAATTCTTGGAAAGTTTATGGACAGTGAAACAATTGTCTCATTTGGTATCCTATTTCATGGTGATGGCAACCTCATAGCTATGGAATGTGTGCACTTACACCTAAGGCTTGAATATATTTACTTTTACCAATGAGTCTGAGGGATTGAATTGCAATTCATGAAAGTTCATGCTGAAATAAATTTACTAAAGATGCCAGAAGACTCCCCTGACACCTTCATGAATAATGCTTTTTGTATTGAAATAGACTTAACTTGGTTGTCTCTTTGATATTAGTTTACATGATGTTTATAGCTGGGGCTATCCCAACTGCATATAGAATAGGAAAGCAAGCTCACTCTATATGTGTGAGCGTGAGGGATATGAAAGGCTGACTGGGCCATGCAGTCTTACCCTGCAATTGGTTGTCCAAACTAAGTTTGGTCCGATACTGGGTGTGAGACTGTCAGGAGGAGTGAGGATTCAAGTTGGATTGCAGGAATGATAATGGTATGAACTCATCAGCCCCAACCCCAATTTACATGGGTTTAGGTTAGACCATAAGTTGTATAATGAGTATGCCTCTTTTTCTACAGTTTAATTCTACCTTTGAGGTCCTAAATACTGCTCTGTATTCCTAGAAGGATTATTCCAGTTCAATTAGAGGTTTGTGTGTATGTGTATAAAAAAGAAATAAAGAAACAGGAAAATCTTGCTACTTTTTCACTGGTTTCCTAGGTGAATCTTGTTCACCTTGTCAACTTTAATCAAGACAACAGTCTATATATTTTACTGTACTGCACTTTATTGTATTATTTATGAACAAGTCGCTGACCTGCAAATCACATAAAATGAGCCAGGGAAGAGTAGGTGGCACTATGTTGATTCAGGCAAAGAAATGTGGTGAAGGGGAGCAACAGACTGACTTAAATGGTAAACTGAATGATTGGGGGAATTCATAGATGTTCTGGCTAAATGGCAAGCATCATAATTATTCCAAAAAAGAAGTAGCAGACATTCTGGAAAATAGGATAAAGCTGGATAAGATGCAGTTCGGAAGAGAAGAACTGTGGAGTGATGCATTGAGCAAATAGGGTTTCTTTAGTAGGACTGTACACTGAAATTGACATTCTAGGTTAGGGCCCAATCCAGTTTAGCTTTATTTGAAAGCTAGAGATTTTGATTTGGGTCTGAATCAGACAACCTGAAATTTTGCATGTCTCCCCACTGTACATAATGAGGAAGGCACCAAATGGTGATACTTGTTTTGGCTTTTTTAAAAAAATGAAAATTAGGTGATAATGTCCAGGCACAGTAGGCTCTTGTAAATCACTGTACCCTATCCATATAAGTTTCATGGAAGCTTTTAAAATTGTGATTTTTTTTTTTAAAAAAAGGCAATTGTGTTTAAGTATTTTGGGTTCAGAACTAGACGAAACTTTTAGGTATTTGAAGATATAAATGTCACTTTTGACAGATTGAACTCCAACAAATTTCAGACTGGAATACCTCCACTGCACCTCTTTGATGAAGCCCCACTGTCATAGGCAGTTCAATTGTGGGAAGAGAAAAAAAAAATCATGAACGCAGCAGAGGAAGTAGTGTTGTGTGATTTTAGTACCTGCAAGAACCACAGGTTTGTGGGGCTGGTTTGTCTAGCTTCGCAGAATGCCAAATGAGACACAGATGGGTTAAAGGCAAATGAGAGGTTTATTTTCAATAGCCGGAGAGGATGTCAGCAGAAAAAACACTTCAAAGTACTGACATACCACAATTGGGAATACACAGCATATTTATTACATTTTGACAGCTATTCAACTCTACTGTGCTGGCTCCAGATTGACTTAGAAACTGCCTGTCATTACCTGAATGGTCCAGGGCTCCAGCCAATGTCATTGCTGGGTGGTTCTTCTTTCGTGAGAAACTTTAATAAGCTGTTATGAGTTTATTTTATCTGTTTGTTTATGGATTTACAGTTGAAAATTAATGCGGTGTGGCAATTGATAATGAACAGTGTCCTGGTTCCCATGAGACAAAGGTGATAGTCCAGTGGATGTGTTAGGATGATGACCATTTTAATGGATATCGCAAGGATGGAGCCAGCTATGGGCATAGAAGAGGAAATGTTCCCAGATCATATAACATGAAACAAGAAAAAAGACCCATAGCTCTGATGCAAGCCGATTGTGTGTTCCCAGCCAAGTCTCCCTTTCAAGAAGGCCCAGATCTAATGGGGTATCGAATTAATTTGTTTTTACCGTAGACATCTTTTGGACCCTGTGTCTACTATTGAAACTTGGAGATATTTGCAGTGAAACTCTAGAGACTATACTTTTTTTCCAAATTGTCACAAACCTTTTACTAGAATAGCTATGTTCTAGATTTCTAAAAATAGGACTCATCTATTAAAGTGGATGGACATTTTACCAAAAAAACCCCCAAAAAACCCCATCATGCATAATTTTACCCTGAAAGCAGTTTAATGGAGACTCAATAAATGTTTTCTTCTGAAGACACTAATATTACAAGAGTGTAAACAAGCATTGAGAAAATTATTTGAACTGAATTTAAATAAAGGTACAGAACCCACAGTAGTTTGGAATGTATGCAAAGCTTATAAAAAAGGACAATTTATAAACTGAAAGGAGCCTGAAAGGAGCAAGTCGATTCCAGCCTGAAAGAAGCAAGTCGATAGGCAAAATACAGAAGTTGGAGGAAAGCCTTAAGGCAAATTTTAATAAAGAGACTTAATGAAATATTGGTTACTTCAACAAGAGTTTTCATTGCTTACACTCAAAATGAACAACAATCGTACTTTAAGCAATAAATAACAACAGTAATATTTTGCAAACAAACTTATAAGAAAGTGGCTTTCTTATAAGTTGAGATATGTATACGGATAAAGAAATAAATCAGAAAGATTAAGAAGTGAGACCAGTGTGCTAAAATTCTTTGATGAATACTACAGAGATGATGAACAGGTAATTTTAAAAAATGTATATGGTAAATAATCTTTATTGACCATGTTCCTGTTTCTATACAGAACCTCTGCATTTGACCCAATTCTGACTTGGTTTCTCCATTGCTTGCCCACTTGGTGCCCCGAAACAGAACCATCTGGTTTAGTTTTCTCTGAATCGCTTTAGATGCAGATGAGATACCCATATAAATACGTGGCCCTAATCTGATCTCCTTTTCGATAGAGTTACAAGCTGGGTAGATGCAGGGAATGCCGTGGATGTAGCGTACCTGGATTTCAGTAAGGCCTTCGACAAGGTCCCCCATGACCTTCTGGCAAACAAACTAGT
Source organism: Anolis sagrei (assembly GCF_037176765.1). Lineage (NCBI taxonomy): Eukaryota > Metazoa > Chordata > Lepidosauria > Squamata > Anolidae > Anolis > Anolis sagrei. Next base: position 167,895,107 of record NC_090022.1, on the reverse strand, counting down.
CCAATGTGGGCTAGGCAAAACTACGGTGCGGTGGATCTCTAATTGGTTAAATGAAAGAACCCATTTAACCAATTAAATGCTTCCTCTTCATCCTGGAAAGAAGTGACGAGCAGAGTGCCACAAACAGGACCTGGGCCCGGTCCTGTTCAACATCTTTATTAATGACTTAGATGAAGGGTTGGAAGGCATGATCATCAAGTTTGCAGATGACATAAAATTGGGAGGGATAGCCAATACTCCAGAGGACAGGAGCAGGATTCAAAACAATCCTGACAGATTAGAGAGATGTGCCAAAACTAACAAAATGAAGTTTAGCAGGGACAAATGCAAGATACCCCACTTAGGCAGAAAAAATTAAATGCAAAGATATAGAATGGGGGACACGTGGCTCGAGAGCAGTACATGTGAAAAGGATCTTGGTGTCCTCATGGACAACAAGTTAAACATGAGCCAACAATGTGATGTGGCGGCAAAAAAAGCCAATGGGATTTTGGCCTGCATCAATAGGAGTATAGTGTCTAGATCCAGGGAAGTCATGCTACCCTTCTATTCTGCCTTTTTAGACCACACCTGGAATATTGTGTCCAATTCTGGGCACCACAACTGAAGAGAGATATTGACAAACTGGAGAGTGTCCAGAGGAGGGCGACTAAAATGATCAATTGTCTGGAGAACAAGCCCTATGAGGAGTGGCTTAAAGAGCTGGGCATGTTTAGCCTGAAGAAGTGAAGGCTGAGAGGAGACATGATAGCCAGGACACGGAGCAATGGCTTCAAACTACAAGAAAGGAGATTCCATCTGAACATTAGGAAGAACTTCCTGACTGTGAGAGCCATTCACAGTCCCCAGAGTGTGGTGGAGGCTCCTTCTTTGGAAGCTTTTGAACAGAGGCTGGATGGCCATCTGTCGGGGGTGCATTTAATGCAGTTTTCCTACTTCTTGGCAGGGGGTTTGACTGGATGGCCCATGAGGTCTTTTCCAACTCTATGATTCTATGTAAGTTTGAAACTTGGAATGGCTTAGACGATGCTACTGAAAAATGAGATTAACTGGGAAACATTGGTTATTATATGGTTTCAATGGTTTTATATTGTTTTTATAATGTTGATTTAAATGTTTTAATTCTATAATGTGGACTGTTATGGCATCGAATGGCTTCCAATTTGTAAACCGCCTTGAGTCGCCTTCAGGCTTGAGAAAGGCAGGATAAAAATATTGTAAATAAATAAATCAATAAATAAAATACCTCTATATGTTAAAAACCAAAAGTCTCCTTGCATAAAAAGAAAGGTGTGGTTGTGTTGCATTGGCTTCCAACTGAATACCATGGCCTGTATAAGATGTTAGTTCTGACCTTTAAAATTCTTTACGGCCAGGGTCCATCGTACCTCTCCTTCTCCCATCATCGGAGGTCGCAACCACCAGCCCAGTGTGACTTACTCTATATACCGGGTCCTAGAGAAGTGCACTTGGAAAGTACCAGACGCAGGGCTTTTTCTATTTCTGCCCCTGCCTTATGGAATTCCTTGCTGCCCTATCTGAGAGCCATGCGTGACTTAGGGCCTTCTACCCTAGCACTTAAGACCTGGCTTTTTTACTAGAGTATACGATCTCTGTTACTTTTTACTTTCTGTATATATGTATTTTATCTTTTACAATTTAGCTGTAAATCGCCTAAAGCATTCTCGGATGGAGGGCGATTATTAAGTAATTAAATATGATGATGACGATTATGTGTTAGAATTCAAACAGTTTTATATAGGGAGATAGGTTTTTTAATAGTCTGGATCCAAGCTGTTTGGAGCTTTAAGAGTCATAACCAGCACTTTGACTACTGACTGGAAGTTTCAGCTTAACAGGAGCACCTCTGCTTTGTCTGAATTAAGTGTTACTCAGTTAGCCCTCATCCAATTCATTGCCATCAGCAGACATTGGTTTGGCCTTTGAATTCCTTTGAATTGGATGGGAAGGAGAAATAAAGTTGAGTGTCATCAGCCATCAGCATACTAGTGTAATCTAATCCCAAAATCCAGATAAACTGTACCAGCAATTTTATGTAAATTTTAAATGGCGGGTGTCACAAAACTGACACCTGATGCACTCCACAGGCCAATGGCAATAAGGAAAAACAAGTATGCTACATCATCACTTTCTGAGTTCCATCCCCTCCGGGATAAACCAGAGGTTGGCTCTGCATCTTGTGGTGCCAGAGCGCAGTCTATTCAGCGCCTTCCAAGTCACCCAGTTTTCTGTGTGCCCAGGAGGGAGTCTCTCATTTGGTATCAGCAATTGATTGGGATTCTGGGTTTTATTATTTATTTTTATTTATTTACAGTTTTTATATTCCGCCCTTCTCACCCCGCAGGGGAGTCAGGGCGGATTACAGTATACACATATATGGCAAACATTCAATGCCAGTTTGACAGACAACAAACACAGACAATACACAGAGGCTATTTAACTTTTTTCTGGCCGCCAGGGGAGCTGCTGCTTTCATCGTCCATCAGCAACACCGATGAAGTTCTTCCGCATTCCACATCCCGGAGTTTTCTTTATGGCCTCATAAATTAGTTAATTTAGCCTCCCACACAAGGTGGTACCTTATTTTCCTACTTGACACGTGCAACTGTCTTTCGGGTTGCAAAGGTCGACAACAGGCTACACAATGGCTGGACACCCACTCCAACCCGGGCTGGCTTCGAACTCATGACCTTTTGGTCAGAGTGATCTTAATGCAACTGACACTCAGCCAGCTGCGCCACAATCCCGGTGTCATTTTTGGACTCTCGCTTGCTGAGGTGTTCCAGCAAGGGTCTCTGTAGATCTTAGAATACTATTTCTTCATTTAAGTCATTGGTGTGGTGGCTGATATCCAAATAGGGGATGGGCCAAAGATGTCACTTTCTTGGTCCTTTCACTATTGGATGCAACTTTCCAGCGGATGTCAGGTGATGTAATACCGGCTAAATAGTGTAATTTCTCCAGTGGTGTAGGGCGCAGACACCCCGTGATAATGCGGCATATCTCATTAAGAACCACATCCACTGTTTTAGCGTGGTGAGATGTGTTCCACACTGGGCATACATACTCAGCAGCAGAGTAGCAAAGTGCAAAGGCAGATGTCTTCACTGTATTTGATTGCGATCCCCAGGTTATGCCAGTCAGTTTTCGTATGATATTGCTACTAGTGCCCACTTTTTGCTTGATATTCAGTCAGTGCTTCCTGTTAGGTCAGAGAACGATCCAGGGTAACTTCCAGGTATTTTGGTGTGCTGCAATGCTCCAGTGGGATTCCTTCCCAAGTAATCCTCAGAGCTCAGGATGCTTGTCTATTCTTAAGATTAAAGGAACATGTCTGTGTTTCAGATGGGTTAAGAATCAGCTGGTTTTCCCTGTAATAGGCAGTGAGAGCACCTAGAGCTTCGGAGAGCTTCTGTTCAACCATCTCAAAGCTCCCTGCTTGAGCAATGATGGTACAGTTGTCAGCATAGATGTAATTCTCAGTCCCTTCTGGCTGGTCATTTGTGTAAATGTACATTGATGGAGCAAGCACGCTCCCCTGAGGCAGGCTGTTCTTCTGTTTTCTGCCATCTGCTTCTTTGGCCCTTGAACTCAACAAAAAAGTCCTGTTTTGTAGCAGATTTCCTATGAGGCTGGTGATGTGGTAATCCTTTGTGATATTATCCACTGAACCAGTTGCTGTCCATGCTCTTATTAGCCAGGAAGAACAAGGGCCCAGTGCACATGTGGTGGCCTTCACTTCTCTAAGGATCTTGTGCACATCTTCAGGCAGGACAAATTGAAGTATATCTACTAATAGGCAATAAGTAGACGCTATTATATCCACAGAGTAGATCCAAATGATTTTATCTGCAAAATGTCATTAAAATTCATTGCTGCACAGAAAACCAGATCCATAGTATATCCTGCCACATGCATGATACCATATAGGTCTTGGGACAGATCCATGGTCATTATGGATCTGAAGGAACAGTTTGGAGGCCAGTGGCACCTGGTGGGTCTCGTTTTTCCTGGAACATTTGGACTGTCTCACCACTCCACATCTTCCTCTGTCAATTATTGCCATAATAGTTGGTTCCTGGATTGCCCCTTCCCTCACGTTCTCTGTTGCTTGAGCTACATTTTAGGATTATGCTTTTGGGTCTGGTAAGGTTTATAGAAGCATGACAGGCATATCTACTCCTTCTCCTTCCTGCTGATCCCCCTTCCTCCCCTGAAACCTATGTTTCTCCTCTGACTCAATGCATTTTAGGGGCTAGACCACTAACGCTGCCAGCAGTGAGTTGATATGTTCAGGCAGTGTTGAACTTTAAGCTGGTACATTTCTTTCTACTCTGCCTCCCAATGAAAGTGTTGCTTGCCTTCTCTCCCTCTTCCTCCTTGAATGGCCAGGAGGGCGTACTCCTTGTTTCACTTGGTGTTTTTGTGATCCAGGTTTTTCTGTGCAAAATCATACCCTTTTTCTGAAGGTTTAAGTCACTCCGCTATGCTCACTTGATGTGACAAATACTATGTAGATTTTAATAGTGCCACTGCTGCTATAAAAGACAGAATATTTGCAGGCTTTAGAATAGATGAAAGAGCTTATTCAGTGGTGTGCTGGGTGCTTCTGGTTTCTGTAAGCTTTATGGAGGGAGGAAACTGTCAGGCTTTCAAACCTTGAATGTTTTATTCTCTTAGTAGGTCCTGTCTCTTTCTCATATATAAATATTTCAGTCAAGAAGAACCAACCCAAAAACATGGGCTAATACATCCATGAGTCAATGTGAGCACAGTAACTTAAATCTAATTTTTTTTAAAGGGAAGCACCTCCTGCTCTGTGTAAGGTGGCAAAAGACAAGTGCTTGGCCTATTCTGGGAGAACTTAAAAGAAGTCCACCCCCTTTAATCTCTGCCATGGCCAGCTTCTGGCCTTGACAAGGAAATAGTAACAATGACCAGGGGCAAGTGACCTCCTCACCCCAGGTAGCATTGGAGCTTTCCCTTCTCCCTGTAATTATCATGTATGTATTCATGGGTCATATCAAAATCCATAATTTTCGATGTAATACCTGCCTTCAACTATGAGTATATATGGTAGTTCCTTTACTCATGAAACAGTACTTACTATATCTCCCTTCTGTCCATATTTTACACTTTCTCCTAGAGTTATCCCTTAAATCAGCATTTCTCCACCTGGGGGTCAGGACACCTGGAGGGGTCACAAGGTGGATGTCATAGAGGCCATCAGAAAGCACAGTATTTTCTGTTGGTTATGGGGGTTCTGTGTGGGAAACTTGGCCCAAATCTGTCGTTGGTGGGGTTCAGAATGCTCCTTGATTGTAGGTGAACTATAAATCCCAGCTACTACAATTCCCAAATGCAAGGTCTATTTTCCCCAAACTCCACCAGTGTTGGCATTTGGGCATATTGAATATTTATGCCAAGCTTGGTCCAGATCCATCATTGTTTGTGTCCACAGTGCTCTCTGGATGTAGGTGAACTACAACTACAAAATTCAAGGTCAATGCCTACCAAACCCTTCCAGTTTTTTCTTTTTGTCATGGGAGTTCTGTGTGCCAAGTTTGGTTCAATTCCATCATTGGTAGGGTTCAGAATGCTCTTTGATTGTAGGTGAACGATAAATCCCAGCAACTACAACTCCCAAATGACTAAATCAACCCTCCCCCCCCCCCAACACCACCAGTATCCAAATTTGGGCGTATCAGGTATTTGTGCCAAATTTGGTCCAGTGAATGAAAATGCATCCTGCATATCAGATATTTACATTACAATTCATAACAGTAGCAAAATTACAGTTACGAAGTAGTAACAAAATCAATTTCATGGTTGGTGGTCACCACAACATGAGGAACTGTATTAAGGGGTCTCAGCATTAGGAAGGTTGAGAACCAGTGCCTTAAATGCTGATAGCAGACACTGCCAATACATGCCAACATTGAAAGTTCATTCTACCAGGTATCATTTTATTATTATTATTTGAAACACAAAGATGAGTCCACAGCAGACACTCTGCTGGCTGTTGTATTGGATCACACATCGTACACTTCCCAAGTCTCTGGGACTGTGTGATGTATCTGCGAATAATGCATGCAGATCCCAGTAAGGTGGCCTTTTGCAGCTGGTAGATGGTAATTTTGTCAGCGCCAATTGTGTTTAAGTGCAGGCCAAGGTCTTTAGGCACTGCACCCAGTGTGCCGATCACTACTGGGACCACCTTGACTGGTTTGTGCCAGAGTTTTTGCAGTTCAACCTTTAAATCCTCATATTGTGTCAGCTTTTCCAGTTGTTTCTCTTCAATCCTGCTGTCACCTAGGATTGCAGCATCGACAATCCACACTGTTTTTTAACACGATCGTGAGGTCAGTAGTATTGTGCTCCAAAACTCTAGTCAGTCTGAATTCAGAAGTCCCAGAGTAGCTTGACATGTTCATTCTCTGTAACTTTTTCTGGCTTGTGATCCCACCAGTTCTTTGTTGCAGGCAGATGGTATTTGTGGCACAGGTTCCAATGAATCATCTGAGTAACAGTGTTATGCCTCTCATAGAATCATAGAATCATAGAGTTGGAAGAAACCTCATGGGCCATCCAGTCCAACCCCCTTCCAAGAAGCAGGAATATTGCATTCAAAGCAGCCCTGACAGATGGCCATCCGGCCTCTGTTTAAAAGCTTCCAAAAAAGAAGCCTCCACCACACTCCGGGACAGAGAGTTCCACTGCTGAACGGCTCTCACAGTCAGGAAGTTCTTCCTCATGTTCAGATGGAATCTCCTTTCTTGTAGTTTGAAGCCATTGTTCCATGTCCTAGTCTCCAGGGCAGCAGAAAACAAGCTTGCTCCCTCCTCCCTGTGACTACCTCTCACATATTTATACTTGTAATCTGTCTGCGCGACCATCTTGCAGCAGCTGAGGATGTGATCTATTGTTTCATCTGCTTCCTTGCAGAGTCTACATTTGGAATCTGTCGTCGACTTTTCAATTCTGGCTTTGATAGCATTGGTTCTAATGGCTTGTTCTTGGGCTGCCAGAATCAGGCCCTCTGTCTCCTTTTTCAAAGTTCTACTTGTGAGCCACAGCCATGTTCTTTCTTTGTCAATTTGGCTCTCAATTTTTCCCAGGAACTGTCCATGGAGAGCCTTCTTTCGCCAGTTTTCTCTTTTGGTCTGGAATGTTTTTTTACGGTATTCACTCTTTGTGTTTTGCACTTGAAGCAGTTTACTACTATTGACTTCCCTCGATGTTAGTTTTTGACTGCCTTTCACATAATCTGCCAGTGCATGTTTCTCTTCTACCATTTGTTTCACTTGCAGAAGCCCTCTGCCTCCTGATTTTCTGGGCAGGTAAAGTCTGTCGACATCACTATGCGGGTGTAATTGTTAGAGACTGGGAATTTAGGATGACGGGGCCTATAGGGCAGGGAGGAGATGAGATTCCAATGAGGTTTTTCAACAAGGCTTTATTTCAAGTTGATCAACCTTGAGATGAACAGCCCTTGACCATTCATGTCAAAGAACAAAGACTGTCCACTCCTTGTGGCGCACTTGACAAAGCTGGTAAAAACAACACTCAAGCAACTTCTGATTGGTTCTTCTATTTTTCTAACAACAAAGCCTATCAATGATTCTGTTGAATGTCTGACCCTGAGCTTATCTATCTGCAAGTAGCTTATCCTTGGCTGAAAGAATTTTAGGGAGTAAAGGAGTGAGGGAGTGCATTTACTTGTATCTTTGACTGAACAAAGAACACAGAGAAATCATTCTTTCTCTATGCACCAGCAGTTCTTGGCAAGCAAGATTTTCTCTGTAGACAGGGATTCTGGGACTTGTAATAATTGGGAATTTATTTTTCTAAATCATGTCTCTCTCATAATGAGTAATGGATTGTCATCAGTTTTCTTGTTTTTCTGTCCAAATCATCCAGCTCCTCTTGTGCCCAGTTCACAATTGATGGGGATGGCCCAGATGCCTTGATCGTATTTCCATCATTTAATTTGCTCTTCAAAACCTTTCTGACCTTTTGGACATATTATAAACTTTACAACTACTACTACTACTACTACTACTACTATCAATTCTGTTTATTTGTACCCCACTTTTTCTCTCCACAAAGGAGGCTTACAGTAAAGGCATTTCAATGCAATTTAAAATCTACAAACCTACAAACATTAATTACGCAAGCCAACAAAATCAAACTTTTCGTAATAATCGGAAATGAGAGTAGCACAGTTTAAATCAATTTTAGAACTGATTTTAAATATGTTTTTATTTTTTCCATCATGTCAACTTTTTAAAATATGACAAATGGTACATTACACTGGACTGCTGTAACATTTGCACATTTCACATCATATTCATGCAACACAAACCAACAAGTATTAAAACTCCACATAATAGAGAAAAAATAAACACAGATCTGAATTCAGCGCAAAAAAACTATACGAATGACCTAAAATTATATTTGATAAAAATATTTGTTGGCTTGTGTTATCAATTGTATTAAAAATTCACAGTTAAAATTGATTAAAAATGATTTTATATTCAAAGCTAAAACCATAGAAACTATAGCACTTGAGGTTAATAACCTTCTTCTTCAAAAGCCTGCCAGAAGGACAGCAGGGAGGAGGCCATTCTGGTTTCCCTGGGAAGAAGGGAGTTCCAGAGTCGAGGGCAGCCGCTGAAAAGGAAGGCCCACTCTCTCATTCACACCAGGCTTGCGGTGGAGGTGGAACCGAGACAAGGGCACTTAACCTGGCGTGATAACATGGAACTCTGCCTTGCTTCATAGTGGTATTCACCTCAGGGCCCAGGCAGGCATATATCTGCCCAGGCCCTGAGCTAGATAGCTTGGACCAGAGCCGTATTGGGCATTAAAGGTCATAACCAACATTTCCAGTACCCATAAACAAACTGGCAGGCAGTTCTGTGCTTTTTCTGTACCCTATTAGCATTTTGCCATCACTTGTATGCAGTAGCCCTATCATTTCTTTGTTCTTCCTTTTGCCACAAACATAACAAAAAAGGTCATTCTTTGGTTTTGTTTTTCATTTCCCAAGCAGGCCTGAGCTCATGCTGTGCTTTTTCTTTGAATTCTTCTTTTCTTTGGTGATTTCTCCCTTTTTTTGATTTTTTTTTTTGTACATATTCCTTTTAAATCAGTAATAGCTGTGAGGGATCAATAAAGCATCAAATCTTTCTTACTTACTTGGAACTTGGGACATTTTACACTGTTACAGTTATGCTGTCAGTATAATATGGTGCTGTTTCTTTCCAGTGCTAATCCACTGTGGGCCTTTTGGATTAACTATATGAAGCTGCACCATTTTATCTGCTAGGCTGGAGAGCCTGATTCACTCTCAGATCTAACATAGAGTTTAGTTGCTAGAGGAAGTCTCTGATGGGCTGTATGGTCATATTCCTGAAGCATTCTATCCTGATGTTCCACCCACATCTATGGCAGGCATCCTCAGAGGTTGGAAACAAGGTAAGTGGGGTTTATATATCTGTGGAATGTCCAAGGTGGTAGAAAGAACTCATGTCTGTTTGAGGCAAGTGTGAATGCTCCAATTGGTTACTTTAATTAGCATCAAAAAGCCTTGCAGGTTCAAGGCTTGGCTGCATCCTGCCTGGGGGAATCCTTGGTTGGGAGGTGATTAGCTGGCCCTGATCGTTTCTTTTCTGGAATTCCCCTGTTTGAGTGTTGTTCCTTCTTCACCATTTTGTTTTTAGAGTTTTTTTTAGTACTGGTAGCCAGATTTTGTTCATTTTAATGATTTCCTCCCTTTTGTTGTAATTGTCCACATGCTTGTGATTTCAATGGCTTCTCTGTGTAATCTGACATGGTAGTTGTTAGACTGGTCCATCTTTTCAGTGTTCTCAAATAATATGCTGTGTCTAGGTTGGTTCATCAGGTGCTCTGTTATAGCTGACTTCTCTAGATGAATTAGTCTGCAGTGCCTTTCATGTTCCTTGATTCGTGTTTCTGTGCTGCGTTTGGCAGTACTTATGTAGACATGTCCACAGCTGCATAGTTTAAGGTAGACTCCTGCAGAGGTGAGAGGATCCCTGCTGTCCTTTGCTGAATGTAGCATTAGTTGGATTTTCTTAGTAGGTCTGTAGAAAGTTTGTAGGTTGTGTTTTTTCGTCAGCTTCCCTATGCGATCAGTTGCTCCCTTAATGTATGGTAAGAACATTTTTCCTCTGGGTGGATCTTTGTCTTTACTCTTGTGGTTTGCTCCCGGTCTTGCAGCTCTTCTGATGTCTGTTGTGGAGTATCCATTGGCCTGTAAAACTCAGTTTAGGTGGTTCGGTTCACCTTGGAGGAGGTGGGGTTTGCAGACTTTTTTTGCACAGTCTACAAGGACTTTAATTATGCTTCTTTTTTGAGTTGGGTTATGGTTGGAGTTTTTATGTAGGTATATATCTGTGAGTGTAGGTTTTCTGTAAACTATGTGGTCCAATTGTTGATTTGGTTTGCGGATAACTAGGACATTTAGAAATACCAGTTTTCCTTCATTTTCTTTTTCCGTGGTGAATTGGATATTTGGGTGGATGCTGTTGAGGTGGTCCAGGAACTTGTGTTCTTCTCCTCCATGGCTCCAAATAGCGAAGGTGTCATTCACATATCTGAACCATATAGTGGACATTTTTGTTGTTGTTTCCAGGGCTTGTTTTTCAAAGTGTTCCATGTCAAAATTATCTATGACTGGGCTGAGAGGGCTTCCCATTTCCAACAAACCTCACAATCTCTGAGGATACCTGCAATAGGTGTGCGTGAAACTTCAGGAGGGAATGCTTCTGGAACATGGCCATACAGTCTGGAAAACTCACAACCTAGTTATGCCGGCTGTGAAGATCCCTTACCTTGCCAGCCGGGGTGGCAGGGCCTAGGAGAGGCAGGCTAGCTAATTTCAGCTTAGAAGGCCTGGCAGAGGGCAGCAGGAGCCATCTTAGTTTAGGGAAAAACTCCAGTTCAGAGAGGGGGAGTGGCCTAGGCCTAAGCCAGCCTTAGAGTTGCTAGGATTGGTTTGTTAAAGGGGGGCGGAGTTAGACTGTTGGAGGGAAAGAAAGAAGCTGTTTTAGGCAGTCAGTCTGCTGATGTTAGAGTTAGAGCAGGGTTACAGAAGCTGTTTAGGAGTTCGTGATTAGAATAGGCAGTTTGCCTGAAGTTGGCCAGCCAAGTGAGCTGTGGCAAACTAGTTACAGCTATTTAGGAAAGAAATAGCTGGGTTTTATATTTGTAACTAAGAAAGAACCATTCTCTTGCAACCGCTACGCTTTTAAGAAACAACACATTTTATCTGTAACAGCCAAGCCTCATCAACTGCATTCAATTCATTCTATATTATATTAAATAAACTTTCGTTATTTTTGAAACCTAAAAGCCTGAGTCCAGTGTACATTTGTGAATTTAGTCCCTTTTCCTTTTAAATCAACCTCACCTGTTTTCCTTCAAAGAAGCCTTTTAAAAGACACAGTATTTGGTGGTCTAAGAAGCATTTTTATCTTTTCCAACTAGCTAGAGGGTTCCTGTTCATTTAGGTTATGGTGGCAGCGAAAGTTTAAATAGAGAGTCATCTCCTCAAGAGTTCTATAGGTACCAGCAAAGTCTTTATTTGTAAAAGGAAGGACAGTTGGTGGGATCTGTTGGCTCCTGTCCAGAAAGCCTTAAAGCGTAGTTATTATATTTGGTAGTAGATGGTGGGATTGATAGTATTGGCCATCTGCGAAACTATATAGGTTATTATAATTGGTGGCAGTGATGCGGGATTGATCAATAGCCATAAGACAGTTATTATACCGGCCATGAAAGCCTTCAACAATATGAAGACTCTGATGTTTGTCAACCGAATTTCACATAATTTTCATTGCTGTACTCATAGTTCATCTGCTAGTAAGAGTCAAAAGCCAGAGGATTAATATGGAGCTTGTGTTGGATGGATCCACCACCCAAATCCCTTTCAGTATGGTCTTTACAAGGCAGCCTTGAACCAACCAACCAAACCCTTCTTATTATGTCGATATGTTATAATCAGTCAGTATGCCATTTCAATTTTGAAAGATTTGTATCTGTGCAATGTTGTCAGATGTCTGCAGCAGCCTGGTTCACTATTGACACAATACAGCTGGAAATGAGATCTAAGTACTGATCATTTGTGGCTTAATCAGCAAGGAGAGGAATCCATACAGTCCACGAACAAAACAACTTTCTATAATCAATGTTATGTAGTGGGGTCAGGTTTTCTCTGATAAACACAGTTTTGACCTCCAGAATAAGAAGGAAGCATTAAACAATCTAGCATGCAATGGGAAAGGGAAATCTTCTCTATTCCTTTGCCCTTGGTGTGGAAACCTCCCTGCAATTCTGAGTTAAAACTGAAAGAGGTCTCCTGGGGCTCTTCCACACAGCAATATAACCCAGAATATCAAGTCAGAAAATCCCACAATATCTGCTTTCATGGAATTATAGAACCATATCATCATAGTTAGCAGAGACTTCGTGGGCCATCGTGTGCCACCCAACCCCCTACCAAGAAGGAGGAAAATTGCATCCAAAGTACCCCCAAACCTTTGTTTAAAAGCCTCCAAAGAAGGAGCCTTCACCACACTCCGGGGCAGAGAGTTCCACTGCTGAACAGCTTTCACAGTTAGGAAATTCTTCCTCATGTTCAGGTGGAATTTCCGTTCCTATAGTTTGAAGCCATTGCTCCATGTCCTAGTCTGCAGGGTAGCAGAAAACAAGCTTGCTCCCCCCTCCCTATGACTTCCTCTCACATATTTATACATGGCTATCATGTCTCCTCTCAGCCTTCTGTTCTTCAGGCTAAACATGCCCAGCTATTTAAGCCGTACCTCATAGGGTTTGTTCTCCAGACCCTTGATCATTTTAGTTGCCCTCCTCTGGACACATTCCAGCTTGTCAACATCTTCCTTCAATTGCGATGCCCAGAATTGGACACAATATTCCAGGTGTGGTCTGACCAACGCAGAATAGAGGGGTAACATGACTTCCCTGGATCTAGTCACTATACTTCTATTTATGCAGGCCAAAATCGCATTGATGATTTTTGCCCCCAAATGACATTGTTGGCTCATGTTTAACTTGTTGTCCATGATAACTCCAAAATCATTTTCACACTTACTACTATCGAGCCAGGCATCCCCCATTCTGTGTCTTTTTCATTTTTTCTACCTAAGTGGAGTATCTTGCATTTGTCACTGTTTAACTTTATTTTGTTAGTTTTGGCCCTTCTCTCTCATTTGTTCAGATCATTTTGAATTCTGCTCCTGTCTTCTGGAGTATTAGCTATCCCTCTGAATTTAGTGTTGTCTGCAAACTTGATAATCACCTCTCAACAAAAGATACCCCCAGGCACTAACAAGCCACACCAAAAAAAAAAAACAAACAAACTGCCAGGCCATCAAATGCTGATCACTTTCTAGCTCTTCCCAGACAGCAATCATATTGGCCATTTAATACTGCCAGAAAACCCACTCCATAATATTTTGCTGCCTAAAATCACTGAACCACCCAATTAGAGGTTTTTTCCAAAATGCTTTCATCTCAGGTTGGGATGTTATTATAGACTCAGAACGAACTGGAACTTTCCAGCTTGGTCATTTTTGCAAGGCACCTTTTATGCTGGTTTATACAATGCTGTTCTCCAAGAAAATTTCTTAAGTTGTTTGTGAAGTCAGGCCAGCCTTGACAGAGAGTTAAGACAGGCCATGTTGGAATGACACAGCCCCTGAAGTGACCCGTGGGAGGCTTTTGGCACCTCTGAGCTATTCTCCAGAATTAAAGTAAGGCTTCAGCCCAGAGAGCTCTTTCTGACAGGGAGAAAATAGGCTCTGATTGCATTCATTAACATGAGAGAGGTTGTGCAGGGAGACATTTTTGTCTTGTTTCAAAAGTGCTGCTTTACCCTGGCTCTTGTTTATTTCAAGTAAATGTAACCTTGTCATCAGCAAAGCTTTCCTTCCAAGAAAAAAAATTATTAATATTGACATCAGTCAACAAATACTTTGGGCACAATCCAACCAATGAACATTGTCTCAGGCAAATTCAAGGAAAAGGAAAGAGAGCAGTCTTTGATGTGTTGGTACTCTGTTCCTTTCCTCCGGGGGGCCCCTTCCACACAGCTGAATAAAATCCTACATTATCTGCTTGAACCAGAATATATGGCAGTGTGGACACAGATAACCCAGTTTAAAGCCAGATATTGTGGCAGGACTGCTGACTGACAGGTCAGCAGTTCAAATCTGTGGAGACCAAGTTGAGCTCCCTCTATCAGCTCCAGCTCCCCATGCGAGGACATGAGAGAAGCCTCCCACAAGGATGGTAAAACATCATACATCCGGGTATCCCCTGTGCAACATATTTGCAGATGGCCAATTCTCTCACACCAGAAGCAACTTGCAATTCCTGCAGAGGTGGCCCTGGGTAATTTTCAACAGTAAGCAAACAGTATCCCCCCCCCCCCCCAAACCAATCATTGATATATATTTTCTGTTCATCGTGGGAGTTCTGTGTGCCATATTTGGTTTAAAGCCAGATATTGTGGCAGGACTGCTGACTGACAGGTCAGCAGTTCAAATCTGTGGAGACCAAGTTGAGCTCCCTCTATCAGCTCCAGCTCCCCATGCGAGGACATGAGAGAAGCCTCCCACAAGGATGGTAAAACATCATACATCCGGGTATCCCCTGTGCAACATATTTGCAGATGGCCAATTCTCTCACACCAGAAGCAACTTGCAATTCCTGCAGAGGTGGCCCTGGGTAATTTTCAACAGTAAGCAAACAGTATCCCCCCCCCCCCAAACCAATCATTGATATATATTTTCTGTTCATCGTGGGAGTTCTGTGTGCCATATTTGGTTTAATTCCATCATTGGTGGAGTTCAGAATGCTCTTTGATTGTAGGTGAACTATACATCCCAGTAACTACAACTCGCATACGTCAAGGTCTATTTCCCCCCAAGAGTGCCTCAAGAGCACCCCTGGGCAAAATCAACTATACTGCGGATGCTTACTTTGCGTAATGGGTTGAGCCGCCCCTGAGTTCCTGGCATGAAAAAAAATGGCTGTGCAGAAGGGCCCTGGATTTAATACAGCTTAGTTATATTGGTAATTTTATCAGAAAGCCATTTGTTCAGTACTGGCCATGCTGTATATAGTGGGCCCTTGGTGTATGCACGGATTTGGTTCCAGGATCTCATGTGAATGCTAAAATCTGTGGATGCTCAAGTCTCGTTATAAATGGTTTCCCAAATATAAAATAGCAAAATCAGGCTTTGCTTTTTGAATGGGGGAGTTTTTTTATTCTTGCAGTTTTTTATTCTTATAAAAAAGGCTATACATAACCACAATTACCTTCTCCCTCCCCACACCCACCCCTCCCCCTTCCCTGTTGACATGGGTACAGAATCCATAGAGGGAGAGCTGGCTATATTTCAACTCTAAATTTCTGTCACTATCTTAAAACTTTATCCTATATCCTGATCCCCTGAGGCACCTCCTGCTTTGGACCCATCTAATTGTGTAAACACAATGGGGGAGTCCAACCTTTCTACTTTTAACTCCAGCTTCTTTGTCACCACTGGGGAGATCAGACATCTGGTGCACCCACAGTCCATCAGGGCTTCCAGAGACACAGCTTTCCTCTTCTCTACATTGGCTAGAACAATCTGTAATAACATCATTTTGCAGTCATTACTCACCAACAGCTCTGCACTCCGAGAGTTCTGAATCTGCAGCTGGGGCGCCTTCACTGCAGATCGCGGGAGTTTTCTGCCAGCTGTCCTAACGCCATCATCCTCACCGGACTATACTCCAGGATTTGGGTCTGCCATCCAACCATCCTTCTCTCTGGCCACATTTGCCCTCTCCATTCATCCTAGACCCCTGCACATCCTGGCTGATAAAGGAAGCCAGAGGGGGTTTGGCAGGGTGGGTGATGGTGGTGGTTAATGCTTCCGTAAAGGAGGACAGATTTCCAGCTAGCCTAAAAGAGGCTGTTATAAAGCCACTGTTGAAGAAACCATCACTTGATCCCACCCAATTAGACAACTTTCGGCCAGTTTCCAATCTCCCCTTTTTGGGCAAAGTCCTGGAACGTGTGGTGGCCTTGCAACTCCAGGGATTCTTGGTAGACACTGATTATCTAGATCCGGCACACTGGCTTTAGGCCGGAACATGGTACTGAAACAGCCTTGGTCGCTTGGTAGATGATCTATGCCAGGAACTAGACAGGAGGAGTGTGTCCCTGTTGGTTCTGCTGGACCTCTCAGCAGCCTTCGATACCATCGACCATGGTATCCTTCTGAGACACCTCAGGGATATGGGACTTGGGGGTACTGCTTTGCAGTGGCTCCAGTCTTTCCTTGAGGGTTGATCTCAGAAGGTGTTGCTGGGGGACACCTGCTTGTCCCCACAACAATTGACTTGTGAGATCCTGCAGGGTTCTATTCTGTCCCCCCATGTTGTTGAACATTTACATGAAGCCACTTGGAGAGAAGGTACTGTGAATTCCATAGTGCATAGTCCATCCTCCTCCAAACACCCCTGGATGTAGAGTGGGTTATGGTGGCTCTGTGTGCCAAGTTCGATCTTGCTCTGTCATTGGTGAGGGTCACAATAATCTCATGAAGTGTGTGAAGGTACTGCAGGTCCCATCATCCATGGTGAATCCTCCTTCAAACCACAACAGGATGTAGAGTGGATCATGGTGGCTATCTGTGCCAAGTTTGGTCTAGACCACTCATTGGTGAGGGTTGCAGTGGTCTCAGCAAGTGTGTTTAGGTACTGCAAGTCCCGTCATCCGTGGTCCAACCTTGAAACTGCACCAGGATGTAGAGTGGGTCATAGGGACTCTGTGTGCCAAGTTTGGTCTTGAACAGTTATTGGATGAGGGTCACAGCGGTCTCAGAAAGTGAGTTAAGGTACTGCAAGTCCCATCATCCATAGTCTGTCCTCACTAAACTGCACCACAGTGTTGAGTTGGCCATGAGGGCCACAATGTACATATAAATAGCAAACATTCAATGCCATACACACACAACATATATAGATAGACACTCAGAAACTATTTAACATTCCAGCTTCAAGGGAGTTATGGATGGATGGGAATTTCTCAAGAGTGAAATACTCAAGGCGCAATTGCAAATTGTGCTAACAAAGAGAAAAAATAGGACAAGTGCAAAGAAGCCGGAATGGATGTCCAAAGAACTTCTAACTGTGCTAAAACACGAAAGAGACATGCACAAAAGGTGGAAAAAGGGAGAATTCACCAAAGAAGAACACAAACAAATAGGCAACACCTGTAGGGAAAAGGTCCGCAAGGCTAAAGCACAAAACGAGCTCAGGCTTGCCAGGAACATTAAAAACAATAAAAAGGGCTTCTTTACTTATGTCAGTAGAAAAAGGAAGAACAAGGAGGCAATAGGGCCTCTTCGAGGAGAAGATGGGGCAATGCTGACAGGGAGTAGGGAAAAGGCAGAACTACTTAATGCCTTCTTTGCCTCGGTCTTCTCACAAAAAGAAAGTCACATTCAACCTCAGCAAGACGGAGTGGATGAGGGATTAGAGGACATCCAACCCCAAATTGGGAAACAAGTAGTCCAGGAATACCTGGTCGCTCTAAATGAATTCAAGTCCCCAGGGCCAGATCAACTACACCCAAGAGTATTGAAGGAACTAGCAGAAGTCACTTCGGAACCATTGGCAATCATCTTTGAGAGTTCTTGGAAAACGGCAGAAGTTCCAGCAGATTGGAGGAGAGCCAATGTGGTCCCAATCTTCAAGAAGGGAAAAAAGGATGACCCAAACAACTACCGTCCGGTCACCCTCACGTCGATACCAGGCAAGATTCTGGAAAAGATTATTAAGGAAGTGGTCTGCAAATATTTAGAAACAAATGCTGTCATTGCTAATAGTCAACATGGATTTATCAAAAACAAGTCATGCCAGACTAATCTGATCTCTTTTTTCAATAGAGTTACAAGCTGGGTAGACGCAGGGAATGCTGTGGATATAGCGTACCTGGATTTCAGTAAGGCCTTCGATAAGGTCCCCCACAACCTTCTAGCAAACAAACTTGTCCAATGTGGGCTAGGCAAAACTACGGTGAGGTAGATCAGTAATTGGTTAAATGGACGAACCCAGAGGGTGCTCACCAATGCTTCCTCTTCATCCTGGAAAGAAATGACGAGTGGGGTGCCACAGGGTTCCGTCCTGGGCCCGATCCTGTTCAACATATTTATTAATGACTTAGATGAAAGGCTAGATGGCATGACCATCAAGTTGCAGACGACACCAAATTGGGAGGGATAGCCAATACTCCAGAGGACAGGAGCAGGATTCAAAACGATCTTGACAGATTAGAGAGATGGGCCAAAACTAACAAAATGAAGTTCAACAGGGACAAATGCAAGATACTCCACTTTGGCAGGAAAAACGAAATGTAAAGATACAGAATGGGGTTGAGAGCAGTACTGGCTTGAGAGCAGTACGTGTGAAAAAGATCTTAGAGTCCTCATGGACAACAAGTTAAACATGAGCCAACAATGTGATGTGGCGGCAAAAAAAGCTCATGGCATTTTGGCCTGCATCAATAGGAACATAGTGTCTAGATCTAGGAGAGTAATGCTACCCCTCTATTCCGCTTTGGTTAGACCACACCTGGAATATTTTGTCAAATTCTGGGCACCACAATTCAAGAGAGATATTGACAAGCTGGATTGTGTCCAGAGGAGGGCGACTAAAATGATCAAGGGTCTGGAGAACAAGCCCTATGAGGAGCGGCTTAAGGAGCTGGGCATGTTTAGCCTGAAAAAGAGAAGGCTGAGAGGAGATATGATAGCCCTGTATAAATACGTGAGAGGAAGCCACAGGGAGGAGGGAGCAAGCTTGTTTTCTGCTTCCCTGGAGACTAGGATGCGAAACAATGGCTTCAAACTACAAGAGAGGAGATTCCATCTGAACATGAGGAAGAACTTCCCGACTGTGAGAGCCGTTCAGCAGTGGAACTCTCTGCCCCGGAGTGTGGTGGAGGCTACTTCTTTGGAAGCTTTTAAACGGAGGCTGGATGGCCATCTGTCAGGGGTGATTTGAATGCAACATTCCTGCTTCTTGACAGGGGGTTGGACTGGATGGCCCATGAAGTCTCTTCCAACTCTTTGATTCTATGATTCTATGAAGGACATACATTGGATTGTTAGGTGTATTGTGTCCAACTTTGGTGTCAATTTTCCCAGTGGTTTTTGAGTTCTGTTCATCTCACAAATGAACATTACATTTTTATTTATATAGATGTCTTATTAGAGCTCCCTGTCTTCCCTTCTATTTCTCTTTTACACTATATTCTTCTACTCTGCGGGCTCAGTATTCTGTCTATTGCAAAGCATTCCTCTATCAGTCACCTCAGTCTTTGATTCTCCTAGCTGTCTTGTCATTCCAGCAATTGACTCAATCCTTACGATTTCTTCCTCCCTCTCTTCAGTGTTCTACTGTTCCCTGGCAACATTTCACACCTGTCTCCCTGCTGTCTCTGTTTTCGTTTTCACTCTTATTTATTTATTTATTTATTTATTTAAAACTTTTATATCCCGATCTTCTCAACCTCCGTAGAGAGATCACCTTCTCTGCCTGTAGTTATGCTACCCTGTTGTCCGCTCTTCTCTCTTCGACCCCCGACTCTTCCTTTGGCTCTCCTTCTGCGCTGGAACACTTCATAAGCCTTACCTCATTTCTCCTTCTTTTCTGCCAACCTGCAGGTCTGCCACTGCTTTCTGCCACCTTTTCCATTTTAGGATGTTTCTCCGCTGCACTTGCTTCTTTCATTTCCACCTTCCCTCTACTTCTTCTCTGCGGCTCTTGCTCCATTCTGATTTTCTCATCTGGACGTCTCTCTATAGCCTATCAATTCCCTTTGGTTCCACCATGTTTTCTTCTTTTGTCACGTCTCATCTCTTAATCTCTCCTTTCTAAATCTCTTTTCTCCCCCTCCTTAGTACATGGGGAGTCTCTTCACTTCTCTATGTTACGTCACTCTGTTGTTGTTGTTTTTTTTTTTACATCTATGGGTCCTTGTGTTTCTTTGCACAGTTCCTGTTGGTATAATGCAATTCTATCTTCCTGGAGCAGTCCCCTTTCCTTTTTCCAGTTAGTTGATCTGCAGTGCCTTGTTTATTTCGTCACTTCCTGGCTCCTCCACCGTCCTACTGGGGGAGCCAGGAAGTGAACTTCAATCCATGGCTAATACTAAATGAGAGACTCCCTCCTGGGCACAAAGAAGACTGGGAAACTTGGGAGGTGCTGAATAGACAGCACTCTGGCAATACGAGATGCAGAGCCAACTTTAAGTGAAGTCAACGAAAGTGGAGTCAACGACATGTGAGAAGAGCAAACCACAGACCATCTATTATAATACAGTCTCAGCCCTGCCACATGCAAAACCAGAGGCACTCCAAGCGCCCAGTTACTGGTCAAATGACATTTCATATAATGCCAAGTTTCTAACTTTGTTTGTGTTTTTAAATACATTACAACTGTACCCTCAATTTGCTTCTGACACAATAAATAAATAACCTTCCCAGGAGTTATCCCTCCTCCTCTTTTGTACTCTTTCTTTCACCAAAACAATCATTGCAGCTTCCAGCCATTACACATCTGGCCATAAATCTAGCAATGTTTGATAAATATTTCTACTCTGGTGAGAGAATGTGGCATACACCATTATCCAGTATACAAAACATAGCTAAAAAGCATGGCAGGACCTATGATAACAAAAGAGTGTGCTGCAGAAGTGTACATTTCATATCTTGCACAAATTTATTTCACAATATCCTTCTGAAAGCTTATAGGCAAAAACTACTGGAAAAGGAAGTTCTAGCTTCAAACTACAGGAAAGGAGATTCCACCCGAACATTAGGAAGAACTTCCTAACTGTGACAGCTGTTCAACAGTGGAACTCTGCCCGAGAGTGTGGAGATGCTCCTTCTTTGGATATTTTTAAACAGAGGCTTAAAATGGCCATCTGTTGGGGCTGCTTCTTGGTAGGGGTTGGACTGGATGGCCCACAAGGTTTCTTCCAACTAACTCTATGATTCTGTGATTCTATTATTTTAACTTGAATGGGGCAGATTACCCCCAGATTACTCCACTATCCCTGCATGAGGCCAGCAGCACACTGGTTAAAGAGAAAGGTCCAGAGAGGGTTCAAATTCATGTCACATCTGGCAACATGAAATGGAAAAAGGGGGCATGATGAACAAGAAGACTTCCTCCCAATCTTGAAATTTCAGAGATAGGCATTTGCCATGCTAGAAAATTTCCAGTAACCCCTCACTGCAACCTCCACGATTCACTGACCTGGACCAAACTAGGCACACATAACCCTCATAACCCACTTTACGTCCTGGTGCACTTTGGCGGAGGCTGGACCACAGATGATGGGATTTGCAGTACTTTGAATCGCTTCAGCTCCCACAGATCACTGTGATGCCCACCAATGATGGAACTGAGCCAAACTTGGCACACAGAACCCACTTGACATCCTGGTGTGGTTTGGAGGATGATGGGCCATGGGTGATGGGACTTGCAGTACCTTCACTCACATCGTTAAACCATTGGGACCAGCAAGAATGACGGACCCGGACCAAATGTGATACACATAACCCCTATGAACCACCTTATACCCTGGTGAAATTTGGGGAAGGATGGACCACGGATGATGGGATTTGCAGTACCTTCACCTGACTCACTTCTCATGGATCACTGCGACCTCGACAAATCACAGACCAGGACTACACTTGGCACACAGACCCCTCATGACTCGCTTTATATCCTGGTGTGGTTTGGGCAAAGATGTACCATGGATTATGGGACTTGCTGTACCTTCACTCACTTCCTGAGACCACTGCAACTCTCATCCAGTGACTGATCAAGACCAACTTGGCACACAGAGCCCCCATGACCCACTCTGGAGGAGGATTGATCATGAAAGATGGGACTTGCATCTTCCCTCGCTTCTTGAAACCATTTCAACCCTCATCCAATGACTGATCAAGACCAGATTTGGCACAGAGATCCACCATGATCCACTCTACATCTTGGTGTGGTTTGGAAGAGTTTGGACCATGGATGATGGGAATTGCAGTATCTTCACTCTTCTTGAGATCACTGCGACCCACAACCAAAGTTGACACACAAAGCCCCCATGACCCACGGTGTGGTCTGGAAGACTTTGCACCATGAATGGAGTTGCAGTATCTTCACTCACTTCTTGAGACAACTGAAACCCATCAATGACTGATCAAGATCAAACTTGGCACAAAGTTTCTCCATGACCCACTCTATGTCCTGGTGTGGGTTTTTTTTTTCTTTTGGGATGATGGACCATGGACAATAGAACTTGCAGTACCTTCACTCACTTTCAGAGACCACAGTGGACCACAGCAATGACTGATCAAGACATAACTTGGCACACAGAGCCTCCATGACCCACCCTACATCCTGGTGCAGTTTGGAGGACGATGGACCATTCACAGTGGGACTTGCATATGGGAGTTGTACTTCACCTGCATCCAGCTGACATTGGATCTAGACTCAATTTGATGCAAAGAAAAGCTATGCTTTTCTCAAATAACCCGGGCACTGCCGGTTCCCAAAGCCAGTTTAACATAAAATAAGGCATCCAAAATGTCAATTTATTACTACAGGTGTTTCTACTTTCTCCAAATTATAATATTACAAGTTTCCAAATATTTCCTTCTATTTTATGTTATTAGCTTATACCATCCCTCAAAATCTGTGTAAACCAAATCTTCTAACCTTCTGTCATAAGTATTTTTAAAACATTAAATAGGTTCTTTTATTCTGCTTTCAGTATATATTCTAACATTCAATCATTAATTCATTAAGCATTCTTACAATTCTTCTTGTTGAAGTTGATCAGCTTCTTGAGAGGCGGTGGCTGTTCATAATGGTGTTCAGAAATTGTGTTCAGTTGGTCTGACACACTCTTTCTGAGAGAAAGGGGCCCTTTTATGTAGTATTTGCTGTTGATACGGTTCTGAAAGTTGTAATTTACTGACAGACAAATTCCATCAGTTCCTGGACAGATGTGATTTTGTTTAATTGGTTTTCCTTATCAAGGAGCCTTTCAATCCAGACAGCCCTTCAATCCAGGAACATGAGGAAGAACTTCCTGACTGTGAGAGCCGTTCAGCAGTGGAACTCTCTGCCCCAGAGTGTGGTGGAGGCTCCTTCTTTGGAAGCTTTTAAACAGAGGCTGGATGGCCAGCTGTCAGGGGTGATTTGAATGCAATTTTCCTGCTTCTTGGCAGGGGGTTGGACTGGATGGCCCGTGAGGTCTCTTCCAACTCTTTGATTCTATGATTCTATGATTCTATGAATTGTGTTTGTTAAATGCGATTGCTCCCGGGTTAAAGTAAGTGCATGCTTTTCAAGGGGTGTGTGTGCGTGTCCAGATACCTA
The DNA here is from genome assembly GCF_037176765.1 of Anolis sagrei. Lineage (NCBI taxonomy): Eukaryota > Metazoa > Chordata > Lepidosauria > Squamata > Anolidae > Anolis > Anolis sagrei. The sequence goes on along the minus strand of NC_090022.1, from coordinate 167,871,593 downwards.
CCTGGAACCTTCCAGGAAGACAGGGAGATAGCCCCCACCCCTCCCCAAGCCCCTTAAAAAAGCATTTAAAAATAAAATAATTTACCAGCCCCCATTAAAGTGCTGCCAAAGCTCTCTTGCCGCATATGAATGACGTGCCAGGACAGGAGGGGATAGGAGGAGAATCACTCCTGCCCTCTTTTTCTGGCACATCATTCCTACACACCAGGAGAACTCTGGGAGCACAATAATGGTAGCCAGGTAAGTTTTTTTTAAGCTTTTAAGGGGTTTTGTGAGGAAGTGGAGCTGTTTTGAGTTTCTTGGGCTCCAGAACCGAAGAAACCCAAGACCGCTGTCTAGATGGGTACCAGAAGTCATGCGTTGTGATCCCCAATCCTCATCTACACAGTGCTCACACTTGGAGAGTCTTCTGAAAGACCCAGGTCTTGCCAGCTGACAAATAACATTTTTCCTGCTTTGTTCCAAATGCAGTTGCTTTTAGATGGGGCATCATAATTTGATGCCCCACGTAAAGAACCGGGAGCTCATGCTTCTAAGGGGTTGTCTGGATGGGGTCCTCAGTGACAGCTGAGTTATATAAAAGTATGATGTATGGGTACCAAAACAGAAACAGGGCACGGAATTGCTAAGACCTTCCATGGAAGGTGCCACCTCTTGTTCTGTTCCGCTGTGTTATTCTGGGAAGAGTGACATTTCTTCTGTCAAATTTCCTTGCAATACAGAATTCATTTTACGAAAGTGTCCCCTCCCCCCCCCCCCCCCCCACATATCTTTGCTAGATTCCCCCTATTTGATACAACACTGGACTGGTTTGTGACACATTGATACTACTGATACTATGTTTTGAATTAGTCCAAGCTTCTGGTGTTAACATTGTGAATTTTTCATGCTCCTTATACTCTTTTATTTTTTTATTTTTCGTAGCAGAATAAAGCATTTTTAAAAACAAAACAGATGGACCTACTAGCGAAAAAGCAAAAAAGCATGTTCACATGCTGAGCTTGGTGGATAAGTTAACTGGGTAATGTTGGGTATTTGGTTGGCTTGCTCATGACAATGAGAAAACAAAATGAAGCCTTGAGAATGCTGTTGTTTCTTCTGCCTGATATTGCCAACCAGCTGCCAGTCCACAGTACTGGACTTAGGTGCTGCTTTCAGCATGATGGATCACAAATTCTTCAACTTTTAACAATGAAAATAATAGTGTAATTAGAATTGACATTGAAGAAAGTTACCCGATTGGATATACCAGTTTTGGATGCCAGTTTTGAAAACTTAAAAATACCTATGAAAATACTAGGCTTAGGTAAGTTCGTTCGAAAGTTTCTAAAATCGTAATTAATTGGATTAAATTACCTTTTGATCCAATTTTGAGCCATGCAGGAATAGTGAGAGGAGCAATTCCGAACTGAAACAACTTCCCCATTGTTCGGAATTATTTTCGGATGTCAGCTTTGCACACGCTCACCTTGCTCTTAAACCACGCCCACCTTGTCCTCTTTGTATCGCCGGGCATGCCAAAGCCGCCGATGCAAAGAGGGGCGAGGTGGGTGTGGCTAAGCACAGCTTTTCCTGAAGGCCACGCCCCAGTGCCTTCAGGAAGAGTTGTTCTTACCCATGCCCACCTCGTCCTTCAGCAATCCGTTCTCCTCTTCTTCCTCCTCTTCCTTCTCGATAGCAACTGGAGGAGGAGGAAGAAGAAGAGGAGAGGGGCACTGCTGCTGTTCTTTCTCTTCTTCCTCCTCTTCCTCTTCAATTGACGGTTGGAGGAGGAGGAGAAAGGCAGCAGCGCCCCTTCTCATCTTCTTCCCCCTCCTCCTCAGTGGCCAGCTGGAGCAGGAGGATGAAGAAGAAGAGGAGAAGGGGCGCTGCTGGAGAAGGAGGAGGAAGAAGAAGATGAGAAGGGATGCTGCTGCCTGGGCAGTCTCAGAAGGCAACTGCTCCAGCTCCCAGAGCAGGCGCTGCTGCTGGACTGGCCCTGTGTGAGCTGCCTGCCAGAAGCCAAAGCCAAGAGGGCCTGAGTGCAGAACGGGAGCCCAGCTCGGCTTCTTCCTCCTCCCCAGCCTCCTGCTCCTCCTCCTTCAGACACCAGTGCCCAGCACTCCCCCGGACCTGACACCGATGCTGACACCTTCAGCAAGCCTAGCAACAACCAAATGGAAGTCCCAGCAGAAGCAAGAGGCAGTGTCACTTCCTTGAGACGCCTGACTCATGCACACCATAGATCATCTTTACTCTCATGGCTTGTTCTTGGTCTTGCAGCTCTTCTGATGTCTGAGGTGGAGTATCCATTGGCCTGGAGAGCCCAGTTGAGGTGGTTCATAATCTTGAAGGAGGTGGGGTTCACAGATTCTTTTTGCACGGTCTGCCAAGGCTTTAATGGTGCTTCTTTTTTGACTTGGGTGATGGTTGGAGTTTTTCTGTAGATATCTATCTGTGTGTGGGGGTTTTCTGTAGACGGTGTGACCCAATTGTTGATCTGGTTTGCGGATGACTAGGACATCTAGAAAAGGCAGTCTTCCTTCAATTTCTTTTTCCATTGTGAATTGGATTTTTGGGTGGATGCTGTTAAGATGGTCCAGGAACCTGTTGAGTTCTTCTTCTCCATGGCTCCAAATGGTGAAGGTGTCCTCTACATATCTGAACCATATCGTGGGCTTTTTGGTTGCTGTCTCCAGGGCTTGTTTTTCAAAGTGTTCCATGTAGAAGTTAGCTATGACCGGGCTGAGAGGGCTCCCCATAGCTACTCCATCTTTCTGTTCGTAGAATTCATTGTCCCACTGAAAGTAACTGGTGGTGAGGCAATGGTGAAACGGAGCCGTGATGTCTTCTGGGAACCTTTGGTTGATGAGTGCCATGGTGTCTGCTACTGGGACCATGGTGAATAGAGATACCACATCGAAGCTGATCAGTTTGTCGTTGGTATTTAGCTTGAGATTGCTGATTTTTTCTATGAAGTGGGCTGAGTCCTTGATGTAGTGTGTAGTGAGCCCAATATGGCTTTGTAACTGTGCAGCAAGAAATTTTTCTAGGTCGTATGTGGGGGATCCAATGGCACTCACGATGGGTCTGAGTGGGGTGGAGTCCGTATGGATTTTTGGGAGTCCATAAAGCCTGGGTGGAAGGGCTTCCGATTTACATAACTGCTGTCATATGTCAAAGTTGATTGAGGAGTTTTTAATCAGAGTGTTGGTTTTCCTGGTTATTTTGGAAGTTGGGTCTTGCTTGAGTTTTTTGTATATAGTAGGGTCCAGGAGTTTTTCGATCTTCTCCTTGTATTGTTCTGTATGCATGATTACTGTGGCATTCCCCTTGTCTGCTGGCATAATGAGGATATCAGGAATTGAGCTCTCTGATGGCTTGTCTTTCCTTCCTAGTAATATTACTGGAGGGAAGTTTTGCCTTTTTCAGGATCCTTGCTGCTTCCGCTCGTACTTCTTCTGCTTCTTCCTCTGGGAGGCGATAAATTGCTGATTCAACGCTGATTCAAGATCAAGCCACGAGAGTAAAGATGAAGATCCACCCAGAGGAAAAGTGTTCCTGCCATACATCAAGGGAACCACTGACCGCATAGGGAAGCTGATGAGAAAACATAACATACAAACAATCTACAAACCCACCAAGAAAATCCAACAAATGCTACGTTCAGCAAAGGACAAGAGGGATCCTCTCACCTCTGCAGGAGTCTACCGTATTCCATGCAGCTGTGGACAAGTCTACATAGGGACCACCAAACGCAGCGCCCAAACACGAATCAAGGAACATGAAAGGCACTGCAGACTACTTCAACCAGAGAAGTCAGCCATAGCAGAGCACCTGATGAACCAGCCTGGACACAGCATATTATTTGAGAACACAGAAATGCTGGACCACTCCAACAACCACCATGTCAGACTACACAGAGAAGCCATTGAAACCCACAAGCATGTGGACAATTTCAACAGAAAGGAAGAGACCATGAAAATGAACAAAATCTGGCTACCAGTATTAAAAAACTCTAAAATTACTACAGCAAAACAGCAGAGAGGAAACAACCAGGCACATCTTAACACCTCTCAACAGAACATTTTCCCAGGCTCAGGCAAGCCTTCAAATGCTAATGAAGGTGGTCAGCTGAAACATTCACACCTAGCTTCAGCAGAGAGCTCTTTGCCCCACCCCAGTCATTCCACAGATATATAAACCCATTTTCCTATTTCCAACAGACCTCACTACCTCTGAGGATGCTTGCCATAGATGCAGGCGAAACGTCAGGAGAAATGCCTCTAGAACAGCGTTTCTCAACCTGGGGGTCGGGACCCCTGAGGGGGTCGCGAGAGGTTGTCAGAGGGGTCACCAAAGACCATCAGAAAACACATATTTCTGATGGTCTTGGAAACACAGTGCTCTCCGGAGGTAGGTGAACTACATCACCCCTAAGTCACTGTCAATTCCTCCCATATCCCTGCAGTATTTCCTGTTGATCAGGGGGGTTCTGTGTGGGAAGTTTGGCCCAATTCTATCGTTGGTGGGATTCAAGGGGCATTTTGAGTGTAGGTGAACTATAAATCCCAGCAACTACAGCTCCCAAATGTCAAGGCCTCTTTTCCCAAAATCCACTAGTGTCCACATGTGAGCATATTGAGTATCTGTGCCAAGTTTAGTCCAGATCCATCATTGTTTGAGTCCACAGTGCTCTCTAGATGTAGGCGAACTACAACTCCAAAACTCAATGTCAATGCCCACCAAAAGCTTCCAGTAATTTCTGTTGGACATGGAAGTTCTGTGTGCCAAGTTTGGTTCAATTCCCTCATTGGTGGAGTTCAGAATGCTCTTTGATTGTAGGTGTACTATAAATCCCAGCAGCTACAACTCCCAAATGACAAAATCAATTATCCCCATCCCACCAGTATTCAAATTTGGGCATATCGCATATTTGTATCTACCTTCCAATTCTGAAACGAAGGGGTTTTGCGGCAGGGAGGTTGGGTGGAGAGAGCAAAGCGTTCCAAGAGGTGAAAGTAAATGATTGACTTAACAAACTTCATGGAGGCAAGGAAGTTAAATATTAACTGGAACATGACATTTGGGAAACAATGGTGTCTGACGTTATAAGCATCATCAAAGGAATATTGTTGGCAGCCAGACAAGGACGCTTGCGTAATTGGTCTGAAACTGGGAAAGGTCAGTTAGCGGCCTCTGGTGGGTCAGTGAGGTAAATAGCAGGCAACTTCAGATATATTCTAAAAGGTATTTCGAATATGGGAATAATTAAGATTTGAAATACGTCATTGTAATGCGTCATTGTGATGTATGGGAAAAGGCAATGCGTAATGCCTCTGTTAATGATTAGATCTATGTAAATATCAAGACAGTTGTACGCATGTCTAGACCAGTGGATTTCTGCTATAAATATTGCAACCTGACTGGCTATCCAGTACGCTTTCAGATCATGTTCTGAGCGTCCTATCAACTTGATAGTAAATATGCCTGGAATCAACTCGCAGTCTCCGTTTCTATTTTTCCTGCTTGATTGTGCTCTAAATTGATCTCGGGTAAAGATCATGCCGCAACAATACATCCTGCATATCAGATATTTACGATTCATAACAGTAGCAAAATTACAGTTGTGAAATAGCAACAAAAATAATTTTATGGTTGGGGGTCACCACAACATGTAGAATTGTATTAAGGGGTCGCGGCATTAGGAAGGTTGAGAAACACTGCTCTAGAACATGGCCCTATAGCCCGAAAAAACCTACAAGAACCTAGTGATTCCAGCCATGAAAGCCTTCGACAATACAAGAGTTTTGCAGTTTAATAAACTTTTTCCATATTTTTATGATAGAGCCAATTAGGAAATGACATTTATAACCCAGGGACAAAAGTTGCATTACATAGTATTATAAATATTACTGGAAGGAAAATGGGAGTAAGAAGACAGGTAGCAGGAAAGATAGAGATCATAGCAAAGATCATGATGGGATTAACTTCACATACCTATGATGGATGGAGTGCATTCCACAAGGGACAGTATGTTCCCATTTAACTGCAATCATCACTGTGCCCATTTTGAAAGTGCATTTTATCCCTGTTGTTGCTATAATGTTGATTGCACTGTGTAAAGACCATGCAGAACCTCACATTTTGCCTTTTGAAATGTGCCACTCTTTTTATGATAGGTACCACTTTCTTTACAAATGGATCATAATTGTATGTCTCATATGCAGTCACCCAAAATCTCCATAAATTCTACATCTCCACATTCAACAATTCACAGCTTAAAAAAAATCAGAAAAGCAAGCCTTAATGTTGCCATTTTATGTAAAGGACACCATTTTACCATGCTGTTGTATATAATGGGACTTCAGTTTCCTCCCATTTTGAGATTCATGAGATTCACAGAACTGAACCCAGTGGATAACAAGAGCCCATTGTAGTTGTACATCTGTTTTTGGACTTCAGTAGATAGGACATTTAATATCAGCTGAAGTGTGTGTGTATACACACACACACATTTATATATACATACACATATACATATAGTTATATGTATATTGGGTGATTACTTCTCCTTCTGTGAACCGGCCTTTAACCTTGAGTAGACTTCAGTAGTGGCATGTGAGGACTGATTGTTCACTCTGGCATTTTAGCTCATTAATTGAAGACAGCCAGTTTTATCCGCATGCATTACTACAGTTTATACATTTAAAAATTTTATGACATGATGTTATGTGTTTCGTTGCTTTGCGGTTGTAATTTTATGTTGTTGTTTGCTTATGCATTGTTTATTTTATGTGTACCACCACTCTGGAGTGCTTTTGTGAGCCGCCCTGAGTCCTTTTGGGGAGATGGTGGCAGGATGGTGCCATCATTTGTGATGACACCAAATGGTGCTTGTTGTGAGGCTGCCCTGAGTCCCCCCTCGGGGGTGAGAAGGGCAGGGTACAAATGTATGAAACAAACAAACAAACAAACAAACATAAAAGTTATTATTAATAATAATAATAATAATTGCCTTTTGTGATTGAAATCTGCCCTGAGTCCCGTAGGGGAGATAGGGTGGAATATAAACAAAGTTTTATATTATTATTATTATTATTATTATTATTATTATTATTATTATTCTACACCTCATCCTCTCTGCATATTTATTTATTATTTTTTATTTTAAACACTTATATTCTGCCCTTCTCACCCCGAAGGGGACTCAGAGCGGAACACAACGTATACATGGCAAACATTCAATGCCTGAATACAATACATAAACATTAAAAACATTTATCTAAATATTAAAATACACCATTAAAAATAGCACAATTTAAAACCGTCCTAGCCATCTGCATCAAATCCAATTGGCCCTGTCATCTTTCCCATTGTCGCTTCATTGCCCTGTCCCGAAAGCTTGGTCCCACAGCCAAGTTTTTACCATCCTTCTAAAGGACAGGAGGGAGGGGGCCAACCTGATCTCACAAGGAAGGGAGTTCCATAGCCGGGGAGGAATCACCGAGGAGGCCTGTCTCTCGTCCCCACCAATCGCGCCTGTGACAATGGTGGGACAGAAAGCAGGGCTTCCCCGGAGGATCTTAATCTCCGCGATGGTACATAGAGGGAGATTTGTTTGGACAGGTAATTTGAGCCGGGGCCATTTAGCGCTTTATAGGCCAAAGCCAGCACTTTGAATTGTGCCCGGTAGCAAACTGGCAGCCAGTGGAGCTGGCGTAACATGGGAGTTGTATGCTCCCTGTATGCCGCCCCAGTTATTAACCTGGCTGCCTCTCATTGGACTATTTGAAGCTTCCAAGCAGTCTTCAAAGGCAACCCCACGTAGAGTGCGTTGCAGTAGTCTATTCTAGATGTAACGAGAGCGTGGACCACCGTGGCCAAGTCTGACTTCCCAAGGTACGGGCGCAGCTGGCGCACAAATTTTAATTGTGCGAATGCTCCCCTGGCCACTGCTGCAACCTGGGATTCCAGGCTCAGGGATGAATCCAGGAGAACTCCCAAGCTGCGAACCTGTGCCTTCAAGGGGAGTGTGACCCCGTCCAGCACAGGTTGCGACCCTATACCCTTTTCGGCCTTGCGACTGACCAGGAGGACCTCTGTCTTGTCTGCATTCAACTTCAATTTGCTCGCCCTCATCCAGACCGTCACAGTGGCCAGGCATCGGTTCAGGACTTGGACAGCCTCCTTAGCATCTGGTGGAAATGAGTGATAGAGTTGGACATCATCCGCGTACAGATGGCATCGAATTCCAAAACTCCGGATGATCTCACCCAGCGGCTTCATGTAGATGTTAAACAACATGGGGGACAATACTGAGCCCTGTGGGACCCCACAGGACAATGGCTGTTGAGCCGAGCAGGAGTCCCCCAGCAACACCTTCTGGGTACGACTCTCCAGGAAGGACTGGAGCCACTGCAGAACAGTCCCTCCAAGACCCATCCCTGCAAGGCGCCCCAGAAGGATACCGTGGTCTACAGTATCGAAGGCCGCTGAGAGGTCCAGGAGAACCAACAGGGACACACTCCCCCAGTCAAGCTCTCTGCGGAGATCATCCACTAAGGTGACCATGGCTGTCTCAGTTCCATGTCCCAGTCAGATAATCAGTTTCGTCCAAGAATCCCTGGAGCTGCGAGGCAACCACACGTTCCAAGACTTTGCCCAAAAAGGGGAGACTGGAAACTGGCCGAAAGTTGTTCAAATCAGTGGGATCCAGTGCTGCCTTTTTTAACAGCGGTTTTATCACAGCTTGTTTTAAGCAGGCTATAATTTTGCCTTCCTAAAAGGAGGCATTCACCATCACCTTGACCCGCTCTGCCAACCCCCCTCTGGCTTCCTTTATCACCCAGGATGGGCAGGGGTCCAGGATGCATGTGGTCGCCCTCGCGTCTCCAAGAATCTTGTCAACATCCTCGAGTTGCACACATTGAAATGAATCCATTAAAACTGGACAAGCAGGTGCTCTTGCTACATCTTCAGAGACTGCGGTAACTGTGGCATCGAGGTTGGAGCGAATCAGAGTGACTTTATCTGCAAAGAACCAAGCAAATGCCTCACAGCGAGCTGTTGAAGGGTCAGGGATCCCATCATGGGTGGTAGGGTTCAACAAACTTCTGACCCTTCGAAACAGCTCAGCTGGACGATTCCTCGCGGATGCAATGTTGGCCGAAATGTGAGATTTATTTGTAGCCTTCACTGCTGCAGAGTACGCCCTTGCATAGGCGCATGCCCGTGTTCGGTCTGACTTGATGCAAGAAGATTGCCACATGCCCTCTAGACTCCTCTTTGTTCGCTTCATCGCTGCCAGCTCCTCGTTGAACCTGGGGGCTGGTTTAGCTCTGCTACTCGAGAGGGGTCACACTGGAGTGATTGTGTCTATTGCCCTGGTCATCTCCCTGTTATAGAAAGCAACCAGAGCATCAACAGAATCACCTACCTCAGTGGCGGGAAGTTCCCCAAGAGCCATCAGGAATCCTTCTTGATCCATAATCCTCCTGGGGCAGACCTTCTTCATGGGCCCTCCACCTCTGCGGAGGTTAGGGAGTGCAGTAAGTCTAAACTTGACCAGGTGGTGGTCGGACCATGGCAGTGGGACTAAAGAGAGTTCCACTCCACCACCTTATTCCCATCCCTGACAGAACACCATGTCCAATGTATGTCCAGCTCTGTGAGTAGGGCCAGAAACCACTTGGGACAGCCCCACAATAGCCATGGTTACCATGAAGTCCTGAGCCGCTCCCGACAGGGAGGTCTCTGCATGAACATTGAAGTCCCCCAGCACTATAAGCCTTTGGGACTCCAATGCTAGGCCTGAGATCACCCCGGCTAGCTCAGGTAGGGAGGTTGTAGTGTTGCGAGGTGGTCGGTACACTACAAGTATCCCTATTCTGTCCCGGTCTCCTACTCTCAGGTGGACTCATTCAAATGAGGGTGCATATAAGGTTTTTAGTTGTTTTTTAAAGGAAGGTAAGGAGGGGGTTATTTTGATCTCTTTAGTGAGGGAGTTCTAGAGGCGTGGGATGACCACAGAGAAGGCCCCCTTTCTTGTTCCCACCAGCCATGCTTGAGATGGGCATGAGAGTGAGAGCAGGGCCTCCTCCGCTGATCGTAGTGCCTGAGCAGGCTTGTATGTGGAGATGTAGTTGGCCAAATAGTCTGGACCCGAACTGTTTAGCACTTTAGAGGTACTAACCAGCACTTTGTATTTAGCCTAGAAGCAAACCAGCAGCCAGTGGAGCTGCTGTAGCATGGGACTAGTTCTCTCCCTATATGGAGCCTCAGTTAAGTAATCTGGCTGCCGATCTCTGGTAAAGTTGATGCTTCCATGCTATCTTTAAAGGCAGCCACACGTAAAGCACATTGCAGTAATCCAAATGGAATGTAACAAAGGCATGGACTACCATGTCCAGATCTGGCATCTCAAGGTACCAGTACAGCTGGCACACAAGTTTTAATTGTGCAAAGGTGCTCCTGAGTCTCTAGGGTCAATAATAAATCCAGGATCACCCCCAAGCTGCGAACCTGCACCTTCATGGGGAGTGTAACCCCATCCAGCACGGACTGTAACCTTATATCCTGATCTGCCTTCTGATGGACCAGAAGCACCTCTGTCGTGTCAGGATTGAATGCAGCTTAAAATACAATTTTTTTTAAAAAAAACCCAAGAGATTCATATGAAATTATAACCAATTATCATTCTAAAACACAATTGAGCCACCCATTATATTCATTCATTCATTCATTCATTCATATTTAATTACTTATTAATTGCCCTCCATCCGAGAATGCTCTAGGTGATTTACAGCTAAATTTTAAAAAATAAAATACATACATACAGAAATTAAAAATTAACAGAGATTGAATACTCCAGTTTATGGAATGCCTTGCCAGTTGAAACCCGAACTATCCGAGACCTACTTGCTTTTCGGAAAGCCTGTAAAACCTTTCTCTTCCGACAAGCCTTCGATGGGTGATTAATTCGGGACTATGTCTGTTCTAGTTTTTTTATTGTATTTTAAAGTTAATTGTATTGTTTTAATCTACTGTTGTAAACCGTTCCGAGCCAAATTGGGAGTAGCGGTATACAAGTCAAATAATAATAATAATAGTAAAAAGCCAGGTCTTAAGTGCTAGAGTAAAAGGTCCTAAGTCATGCATGGCTCTCATATAGGGTAGCAAGGAATTCCATAAGGCAGGGGCAGAAATAGAAGAAGCCCTGCATCTGGTACTTTCCAAGTGCACTTCTCTAGGACCCGGTATATAGAGTAAGTCATGTTGGGCTGGTCGTTGCGACCTCCGATGATGGGAGAAGGAGAGGTGGTCCCTAAGGTATGATGGACCCTGGCGGTAAAGAATGTTAAAGGTCAGAACTAACATCTTATACAGGCCACAGTACTCAGTTGGAAGGCAATGTAAATGTTGCAGCACTGGTGTTATATGGTATTATATTGAAAAGACATCGAAATTTAAAACAGTTTAAAATTGCATCGGAATAAAGGATTTTTTAAAAGAAGACTTTTCTCAACAGCCCATCCGTTATCAAATTCCTGTGCTAATTAAAAGGTAATTTCCAAATGGTAGAAGGAAATCAGGTATGGGGGGGGGGGGGAGTTAGAATTACTTGTTAGGTTATAGTAACTGTAATGAGGATCAGTCTGTCACAGGCACAAATGGTGGGGCTCCAGATAGGATCATCTCAGTATCTGACCCTAGGCTTGGAAACTCCCTATGCAAAGAGGGCTTCTAGCTCCTTCTTGCTGTAGAATGTTTTCAAGGAAAGAGCTTTTAAGAGTGTGCTTTATTTTACTACTAGCTTAAGTACTCGGTGATGCCTAGGTTTAGGTCTTTTGTAATGATAAACATAAAAAGCATTGATCCTTGGGTTTTGGATTTTAAGAATGGGCCCATTAGAAAATGCATAACAAAATGGGTAAACACAGGGGTGGCTCAAACCATTACGCAAAGTAAGCATTTGCAGTATAGTTGATTTTGCCCAGGGGCGTTCTTGAGGCACTCTTGGGGGAAAATAGACCTTTACATATGCGAGTTGTAGTTACTGGGATGTATAGTTCACCTACAATCAGAGCATTCTGAACTCCACCAATGATGGAATTGAACCAAATATGGCACACAGAACTCCCACGACAAACAGAAACTATATATCAGTGATTGGTTGGGGGGGGGGGGGGGCGGGAATACTGTTTGCTTACCATTGAAAATTACCTAGGGCCACCTCTGGATAAACGACAACTCCCACCATCACCTGTTATTGTTCCAACCACACCAGTAATCAAAGCTGGGCATGTTGGATATGTGTGCCAAGTTTTGTCCAGATCCAAACCTCTCCAGTATTTTCTGTTGGTCATGGGGGTTCCATGTGCAAAGTGTGGTCCAGATCCATTGTCGGTGGGGATCACAGTGGTCTCTGGAAGTGAGAACCAATAGGAAATCAGCCACGAACATACATCAGTGCCCACATACGCACATACATACAATTTTATTATAGATAGATATGATATAGAGATAGAGATAGATAGATATAGAAATATCAGTCAATAGATAGAGATATTAAACTTTTTAATGATTTTGAATCATATGTTTTAAATAGTTGAAAGGTTGTTAACAGTGTAATTCTATTTTTTATTATTCATTTTGGGCTTTTTTGACAATATTGTGCTTTTGATTTGTAAGCAGAGTTGCAGTTTTGAGAAAAAGGTGTTCTATACATCAAGATGATAATTGCAGCAGCAGCAATGACATCAATGTGAGACCATCTCAAAGGGAATTTAAGTAATGCAGGTGGAAAATGCCAACTGGGAAAGTGAATATGTACAGATGGAACTATTTCAAGATGTACCGTAAAAGCATCCTGCCAGATTCTTCCTGTCACTGTGTTTCTAATGTTATTTCCTCCTAGCACATCAGCCAGATGTGGCAGGTGGGTGTAAGAACGTACTTCCAATGTCCCTTATTTCCCACTACCCTATGCCACCTTTTGGGGAGCTGAATAATTCCTCATTCCCGCCCCCTTACATTAATCTCAGATGATTCCTCTCAGAATGCACTGTATCAACAAGGATTCTGGACTACATCACTGATGCAGCCTCCAAGCGTTCAGCAACAACATAATTCCTTTCAGGCATTTTAATTTACAGTCCCTTCAGAGCTGCTGCAAACACTTTGTGCAACTTAAGCCAGCCAGACTGACATTCTGAAAGAAGCCATGAGATTGGCTCAGAGCAGTGCTTGTATATTTTATGATCTTTTTCTTTCTCTCTGATGTTTTGTATAACTGAGTAAAGTACAGGAAACATTACAGGGGTGTGTTCATTTTGTCCTTTAGGAGCATAATTATATAGGCCACTTCAGCAACAATGGGCATTTCTGAGGTCATAGTGTAGCTACTTATTACGGTACATTGCTTTAAGCCCAGTGTGTGTGTGTGTTAAAGAAAGCCTAAACAGAAAAGCCTTGCAAAGTATTAATGATTAACTGCAGCTGCAGAATGCTAGCTAGGCCACACCTTTTAAATGTAACAATTTGAGGCTTGTGCAGACGGCTGGCAGTTGGAAGTTTGAATTGCTGGAGAGAAGAAGCAAGAAGCTTAGGTTATGGTGAAGTAACCATGTTTTATTTTGTTATGCTCTATGATTTAAAACACAGAAGATTTATTCTGTATTACTTACAGTAACTATGTAAGTGTGCCAAACTGTTTTATTTTTCAACTCTGCATCCAAGAGTAAAGTTCTACTGTTTTATTTCTTCTGACTGGCCTGTGTCTTTGGCATTGGGTTTTTGGGCATATTGGACATTGCTACTGCGCAACAACTTGACTCTGCGCAACACTACTGTCATATCTGAACATGATAGCAAGAAGGTGAAACCTAGAAAGCCTAATTTGCCACAAAAGGCTATATGGAATGTGAGAGTAGTGGCATAGTACAACTTAGAGAATAATCATCATATACAGAACAGATCCGCAAACACTGAAATGGGGCAGGGATCTTGTGGCTCTCCAGATGTTGTTGACATGGAACTCTGATCAGCCCCTATCATGGAAAGTAAACCTGCTCCAAATGATTGGTTAATCCTCAGAATCTGTGAAGGAACACAAACAAGATACTCAAATTTAGGAGATGAAAATATCCAGTATATCCTGTGGCAATCTCATATCAAATCGATGTGTACAGAGCCATCCTAAATGGCATGGGGATGCAGAATGAGGTGCCAGATGACTTTCCATCCCCAGAGCTATTCAGATCTGCATTAGTCAGGTCTAAGGCTACATATTCTTCCCCCCAGAGAGATGTCTAATGGGTTTATATTAAGAACAAATTTCTTTAAGAGAAAATTAACTACTTAATCTCCAGGATGCCTTATAAGATATACCTTATTTTCAAGGCACAGAAGAGCTTAGATTTATTAGATTTACTAGGTACTTCCATTCTACCCCAAAGCACTCATTTTCATGGTCTATCATGTACCAGGTGCTACTGGTAAAAATATGCTTCAACATTATCCCAATGTCTCACCACCACTGGAGGGACACTCCTTGCCTACACTTGCTCTCACCCCAACTAGATGTTAGGATTACTTTCTTGTAAATTGTTTTAGTATATATTTTTATCCTCCTGTGCATCATTTTTCTCTTTGAAGTGAATAGTACAAAGCAAACAGACTAAAATAAAACGATTAGAGAAAACTAATAAATGGTTCTTGAGCAAGGAGGGTTGCACAAACACAAGGACCAAGTACCAAGAGCACAATAATCCCAAATAAACAGCTCATGTAGATACGTTATAACAGAGACCCTACAATTTTATAATCATCATGACATGACTAGCGTCCAAATCTAACATATGTAACATTTTAACATCCTTTCAAATCTATGATACTATATCTGTCATATACATGTGTGTGTGAATCATATATATCTATGGCTGGATGGCTCTGTCAGTAGGACTTTGATTATGTTTTCTTGACCTGGTGAAGGGAGTTGGGCTGGGTGTCAGAAGGGTCACAAAAGACCACCAGAAAACATAGTATTTTCTGTTGGTCATGGGGGTTCTGTGTGGGAAGTATGGCCCAATTCTATTGTTGGTGAGGTTTGATTGTAGGTGGACTATAAATCCCAGTAACTACAACTCCTAAATGTCAAGGTCTATTCCCCCAGATTCCATCTGTGTTCATATGGAGTATTGGTGCCAAGTTTGGTCCAGATCCATCATTGTTTGAGTCCGTAGTGCTCTCTGGATGTAGGTGAACCACAACTCCAAAATTCAAGGTTTTCTGTTGGTCATGGAGTTCTGTGTGCCAAGTTTGGCTCAATTCCATTGTTGGTGGAGTTCAGAATGCTCTTTGATTGTAAATCCCAGGAACTACAACTCTCAAATGAAAAATCAATTTTTTGAGTGATGGTTACTCCTTGCATTATTAGGTGTCTTGTGTCCAAGTTTGGTGTCAATTCCTCCAGTGGTTTTTGAGTTATGTTAATCCTACAAACGAACATTACATTTTTATTTATATAGATATAAGTGAAAAAACAACATACAAAATTAGCCTCCTTTTCTTGACTTCCTTTTACCTTCACACAGAATTGCAACCTTGTAGGAACAGTAAAATGATGCCCACCGGAAGGCATCCAGTCTTCTCCATTTTTTAAAGGAGTTCCACCAATTGTGAGGGAGTTCTGCTGCGGAGACAAAACCAACAAGTCTCCCACATTCCTGCTGTTTCAGCTTTGAGTCCTTGGAGGGATCCCACTGAGGATGATAATAATGATAATATTGATAACAACAACAACAACAACAACAACAACAACAACAACAACTTTATTCTTGTACTCCATCTCCCCGAAGGGCTACTGCCTCTTCCAGAGCATATATGCCCTCTGGGAGGGTGGGCGAAGCTGTAGCCAAAGTACCTTATAACACCTGTTTAGGGTTTCTGACAGTATTGCTCAGGCACAATTACTACCAATTTCACAGATGAACACTCAAAGAAAGAAGGTTACAAGTAAGCAACCTTTTATTTGTGTCCCGCTTTTTTCCCTTCTCCTGACATCTCTGGGCACAACTGAGCCAAAATACTTCGTAGTATGGAAATGGGGAGATGTTTGCTATGACCAGCATGTTGACTGATTAAAAAGAAATCATACCTGGGGGGTCTTTTATCCTTTTGGTTATTTTTACTTCGTTGTCTTTAGATGCCACTTATACCCCTCCCCCAGATATCTCTGGGAACAAGTGAGCCAAATGCTTTGTAGTATATAAAGTAAATGAGGAGTTGCTTGCTATGACTTGCATTATAGTGCATAGAGTTAATGCTACTTTGATTAGAGGTCCTTTCAAAGGACATCTGCGGGTGTCCTCCTTATTCCCCCAACTCCTTTCCTTGTTTAAGGGGATGAGTGGGTCTTTGTGGGGCGGTTGGCAGCCAGCCAGTGGGAGCCCTTTACAGTAGCAGTAGCTTCCAATTTCCATACTTGGAAGGATTTGGGATCAGAGAGTCCCTGACATGAGGGGGGCTTTTCTTCCTTGCTTCTTTCAGGGTCTTTTGCCTCTTACATGGCAAAAAACTAGGAAGAGCTAGGGACAAGCAGCAGGTTAGTCTATATAGTCTATGTAACAGGTGGCAGTGGGGTGGGAGGTGCCAGTTGGGCCACTGTCCAATGGTGCCAAACCAGTTTCAGCATGGCTGGGCAACATGGACATCCACCACTGCCAGGGCAGGCCGAAGCATCCATGCCTAGCTGCAAGCAGGCCAAATCCAGCATTTTGGATACTGCTTCCAGCTCACATTTTGTGGCTGTATAGAAACACCCGTAATCTCGTTCTCTGTCTCTCTTTCTTTCCAGTCTTATTTAACTGAGGTTTAACAAAACCTAGACTACTTTCTTGAAAACAAATAGCAGGTAGTGTGTGGAAGGCAACAGTGCTAAATCTGGGCATTTGAGTAGTAACTATCTTGAGGATAAGTTTTTGTAGGTGCCTTCTTGAAGAAAGCCTCCACTGAAACCTTACCTGCTGAATGACAAAACATCCTGAAAATGAGGCAGATACAATGACATCTAGAGTCTCTTTGTTTGTCTTTCTGCTCAAGTGAAGCTTATTTTGATTAGCTACATAGCTTTTATCTCCACATGGGTTTTCTTGACTGCAGATGTTTCTTGTTTTTGCCTAGAGGTATATTATATCAAGTATTTCAGACCTTTCAGTGATCCAGGATTCCAACTTTTATTAACAAGAAAATATACAGTGGCAGCTCCTTGTTTAATGGACCAGGTTGGAGGCATTCCTCGATATTTACTTCACATCTTACCAAGGAATGTTAAGGTCTTCAGCTTGTCAGAAGGGATATATTCTGTTGTTTAGCTGTCTGGAGTTTTTGTTTTATTTGGCAATTAAAATGTTGGGATTTCCTCTGTATTCACTTTTAAATATATAGTCTTTACAGTTCAGGAACAAATAAAGTTGTTCTCTTACTGCACAGTTAATTTTAGGCAAAAAAAAGCCCACGTTATAAATGGCAGTTCACAGTAAAGCTTAGTGTATTAAAATACATTTGAGAAAGGGTGAGCTCTCGGTCATTTGTGCTATGAACCAGTTTCTTGAGTAGGTACTGAAGTCAATACGGACTTTAGGAGGGTCTCCCCAGTAAGAGAGACCCCTAGGACCGCACCAAAGAGGGTCCGCTACCTTGGCGAGCTGTTAGAGAAGCCTGATTCCAGCAGTTTTATTAACATTATAAATTGAAATGAGACTCTTGCTAAGGCGAAGAAGTGACACAGAGGTTTTAATGAGCGATTCAGCTGAAGCGGATGCAATTGCAGTGATATCTCACATGCAAGCATACCAGTACAGAGATCAGAGGCATTTTAATAGGAATTTCCAGGTTTGAAAGTTCCAAAGCACGCCCTCTGCCCTCCGCCTGGCTTGCAGGTGATTGGCTGATGAGATTCCAGCTGGGAGGAGGCGCAGCCGCCCTCCCTGCATCAGGGCCAATCACAGAGCTCCTCTGCTGCACAGGAGCCAATGGGAGAGCTTTCCCTACTTCAGCGCCTTGACAAATCAGGAGGAGAGAGGCGGGATGAAAACAGAAACAATGAGCAGGCAAATGAACCAATGGGTGCGATGCCCAGGCTATTGTCCTTGAGTGGAGTTGCGGTGATCCTTGATTACTTTCATCCTGGCCTTCCTGCCACAATCAGATAAGGCACAAAAGGGGAGGCAGTGGAAATGTCCAGTTTTGAATGAAGTAAACAAAATTGGGAAGGCGGCCCCCTGAGGGGCGTCTCGCTCCTATTGTGAAATGGCCAAAAGTCTGCAGAAGGAGATCTCAGCCTGATGGCCTTAATCCAGGAGCCTCATAGAGTTTCCAGGTCTTATTGTCCTCGCCAGAGTTCTGGGATATGAGTTTCTTTTGTTGCCCCTGATTGCCCTTTCAACAGCTGGCTGCTTCCTGGATTGATTTACCCAAAGGGAGGTGGAAGGAGTGATAGGTTTGGGTGTCAGGGCAAGCATAAGGAAAATACATGAGGGAATACAGAAATCCACAGAAATTCATATCAAATATCTCCTTCCCCATCCCACCCACCAAAAAAATTTAATAAAGAAATTATTTTCAAGCAATATGAGTCCATGGTCCATTTTGAGGGAAGTTCATGAGCGAAAAAGATGTCCTTGTGAGTCCAAAACATTAGGCAGAGCTCTTAAAGCCCAAAAGGACAAGTCTGTTGATTTCCCACTGAGCCATTGGGTGGAATTCTGCCACGCTGGGGTCGAAGCTGGTCCTTGGGAAACTACATTTGAAGCACCCCCGACAGATGGCCATCCAGCCTCTTCTTAAAAGCCTCCAAAGAAGGAGCCTCCACCACACTCTGGGCAGAGAGTGCCAATGCTAAACAGCTCTCACAGTCAGGAAGTTCTTCCTCATGTTCAGGTGAAATCTCCTTTCCTATAGTGTGAAGCCATTGTTCTGCACCCTAGTCTCCAGGGCAGCAGAAAACAAGTTTGCTTCCTCTTCCCTATGCCTTCCCCACACATATGTATACATGGCTATCATGTCTCCTCTCAGCCTTCTCTTCTGAAGGCTATACATGCCCAGCTCTTTAAGCCACTCCTCATATGGCTTGTTCTCCAGACCCTTGATCATTTTAGTCGCCCTACTCTGGACACATTCCAGCTTGTCAACATCTTTCTTCATTTGTGGTGCCCAGAATTGGACACAATATTCCAGGTGTGGTCTGACCAAGGCAGCATAGAGGGGTAGCATGACTTCCCTAGATCTAGACACCATGCTCCTCCTATTGATGCAGGCCAAAATCCCATTGACTTTTTTTTGCCGCCACATGACATTGTTGGCTCATGTTTAACTTGCTGTTCACGAGGACTCCAAGATCTTTTTCACATGTACTGCTCTCAAGCCAGGTGTCCCCCATTCTGTATCTTTGCATTTAATTTTTTCTGCCTAAGTGGGGTATTTTGCATTTGTCCCTGCTGAACTTCATTTTGTTAGTTTTGGCCCATCTCTCCAATCCAGGGGTCCTCAAACTAAGGCCCGGGGGCCGGATGCAGCCCTCCAAGGTCATTTACCCGGCCCTTGCTCAGGGTCAACCTAAGTCTGTAACTACGTGAAGGCACACTACAACAACAACAATCCTATCTCATCAGCCAAAAGCAGGCCAACATTTCCCATTGAAATACTAATAAATCTATATTTGTTAAAATTGTTCTTCATTTTAATTATTCTATTGTTTTTAAGTGTTTTTGCGCTGCAAATAAGATATGTGCAGTGTGCATAGGAATTCATTCATGTTTTTTTCAAACTATAATCTGGCCCTCCAACAGTTTGAGGGGCTGTGACCTGGCCCTCTGTTTAAAAAGTTTGAGGACCCCTGCTCTAATCTGTCAGGATTGTTTTGAATCCTGCTCCTGTCCTCTGGAGTATTGGCTATCCTTCCCAATTTGGTGTCGTCTGCAAACTTGATGATCATGCCTTCTAGCCCTTCATCTAAATCATTAATAAAGATGTTGAACAGGACCGGGCCCAGGACGGAACCCTGCAGCACTCCGCTCATCACTTCTTTCCTGGATGAAAAGGAAGCATTGGTGAGCACTCTCTGGGTTCGTCCATTTAACCAATTACAGATCCACCTCACCGTAGTTTTGCCTAGCCCACATTGGACTAGTTTGTTTGCCAGGAGGTCATGGGGGACCTTGTTGAAGGCCTTACTGAAATCCAGGTACACTACATCCACGGCATTTCCTGCATCTTACCATCCCCTTGTAGTGAAGGGTTAAGCAACCTCTTTGGGTCCTGGGGTCTGGGTTTGCATATGAAGGTCGTTGCAATTTATTTATTTATTTTATTTGACTTGTATACCGCTACTCCCAATTTGGCTCTGAGCGCTTTACAGCAGTAGATTAAAACAATACAATTAACTTTAAAATACAATAAAAACAAGAACAGACATAGTCCCGAGTTATTCACCCATCGAAAGCTTGTCGGAAGAGAAAGGTTTTACAGGCTTTCCGAAAAGCAAGTAGGTCTTGGATAGATCGGGTTTCAACTGGCAAGGCATTCCATAAATTGAGTCTAACCTCGTAACTCTATCGAAAAAAGAGATCAAATTAGTCTGGCATGACTTGGTTTTGATAAATCCATGTTGACTGGGGGTGGGGTGGGTAGGAATTATTATTATTATTATTATTATTATTAATCATCATCATCATTATTATTATTATTATTATTATTATTATTATTATATTTCCTACCCACCTCTCCCTATGGCTTGAGGCAGGTTACAACACTGCCAAAACACACAATCTTATTATTATTATATTTTCTTGTAGATTTACTTTGATTTGTTTATATATTTTTTTGTTTTCATCACTCTGAATTTTTTTGAGTAAACATAACAATAGTTCATGAAAATAATAGAAATTATAATGTTTATAAAAGCATTCTTTCTTTTAACATTAAGTGCACTGCTAATGAGGATAAGAAAAAGAAGCGGGAGGTGGCCTACATTTCCACTGGGCTCTTTGAATATTGATTGCCTATGAAGAAGCACATGAATTTCTGGCTCCTAGCCTGTATCCCGAAATATTCAAGTTGACAAGAAGCTCATAAAATTATGGCAGAATTTGAAATGGTTGAGCATTTTATTTTTATTTTTGACCCAAGTTCCACCTTTAAAAAAAATAATAATGGCAGATCTCATTCAGGCATTTAAGCTACTTTGAGCAATTTCTGATTGTGGAAAGAGCAGCGTTACAGGAATAAGCCAATTCCTCAGTTGATGGGTCTCTTGTTCATCTGCTACTATGGTGGGTAACGTATGGTCTTCTTGATGTTCCACTTCGGTTCTCATTAGCCTCAGCTACTTGCCATAGTCACTAGGGCAGATGGGTTGTGAAGTGCAGCATTATCTTGGGTAGGTGTATGCAAAGGTATCAGTTTGCACATCCCAATTTAATGTCATCTTTTCCAGTTCATTATGGCCATCATATTCAGTATGCACATAATATTGCATCCAGTCCTGGGCTGCTTACACGTGAGGTATCCAATCAAAATGAAATATTGGTGATACTTATTTTTAAAGGAAAGCAGTTCAATAAGAAGGACTGTTAAGGTAAAGGCTAAAGATATTTCATTTATGGTGGTTCAAGTGTTAATCTAGGGTTTCATTGTGTTTTCATGCTATTCATGGGATACGTGCAATTTCCCAGCAGAATCAAATTTCCCTGGGATGTGATTTGACAAATCTGAAAATTATTTGATTTCAGATTTGTAGTTCCAGCAACCCATCTGGCTAGGGGGCATGGTTCCTATTATAGAGTGCAAATCCTAGAAAATGTAGCACAGGGAGAGAGAGCAGAATTCCTAGAAAACTCGGGAGAAACTACAATAGTAGTGCAGTAAAGTGTAGCAATGCTGTGCAGGACTCCAAAAAGGGCGGGAAGAATCTTGCTTCTGTGGTTGGAGCAAACTGTAGCAATGCTTTGCAGGACTTAGCAGGGCTTGCTTCTGGCTGGAGCAAACTGTAGCAATGCTGTGCAGGACTCCAAAAAGGGCGGGAAGAATCTTGCTTCTGTGCTTGGAGCAAACTGTAGCAAACTTCCCTTTGCAAGGAAGGTGGAGCTTGGAGCGAAGGAGGAGGCAATCAGCTCCTCTAGTCACATGGGCTGTCTTCCAAGATGGCCAAAAATGAAGGAACACGTTCAGATGGATGCAGGTAATTGAGACAATGCAATGGCTCTATACAGGCTCCCTTATGTACTGTTCTTTAGCTTCAAAAGACCTTTCCTTTTACTCCTCGGCTGCCAAAGCAACCAGCATCAAACCTTAACGTTCTGTCGCGCGCTGGGCTTGAAATGAATTGCTTTTAAAACAGGATGTGCAACTTTAGCCCAGTGGGAAGCCAGGGGGCCTGAAAAGAAATTCGTAAGGATTTTCACCATAAACAGTATTTGGAGGGCTTGTGAAATATAACAAAGTCTTTATTGGTGAACAATCAACAGAAACTTCTTTTGTCTTCAAAAGGTTAAACAAATACTTCCACGCTTTTGTGCAACTGGTGACTTCTGACTGTTAATTTACTCTAAAGGAAAATCCCTTTCCAAACTTCTCCCAGGCTAACTGTGAACCTAAACCTAACTGATGTGGGCGCCACTACCGGGTTGGTCTGCTCTCAAAGCACCGAGTGTACCTACCAGTAGGCCTGTAGTCACTTCAGCTGGAGTTCTTAGATATTCAAAGCTGTTTTTCCCTCTGAAATTCCTCAGAGCTTTAGGGCTGTTTCCCTGGGAATCTATGGGAATCCTTTTGCTCTTAAGACTGTTCTCCCCCGGGAAGTCTTAAGGGTTGAAGCTTTTGCACAGGAGAACCTGGACACATCCTGTACATTAGCTATTCTTGCAGAGACTAACTAAAAATGGCTCCCTTCCCTTCTCTAAACCCAGAAAGGGGTGGGACTAGAGAACCTAATGATGATGAACAGGTGGCCTGCCCTATAACTGCAAACTTTAACAGGAAGCCACCCTGCTGCAGAATCCCAAACCTTGGGCTGCAAGCAAACACTTAATACAAAGCAAATAAAGTGGGAGCTTCTGGTACAGCTGTACCAGCACAGAATCATAAAATCATTGAGTTGGAAGAGACCTCGTGGGCCATCCAGTCCAACCCCTGCCAAGAAGCAGGAAAATCTCATTCAAATCGCCCCGACAGATGGCCATCCAGCCTCTGCTTAAAAGCCTCTAAAGAAGGAGCCTCCACCACACAGGGGCAGAAAGAGAATTCCACTGCTGAACGGCTCTCACAGTCAGGAAGTTCTTCCTCGTGTTCAGGTGGAATCTTCTTTTCTGTAGTTTGTTCCATGCTCTAGTCTCCAGGGCAGCAGAAAACAAACCTTCCCCTTCTTCCCTATGACTTTCCCTCACTTATCTATAGATGACCCTTATAATGTCGCCTCTCAGCCTTCTCTTCTGCAGGCTAAACATGCCCAGTGATTTAAGCCGCTCCTCATAGGGTTTGTTCTCCAGACCCTTGATCATTTTAGCTGCCCTCCTCTGAACACATTCCAGCTTGTCTTTTTTATTATTATAAATTTTATTTGATACATTCTAACAATTAACAAACTTTTGCCATGCAAGACTTATTTCAGTATAGATTATTCCAAAAGTAAATACTGTATATACCCGAGTATAGGCCAAGTCAGTCTTGTTCTGTATGACTATTTTTATATTTATTTTTTCTTTGGTTGATGAAATCATTGAATCTATATTCCGATAGATAAGTCCGCCAAGTTTCTAAATCCCATCTTGTATTGTCTCTCCATCCTCGGTCTATCGTGGCCTGTGTTGCAGCTGTCATATGTTTTAGGATTTCTGTCCAATTATGGTTATTTTCCTTTTCCTCTATAGTGAGAGACATGAATCTGGCTTTATTCCACATTAATTCTTTCCCTATTACTTCTTCCATTAGATTTCTTATTGTACTATAATAATTCTGATTTTTTTTCTACAATCCCACCACATGTGTGAGAATGAACCTATCCTCCCATAGTTGTGCCAACACTTGTTTGTAATATTTCCTATTACATGTGCTAATTGGAGGGGGGTGGGGGTTCTATACCATTTAGAGATTATTTTCCTTTGGGTTTCTTTTATCCTCATATGTTTAATTTTATGAATATTGTCAATCCAAGACCTAATTAATTTCTTGCTGAAGTTTTTTATTGTTTCCAATTCTCTATAAGGGTTATTTTTGTGTTGTAAGATAAGGTGATTATTTCCTTATACAGTAGCCCAATAATTCCTTTGATTTTCTTTTCTACTTTCCTTTTAATGATTGTGTCTGGCGAGGTTTCTGCTACTGCTCTTCTTTTTGTAGCCTGAGCTTTACTGGACAGGCCTAACCACGCTATCCAGTTCCCCTGACCTCCTTTATCTTGTATCTTATCCCAGTTTATTATTTCTCCATTGGGTTCCATGAGGTCCCCTACCCTTTTGATACCATTTTCCTTCAGGGCTCTAATTAGATTCCTGAATGTCTTCTCCTTATTTTCTAAGATTTCTGATGGGAAAGGGTCAATTTTATTTATTTGTAATTTATTTTGGCATTTTTTCCAGATTTACAACATTGATAAGCAGGAGCCAGCTTTTAAGTTCTTAAGGTCTTTTCTATCTATTCTCTCTCCCATATATGTTCTCCTTGGTCAACTATTAGCTTCCTTTTCTGTTTGCACCCATCTTTTTGACCCTTCCAGTTTGAATTCTAGTAACCTCACTAACTGACTTGACTCATAGTATATTCTCAAAGAGCCCTCCCCCCATCCACCCATTTCTTGTTTATTGTAATATAGAAAGTTGGCAATTCTGTTTTTGTTTCCTCCCACTATCCATTTTTATAGAGTTATACCACTTCTTCAGCAAATTGTTAGGAATATTCACTGGGAGGGTTTGGAACAAAAATAAGAATTTGGGCAAAATCTTCATCGTATAAATTTTTAACCTTGTGGATATATCTTGAAATTCCAGCTTGTCAACATCTCCCTTCAAATGTAGTGCCCAGAATTGGACACAGTATTCCAGATGGGGTATGACCAAGGCAGAATAGAGGGATAGCATGACTTCACTAGATCTATTATTATTATTATTATTATTATTATTAAAACTTTTATATCCTGATCTTCTCTACCTCCATGGAGGGACTCAGACCAGCTAACAGCAGAAATTCAATGCACAAATACAACTAAATATATCTTAAAACATAATAAGTTATGTTTTTAAGATCTAGATACTATACTCCTATTTATGCAAGTGAAGATCCCATTGGCTTTTTTGTCACCGCATGACATGGTTGGCTCATGTTTAACTTGTTGTCCACAAGGGCTCCAAAATCTTTCTCACACATACTGCTGTTGAGCCATTCTGTATCTTTGCATTTTATTTTTTCTGCCTAAGTGGAGTATCTTGTATTTGCCCTTGCTGAACTTCATTTTGATAGTTTTGGCCCATCTCTCTAATCTGTTCAGATCATTTTGAATTCTGCTTCTGTCTTCTGGAGTATTGGCTATCCCTCCCAATTTGGTGTCCTCTGCAAACTTGATGATCCTGCCTTCTAATCCTTCATCTAAGTCATTAATGAAGATGATGAACAGAACCGGGCCCAGGGCAGAACCCAGCGGCATTTCACTTGTCACTTCTTTCCAGGGTGAAGAGGAAGCATTGGTGAGCACACATTGGGTTCTCTTCTGATCATTCATCTCAATGCTAATATCTCACCTGATATTAGCGGGTGGATCTGGCTCTGGGGATAATGAATCTGATGACCCTTGCTCCAGATTGCTCTTGATGGGTCACTGCACCCTTTCTGTTGAATTTTGTGCTTGGGGTTAAGCCCAGCACCTGCTCATGGCATCAGGGTGCTGCTTAGTGTTGGAGTCTTATATTTTATTCCAGTTTAATGTATTTCATGAAGAAACTGCAAGAAATCCTATAGGCTAATGCCAGTCGTTAGCATTTTTACTTTGCACCTAGACACCATGTCCCAGCATATCTTTGAAGTTAACAGAATTGCACTCTGATTTTAAAGAGAATTCCAGGAACGAAAATCCATGCCCAATAGCATAAGTCATACTTTTCCTGCAATTCTGTGATATTACAGCAGGCAGTTTTGCCTGTATCATTCTTAGAGAGATTGGTCTGTTTTGTTTGTTTGTTTTTATTTATTTATATTTCAAACTTATATGCTGCCACTCCCCTAGGGCTCGGAGCAGCTTACAAGAACAAACTAGAATCTAACACAAATTAAACAACATATCAAAAACCTGTCGAAACAAATATGTCTGAATATGTTTAAAAATACAAACCACAATATTCAGAAAGTTTTCATGAATAATGAGTTCTTTTTAAATTCTCCATAGAATTTACAACCCACCTCCAAGTATTATTTTCCAAAGAAAACCCTGTGAAATTCATGAGGTTGCTATAGGTCAACATGGGATCTTGAGAGTACATATGCTCACATTATTTGATAAAGAAAGAGTACATGTTTTCCCCCTTTTGGTAGGAAGCAACCATGATTCATTTCAATAAGAATTGTGGAGGCAAAGTATAAGATCATAGGAGAAAATGCTTCATTTGACATGAACACAAAACTACAACATTGCTAAAAGGTATCAGAACAGCTTTGGGTGATAAATGTTGTTTCTTCCCTGTTGAGATTTAGCATTTATCTCATTGCAGAAGTGTTTGCCCATGCTCATGTAAAGATCTAAACTTTGAAACAGATAAAGTGTAATACATTAATGTGAAAGTTAAGTATACTTGATGCATTCAAATTAATTCAGTATGCAAGTTTCTGTAGCACAGACTCTTTGTTTCTGTGTTGAATAAGTCATATTTTCTCACTGCTTGTTTTGCTAGAGGATCTGTGAGTGTGCTCAGCATCTCCAACAGTATTGGGGTAGGAATTTCCGAGTACCTGGGATTATTTGTTCCTTTTGGTGGTGTGTGGGGGAGGGGGGAACAACACATTCTCAATGGTCCTTGAAAAACAAAAGCACAAAAAGTCATTAAATGATAGAAAATACAAAATTTATATTCACAATGAAATTGATGGATGGCATTCTTGAAGTGACTGGATTGATCTTGAAGGAGCTGGGGGTGGTGACGGCCGAGAGGGAGCTCTGGCATGGGCTGGTCCATGAGGTCACGAATCATAGAATCATAGAATCAAAGAGTTGGAAGAGACCTCATGGGCCATCCAGTCCAACCCACTGCCAAGAAGCAGGAATACTGCATTCAAATCACCCCTGACAGATGGCCATCCTGACTCTGTTTAAAAGCTTCCAAAGAAGGAGCCTCCACCACACTCCGGGGCAGAGAGTTCCACTGCTGAACGGCTCTCACAGTCAGGAAGTTCTTCCTCGTGTTCAGATGGAATCTCCTTTCTTGTAGTTTGAAGCCATTGTTTCGCGCCCTAGTCTCAAGGGAAGCAGAAAACAAGCTTGCTCCCTCCTCCCTGTGGCTTCCTCGCACATATTTATAAATGGCTATCATATCTCCTCTCAGCCTTCTCTTCTTCAGGCTAAACATGCCCAGCTCCTTAAGCCGCTCCTCATAGGGCTTGTTCTCCAGACCCTTGATCATTTCAGTCGCCCTCCTCTGGACACACTCCAGCTTGTCAATATCTCTCTTCAATTGTGGTGCCCAGAATTGGACACAATATTCCAGGTGTGGTCTAACCAAAGCGGAATAGAGGGGTAGCATGACTTTCCTAGATCTAGACACTAGGCTCCTATTGATGCAGGCCAAAATCCCATTGGCTTTTTTTGCCGCCACATCGCACTGTTGGCTCACGTTTAACTTGTTGTCCACAAGGACTCCAAGACCTTTTCCACACGTACTGCTCTCGAGCCGGGCATTGTCCCTCATTCTGTATCTTTGCATTTCGTTTTTTCTGCCTAAGTGGAGTTTCTTACATTTGTCACTGTTGAACTTCATTTTGTTAGTTTTTGCCCATCTCTCTAATCTGTCAAGATCGTTTTGAATTCTGCTCCTGTCCTCTGGAGTATTGGCTATCCCTCCCAATTTGGTGTCATCTGCAAACTTTATGATCATGCCTTCTAGTCCTTCATCTAAGTCATTAATAAAGATGTTGAACAGGACCGGGCCCAGGACGGAACCCTGCAGCACTCCACTCGTCTTTCCAGGATGAAAAGGAAGCATTGGTGAGCACCCTTTGGGTTCGTCCATTTAACCAATTCCTGATCCACCTCACCGTAGTTTTGCCTAGCCCTCATTGGATAGTTTCCTTGCCAGAAGGTCACAGGGGACCTTGTCGAAGGCCTTACTGAAATCCAGGTACGCTACATCCACGGCATTCCCCGCTTGGAGCTCTATCGAAAAAAGAGATCAGATTAGTCTGGCATGACTTGTTTTTGATAAATCCATGTTGACTATTAGCAATGACTGCATTTGTTTCTAAGTGTTTGCAGACCACTTCCTTAACAATCTTTTCCAGAATCTTGAGTGGTATCGACGTGAGGCTGACCGGACAATAATTGTTTGGGTCATCCTTTTTTCCCTTCTTGAAGATTGGGACCACATTGGCCCTCCTCCAGTCTGCTGGAAGTTCTCCCGTTCTCCAAGAACTCTCAAAGATGATTGCCAATGGTTCCGAAATGACTTCCGCTAGTTCCTTCAGTACTCTTGGGTGTAGTTGATCTGGCCCTGGGGACTTGAACTCATTTAGAGCGGCCAAGTATTCCTGGATGACTTGTTTCCCAATTTGGGGTTGGATGTCCTCTAATCCCTTACCCACTCCATCTTGCTGAGGTTGAAGATGACTTTCTTTTTGTGAGAAGACCAAGGCAAAGAAGGCATTAAGTAGTTCTGCCTTTTCCCTACCTCCTGTCAGCATTGCCCCATCTTCTCCTCGAAGAGGCCCTATCGCCTCCTTGTCTTTCCTTTTTCTACTGACATAAGAAAATAATCCCTTTTTATTGTTTTTAATGTCCCTGGCAAGCCTGAGCTCATTTTGTGCTTTAGCCTTGCGGACCTTTTCCCTACAGGTGTTGGCTATTTGTTTGAATTCTTCTTTGGTGATTTCTCCCTTTTTCCACTTCTTGTGCATGTCTCTTTTGTGTCTTAGCACAGTTAGAAGTTCTTTGAACATCCATTCTGGCTTCTTTGCACTTGTCCTATTTTTTCTCTTTGTTAGCACAGTTAGCAGTTGCGCCTTGAGTATTTCACTCTTGAGAAATTCCCATCCATCTGTAACTCCCTTGTCTTTTAGTATCTGTGTCCACAGTATGCTGCTCAGTGTTTTCTTCATTTTTCATAAATCAGCTCTCCTAAAGTCCAAAATGCGGGTTTGACTTGTCTTAGTTTCAGCCTTCCTTTGTACCTCAAATTGCAGGAGCACATGGTCACTTGCCTCTATGGATCCGACCACTTCAACCGCATCGATTAGGTCCTCCGCATTTGTTAGGATGAGATCAAGAGTAGCCAACCCCCTTGTTGCCTCTTCTACCTTCTGGACCATGAAATTGTCTGCAAGGCAAGCAAGGAATTTGTTGGACCTTGTACTCTTGGCCAAGTTTGTTTTCCAGCAAATATTGGGATAGTTGAAATCGCCCATGACTACTACATCTCTTCTCTGTGCCTGTTTTATCAACTGTTGGCAGAAGACTTCATCAAGTTCTTCCTCCTGGCTTGGACGTCTGTAGTAGACGCCTACAATGACATCTTTTTGAGTCCCAGTTCCCTTGATTCTTATCCAGATGCTTTCAAGCTGGTTTCCCGGATTGCTGTCTTGCATCTCTTCTGCAGCATAACAGTTTTTGACATATAAGGCTATTCTGCCTCCTCTCCCCTTTGTTCGGTTTCTGTGAAAGAGGTTATAGCCCTCGATAGGAGTCATCCCACCAGGTTTCAATGATGCCTATAATATCATATTTGTGGTGTTGTGCTAAAAGTTGGAGTTCGTCTTGTTTATTTCCCATGCTCTGTGCATTAGTGTAAAGACATGTGAGCCCCTGAGATCTTCCCCTCAGCTGTTTAATTGGGATTGTTGTGCTTTTGGTAATTGGTCCTCGTTGTGTTTGTGCAGCCCTCCGTTTAGCCTTCTGGTGGTTCCCTGACATTGTGGGTAAAGTAGTGTTCGCAAGGCTGTTGTTCCCCTCCCCTGGTGGGCCTAGTTTAAAGTGCGCCTAATGAGGTTTGAGAGTCTGTGAGCAAAAAGGTGTTTTCCTACTTGTGTGAGATGCACCCCATCCTTTGTCAGTAGGCCATCCTCCTGGAAAAGCAGGCCATGGTCGAGGAAGCCAAAGTGTTCCTTCTCCGACGAAGAGTTGGAAATGACTGAACGAATGAACAAGATGAAATTGTAAATATGGTAATTACTTTTTTGCTTCAAACCATGGATCCAGTATACCTTCTTTTAAGCATTACTTTTCTTTTCTTTTTTAGTCACAGGGAATAAAAGATTCAAGAGCCTCACACAGACTAGGGTAAACAATCAATCCAGTAAATGGGACTTTCTATAACGTGTTGCAGTGTGCATGCTCCCTACCTCTAAGAGGTAGTATTTCTTTTTGAGCCTTGAGATAGCTTCCTGCAAGATATTGGAAACCTCATCAGGCTCAATATGGTTAATTTTCTGTCCCACTCCTCCATCACAACCTACTGACTTTAGTTTTCTGTCTCACTTTACTTGTGGACATTCATCATTAATAAATTTAATAATAATACCTTTATTTTTGTATCCTGCTACCATCTCCCCAAATGGACTTGGGGGACCAAGCCCAGTAATAACAAGTTAACCAATGAAACACACTTAAAAACACGATGAACATATAACAACTAATTAAACAAGTAAAACAGTAAAATATTAAAAAACATAATTTCAATAGATCAAAAATCAATCTTTATTACCATTCTTTATCATCATTCCATCTTTCTTTCCTGAAAGACAGTAAATATCCTCAGTTTCAAACTGATTGCTATTTCCTTTTCACCCTTCTTTTAATTTCCAAATTTGCACATTATAGGCCCTTGGTATTGTACAGATTGGTTCCAGGACCTCTCGTGGATATCAAAATCTGTGGGTGCTCAAGTAAAAGGAGTCTTATATAAATTGGCCTTATTGCTTAATTTTTGCCTTCTACATAATGGCAAAATCAAGATATGGGGGTTTTTTTTGGATTTTTTTGGTGGGTACGGAGTGAGAATAGCTTCAATCCTAGAATTCAGAATTTGTTGATGCAGAGAGCTGGCTGTAGCTCTCCATGCTTAGAGAGACCACCAAATATATGAAAACATCTGCCATATTTGGCATGGCAGAAGGTGCTAACCTCTCTTGCTCTTTGTTTTAGAGACACAGCCAGTCTAGTTATCTTTCTACTTATCTGCCTGTCTACCTATCTCCATACTCTTTATATATACAGTTCTGAGATAATGTCTGCCTGCCTTTCCATCCATCCATCTATGTTATCTATGATAATTGGAAATACTAGATTTTCAAGGAAGAACTTATTCATACAAGCCAATGCTAATGTGTGCATCAGGGACACAGGAGACAAATTTCCTGAACATTCTGTCAGTGCCTAGAACTGCCATCAATAATAGAAAGAGGATTACCAATTTGTGTTTCCACTGAAGGGATAAAAACGTTTGCATACATAAACAAAATTTAGACATCCAGCCTACAGAGTCCTCTGAAGTTTGAGAAGTTCTGAAAAGACAGTCCGGCATATTACTTGGTATGTCATCTCTTCTTTGCACTGTTTTCTTATTGATCTTTTTTCTTGCTTTGAGAGATGTGCAAAAATACCACGGGGAATGCTGAAGAATGGAATTATGAGGATCAACCCAAAGCAATAAAACTGGTGCACACTCAGGGCATCTCTACACTGGTACTTATTTCAGGGCTGATCAGGTGTCCTGGATGCTGGATTGGCCCTGGAGACTTCTACAAGGACTCCCCAGCCACAGCAAAGGCTGGAGGGAAACCCCAGTGCCAGGTGGTGCTGAATGCAGTTCTGATGTCAGTCAGATGTTGGGATATCAAGGGAGGCGGAAGGGGAGAGGAGGAGGAGGATTGGGGGGTGGGGGCATGCCACAGCCAGAGACTGCTGCAATATGGGAGTGGTGCGGTGGATTAGGGGACTGTCATCCCACATTCCTGGGCTACCTAAGCAACTGGTTCCATTTGGGAACTGGCCCAACTGTTCTCACTGGACCTAAGTTGGGAAAGGCCATATTTTTTTAAAAAAGTTGTTGAGTCAAAATTCAGACTTTTCCCTAGCTTTGGGTAAAGCAAAGCCAAGGCTGTATTAAAGTTCCCTTATCACGGAACTGCCCCATGTAATGTTTGGTTGCTGCAGGGCTGATCCTCATCTACACCATTAAGTGATCAGTGTAGATTTGGTCTCAGTTTATTACATAGTGTTTCAATACCTCCCAACCAGCCATTCGTCAGTGAAGACAAAAGAGCTATGATCTTTGTCAATGCCATACTTGCTTTGTTGATGCCATATTTGGGACAATTCTTTGCATAGTGCTGAATTTGTGTAGAGAGAACATTGATTCTCCAACAGATGCTCTCTGATCTCAAAGGGGAGGAACAGTCTATGTAAAAACAAGTGTAGTGCCCATTTGAAAGTAGAAAAGATTCATCTAAACCAGAGATCCTCAAACTAAGGCCCTCGCTCAGGGTCAACCTAAGTGTGAAATGACCTGAAAGCACACAACAACAGCAGCAGCAGCAGCAACAACAATCCTATCTCATCAGCCAAAAGCAGGCCCATACTTCCCATTGAAATACTAACAAGTTTATATTTGTTAAAATTGTTCTTCATTTTAATTATTGTATTATTTTAAGTGTTGTTTGAACTACAAAAAAGATATGTGCAGTGTGCATAGGAATTCATTCATTTTTTTTTCAAATTATAATCCGGCCCTCCAACAGTCTGAGGGACTGTGACGTGGCCCTCTGTTTAAAAAGTTTGAGGATCCCTGATCTAAACCATCAATAGTGCTCGATCACTATAGTTTTAGCTGTCGGAACTTTGATAGGCAGCACTTCCTTGGCTTCACTTGCAAAGGGTCTGCTCCCACATTTCCAAGAGAGAAATGCAACCCCAGTGAGATGACTGGCTTTTATTCATTTGATTCCAGGTGAGCTGTATGTGTGACACATTTCTGGTATGTGCTGAGAATTTTCTAGTGAGTGAAAGTAGTTAAAAATGCTGGCATTTGTGAAGAGGAGAACTACATATGTAGGAAGAGAAATTAATCACATCTTTTAGCATCTGTTGCAAGAATAGCAGCACAACTATTGTGGCTAGTGACACTGAATAGTGTTGGACTGCCCAACTGAAATTTTTGCTTGCTACCATTACTTTCCAGAAGATGCGTTGATTAATTAACAAGCTAGCAATTAGTCCATCCACTTGAAATAATATATCTGTTTAATAAAAAAAGATATATTTTACAAGTTTGCCCTTTTAACAGATTTTAAAGTGCCTGGTAGAATAATTTATGTGATGATTTGTGTATTATGAAAATTTATTTCACCATCTGTAAAGCTGAAAAATGCATATAATATTTTAAGAGAAATGTCAAAATTTGTAATTAAAATTCTGGCACTGAAAAATTTGATCAGCTGCTAAAGTGGATCTTTTTAATTAATGAAGGAAATTTAAAAAACTAAATTTCTTTTTGCCAACAATATTCTACTTGCTGAGAAAAAGTTAGAAGACTTTTCCCTTCAAGCTCTCTGTGGTTTGTGCATATTTAAAATCAGGGGTCCTCAAACTACGGCCCGCGGGCCGGTCCAGGCCCCCCGGGGGCATTTATCCGGCCCCTGGATGCTGGGTCCCACGCAGGGTGGGCAGGAGGTGCTTTTTAAGGTGGACCTCGCTCATCCTGCGTGGCTGCTGGACATCTTCCTGCCTGTTTGGTGGGTGGGTGCACAGGCGGCATCACGTGAAAGGAGTTTGTTAAGGGGCCTTTTATGTGACCCGTTGCGTGCCCACCTGCCAAACAGGCGGGAAGGCGCCCCAATGCCATGGCAGAAAAAAGAAGGGACCGGCACTGTCGAAACATAATGAAGCCTGGCGCCCTGCCAAAGCACGCACGTGCACACACACAGCTTCCTTCTCTGCGTCTCTCTCTTTCTCTCTGTCTCTCTCACACACACGCCAAACTGAGCCACCAACTTCCCAACCAACGCATCTCCCAAACCCTGGAATTAAACTGCTCAAGGGGAGCTGTGCTCAGGAGATAGGGAAAGCATCCCAAATCCTCCTCCAGCCCCCTCTCCACCTCCCCTGACTTGGGACTGAACAGCTTCTGATCCTAGGACAAACTCCCTTCCAAGGAAAAGGGAGGAAGAGCTCACCCTCAGCCCAACGTCCCTCTCTCAAGCTTCTCCTTCCATCCGGCCCGCTTTTCTCCCACTCTTCCCTGGCTTCGAAGAGGGGGAGGAAAGAAGTCATCCAAACACCCCTGCCTGCTGTGTATATGCGCTTTAAAGCTCCTCTTTCTGTGTATTAGGGGGAAGAGAGATGGGGAGGAAGGAGTCGGGGACATGCAACTGATAAGCATATCGAAGGAGACAAAAAAGAAGCATTAAAAACATGTAAAAGAAAGGAATTTCTTTCCTCTCCTCTCCTCTTTTCTTCTATTCCTTTCTTTTCTTTTTCTCTTTTTCTCCCCCTCCTTCTTTCCCCTTTCCTTCTCTCTTTCTCCCTCTTTTTTTTCTCCCTTTCTTCTCCTCTCCTTTTTATATCCCTTTCTTTTCTCCTTCCTTTCCCTCCCTCCCTCCTTCTTTCTCCGAGGCAGCTTTCAGGAAGAAGGAGAGGAGGAGGAGAGGAAGGCCGGTGGGCAGCCCAGAGGAGGAAGGCTGCTGCTGCTGCTTCTCCAGCAGTGCTGCTTCTGCCGCTCCTGGTGGCTGGTAGCTGGGCGGGGGAGGGACCCACTGTCCTCCTCTTCCTCTCTATGATGGCACACCAGGAAGATCTAATAAGAAAACTAAATGTGTCTGGCTATTTTCCCAGTGACCATCGGTATGCCCTATAAGTACTGTAATTCCCCCAAAATAAAACTCTACAAACAAGATTAAATTCAAACAATTGGGTTTACTGAATAATCAAGATATAAAAGTGCAGTTTGATTATGACATAAAGTTAGAATAGTAAAATATAAACTCTGAGGTAAAAAACAACTATAATTTCTATGAGGTAAATATAACTATTAACTATGGCAAGTATATCTATTAACTAGTTTCTATAGCATATTCAAATCTATAATCTATGGGGCATGTACAACTATTAATTATGGCATGTATATCTGTGAACTCTGGGGCATGTATAACTATACTATGAGGCATGTATGTGCTAAGGATGGCCTGTTCGGACTGCAAGCCAGACTAGACACTTTCTGGCAACCAACTATATACTATTGTCCAAAAAGAATGGAGCCAAAAAGTCTTTCACCAGGCAGTGTGGACTCTGATAATGCAGTTCAAAGCAGATATTGTGGGTTATCTGCCTTCATATTCTGGGTTATATGGTTGTTTGGAAGGGCCCTTTCAGAGCCCTATATCCCTGGATCTGATCCTAGGTTTTCTGTTTATCCCAGATTATCTGGCAGTGCAGTCTAAAATAATCCAGTTTAAAGCAGAAAACCTGGGATCAGATCCTGAGAAGGGCCCACAGTCTCCTTGTGAAGACAAAAAGTTGTGTATAAATAAGCATAATAATAATATTGTAGAACAGAAATTTGTTCCTGGTTTGAAATTGTTATTTTCTGTTTAATTGTGCAGCTCTTAGTAGTTCTCCTCCAGAAACTTTGTGTAGCTGCCACAAACTATGATGACAAGAGGTCATGGGAATTCGGCCAATAGGCTGATCAGTAAACATATTCATGGGTTCCCTGCTGTTATAGTTAGCCTGTTACCCATGCTACAACATGCTTGAAGTCAAAATTTCATATATTTGTAATTAGAAATAAATGTTTAACAATATTCCCGTGTAAACTATAGTCCGGCCCTCCAACAGACTGAGGGACAGTGACCTGGCCCCCTGTTCAAAAGGTTTGAGGACCCCTGTTTAAAATGTTCTGTATATATTTGAGTATAAGCCGACCCAAATATAAGCCGAGGCACTTAGTTTACCACAAAAAAATAGGAAAACTTATTGACTCGAGTATAAGTCGAGGATGGGAAATGCAGCAGCTACTGATAAATTTCAAAATAAAAATAGATACTGATAAAACTACACTGAAGCATCCATAGGTTAAATATTTAATATTTACATAAATGTACCTGGGGAAGGCAGCAAAGCCAAGGGGGCCTCTGAGGGAGGAGTGCTAGTCTTTTCCACAGGAAGCAAAAGACCATTAAAAGGGAAGGGATTGCCAGCTTTGGCTCAGCCCCTCTTACGTGCCTCTCAGGTTGTGATGGATGTTTTTCACCGCGCAGGAAGAGGAAGAGAGGTGTGTGCGTGTGTGACAAAAGAAGGATTTCTTGAGGTTTGCAAAGCTTCTCCCTCCCCATGCGTGCCTCTCTTCTTGTCTTGGCACATATGTGTGTGGCGAAAGGAGCGAGGGTGGCATGCATGGCCTCCCTCCTCCTTTTGCTGCACATGCACGCACATTCCTACCTTCTTCTTTTGCTGCACACTCAAAAAACATCCATCACAATGTGAGAGGCACCAAGAGGGGCTGAGTCAAAGCCAGCAATCCCTTCCCTTTCAGTGGCCTTTTGTTTCCCTTTTGTTTCCTCTCCCAGACCCCCCCAGGCTTTGCTGCCTCCTCCAGGTACATCTACAGTGCCAGTTAATGCAGTTTGACAGCAATTGAACTCATATGGCTCTTAGTGCTGGGTTGGTGTACAGAGAGGTGAGGGTCCTGGCAGAAAGGCTTGGGATTTCTTTCAGCTTCACATCTTCCCATCTGGACCCTCACTCAAATATAAGCCAAGGGGGACTTTTTCAGCCTTTAGAAAGGGCAGAAAAACTCAGCTTATACTTGAGTATACACGGTAATCCTCTTTTAGGTCTCTTTTTGGAAATAAACGTCAGAATATTATTGTTATCATTATCATCATCAACAACAACAATAACAACAGCAGCAGCAGCAAAACAATAATAGCAACTTTTGAAAACTGTTGAGTGTATAACATATTCTGTATGTTCTTGGTTGAAAAATTCTTCCTTTACTGAAAAGACTCTTCCCTGTTATTAACTGTGAAAATAGTTTATTTACTGCCCTGGATTTGCAGCTTCAGTCCATTGTATTCCTTCATGTTTATCTGGGAAGAAGATTAATGATGACTTAAGTTCCTGAGGTTCACCAGTGCCCATTTCTCTTTTCAAGGAGATGGAGAGCAAAGAACCTTTACTTATCTGTTTGTTTGTTTTTTTAAAAAACCCTTTATTTGTACCCCGCTAGCATCTCCCGAAGGACTCGATGCGGCTTACAAAGGCCAAGGCCTCAACACACAATATAACAATACAAAACCTATGGCAAATTAAAAACAATTAATGCAATATAAACAACAAGCAATAAACAATACACTAAGACACAATAAAACTGGGCCGGGCCAGAGTAATGGGTACAGGATTAAAAGTGCTGATGTGACAGGTGGTATATAAGGCTTATAGGGCAAGTGCAGTGTGCAGAGTGCGGCAATCTTAGTTTTAATAAAGTGCTTATGGGACTTGGTATTGGAGATTTCCTATTCTGGGAAGGCACATCGGAACAGCCAGATCTTCAAGTTCTTTCTAAAGACTGCCAATGTAGGGGCCTGTCTAAGATCTTTGGGGAGGGTGTTCCAGAGTCGGGGGGCCACCACAGAAAAGGCCCTGTCTCGTGTCCCCTGCACTTGCGATGCAGGCGGGATCACGAGCAAGGCCTCTCCAGATGACCGAAGTGAACGCGTGGGTTTTTATTCCTTTTCTATTGATATTTATACTGATACAGATCCCCCGTGAAACTGGAAAACATGAGAAGCTTGGGAGGGGGATGCTACAGTTACAGCCCCCAAGAAGGGTATCACAATTGTCCCAGGAGGAAGATAAAATTTTACTTACCCTGTGGATCAGTGGTTCCCAATCTTTAAGAGACCATGGACCACTGAGACAAAAAATGGATACATTGTAGACTAGCAGTCCCCAAACTAAGGCCCGGGGGCCGAATACAATCCTCCAGGATCATTCACCCGGCCCTCACTCAGGGTCAACTTAAGTCTGAAACTACTTGAAAGCACACAACAAGATCAATCAACCCCTCTCCTCACCACCCAGACAAAAATAAATTTAAAACGTTTTTAAATAACTAGAATTTCTTAATCATATTAACATTCACATATACATTTTTTAATTTTGTGATAGAAAGACAAAACACCACAATGAGACTTACACTGCCATACAGTATAAGCCAATTCAAAGAACTATTGGAGGAACTAGCGGAAGTAATTTCGGAACCACTGGTAATCATCTTTGAAAGTTCTTTGCCCTCATCCAGCAGATTGGATGAGGGCAAATGTGGTCCCTATCTTCAAGAAGGGAAAAAAGGATGACCCAAACAACTATTGTCCGGTTAGCCTCACGTCGATATCAGGCAAGATTCTGGAAAATATAATTAAGGAAGTAGTATGCAAACATTTATAAACAAATGCACTCATCACTAATAGTCAAAACGGATTTATCAAAAACCAGTCATGCAAGACTAATCTGATCTCTCTTTTCGATAGTCACAAGGGTGCTCACCAAAGCGTCCTCTTCATCCTGGAAAAAAGTGACAAGTGGAGTGCCACAGGGTTCTGTCCCGGGTCCAGTTGTGTTCAGCAATGACTTAGATGAAGGGTTAGAAGGCATGATCATCAAGTTTGCAGACACCACCAAATAGGGAGGGGTAGCCAATACTCTAGAATCATAGAATCATAGAGTTGGAATAGACCTCATGGGTCATCCAGTCCAACCCCCTGCCAAGAAGCAGGAAAATCACATTCCAAGTACCTCCGACAGATGGCCACACTAGCATATGCTTAAAAGCCTCCATAGAAGGAGCCTCCACTCCACTCTGGGTAGAGTTCTGTAGGGGCAATGAAACCAAAATATTTCCCAAAAAGGCAGAAGCCACCTTTCCAATGGGGAGGACAAGGATGGATATCACGAAAGTTGAATCTTTTAAACTGCAAAAAAACTATTTATTGTGTGGCCATAGCAATAACGACAAACAAGCATACAAGGATGCAATCAAAAGGTTTGTCGCAACCCCCAATGGGGCTGCAGAGCATTTATAGTAAATGGAATATACATTTTCATTGGTTCCCAAAGACAAATCATTTCATTGGTCTAAGTTAGCTATACAGTTGTTCATTTGTTGTTTATGATTTTGATTGACATTATAGCACATATGGGATCCTAACAATGGTACAACTATAACATAACTATAGTCCATTGTTCTCTGACCATGACTGTATCTTATCTGTTAGTCTGTTGCAAACATGGCGACTGGGAAACTTGGGGGTTCTATCTAGCCAACAGCTAGCTGGTTTTGTCCAGATATACTGTTATCCTTGAATAGTAACTTCTTCTTTGGAGCACTGATTTCTCAAACAATCAGCATTTTCTGTGAACACAGGCCTACTGCAGAAATAGGCCAATATGACAGTAAATCATGACATATGGGCATTGGTGAAATATCTGAAAATTCCCTTTTTGAAACCACGTCCCCTCCAGTTCCACTGCTGAACAGCTCAGTCAGGAAGTTCTTCCTAATGTTCAGATGGAATCTCTTTCTCCCAGCACCAACTGCCGCTCTGGGCCAGAGTGAAGAGAGAGGGGGGCAGGTGACAGTTCCATCTTGTCTCCTGTATATGTCATCATTTGGAGACCCCCCCCCCCCCCCAGCACCAACTGCCGCTCTGGGCCAGAGTGAAGAGGGGGGGCAGGGGACAGTTCCACCTTGTCTCCTGTACTATGCTAATAATATAATATATTGTACATACATATAATATTTATAATATTATAATGTAATACAATATAATGCCAATAATAATAAGGTATTATAATTATATATTTGTATAATAATATAATATATTGTACATACATATAATATCTATAATATTATAATGTAATACAATATAATGCCAATAATAATAAGGTATTATAATTATATATTTATATTACATAAAATATTACCAATAATATTACAATATAATGATATAATACAATATAGTAATATATATTACTGATATTGTACTATGCTAATAATATTATTTATATATATATATATATATATATATATATATATATATATCTTGTAAGGAGCCCCCGGTGGCGCAGTGGGTTAAAGTGCTGAGCTGCTGAGCTTGTTGACCAAAAGGTCGCAGTTTCGATTCCGGGGAGCAGCGTAAGCTTCCACTGTCAGCCCCAGCTCATGGGCTCTCTGTGTGTCAAGTTTGGTCTTCATTGGTGATTAGATGAGGTTTGCAGCAGACTTGGGAAGTGAGTAGAGGTACTTGAAATCCCATCATCCATGGTCTGTCCTCTTTGAAAGTGCACCAGGATGTAGAGTGGGTCATGAGGGCTCTGTGTGCCAAGTTTGGTCTTGATCGTCATTGGCAAGGGTCTCAGTGGTCTCAGGAAGTGAGTGAAGTTACTGCAAGTCCCATCATCCATTTCCAAATTATTCCAAATCGCACCAGGATGTAGAGTGGGTCATGTGGGCTCTCTGTGTGAATTGTGATCCTGATCCATCACTGTTGGCAGTTGTAATGGTCCCAGGAAGGGAGTTCAGGTATTGCAAGCCCCATTGTCCATGGTGCATCCTCCTCCAAACTGCACCAGGATGTAGAGTGTGTCATGGAGACTCAGTGTGCCGAGTTTGGTCTTTATCGGTAATTGGATGAGGTTTGCAGTGGTCTCAGGAATTGAGCGAAGGTATTGCAAGTCCCATAATCCATGGTCCATCCCTGGCCAAACCACACCAGGGCATAAAGTGGGTCATGAGAGGTCTATGCACCGAGTTTGATATAGATCAGTCATTGGATGAAGGTCAAAGTGGTGTCAGAAAGTGAGTGATGGTACTGCAAGTCCCATCATCCAACTCTATTGAAAAAGATCAGATTAGTCTGGCATGACTTGTTCTTGATAAAGCCATGTTGACTATTAGCAATGACCACATTTGTTTCTAAGTGTTTGCAGACCACTTCCTTAACAATCTTTTCCATAATCTTGCCTGGTATCGATGTGAGGGGATATGGGTTATCCTTTTTTCCGTTCTTGAAGATAGGAACCATGTTTGCCCTCCTCCAATCTACTGGGTCTTCTCCCATTCCCCAAGAATTCTCAGAGGTGATTGCCAGAGGATCCAAAATGACTTCTGCTAGTTCCTTCAATACTCTTGGATGTAGTTGATCCAGCCCTGGGGACTTGAATTCGTTTAGAGCAGTCAGATATTCTTAGATGACTTGTTTGGGGTTGGATTTCCCCTTTTCCTTCACCCATTCCATGTTGCTGAGGTGAAAGATGGCTTTCTTTTTGTGAGAACACTGGGGCAAATTTATTATTTACTAGCTAGGAGACCCGGCGCTGCCCGGGTTATTTGATAATAGTATTGTGTATCAAGGTTGGTCTTTATCAGTTATGTATATGGCTCTCAGTGGTCTCAGGAAGTTAGTGAAGGTACTGCGAGTCCCATAATCTGTGGTCCATCCTCCTCCAAATTGCACCAGAATGGAGAGTGGGTCGTGAGGGCTCTGTGTGCCGAGTTTTGTTCTTGATCAATCATTGGATGAGGGTCACAGTGGTCTCAGAAAGTGAGTTAAGGTACTGCAAGTCCCATCATCCATAATCTCCCTCAGACATCACCAGAACGTTGAGTTGGCCATGGGGGCTCTCTGTGCCAAGTTTGGTCTTTATTGGTATTTGGATGAGTGTCACTGTGGTTTCAGGAAGTGAGTGAAGGTACTGCAAGTCCCATCATCCATTGTCCGTCCTCCTCCAAACAGCACCAGGATGTAGAGTCACTCATGGGGGCTCTGTGTGCCAAGTCTGGTCTTGATTGGTCATTAGATGAGGGTTGCAGCAGTCTTGGGAAGTGAGTGGAGGTACTTGAAGTCCCATAATCCATAGTCTGTTCTCCCCCAAACCTCACCAGAATGTTGAGTTGACCATGGGGGATCTGTGTGCCAAGTTTGGTCTTCATCAGTCATTGGATGAGGGTCTCAGTGGTTTCACTAAGTGAGTGAAGGTACTGGAAGTCCCATCGTCCATGGTGCATCATCCTCCAAACCACACCAGGATGTAGAGTGCATCATGGAGACCCGGTGTGCCAAGTTTGGTCCTTATCGGAAATTGGATGATGGTTGCAGTGGTCTCAGGAATTGAGCGAAGGTACTGCAAGTCCCATAATCCATGCTCGATCCACAGTCAAACCACACCAGGTCGTAAAGTGGGTCATGAGAGGTCTATGTGCCAAGTTTGACTGCAAGTCCCATCATCCATTGTCAAATTCTTCCAAACCACACCAGGATGTAGAGTGGGTCATGCGGGCTCTCTGTGTAAATTGTGGTCCTGATCCATCATTGTTGGCAGTTGTAATGTTCTTAGGAAGGGAGTGCAGGTATTGCAAGACCCATCATCCATGGTGCATCCTCCTCCAAACCGCACCAGGATGTAGAGTGCGTCATGGAGACTCAGTGTGCCAAGTTTGGTCTTTATCGGTAATTGGATGAGGGTTGCAGTGGTCTCAAGAATTGAGCAAAGGTACTGCAAGTCCCATAATCCATGGTCCATCCCTAGCCAAACCACACCAGGACGTAAAGTGGGTCATGAGAGGACTATGTGCCAAGTTTGGTCCTGATCAGTCATTGGATGAGGTTAACAGCAGTCTCAGAACGTGAGTGATGGTACTGCAAGTCCCATCATCCATGGTTCAACATACAT
Organism: Anolis sagrei; assembly: GCF_037176765.1. Taxonomy (NCBI): domain Eukaryota; kingdom Metazoa; phylum Chordata; class Lepidosauria; order Squamata; family Anolidae; genus Anolis; species Anolis sagrei. The sequence continues at coordinate 167,828,641 of NC_090022.1, read as the reverse complement.
CATCCATGGTTCAACATACCTCCAGTTTGTGAGTAAAACTGAATTACCATGCTGCGAAAGGATGCATGTCTAAAAAGTGGTCACCAGCATGAAATGTTTGGAAAGCTCTGCTCTTCAGAGCAACATAGGAGCCTCATAGAGAGCTATTTAGGTCATTAGTTCATACCTTTTTGTACTGCTACTGATTCATTCTTTCTTTCTTTTTTCAGAAAGACATGTTTAGGGTGGTATAAACTATGGCCCAGTTCTATTACAAGAGAACCGTCAGTGCCCCATACAGAGATCGCATCCCGCTTCGCATTGTACGAGCCGAGTCTGAACTGTCACCTGCCGAGAAAGCCTATTTGAGTGCGGTGGAGAAAGGGGATTATGCCGGTGTGAAGCAAGCCCTGGAGGAAGCAGAAATTTATTTCAAGATCAATATTAATTGCATTGACCCCCTTGGAAGGACGGCTCTCCTTATTGCAATAGAAAATGAAAACCTGGAGCTCATAGAGCTACTCTTGAGCTTTAATGTCTATGTGGGGGATGCCCTGCTGCATGCCATCAGGAAAGAAGTGGTTGGTGCTGTTGAACTGCTATTAAACCACAAGAAACCCAGCGGGGAGAAACAGGTATTTGAGAAAGTTCCATTTTGCGGGATAGTTTCCAGATCCAGCAACATCACCCTAACCCCAGAAAGCTCTTATAACACCAATAGTAGATTGGAGAAATAGCCTAAGAAGGTTAATCACTGGAGAATTATTACACACAAAAGATTGCTGAATTAAAACAGCTTGCTTGTGTTTCTGTGTTTCTGTTGCTGTACATGTTTTGTTCTCATTGTTCAGGGCTCAGGCTTTTGAGTGGCATCTCAGAAGTCACCCCGCTTCCCTTTGTTGACCCTATGCCCAGCAGAAAGGTAGTTACAGTGCAGCAGGTCATTCCCATAGACAGCAAGCGTGACTGCTTGGATGTACTGGGAGGGGGGTCCACCTCCATGTATGTGTTCAAAACTCTCTGAAAGTGATGTCATGCCCCTTACAGCCATCATTTGGAATTTTTAAAAATTTGCTCAACATTTTCAAGGTTCTTGTGGGGGTGGGGCTTAAACTGCATAATTTGAGACTGGTTTCGAGTACTTTTGACCAATTTTCAGGTTTAAAAAAATAATACTAAAATCAACTTGAAGACTATTTTGAGGGGATTAGGAGGCTCTAGGGGTCACCAGGGAGAGCTTAAGATGTTTGGAAATTGGACTTCAAGAGCTCCATGATGCACTCTCCCTACCCCTACTCTAAAGAAAGCTCTTCTCAAGACTCTTTACACTTCTTTAGAGCAAGGTGGACATTGTACATCTCCCTAGACCTGTTGCAGCTTAAAACATTGTAGCCTAAAGTTAAAAGAAATCTAGAGTGTCACCCCATTTATCCAGACTGGCAGTAATGTTAAGGGGTGGAGGATTAAGTAGGCGAAACCAATTTCTCCATGCCTTTAATGTCTAAGACCCCCTCCACACTGCCCTTATACAGGGCAATTTTCAAATGTAAGCAAACAGTATTTTGCCCCTCCCCCCCAAAAAAAACCAATCACTGAAAAATAAAAGTTAGAAGTTTACTTACAACATTATGTTCATATAATTACATACATAGAATTAGCACAAATTAACGTTTTTTTAAAAATGCAAATATTTTATTAAACTTAGCAACAATTTTAAGTTTTTGCTGTTATTTTTGGTCTACAAGTACTACACAAAGGTTTCTTGGTCATGCTGTCTTTTCAGATTTTTCAGACTTTGGGCTTGCTAATAACAGAGAACTCAATCCCATTCTTGTTGAGTCTGTCTTGTTGAGTTTTGTTTTGGAGAACACAGCCCCAGGAGAATAGAACCTCCTTTTTAAGGAAGTGAACCCGTCCTTCAGAAGTGCTACACCAGCCTGGACCATTGCAATGGGAGTGGCAACATAGCCAGCCTCTGTCTCCTTCACTTGAGTGGATATTTTAACATCCAGTTTTCCTTAACACAAATAAACATGAATACTTTTAAAATTAAAAAGAGATTTTTCTGGCTTTCAAGTTTGAAAACACGTGTACTAGTAAATCTATTTCCATTTCATCCAAGTCATTTTCAATGGCCTAGGTTGCTAGTCCACTCAAGAGCTTTTGACTCAAAGTTGATCTTAAGTATGTTTTTATAAGTTTTAATTTTGAAAAACTCCACGGATACTGAAAGTGTTAACCAAATTCTCTTTTTTAAAGTTTTTATTGTTTTATAGTGTATATAGGAAACAAAACAGATGAACAAAAGAAAAAAGAGAGAAAAATACAAAGGATTTACAAAAGAGTGTACATTCAGTACTCGTTAAACATAGGAGCAATCAGACTTGGTTGTACAATTAATTATACCTTAACATTTCTTAACCCTCTATCCCCCCCCACCCGTGAACCCCACCCCATGACCTCCGAAATCCCTCAAAAAAGGATCACACAACTCACCAGCAACTACCCATTCTTTCACTGAATCCCCTTTATGGCCATCTTCAAGTTTATCTTTGTCTTCTTTTCCAAATACCCAAGTGCCAGCCTCCATTTGTTTGCAAATTCTTCATTATTATTTCCTCCTCTGCTGCTCTTTCTCAGCTTGGCCATTTGGATCATGCAATATGTAACAAAATTTGGAAAAATTCCGGGTTTAAAGTGTTTCTGTTTAATTGTGTGGTACTTACTTTTCTAAAAGATAGCAGGTCAGGGTTAGGGTAGAAGATCCCAGGATTTTTCTGCCGTTGGGGAAAGTTAACTCAGCAGCTGAAGGAAAAGGGAAGGAAAGAACATCTATATGGTTTCACAAGTTGACTGTTTGTATTTGTAACTTTATCAAGCTGTGCCAAGTCTGTCAAGGACTTTGAGAAATAAATGTTCTGTTTGATGTTCAAATCTGGACTGGCCTCAGTTGCTGGGAATCCTGAGCTTCTAAGTAAGAAGCACATCTTAGTTTTAACTTCATAGTGTCTGGATGTGACGGCACAGGTATTCCCTACACAGCACAATAAAAATGTCTCTGGTGTCTTGGTTTTTAGGCCTCTTCCTGGGGTCATTTGGAGATCTGATTCAGGAAATTGTATTGGATGGACCACATTAGCTCTAGTTTCTTAGATATAGTTATCTAATATAGCTCGCCACGGCCTCTATCCCATCCAGGCCCGAGGCCTGCTAGGCCTCACCGCGGCGTGCCCCACCCCCTGCCATACCGGAGGAGGTGAAAGGGAAGGCCCGCTCAGCCGCTGCGGATCTCTTTTGTGCGCCGCTGGAAGCCTTCCCATCCGGGTGGAGAGCGAAAGGGCCCACTAGGCCTCTGCTGCTGCTGGCTCCTACCTCCCGCCGCTCCAGGGGAGGAAGGAGTGAAGGTCCCGGCCAGCCACCTTCGGGTGAGTCCATCCTCGGCCGCGCCGCCACCGCCCTCCTCCCTTGCCATCTGGAGGGGGCGAAGAAGAAGAGCCTGTAAGCCGCGGCGCATCCGGCACCTCTGAAACATCGAGAAGGGTTCGCGGAAGAGCGCCGGGCTGCGCTGCCTCTGCCCTCCTCCCTTGCCATCCGGGAGGGGTGAAAGAGCTGGCTGCTTGCGATCCGATCCGGCCCCTCCGTCCATCGGGAAGGGGCCGTGGAAAGAGCTCTGCGCCGCGTTCCGTCGCCCCCCCCCCCTCCATCTGGAGGCGAGTGAAGTGAGCCGGCCAGCCGCGGCTCACCCGGCCCCTCCGTTCCACTTAGGAAGGGGCTGCAGAGAGAGCACCAGCCACGCCGCCGTCGCCCCCTCCCTTGTCATCCGGGTGGGGTGAAGATTGGACCAGCCAGCTGCAGCCTTCGTCGACCCCTCTTGCACTGAGAAGGGGCCGAAGAGCTCCAGGAAGTTGCTGTTCAAGTGTTCGAGTGTCTGCACCGGGAAGGAACTGTTGTCGCCATCTGACTCTTTCATTGTTTTATGTTTTGTTTTTATTTTATTTTTATTTTTACTCTATTTTTTCCTACTTTCTCTTTTTGGCTAGTTGTTATTTTAGTTCTTAGATATAGGATAGCTGGCTGTATGTTATATGTTGTTTGTCTTAATTGCTGAGTGTATGTTAGGAGGTCATAGAGATTCTTAGGTTTTGATAGTAGAGGATAGGATTGCCGGGGTGGGTTAGGGAAGAGGCCCAGGAGAGCGAATGAGACTGTCTGTGACATAGAAGTGACTACATAGGAAGGTGTGGATGGTAGCTGGGTGTGTTTAGACTAGTGTTGTGATACATAGGAAGGTGTGGATGATTGCTGGGTGTGTTTAGTCTAGTGAGAGAGTGTGTTGGTTTAGTTTAATTGGCTCGAGTGAATTGTGGGAGAGGGAGGAGAGTGTGACATAGGAAGTGTGCATGACTACTGGGTGTGGTTAGTTTAGCGAGTGAGAGTGTTGGTTTAGTTGTGGTTGGCTGAGTGAGTTGTGGGAGAGAGAGGAGTGTGTGGATCTTTGGAGTGCCTGGGAGTGGCTGACTGTGTTGGAAGTGAATGTGAGTGAAAGCTGGTGGGAGTGCCCAGATTCGAGTATTGTGAGAGCTATCTTTTAGACATAGGAATGGGTGAAGCAGAGCCTCATGCGAAGAATGATCTTTTGCACTTTTACGACCTCCTGAGGGAATCGTTTAATCATGTGTTGTTACAACTCAGGTTTTTAAACGAGAAAATGGACCATCTCCTTAGAGGTTTTGCCTCTTTCTCAGGAATTCCAGTGCAATCCTATCCCCCAAAGACTAATAACTCTTTGTGTGCAGATCCGGCTAAGGACTTGTGCCAAAAGGTGGTGTTGTTGAACGCCAGGTCTGTCAACGGAAAAACAACTTGGATTCAGGACTTAATCCTGGAGGAGCGGGCAGATCTGGCGTGCATCACGGAGACCTGGTTGGATGAAGCGGGGGGCGTAAATCTCTCCCAGCTTTGTCCTCCAGGTTTCTCCGTGCAACACCAACCAAGAGCCGGAGGACGGGGAGGCGGGGTCGCAGTGGTCTATAGAGATACCATCCATCTAACCAGGAGCCCCATCCCACAGACCACAAATTTTGAATGCGTCCACCTGAGGGTGGGTGACCGGGACAGAATAGGGATTCTGCTAGTGTACCGTCCACCTCGCTGCACTACAGTCTCCCTACCTGAGCTAGCGGGGGTGGTCTCGAGCCTGGCGGTGGAGTCCCAACGGCTTCTTGTGCTGGGGGACTTCAACATCCACGCCGAGGCAACCCTCACAGGTGCGGCTCAGGATTTCATGTCCGCCATGGCAACCATGGGGCTGTCCCAACAAATAACTGGCCCCACCCACTGTGCTGGACACACATTGGACTTGGTTTTCTGCCAGGGATGGGAGCAGGGTGGCGGTGTGGAGGAGCTGTCCATCTCTCCGTTGCCGTGGACCAACCACTTCCTGATTAGATTTAGGCTCACTGCGCCCCCTAACCTCCGCAAGGGTGGAGGACCCATTAAGATGGTCCGCCCCAGGAGGCTAATGGATCCGAATGGATTCCTGACGGCTCTTGGGGAGTTTCCCGCCACCGCGGTAGGTGATCATGTCGAAGCCTTGGTCGCTCTCTGGAATGGGGAGATGACCAGGGCTGTTGACAAGATCGCTCCGGAACGTCCCCTCTCAAGTAACCGAGCTAAACCAGCCCCTTGGTTTACTGAGGAGCTGGCAGCGATGAAGCGAAGGAAGAGGGTTCTAGAGAGCGTGTGGTGATCGGACCCAAACGAGTCAAACCGAACACGGTTTGTGTCCTTTCTAAGGGCATATGCCGCGGAAATAAAAGCCGCAAAGAAAACTTTCTTTGCGGCCACTATTGCGTCTGCAAAAAACCGTCCGGCGGAGTTGTTCCGGGTTGTCAGAGGTCTTTTAACTCCCCCTATCTCAGGTGGGAGCCCTGACAACTCGGCAGCGCGCTGTGAAGCATTTGCTCGGTTCTTTGCAGACAAAGTCGCTTTGATCCGTTCTGGGCTGGACGCCACATTAGATGCAGTCTCCGTGGATGTGACACAAGCACCTGCTTGTCCGATTTTGTTGGATTCTTTTCAGTTTGTGAAACCCGAGGATGTGGACAAGATACTTGGAGGAATGAGACCCACCACGTCCATCCTAGACCCCTGCCCATCCTGGCTTCTGAAGGAGGCCAGAGGGGGATTGGCCGAGTGGGTAACGGTGGTGGTTAATGCCTCCCTTCGGGAAGGCAAGATTCCAGCGAGCCTAAAACAGGCTGTTATAAAGCCGCTGTTGAAGAAACCATCACTTGACCCCACTAAATTGGACAACTTTCGGCCTGTTTCCAATCTTCCCTTCTTGGGCAAAGTCATGGAAAGCGTGGTGGCCTCACAACTCCAGGTATTCTTGAGAGACACGGATTATCTGGATCCGGCACAGTCTGGTTTCAGACCGGGACATGGTACCGAGACGGTCTTGGTCGCCTTAGTGGATGATCTGCGCCGGGAGCTAGACAGGGGGAGTGTGTCCCTGTTGGTGCTCCTGGACCTCTCAGCGGCCTTCGATACCGTCGACCACTGTATTCTTCTGGGGCGCCTTGCAGGGATGGGTCTTGGGGGCACTGCTCTGCAGTGGCTCCGGTCATTTCTGGAGGGTCGTACTCAGAAGGTGTTACTGGGGGACTCCTGTTCAACACCACAGCCGTTGACCTGTGGCGTTCCTCAGCTCACCGGTTAGGGCCTTCCCTCCTGGTTCGTATCACTTTGAGACCCCATCTGTCCCGGTCGCCCCCACTCAACCAGCCACACTCCTTCGCTCGAGAACACTTCCCTTATTCAGCCCACTCAGCTCCCTTGATGTTTCACTATCTACCTCAACATCAGAAACATCCCTACCTAACGCCCAAGGGAGATTATTCCCCAGCCCGACTTCTTCCTCTGAGAGCTGACTAGTTACAGATCACGGCCATGTAGGGGGGGAGGGTTCCGGAGGAAGGGGGTGCCATCCAAGTCGTGTGGGGGAGGAGAATAGCGGGTCACCAACATCCCAGGGAGAAGCGCAACAGAGTTCTTGCGACCCTGGAGAAGGTAGGTAGTGGTAGGCTCCACGGCAGTCCCCTTGGTCTTAAGGTCCTGCTGATTAATGCCAGATCCATTAATGGTAAGACCGCGGCCATCCAGGACTTGATCCTGGATGAAAGGGCGGATCTGGCATGCATCACCGAGACCTGGCTGGACGAGCTGGGGGGAGTAAATCTCACTCAGTTGTGTCCACCAGGTTTCGGAGTGCATCAGCAGGCCAGACAAGGGGGGCGGGGAGGAGGGGTCGCAGTAGTCTTTCGGCAATCCATCGCCGTGATCAGATGCACTGTTCCGCAGGCTTCTGGGTTTGAGTGTGTCCACTTGAAAGTGGGGAGCCGTGACAGTGTGGGGGGGTTCCTGCTGGTGTACCGCCCACCCCGCGACCCAGCAGCTTCCCTGTCTGAGCTAGCGGAGGTGGTCTCTAATTCAGCCTTGGTCTCCCAGCGCCTGGTGGTGCTGGGAGACTTTAACATCCACGCTGAGACCACCCTATCTGGTGCAGCTCAGGACTTTATGGCCACCATGACGACCATAGGACTGTCACAAATAATATCTGGTCCCACTCATCAAGCTGGACATACTCTTGACCTTGTTTTCGTGGCAGACAACGAAATGATTAGAGTGGAAGATCAAAACATCCTTCCTGTGTCATGTGATCATTATCTGATCAGTTTTAGATTTGTTGCGACCCTTAACCTCCGCAGGGGTGGAGGACAGATTAAAATGGTCCGCCCTAGGAGACTGATGGATCCGGATGGATTCCTGAGGAATCTTGGGGTTCTTCCTGCCTTGGAGCCTGGCGATTCTATCGACGCCTTGGTGACTCTCTATAATGGGGAGATGTCCAGGGCGTTAGATATGATCGCACCCGAATGCCCCATCTCATTGCGTCGTGACAGGCCATCTCCCTGGTTCACTGGGGAGCTGACTGTGATGAAGCATGCGAGAAGGGGGCTAGAGAGCAAATGGAGGAAATCTCGGGACGTGTCTGATCGAGCACGGGCTAAAGCCTCTCTTAAGGCATACTCCGTGGCTATTCGGTTGGCCAGGAAATCATTCACGACCACCCGTATAGCGTCTGCAGCAAATAGATCATCGGAGCTGTTTCGAGTCGTGGGGGAACTCCTCCACCCACCTGTGGTGGAGGGGGTCACTGAGGACCCAGCAGCTCGGTGTTGCGATTTCGCACACCATTTTGCAGGCAAAGTCACCCAGATACGCCTTGAGCTCGACTCCAATTTCATCGCAATACCAGAAGAGGTGACGGAGGCATCTGCTTGTCCAACTTTGTGGGATTCTTTTAGGCTTGTTCTTCCTGAAACCGTGGAGGAGATTCTTGGGGCTGTGAGAGCGACCACTTCATCTCTAGACCCGTGCCCATCTTGGCTCATTAAATCAGCCAGGGAGGGGCTGGTTGATTGGTTTGTATTGATTATCAACGCATCGTTGGAGGAAGGGATTTTTCCATCTAACTTGAAACAGGCTGTGGTTCGTCCACTCCTCAAAAAGGCCTCCCTTGACTCCATGGTGCTGAGCAACTACAGGCCAATCTCCAACCTCCCTTTTTTGGGTAAGGTGCTGGAGCGGGTGGTCGCCTTTCAGCTCCAGAGCTTCTTAGATGATACCAACTACCTAGATCAGTCACAGTCTGGTTTCAGGCCTGGTCATGGCACCGAGACGGCCTTGGTCGCCTTGGTGGATGACCTCCGCAGAGAGCTGGACAGGGGGAGTGTGACTCTGTTGGTTCTCTTGGACATCTCAGCGGCTTTCGATACCATCGATCACGGTATCCTTCTGGGTCGTCTCTCTGGGATGGGCCTCGGGGGCGCGGTTCTATCGTGGCTCCGGTCCTTCCTGGAGGCAGTGCAGACTCAGAGAATCCAGTTCAAAGCAAATACATTGGATTTTCTGCTTTGATAATGTAGATTATATGGCAATGTAGAAGGGGCAAGAGAGTACTAGTATCTCACCAAACTTCAAATTCTATTGTAGGGGACCCCCTGCTTGGGGTCCTTGCTGAGTCCGTCGCAGAGGACAGCAAAATGAAGAGAGTCTAGCCTCCAGAGGTAAAGCAAATCTCGTTTATTTTCTTCACGACCGTGGAGAGACGGAACAAGCCAGAAACAACACAGTGTTTCACTCAAAGTGGCTGCCGGTGCTCTACATCTCAAAAGTGGTGTTTCTTATACTCTTTGACAAACATCTTAATCCATGAGATTAGGCAAAATGTCAAACATCCTATACCTGGTTATACATTAAAGTTTCCTACTTTTGCTGGTTCTGCATTCCCTAAATTAAGCAATAAGGATGTGAATGAAAAGTCATATAGGCAGAAAAGTTACGTGTCACTCCTTCCAGTATGGGAGGGGGACTTCTGTTTCCTCTCAATCTTTGGTTCATAGTGACGTATTAAGCCTGACCTCTTCGTTATTCTGCTGACCACGTCCAGTTTTTCTTTCCTTATTCTGCAGGTTTTCTGTGATACGTGTATCTAGCTCCTCTGTCACTCTGTAACTTGTAAATGACCCTTTGCTTTGCCAAACAGCAGGAAATGCTTATTTTCTATTCTTATCTTAGTTTGCCAAAGTACTTATTTCATTCGCCTGCTTTGAATCTGCCTGCTTTGAAAAGGGGAAAGGTTACTGTCTTATGTAAAAAGCTTCTATAGTATAGGTTTTTAGATTGATTCAACTTTAGGATTATTAATTATTAGGATTTTCAGGCTTAGCCTCCTTCACTTCCTCATTTTTTTCTTTTCTCCTTTGCAAAGCATGTGTTACAGAAACGTAGAAGAAATCAAGATTTAAAAACATCACATTATAAGTAAAACACAAACACAATGAACAAGATTCCTGTCACAAGCTCTTTTACCCATACAAAGTCAGGAAGCCATGACATCAAACAATTCTACCAAGTACTATCTTCTGGAGTGTATGTGGACTTTGTTGCTGACACTATATCATGGAGTTTGGTGACATCTTCATTTTTTCCTGATTTATTGACATAATGGTGGTCTTTAACAATAAACAAAGTAATCTAGGGCTAGTTTGTGTTGCATCAGTATTCCAACTAAGGAATTCACTTCTTTTTGAAGTATGATCAGCCCATGTATGGAGGAGCTGGCTATGCACTCCATTTGGGCAGAGATCTTTCAAATCTGTTGAATGTTTAAAGCTGCTTCAACTGAGAGAAAAGGTATGGCTCCGAATCTTTCTCCTTCAGTGAGATATATGTTGTCTGGATCATAGCCTAAGTTTTCCTGGTATTCCATCTGTCCCTGTGCCAACCTCATTGCTTATCCCAAGCCACCTTTGGCTGTTCTAATGGGTAAGCTCTTATTCCAGCAGGGAACAAGCTTCCTAAGATGCAGGTTCCATTCCAGATTGGAGGTAGCACTTTACCTGCCCAAATACCACAGATCCAAAACAACTCTGGGGGCAATCCTCCAGATCCAGCTGAACTGTGTAGCATGCTTGATTCATAAATTTTTCACAGGGCCTGTTCAGCAACAAAGTTATCATAAATTCGAACTATCCCAGCATTACTATTTCCAGTGCATGTAAAAGGATGAGGGATATCCTTATTCTCAGTCTGGTGGTCACATGCAAGTTGATTATCATAAAAAGTCACAGTAACATTGCAAGTGGGATAGTGACCTAGATTTATGTGCTTTCTGAGTGCAATCTTTGTTTGACCTTTAGTGTATCCCCAACTGCTGTTGTTACTCCATCGGATACACAAGGGGGCATAGGAGTGGGATTTCTTAAAGTTAAAGTGGTCTGTCCTTGATCTTTGGTCCAGTTGAAGTGGACCAAAGGTGCTATTCCATCCTGTATAGTTCAACAGCAGCCCTGGCACAATTGGCCATCCTTGCAGGTGAATAGATGGACCATGTGAACAAAACCAACAGTTAGTCACATTGGTTGTACTGAAGATGCTGTCTACTCGTTGGTGGAACAAATTACCATGCCATCCTCCCTGGACATGAGGCAGGTTGAGAACTCAGCCCCCCCCCCCCCCCCCCCCCGAATCGAAATCCTGGCTACGGGCCTGATCTCGGTATACAAACTGCCAATGATATGCTAGTTTGTTTTTGGTTTTTTTTGTCGTGTCAGGAGTGACTGCAAGTCGCTCCTGGTATGAGAGAATTGGCTGTCTGCAAGGACGTTGCCCAGGGGACGCCTGGATGATTTGATGTTTTTATCAACCTTGTGGGAGGCTTCTCTCATGTCCCCGCATGAGGAGCTGGAGCTGATAGAGGGAGCTCATCCTCCTCTCCCCCGGTTTGAACCTTCGACCTGTTAGTCTTCAGTCCTGCTGGCACAGGGATTTAACCCACTGTGCCACCGGGGGCTCCTATGCTAGTGCTAGTGCTATGCTAGTGCTGGAATGCCTAAATATGTGGTAGCAACTGGTTGAGAGTTAGGGGAAGGCTGAGTTTCCTTAGCCATTCATTTCTATTTCTCTCTCCTAAAGAGAGGGCACATCACAAATACAAAAATCTTAGTCTCTTAAGTCTTCTTGAACTAAAGCCGGAGGGGGTCTTCTTTGCTGAGTGAAACTGCAAATGCAGAGGGCTGAAAGTGTTTTCAGACCATCATATTTCCAATTTCTATGTATATTGTGAAGACTGGATGGTGAAAAAAGGTGATAGGAAAAAAATCAGCTCATTTAGTAATAAACAAGTATTCCATGGATACTCTGATCTACTAAAAGACACATAAATGGGCATTAAAGCAAATAAGGCTCCTCCCACACAGCTGAATAAAATCCCACAGGATTTGCTTTGAACTGGAATATATGGCAGTGTGGATTCAGATAACCCAGTTCAAAGCAGATATTGTGGGATTTCTGGGTTATATGACTGTGTGGAAGGGCCCTAAGACTCTCCCTAGAAGCCAAAATGACTGATACCTTAGCTATATCATGAGAAGACAGAACTCGATAGAAAAGACACAAATTCTTGTCAACTTAGTAGGAAAGGGGAAGACTGCATTCCAGATGGATAGACAAAATTAAGGAAGCCACGGCACTGAGTCTGCAATGCTTGAGAAAGGCTTTTGATAATAGGGTGACTTGGAGGTCTCTCATTTATAGGGTCATCATATGTCAAAGTTGCCTTTATGGCACTTAACAGCATGACATTAATGCAGATAATGCTGTAAAACAGCCACGTGTGAATTTTAGTCTTGAACTATGAATACACATTGAAATTAGTGCTGTTTTCCAAGACATTTTCACAGTAGGAAGAAAATTGCTAAAATTACTCATTACTTCCTTTCAAGAAGATAATTAATGAAGAATTCAAGGATCAAAGTTGGCATATCTGTCTTATATCAGCTGCAGGGATTCAGCAGTTTCCAAGTAGGAAATTTAATGGGTGCATCTCTCTGTGTGTCTCTGTGTGTGTGTAAGTGCACATATACTGGTCAACCTTTGCATGACTCACCCATGATTTGCATAATGAGTTTAATATACAAATCTGGCTGCCTTGATTTTGGGGACCAAAGTGGAACATAGAATAGAAATAGAAACTAGCAGCATAAGAGAGAAAGATGAAAACAGCTAGTTCCTGACAAGAGTGGGGAGCAGATTTTCTACAGGAAAATATTAGATGAGCACTGAGACAGGGGGAGAAAAAGTTCAGGAGAAAGGAACAGGGGGTAGGGGTGGAGAAAAGTAATGGTGGTGGGAAATAGAACCATCTCCCAGGAGGTGAGTTGCTTTGAATGCAATTTTCCTGCCTCTTGGGGGGGGGGGTGTTGGACTGGATGGCCCAAGAGGTCTCTTCCAACTCAATGATTCTATGATTCTGTGAAAGGAGTACTATGAGATTTCATTGGGTTTAAAGGCCTGATTTATTGAGGTACCAGATCAAAAAAAGATTCAAGGTTTTGTTGAAATGAAACATGTTACAGTTTAGACCAGAGGTCCTCAAACCACATGCGGACCGCCGAGGGCATTTATCCGGCCCCGCGGCCTGGCCTGGTCTGGCGCAAAGCCTCTCGCCGCTTGCAAGGCCTGGTCTGGCGCAAAGCCCCTCGGAATGGCTTTGGGCGGGGTCGCGCCGGGACAGACTTCTCCCTCCTTCCTTCCTTCCCCTTCCCCCTTTCTCTCCCCTTCCCCTCCCTCCTTCCCTCCCTTTCCTCCCCCCTTCCTTCCTTCCTTCCCTCCCGTGTGGGAGGGAGAAGCCTCCCGGGTGGGGCCTCTTGGCAAGGAAAGCCGGCGTTGCCTAGCCACGCCCACCCGGCACCGCGTCTGCTGTTACTGTTGTTGCATTACAGCTGCTAAATATCCCCTTCCCACTTTTTCTCCCACACAGGTTCCACCCATACTTCTGGACAAGCAGTTTTCAGAATTTACACCAGACATTACTCCCATTATCCTGGCTGCCCATACAAACAATTATGAGATCATAAAACTTTTAGTACAGAAGGGTGTTTCTGTCCCCCGACCTCATGAAGTCCGTTGTAACTGTGTGGAGTGTGTCTCCAGCTCAGATGTGGACAGCCTTCGCCATTCCCGATCCAGGCTGAATATTTACAGAGCTCTTGCCAGTCCATCTTTGATTGCCCTATCAAGTGAGGATCCTTTTCTTACAGCTTTTCAGTTAAGCTGGGAACTTCAGGAGCTAAGCAAAGTGGAAAATGAATTCAAATCTGAATACGAGGAACTGTCTCAGCAATGTAAGCAGTTTGCAAAAGACCTCTTGGATCAGACCCGAAGTTCCAGGGAATTGGAAATCATCCTTAACTACAGAGATGAAAGCAGCCTCATAGAAGAGCAGAGTGGCAATGATCTGGCAAGATTAAAACTGGCAATTAAGTATCGCCAGAAAGAGGTAAGTTGCAGCATCTTATTTTTGAAGAAATAATGTGTGAGATAATCATAATATACTATCACTCATGGCCAGTATAATTGTCTCCCAAAGATAGTTTTGGTAGTGGGTCCAAAAGTGACTGTAGTTCTGGATCTGCACGGTCTTTCACAATGAGGACATAGATTTCTAGATGGAAGGTGATCATGACAAGGATTTACTTTACATGCCTTCCTCTTTGCACATTTCTCCCTTTTGCTCTCTTTTCATGCTTGTCAGGTAAAGCAAATCTTTTTTTGCCTAAAAAATCCCTTAGGCTGCAACTTGGGGTGTCGATATCCACTAGTAGATAATCCTCATTATCTACCATACCCTTAATTAATAAAATTCGCCCTTTGTCATCTTTATCTATTAAATCAATCTTAAAACCCAATTTATTTATTTTATTATTTATTAATCAATTTTATATACTGCCACTCCCCGAAAGCTTGGAGTGGTTTACAATATACACATGCAATACATAACATTAAAATCAAGGAAAATTTTGATCAGCAAGGTTCAAATGCCAGCCTAAATAAATAAGTTTTATAAGCTCTACGAAAGGATAGTAAATCTCGGAGAGCTTGTGTCCCCGCTGGCAAGGCATTCCACAGGTAAGGAGCCACCACTGTAAATGCTCTACGCCTAGTAGACATCAGGTGAAAGGTCCTAAAATTGGGAACTTCAAGTAAATCCTGGTCATCTAAACAGAGTGATCTCTGGGGTTTGTAGGGGATGAGGCGGTCCCTCGGGTATTCCGTCCCCAAGGAATATAAGGCCTTGAAGGTAATCCGATACTCAATCAGCAACCAGTACAGTTGCTGCAGGATTGGAGTGATATGACATCTCACTGAGAGCACTGCAAGAAGCCGGGCAGCAGCATTTTGCACTAGTTTAAGTTTCCAGATCACCGATAAAGGCAGGCCTATTGTAGAGGTCGTTACAATAGTCCAATCTTGAGATGACTGTAGCCTGGATCACCGTGGCCTGGTTGTCCTTGGACAGATAGGGAGCCAGTCGCCTAACTTGACGCAGATGGAAAAATGCGGCTCTGCTCACAACAGAGGCCTGGGCCTTCATCGTCAGCATAGGACTCCCAGACTCTTTACCAAAGATGACGGGCATAATTTCACGCCATCCAGGACAGGCAGCCGGATTGCCCCTCCGTCCGGGCGACCCAGCCAAAGGATCTCCGTCTTTGCTGGATTCACCCTCAACCTCAAATTGCTGTTTTAAATTGTTTTAAATTGTTTTTAAATTGTGTTCGATTTTAGCCTGTTCTTGTAAGCCACTCCGAGCCCCATGGGAGTGGCGGCATATAAGTTCAAATAATAAATAAATAAACCTGCTGGCATGCAACCATCCAGTAATGGCCTCAAGGCATTGATGGAAATTATTGGGTATGGAGCCTTCCATCCTCAGAATGAGTTGAGTGTCTTCAGCATACTGATAGCACTCAAGCCCAAAGCCTCGCACCAACTGGGCAAGTGGCTGCATATAGATGTTAAACAGCAGAGGGGAAAGGATAGCCCCCTGAGGGACCCCACATTTAAGAGGGGCCCTCTTAGAGACCGACCCTTCCCACTCCACACGTTGACCCCGTTTTTGGAGGAAAGAGGACAGCCATTTAAGGGCCATCCCCCTAATTCCAGCCATGGCTAGGTGGTGAATCAAAAGGTTGTGATCAACCGTATCAAATGCTGCCGTAAAGTCCAATAACACAAGCAGTGCTGATCCTCCTTGATCCATCTGGCAACGAAGCTGATCTGTAACAGAGAACCTCACAGTCTCCATCCCATGCCCTTTACGAAAACCGGACTGGAAGGGATCTAATTAGGCTGTGTCTTGTAGGAACTGCTGCAGTTGCTCTGCTACCGCCCTCTCAATCACCTTTCCCAGAAATGGAAGATTCGAAACGGGGTGGTAATTGGAGGGAATCGAGCGATCCAAGCAGTGGAGATACCACAGCTTCTTTCAGAAACTCTGGAAAGACTCAAGGGAGCCATTTATTACGTTCAACAAAGGACCACGTAGTCCCTCCAAGCAAGATTTAAATAGCCAAGAGGAACACGGGTCGAGAGAGCAAGTGGTTGATCGAACTGCAGTCATAGTCCCGTCAACAGCCTCTGTGTCCAGCAGAATAAACTGGTCAAGGGTGGGCCCAGTGAGTGGCCACGGAGTCTCAAGTTCGCTCACTATGTCAATTGTGGCAGGGGGGTCCCAGCGGAGCAACGTGATCTTGTCTGCAAAATAGCTCTGAAAAGCTTCGGCTGAAGGGGCCTGATCATTACTGTTTAGAACGGTAAGGACCGTCGTCAAAGATCTGATAACCTTAAACAATTTGGCCGGGCGTGAGCTAGCAGACACTATCAAGGAAGCATAATAATTTTTTTTAGCTTCGATGGTAGCATGCTCATAAAACTCTGAATAGTTTATAATCTGATCTCAATGCTTCGTCACGGAGTTCTCGCCACACATCCTCCCGCTTCAGCGACCGCAATTCCTCGGTAAACCAAGGCGTTCTGTTCTTGCGGGGTCGGAGAGGGCGTCTAGGGGCGATCTCGTCTACTGCATTGGATAAATTGTTGTTCCATAAATCCACTTGCTGTTTGATCGAGCTGCTAATACCCTCAGAGTATTCAGGAACCTGTCAGGATCCATTAGCCTCCTCGGGTGGACCCAAACCAGTTTGGCGCTTATGCCGGGTGAGTAAGCATGCTCTAACCGGATTCCCAGGGCAATCTCTGTGAAATAAACACTATGAGCTCCCTGGCTTTAGAACGTCCAAATCCCTTATTTTAATGCTCTACCCAATCCAGATGAATTTCATTACAACCCTCCCTCTATTGATGTGATTCCTGCAAAAAAAAAAAAAAGTCTGGTCTTGACCTTTTTAAATACACTGTCAGTTTTTGATATTTGAGTTTAGATGTCATACCCCAACCATTAAGGGTAATGCATTTAAATCTATTCATTATCCAAAAGAGCAATAAGCAAATTCTTCATTACAGGGCTTACATACACCCCATTTGACACAAAAACCAAACAAAACAAAATTGTTCCATTGACCCACTTGCTCTAAATCTCCTATACCCCTACATACATTTGCATTTCCTGATTCTGCCTTAGCTGTAGCCACAGCCAGAATGAATACCAATGTATTCCTAACAATCAAGAGGAGAAACTACATTAGTTGGCCCACACTTAATTATTTCCCAATCCTTTTACTCATATACTGTCAGAACCCAGATGCCTTAAAGAGCCAGACACAGGAATGTAATCAAAACAACAGTTTATTAAATCAAAGTAAACAGGACTCAGAGACACTTGCTTCAGTGCCTCTGGTCAAAACTCAAAGTTTGCAGCAATTTGCAGCTAGAAAAATGAACGTGGTAAATAATCTGGATTAAACTGGCAAATAATCTGGATTAAACTGGCAAATAATCCGGATTAAACTGGCAAATAATCCGGATTAAATAAGAGTTCAAGCAAAATGCACCAAAATCGCACAGTTCAAAGATAAAGCCAAAACAAAAAGCTGTAAAGAGAAGCTGTCATCCAAAAACAGTCCAAGGTCAAAGAAGTTCTAGTTGAAGATACAAGAGTCCAGAAAGCAGTGTCATTGTCAGAAACAGCCCGTGGTCAAGGAGAGGGGAAATCCGCACTTACGAGAGTCCAAGCCGGTCAACACACGAAGAACACAGCAACCTGTAGTTCCAGGACCCAAGCCCAACAAGAGAAGCGGCAGCGACAGAACCCAAGGCACTTAACCAATACTTTGCCTACTGCAAAATTACATTTTTTCGGTGCCTTCATTTATCCTACAACTCATCATCCGTTGATGAGCTGCCCTCTGCCCTTTCCTCATCGCTGTCAGCTGTCTTACCCATTACAGTTGAGCGCCAACACCCATCTCTACAACTCTTCCACCTCTTGTCAAGACTTAGGTCTCCCCACGATTCCGTGGTATCACCAGATTGCCAATCCCCAGAAAACCCTTCAAAAGTATCACTGGATGTGGGTTGCATGCACACATTCCTGTTCTTAGACACCACACACCACACTGTCCTAGACACGCAGTCCATATCACACCAACATTACAGGGAGGCTCAACAGAACAGCACCTCAGATGTGGACAACCCTCAGGCTTAGAGAAATGTCACCCTTAGAAGGACACATAGGACCCGGAAGCCTCCTCAGAATACTTACGCTCAGCTGCAGTTACACAATAGATTCCAAACTCTCACACAACTATCACCTGACCAAGAAACACAACATATTGAGGAAGACCAGAATGGCTTAGATTCTGATCAGTGGCTCATCCTTGATCAGTGTGCAGGGGATAGCCCTGACTGGGACAACACTTCACAACATTCGCACTTGCACAATCGTGCAGGTGTACCATCCCCAACCATAGACCAGGTGCAACAGGAACACATACAGGAGAACCATAGGCTCTTGGACGAATCTCAATGGATTATCCTTGACGAATGCACCGGGGATGTCGAGGAGGAGGACAACACTTTTCACCTACACAACTCACACCAACAGGATCACTTTTCTGGAGACCTACACACTACACTGCACAAAAGGGGCCCTGTCATTCCCGAAAGTAAACAGGTCTTGGTAGTAGGAGACTCCCTCCTTAGAGGAACGGAAGCTGTCATTTCCAGACCGGATGGGATGGCTCGAGAAATATGCTGCCTACCGGGGGCAAAAATACACCATATCACTCAGAGGCTCACCAGGCTCCTCAAGCCCTATCACCGTCCTCCCCTCATGCTGATTCATGTAGGAACCAATGATACTGCAAGGCACACGTTTCAAAAGATCACAAATGATTTTCGAGCTCTAGGAGCAAAGCTAAAAGAATGTAATGTACAGGTGGTCTTTTCATCCCTCCTCCCTGTTGTAAGACACGGACCCACAGGAGCCAGAAAAATAGTACAGGTCAATGACTGGCTTAGAAAATGGTGTCAGGAGGAACGCTTTGACTTCCTCGACCATGGCCTGCTTTTCCAGGAGGATGGCCTACTGACAAGGGATGGGGTGCATCTCACACAAGTAGGAAAACACCTTTTTGCTCACAGACTCGCAAACCTCATTAGACGCACTTTAAACTAGGTCCACCGGGGGAGGGGGACAACAGCCTTGCGAACGCTACTTTACCCATAATGTCTGGGAATCGCCAGAAGGCTAAACGGAGGGCTGCACAAACACAACAAGGACCAAGTACCAAAAGCACAATAATCCCAATTAAACAGCTCAAGGGAAGATCTCAGGGGCTCACATGTCTTTACACTAATGCACAGAGCATGGGAAATAAACAAGACGAACTCCAACTTTTAGCACAACACCACAAATATGAAATCATAGGGATCACTGAAACCTGGTGGGATGACTCCTATTGCTGGAATGTAGATAACGAGGGGTATAACCTCTTTCACAGAAACCGAACAAAGGGGAGAGGAGGCGGAGTAGCCTTATATGTCAAAAGCTCTTATGCTGCAGAAGAGATTCAAGACAGCAATCTGGGAAACCAGCTTGAAATCATCTGGATAAGAATCAAGGGAACTGGGACTCAAAAAGATGTCGTTGTAGGCGTCTACTACAGACCCCCAAGCCAGGAGGAAGAACTTGATGAAGTCTTCTGCCAACAGTTGACCAAACAGGCACAGAAAAGAGATGTAGTAGTCATGGGCGATTTCAACTATCCCGATATTTGCTGGAAAACAAACTCGGCCAAGAGTACAAGGTCCAACAAATTCCTCGCTTGCCTTGCAGACAATTTCATGGTCCAGAAGGTAGAAGAGGCAACAAGGGGATTGGCTACTCTTGATCTCATCCTAACAAATGCGGAGGACCTGATCGATGCGGTCGAAGTGGTAGGATCCTTAGGGGCAAGTGACCATGTGCTCCTGCAATTTGAGGTACAAAGGAAGGCCAAAACTAAGACAAGTCAAACCCGCATTTTGGACTTTAGGAGAGCTGATTTCCAAAAAATGAAGGAAACGCTGAGCAGCATTCCGTGGACACAGATACTAAAAGACAAGGGAGTTACGGATGGATGGGAATTTCTCAAGAGTGAAATACTCAAGGCGCAATTGCAAACCGTGCCAACAAAGAGAAAAAATAGGACAAGTGCAAAGAAGCCAGAATGGATGTCCAAAGAACTTCTAACTGTGCTAAGACACAAAAGAGACATGCACAAGAAGTGGAAAAAGGGAGAAATCACCAAAGAAGAATTCAAACAAATAGCCAACACCTGTAGGGAAAAGGTCCACAAGGCTAAAGCAAAAAACAGGCTCAGACTTGCCAGGGACATTAAAAACAATAAAAAGGGCTTCTATTCTTATGTCAGTAGAAAAAGGAAAAACAAGGAGGCGATAGGGCCTCTTCGAGGAGAAGATGGGGCAATGCTGACAAGGGATAGGGAAAAGGCAGAACTACTTAATGCCTTCTTTGCCTCGGTCTTCTCACAAAAAGAGAGTCTTCAACCTCACCAAGATGGAGTGGATGAGGGATTGGAGGACATCCAACCCCAAATTGGGAAAGAAGTCATCCAGGAATACCTGGCTGCTCTTAATGAGTTCAAGTCCCCAGGGCCAGATCAACTACACCCCAGAGTATTGAAGGAACTAGCGGAAGTCATTTCGGAACCATTGGCAACCATCTTTGAGAGTTCTTGGAGAACGGGAGAAGTTCCAGCAGATTGGAGGAGGGCCAATGTGGTCCCAATCTTCAAGAATGGAAAAAAGGATGACCCAAACAACTACCGTCCGGTCAGCCTCACGTCGATACCGGGCAAGATTCTGGAAAAGATTGTTAAGGAAGCGGTCTGCAAACACTTAGAAAAAATGCAGTCATCGCAAATAGTCAACATGGATTTATCAAAAACAAGTCATGCCAGACTAATCTGATCTCTTTCTTCGATAGAGCTACAAGCTGGGTAGATGCAGGGAATGCCGTGGATGTAGCGTACCTGGATTTCAGTAAGGCCTTCGACAAGGTCCCCCATGACCTTCTGGCAAGGAAACTAGTCCAATGTGGGCTAGGCAAAACTACGGTGAGGTGGATCTGTAATTGGTTAAGTGGACGAACACAGAGAGTGCTCACTAATGCTTCCTCTTCATCTTGGAAAGAAGTGACAAGTGGAGTGCCGCAAGGTTCCGTCCTGGGCCCGGTCCTGTTCAACATCTTTATTAATGACTTAGATGAAGGGCTAGAAGGCATGATCATCAAGTTTGCAGACGACACCAAATTGGGAGGGATAGCCAATAGTCCAGAGGACAGGAGCAGAATTCAAAACTATCTTGACAGATTAGAGAGATGGGCCAAAACTAACAAAATGAAGTTCAACAGTGACAAATGCAAGATACTCCACTTTGGCAGAAAAAATGAAATGCAAAGATACAGAATGGGTGACGCCTGGCTCGAGAGCAGTACGTGTGAAAAAGATCTTGGAGTCCTCGTGGACAACAAGTTAAACATGAGCCAACAATGTGATGTGGCGGCAAAAAAAGCCAATGGGATTTTGGCCTGCATCAATAGGAGCATAGTGTCTAGATCTAAGGAAGTAATGCTACCCCTCTATTCTGCTTTGGTTAGACCACATCTGGAATATTGTGAGATATTGACAAGCTGGAATGTGTCCAGAGGAGGGCGACTAAAATGATCAAGGGTCTGGAGAACAAGCCCTATGAGGAGCGGCTTAGGGAACTGGGCATGTTTAGCCTGAAGAAGAGAAGGCTGAGAGGAGATATGATAGCCATGTATAAATATGTGAGAGGAAGCCACAGGGAGGAGGGAGCAAGCTTGTTTTCTGCTTCCTTGGAGACTAGGACGCGGAACAATGGCTTCAAACTACAAGAGAGGAGATTCCATCTGAACATTAGGAAGAACTTCCTGACTGTGAGAGCCGTTCAGCAGTGGAACTCTCTGCCCCGGAGTGTGGTGGAGGCTCCTTCTTTGGAAGCTTTTAAGCAGAGGCTGGATGGCCATTTGTCAGGGGTGATTTGAATGCAATATTCCTGCGGCACTCTACTTGTCACTTCTTTCCAAGATGAAGAGGAAGCATTAGTGAGCACTCTCTGTGTTCGTCCACTTAACCAATTACAGATCCACCTCATCGTAGTTTTGCCTAGCCCACATTGGACTAGTTTCCTTGCCAGAAGGTCATGGGGGACCTTGTCGAAGGCCTTACTGAAATCCAGGTACTTGGCCATTATGTGGCCTTTCCCTTGTAACTCTTATTTGTTTATTTTTTGTTTCTCTCTCATCTCTCTATGATTCTAGTTCTTTCCCATAAATTCGTTTAATGGACTCCAGTCGGTTCTCTTGAGAAGATGTCCATGTGAGTCTTTTAGTGCATAGGTTAGCATATCCATTTCTCTTATCTCTAGTACTTTGTCCATCCATTCTTCTTCAGTTGGTGCTTCTTTTAATTTCCGTTTCCTGGCAAACACTATTCTTGCTGCCATCGTTAAATAGGTAAGCGGTATGTCTTTATTTATGCCCAGCTCCCATTCTTCCTTAAATATTAACAGCAGATAGCATTCTGCTTTCTCTTGAATCTTGATTTTGAGGATTTTTTCACAGGTTTCATTCACCCTTTTCCAAAAATTCTAGGCTATAGGGCAGGACCACCGTTGGTGAAAGAAAGTTCCAATCTGGTCTTCGCATTTCCAGCACTTGTTGCTAGTCTTTTTATACATTTGACCCAGTTTCTGGGGCGTCATGTACCATCGGTGGAGCATTTTGTACCAGTTCTCCTTTAGTACTATGGAGTAGGTGTATTTGATCTTCTTTAAAAAGTTTGAGGACCCCTGCTTTAGGGGAATCAATGTCTAGGTAAAAGGAACAGGCCTACGTTCCTCTCTCTTGTTTCAAGATTCATGGACTCAAGCCTTTAATTTTCCTATGTGGTTTTTCATGCTCATGTTTTGAATATCAAGTGTTTTTCGTGGTTTCTTGCATTTCTCCTAGAATCAAGTGGTTTCATGGACTCATGTAATTTTTTGGATCTTTGCTACGCTTATCATGTACCTTTGATTCTCAGGATTGTTTTGCTTGCCAAGACTCTAGATAAAAAGGTTTTGTCTGTACTTTGGTCTTCTGGACTATTGCCTTTTTACATGGACCATATTTTGTTTGACTTTTAAATACTTTTATTCTTTTTGCTGAAGCTGCATTTATCATTTAATAAATTGCTTTGCTTATATATTGAACTCTGGAGTGTGAGATTGGTTCAGAGGTGCCTTTCCAGCTCTGGTGTGCAATTCATACAGTCCACTATTATCTAAGGGTCTAGGTAATTCTGATAGAAGATATCTATATTACTCATATTCTTTATGTGGATCTACTGCCAGATGTGATTTATCTGACGGCCGGCATACTGCGACTCTGCATCAATGATAATTTTCATGGCTTAGGATCCATCATGCGGTGAGATGGAGGCACTGTATGTCTGGGTGGTGGAGGCAGCCGTGATAAGCTATGATAAGATCTGACTGCTGACCAAGGTTAAGCTAGTGCTCTCGGGACCATGGCTACCGGGGCCACCATGGCACCAGGATAATGCAGTCAGCCCTGTCCTCATCCACTTTGGATATTATCTTGGGGAGGATATGTACTGGCAGGAAGATGTAGAAAAGACAGTGATGACAATAGCTATGAAAACAGATATGGACAAGCTGAATTGAGTCTGTAATTGCAGAACTTGGCAAGACAACAGCCACCAGACTGGCTTTCTTTTCTAGTAAATTTTATTGTATTAACTCAATGTTTTTAACTATTTATAATTACTGTTTTTGTTGTGTATTTTATTGTGTTTAATTGTAGGCATTGAATATGTGCCAGCTGGAAGCCACCCCAGGGGGTTGGGAAGGGTGGGGTATAAATACCCCAAATAAATAAATAAATAAATAAATAAGAGGTCAATTCCAGCTGAAGTTGTGGAGGTCAGGCCACACAGACCAGCTTCCATACCCTCCCTGTACCCTGTAACCCTTCTTGCCCACCCAAATGAAGGGAAATCCTCACTACCATTGCAGGAGGCTGCCCTCTTCCTGCATCATGTCGTTGAGTATGCAAAGGAGTGCTGAAGTGGAAGCCCCTATATCTCAGATCCCTGAGGTGGTAGTCCACTCAACCCCAAACTGGGAAAAATATGGATGTTCCTGGAAGATTTCCATCTTTTGCGGTTGGATTAACAACCTGGGTGCATTGTTTGAACTCTCCAGGTTAATGCATTTCCTACACTGCATTTGTGGCAGTGCAGGTGCAATGCACGAAAGAGCAATTTGGAAGGTGTTTTCTTCAACAGCCAGGCTTGGAGGAGGAAGTGAGTCATGGAAGCTTTTGAAGCATCTGAAATATCCCAGCAATGAAATGTAATGAATACAGGTATTTTCTATAGAGTGCTCTGAAACAGAACAGAGGCATGTTTTTGTGCATTGCAATATGATGCCTGTTCAGCACAGGTCACAATATCATGATTATGGAAAGGCATTCCTTGTCCAATAAGGTCTTCAAACAGCTGATGTAGAAAAAGGCTGTGTCATTGCTGTATGTTTAAGAATGTATCATGGTTCAAAACAAAGTTCAAGAGTTCAATAAAGTTTAAAAGGGAAGTTTAATAAGAGCATTAAAAGTATAATTATGCCAGCATTATAAATATTTCCATGCATTGCTTTTGGATATTGTTGCTGGGGACTGGAAGACCAGTTTGGGCACATTGTTGTTATGTTATCCTCTTATGGATACTAGGTTTTGTTAACTCTACACTGCACGTGTTTATTTTCACTGGTGTCTTAATGTATTTAAATGTGTTTTGTATCACAAACCAGAGACTTGCAGCATGCATATTTTTTAAGTAACCAAAAGTTAGCTTAAAACTTAAATTAACTAACAAAAATATCATTTTAAGGAAACCAATTTCTTTTTTAATATACCATTCTAAGTAGCTAGATGTGGTTTCCATAAGTCAACAAGCAACTTAAAGTCATATACAAACATACTTCAGTGGCAACACAAATATCAATAAATTTGTATTAGGCCACTGAAAGCAAAGGAAATAAAACACTACTACAATATTTTTACTATGAAAGTGTTAATAGCAATGCATGAAGTGCATTGCTTTACATATGTATTCTGAAGCAATTCCCATGGAGTCACAGACAACTCACTAGCAGCAGATTTTAAAACAATAACCTAACTTCTTAAATAACTCACAGATGAAGGAGTCTTTACATGTCCCTGGGCAGCCATCTTTCTATAAATAAAGATAAC
The DNA here is from genome assembly GCF_037176765.1 of Anolis sagrei. Taxonomy (NCBI): domain Eukaryota; kingdom Metazoa; phylum Chordata; class Lepidosauria; order Squamata; family Anolidae; genus Anolis; species Anolis sagrei. Next base: position 167,803,452 of record NC_090022.1, on the reverse strand, counting down.
AAAGAGTTTTGAAATGTCAGAAAGCAGACAGAAGAGTGGGAGTGTATTTAGTCTAGAAAAATGAACATTAAGCAGAGACAAGACAATTGCTCTTCCTTTCTATCCCTATCAAACAGCGGCTTAGTCAAACAGAGAGATTTGGTGAGACCGAATCATGCCAAGATTGGATCAAGTGCGATCTCCTACTACCAAAGGATGATGCCACTGTAACATAGGGTAATACACAGACATTTCCTAAAGCTGCATCTTCGGAACTTAGGGATTGCACTTCACTTTTGTTCCTCAAGGCTCTGGAGTTTAATTGAAATAGCCTATAGTTTCTCAAAGACTTGTGAGACTTTCAGCTCAATTGAAGTTGTGATTAATGTCCAAAACGTCAACAAAAATCAACATTTCAATTAAAAGCGCACCCATCTTTAAAATATAAAGTTGTAGAACTTGTCATGGAAATGACATTTCAACTCAGCAAATTTGCATTCCAAACAATGCAGTTATTGTATTAATGTATTGTCGAAGGCTTTCATGGCCGGGATCACTGGGTTGTAGGTTTTTCCGGGCTATATTCTCCAGAACATGGCCATATAGCCCGGAAAAACCTACAACAACCCAATGCAGTTACACACTTGGCAACATCACTAGGAATGTGGTGCTTCTTTCATATCTTCCAAGGAACCACTGGTCTTTCTTATGAATCCCTCTTTGTATTTTCTTAATTTGCTTCTTGCCTCTGCCTTTTAAATAGGAGAAATACACACATTTACAAATCCACTCTTCTTATATTTTAGAAGGAGGTTAATATCTCGGACCTGGCAAATGTTCTTTGGCTCAAAAGCATGATTGGAGGTGTAGTCCAGCAGCAGAAATTGCTTTTTCCTGCAACTAGGGGCACTAAAAATGTTTAGTCCTTTGTAGTAAAATTATGATAAAAATTCTTTGCTGATTTTATTAGGTTTGACTCTTTTTTATATTGACACTAACTTTTAGATTTTACCTGTAGGGATTTATCCCTACTTGCTTTGAGTTTTAAGGGATAGGATGGGAATATGGCCAGCTTGACTATTTTTCTTGCTGTGATTTTCCCCAGCCTCTCAGCAGCCAGCTTCTTTTTAATTTTCACATGCAGTTAAATTGTTACTATGTCTTCACTTGTTAGTATTCACTACCCACCACTTCAATGACCAGAAGGTGTTAATAGCAACATTATTGTTCTGCAGATAACATTGTAGAGAGGGACACGGCATATGAAACAAGCAGTACTGTGAATACTACTCCCCCAAAAGAAATGGGATAGAAATGGGGAATAGAATCATGGCCATCCAGACCATCAAGTCCAACCCTCTACCAAGAAGCAGGAAAATTGCATTCATTTTTAAAAAGTTTTTTATGATGCTATAAACACAAATCAACAAGCCAAATTCCAAGTGTTATTCATATAAATTCTGAGTAATTCAACAAATATTAAAGACATTATGGTAATTTACACTGGTGTAGATTACATTTTTTTCCCACCCTCCCTCTCTCTCCCTCCCTCCTCCTCAACCACATATATTTCTACTAATCTTGCAGATCCAGCCAAAGATCCAGTCTTTGTATTTTTTCTTTGATGTGATCATTGGCTCCTCCATTTTTTACCCAGTTGAAATAGACCTTCCCATCTATTTGTAATGACATTTTCTTTGTCCATTCTTGGTGCTTGCTTAGTCATAATTCCCATAATGTCTAACAGCACTTGATCATACATATAAACATTCCAATTACTTAACGTCCATTTCTCTTTGTCTTTCCATCCTCTAGCAATCACAGCATTTGCTGCTCTTATTGTTACCTTATATAACTCCTGGCAATTGGATTTTATACTCAGATGATCCAACACTCCCCATAGTAGCAAATCATTATTCATTTGAATTTTTATCTGGAATTTTTCCTGATTTTTTTCCTTGTATTATTTGCCAGATTTTTTTTTTATTTCAGAACATTCCCATCACATATGTGAACAAATACCTTTTTCTTTATTCCAATGCCAACACTTCAAATTCTTTCCTTTTACCATATAAGCCCGTTGTTCAGGAGTTCTATACCATCTTAATATCATCTTTTCTCTAATTAATTATATTTTTTCTGTTTTTATTTTATTCATGTTCCTAATTATTTCCTCTATTTCTTGTGTCCGTAATGATTTAACCCCATTCCATTTGTTACGTATTGCTCTAATCATAAACTTTTTATCTTCTACCATTAAATTATATATATATTGCTACTGTTCTTTTACTTGTTTTTCTCTTGCATTTAGCAAATTATCTATCTTTAGTTCTTTAGTGGGCTGTGCACCCTCTTTTTACTTTTTCCCAAATCCCTCTTAATTTTAACCAATTTTCTTTCCCCCCCCCCTTTTCCAAAACCCTTTCCTGTATCTCTCCCCCCCCCCCCCCATCACTACTCCTATATTGGCCCCTCTGTTGTCAACGCATCCCCCTCCCCAAGAGGCCTTTCCTTCCTTCCCTCTTGTCCCGTAGCCTGGCAGTTGCTGTGTGATATGCATGTTCTGCACTGTAGTATAACTCTGACCCCCATCTTTCCCACCCCCAACCTCTGAGATTCCATAAGCCTCCAGATCTTTCCAATATCCCAGACTCTACAAAGTGCTAGTGCAAATGAGACATAAGTAAATTGTTTAGGTTGGTAATTAGGCATATTAAAGTGCTAGATGGACATATTAAAGTGCTGGTGGGAATAAATATTTTAACAGATTGGCAGACAATACATATAAAGTGCTTATGCAGAATCAGCTTACTAACAACAGCTGTCTGTTATAGTGGGACCAGCAAATTAATTATAATTACAATACATAGCAGAAGTAAAGAAAGGTAGATTAAAATACATTCAATGGTCCAGTAGTTCTAATAAGTGCTAAGAGTCTAAAGTGATGCAGTGGTGGGAGCAGATGGGGAAAAATGGGTTCTGGATTAAATATCTTCTTTAATAAATAAATGGAACTCCCAAGTAAGGAAAGGGATAGTGACCAGAACACAAGGTGTCCAAACTACTGGAGGATCCGTGGAGTATAAGTCGGCACCCACTGGAGCAAGATCCCTTGATTCTTTGGAACTCCCCAATTTTGACTTTAGCGCCACTAGATGGCTAACCGATGGTCCCGTCGATGGTAGGGTGGAACAATGTAGACAAAAGAATCCTGGAGTTCGTCTCTCTCCCACAGCAGCTCCACACATTCGATCACAAAAGCCAGGAGTACTTTGAGGCCGCAATGTTAATGTTGGTATGTTTAGAAATTCCTAGGCTGGGTGGCGTGGGTAGCCTTGGCCTAGGTGAAACAGAAGAGAAAGCAAGATGGCCACACAAAGATGGTGAAAGGTGGGGACAAGGCTGCCTCCCAGTTGATTCTGGTTGTTGTTATTGGCTTGTTGCAATGCTCACCTCACCGCTCAATCCACGTTCTCAGCAAGGCCTGGCTGCTGGCTACTAACAAGGAGTCCCAAGGAGCAAGCTGGAGACGTTTAATGCCTCTTCACAGCAGGCACAGCAGACTCAGTCCCTGGCAGGCCTGTGGGCTCAGCTTTATAGTGGAAGCTTCCTTGAAGTTATTGCATTGGATATCTGTAATGTCTTTGACTTGGTAGGTTGGACAGTGTTGAAATCCCTGATAAAGAAATACAGCTGAGAAAATAATGGATCAATTTAAGGTTAAGATTAGAAACAATATTAAGTACTTGGGAGGAATACCTGGCCACTCTAAATGTCCCCAGGGCCAGACCAACTACACCCAAGAGTATTGAAGGAACTAGCGGAAGTCATCATGGAACCAATGGCAATCATCTTTCAGAGTTCTTGGAGAACGGGAGAAGTTCCAGCAGATTGGAGGAGGGCCAATGTGGTCCCAATCTTCAAGAAGGGGGAAAATGATGACTCAAACAATTACCGTCCGGTCAGCCTCACGTCGATACCAGGCAAGATTCTGGAAAAGATTGTTAAGGAAGTGATCTGCAAACACTTATTTATTTATTTATTATTTGAACTTATATGCCACCACTCCCCTGGGGCTCGGAGCAGCTTACAAGAACAGGCTCAAATCGAACACAATTTTTAAACAATTTAAACAATTTAAAAACAATCAGAGATCAAAGGCCTGTGGAAATAGATATGTTTTACATGCCCTGCGGAAAGCTGATAAATCCCGCGAGGCACGGACTTCAGTATTCCAGAGTGATGGTGCCACTGCTGTAAAGGCTCTGCGTCTGGTTGCTGTTAGACGCAAGGTCTTGACACTGGGAATTTCCAATAGATCTTGGTCCTCAGAATGGAGGGATCTCTGGGGTTGGTAGGGGGTGAGGCGGTCCCTCAAGTACATCAGCCCCAGACCATGCAAGGCCTTAAAGGTGAGTACCATCACTTTGAAAGTGATCCGGTGCTCAAATTGGTAACCAATGCAGCTGCAGTAAGATTGGTGTTATGTGGCATCTCTTCAGAATTCCCGCAAGAAGCCGAGCAGCTGCGTTTTGTACCAGCTTGAGCTTCCGGATCACCGACAGAGGAAGGGCAAGATGGCAACGTGAAGGCAGCATCCGAAAGAGGCTACTTGCAAGGTATTTAGCCAGCTGAATACAGGACTCTGCATTCTTCCAACTTCTCCCTGGTTAAGAGAGAGAGGGGCTTTGCAAAGCTTTCATCTGGTGTCGATATTTACAACCCTTGTCTCCTAAATCAAGGAGGAATTAGCGAAACCAGAGAGGCTGAGAAGCGTCCAAGGCTATTTACTCTACTACCTTACCTATATGGCAAAAACGCCAACCACATTCCCCCTTTAAAACAACAAAAGACTAAAATTAAACATCCAAAAAGGCAAAAGAGAGATTTGCTTACCTTACAAGAACAAAGAAAAGAAGAGAAGAGACAAACAAAGCTTTAATAGTAAATGGGGGATGGTGTAAGGAGAGGAATAGAGGCAGCAACTGTGAGCAAGATAGTGACGCATTACTTTATTGCTTTACTCCTCTGTCCTTAACAAGGACCTTGAGTAAATAGAATAAGATAAAGACACATTAATGCAACAAAACATCAAATAGGCTGAAGGTAGAGAACATCATTCCAATTAACAATAAACAATACCACAGCCTCAAGACAGAGGGAAGATAGCAATATCTAATGGCGGCCGCAGCAGTGGGCTCCTCAGGCCTGGAAGGCAAGAAGGAGCGCCTGGCCTTGGGCCTGGGTGTCTTTCTGGCCAAAGAAGCCAAAGAGGAGGAGTACAAAGGCCTCCCACCGGATGACCAGGAGAGCCTAGAAGTCGAGACTGGGCTAAACAACTCAGAAAGAGACGGTCAAAGGGAAAGGAGCAGGAGTAGAAGCAGGAAAGAAAAAGATGTGGGATTAATACATCTGCTACTTATGGAGTATGATCAGTTGGTGTGGCGCTTTGGACGTTTTGGCGAATTGCTGAGTCGGCTAAGCAGTCTGCCGCTGCTGCACCCTGGTTGGCTACAGGAGATGACCCCTAGAGACACCCCAAACCTTGGCCAAGAGTATATGTTTGGTGACTGTCCCTTCGGCTCTGACTTGGCTGGTCCTTGCCCATGGTCTGTGCAGAGGGGCAGTGGGACTGCGGTGCGTGGGATCGCACCGTGTGTCGATGAGCTGGCTAGTGATGCCTCTCCCGAGAGGGAGGTGTTAGACATCTCAGAGATATTGGGTGGACATCTTGATCGGCCCGGAGTCTCCCATGGTGGAGAGGATCGTAGACGGCAGCGATGTTTGTCCCTTTCTGGCCGACGGGCATTGGAAGGTATGCCCAAGATGGTGACTGGCCTTGGGGACATTGCCATGGAGCCAGCTCCTTCCTTGTCTTCCCCAAGCTTGGAGGGTCTAGTACGCAAGCACAGGTGCTGTCGTCACAGGAATGAGGCGGAGGCGGCGTTCGGTCGCTTCCTCTCCCATGGAGGATCCAGATGATGTCACACGACCAAAAGACGACACTGCCGCTCCAGGAGAAGGAATCCCCAGAAAGGCCCTGCAAAGTGAGACAGCTGCAGAGCGAAGGACTAAGGGTGGAAAAGGGTTTTTTTGGAAGAGACGGAACTGGAGATGGTTTAAGACCAGAACCTTCTGGGGGGTGGGTTTTGGCTGTCGGTCAAAATCTGAGGCATCAACACTCCCAAAAAAGCTTAGTCCTGAAGACAAAAGGAGACTATCTCTGGAGAAGGGGTCGGAGAGTGCTCCTCCCGGGTCAAGGGAAGGTAGGAGCCTTGAGACATTTCTCACTAAAGACATGACACATTCTCCTGAGGAGCGTCTAGTGAGACGCCTTGGTGAAGCAACATTTACACCTGCTCCGTGACTTCTTGGAGGCCTTTCACTTGAGGGTCTGGCCCTGGCGTCCTCTAGTTCATCCCCCCACCCAGAATGCTGGCCAGGTGCTCTGGCCTTTTCACCTGCTCCTCACCACGCTGAGGGCTCCATCTATGACCACTTGTCAATTGGCCATGCCCCATCTTTTTTTTTAGATGGCCAGTCGAACACTGGGCACTTAGTTTGTGCTGCAGAGCTCCCAAGAGAAGTAGGTGTGTGTATGGGGATTCCTCTCTGGGAGGGGACGGTATGACGGTAGGCGCAGGCCAAACACTAGAGGGAGGTTGAGTCGGTGGGAGACTCGGCCCCCCTCTGACCTGCGGCCCATCCCCAGGCACACCTGTGACAGGCGACCAGTTTCCTCCCCTCCTACTCTGGTATTGGTGAATGCTAGGTTCATAAGGAACAAAACTGCTATCAGGGATTTTCTTAATGATCAGGGAGCTGACCTAGTGTGTATCACAGAAACTTGGATGCAAGAGGGGGGTGAGATCCTACTCCAGGAAATAACATCTCCAGGTTATGTAATCACTCACTGGGAGGCAGGGTGGAGGGGGGGGGTGGGGTGGCTATGCTCTCTCGAGAAAGCTTCTCTCTTAGGGCAGTTCCTGTGCTGAACGTTTCTGGAATTGAAAGTGTTGGCCTGGTGTGGGATTCCTCTGAGAATGTGGCCTTTCTGCTGGTGTATCATGCACCTAGCGCACCAGCAGACAGCCTATCCCAGCTGCTGGAGACTGTATTGGAATGGTCCTTGAGATTCCCCAGACTTATTGTCGTGGGGGATTTCAATGTCCACGCTGATGCTGACTCTTGTTCATCAGCAGCTATGGACCTAGTGTCTACCATGGAGACACTAGGACTCTCACTCTGTATTACTGGGCCCACACATCAGGCGGTACACACGCTAGATCTGATTTTCAGTGCAGGAATTCAAGTGACCCAAGCCTCTACTATAGAGGTTCCATGGTCGGATTACTGTGTTCTGAGAGCACGGCTACCCACCCTGCAAAGGCGCCGAGCCAGTTTGGGCTCGCCCAAGGAGACTTATGGAACCCAGTAGGTTCCAGAATGCTCTGAGGGATCTGGAGCCTGCCAGCGACTCGATCGATGTGCAGGTGGACACATGGAACATCAGGCTATCCAATGCACTCAACGAGATTGCCCCTAGACGCCCTCTCCGACCCCACCGAAATCGGTCTCCTTGGTTTACCGAGGAACTTCAACTGATGAAGCAGGGAAAAAAATGGCTAGAGGGCGTGTGGCGAGAACTCTGTGATGGAGCATTGAGATCAGCTTATGAGGCATTTAGGGAGTCTTGTGAGCTTCCTATCACCGAGGCAAAGTGAGTATATTATGCTTCTTTGATAGCGTCTGCTAGCTCACGCCCGGCAAAATTGTTCAAAAAAATTCGATCTCTAATGACGGTTCCTACCGTCCCCAAAAGTGGTGATCAGCCGAGGATTTTTCAGAGCTTTTTTGCAGACAAGATCTCGCTACTTCACTGGGACCTCCCCGCCACAATTGATACAACGAGAGAACTTGAGACTCCATGGCCACTTGCTGAGCCTGTCCTCGACCAGTTCATCCCGCTGGACACAGGCTGTCGATAGGCTCATAGCTGCAGCTAGACCGACCACTTGCTCCCTCAATCCGTGTCCCTCTTGGTTGGTGAAATCCTGCTTGGAGGGATTACATGACCCTCTGTTGAAGATCATAAACAGCTCCCTTGAGCAAGGAGTTTTTCCAGAGGGTTTAAAAGAGGCGGTGATCTCTCCCCTGCTGAAGAAACCAGATTTAGATCCTTCGGTTCCCTCCAGTTACCGCCCAGTTTCGAATCTCTCGTTCCTGGGCAAGGTGATTGAGAGGGCAGCAGGGGAGCAGTTGCAGCAATTCCTAGATGACACAGCCGTACTAGATCCCTTCCAGTCCGGCTTCCATGCGGGGCATGGGACAGAGACTGTGCTGGTCTCCATCACGGATCACCTTCGATGCCAGCTTGACCAGTGCAGGTCAGCGCTGCTTGTGTTATTGGATCTCACAGCAGCATTTGACACAGTCGACCACAATCTCTTGACCCACCACCTTGCTGTTGCTGGAGTCAGGGGGACAGCTTTAAACTGGCTGTCCTCCTTTCTTCACAACCATGGACAGCGAGTGGAGAGGGGAGTCCTGGTCTCTGAGAGGTCCCCTCTATCTTGTGGGGTTCCTCAGGGGCCATTCTCTCCCCTCTGTTGTTTAACATCTATATGCGACCACTTGCTCAGCTGGTTTGAGGTTTTGGGCTTGAGTGTTACCAGTACACTGATGTACTGGTACTTGGAAACAAGTGCGGTCATTGCTAATAGTCAACATGGATTTACCAAAAACAAGTCATGCCAGACTAATCTGATATCTTTTTTTGATAGAGTTGCAAGCTGGGTAGATGCGGGGAATGCCGTGGATGTAGCGTACCTGGATTTCAGTAAGGCCTTCGAAAAACTGTTTCTGGCTGAGTGAAGCGGCTGGCAAGCGTGCCTGCTGCCGCCACCGCTTCCCGCATGGCCGGCTCTGGCCTCCTTTTTCAAATGCTCCCTTCATCTCCTTGACATTTGTGGAGCCCTGGCTTTTTATATCAATAGGACAAAGGATTTTAGGAAGTCACCAAGGCTGTTCTTCAAGTATGGCACTGATACCAGGGGTCTTCCAGTCTCCCCCCGCTCCAAAGACTATCAACATGGGTCATTGCCACAATCAGACCAGCCTACCAGATGGTGGGAAAGGAGCCTCCTCTACACATCAAGGGTCACACAACTAGAGCTGTCACCACTTCAGCATCATACACCTGTGAGGTGCCCTTGAAAGACATCTGCGGAGCAGCCACATGGGCTACTCTGCTGACATTTGTGACACACTATAAGGTGGACCTTCTCTCCAAGCTGCATGCAGCATTTGGCAGAGTGGTCCTTTCTTCTGCAAAGTCATGACGCCTGCTGGCCATGGTGAGTAACTTGCTAGTCTACCATATGAAGGTCAGGGACACCTTTCCACCCAGCATCAAACAGAGTCCAGTAGCTGCTAACTACAGAAGTGTGTTTACAAAAGGCATATACAAAAGGGGAAAATGCCATTTCCCAAAAGGCAGCAGAAAGGGTGCTATAAAATAGCAATAGCCCAAAATATAAATATCAATAGTCAAAGATTGCAATGTCCATGAAATCTAAGGTAGCAAGAAACATGAATCCACAATAGCAGGGTACATGAAGTCCAAAATAACAAGGCACATGAAAATCCAACATGTCATGGCATAGTAAAAAACATGAACTTAAGCAAGGCAAAAATCCACACAGGAACAGAGGCAAACTTGAGAGCTGGTCATGAAAGTGATTTCAAAATAAAGTTTGCTCAGAAGAGCTCAAACCTGACCCAACAAACATGAGATCATCTTTTCTGCACCTGTGTTTCACGGACTGTTTCCCACAAATTCTTTCTGACCTTCTCAATAACCTTTCCTTAGCTCTCTCCAAATAGATACCTAATCTCATATCATGGGGCAACACCCTATCTTCTGAAGGCTGAGAAGACCTGGAAGGCCAATTCTCAAGAGAAACATCCTCTATCTCTTCTGCAGCTGTCAGCCCTGGTCTATCTTTGTGATCTATGGTCTGCATTTCTGTCTGAAGTTGAACTTGAGGAACAGACACAGACTCAGTAAAAATCTCAACCTCAGAATCAATTTTTCCAGCATGCTGTTGAGCCCCACTATGTGTGATTTCACAGAGACGATGATGAAGAAGGAATGGTTGCTTAACTTTATCCGTGTTTCTTTGAGTGGTCATCTGTGAAATTTGCACATCCCGAGGTTACTCTTACCCCAAGTTCGAGATAGTCCAGACAGCTGTTCTGGTTTCTAACTGGAACTGGCAGCAGCTGTCTTGACTGCCTTCCCACAAGCCCTGGGCTCTTGCAGCTCAGGGACATGGATTGACAGTCATCAACCTTCTTGAAGGCACTCTGGCTGATGTCAGCCAGAAAGCCCACTGGCTGATTGAAATGGGAAGGGAATAATAATAATAATAATAATAATAATAATAATAATAATAATCCCTTATTTGTACCCCACTACCATCTCCCGAAGGACTCGGTGTGGCTTACAAGAGGCCAAGCCCAATTACAACAATAAAACAACAACAACAATACAGCAAATTAAAATCAAGATCAAGGCAATAACATTAAACACACAATGACACAATTAAAATCTATGGAAGGGCCAAATGTAATAATTAAAATTAAAAAGTGCTGGGCATGATCAGGTGAAAAGGGTTTTGGAGAGGGATGGGTATGCAGATATCCTAAATCTCTGATAAAGTGTGTTGGGGACATAATGCTCAGGGTTTCCTTATTCTGGGAAAGCACACTGGAGCAGCCATGTTTTCAAGCTCCTCCTAAAAATTGCCAGCGATGGGGCTTGCCTGATGTCCTTAGGGAGAGAGTTCCAGAGTCGAGGGGCCACCACCGAGAAAGCCCTATCTCTCGTACCCACCAATCGGGCTTGCAATGCAGGTGGGATCGTGAGTAGGGACTCTCCAGATGAACGAAGAGAAGGGAAAAGGAGATTTTCATCCCCACCTTAAAACTGTCCTCAGTCAGGAGGAGTAGAAAAGTGGCAAGAATTTTGAATTTTTGCCCAGTGTTCAGACATCATAAACTGTTTCAGGAACCTGGACATCGCAGAAAATTTAGAATTTCGTGTAGTTCTTTATATGCAAATTTTGTGCAAAGGAGAAGGAAAGTGTTCCCAGACAGTCGTCAGCAGTTTTGGTGACAGATTCTAGCTTTTTCTGCAGAAACCAGCATTCTTGAACAACAAAAGTATTTTACAAAAATTGCAGGACATTGCAGCCTTGCAGAAAAGAAAAATAATAGTTTAATGTTAACAAAGTTTTACACCTAGTAAAGGTCAAGGTTTTCCCCTGACATTAAGTCTTGTCATGTCTGACCCTGGGGGTTGGTACTTATCTCAGTTTCTAAGCTGAAAAGCCGGCATTGTCCGTAGGCACCTCCAAGGTCACATGGCCAGCATGACTGCATGTAGTGCTGGTACCTTCCCGCCGAATAAAACACATTTTCAACAATTCAGCATGATATAATGCAATAGGCATTCCATAAAAATCCATAAAACTATATTTTACAAGCTGGATCTACTTCACTTTTTACATTCTAGCTGAACTTGATAAAGTTCCCTTGAGTTCAGTCCTTTTTTTGTATGTGTGTTTGTGGATGTGTGTGTGTGTGAGAGAGAAAGCAAGATAAAAGGTAAAGGTAAAGGTAGTCCCCTGACATTAAGTCCAGTCATGTCTGACTCTGGGGTGTGGTGCTTATCTCCATTTCTAAGCCGAAGAGCCAGCGTTGTCCATAGACACCTCCGAGGTCATGTGGCCGGCATGACAGCATGGAGCATCGTTACCTTCCCGCCGGAGAGGTATCTATTGATCTACTCACATTTGCATGTTTTCGAACTGCTAGGTTGGCAGAAGCTAGGGCTGACAGCGGAAGCTCACGCTGCTCCCCGGAATCGAACCTGCGACCTTTCGATCAACAAGCTCAGCAGCTCAGTGCTTTAACCCACTGCGCCACCGGGGGCTCCTTAGAAGCAAGGATTTCTCAAGCCCAGATATTGGGCTGACCAGTTTGAAGGAAGAATGCCAGAATTTTTTGTTTCATTTAATTTTTCCTTTACATCCAAGATGTAAAGAGTGTGAAAAATTTGCATTATTATAGGATCTCTGAGAACAGGAAAAAGGTAAAGAAAGAGCTATATATAGAATCTAGCAACTGTCAACAAGCTGGTGCTCAGGTTTCATTTATTTTAATAAACCTCATGAGAAGCAGTCATTTGCTTTCTGCTGTTCTCTTCTTTCTCAAATTTCTTTGCATCTGGGCCAGTTAACTCATGAGCCGGTAGCTTTACTCTGATCCTCTGTTACTTTGAATTACCATCCCTTTACTGACAGGAAACATGAGGATAATTTACTGGGAATGTGGGCCATACTCTTTTTCTCCAAGAAAAGCCTGAAGAAAGATAATGTTGTATAAGAGGGGTAATTACCAGAGGAATGTATTCATTGAGCTGGAGATTCTTCTAAATGACTATTCTCAAGGGCTTCATTAACATGAGCTTTATGGCTCACCATAAGCCCATGTTTCAGGCATGAAAAACCTGGCATTAAGCCAAACAAAAACATGTCTGGAGGGGAAAATCATTTGACATAATATTAATACAGTGTTAGATACTGAAAATGCCACACAGCTAGGCCACTTATCTTTGGTCCTCTAGGGTGAATAAATAGAAAAATGCATATACATTGGTAGAAATGATTTTATGCATATTACATAGAAATAATATTGCATGTAATTGGCTCACATTGGATTGCTGCTTTAAGTTCATAAGAGAAATCACAGTCTTCAGTGATATCTTTCATTATATACCATTATATAGAGTGGATAAAGTTGGTGGTTATTGCCTCCCTTTGTGAAGGAAAAATTCCAGCGAGCCTAAAAGAGGCTGTGATAAAACCGTTGTTGAAAAAACCATCATTAGACCCCAGTTATTTGAACAACTTTCAGCCAGTTTCCAATCTCCCCTTTCTAGGCAAAGTCCTGGAAAGTATGGTTGCCTCGAACTCCATGGATTGTTGGGTGAAACTGTCTATCTGGACCGGTCGCAGTCTGGTTTCAGACCAGGTCATGAAACTGAGACAACCTTGGTCACCTTTTGAAACGGTGCTGCACACCTCTCATCTCTGCAGAGAATTTGACACGCGGAGTGTGTCCCTATTGGTTCTGCGGACTTCGCGGACTGCGGAGAGGTTCTGCGGACCTCTCAGCGGACTCCGATACTATAGACCATGGTATCCTTCTGGGAATGAGTCTTGGAGGGCCTCTTTTGCAATAGCTCCAGTCCTTTCTGAAGGGTCATACCCAGAAGGCGTTGTTGGGGGGACACCTGCTTGGCCCCGCAGCTGTTGTCATTTGGTGTCCCACAGGATTCAGTACTGTCCCCCATGTTGTTTAACAACTACATGAAGCTATTCTCCAAGAACTCTCAAAGATGATTGCCAATGGTTCCGAAATGACTTCCGCTAGTTCCTTCAATACTCTTGAGTATAGTTTATCTGGCCCTTGGAACTTGAACCCATTTAGAGCAGCCAGGTATTCCTGGACGACTTGTTTCCCTATTTGGGGTTGGATGTCCTCTAATCCCTCGTCCACTCCATCTTGCTGAGGTTGAAATTGACTTTCTGTTTGTGAGAAGACTGAAGCAAAGGAGGCATTGTGTAGTTCTGCCTTTTCCCTACCCCCGTCAGCATTGCCCCATCTTCTCCTCGCAGAGGCCCTATGGCTTCCCTTGTTCTTCCTTTTTCTACTGACATAAGCAAAGAAGTCCTTTTTATTATTTTTAATGTCTCTTGCAAGCTTGAGCTCATTTTGTGCTTTAGCTTTGCAAAATTTTCCCTACAGGAGTTGGCTATTAGTTTGAATTCTTCTTTGGTGATTTCTCCCTTTTTCCACATTTTGTGCATGTCTCTTTTGAGTCTTAACCCAATTACAATTTCTTTGGACATCAATTCTGGTTTCTTTGTACTTGTCCTATTTTTTCTCTTTGTTGGCACTGTTTGCAATTGCACCTTGAGTATTTCACCCTTGAAAAACTCCCATCCATCCGTAACTCCCTTATCTTTTATTATCGGCATCCACAGAATGCCACTCAGTATTTTCTTCATTTTTTGGAAGTCAGCTCTCCTAAAGTCCAAAATGCGGGTTTGACTTGTCTTCGTTTTTGCTTTCCTTCATATTGCAAACTGCAGAAGCACATGGTCACTTGTCCCTAAGGGCTTCAACTACATTGATCAGGTCCTCCGCTGTCAGCTCACAGCAGCCGTCCCCAATAACGACACAGGACTCAGATCCGTAATCAATTAGAAACATTACTGCTGGATGCTCAAGCATAACAAAAGCCGAGATTGACCAGCGGCCGCTGGTCACCTCCTTTATACCCACCCCCACATTTGAAAACACTCTTCCCGCCAAGTGGGAAATCCCACGCAACTCTCCCGCCAAATGCCAACTGCTTCCCCCCGAGGTCACCAGCTGCAATGTCCTTATCAGTGCTCTAAGTCAGGACCCTGGTTTTCAGCGCCAAAACTGAAGGCCTGGAAACCGGTTCCTGACACTCCGCATTTGTTGAGATTGAGAGTAGCCGATCCCCTTATTGCCTCTTCTACCTTCTGGACCATGAGATTGTCTGCAAAGCAAGCGAGGGATTTGTTGGACTTTATACTCTGAGCCAAGTTTGTTTTCCAGCAAATATCAGGATAGTTGAAATCACCCATGACTACTATATCTCTCTTTTGTGCCTATTTGGTCAACTGTTGACAGAAAGCTTCATTGAGTTTTTCGTCCTGGCTCAGAGGTCTGTAATAGACACCCACAACAAGTTCTTTTTGAATCCCATTTCCCTTGATTCTTTTTTTAAAGATAGTTTTATTGAGTTTTCACATAGATATATATAAAACCACCATCTCATACCCCAAATAGAAATTACAAGGATAGTAGGAGAACATTGAAATATAGGAAAGTAGGAAAGATAGAAAAGAAAAAAAAGAAAATTGTCCAATAAAGAAGAGAGAAAAAAATTGTCCAGCAAAAAAAGAGAAAATTCCCAGAAAAAAATAATACTTGACTTCCATTCTGTGTCTTTGCTTCTCATATATTAATGTTCTTATCCAATTATATTCTTAGTTTCTATTCCTTCTCAGGAAATATTATTTTTCGTAGATTGAAAGAGGACTGTTACTATATTTTTATTGTCCATTATTATTTACCTGCCTCTTTTCTTTTAAATATTTTTCAAAAAATGACCAGTCTGTCTCTCTTATAGGGTTTCCCGAACTAATTTGTCCATATCTTTCACTTCTTGTATTCAGGGTTAGGCATACTATTCATTTTCCAAATCTTTGCATATGTTATCCTTGCCGCGGTAACCATATATTTATTTGGGTCCAGGGTAATATCCGAGTCAGTAATATTAAGTAAATAATACTCTGGCTTTTTTGGGAAGGAAATTCCCAATATTTTTTGTGTTTCTTCATGGATTCTCTTCCAATAATCTTGGGCTTTTTTGCAAGTCCACCACATATGAATAACAACTTCCCTCTGCCCCCTGGCATTTCCAACATTTCTTATCCATATTCTTATACATTGAACCTAGTTTTTTGGGGGTAATGTACCATCTATGGAACATTTTAAGCCAATTTTCTTTCAAATCTGTCACATAAGTGTATTTTTTTATTCCATATTAATTCCCATTCACTTAATTGAATGGGTCTCCTTAAATTTTCTGACCATACATTTTTTTATTACTTCCTTTTCAGTAGACCATTCCAATAATTTATCGTAAATTTTTGTTATTATTTTCCTCTGTGTTTGTAAAATTTTGTCCCAAAATGAATTTTTAAGATTAAAACCCAGCTTCTTATCTTGCGTATACGTAGTTCTTTATCTGCATGTGATGCAACCAAGAGATATTAACAAAGTCTTTTTTTATATTTTTGTGAGATTTTAAGATTGTTGTGTTTTTTATTAATAAGGCTTTATATGTCGGCCATGTCGACCATCCCAACAGTCTCCTCTGATTCGCCTCCATGGGGGAAATCCACAATTGCGTCTCTGAGTAAAAGTGTCTTTTATATTTTAGCCAAGTTCTTAAAAGTACTGATCTTATAAAACGGTTGCCAAATCCTTTCTCCTTCTTGGTCATACCAAATGTAGGCATGCCACCCTGTCCGTAAATTAAAATCTTTTAAGGAGAGGAGCTTCTCATTTTAAATTTCATCCATTCTGTTGCCCATACTAGGGCACAGGATTCATGATATAACTTCATATCAGGGAAGCCAAAGCCCCCTCTTGATTTTTTATCTACGGTGAATTTAATTCTTGATTTTTGCCCCCCCCCCCCCAAACAAATTTCAGTAATGCCTTATTCCATTCTTTAAATATTTTCACATTTCTTACAATTGGAATATTCTGGAATAAGAAAAGTAATTTTGGCAGGATGTTCATTTTCACCAGTGAGATACGTCCTAACTGGGAAAAGTTTAGATATTTCCATTTTTCTAGATCACTTTTGATATCTTTCCAAGTTCTTTCATAATTGTTTTTCGATAGTTGGCTATTTTTTGCCGTGATCCAGATTCCTAAGTATTTCATTTTCATCGTTATTTGTAAACCTGTCTTTTTCTGGATTTCCTCTGGCTTCTTTTTCTCTATATTTTTTGTCAAAACCACCATCTTTGTTTTATTTAGTTTAAAGCCAGCTATCTTACCAAATTCCTCAAATTTTCTTAACCAGGTTTCTAAATTCTCCATTGGGTCCTCTATTATCCCAATCACATCATCTGCATATGCTCTCATTTGAAATTCATATTTCCCAATTTTTGCTCCTTTGACTTCTTTATCTTCTCTAATCGCTTTCATTAATAACTCTAGAGCCATTATTAAAATAAGCAGTGAGAGAGGGCATCCTTGACGAGTACTTTTATTTATTTTAAATTCCTCTCCCATGTGGCCATGTATAGAAATTCTTGCTTTTTGAATATCATATATTGAATTAATGGCATTGGCAAATCCAAAGCCCATATCTAGTTCTTGAATTAAAATTTTAAAGAAGTCCCAATTCAAACTATCAAATGCTTTTTCTGCATCTACTGCCAAGAGAGCCACTTCTTTTTGATGATTTAGGTCATAATATTCTAATAAGTCCAATATGATTCGAATATTATTCGTCATGCTTCTGTTAGGAAGGAACCCCACTTGTTCTTCGCCTATCCATTCTTTCAGGGATTCTTTTAGGCGAGAAGCCAGGATATTAGTAAAGATCTTATAGTCTGTATTCAGTAAAGATATTGGCCTATAATTTCTAACATCTGTTGACTCAGTACCTTCTTTGTGAATTACCACTATTTCCACTAATTTCCAAGACTCTGGTATTATTTGCTTTGAGAATGCTTCATTCATAACTTTTTTTAACAATGGGATTATTTCTTATTTTGATGCTTTGTACAGTCCTACTGTATATCCATCTCGTCCAGGCGCCTTATTTGCGTCCATTCTATTTATTGCAGTTTCAATTTCTTCTGCAGTTATTTCTTTATTTAATCTGTAAGTGTCTTTTCCCCCGACTTTATTTTTGTTATCTGATGTGCTTGTTTTTCTTCCGTACTCGTCTCGCTAATATGATTGTTTCAAAATATTTAATTGTTTTGCTTGTTGTTCCAGTTCCAGGTGGTGCTTCTTGTGATTTAAATCTCATAATGTTTTTATTATTGTTAATTTTGATAGATTCTTTTTTAATTCTTCCTCATTAACTCGTATTTGGGTTTCTATTTCTTTTAATTCTTTATTATTTCTCTTATTATTCTTAGCATTATGCTGTATCAAATGACCTCGTAAAACTGCTTTAAATTCATCCCATACTATTTGGAGTTTCACTTCATTAAAATGGTTTAATCTCATGTAGTCCTTGGTAATTTCCTTGTATTTCTTAATGTCTTCCTCCTTTTTAAACAAAATTTCATTTAATCTCCATTTACGAGGCTTGATTTCTCTGTTTATCACCATTTCTAGAGGGCAGTAATCTGATAAATCCCTGGGTAAAATGTTTATTTCATTTACTCTCGTAAAAAGATTTCTTGTGACCAATATCATATCAATCCATGACCATGCTTTGTATCTATGAGAGTAGAAGGTATAGTCTCTTTTCTCCCCATTTCTTGTCCTCAATACATCCACCAAATCCATTTCTTCTTTTAATAATCTCAATTTCTGGGGAACAGTAGTACCGCCCATTTCTAAATTTTTAGTTCTTATTTTCTTAGTTTTGTCCCAAGAGCTGTTTAAGACTCCATTGAAGTCTCCCAGTTGTATTAATTCATCAAATTCTGTTTTTAGTAAGTTTTCTTTCAAATTTTTTGTAAAAAATTTTTTGGGCCATTTGGGGCATAGATGTTGCAGATTAAGATTGTTTGATCTCCCATTATTACACTAATACCTAGTATTCTTTCTTCTTGGTCTTTGAATTCTAATTTGGATTCCAAGCTTTCCTTAACATAAGTTACCACTCCCCTTTTCTTTTTATCATATGATGAGTAGAATTTTTTCCCTAATTTCTTGTTGGTTAGGTGGGCAACGTGTTTATGTGAAATATGGGTTTCCTGTAACGTGACAATGTGATAATTTTGTCAAATTAAATTCTTGAAAACCCTTTTCCTTTTTTGAGGAGAATTAAGCCCATTAATGTTGTTGGTATAACACTTTATTTGTTGTTCACACATCATCATTTTTTTCATTTTCAGATCATTAATCGTCAGTAGCCTCATCCACATTTACCAATGCCATAGCACCTTGTTCCTGTATGTCTTCATCATCATTTTCTAGGGAGCCAGGTCTAGGTCTTTTCTTCTTTTTTTGGCGAAGAGGGTTTTTCTTCATACTTTGTCTCCATCATCAGTCTCTCATAAAAAGCTTTTGCTTTGTCTTCTGAGGTTAGCCAGAACCTCTCTTCCTTGTAGCTGGTCATTACCCCTTCGTAGCATTCCCAACGGAATCTAATTTGTCTTTTCTTCAATTCTTCAGTTAGAAAGAAGTACTTCCTTCTTCTATTCAGGATTCTTTGAGGAAATTCTTTAAGCATCACCACTTTTATCCCTTTGTAATATGTTGGTTTTTTATTGTTTCTCCTGAGAATTTCATCTCTAATCCTTCTTTTTGTGAATTGTATTATTACATCTCTCGGAGCTTTGTGAGTTTTGAATAATTAGTGGTGATCCTATAAGATTTATCAACTTCTTTATCTGTTTCATCTTCTGTACATTACATACAGGAAGCTAGGATTCTCAATATAAATTGTCTTAAGTCTTCTTTGGGATCTTCATAAATGTTTCTCAAGTGTAATTGAAAATCCAGTTCCGTTTGTTGGAGTCTTCCTTGGGTTCTTTCTAATTTCTCTTGCTTTTTGTCCAAGTTTTTCTTTTGCATCTTGTTTTGAGTTTCCTCTATTTTCTCTTTGTCTTTCTTTAACTCTTTAGTTTCTTCATAAAGTTGATTTATATCTTTTTTTTAATTGCGCCATACTCCTCTTTAATTTCTTTTTTCATCTCCATTAATTCCTCTTGCATTAATTTATAGTTCATATCTTATTTCTGGCCTAATTCCTCTACCTCATAGAATCATAGAATCAAAGAGTTGGAAGAGACCTCATGGGCCATCCAGTTCAAACCCCTGTCAAGAAGCAGGAATATTGCATTCAAATCACCCCTGACAGATGACCATCTTCTGTTTAAAAGCTTCCAAAGAAGGAGCCGGGGCAGAGAGTTCCACTGCTGAACGGCTCTCACAGTCAGTAAGTTCTTCCTAATGTTCAGATGGAATCTCCTCTCTTGTAGTTTGAAGCCATTGTTCCGCGTCCTAGTCTCCAGGGAAGCAGAAAGCAAGCTTACTCCCTCCTCCCTGTGGCTTCCTCTCACATATTTATACATGGATATCATATCTCCTCTCAGCCTTCTCTTCTTCAGGCTAAACATGCCCAGCTCCTTAAGCGGCTCCTCATAGGGCTTGTTCTCCAGACCCTTGATCATTTGAGTCTCCCTCCTCTGGACACATTCCAGCTTGTCAATATCTCTCTTAAATTGTGGTGCCCATAATTGGACACAATATTCCAGGTGTGGTCTAACCAAAGCAGAATAGAGGGGTAGCATTACTTCCCTGGACCTAGACACTATGCTCCTATTGATGCAGGCCAAAATCCCATTGGCTTTTTTTGCCGCCACATCACATTGTTGGCTCATGTTTAACTTGTTGTCCACGAGGACTCCAAGATCTTTTTCACACGTACTGCTCTCGAGCCAGGCATCCCCCATTCTGTATCTTTGCATTTCGTTTTTCCTGCCAAAGTGGAGTGTCTTGCATTTGTCACTGCTGAACTTCATTTTGTTAGTTCTCTAATCTGTCAAGAACATTTTGAATCCTGCTCCTGTCCACTGGAGTATTGGCTATCCCTCCCAATTTGGTGTTGTCTGCAAACCTGATGATCCTGCCTTCTAACCCTTCATCTCCGCTCGTCACTTCTTTCCAGGATGAAGAGGAAGCATTGGTGAGCACCCTCTGGGTTCGTCCATTCAACCAAATACAGATCCACCTCACCGTAGTTTTGCCTAGCGCACATTGGACTAGTTTCCTTGCCAGAAGGTCATGGGGGACCTTGTCGAAGGGCTTACTGAAATCCAGGTACGCTACATCCACGACTCATCTTTAACTGAGTCTTGTTTCTTTGATATTTTTTGAATTTCCTTCCAAATATCCTTCATGCTTATTTCTTCCGAACCTTTGAGCCTCTTCTTGTGTCTATTTTTGCTTTGGGAGTTGTCATTTTGATTCCCGTCCTCCAGCTCCGGCTTCTTCTCCTACCTCGTCTTGCGCCCGCTGCAGTATATGACTTAAGTAACTTCTACTCCAGGTTTCTCTACTCTTTCAATGTTTTAATTTTGTATATATATATTAATTATCGATACTTCCGCCCTCTTCTTCCAGTCTTCTTTGCTTCACTTCCACCCTAAGGGTCTTCCTTCACTTCTGCCCTTCCACCCTTCCGTCATGCGTCATGCGGACCCACGTTTCTGACATCAAGCGTTGTTGCATTATTCTGCTGGCCCGCCTCTCCTGTTGTCTTTCTGGCCTCTTCTTCCTTTCCCGCGACTCTCCGCCCCGCTTTCTCCAAACTTTTGTTGATGAAGAAAGACCAAACAATGTGGCGTCAAGCTCAGTGGCTTTCGAGTTCTTAAATTGAGTAGATTGATATCAATTTTTCTCTATCTTATATTTTGCTAAATCCAATTACAAATAAATTCATTTATGATTAGAGATAACCTTATTAAATTTCACTTTTAAATAATTTTACTTGTCTTCTTAGCCTGTATCCAAAATTAATTATAAAATAATTATAAAAGTCGTATTACTTATAAAGTCATCTTTCCATTCTCTAAAGTTCATCAACTCCTTTAAATCGTTAGGATTTCGGTCATTGTTGAAATAATAAAATTGATTAAAGATCTTTCTTATGGTTCTTTGTTTCTCAGTCCTCTCCCTTTAATTGGGATGAGGACATGATTCCTTCCGTCAACACAGAATTAATTCTTTAGGAGACTTACGTCCCTTTTCCTCCTACCCGATCGGAAGGTTCTTTCTTCTTTCTTCTTTTTCTTGAAATTTAAAATGGGGAGGTCGGCGATTATTACAAGCCTTTTGGACTTGCTTCTAGCGGAAGGGTCTGCTTACCCTTGCTTTGTCCGGATCTTGCTAACCTCTCTCCCTTGAGGGGGGAGAAGTTTTTTTTAAGACCATCGGAGCTAGCGATCGGGTTTTGCACACCACCCAAATAGGACCAGTCACCCCGAGTCCCTCTGGGGAAATGGAGTGATAAATAAATAAATAAATATATTATTATTATTATTATTATTATTATTTAGAAGACAGAAGACAGACCTCGATGATAAAATAAGACACTTTCCCCCACTTTTCCAGTTCTCTTGGGATGAGGTTCATAGAGGAAGGACACTTCTGGACACTCAAATTATCTAACCCTATTACTACTGCCCACCGTGAGACATTCCTCACTTTTTAGTGCTAAGCATTGCTGTATTTCGAATACTCTAAGTGCTGGATTGGGACTGAGAGACCAGGGTTGGAATCCCTTCTCAGCCTTGGAATCCCACTAGGTGATCTTGGGCAGATTATACTGTCTCTGACTCTGAGGAAGGCAAAAGCAATTCCTTTCTGAATAAATCTTGCCAAAACAAGTTTGATTGTAGTAGGGAATGTCCTAATAGTTTCTTTTCCTTACTCTCTTGTGGGGATGCTGTAGCTGTACAACAACATCCTGTGCATTTGGAACGGTGTGTGTGTGACTGAAAGGAAAAAAGCAAAGTGAAGTCCTTCTTCCTTCTAGGGTAAAAATCAAAGTGTTTCAGGGAAATCAGGCCATACCAGTTTTTCTTATAAGATACCAAAACTCCTTAGAGCCCATGGGATTCCTGTACCTCCTATTTACTTAATATTTTTGTGTGTTTGTGTGTGTTTTAAGAAAATGATTCTGCCTTGTGTTTTGAGAGATAATAAATGACAGTTTAATGCTGGACTTATAATTATATGCTGTAGTTCAAGGGAGTCTTCTACAGAACAATGAAAATGCTATCAAAATGTTCTGTGTAATGTGAATGCATTCAATTCGAAGTTAAAATAGTCACTGTGGCTAGATCTACAGTGGCACATAATCCAGATTATCAAAACAGATAATCCACATTATCTACCTTTAACTGGATCATATGAGTCTACACTGGCATATAATCCTGTTCAAAGTAGATAATCTGCTTTTTATATGACAGTGTAGATGGGGATGGGACCTATATGAACAAGGATATTGAAAGCAAAATAATGGGTGGCATTTTAAGCTTCATTCTGATAAAACATTCAGTGTCAGCTGTCAGCTCACAGTAGCTGCTCCCAAATGAAGGACAACGCTCTGGTATCACTGAGAACTTTACTACAGGAAACAGAAACATGCAAAAAGCTGAGAGTGCCTGGAGTCGGTTGGCACTCCGTTATATACCCTCCCCCATGTTCAAAAATGTAACTCCTGCCAAGACAAAACCCTGCATAATTCACCCGCCAAAACTGCAACCGTTCCCTCTCAGGGTCAACCGCTGCAGGTGTCTTATCAGAGAAATGTCAGGGGCCCTGATTTCTGGCTCCAGAATCAAGGCCCGGGAAACTGGGCCCTGACAGTCAGCATCTAACTTTAAATTAAATGACAATTTAATATAGTTTCCCTCTAACTAGATACTTTTAAAAACAATTAACTAAATGTATTAACCCCTTTGTACTAACACAGAGAAATCCTGTTGCTAAACTCTCTGATAGTAAAAATGGGAGTTCTTGTACTGCTTGCTGCTCTTGGATTTAATATCTAACATATTGAAGCATGTATTACACTTCGGTAGGGTTTTAATAACTACCATCTGACATGCTCAATTAGGAGAGATAATTAAATTTCTAAAAATACATTATTGGGTAGATTACATGTAATCATCCACAACATAGTTCTAGAGAGTGAAAAGTAACACACAATAACAGATTCCTTCTTTTCAAGACACTTATCTATACATCCTTATTTAATCTAAGTAGTAGGAAATCCTTAAGTAGTAGAAAATACCAGAGGATACCTGATCCACTATGATATGCAGCATCCCCACAAGAGAGTAAGGAAAAGAAACTGCTTTGTTTACAAACAAAAAATGAAAACCACCCAATATTGTAGGTTTATACTCCTTCATGCTAGTTTTGCCTCAAAATTGATGGATGAATTGATTGGATCCCCCCTCCTACAAACTCACACAAACACTGGTACAACTGAATGTATGCGAGAATACAAATGGTAAACATGTTGGGGTTTCCCCTCTTTTCAGGTTTGCATTATTCATGCAAATATACAAAGTAGGAGATGAAGAGAAACAATAATCACAAAGGAAAGACTGTAAAGAAAGAAAAAGAGAGGGAAGAGGAGAGGAAAAGGACTTGAACCCATTTCACAATTACATTAGTATGGCTCAAACAATAATCTCTTCTGCTGGTTAATGTAAATAAGCTAGGCCAAAAATCTGCAGACTGTTATTGGAACAACATGTTGACATATGTCTAATTCAGGAAACCCACAATAAAGGAAAGAGCAAAACTGTTGAACCTAAAAAGCTGGGAATTACAATATGAATCCAGGGGGTCAAATAAGTCGAAAGGAGTGGTAATATTAATAAAGGACACCCATAGATTTGAACAAGAGAAAGAAATAGCAGACAAGGAAGGATGATTTATGATGGTAAGGGGAAAATTAAACAATTGTGGGATCACCATAGCAAGTATCTACACCCCTAATAAAAACCAGTTAGGATTCATACAAAGGTACTGTGCCAAAATAAAAAAAACAAGCAAAGGGAGACATAATCATTGAGGGAGATCTTAATATGGAACTGTATAAACAAACAAAAAAATATAGGGACATACCCCGCAAGGCTGGAATTTGTAAAATGGAACCATACAGAAGCACATAATAGAATAGGAGAGAAGGGAATGATCCCAACCTTCTTTATGCATAGGCCTACAAAATTTACTGCAATAGACTATTTCATAGTAGAGATTAACAATGTAAGATTAATAAAGGAGATCAAAGTGGGGAACCAATGGTCAGGAGACCAGTTCTGCTTTTGTTAAAAGTCAGCTAGAAAGTCCCCAAGGAAAAGGAGATTTAACCCAAAGTTAACCTTTAATGAAAAAAGATAAACGCGTCATTAAACAACAGATTCAAGAATTGTTTCTAATTAATAGACAACCACAAATTAAAGAAGGGATTTAATGGGACGATTTTAAAGCAATCGTAAGAGGAACATGTATTTCATTGGAAATTGGGAGAAATAGAAAAGAAAAATCCACATTTGAAAAAATTAGATCAGAGGTAGAGAACGCCTTTCAACTTTTCAAAAGAAAAATCCATTGTTTGGAAATAAGATAAGATGGAAAGAGAAAAAACAATAAATAGAAGATTTAGATACAATTGGGGCCACAAAAATTCACGAAGACCAATATGACTTTGTAAAAATTAGGAAAATAGCGGATCCCATAAGGAATACTCTGAACATCTTGAATCATGCCACAGGGAAAAAAATCTAAAGTAATATTAAAATTGGACTTTTGTCAAGCGTTTGCCTCACTAAATCATAAATATATGAACAGACTCTGTAAGGAATGTAATATGTGTGGGGGGGGAGGGGTGTGTGTGCGTGCAAGGTAGTAAAAGAACTATCTGGAAATAAAGCAACCATAACAGTAAATGGAGCACACGCAAGATAAATAATTATCAAGAGGGGAACCAAACAGAGATGCCCCCTTTCCCCAGCCCTATTTGCATTAGCCATTGAGCCATTAGCAAATTCAAAAAGGAACGACCCTGTCATTAAAGGCTATAAGGTGAACAAGGATAAAATTAGTATCAATCTTTATGCAGATGACATTATGATAATTTTAGGAAAGGTTGAGGAGTCATTAAAATCAATTATTAAAATAGTTTAGGACTTTGGAAAAACTTCGAGCCTCACAATTAATTTTGGAAAATCAGAGATACTACATAAAAATCTAACATGGGAAGAACTCAAGAAGGTTCAAAGTATTATGAGAGTGAAATGGGGAAAAAGAAGATAAAATACCTGGGGTAGATATCCCAAAAATTCTCAATAACATAAGACCAAAGAACTTCAACCATCTATGGAAAAATATAAGAAAACAATTTAACACACAGGGAAAGAATTTTTGGGATTAAATTAAAGGGTTAAAAATTTATAAGATAAAGATTTTGCCCAAATTCTTTTATTTGTTCCAAACCCTCCTGGTGAATATTTCTAACAATTTGCTTAAAAAGTGGGATAACTCTATAAAAATGGGTAGTGAGAGGAAACAAAAATAGAATTTCCAACTTTTTATATTACGGTATACAAGAAATGGGTGGGTTGGAGACCCCTTCTCTGAGAATATATTATGAGGCAAGTCAGTTAGCCAGGTCATTAGAATTCAAAATGAAAAGGTCAAAAAAATGGTTGCAAATAGAAAAAGAAGCAAATAGTTGGAAAAGGGAGGCTTGTATGGGAGCAAAAATAGACAAAAAATACTTAAAGAATTTAAAGGTTGGCCCTTGTTTATCAATGTTATTAATTTGGAAAAAATGGCAGAACAAATTACAAATAAATAAAATTGACCCTTTCCCATTAGGAACCTTGGAAAATAAGGACAAGACATTTAGGAACCTATTAAGGGCCCTGAAAGAGAACAGTATTAAAAGGCAGGGGAACTTGTGGAACCCAATGGAGAAACAATAAACTGGAACAAGATAAAAGACAAAGGCGGACAAGGGAACTGGATAACATGGTTAGGCCATGAAAAGAAGAGAGGTAGCAGAAACCCCACTAAACAGAATAATTAAAAAGGAAGTAGAAAAAGAGAAAAGAATTATCATGCTATTGTACAAAGAATTGACTTATCTTACAACACAAAAAGCACCCTTATAGAGAGTTGGAAACAAGAAAAAATCTTTAGCAAGAAATTATGTTGTCTTGGATTGACAACATTCAGAACATTAAACATATGAGAATCAAAGAAACCCAACAGAAAATAATCTCTAAATGGTGTAGAACTCCCCTTCAACTAGCTCACATAATGGGAAATCTTTCCAATGTTGGCATAAATGTGGGGGAATGGGGTCATATAGGTTCCCACATGTTGGGATTGCAGAAAAATTCATAACTATTACAGTAAAATAAGAAATGTAATGAAAGAAATAATAGGGAAAACTTAAAGTGGGATAAAGCAAGATTCATGTATTTCACTGTAGAGGCAAATGAAAATAACAGTAATTGGACAGAAACCCTAAAATATATGATAGCCGCAATATAGGCTACGATACTCCAAGGATTGAGAGACAATACGAGATTTGATGGTCTTATCTGTTGGAATACATAATCAATGATTTCATTAATCAAAGCAAAAACAAGCATTTTTTTAAATTTATCATGTCAGAAGCGAATTGAGGGTACACTTAACATGTATTTAGGGCCCTTACAGACAGACCCTATAGCCCTATTATCGGCAGTGTGGACTCATATAATCCAGTTTAAAGCAGAAAACCTGGGGTCAGATCCTGGGATATAGGACTTGTCTGGAAGAGCCCTTAGACACCCCAGAAATTAACTCCATGATGGCAGGGCCGACCTTAGGTAATTTTCAGGTGTAAGCAAACAGTATTTTGGTGTCCCCTCCCCCCCAAAAAAAAACCAATCACTGAAAAATAAAAGGTAGAAGGTAGAGGTGAAAAGGTCACCCTACTAGGATCTGCACGCATTATTCGCCGATACATCACATAGTCCTAGACACTTGGGAAGTGTCTGACGTGTGAACCAATACAACTCCTAGCATAGTGATCTTGTTTGCTGTGTACTAATCTTGTTGTGTTTGAAATAACAACAACAACAGCAACAACAACTTTATTTATATCCCACCACCATCTCCCTGAAGGGACTCGGGGCGGCTTACAGAGAGCACATAATAGTGCCACAAAACACACAAAACATTTACAACAATAATAATAAACCTCAGGGGAGAGTGCTTGCTCTATCAATGTTTAACATTTACACAAATGACCAGCCACTGCCAGAAGGGACAGAGAGTTTCATCTATGCTGATGATTGCGCCATCACCACTTAAGCAGGGAGCTTTGAAATGCTTGAATAGAAGCTCTTTGAAGCTTTAGGGGAAAACGGATTCTTAATCCATCAAAATGCAGGTGTGTGCTTTTCATTTTAAGAACAGACAAGCATCTCAAGCTCTGAGGATTACCGAGAAGGAATCCCACTGGAGCATTGCAGCACACCAAAATACCTGGGAGTTACACTGGACTATGCTCTGACTTACAAGAAGCACTACTTGACTACCAAGCAAAAATTGGAGCTAGAAATAATATCATACCCCTCTGTTATGTCAACTCCACTGGCTGCCGATCCAGTTCCGAGCACAATTCAAAGTGCTGGTTTTGACCTACAAAACCCTATACGGTTCTGGCCTAGCGTATCTGTCTGAATGTATCTCCCTCTACATCCTGCCTCGGAGTTTAAGATCTTCTGGGGAGGCCCTGCTCTCGGCCCCACCTCTATCACAAGTGAGGTTGGTGGGGACGAGGAGCAGGGCCTTCTCGGTGGTGGCCCCTCACCTGTGGAATTCACTCCCTGGGAAAATTAGGTAATCGACATCCCTCCTCTCTTTTAGAAGGAAATTAAAAACATGGATATGGGACCAGGCTTTTGGGTAATCTGGCAGATAGACAAAGGACAATTGACGACTATAATTGATAGGATTTGACAATGTGGAATGAATTTACCGACTCTGAGCTGGTAAACGTTGAGCACTAGATTGGTTTTATTGATTATGATGTATAATTGATTGTCTTAATTGTTTTGATTGCTGTTTATATATGTTTTATCTTTATCGTATTGTTGTGTTGGCATCTAATTGTGCCTTTTGTAAGCCGCCCTGAATCCCCCCTTGGGGGTTGAGAAGGGCCGGGTAGAAGTGCGCGAAATAAATAAGTAAATATGAAAGCTGACTGGCACAACCTAGGGATCATAACTAGAGACAATGAAGACATCTGCCATTGCGCTTTTCTACTCTGCTGCTGAGTATGCATGCCCAGTGTGGAATCCATCTTACCATGTCAAAACAGTGGATGTGGCTCTTAATGAAACATGCTGCACTATCACAGGGTATCTATGCCCCACACCACTGGAGAAATTACGCTGTTTAGCCAGTATTGCACCACCTGACATCCCTCAGGAAATAGCAGACTTTAATGAAAGGACTAGGGCATGGATATCTCCAGCCCATCCTCTGTTCAAATATCAGCCAGCAAGCCAACACATTAAATCAGCATCTCCTGATGTTTCACCTGCATCTGGGGCTGGCATCCACAGGTGAAACATCAGAGCTTCTGTGTATTGTCAAAGGTTTTCATGGCTGGAATCACTGGGTTCCAGAACATGGTCATATAGCCCGAAAAAACCTACAACAACATCAGAGCTTCTGTTGGGAGTGAGGCAAGTGAGGTGTATCTATACGTGTGGAATAATGTCCAGGGTGAGATAAAGAACCATTGTCTGTTTGAAGCAAGTGTGAACGTTGCAATTAGCAAGCATAATTAGCATTGAGTAGCCTTGCAGCTGCAAAGTTAATTAGTGTTGTTGCCTAGAGGCATCCATTGTATGGGAGGTGTTCACTGGCACTTGATTGTTTGCTGTCTGGAATCCTCCTGTTTCTGAGAGGAGTTTAAAGGATTTTATATGGTAGTGTAAAGGGGTCTTAATATAATCCAGTTCATAGAAGATAATCCAGATTTTATATGGCTGTGGAGAAGGGTCTTAATATAATCCGGTTTAAAGCAAATAATCCAGATTTTATATGGCAGTGTAGACTAAGTCCCCTTTTCCACTGCCATATAAAATCCAGACTTTCTGCTTTGAACTGTTTTTTGTGGCAGTCCAGACTCATATCTTCCATTTCAAAACAGAGGTGTGGGTTGTATATGGCAGTGTGTAGACCCAGCCTTGGGGGAGTATGAGTGAGGGGAGATCCACCGGATCACAGTCGATCCTTCCCTTGAGGAACTTTCTTGGATCTTTTTGGCAGGTGCTGCAAGGTGAGAGGCGTGACCTAGAAAACAGCAAGGCAGCCCTGCCAAGGAGAGAAGAAAGCTGGGTTTTAGGACCCAGTGAGGGAGGGAGACAGGAGGGCGAGGAGTCCAGCCTTGGCTCCCCTCTTTCTCGCTGCTGTCTTCCTCCTCTGGGGGAAGAAGCCTCCAGTGAGAGGAGGCGAAGGAGGCAGGGCAAAGCGGGGTGAAAAACAAAACAAACCCCAAATCCTGCCATAGAGTCCCATTCAAAGCAGATGACCTTGAGGAGGAGCTGTGTTGGACTGCTTTCATTGGGGGCAAAGATGACTTCATGTTCCTGGGGCTGGAACCTGAGGAGGCTGCGAGGATGGAGAGGATGTCCCTTTGGGGGCTGTTGCGCCCGAGGCCCCTCAAGAGCACCTCTCGGGGATGCTGCGCTCTATGCAAATGCGTAATTTGCCTAAAGGTTCAACCACCCTTGAATGGTGGTTAATGGCAATACTGCTCCAGTTCCTGGAGCTCAGATCCCTTCCACACAGCTGAATAAAATCCCACATTCTCTGTTTTGAACTGGAATATATGGCAGTGTGGACTCAGATAACCCAGTTCAAAGCAGATATTGTGGAATTTTCCGCCTTGATTTTGTGGGTTATATGGCAGTGTGGAAGGGTGTGGAAGGGTGTACAGGAGTAAGGCGAACAGGCAAGAGAAACAGGCATGTTTTGTGTGGTGGAAGGGACAGCACAAAGTGAGATTGCGTGTCTTGAGGTAACCTCAAGTAGAGTCATTTGGGAGAATTTGTTGAGCTACATTTGTAGTGCCTTTTGGGAGAAGGCTGTTTGTTTGTGTTAGTTGAGTGGAAGTGTCTCACCTCCCCCCCCCCCCCCCAATGATATGCACACAAAGAAGCTAGTAAAATATAGACTAGGCAATATTATTGTTAGGTGGACTGTAGATTGGTTAAATTACCAAACCCAAAGGGTGCTTTCTAATGGCTCCTTTTCATCCTGGAGAGAAGGCATGTTTTTCAAACTTGTGGATAACACCAAATTGGGAGGGATAGCTAATACCCCAGAAGACAGGAGCAGAATTCAAAACAATCTTAACAAATTAGAGAGTTGGTTCAAAATTAACAACAGGGACACTTAGGCAGAAAAAATGAAATGCAAAGATACAGAATGGGGAATGCCTGGCTTGACAGCAGTACATGTGAAAAATATCTTGGAGTCTTTGGGGACTCAATGTCATGAGGTGACAAAAAAGCCAATGGGATTTTGGCCTGTATAAATAAGAGTATAGTGTCTAGATCCAGGGAAGTCATGCTCTCCCTCTATTCTTTTCTGCCTTTGTCAGACCATACCAGGAATACTGTGTCCAATTCTGGGCACCACAATTGAAGGAAGATGTTAACAAGCTGGAATTTTGAGATATATTTATTATTTTTATTACGAACACTTTTACCCCACCCTTCTCAACCCCTAGGGGGACTCTGGGCAGCTTCCAATTGGCAACAATTTGATACCGCACAATAGAATATAAAACAGCAATAATTATAAGAGTTAAAAGCATAAAACATTAAGACATAAAACGTTAAAACAATATACTTACGGTCCACTGAGCTATTACCAGTCTAGTGGTCATTTTTCTAGCCGTATGCTATGATTGAGTACTCCGCTTAACTTATCCATAATCCTTTTCCAAGCCATTGTCAACATTTTCAATTGGCCTTTCTGCCTAATTGCCTGAAGGCCTGGTCCCACATCCACGTTTTTACCTTCTTTCTAAAGGTGAGGAGGGATGATGATGACCTAATTTCCTCGGGAAGTGAATTCCACAAGTGGAGGGCTACCACTGAGAAGGCCCTGTCCTTCATCCCCTCCAAATATGTTTGAGAAAGAGGCGAGGCCAAGAGCAGGGCCTCCCCAGAAGATCTTAAACTCTGAGGTGGGACATAGAAGGAGATACGTTTGGACAGGTATGCTGGATCGGAGCCGTAAAGAGCTTTATAGGTCAAAACCAGCACTTTGAATTGTGCTCGGAAAAGGATCGGCAGCCAGTGGAGTTGACATAACAGGGAGGTGGTATGCTCCCTGAATGACGCTCCGGTGAGTAATCTAGCTGCCGTCCGTTGGACTAATTGTATATAAAAAAATTAAGATGATTTTGCCCAAATTTTTATTTCTGTTCCAAACCCTCCCAGTGATTATTCCTAAGCTGGAATGTGTCCAGAGAAGGGCAATTTAAACGATCAAGGATCTGGAGAACAAGCCCTATGAGGAGTGGATAAAGAGCTGGGTATGTTTAGCCTGCAGAAGAACGCAATTGTCCTGCTTCTTGGCAGGGGGTTGGACTGGATGACCCACGAGGTCTCTTCCAACTCTATGATTCTATGATTCTAAGTCTGAGAGGAGACATGATGAAGGCCATGTGTACATATGTGAGGGGAAGTCATAGGGAGGAGGGAGCAAGCTTGTTTTCTGCTGCCCTGAAGGCTAGGACATGTAACAATGGTTTCAAACGAAAGGAGATTCGGTTTCTCAACACACCAGAATTCACCTTCCACTTGGTTCACTGACAATATACTAAATTTTTAAAATGCCTGCTCCTTACAGTTGGCAATTAGCTCCACCCACTTTTGCTTCTCCCTGACCAGATCTGGATACAACTCTAACACAAGTTATGTTCCTATGGCAACTCAGCCAGCAAGCAGCTACAGTTTAATCTGCCCTCCAATATATATCCATTTAATAAACATTTGCAAAAAAAAAATCATATTATAATTAAGTAATTCATTACATTGCCTCTTCCACCTACTCGAAATTATCTGCAAGGCAAGCAAGGAATTTGTTGGACCTTGTACTCTTGGCCAAGTTTGTTTTCCAGCAAATATTGGGATAGTTGAAATCACCCATGACTACTCTATCGCTTTTTGTTCCTGTTTGGTCATCTGTTGACAGAAGGCTTTGTTGAGTTTTTCATCATGGCTCTGAGATCTGCAGTAGACACCCACAACAAGATCTTTTTGAGTTCCCTTGATTCTTATCCAGATGCTTTCAAGCTGGTTTCCCAGATTGCAGTCTTGCATCTCTTCTGCAACGTAACTGGTTTTCACATATAATACTACTCCCCTTCCTCTCCTCTTTGTTCTGTTTCTGGGAAAGATGTTATACCCCTCGATGTCTACATTCCAGTGATAGGATTCATCCCACCAGGTTTCAGTGATGCCTATGACATTGTAAGTATGGTGTGTTAAAAGTTGGAGTTCATCTTGTTTATTTCCCAGGCTCTGTGCATTAGTGTAATGTCATGTAAGCCCCTGGGACCTTCCCTTGGACTGTTTACTTGGGATTATTGTGCTCTCACTACTTGGTCCTTCTTGTGTTTGTGCAACTCTCCATTTATTTATTTATTTTATTTATTTACAGTATTTTTATTCTGCCTTTCGCAGCCCGAAGACAACTCAAGGGGGCATACAAATTGGCAACAATTTGATGCCACAACATACATAAATACCGATTAAAAACATTTAACATAGCATAATAAAAATGCATATAACACCATTAAAACTATAATAATTGTTTAGCCTTTTGGTGGTTTTCTGAGGTTGTGGGTAAAGTACTGTTCACAAGGCTGTTGTGTGTCCTCCCGCCCCCTGAGTGGATCTAGTTTAAAGTGCTTCTGATGAGGTTTGTGAGTCTGTGAGCAAAAAGGTATTTTCCTACTTGTGTGAGATACAACAACCCATCCCTTGCCAGTAGGGCATCCTCCTGGAAAAGCAGGCCATGGTCAAGGAAGCCAATGTATTCCTCCTGAGACCATTTTCTTAGCCAGTTGTCCTGTACTATTTTATTTGCCCTTGTAGGGCTGCACCTTACAACAGGGAGGAGTTCCGAGAACTTGAGAAACATTTGTGATCTTTTGAAAAGTATGCCTAGCAGTATAATTGGTTTCTACATGAATCAACACAAGGGGGAGGGTGATGGGGCTTGAGGAGCCTGGTGAGCCTCTGAGTGACATGGTATATTTTTGATGCAGCATATTTCTCGAGCCATCTCATCAGATCTGGAAATGATGGCTTCCGTTCCTCTATT
The DNA here is from genome assembly GCF_037176765.1 of Anolis sagrei. Classification (NCBI taxonomy): domain Eukaryota; kingdom Metazoa; phylum Chordata; class Lepidosauria; order Squamata; family Anolidae; genus Anolis; species Anolis sagrei. Next base: position 167,769,663 of record NC_090022.1, on the reverse strand, counting down.
ACCAAGGCCCGTTTCCTTTGAGGATTGCCAGGGTCCCTTTTGTGAAAGTCGTGTGTAGGTCCCCTGAAAAGTGTTCCTGTTGAAGTGGATTGTGTAGGTGTAAAGTGTTGTCCTCCTCCTCCTGGACATCCCTGGTGCTTTCGTCAAGGACAACCCATTGAGATGTGTCCAAGAGCCCATCATTCTCCTGAGTGTGTTCCTATTGCTCTAATAACAGAGATATCTATAAATCAGTTGTAAATAAGCAATTGTCCTATTGTCCTATTTAAATAAGCTTCAACATTTAGCATATCTATTATTTTGTCCTCTCTAAATTTAGTAAAAACCACAGAAGTACTATTACCTTTGATTTAATGAAAGAAGTCTGAAGAAGAGAATTTTGTTCTTAAAACAAGGACACAAAAGCACCCGGGGAACCTTGTTGTGGACTCCCGAGTTGACTGAAAGCAACACGAACTGTTTCCAGTTTTGATACTCTCAAGTTTGTGGAATACAACATGAACTTTTGTTGTAACATCATGGACATATTCTCAAATGGACTAAACACAATGTGAACTGCCTTTAAATTTGATATATTCATTGATGTATATGTCCTATGAAATTAGGTTGTAAACTGTATATATTTTGTACATTTCACTTTTGAAGTTACTTAAACTTGTACCTATGTTGAAGCTTATTTAAATAGGACAATTGCTTGTGTTCCTATTGCACCTGGTCCACAATTGGGGATGAACATTTGCATGATTGTTTAAGTGTGAATGTAATGAACCATCGTCCCAGTCAGGGCTATCCCCCGCACATTGATCAAGGACAATCTACTAAGCAGTATCTAAGTCATTGTGCTCCTCCCCAAAATGCTGCATTTCCTGATAAGGTATTAGTTGTTTAAGATTTTGGAATCTATTGTATAACTGCAGCTGAGCAGAACTATTCTGAGGAGGTTGTCTGGGCCTGTGCCTCCAAGCCTGAGGATTGTCAACATCTGAAGTGATCTCCCCATAAACTTTCCTATCATGTTGGTGTTGGTGGAGTGTGGATTCCATTTCTAGAATAGTGTGTTGTGCAGTGTCCAAGAACAGCTCAAATTCCTGAATGTCCTTAAGGGTCTTAATACGGTCCTCAAGTTGGTGGATGATGATGATAATAATGAGAGCAGCAGTAGATGATAATGTATGAGGTGGAGGAGATTTAACTGTTTCTGTGCTTTTTTCAGTTTGTTGCCCAGCCAAATTGCCAGCAGCTTCTTGCCTCTCGCTGGTATGATGAGTTCCCTGGATGGAGAAGGCGCCATTGGGCTGTGAAGATGTTGACTTGTGTCATCATTGGATTCCTATTCCCAGTCTTCTCTGTCTGCTATCTGATTGCTCCCAAGAGCCCATTGGGGCTGTTTATCAGGAAGCCATTCATCAAATTTATCTGCCACACTGCATCCTACTTGACTTTCTTGTTCCTCCTGCTACTTGCATCACAGCACATCGACAGGTCAGATCTGAACATGCAGGGGCCTCCACCAACCATCGTCGAGTGGATGATATTACCGTGGGTCCTGGGTAAATGTATTAGTAAAGCAAATACAGTTGAATTGTCTAATTCTTAAGCAATTGCCTTGCTGCAGTCTGAAATAAATGTGGCACAGGGCACAAGAACAGATCAGAAACTTCCTTCCAAATAAGTTGCAAACTAGAACAGTAGTAGAAAATTCAAGTCAATGTTACAAATCAATATGTGAGAGGTGAGTGTTGTGAATAGGTAATAGGTAATTCCCCTCCATGCGGATAAATTAATGTATTTTTTTCAGCAACTGCCCAAAATATTGTGCATGGCCATATTATATGAATAGTGCTATAGAAAACATTTATTAATGGCCACAACTCTGAAACACATGTTTCATTTATATTTAATTAAATGATTTGTAAGAAAAAATTGCCATTTCTCATTATGTTCATGCAACACACCTGCACATTGCTGCCACAACATGTCACAACACGCACTTCGAAAAGCTTTCTTCATCTGCAGTTGTTAAGGACTCACACATGAACATCAGCCTTTACCCCAAGTATAGAACTGGGATAATTTTGCCCAGTTTTTCCATTTTTACTCAAGATTGGGCCCAGTTGGTGCAGTGCAGGCATGGGGAGAGAGCAATAGAGTTTTACTCAAAAACCCATCAAAGTATTTAGGATAAATATGAAATATGTAGATCGTAGAGCATAACAAGGAAACTAAGTAATTGAAACTTTTCCTTTTGCTTCAAAGACTATTCTCTTTTCCTATAAGGGATGTATGTTCTGATCCACTCAAAAACCTGCATCTTTGTCATAGGATTGTGACTTAAAACACTCCTAACATTTTCTCCTCCAAAGCTATTATTTGTAAATGCATATCAGACTCAGCATGAAGTTCCTTAGGTGCTTAAAATATATAATGGTTTCCGCAAGCACCTGAATGCATGAAATCTGATAAGTGTCTCCAATTAGACGTTCCTCAGATTGTGTGAGCTCAGTCATGACTGCTCTGAAAAACAAAAGATGTTGTAAATGGCTGTCCAAGGTCATAAAAGATTTCTTTTCCAACAATAAATTTCACTTGAAGTGAAGGAAACCTTCATTGCCTGCAAGTTCCAACACTGCTCTTAAAATTGTATGTGGGCAGCACCCTGAAGAAAATACAAGGGAAATATGTTGCTTATGCTGAGTTGTAGGGAGTATTCTATAAAATGATTCATTTTCAGGAAATAAGAGATTGAAAGTGGTTATAATTTGCTGCAGAATTCACTGTGTTTTGACTTGCATTAGTCCTACTGCCTTCAGTGTGTCTAGATGCGGATCTACACATTCCCCTTATTGCGGAAACTTCTGAAATAAAAAGGGGGCTGTCCAGACAATGTTTTGGACAATGACAAATTAATTTGGCACAATCCAGGAAAGCCCTGGTTTGTGGCAAATTAATTTGATAGTGGGTTTATTTGGTGGCTTCCAATGACTTCATCACATTAGAGAATTAATCCACTTTAAATCCAAGAAGGTGCAGGATAAACCCACTACTTTTAGTATCTGGACTGCAGTCCAGACACCATTCCCACAGTTTTCCAATCTAAATTAGCCCGGAAAACTGGGCATCCCAAACTCCCACCAAAAGCCCTACCCCCCCCCCCCCCCTTTAAAAATAAAAGTACTTAATTAGCCTCCATTGAAGTGCTGCAGCAGCTCTCCTGGCACATAGAAATGACGCGCCAGGAGAATTGGGGAGGGGGAGGAGGAAAATCACTCCTTCCCTCCCCTCTTTCTCTTGGCACACCATTTCTACATGCCAAGAGAGCTGCTGCAGCTCTCCAATAGAAGCTAGGTAAGTACTTTTATTTTTAAAAGGGGGGGGTAGGGCTTTAGGGTAGGGAGGTAGAGTGTCCATCTAGATACCCACCCCAGAAAGCACGCGATTTCTGGGGGGTGTGTGGACAGGGCCGAAGGAACATCCACATTTTTTAAACGTGGATGCTCCTAGGATAAAGCCCTGTCTGGAAGGGTCCTAGGATGCAGTCAGGGAGATAGAAGTACAGCATACATTGAGAAAAATAGCTTCAGCTGTTCTACATAACGGAGGCTGTGTTTGAAGAGTTCTGCTGGATTTTTCCTTGTGTGTTATGGAAACATGAGTTGCACATGCAAAATAATTATGGGTCCTGCTTTTAAAAAGCAAATCGATTATGTATTCAACAGTGCATCCTGGTATTTACTTGAGTTCCAGGACTTGGTTCCAGGACTTCCAGTGGTTACCAAAACTCATGGTTGGCCAACTCTAATTCTATGTGACAGAGCAGTATAATATCCCTTATATAAAATGGCAAAATAAAAATTTACCAGGTGTATTTCTATTATGAGTTTGCAGTGGAGGTAGGGAATGGTTTAATCTGTAGATACAGAATCCCTATATGTAAAGGGCCAACTGTATTCAAGTATGCTAAAATGTCTACTTTTTCTATTTTCAGGGTTTATCTGGGGCGAAATCAAACAAATGTGGGATGGTGGCCTTCAGGACTATATCCATGACTGGTGGAACCTGATGGATTTTGTAATGAACTCCTTATATCTCGCAACAATATCATTAAAAATTGTTGCATTTTCAAAGGTAAAAGACCGATGTGTATTCCTGCCATATTATATAACTTTCATTTACTTCGGAGATAGATCTGTTGTTTCTTTTGTTTTTCAAAAGCTTCATGTTGACTTTCCTTGGTGGCCAATATACTACTACAGCCTTTAGGAGAAAAGGAATATTCATAAGAAAAGGTTTATGTTTTATAGAGATCCTACCAGAACGGGACACTTTCAATTTCTGTTACCTTTTCTTGGGGGATAAGATTTTTAGCAATAGCCTGACTCTTGTCATTTTTATTTGAGTTAGCTTTGAATTAAAGTGTATACTCCTCAATCTTTGCTTAAGATAGCCTTGACTGACATAGATGGATAGAGTTGTAGCTGGAGTTAGTAGAGTTGTAGCTGGTGGCATGCATACCAAACTGAATTCAACATAGCAAGGGGAGTCTTTTTCCAAAATGACCTCAAAGGCTCCTCAGTGTGCAGCTGCAGTATTAGGAAGCAATTTCTCATGATATTTATGGAAATTATTTGTACATTTGAATTTCCATACTATTTATAGCATGTCCTTTTCATTTTGTATCTGCTTTGAGGAAGACAACCATTTGCAAATGCATCCACTCAAATTTTCTTTGTAATCCTAAATATGTGACCTGGTATTATCTATGCCCTCTAAGTGTTCCAACAGGAGACACAGTCCTGTTTATTCCTCTGTCTCCCCACTTTCTATGTTGCTTTTAAAATATCCCAGATACAATTCCTCCTCCCACTTAGGGAGGGACAGAATCTTGCTCTTCCCAGTAATCTCCACTAGAATCCAATGACTGCTTATCTGTTCTTCCTCAATAACTGTTGATCTTGACCACATTATGATGTTTTTGACCACATTTGATCTTGATCACATTATGATGTTCCTTGACCACATTTGTCCCAGTTTTCACCTATGAAATGTTGGAGGGTTGCAGAATATGTTTTCTGGATGTTGGCTGGGATACTAACTTTTAGCACAACACCACAAATATAATATCATAGGCATCACTGAAACCTGGTGGGATGACTCCTATCGCTGGAATGTAGACATCAAGGGCTATAATCTCTTTCACAGAAATCGAACAAAGGGGAGAGGAGGCGGAGTAGCCTTATATGTCAAAAACTGTTATGCTGCAGAAGAGATGCTTTCAAGCTGGGAAACCAGCTTGAAAGCATCTGATCAAGGGAACTGGGACTCAAAAAGATGCCATTGTAGGCGTCTACTACTAACCTCCAAGCCAGGAGGAAGAACCTGATGAAGTCTTCTGCCAACAGTTGACAAAACAGGCACAGAGAAGAGATGTAGTAGTCATGGGTGATTTCAACTATCCCGATATTTGCTGGAAAACAAACTCGGCCAAGAGTACAAGATCCAACAAATTCCTCGCTTGCCTTGCAGACAATTTCATGGTCCAGAAGGTAGAAGAGGCAACAAGGGGCTTGGCTACTCTTGATCTCATCCTAACAAATGTGGAGGACCTGATCAATGCGGTTGAAGTGGTCGGATCCTTAGGGGCAAGTGACTATGTGCTCCTGCAATTTGAGGTACAAAGGAAGGCTGAAACTAAGACAAGTCAAACCCGCATTATGGAGAGCTGATTTCTGAAAAATGAAGGAAACACTGAGCAGCATTCTGTGGACACAGATACTAAAAGACAAGGGAGTTACAGATGGATGGGAATTTCTCAAGAGTGAAATACTCAAGGCACAATTGCAAACCGTGCCAACAAAGAGAAAAAATAGGATAAGTGCAAAGAAGCCAGAATGGATGTCCAAAGAACTTCTAACTGTGCTAAAGCACAAAAGAGACATGCACAAGAAGTGGAAAAAGGGAGAAATCACCAAAGAAGAATTCAAACAAATAGCCAACACCTGTAGGGAAAAGGTCCGCAAGGCTAAAGCACAAAACGAGCTCAGGCTTGCCAGGAACATTAAAAACAATAAAAAGGTCTTCTTTTCTTATGTCAGTAGAAAAAGGAAAAACAAGGAGGCGATAGAGGAGGAGATGGGGCAATGCTGACAGGCGGTAGGGAAAAGGCAGAACTAAACCTCAGCAAGATAGAGTGGATGAGGGATTAGAGGACATCCAACCCCAAATTGGGAAACTTAGTCGTCCAGGAATACCTGGTACTCTAAATGACCCCAGGGCCAGATCAACTACACCCAAGAGTACTGAAAGAACCAGCGGAAATCATTTCGGAACCATTGGCAATCATTTTTTAGAGTTCTTAGAGAATGGGAGAAATTCCAGCAGATTGGAGGAGGGCTCAGCGTTTCCTTCATTTTTTGGAAATCGGCTCTCCTAAAGTCCAAAATGCGGGTTTGACTTGTCTTAGTTTTGGCCTTCCTTTGTACCTCAAATTGCAGGAGCACATGGTCACTTGCCCCTAAGGATCCGACTACTTCAACCACATCGATCAGGTCCTCCGCATTTGTTAGGATGAGATAAGAGTAGCCAAGCCCCTTGTTGCCTCTTCTACCTTCTGGACCATGAAATTGTCTGCAAGGCAAGCGAGGAATTTGTTGGACCTTGTACTCTTGGCCGAGAGTTTGTTTTCCAGCAAATATCGGGATAGTTGAAATCGCCCATGACTACTACATCTCTTCTCTGTGCATGTTTTGTCAACTGTTGGCAGAAGACTTCATCAAGTTCTTCCTCCTGGCTTGGGGGTCCTACAATGACATCTTTTTGAGTCCCAGTTCCCTTGATTCTTATCCAGATGCTTTCAAGCTGGTTTCCCGGATTGCTCTCTTGCATCTCTTCTGCAGCATATCAGTTTTTGACATATAAGGCTACTCCGCCTCCTCTCCCCTTTGTTCGGTTTCTGTGAAAGAGGTTATAGCCCTTGATGTCTACATTCCAGCGATAGGAGTCATCCCACCAGGTTTCAGTGATGCCTATGATATCATATTTGTGGTGTTGTGCTAAAAGTTGGAGTTTGTCTTGTTTATTTCCCAATGATCTGTGCATTAGTGTAAAGACATGTGAGCCCCTGAGATCTTCCCCTGAGCTGTTTAATTGGGATTATTGTGCTTTTGGTACTTGGTCCTAGTTGTGTTTGTGCAGCCCTCCATTTAGCCTTTGGCGGTTCCCTGACATTGTGGGTAAAGTAGTATTCGCAAGGCTGTTGTCCCCCTCCCCCGGTGGATCTAATTTAAAGTGCGCCTAATGAGATTTGCGGGTCTGTGAGCAAAAAGGTGTTTTCCTACTTGTGTGAGATGCACCCCATCCCTTGCCAGTAGACCATCCTCCTGGAAAAGCAGGCCATGGTCAAGGAAGCCAAAGCGTTCCTCCTGACACCATTTTCTAAGCCAGTCATTGACCTGTACTAATTTTCTGGCCCTTGTAGGACCGTGTCTTACAACTGGGAGGAGGGATGAAAAGACCACCTGTACATTACATTCTTTTAGCTTTGCTCCTAGAGCTTTTGAAAAGTATGCCTAGCAGTATCATTGGTTCCTACATGAATCAACATGAGGGGAGGACGGTGATGGGGCTTGAGGAGCCTTGGTGAGCCTCTGAGTGATATGGTGTATTTTTGCCCCCGGTAGGCAGCATATTTCTCGAGCCATCCCATCTGTCTGGAAATGACAGCTTCCGTTCCTCTAAGGAGGGAGTCGCCTACTACCAAGACCTGTTTATTTTCAGGATTGACAGGGTCCCTTTTGCGCAATGTAGTGTGTAGGTCCCCAGAAAAGCGATCCTGTTGATGTGAATTGTGTAGGTGTAAAGTGTTGTTCTCCTCCTCAACATCCCCGGTGCATTCGTCAAGGACAATCCATTGAGATTTGTCCAAGAGCCTATCGTTCTCCTGTATGTGTTCCTGTTGCACACCAGAAAGTCAGAAATAAGCCAGATAATGTCAGGGGTGATTTGAATGCAATATTCCTGCTTCTTGGCAGGGGGTTGGACTGGATGGCCCGTGAGGTCTCTTCCAACTCTTTGATTCTATGATTCTATGTGATCAGTGTATATCCCACTCAGAGCTCAAAACCTGGATATACTCTGTTCCTCTACATCAGGACATCTCAGCTGACATCTCAGCAGACTGATTAAAAAAAAACCTGCACTTTTCAGCAGTTGTAATGCCACAGATTCCTGGGTCTGGCTCCAATACTGCAGTCATCATTCCAACCTTGAACTGGTTTCTGGAGTGTTTATGTGGACACAGCAACCCTGGTTCCTTTTAATCCACTTCCAAAATGGATTACAGTGTCTATGTTGAACCTCCCTTAGCCTAGGTCAGACCAGAGAATCTAGTCTGTGGGGAATGGTGGGGTGGTTCAGCACAGGCACATAATGCAGTGCCAAACTAGCATGAAACATGACAGTACAGGGCAGCCTTATGGGCAGATAAAGGTGCTGCCAAGCCCCACAGCCTAAATGCTAAATCTGGTTTGGAGCTGTTTTCCATCTCTCTGGCATTCTGAACCCACCACCCCCCTACATAGATTAAAATGGTACTTATCAGAGCTCCAGCATGTGACTGAGCAACGCAGCTTGGAATTAGCAAGCCCCCTCTCACTTCATCCAAATTGTTTTGTAATTATGTTTATTAAAGTACTGGGGAGAATGCAGATGTAATGGCAAACATTCAGTGAGCAACATACAGTGGTTTGTGACCTGACAGCAACTGAGGACCCTTCCAGGAATAAAGGACAGGCTGTCCAGACAACATTCTGGACAGTCCCGAATTAATTTTCTACAAACCAGGACAAACCTGGTTGGTAGAGAATTAATTTGATAGTTGATTTATTTCACACCTTCTTGGAGACATGGGATAAATCAACTAAACTGTGGGAATACGCCCCGCCCCCCCCCCCCAAGACCCCTTAGAAAATAAGAAAAACTTGTGTGGTATCCATTAGAAGCCTCGGCCGGCTCTCCTGGTATGTAGAAATGAAGCGCCAGGAGAACGCGGGGGGGGGGGGGGGGAGGCTTCTAATGGACACCATGTAAGTTTTTCTTACTTTTCTAAAGGGTCCTGGGGGGGAGGGCCTCCGGGCATTCTCTCAGGCTAGACCCAACAGAACATCTGGACAACCCACCCCAGAAAATGGACAGGATCCCAGTAACATCCACATTATTTTAAAGCAGATGCTTCTGGGATAAAAGCCTGTCTGGATCCGGCCATAGAATCTCTTAGGGCCACATAGCTGCATAAAATCCCACATTATCTGCTTTGAACTGGGTTATATGGCAGGGTGGATTCAGATAACCCAGTTCAAAGCAGATATTGTGGATTATCTGCTTGATATTCTGGAAGAGCCCCTAGTCCACTTCATCTAGGTCCCTGGGTACACAGAAAACTGGGCGAGTTGGAAGGCACTGAACAGACTACGCTCTGGCACCATGAGATGCAGAGCCAAACTTAAGAAATGGGACTACAAAGTGGAATCCACGACATGTGAGTGTGGAGAAGAGCAAACAACAGACCACCCACTGCAATGCAACCTGAGCCCTGCCACATGCACAATGGAGGACATTCTTGCAGCAACACCAGAGGCACTCCAAATGGCCAGCTACTGGTCAAAGGACATTTGATAGAACACAAATTTTGTGTTTTGTTTGTTTGTTTGTCTGTTTTTAATGCAACACAACTGTTTTGGTTCACTCCTGACATGATAAATAAATAAATCTAGGTCCCTTCCACGCAGCTGAATATATGGCAGTGTGGACTTAGAGAACTCAGTTCAAAGCAGATATTGTGGGATTTTTTGCCATGATATTCTGAGTTATATGGTCGTGTGGAAGGGCCCTAGAGCTGTTAGGAATTGTGAGAGCTGAAGTCCAAAACATCTGGAGGAGCACAGTTTGAGGGCCCTTCCACACAACCATATAACCTAGAATATAAAGACAGGAAAATCCCACAATATCTACTTTGGACTGGGTTATCTTACTCCACATTGTCATACATTCCAGTTTAAAGCAGAAAATGTGGGATTTTATTCAGCTGTGTGGAAGGAGCCTGAGAAACTCTTATCTAGAGAACCTGAGGTGTTTTACCATTCTTTGCAAGCAAGTATATGTTTGGTTTGGTTTGCTTCATAGTTACAATATACAATACAATACTTTATTACAGTCACTGACCAGCACAAAATGGGGCACAATCGCCCTGGGAGGGGAAAAAGAACTCCCCACTTAAGCAGTTATTTCAAAGTAGATTAGAAAACAATTTAAAATCACATTTTAAAATACAGGCTATTGTAACAGGTATGGAACCAAGGGTGGGGGAGATTATATGAGGAAGGCCAAAAGCGCTGGAGGGACACTAAAGGGGAAGGGAAGGGCACATTGCGAGTCTAGTAGCATTCCAGCTGTAACATGTTGCTCTAACTACATTCCCAACAGGGTGTTGCCTTGTGGGGTCAGTCATCGTCCATCTAATTTTAAGTGCTGCAGCACAAAACTTAGCAACACTGTAAGTTATTGTAGTGTTAGGGTTGTGCTTAGATTGGAATCAAGCTTCATATTTATATACTACCCCTTATTGAAACAGGTTCCCTAGAACTGCAAACAGTACCATAGATCTGCATATTTCATGACTAGCTGTCCCCTGCCATGCATTGCTGTGGCCCAGTCTGTGAATAGATGTATATATGTGGTTTTGCACATGCGTTGTAAGGTATGTTTTATTTTTTGGCTTTTTAAGTCTCTTCCGCTATATTTTTCAGTGTTTTTATGAGTGATGGTCACTTATTGGCCCGACAGGTGTATTGTGTCCAAATTTGGTGTCAATTCGTCCAGTGGTTTTTGAGTTCTGTTAATTCCACAAACGAACATTACATTTTTATTTATATAGATTGTTAATGTTACCTCACTCTTTTCTTTTCAGTACAGTGGGCTGCTCCCAAGACAGAGCTGGGATATGTGGCACCCAACCCTGGTGGCTGAGGCCCTTTTCGCTATTGCAAACATTTTTAGTTCTCTCCGCCTAATCTCATTATTCACTGCAAATTCTCACCTGGGACCATTGCAGATCTCCCTTGGAAGAATGCTGTTGGACATTTTAAAGTTTCTGTTCATCTATTGCCTTGTGCTGCTAGCTTTTGCAAATGGACTCAACCAGCTGTATTTCTATTATGAGACTACTGAAACTGATCGCTGCAAAGGGATAAGGTGTGAAAATCAAAACAATGCATTTTCAACGTAAGTTAACATGTCCCTTCCTACTATTTAAAAACATTTTTTAGTGTTTTACAGAATTCTATTTACTTCTGTTTGGGCCTCCCGGATTTTAAAGCATATCATGACGCATGTGCGTTGATATGGATAAAAGATTGGATATTGTTGAATAAAGAAGATTTTTTAAATATAGAAGGAAATTATCTTAGAGTAGAATGGCATACTTATTTATGGTACGAAAGGGAAAAGAAATAAAAGAGTTTTGGTAACCATTATGTGAGAGTATCCCTATTAAGAATATGGCAAAAATATAAAAGATGCTTTTATTCTAAAACACCTTTATGGGTCTCTCCCATGGAAGCAAACGAGCAAAGACTTTTAGGATGGAGAAAATGGCCAACCTACAAAGATTTGTTAAATAAAGCTACAAACAATATTAAGCCTTATGAGGAACTAAAACAATTTTTTTCTAATATTACTTGGTTATATTATATGCAAATTAAAGAATATTACAATCAAAATAAAAAAAATGGATTTTCCTGGGAGGAAACAGCGTGGGATAAAAATTTAAAATTGGAAAAGAAAGTAATATCAAATATTTATAATATATTACTTACCTGGCTGACTGAAAAAGAACAGGTTAAAAACTGTATGATAAAATGGGCTCAAAATTTAAGAAGACCAATTCAAATGAGGGAGTGGGAACAGATGTGGAACAAAAACTTAAAATATACATATGCAATGGAATTAAAAGAAAATTGGATAAAAATGTTCCACAGATGGTATACCACACTGAAGCAACTTGCTAAAATGTATAAAACAGTTTCTGATAAGTGTTGGAAATGTTCAGAACAAGTGGGTTCCTTCTACCATATGTGGTGGACTTGTAAAGAAGCAGTAAAGTTTTGGAGGGTAATTCATGAAGAGACGCAAAAGATCTTAAAAAGAACTTTTACAAGAAAAGCAGAGTATTACTTGTTAGGCTTTACAGATTTGGATTTACAGTTGACGGAACAAAAGGACAAACTTTTTACATATACAACGACCGCCGCTAGAATTGTTTTTGCTAGAGAGTGGAAGCAAGACTCAGTATCACCCGTACAGGATTGGGTGGAAAAAATCAGAGAAATAAAGAACATGGACAAACTGACTTTTTTGTTGAAGTAAAATACAGGCATGATAACAAAAAGAACGAATTGGGACAATCTTCATGACTATCTGGACAATTTGCGAATATAAAAAACAAGAGAGACAATTTTATTATCTTTAATAAAAAAATTATGTTTTTGAATAATAAGAATATTTTATCCAAGAAGATGGAATGGAAGTCACGTTTTTTCTATTTTATTTTTTGTGTGAATGTGTGAATGTATTCTTGTAGGGGTTTTTTTAGGGTTTTATTTAGGATATCTTTTTTACTTCTTACTTTATTGGCCTTTCCCTCTCCCTTTTTTTCTTTATTTTTCTATACCTAATTGTTCTCACTCTTTTGTTGTATTCTATATAAAATTTAAATTTAAAAAAGGTTAGGAACAGGAAGAAGGAGAGAAAAAGGAGGAGAACGGTGGATGGGCTCCAAAGTCCCTCCCTTGCCGCCGCCATCAGCCAGCAGAATCATAGAATCATAGAATCAAAGAGTTGGAAGAGACCTCATGGGCCATCCAGTCCAACCCCCTGCCAAGAAGCAGGAATATTACATTCAAATCACCCCTGACAAATGGCCATCCAGCCTCTGCTTAAAAGCAGCCTTCTTCCTTTTGGCTGCCCCTTCCCCAGCTTTCCTCGCCTCCTCCTCCTCCACTTCCTCCAAGTTGCCCTGGAGGAAGCAGCAGCCAAGAGGGAGGGAGGATAGGTGAAAGACTGCTCCCTTCTTCGCCAATTCTTTCTTGCCTCCCTTCCTTCACTGCAGGAAGGAAGAAAAGAAAGAGGCAGAAACAAGTTTTATTTTTGAAGTCTCCCATTCCTCAGCATCCTGCTCCCTTCTTCCTCCAACTCCTTCTTTGTTTCCTCCCTCTTCTCCCTCATTTCTGTAGATCCTTCCTTTCTTTCAGTCTGCTTGCCCTGCTTGGCTGCCCCCAGCAACACCACGCTCACACTTACACACACACACACACACTCCTATTAACATCAAGACCGGGAGGCAGCTGCCTCTGTCACACTCCACGCAAGAGGATGGTGCTTCTGAGTGTAGGACCTTGCTTTCCTCCTTCCTTTCCTTCTTTCCCTCCTTCCTTCCCTCCATCCCTCCCTTCTCTTCATTCCTTTCTTCCTTCCTCCCTTTCCTTCCTTCCTCTCTTTCCTTCCCTTCCCTTCCCTCCCTCCATCACTCCCTACCATCCTTCTTTCTCTCCTTCCTTCTCCTTTCTTTCCTTCTTTCCCTCCTTCCCTCCCTCCCTTCCCTCCATCCCTTTTTCTTTCTTTCCTGTCCCTCCCTCCATTCCTTTCCTTTCCTTTTTCCTCCCTCCCTCCTTCACTCCCTATGCTCCTTCTTTCTCTCCTTCCTTCTCCTTCCTTTCCTTCTTTCCCTTCTTCCCTCCCTCTCTTTCCTTCCTTCCTTCCTTCCTTCCTTCCTTCCTTCCTTCCTTCCTTCCTTCCTTCCTTTTTCTTTCTTTTCTGTCCCTCCCTCCTTCCTTCCTTTTCCTCCTTCCCTCCCTTTCCTTTCCTTCTTCCTCCCTTTATTTCCTTCCCTTTTTTCCATCCCTTCCTTCCCCTTCATTTCTCTCCCTTCCTTTCTTCTTCATGGCTTCTCTCTTTTTTCTGTGGCTCCTTCTTCTTCAACTCCTCCCTTCTTTCCTTCTTTCCTCCCTTCACAGCTTCTCACTTTTTCCATGGTTCCTTCTCCCTTCTTATTCAGCTCCTTCCTTTCTTCACTTTCTCCTCCCTCTGCTTTTCTCCCATTATTATCATTACATATTGTTTTTATGATTAATCACTATATTTTAATTAAGTTCAATGTGTAACTATGAAAATACATCCTGCATATCAGATGTTTACATTACGATTCATAACAGTAGCAAAATTACAGCTATGAAGTAGCAATGAAAATAATGTTATAGTTGAGGGTCACATGAGGAGCTGTAATACCAGTAGTTGCTGCATTTCCCATCCTCAGCTTATACTCAAAATATTAATTCTCTCCCCCCCCCCCCATTAGTGTTTCTTTGTATTGACTCTTGTTTTCTAAAGTTTTAATTTGTATTTATTTTACTCTTGGTAACTGAGGATGATATATACATCTTAGGACCTAAGCACCCTAAAAGTACCTACTCCCATCTGATTTTGGAAACTAAGCAGAGTCAGCCATAGTTTGTACTTGGATAACAGAAAATCTCCAGCAAGAAAAAGCCATCAGGAGCATTTCATCGTAAAAGGAAGTTGCAGCATTGCAAAGAAGATGAGAATCAAGCTAAAGCATTGCAAAAGTTTCACCATCATGTGCTACAAAAACATAGAGACAGCTAAATTGACTGAATCAGATCATGACAATGATAAGATACCAATATCTGAGCTTTTATTTGCATTCTTAAAAAAGTTAATTTGTGTTAATTCTATGTAATATGAACATAATATTGTAAGTAAACTTCTGGTTTGTAAGGTAACTCTTTTATTCACCTCTACCTTCTACCTTTTATTTTTCAGTGATTGGTTTGGGGGGGGGGGGGGCACCAAAATACTGTTTGTGTCATGAATGACTTTTCAATGACTTTGAAGCATAGGTTCTTTTTATTGCAATTTCCAGTGTGAGACGGTATGTGATGATTACAGAAAACATTTAGAGAAAGAATGACATTGGACATACAGACATATAGATTCTGTGCAATTACATTGGATCTACAATTACATTGGTTAACAAACAAAGGGGAAATACATTTTTGACATTCACACACATGTACACGCATTCATCCACATGCATCCAAAATATTACCATATCCTTTTCTCCCTCCTTGGAGAAGCACCTGTTAGGCCAGACCCTGCTTTCCTGCAACCTGCCAACATATAGTTCCATAACTCCATGACTTCAAATACTGAAATGCCAAAACTTCTTTCCCTAAGAACAATGCCAAGGACCAGATCTCTGTTTTCCATACAGCAGAACCTGACTCCCTGCACAAAATCTAATACTCCAAAAGCACACTTCTTCCTCTTCCCTTGAGAAAGAAGCCCCAAAGTGCCCAGAATCGTGCTTTCCCATAGCATATCTGTCACTCTCCTTAGGTACACTATCTCTCTCCTTTCCATGGAGCAGAGCATAGCAGGTGGAACAGACACCTTGAGCATTATTAGACTGAGTCTTTTATAGTACTATTCTGTTGATGTAGTCCCAAAGTTGTAAATTGATGACTTCCATCCTGGCTCCATCTCGGTTTCCTGGCCAGATGTTGATCTTCTTGATTGATGTTGATCTTATGCTGACTTCCTTCTTAACATAAGGAATGTTGCAAACATTGCCTTAACTTGAAAGAACCATTGTCACAGTTCTTATCCATTCTCATTAGGAGGTTTTGATCACAATTCCAGCAAGCAGGTAGTTAGTCATTGCAGGCCTTAATATTATACTGGTGTTTCAAAAATTATTAACTCCAACCACACATCCTTCCATTCTTCCATTCATTCCCACACATCATATTAAAATCGTATTTGTCAAATCTGCACATTGAATTTCTTGTGACATTTGCTTACACTTGAAACTTACCTAGGGCCAGCCCTGCTTTCACAAGCAAACAGTGCAGAATTGGCAGTTTTGCTGCCGGATAAGAAGGAGACAACAGAGGCAAAGAGAAATGAGGAGCAGCAGAGACAAGAACTGAGGCCCTTCTTCTTTATTGCCTCCTTCTCCCTCTAAAACACCCAATCTAATGTTAAATTTTGACATAACTTGGAGCCCAAGATCCAAATCTTTCTAAATAAAGATCCAATTCCCCTTAAAATTTCATCCCCGCTTCCAAACACTCCAGCCTGCGTCAACAACCTCCCCAGGCTGAACTTGGGTGAATGCTGCCTCAATTTGGCCTTGCCTCAGGTTCAGCTGACAAAGGTTTCATGCTTTCCCCTGAGTTAGAGGGAAGACAGCTAGGTTAGTCATGAAGCAGAGCTAGCAGCAACAATTTTAACTGCTATCCTGCTTTCCACAGGCTCATTCGGCCTGAGGAAGTGGGACAAAATCCCCTGTAGCCTCCTCCCCCTGTGTCATGGCAATCCCCCTCTGCGATACTCCGCCTTTCTTCTCTTAAGAGCTTGTACTTGTTGTTTGTATGGTATTTTTTATTTCTGATACTTAAATTATGAAGTGTTAAATTATTGTATAAACCTCCTGGTGCAGAAGGTAGAATTGTTTTAAATAGATGAAGCCTCCCTGTCCTCCAGAAGCTCTTTCTATTCCAATGGAAATGGGACCTTCCTATAATTCATGCTGGCATCCTAATGATTAAAGAGTGAGCATCCCTTTTCCAGCATTCAAAAAGACAAAATGCTCCAAAATCCAAATTTGTCCTTTGCTTTTTCTTTCTGATGTTTCAATGCACCCAAACTTTGTTTCATAGACAAAAACATTTAAAATACGTATAAAATTGCCTTCTGCCTATATGTATAAGGTGTATCTATATATATAAATCCGTTAGGTTGGTTCAACGGGACAGCAAAACTTCACAACCCCCCAACGAAACTTAACCAAAATTCCCATGCCCATAACACAACCCACAAGGTACAAACATATCTACTCAAAATGAAAAACAACACAACAACACACTCACAAAACGGCAAAACAACAAAACTCAAAAAACCCCAACGAAACTTAACCAAAATTCCCATGCCCATAACACAACCCACAAGGTACAAACATATCTACTCACAATGAAAAACAACACAACAACACACTCACAAAACGGCAAAACAACAAAACTCAAAAACCCCCAACGAAACTTAACCAAAATTCCCATGCCCATAACACAACCCACAAGGTACAAACATATCTACTCAAAATGAAAAACAACACAACAACGCACTCACAAAACAGCAAAACAACAAAACTAAAAAAAACCCAACGAAACTTAACTAAAATTCCCATGCCCATAACACAACCAACAAGGTACAAACATATATACTCAAAATGAAAAACAACACAACAACACACTCACAATACGGCAAAACAACTGAGCATGCGCATTGGCGCCCAGCCGCAAGTTCCCTGGGTGCGCACACAGCCTTCCGGCCAACATTCCCTCTGTGGAAGCCATGCCCACTCCAAGCCCCGCTGCGCTGCTTCCGCACACACACACACCCTGCCGCACGCACACACACAACCCCACCATCACTCCCCCGCCGCCGCACACACACACGCAACCCCACGCTCCATAACTCCCCCACCGCCGCACACACACACGCAACCCCACGCTCCATCACTCCCCCACCGCACACACACACACACGCAACCCCACGCTCCATCACTCCCCCGCCGCCGCACACACACACACAACCCCACGCTCCATAACTCCCCCGCCGCCGCACACACACACGCAACCCCACGCTCCATCACTCCCCCGGCCACCGCACACACACATGCAACCCCACGCTCCATCACTCCCCCCGCTGCCGCACACACACACGCAACCCCACACTCCATCACTCCCCCCGCCACCGCACAAACACACACAACCCCACGCTCCATCACTCCCCCCGCCGCTGCACACACACACACAACCCCACGCTCCATCACTCCCCTGCCCAATCTTACCTCCTTTTACTTCATGCCACCTCCAAACCCCACCCCGCCCCTTCCCGCCCTGTCAAAATCCAGGAAAGACAGGAAGGAAGGAAAGAAGGAAGGAAGAGAAAGGGAGGTAAAGAAAAAGGGGGAAGGAAGGAAAGTTAGAGAAAGAAGGAGGAAGAAAAGGAAAGAAAAGGAAAGATGGAAGGAAAGAAAAGAGAGACAGCAGAAGAGAAAGAAAAAGGGGGAATGAAGGAAAGAGGTAGAGAAGGAAGAAATGAGAGACAGGGAGGGAAAGAAAAAGGGGGAAGGAAGGAAGGAGAGAAGGAAAGAAAAAAGGGAATGAAGGAAGGAAAGAGGGAGTGAAGGAAGGGCGAAGATGTAGAGAAAGAGGGAGGGAAGGAAAGAAGGAAAGAGAGAAGGAAGAAAAGAGACCAGGAGAGAAAGAGAAAGGGGGAAGGAAGGAAGGAGAGAAGGAAAGAAAAAAGGGAATGAAGGAAGGAAAGAGGGAGTGAAGGAAGGGGGAAGATGTAGAGAAAGAGGGAGGGAAGGAAAGAAGGAAAGAGAGAAGGAAGAAAAGAGACCAGGAGAGAAAGAGAAAGGGGGAAGTAAGGAAAGAGATAGAGAAGGAAGAGGAGAAGGAAAGATGGGAGGGAAGGAAGGAAGGAGGGAAAGAAGGAGAGAAAGAGGGAAGGTTGTCCACAGCAACACGTGGTGGGTAAAGGTTGTTATTTCTATTATTATTATGCTATTATTCCTATTAGACTCTGGGGGAATGGGAGAGGTGTCAGGTCCCAGAGGCAATGCATTGCATTATTGTTATTGTTATGATGGTGGTGAAATAAAAGGAAATAAAAAGAGAAAGAAGGAAGCAAACAGGGAGGGAAGAAAGGCAAAGGAAGAAACGGGGAGGGAATGAAGGAAAGAGAGAAGGATGAAACCAAGTAGTGAAAGAAGGAAAGAAAGAAAGAGGTAGAGAAGGAAGAAAGGAGAGAAAGGGGGAGGAAAAGGGGGAAGGAATAGGTAGGTACCTCTCTTTCATAATAGTCCAGATATCTACCTCAACTTTAATAAGTTTAACTATAGGCCACAGCAACGCGTGGCAGGGCACAGCTAGTAAAACATAATTGTGTGTCTAGTCTTGGGTCCTATCTCAAAGATATCTCATTATGTATTTCTACGCAATTACAGGCATTCCAAAGTACATCTGGTTCCAATTATTTCAGATAAAAGCTACTCAATTTATAAATTCTGGAACTGGAAATTTAATTTCATGGGTTTTTTTTCATTTGATACTTTAAGCTAAAAGTTTTAAATCTTATTGTACAGATGTGATATTTAAAGCAGTTCTCTTTTTAAAAAATACTTCTCTTTTTTTAAAAAAATATTCCCCTTGCATATGCTTGGAAAATATAAATGTAACTTACTAGCAATTATTCCTTTCTCTTCTTTTTCAGTTTATTTGAAACTCTCCAGTCACTCTTTTGGTCTGTCTTTGGACTCATCAACCTCTATGTCACCAATGTTAAAGCACGTCATGAATTCACCGAATTTGTTGGGGCCACTATGTTTGGTACTTACAATGTCATCTCTCTGGTCGTCCTGCTCAACATGTTGATAGCCATGATGAACAATTCCTACCAACTCATCGCTGTCAGTTCCTATTTTTTTTGCCTTGCTTTCATGATTGTGCACCATTGAAAAAGAAGCAGAAATCAGTTAGAGGCCAGAATTTTTTTCTTTTGAGGATAAAAACTGCTAGAATTCCCCAGCCAATATGGCCAGTAATTATACAAACTGGGAAATTCTGGCTGCCATTGTGTATGAAAGTAAGATTTATAAGCTCTGCCCTGAACATCCCAGTCACTGTTAAATTTCAGCTAAATTTTAAGCAGATATGGAACAGTAGAATTAATGTAGTCTGACATTATTGTTATTATTATTATTATTATTATTATTATTATTATTTCTTACCTTATATTTTTATGGTTTGAGGAGGGTTACAACATTGCTAAAACACATAATCATCATAAACATTATATGAAATACATATATTAAAACTTATTTCTAGAAATACATATTAAAATACACAGAACAAAGATTAAAATACAGTGAATACAATATGCACTGTAACTGCAAATTATAGTTTGGTGATGCACCAACACTCTTGATAAGAGAGGAATAAGGACCTTGTAAAGTTACAACTCCCAAGATTCTGCAACATTGAATCATGGCAGTTAAAGTGGTGTTAAACTGCATTAATTCTACATGCAGTATAGATCCACCCAAGGTCTGGCTTTATTACCTGACACAAGTTGGAGATCAGCCTCCACTTTCACAAGAAGTCATCTTATTATGTTGCATTTTATTTGTCTCCTTAATTACCTTATCCCAAAATGCCTTGGTGATCTCACATGTCCATCACATATGAAAGAATGACCCTTTCTGTTTCTTACACCTTCAGCAAATTCCTTGTTGTGATTTATCTATTTTTGCCAATGTTGCTGAGATGATATAGCATGTATGAAACATTTTATATAGATTCTCCCTAATTGATCCAGATAGTGTAAATTTGAATTCTTTGTTCCATAGGTATTCCCAGTTGTCTAATTCTATTAGTCTTCCTACGTTCTTGGCCCAGGATATAATTCCTATCTTGACTCTGTTGTCTTCCATGTTATAGCTTAATATGTATTTATGTAATCTGGAAATTAACCCTGTGTTTTTCTTTTTCCCATATTCTTTCCAATTTTGATATTTTAGTTGCAAATCCCACTCTCGTGTCTTTTAAAAATCTTTCATACAGTTGATGATAGCAAAAACTTATCCTTTTCTTACTCTTTATTTATTTCTGTGTTTTTCCTTCCCAAGTGGGTCTTGTGGATCGGTAGGCTTTTCCATGCATTTTTCTTAAAACAGCCACAAGAGAGCCAACTGTAGACTGGTGCCACCATTCAGTGTTAGGGTACATCTACACTGTAGAATTAATGTTGTTTGATTCCACTGTGATTTAAGTTTTAACTGAGACGAGAGCTTGCATCCCTCCTTGGCCATGGACACTGGATGACCTTGGGCAAATCGCAATCTTTCAGCCTCAAAGGAAAGTAAGATCAAATCCCTTTTGAACAAATTCTGTCAATAAAATCTTGCAATAGGGTCACCTTAGGATTGCCATATCTAAAAAATATTTTCCAGTACACATTCAAAACCAGAAAGAATATGAAATCAAGAATGAAATCTAATATGAAATCAGTATCCATTTTAATATTTATTTGAGTCCTCTGTTTCCTTTATTTAGGATCATGCAGACATTGAATGGAAATTTGCACGAACAAAACTCTGGATGAGTTACTTTGAAGAAGGGGGAACTTTGCCCACTCCCTTCAACGTCATACCAAGTCCCAAGTCTCTCTGGTACCTCGTCAGATGGCTATGGAAGCAATTGTGCAGGAAAAAGATTAGAAGGAAACCTGAAAGTTTTGGAACTATCGGGGTAAGAAAGCATATTCCTTTCTCCATGCCCTTCAGTCTTTATGTACATCTGTTAGTCATGTATACCAGGAGCTAGCAAATTAAGCAGATGCCAAGGCTAGGATGCCCACAAAGTATCTGGCTTTAATCTCTCGGTTGTCACTCCTATGTCCTTGGGAAACCAACACAAAGTGAAAATGCATTTCCAATTAATGGCAAAAGGAGGTAATTATTCTTGCTATATTCCAATCAAGTAAAAATTATAGATATTTTTAGAATTTTAACCCAGTAGCACCTACCAACTATACAACATTAACCTTCAGCTAAATAATCCTCCAAGCCATATGTATAATAATATAAAAACATCACTTTATGAAAGCAATTTTACTCCGATACCTCCTTAACTGGTGTACATGTTTACAATGCACAGATGAAGTATGTATTCAATGAAGTATCTCTGAATGGTGGTTTATTGGAGAAATAATATCATAGAATCATAGAGTTGGTAAAGACTTCATGGACCGTCCAGTCCAACCTCCTGCCAAGAAGCAGGAAACTTGCGTTCAAAGCACCCCCAACATAGAATCATAGAACATTGAGTTGGAAGAGACCTCGTGGGGCACCCAGGGAGCCAAGAAGCAGGAAGCTAAGAGGCAGGAAAATGACATTCAAAGCACCCTCGGCAGATGGCCATCTAGCCTCTGTTTAAAAGCTTCCAAAGAAGGAGCCTCCATTGCTGAACAGCTCTTACAGTCAGGAATTTCTTCCTCATGTTCAGGTGGAATCTCTATTCCTGTAGTTTGAAGCCATTGTTACACATCCTAGTCTCCAGGGCAACAGAAAACAAGCTTGCTCCCTCCTCCCTATGACTTCCCCTCACATATTTATACATGGCGAACATGTCTACTCTCAGCCTTCTCTTCTGCAGGCTAAACATGCCCAGCTCTTTAAGCTGCTCCTTATAGGGCTTGTTCTCCAGAACCTTGATCCTTTTAGCCACTCTTCTCTGGACACATTCCATCTTAGAGTCACATCTCCCATCAATTGTGGTGTCCAGAATTGGACAAAGCACTCCAGATGTGGTCTGGACCAAGGCAGAAACGAGCCAGGAGTCCCCCATTCTGTATCTTTGCATTTCATTTTTTCTACCTAAGTGGAGTATCTTGCATTTAGAATCATAGAATCATAGAGTTGGAAGAGACCTCGTGGGCCATCCAGTCCAACCTGTAATAAGAAATTCAATGTGCAAATTTGATAAATGTGAATTTAATATGATGTGTGGGAATGAATGGAAGGATCGAAGGATATGTGGTTGAAGTTAATAATTTTGGAAACACCAGTATATTAAGGCCTGCAATGACTAACTACCTGCTTGCTGGAACTGTGATTAAAACCTGTTATTGAGATCTGAATGAGAAACCCTGATAAGAACTGGGACAGTGATAAAGGAAATGTTTGCAACCTTCCTTATGTTAAGAAGGAAGTCAACACAAGCCTTGTGTTTGTTAACACCAATCAAGAAGATCAACACTGAGATGGATCCAGGATGGAAGACGTCGATCATTAATTTACAACTGTGGGACTACATCAACAGAATCTTTCTATAAAAGCCTTTTTTCAGGGGGGGGGGTTTCGGGGGGGGGGGGCTGAGTTTCAGGGGGGGGCTGAGTCTGAGTGAAAGAGGGTCTAGCCTAGCAAACCTTTTATATCATTACCCCGATACCCCCATGCATATGGGATATATTGAGTATGGTGATCAGATCATGATATGAATAAACATAACAGTTTAATGCACCAGTAAGGCCTTTTCACGAACCACCATGAGAATTTGGGGGGGGGGGGGCTGAAGCCCCTCAAGCCCCCCCCCCCCCCCCTCGCTACATGCCTGGACAGAGGTGGTGTATTCAGAGAGTGTCAGATATGCTATGGGAAAGCATGATTCTGGACATTTTGGGGCTTCTTTCTCAAGGGAAGAGGAAGAAGTGCGCTTTTGGAGTCTTAGATTTTGTGCAGGGAGGCAGGTTCTGCTGTAGGGAAAACAGAGGTCTGGTCCTTGGCATTGTTCTTAGGGAAAGAAGTTTTGGAATTTCAGCGTTTTGAAGTTATGGCGTTATGGAAGTTTTGGAACTATGCATTGGCTTGCAGGAAGGCAGGGTCTGGCCTTACAGGTGCTTCCCCAAGGAGGGAGAAAAGGATATGGTAATATTTGGATGCATGTGGATGAATGTGTGTATATGTGTGTGAATGCTGAATGAAAATGCAAACCCCCTTTGTTTGTTTGTTAGCCAATGTAATTGTAAATCCAATGTAGTTGCATAGAATCTGTATGTCTGTATGTCCAATGTCAATTCTTTTACTAAATGTTTTCTGTAATCTAATATACCTTCTCACACTGGAAATTGCAATAAAAAGAACCTATGCTTCAAAGTTATTGAAAAGTCATTCATGACAAACCCCCCTGCCAAGATGCAGGAAAATCGCATTCAAAGCACACCTGACAGATGGCCATCCAGCCTCTGTTTAAAAGCTTCCAAAGAAGGAGCCTCTACCACACTCCGAGGCAGAGAGTTCCACTGCCGAACAGCTTTCACAGTCAGGAAGTTTTCCCTAATGTTCAGATGGAATCTTCTTTCTTATAGTTTGAAGCCATTGTTCTTTCTCGTAGACTCTGTGGAATGCACACATTTGGTACTCTGATGCCCGTGTGCAGCAGTTCCAGAAGTTTGTAGTTAATGAGGCTTGGCAGTAGCCCCACCCACCTTACCCTGAGGGCATAAAGGTCCCACGTGGTGTTACAGAGGTAGTTCCCTTTTTCCGCCTTATGAAGCAGCAGCTTCAGAACATTTCTCTCTCCTTTCCCTTCTGCCATTCAGGTTTGACTATTTTTCCCTTTTGGCATGGACTCCACCTTTAAGAGGTGTTCTGTCTGTGGAAGTAACTTCCCAGGCTCCAATGCGCACCACCGCTGCCTCCTCTGTTTGGGGGAATCCCATGTCGTTGCCTCCTGCCTGGCCTGCAAAGCCTTTACACCCCAGGCACGGAAGAGAAGGGAGATGCACCTCAAAGCACTCCTTTATGAGTGTGCGCTCTTCCCCTCTCCCACCATGCCGGCAGCCCTTCCAACTCCAAGGGACACACTAGCTCCCACCCTCTCTTCCTCCTCCTCGAAGCGACCGCAACCATTGTCGCCCTCTCCCTGCAGCTCCTCCTCTTGTCGGGACAAACCTAAAAAGAAGGAGGCAGAGTTGGTGACGCAGACCACTTCCCATCCGGGCCCACCGGCCCAGCCGTCCCTGGACCCACCCACACCAGCTCAGAGGCCGCGCTTTGTGCCGAGCCGACTCCCATGGACTCCGGGCAGAGAAGTGGCGGTGGCCCACCCCCTGATGAGAGGACAGCACCCCGCCACCACCTGCCTTGGTGCCACTGACGGCCTTGGCTGACTTGGAGGTGGATTATCGCCACCACCATGCTTTGGGCCCAAGTCCCTTTGTATCGTCCATGTGTGTTTATGTCTGTACTTGAATTAAGCGGCCTACGAAAAGGAAGCCTGAATGTACTGCTATTGATTCACTGACTTGGATTGATCACAGCATTTGATCTTTGCCTTCAGCATTAACTGCAACTAGCTCCTGTAATCTGCCATTTACAAAAGTACCATAGCTTCTTTTTTTCTTTTTCTTTTTCTGATACATCCCAAAAATCAACTTTTTGGGACTTATTTCAATAAACATTATTCCAAAAGTAAATTTTCCTTAAATGAAATTCTATACATTCCTTAATTATATATCACCCAACAAACCCCCCTCCCCCCCATCCCCCCCCCCCCCCCCACCTCCCTGGAACAGCAATTCTAAATCATGTCATTGCATCAATTTAACCGTGAGGAAAGCCTGGTTCAAAATACTGTATTTGTCATCTATGTCTATTTTGTCAATTAACACAGACCATTTCCTAAACCAGTCTTGTTCTCTTTGACTATTTATATACTTGTTTTTTCTTTGATTGATAAAATCATTAATTATATATTCTGATACATAAGCCCACCAGGTTTCCAAATCCCATTTTGTATCGTCTCTCCATCCCCGGGCTATTGTGGCCTGTATTGCGGCTGTCATATATTTTAGGATTTCTGTCCAATTATTGTTATCTTCCTTTGCCTTTATGGTGAGGGACATGAACTTGGCTTTATTCCACATTAATTCTTTCCCTATTTTGTATTCCATCACAATCCTTATTTTACCATAATAGTTCTGGATTTTTCTACAATCCCGCCACATGTGGGAGAATGAACCCTATCCCCCCACACTTGTGCCAGCATTTGTTTGAGATATTTCCCATTATGTGTGCTAATTGGGTGGGGATCCTATACCATTTGGAGATTATTTTCCTTTGGGTTTCTTTGATCCTCATATGTTTAATTTTATGAATATTGTCAATCCAAGACCCAATTAATTTCTCACTGAAGCTTTCCTCTTGTTTCCAATTTTCTATAAGGGTTGTTTTTGTGTTGTAAGTTAAGGAGATTAAATCCTCATACAGTAGCCCAATAATCCCTTTGTCTGTTTCTACTTTCCTTTTAATTATTCTGTCAAGTGGGGTTTCTGCTACTTCTCTTCTTTTCATGGCCTGAGCTTTACTGGACAGGCCTAACCATGCTATCCAGTTTCCTTGACCACATTTATCTTTTATCTTATCCCACTTTATTATTTCTCCATTGGGTTCCATGAGGTCCCCTATCCTTTTGATTCCATTTTCCTTAAGTGCCCTAATTAGATTCCTGAATGTTTTGTCCTTATTTTCCAAGGTTTCTAATGGGAAAGGGTCAATTTTGTTTATTTTTAGTTTATTTTGCCATTTTTTCCAAATTAACAACATTGTTAAGCAGGGACCGACTTTTAAGTTCTTTAAGTCTTTTCTGTCTATTCTTTCTCCCATATACCATATTTCTTCCTTTATATATCCCATATTTCTCCCTTTCTCCTTTGCCAACTGTTTGCTACCTTTTCTATTAGCATCCATCTTTTTGTCCCTTCCAATTTAAATTCTAATAATCCTGCTAACTGAGTTGCCTCATAATATATTCCCAAAGAGGGAGCCCTCCATCCCCCCATTTCTTGTTTACTATAATATAGAAAGTTGGCAATTCTCTTTTTGTTTCCTCCCACTACCCATTTTTAATAGAGTTGTCCCATTTATTCAGCAAATTATTAGGGCTATTCACTGGGAGAGTTTGGAATAAAAATAGGAATTTGGGCAAAATCTTCATCTTACAAATTTTTATCCTTGTGGATATATCTCGGAATTTCTTTCCCTGTGTGTTAATTTGTTTGCTTATATTTTCCATAGACAATTAAAATTCATTGGTATGATATTATTGAGATTTTTCGGTATATCTACCCCCAGGTATTTAATCTTTTCCCCCCAATTTAACTCCCATAATATTTTGAATTTTTTTGAGTTCTTCCCATGATAATTTTTGATGTAGTATCTCTGATTTTTCAAAATTAATTGTAAGGCCCGAAGTTTTTCCAAAATCCTTAACTGTTTCAACTATTGATTGTAACAACTCCTCCACCTCCCCTAAAATTATCAGCATACAGATTAATCTTGATGTCTTCCTTGCCCACCTTATATCCTTTAATAACCGAATTGTTCCTAACTGAATTTGCTAGTGGCTCAACGGCCAATGAAAATAGGACTGGAGAAAATGGGCATCCCTGTTTGGCTCCCCTCTATTTGTCTATTTGTCTAGTGTGTGCTCCGTTTACTGAGATAGTTGATTTATTTCCCCTATATAATTCTTTTACTACCTTACACACTTTCACCCCCATATTACTTTCCTCACATAGTCCGTTCAAATATTTGTGATTTAATGAGTCAAATGCTTTGCAAAAGTCTAATTTTAATATAAGGGGGAGGAGCATGCTCTTTTGCTGAACGGACCTGCTGCAGAGCCTCTCCATGAAAAAAGTGAGTTAAATATAATATGATGGCACACTGGGAAGATGAAGAGAAAACTATATGTGTCCGGCTATTTTCCCAGTGACCATCGGTATGCCCTAAATATACTTTAATTCCCCCAAAATAAAACTCTAGAGACAAGACTAAATTTAACCAATTAGGTTTACTGAACAATCAAGGTGAATCAAAACAAGGTATAAAGGTGCAGTTTGATTCTTGATGGTATAGAATTAGAATAATAAGGAACAGGTACAAGGTATAACTGAGGTAAATATAAATAACAGGAGGCTATGAGATATAATGGTGGTATGTGCTCTATATTTTCTATAAGGTAAGCACTCTCTATAAACTCTGGGGCATGTACTATTTAATCTATGTGGCAAATACAGATGAATTCTTTATAAAATATACTATAATCTATACACTCTAAGGCAAATACATTCTAATCTATGAGGCAAATATACATCTATATTCTTTGGGCAAATACAACTATTCTCTATGTTCCCTGAG
Organism: Anolis sagrei; assembly: GCF_037176765.1. NCBI lineage: Eukaryota > Metazoa > Chordata > Lepidosauria > Squamata > Anolidae > Anolis > Anolis sagrei. Next base: position 167,741,765 of record NC_090022.1, on the reverse strand, counting down.
GCATGTATGTACTAAGGATTGCCTGTTCAGACTGCTAGGCCAGACCAGACACTTTCTGGCTAACTACTACAAGCTATGTCCAAACAGAATGAAAACAAAAAGTCTTTCCCCCAAGCTCTGAGTCAGAATGGGCTGAATCAACAGAGCTCGGCCTCTAGGGGTATCCTAAGCTCCTACTCTAAAACTTAGCAGAATGGAACAGTCCACCTCCAGGGAGCAAACAGAGGGGTAAGAAAGGAGCATTTCGGAATGGCTTCAGAGACCCTGAATTCCACTGATTCCGAACTGGATAAATTGATGGAAATGGTCCGAGGGCTACAAAACTCAATGGGACATCTTGCCCTTGAGGTCAGAGACACTAAAGAGCAGGTACAGCTCTTACTTCAGAAGCAGATAGGGTCTGAAGCTAAGATAAAAGCCCTAGAACAAAATTTACAGTTTCTCAATCAGAAAGTAACAGATTTGGAGAATCACCAGAGACGCAGAAACATTATCCTATCAAACATACCAGAGAACGTAAGCGATAAAGATTTGATCAAATCCTTGACTCAATGGTGGGGAGAATTTGGAATGCCAGCTTCACCCGAGGACATTGAACATGCACACAGAATACCGTCATATGTAAAGAAAGATAAAAACCAGCAAAAACAAAAACAAAGACCAAGGTCAGTGATAATTGCCTTCGCCAGAGAACCTACTTGTTTAAAAGTTTACAAATCCCTGAGGAAAGTACAGGACTTAAAGTATAATGGAAACAAGGCAATAGTCTTTCAGGACTTAGCAAAATCTACTAGAGAAGAAAGAGCTTCACTCAAGGTCGTCACAGACAGACTCAGAACAGAGAAGATTATGTACACCTGGGCTTTTCCAGCAACCATCATTATCTATAAAGGAGGAAAAAAAACTCACTGAGAGAACTCCACAAGAGGGAATCAAGCTTCTAAGGGACCTGAACTTAACTTGTCCTTCACCCGAGAGACACTCAACTGAAGTAGAATCAGATGGGGGGATTGATGCAATAACTGAGGAAGATGAAGATGAAGAAGGATCTGGATCACACTTGAGGACAGAACATTAAAAAAAAAAAAGAAAGGCCTTAAGGAAAAAAACTGTGAAACATCCTGCATCTTCATACAGGCACCGATCAAGAAGGAATTACAAATAGTGTGACATGAGTGAAGATACAGGAAGACGGAAGACTGAACAAGCTTAAAATAGTAAAATAACAACTATAAATGTTAGAACTTTTAACATATTGTAAGATATTTAAGACTAATTAATTTCAAAGTAGAAAAGTACTGTCTGCAACAAAAAATTACTGCAATGATTACTATGAGAATATAGAAACTGTATTGTTAATTGCCTGAATGAGCTGGGAAAAGAAAGCTGATGCTGCTTCCAGGGATAGTAAAAGGGGATTTAGAACGATACTTAATGAGATAAGGAGATAAGGGGGGGAAAGTAAAGTAAAAGCAGGAAGTATGGAGGTCAGAATTCAAAGGAAAAGTAGAGTCTAAGATACGGGTGGGAATGTACAGAATTATTGGGTGTTATATAGGTTAAGTGTCAAAACACGGAAGGGGAAGTTGCGGCAGGGGACTCTGCCCCTATGATACTCTGGATGGGTGTGAGGAGGTTCTTCCGAGCAGCCCCGCCATTAAGGATGGGGTCAAAGGATCCAGAGGGGGGAAGCTAAGGGCTTTAGGTCAGGGACTAGGAACAGCTACAAACAAGAATAATTATAGATGTATAAATATGTGAGAGGAAGCCACAGGGAGGAGGGAGCAAGCTTGTTTTCTGCTTCCTTGGAGACTAGGACGCGGAACAATGGCTTCAAACTGCAAGAAAGGAGATTCCATCTGAACACGAGGAAGAACTTCCTGACTGTGAGAGCCGTTCAGCAGTGGAACTCTCTGCCCCGGAATGTGGTGGAGGCTCCTTCTTTGGAAGCTTTTAAACAGAGGCTGGATGGCCATCTGTCAGGGGTGATTTGAATGCAATATTCCTGCTTCTTGGCAGGGGTTTGGACTGGATGGCCCATGAGGTCTCTTCCAACTCTTTGATTCTATGATTCTATGAGTGGAAGTGACCTGGAGAAATGGAGGGGAAAATACACATCGGATCAATGGGGGATCAATTAATTGTTTTATCGGTTAATGTGAACGGGCTTTCGTCTCTGTTTAAAAGACAAAAAATTACCAGGCTGTTAATGGCATATGCCTAATTCAGGAAACCCACAAAAAAAGGACAGAACAAAACTGTTGTACCTAAAAGGATGGGAATCACAATATGAATCCCGGGGGACAAATAAGTCACGAGGAGTGGCAATCTTAATAAAGGACCTTCATAGATTTGAGTTAGAGAAAAAAATAGAAGATAAAGAAGAACGATTTGTGATGATAAGGGGAAAATTAAACAATAATGAGATCACTATAGCAAGTATCTATGCCCCTAACAAAAATCAGTCAGGATTCATACAAAAGTATTGTGCCAAAATTGAAAAACAAGCAAAAGGAAATATAATCATCGGGGGAGCTCTTAACATGGAACTGTATAAACAAACAAAAATAAGGACGAACCCAGCAAGGCTTGAATGTAAAAGTAACTTCAAAAAATGGAACCTTACAGAAGCACACAATAGAATAGGAGAGGAGGGAACAACCCCAACCTTTTACTCACATAGGCATGCAAAATTCACTGTAATAGACTACTTCATAGTAGGAATTAACAATATACGACTAATAAAGGAGATCAAAGTGGGGAACCACTGGCCAGGAGATCATGCTCCACTCTTGTTAAAATTAGGGAACTCAGGAAGCCTCCAAGGAATTGGAAATTCAATCCAAAGGTAATCCTTAATGAAAAGGATAAACAAGTCATTAAACAACAGATTCAAGAATTCTTTCTATTTAACAGACAACCACAAATAAAAGAAGAGATTTTATGGGACGCTTTTAAAGCAACAATAAGGGGAACTTGTATCTCACTGGAAATAGGAATCAATAGGAAAAACAAGTATACATTTGAGAAAACAAGATCAGAGGTAGAGGATGCATTCCTATGTTTCCAAAAAAACCCATCGGTTAAAAATAAAGCAAACTGGAAAGAGAAAAAGCAGCAACTGGAGGACTTAGATAAAATACACACCACAAAAAATACCTATGGGTTAGAAATGATTATCAAATTAACTCAATTAATAATTCGAAAAGACTGGCTAGAGCCCTAAAATCAAAACAAGCTAGAAGCAGAATACTCAAGCTAAAAGATGACAGAGGACATCTGAGATCATCAGATAAGGAAATCAGTGAGATCATGGCTAGCTACTATGAAAAACTTTACGAAGTCAAAGAATTAATCAAATGAGATGGCCTCTTGGAAAAATTCATAAATTCACAGTCACAAACCAATATAAACAGCACAATAACCAACTCAGAAATTGAAAAAGCGATAGAAAGCCTAAAAGCAAACTCATCACCTGGGTCAGATGGCTTCACAACAATTTTTTATAAAATATTCAAAGGGGAAATCACACCGAACCTATTTATACTATTTAATGAAATAATGGAGAGGCAAAAAGTGCCAAATTCCTGGAAATTCTCCAAAATCCATACAATCTTAAAACCAAATAAGGATGAAACTGATCCTAACTCTTATAGACCAATATCCCTTTGCAAAATATTACTACAAAATATTTACTAAAATTTTAGCAAGCAGAATGAAGGACATAATACTGGAAATAATTCATGACGAACAATACGGATTTATAAAAAACAGAAAATTAGGAGACCCTATAAGGAATATATTGAACATTTTGAACCATGCCACAGAAAGTACCATAACTTCTAAGCACTGTATGACGCCTGTATGATGCCTTTTCAAATTTGTGTGTGGCATCAAGCCCGATATCTCCCATATTGGATTTTGATGTGTAGCCCTTCAGAGTAGTACTTACATTTGCACAGAAGGTCATTGAGATTTCTTCTATGTGCTGACTAGCGTTTTGCAATAACTGTGCCCCCAACTACCATTTTGTGTCTGGCTGTGTGATTGTGCCTCAAGCCTTATTTTACTGCTCCCACGCTACCAATTTGCAGTTGGTTTCAGATTATAGTATTGAGGCTACAAGTTTGTGGTTTTTAAAGGAATTAAAATATCAGATATTGCAGAGTCCTTAAAATCTGTGTCGAGTTTTAAGGAAAGATATACATTTCTGTACAATTCATGAATAAGAGTTTTCTCATCTTGATGTGTTGCTGCATTCATCTTGAATATTGTTTTTCAATAGATGATGTTAAATTCAGCCCAACTTTTGTTGACAATTCTAACTGCACTAGTTGTGTGTGTTTTTAAACAAAATAGTATTCTGGTAAATTTATTTTACATATTTTCCATTTCTAGAGACGTGCAGCTGATAATTTGAGAAGACATCATCAGTACCAGGTAACCAGTCTTTCAAATATGACATCACACACAATGGAATGTACAGACTGGCCTGGCTTCCCTCAACCTTTACCTTCCATTTGTCTTGGACTACTGTTCTATCTCCCCCATCCAGCATGGCCAATAGGACAGATGAAAACAAGGAAAGGAGGTCATGACAGTGTTCAAATTGCAAATTTCAATTCAGTATCAGAAATAAAACCCACAATGGTTAAGAAAAGTTGGGCAGGGGTGTCAGTTGCCCAGAAAAGTTCTGATTTTCTCTTTCACCATGGCTGCAGAACACTGAACATTTATATGAAAGAGTAATTGAATTCAGTGGGACATGCTAGTGCACAGATTTGGAGGTGTAAGAATAACTTTAAAATGTTTAATCTATAATGTTTGTTCTATTATTCTAACAATATGAGAGGCATTGTAACTCACAAATGTGACTGGTAACTTGGTGACCTTATTGGCTGATAGGAATTTGAACCTGTGTTACCTTTCAAAACTCTCCAAGTCCTGAGATTTCCAGGCCAAAACCTGAGAACAGAACTGGGGGTTTTGTGATGATGCAGGAAATGCATCTGGTTGATAAAAATAATCAATATGAATGTTCATGATAGGATAATACAAGGGACCTCTTCACAATTATACATGTGCACTATGTTCCTCCCCCTGCCCTCCAACCCCCTTCCTCTCTCCCAGCAACACACTAAAACTTTTTAAACACTAGATTTACTAATAATAACTCCACTTCCCCCATCTTCTTTCATCTTCCTTTTCCCTGCCTTTCACATCAACCCCCCCCCCCCTTTGTGTGGAAAAATTGAAATATTCAAAATGATGATGATGATGATGATGATGATGATGATGATGGTGATTTAGAAAATGAAAATGGGTCTGGTAATTATACCACCTGCTTTGGAGTTTTGGCTGCAGAGGTTGACTTTCTATCAGGTAAAAGGAACCTGGTAGCTCCAATTCAGCTCACAGCAACTTCCTATCAGTCACTCAGTATTGCTTTCCACCCTTGCTATTATATGCTACTAGTAGTTCTGCTGCTTTCACCCAACTGTGAAATAGCCAAAGGGCTCCAGAATTCCTTTCTACTCAATATAAAAAAACAATACTGGCTTTGTCACATAGTTACTTCAACTTTGGACTCTTAGATACAGATCAATGATTTTTGTGTACAAGTATGGCCCAGTAGACAAAGCAAACGTGTTGGCCCTTTAGCATAACTCAGGACTATGTCTGTTCTTGTTTTATTGTATTTTAAAGTTAATTGTATTGTTTTAATCTATTGCTGTAAACCGCCCCGACCCAAATTGGGAGTATACAAGTCAAATAAATAAATAAATAAATAAATCAAATTATGGCTCTTTTTCAAAATTTCAAAATTAGTTTTATATAAGCAAGAACGTACTTACCCCATCTAAAGTCAAGCTTCAGCAAACCCATCTCTTCTTTCCCACCACATATTTCAGCTTCTATGGGTTTGAATTTGATTCCAAAATAATGACCAGTTGGCAGCTGCACCACAATTTATTTATTGTTCTGTTTTAACAGTGTGGTCATCAAAAGCAAAAGCAAGTGTTTATTGATGTTACTGTTATCATGCTAGGCATGATAACACATTCAACTGTTTTTAATCTTTCAGGAGGTCATGAGAAATCTGGTTAAGAGATATGTGGCAGCAATGATAAGAGATGCTAAAACTGAAGAGGGGCTGACTGAAGAGAATTTTAAGGTAATTCCTGCCATATTGGAGGACCTAGTAATAGTGGATCAGAATTAAGGAGTTGCAGAAAAAGAAAAGAATAATCTTAAGAATTGAGAATAGTTATGTTCTCTATAGATAAAAGCAAGCATTTACCATATTTTCTGGCGTATAAGACGAATGGGCATATAAGATGACCTCCAACTTTTACAGTTCAAATATAGAGTTTGGGATATACTTGCCATATAAGACTACTCCTCTTCCAACACACACCAAAAATTTAAAAAACATCAGATTTAATTTCAATATGGTAATTTTCCTATTACCATACCTCCTTCTCTGCCTCTCAGATCTCACACATGCGTGCCTGCGCCGCTTTACTGCAGCCCTCAGGAGCGAGATCTAAGAGGCAGAGAAGGGAGTACAGTAATAGGATACAAGGGTGGGCCAGACAGGTGAAAGATGCGTGTTTTTCTGGGCACAGCATCGCTCTATCTCTATTTTCCATACCTCAGGAGTCCTGGATGCAACTTGCTCAGCCCTTCACTTACACCTTCCCAGTGAGGCGTCCCCTCACCTTGTCATCAGGACCGTGTTAAGTTATTTCTTTCCACGAATCCTGTTGAGTGGATTTTATTCTACCGTACTTGTACAGCACCACCCTTGCTGTTTTCATACGCATGCTCCACATGCGGCGGGGATGCAGCCATGGCAATTTTTGAGCGCCCACTGCAGATTCTCCAGTCCGGCTCAGAAGTTTCAGCACTTGCCCTATAAGATGACACCTGACGCATAAGATGACCCCCGACTTTTGAGAAGATTTTCCTGGGTTAAAAAGTAGTCTTATACGGCAGAAAATACAGTAATATTAATAATGTTTTTAAATGGATTTTAACTTAATGGTTTTATTTAATGTGTAATGTTGTGATATATTGTGTGTGTATTCTGTATGTGTTGGCATCAAATTGTTGCCATTGTAAGCCACCCTGAGTCCCCCTTTGGGGGTTGAGAAGGACAGGGCACAAATGTTGGAAATAAATACATATTTAAATAATTCAAATAATATTTTTAAATATATCCAGCTCGGTTTAATTTATTCAGCACTGAACCAATAGCTACAAGCAAATTTCATAAAAAAGAAGGAATTTTTTTAAAAAAAACTTCAGGTGACATCTACTTAATAATAATAATAATAATAATACTTTATTTATACCCCGCCACCATCTCCCCAAGGGGACTCGGGGCAGTTTACATGAGACCAAACCCAGAAATACAGTAAAACAACATAACACAAAAACACAGCAGAAAATAAAGAAATTAAAAAATAAAATACAAAAACCAATATAAATAAACAGATCAGACAATATAAAATCAGAACATTAGAACACAGAAAATTGATCATAGTGGGCAGGGCCAATTACAAAAGATTAAAATTTAAAACACTGGGTGAGAGAGCAATGTAATGTATCAAGGACAGGGGATCGAGGGGATAAAGTAGGGTTTAATTGCACTAACAGGTAAAATAAAGTGCTTCCGAGGGCATTTTATGCAGGGTTTGGTCAGGGATTATTGTACATTCAATCATTGAAGGCACACTGGAATAGCCAAGTTTTCAGGCTCTTCCTAAAGACTGCCAGAGCTTGCCTAATATCTCTGGGAACGAATTCCAAAGCTGAGGGGCCACCACAGAGAAGGCCCTCTCCCTCGTCCCCACAAGTCGCACTTGCGATGGGGGCGGGAACGAGTAAAGGGCCTCTCTGGAAGATAGAAAAGATCGTGTAGATTCATAGACGGAAATGTGGTCACGCAGGTAAGTGGGTCCCAAATCGTTCAGGGCTTTGTAGGTAAGAACCTGCACCTTGAATTGGGACTGGAAAATAAACAGCAGCCAATGGAGCTCTTTAAACGGGGAGGTTGACCGCGCCCTGTAATTCGCACCAGTTAGTAGTCTGGCTCATTGGACCAATTGGAATTTCTGGGCCATCTTCAAGGGCAGCCCTATGTAGAGCGCATTGCAATAGTCCAATCTAGAGGTAACTAAGGCGTGGGCCACCACGGCCAAATCCGACTTCATGAGGTACAGTCATAACTGGTGCATGAGCTTCAACTGTGCAAAAGCCCTCCCAGCCACCGCCGACGCCTGCGCTTGAAGCCTTAACAAGGAATCTAGGAGGACACGCAAGCTGCGGACCTGTGACTTTAGGGAGAATGCAACCCCATTGAGCATAGTTTGCTACCCTATACCACAATCCGGCCTGCAATTGACCTGGAGGACCTCTGTCTTGTCAGGATTTATCCTCAGCTTATTTGTCCTCATCCAGACTGTCACGGCGACCAGGCACCCGTCCAGCATTCGAGGGGCTTTCTTGGAATTAGGTGGAAAAGAGTAGTAGAATTGGACGTCATCTGCATAGAGATGGCATGAAACTCCACAACTCCAGATGACCTCTCCCAGTGGTTTCATGTAGATGTAGGTTAGAGATTGGCCTGTAGTTATTCAAAACCATGGGATCAAGGGAGGTCTTCAGGATTGGTCTCACTGCAGCCTCCTTCAGACCAGATGGAAATTTCCCCTGAGCCAATGATGCGTTAATAATCAACACAAACCAATCCAACACAAACCAATCCACCTCTGGCCAATTTAATTAGCCAGGAAGGGCAAGGGTCCAGAGCCGATGTGGTCACTCTCACAACCCCCAGGACCACATCATCAGGATAAACAAGTCAAAAAGAATCCCACAAGATCGGACCAACAGATGCCTCAGTTATCTCTTCTGGCATTGCATTTAAACTGGCGTCCAGCTGAAGGCGTACCTGTGCAACTTTATCTGCAAAATTGTGCACAAAATTGTAGCACCGAGTTGCTGAGTCCTCGAAGACCTCCCCCACCTCGGGAAGGTGGAGGAGCTCTCCAACGACCCAAAACAACTCAGAAGGTCTATTGGATGCAGATGCTATGCAGGCGGTCAAGAAGGTCTTCTTGGCTGCCCGCAGAGCCGCGGTATAAGCCCTAATTGAGACTCTGGCCTGAGTTCGGTCAGAGACACCCCAAGATTTCCTCCAGATGCACTCTAGTCTCCTTGTCATACAATTCATCTCCATCAACTCAGAAAACCAAGGGGTTGGTGTGACTCTGTGCAACAAGAGGGGACGTTCAGGGGCAATCGTGTCTATCGCCCTAGCCAGCTTGCTATTGTGGCGATCAACCAGGGCATTGACAGGATGGTCAACTTCCATGACAGATAGAACCCCAAGAGACCTCAGGAATCCATCCGGATCCATCAGTCTCCTGGGGAGAACCATCTTAGTCAGTCCACCACCCCTGTGGAGGTTAGAGGTCACAGTGAGTCTAAAACTGATCAGATGATGGTCAGACCATGACAATGGAAGAATGTTTTCCTCTTCCACCCTTACCACACTGCTGTCCACAGGGAAAGGTAGGTCAAGTATACACTAGGTATCCAGCCTTATGGGTGGGTCCAGATACTACTTGTGATAGCCCCATGGTCGTCATGGCAGCCATGAAATCTTGAGCCGCTCCTGTTAATGTGGTCTCGGCGTGAATGTTAAAGTCTCCCAGTACAACCAAATGCTGGGAGACCAGAGCCAAATTAGAGACCATGTCTGCCAGCTCTGGCAGGGAAACTGCTGTGTCGCAGGGTGAATGATACACCAGCAGAATCCCAAAGCTATCATGGGTTCCCACCTTCAGATGGACACACTCAAACCCGAGGACTGTGGCACAGCGCATTGGACATGGCCAACAAAAACTTGATCACCATACATGGACATGGTTTTGACATTTGTCCTCAACTCATTTTACTATAATTACAAATACAAGCAAAAATACAGTTATTTCCAATACCTTATTTGAAATACAGGAGAAATTCTTGACATTTTTGAGAATCTAATTAAGGCTATGGACCTGAGATGGATAAAATGAGTATGGAGCAATCAGTATCAGAAAAAGAGATAGGAGAAGCTATAGAGAAATTAAAAGTGGGACGACTCCAGGAACGGATGGGTTGAGACCTGAATAGTATAAAAAATTTAAATCAATTTTAGTACCAAAATTAAAAGACCTATATAATAGGATAATGGAAGGAGAACAGATCCCACCATCATGGCAAGAATCAAGGATCAGATTAATTTTAAAAACAAATAAAGATCAAACGGATTCTGGTTCATATAGACCTATTTCTCACACACATTTGATTTATTACAGTCTATGACCAGCACAACATAGAATGGGGCACAGGTGCCCAAGGAAGGGGAATCACAGTTCCCAAGTTGGTAAAATATAAACACAGATTAAAAACATGTAATAAAAAAAACATATTAAAAAACAAGTTAAACTTACAGTTTAAAGAGCAGGTATGGGTCTAAAGGAGGCAGGTGGCTAATAGGAGATATCAAGCCACTGGGAGGCTCTGGAGGGGGATGAGAAAGGAACATTTACAGCATTTCAGTTATAACATATTACTCTAGCTGTATTCCCAGCAGGAAATTGCCTTGCGGGGTCAGTCACTGACCGTCTAATATTAATTGCTGCCTCACAGAACTTGGCAACACTGTGAGTTATTGCAGAACAGGAGTCCGAAAGCAGCAGGAAGGTGTAGTATCTTTCAGTGCGCCCTGGGTATTTTAAAAGCCATGGAGTGATGAGGTTAGTTCTAATGTCTCTGTAGAATACACATTGGAGGAGCACATGCTCAGTTGTTTCAATATAACTAGACTCACAAGGGCATAATCTCTCCTGGGCAGGGGTCTTCCGGTACCTCCCCTCCAGTACTGCTGATGAAAGGGCATGGCATCTTTCCAGAGTGAAAACTCTTTGGTGTTTAGGCACCTCCAGGTTTGCTAAGTAAGCCATGGAAGTGATGATGTATCTATTACCTTCACTAATGTTGAAGGCTGGAGAGCAGGCTAAATCTGATTGCAGCTCTATATCCAGGATCCGTTGTCTAATGAGATCCTTAGCTTGGTTCCAGCCCATACTTAGCTGTTGTCCTTGAAAGAAGCCTAGAGTTGCAATTTTTGCTGCCACTGCCTTATTCCATGTAGACTGAAATTCGTCTCTTAGAGTTAGCGGGGCTAGACCACATGGTGAGAAACATAGATGCAGCCAGTAATTGAGGGTGGCTGTCCAGACTCTCACCTCCACTCTCACGAGGCCTGTCTCTAATTGCAGAGTGGCATTTGAGACACATCTGGGAACCTGCATCACCGATCTTAGGAATTTTGATTGTACCTGCTCCAGAGGGGCATAGTTTGAAAGGAGGCCGAGTTGGGCTTCATACAACATTTGTGTTATTGGTTTTGCTTCAAAGAGTTTAAGTGCTGCTGGTATGTAGTGGCCTCCTCCTGTCTTGAGAAACTTTAGGATAGCATATGAGCTCTTTTGCGCTGTCTCTGCTAAATAATCAGCATGTGTTTTCTTTTTTCCAGTGCAGTGGTAAAATACTCCTAGGTATTTAAAGCTTGAGTCCTGTTCAATAGCCTCCAGGTGTGGTACTTGGGTCATTTCGCAAACATTATAATTTTGGCTTTTTGAAAATTAAGATGAAGCTGTTCTGTATTGCAATATTTTTGTTAGGGCTCTCAAGGCTCTTTTCAGGCCTACTTGAGTTCTGGATAGTAGCACTGTGTTGTCTGCATTGAGCAGGGTGGATATAGACCTGTTTCTCTTACAAATCAAGATGCTGATCTGGCCACGGTGGTCCATGCTCTGGTGACATCCTGAATCGATTACTGCAATGTGCTCTACGTGGGGCTGCCTTTGAAGATGGTTCAGAAACCTCAGCTAGTCCAACGAGCGGCAGCCAGATTACTAACTGGGGTGACGTACAGGGAGCATACCACTCCCCTGCTGTGCCAGCTCCACTGGCTGCCAGTCCATCTCTGAGCCCAATTCAAAGTGCTGGTTTTGACCTATAAAGCTCTATACGATTCTGGCCCAGCTTACTTGTCTGAACGCATCCACCCCTACGTCCCACCTCGTAATCTAAGATCATCCAGGGAGGCCCTGCTCTCGCTCCCATCAACAGCACAAATGCATCTGGCAGGAACAAGAGACAGGGCCTTCTCGGCTGTGGCCCCCCGCCTATGGAACACACTCCCAAAAGAGGTAAGATATGCTCCCTCCCCTCTGGCTTTTAGAAAAAATTAAAATCATGGTTCTGGGACCAGGCCTTTGGACAGTAGGTGTACATAGCATTTTAGAGGGACATTGACTAGAAAGCCGATGTGACTGATGAGACTGTTTTATTGTTTTAATGCTTGTTGATGTATTGTTTTAATTATGATTTATGTTTAATTGTGGTTTTACTATTGTAATTGTTTGTATTGGCATCGTATCGGTGCCCAATGTAGGCATTGAATTTTGTCATTATTTATGTGTAAACCACTTTGAGTCTCCCCAGGAGTGAGAAAGGCGGTATATAAATACTATAAATAAATAAATAAATAAATAAATAAATAAATAAATAAATAAAATATTGATGGCAATAATGGCAAAGAGATTAAATAGCTTTATATACAATTATATTTTTAAAAGATCAAAGTGGATTTATTCCTGGAAGACAAATGTCAAACCCAGTGGGAAGATTACTAAATGTAATCCAAACAATTAAGGAAAAAAATTTAAAGCATTAGAAATAAATTAAAAATTAGAAAAATTTGGATTAGGAAAGAGATTTAGAGGACTGATTGAGAAATTATACTCAACCAACAATGCTGCTATACACGTAAATGATGGCCTTACTGGGAAAATAAGATTAACTCAAGGAACAAGACAGAGATGCCCCCTTTCACCTACCCTATTTGCAATAGTTATAGAAATGTTAGCAAATATGATACGAGAGGGGATAGGGAGGGAAGATATAAGATATGTTTATTCGCAGATGATACGCTATTAACCTTCAGAAAGCCATTAGAACAGATAAAAGGAATAGAGGTACGTCTAACAGCGTTTGGGGAAATTACAGGCCTTAAAGTTAATTGGAATAAATCAGAAATCTTATTATTTAACCACAATAAAGATGAAGAGAAATTAAGAGAAGGGAGATTGGGTAGAATAAAAACAAAGAACTCAATAAAATATTTAGGAAATAATATATCTAAAGCAATCGAGAATCTAGAAGGAGATAACTTAATAAAATTAAGGAAAAACGTTAAAGATATTCCAGCTCAATTTGCCAAGCTTAAATTTTCGTGATTTGGCAGAATAGCTTTAATAAAAATGAAAATATTACCTAAAATAAACTTCTTGTTTAGGATGCTACCTATTAAAATTTCAGCAGGAGAAATTACAAACTGACAGAATATGATAAACACCTTCTGTAATGGGAATGAAAGAGCTAGAATTAATAAGGAAATGGTATAAAATACAAAAGACGGGAGGTTTGGGAATACCAAACTTAAAATTATACTACATAGCAAAACAGTTAAGGTATATTGTTGAAGGGATTATGGGTCAAAGTGATTTAGAATGGTTAGAAGAAGAGAGTGAAGACATAGATATGAAACTAGAATATATTTTCATCATAGGGAAAACCAGGAATTTGGAGAAGAAATGGTATAACAAAATAGAGAACCTTTTAAAAAACATATTAGAAATATGGTCTAAGTACAAAGAAAAATTAATACCGACCATCTCCCCATTAATTCCAGTGTTAATTACAAATAACTTTCCTATAAATCTCAAAAAGGAGTTAGAAAGAGAATTAAAAGAAAAAGGAATAATGAAATTAAAACACTGGGAACCAAAGATGAAAAATATAGAGGAGATAAAGGACCAATTATTAGGAGGAAGTATTGGGTCGTATAAAGCTCTACAATTGGAAAAATGGTTAAGGGGCATAAGAAAAGAATATAAAGGAGATAGAAAACTTACCAAATTTGAAGAAATGATTAGCCAAAGGGGGAGTAATGAAGAAAAAGGAAGAACAAAAGGTATACCAAGCGATATCTACAAAATGCTGTTGAAAGGTATCCAGAAGCAGGACCACCTTAAAGGAATGTGGGAATCAGATTGTAATAAAGTAATACACCCTCAAAACTGGAAAGGAATGTGGAATATATGTATATTAAAATAGGTCAATAAGAATAAAAGAGAATCTTAGAACCATAGAGTTGGAAGAGACCTCATGGGCCATCCTGTCCAACCCCCTGCCAAGAAGCAGGAACATTGTATTCAAAGCACCCCTGACAGATGGTCATCCAGCCTCTGTTTAAAAGCTTCCAAAGAAGGAGCCTCCACCAAACTCCGGGGCAGAGAGTTCCACTGCTGAATGGCTCTCACAGCCAGGAAGTTATTCCTAATGTTCACAGGGAATCTCCTTTTTTGTAGTTTAAAGCCATTGTTCCATGTCTTAGTCTCCAGGGCAGCAGAAAACAAGCTTGCTCCCTCCTCCCTATGACTTCCTCTCACATATTGATACATCGCTATCATGTCTCTTCTCAGCTTTCTCTTCTTCAGGCTAAACATGCCCAGCTCTTTAAGCCACTCCTTTTAGGGCTTGTTCTCCAGACCCTTGATCATTTTAGTCGCCCTCCACTGGACACATTCCAGCTTGTCAATATCTCTCTTTAATTGTGGTGCCCAGAACTGGACACAATATTCCAGGTGTGGTCTAACCAAGGCAGAACAGAGGGGTAGCATGACTTCCCTGGATCTAGACACTATACTATTGCTGCAGGCCAAAACCCCATTGGCTTTTTTTGCCGCCACATCACATTGTTGGCTCATGTTGGATCTACTTCCGGGAGAGCATGGCGGCATGAAGGCAGCGTCCGAAAGAGGCTGCTTGCAAGGTATTTAGCCAGATGAATACTGAACTCTGTATTCTCCAAACTTCTCTCTGAGCTAAGAGAGAATCAGAGGGGCTTCGCACAGCTTTCATCTGGTGTCGATATTTACGACCCTTGTCTCCTAAATCAAGGAGCAATTAGCGAAACCGGAGAGGCTGAGAAGCGTCCAAGGCTATTTACTTTGCTGCCTTGCCTATATGGCAAAAACGCCGACCACATTTCTTTTTAAAACAACAAACTTTCTCTTTTTAAAACAACAAAAGAAGAGAAGAGATTCATGAAGCTTTATTAGTAAACGAGGGATGGTGTGTGGAGAGGAGTTGTGAGTAAAACAGTGACGTATTACTCTATTGCTTTACTCCTCTGCTCCGGTAGGGAAAGAACTTAAAATCCGACTTAATCAAGCCAAACCTTGCCACCCGGAGCCCTTGAAACCTGCTCCTTTACCATTGACAAACTAGGGTCACGGAGGTGGCCTTGGGGAGTCAAACTGGAGGAGCGTTGGCGAAGGAAGAGCTGAAGGAGGTTTGGAGAAGAAGGGAGGTAGAGCGACTGGGTGGCTGCCATTATTGGCTCTATTGCAACAACTACAACAACTTGCAACTTGATATATTGACATATACCAACAACTCCAACAACTACAACAACGACTTCAACAACTCCAACAACTACAATAACAACTGTAACTGAGTATTTACCGGCCCTTCGCTGCCACTCTGGCCGCGTGGTGGTTTGGAGGCTGCCGGTCGCCGCTTTGCCTGCGTCCACTTCTGCTCCACGTGGCTTTGGCCTCGCGCTCTCCTGTGCTGCTGCTGCTGCTGTGCTGGGCTCGGCCGGTTTTGCTCCTGTTGTCCTGGCCTGCCCCAGACCCAGGGTTTGTCCTTCCTGACTCGGCTGGCTCCTGTGCTCCTGTGCTGCTGCTGCCCCTTGTCTCCCGGCCGGGGCTGGCTTGGTTTCGGTTTTCTTCTCGGCTGGCTCCCTGTCTCCCGGCCGAGGCTTGCCCGGTTTCGGTTTCGATTCTCGGCGTCGGCATTTTCCCGTCTGGGCTCGGTGGTTTCCAGCGCTCCTCCGCGTCGGCGGGGTCCTCCATTGGCGGCTGCGGCCTTGCCGGCTGGTCGGCGGCCTCTCCCAGCGGTGGCTCCAGTTCCTTCCAGTCAGGCACCACACCCCGTCATAGCTCGGCTGCACACCGCGGCAGCGGTCCCTACCATCGGTGGCTGTAGCCTTCTCCATCTGGGCGCCAGACCCCTGTCAATTTTCCTGCGGCTGAGGGGGTCGGTTGGGGAATAAGGGCCGCCTTGCTGTTTCCATCTAATTACTGGTGGCCGCCCAAGACAGAGTCTACTCCCCAGGTTGTGTACTATCATCCTCACAATCAACATCTGACTACCCGCCATCCCTGGGACACTATTCATCATCTCTACCATCTCCCGGATTAAATCCATCTAACCATCCACATGTGTCGACCGTTTGTGATGACCAAATTGCTGTGTTGACCATCTGTGTTGTCCGTCCTTACCATCGTGCTGTCCGCCTGTGCCGAAGACCATCACCGCAGACATTAATCTTATCCCCGGAAGGTCTAAGACCAATAACAACCATCCATTGATTCTTTTTGTCGTCCATTGTCCTGTAATTGTATGCAATAATAATCTTTACCAACATTCTGAATGGTGCTGCTAATTTCCATAACTCCAGCACTTTAATTTACCAGCACTTTAACTTATTACCTTTGCACTGAATTGGTCCGCCAACTTGCCCAGCTTTAAATTAGGGATTGGTCCTCTAGCACTTGAAGTAGTAGTTCCTCCATGACGCACTTTATTCTAGCACTTTAGAGTCAATGTGATAAGTCTACTGAACTTTAATAACATTTTTACTATCTGTAAGGTTGATATAATTACATGCTTGCACTTTAAGATCTTTGGGTAAAGTTTATTGACAGTGTTTTATTGACAGTTTTTCAACATCTATCACCCATGCTGTTACCCATTCCCTGGTACTGGTACTTGTTAACCCTTCTGCTAACTGACTGTGGTATAGATAAGGAGTGGAGCGGACTAGAGAGTTCCGGAAATAGCATAATCGGGGTAAGAAACGAATGGAAGGAAAAACCATGGCGAATTGAACCTGCAACAAATCAAATAATCACCAGTGAAGCATGGGTTGAAGTTATGGATGTTGATTGCGTCATGGAGGAGGGAGGGTGTTCCGTCAGTCGTGGTGGGGAGGGGGAGATACGGGAAAGGGAGACCTTTAATTAGGCCTAGGGAACGTGGATCAACATTAGTAATTCCAAATCGGTCTCCTGATGTGGTAAGTTGGTGTAACCAGGATGGCGGTCCCTCCGGATTGAAGGTGGTGCTGTTGAACGCCAGATCTATCAATGGTAAAACAGCCTTCATCCAGGATTTAATCCTGGATGAACGGGCAGATCTGGCGTGCATCACAGAGACCTGGTTGGATGAAGCTGGAGGCATGAACTTAACCCAGCTTTGCCCACCAGGCTTCTCTGTGCAGCCCCAACTGAGATCCGGAGGGCGGGGAGGTGGGGTTGCAGTGGTCTATAGAGATTCCATTCTTCTGACCAGGGGCCCCATCCCGCAGTCAACAAATTTTGAATGCGTCCACCTGAGGGTGGGTGTCCGGGACAGATTAGGGATTCTGTTAGTGTACCGTCCACCTCGCTGCACTACAGTCTCCCTGCCTGAGCTAGCGGGGGTGGTCTCGGACCTGGCATTGGAGTCCCAACGGCTGCTTGTGCTGGGGGACTTCAATGTCCATGCCGAGGCCGCCTTATCGGGAGCGGCTCAGGACTTCATGTCTGCCATTGCAACCATGGGGCTGTCCCAACAGGTATCTGGCCCCACCCACAGTGCTGGACACACATTGGACTTGGTTTTCTGCCAGGGATGGGAGGAAGGTGGTGGTGTTGAGGAGTTGTCCATCTCTCCGTTGCCATGGACCGACCACCACCTGGTCAGCTTTAGACTCACTGCACCCCCTAACCTCTGCAGAGGTGGAGGACCCATTAAGTTGGTCCGCCCCAGGAGGCTTATGGATCCGGATGGATTCCTGATGGCTCTTGGGGAATTTCCCGCCACCTCGGTTGGTGATCCTGTTGATGCCCTGGTCGCTCTCTGGAATGGGGAGATGGCTAGGGCAATAGACACGATCGCTCCAGAACGTCCCCTCTCAAGTAGCCGAGTTAAACCAGCTCCTTGGTTTACTGAGGAGCTAGCAGCGTTGAAGCGAAAGAAGAGGGAACTAGAGAGCGTGTGGTGTTCGGATCCGAGCGAGCCAAATCGAACACGGTTTGTGTCCTTTTTAAGGGCATATGCCGCGGCAATAAAAGCCACAAAGAAGAGTTTCTTTGCGGCCACTATTGCGTCTGCAAAGAACCGTCCGGCTGAACTGTTCCGAGTTGTCAGAGGCCTTTTAAAACCCACCATGCAGGATGGGTGCCCTGATGACTCGGTAGTTCGCTGTGAAGCCTTTGCTCAGTTCTTTGCAGACAAAGTCGCTTTGATCCACTCTGGTCTGGACACCATATTAACGGCAGTCTCTGAGGATGTAACACGAGCATCTGCTTGTCCGGTTTTGATGGATTCATTTCAATTGATGCAACCCGAGGATGTGGTCAAGGTGCTTGGAGGAATGAGAGCTACCACATGCATCCTAGACCCCTGCCCATCCTGGCTTCTGAAGGAGGCCAGAGGGGGATTGGCCGAGTGGGTGAAGGTGGTGGTTAATGCCTCCCTTCGGGAAGGCAAAATTCCAGCCAGCTTAAAGCAAGCTGTAATAAAATCGCTGTTGAAAAAACCATCACTGGACCCCACTCAATTCGTCAACTATCGGCCTGTTTCCAATCTCCCCTTTTTGGGCAAAGTCCTGGAACGTGTGGTGGCCTCACAACTCCAGGCATTCTTGGTAGACACGGATTATCTGGATCCGGCACAGTCTGGCTTTAGGCCGGGGCATGGTACCGAGACAGCCTTGGTCGCATTAGTGGATGATCTGCGCCGGGAGCTCGACAGGGGGAGTGTGTCCCTGTTGGTGCTGCTGGACCTCTCAGCGGCCTTCGATACCGTCGACCATGGTATCCTTCTGGGACGCCTCGCGGGAATGGGTCTTGGAGGTACTGTTTTACAGTGGCTCCGCTCATTCCTTGAGGGTCGGTCTCAGAAGGTGTTACTGGGAGACTCCTGTTCAACCCCACAACCTTTGTCTTGTGGGGTTCCTCAGGGTTCAATATTGTCTCCCATGTTATTTAACATCTACATGAAGCCGCTGGGGGAGATTATCCGGAGTTTCGGAGTGCGATGTCATCTGTAAGCGGATGATGTCCAACTCTGTCACTCCTTTCCACCTGCTACTAAGGAGGCTGTCGAGGTCCTGAACCGGTGCTTGGCCGCTGTGACGGTCTGGATGAGGGCGAACAAATTGAAATTGAAATCGCTGAGCCTGGAACCCCAGGTTTCGGCGGTGACCAGGGGAGCATTCGCACAGTTAAAACTCGTGCGCCAACTGCGCCCGTACCTTGGGAAGTCTGACTTGGCCACGGTAGTCCACGCTCTGGTTACATCCCGTTTAGACTACTGCAACGCTCTCTACGTGGGGTTGCCTTTGAAGACGGCTCGGAAGCTCCAATTAGTCCAACGTTCGGCAGCCATGATACTAACAGGAGCGGAGCACAGGGAGCATACAACTCCTCTGCTGCACCAGCTCCACTGGCTGCCGATTTGCTACCGGGCTCAATTCAAAGTGCTGGTGTTGGCCTTTAAAGCCCTAAACGGTTCTGGCCCAACCTACCTATCCGAACGTATCTCGGCCTATCAGCCCACCAGGACCCTAAGATCTTCTGGGGAGGCCCTGCTCTCTATCCCGCCTGCTTCACAGGTGCAGCTGGCGGGGACGAGAGACAGGGCCTTTTCTGTGGTGGCCCCTCGGCTATGGAACGCCCTTCCCATGGAGGTAAGATCAGCCCCCTCACTGATGGTGTTCCGAAGAAGATTAAAAACCTGGATGTTCAAACAGGCATTTGGTTAATCGGTGCAATGAATGTGATGATTACAGGAATGGTAATATGGACGACGAAACTGGATCACGATTTTAGTCATGAGATGCATTGGGTTGTTATTGTTGTGTCAAGATTGTGTATTATGCTTCTATGGTTTTAAATTGTATATTGTTGACTGTTGTACCTTTGTTGTAAACCGCGTTGAGTCGCCTGTTAGGCTGAGAAACTGCAGTATACAAGTAAAGTAAATAAATAAATAAATAAATAAATAAATGTTTAACTTGTTGTCCACAAGGAGCTCAATATCTTTTTCACACATATTGCTCTTGAGCCACTCGTCCCCCATTCTGTATCTTTGCATTTCATTTTTTCTACCTAAGAGGAGTATTTTGCATTTGTCCCTGTTGAACTACATTTTGTTACATCTCTCTAATCTGACAAGATCATTTTGAATTCTGTTCCTGTCTTCTGGAGTATTGGCTATCCCTCCCAGCTTGGTGTTGTCTGCAAACTTGATGATCATGCCTTAGAATGCCTGAGTATGCTTGCCATAGATGCAGGCGAAACATCAAATGTCAGGAGAGAATGCTTCTAGAACATGGCCATATAGCCGGAAAAACCTACAACAACCTAGGAACAGGTTTTTTTCATATTTTGTTACACAGCATAATCTGTCAAATTATGATGGGATTATTACTTTATATGTAGCTCCCATCAATTTTGTGGGCAGCACCTGACAAAACAGAACATGTGTATATAGGGAACTGGAGCTATTCTCAGTTATGAAACATTTATGATATTGTCTATCCTGAACACTTACAGTCAACCACATGTAGCCTCCCTCCATAAGTTTCCATTGTCCATCGTCACAGGTCTTAAAGTAATTGCTGAAATTGTAATAATATGGTTGTTCAAAATAAACAAAATGAATACATGTTGCTTGAAAATCAGATTACATGTAACATTTTCTAAGATGTAACACTCACTCATTTTATTCTATATTTCTAGGAGTTAAAGCAGGATATTTCTAGCTTCCGCTTTGAAGTACTGGGTCTGCTAAAAGGAAACAAGCTGCCTAATTTGCAGTCCTCGAAAAACAGCAGAGAATCTTCTTCTTTGCCGGAGTCTGATGAAGGCAGTGAAAATGGGGGGAATGAGAAGGTTAAAAAGAAGCCCCTTAGCCTCTTTGACTTAACTACAATGATTCGCCCCAGAGTCGTGACCAGAACCTCTGGAGCACACAGCCAGAGCAACGGGTCAGCAGTGGTGGCATTGGAGGCCACCAAGGAAAAGCAAAAGAAAGTGAACTTTAAGGCTGATGCAAAGAAGTTTGGGTTCTTCCACAGACAGTCAAAAACCAGCTCCACTGAGCACAGCACAAACAAAATCTACTCAATTTCAGAAGAAGTTTCGCGGCAACAAGCAGATGAGCAAAGTGAGAAAGTCCCTGAAATGGGAGAGAAAACATTAGTTGTGAACTATGAACTAAACATTCAGGATCTCAGTGGAAAGTGCTCTGCAGGCACTAAAACACAAACTAAAAATGACACTTTAGATTCTGTCTTGGATGACAAGGCAACTTCTGAAACTAAGGAGGCAATGATTCAGGACTCAGATCTGACCATACCAAAGGACTTGATGGAGAAGGAGCAGGATATCAATAGTGATTCCACTGTGAAACAAGAGACAATTGTTCAGGATAATTATTTGACCACAAGGTTGTGATGACAGCAGTCTGAGCTTAAAAATACGTATATTACATTATTTGGGATGATACTTAAAACTACATCAGACAATAGAAAATCAAAGCATTCAGAATTGTTGGAGATGAACTTGTAACATAATTCTATGAAAGAAAATAAAGAGAAAAAACTTCTGTTTTGCTTTAGCTTTCACAATTTCTTTTAAATTTTTTTTATTAAATGGGAGCATCTTGTATTCTTGTACTGTTGCAATAACCCACAGAAACTTTTTAGCTATCTTTTTTCAATTAAAAAATGGAATTTCTCTGTGATAGTTAATGCCTATGGTAAATATTTTTCTATGCAAATAAATGTAGCTTAACAAATGTAAGCTTTATGGACCTTTTTAAAAAAAGATTCTTAATTATATGGGCAGGTTTAAGAATTCTAGGTGTTTTCTGTCCAAAAATATTTTGGTAGTTTGAAATGTTAAGTTACAAATAAAATTTGAAACAAAGACCAAATCAATCTCTTGAAAGTGGTTAATATTTGTAATTTAGAGCTCATTAATCATGTTGCTAATTCTGTTAGCATTCCCTATGTTATTTGGTTGTTTCTGCACATAATAAACATTACAACTGGCTTCCCTAAGTTTATAACTAGCACCACAGTAATAGAAATATTATTTCTTTATTGGGTGTCATCTACTTGAAATAACATTGCTCCCGAACATTTTCCAGCCAAAAATAGTGCTTATTTTCCTAACCTTGCATACATCTCTCTGTGAAATGAATTAAAGAAAAACGGACTCGACTTTTCAAAGCTTTCCTGCCAATTCTTGTAATAGGAGTTCTGCCCTCCTCAGAGACAGCCAAGAAAATGTGTATTTTCAAGCCTGGATTAATCAATCACAAACCAAGGTTATTTCAGATCACTGCAGTATTGAGGGGTGTCTTTGGTCCCTTCTGTTTTCATAATTCTGGGGTGTTGGACTGCTTTAAAATATCCCCCTTTGAAATACTACAAAAGTATGACAATCCTTAGAAATCTCTTTTTAAATACAATCTTGACAGATCAGTCTTCTTGCTGAGATGTTAGTGGCCTCTTTTCTGACTGTTTGCACAATAAATATGTTGGTTTTGAAATGTATATTATTAATCTAAGAGTATTTTCATAAGTAATTTCCTGTCAGCAGTTTTTAAAATTAAATTATCTGTTTATTTCTCACCCGCGGCTGGTGGTGTTCAATATTACCAAAAAAAAAAGAGGATAAGAATGAAATACATTCACATGTGAACATCTGTTGTCATAAACTTAAGCACTCCAGCTGTGTTTCATTTTGTTGTATCACTATGGGGAAAGTGTATTAATGACAAAACAGGGTATTATCATAAAATGTCCTTAAATGACAGTAGTTAGTAGAGAGAGAGAGAGAGAGAGAGAGAGAGAGAGAGAGATCAAGATATAATGTCTGTTTAGCAGGAATACTCACTTGTTCAAATAGCTTCTCCATATAGCACACATGACAGTAATAATAAGTGTCTAGATCGAGGAAAGTCTTAGTCACATTCTATTCTGCTTTGGTCAGACCTCACCTGGAATACTGTGTCCAGTATCCACAATTCAAGAGGGATATTGACAAGCTGGGATGTATCCAGAGAAGGGTGACCAAAATAATCAAAGGTTTGGAAGCAAGTCAGAACAGAGTGAAACTGTCTCAGCTTGATCAGGAGTGAAGAAAAATAAGGTGAAACCATCTTTACCTCCCTCTGGAAACTAGAGTAAATGGATTTTCATGGATCTTCACCCCCTCCTCCCTTTCATGTTCTCTGGCAACAAGAAACTGTAACACTTAATGGCAGTTGGATGTTAAATGATTTTGGATGGAATAATCCTCTGACCTTGCTTATAATGGAACTTATGACCTCATCACATGGAGCATTTTCCCCATTATAGGACACTTTAGGTCCATTTCAAGGACAAAATGGCACAGAGCCCATCAGATGGCATTTGTCTACTCCCAGTTGTCATCCATTGCCTTTCATCCTTGCAATGGAGCTGAAGCATGCTGAAAGGAGAGAGTTCAGAAGATGAGTGAAAAATCATGTTCTGAGCCCCTGGTGCACACCAGAACATGTAATGGGATCTCACAATTTCACCTGTGTTGAATTGTTTCAGTTATGTGGAGGAGTGCGCATCCCTCACCACTTTGCTTTCACTGCATTTTCTCTTTAGTAGTAATCTAGGCTCGAAATGTTGCTTTTGCTAGCTTTTTAACATAACACTGACCTAATGAAGAGAAGGGAAGTCTAGCAGGAGGGGATCATAGCAAAGTGGTTTATTACACTAGTATAATGAAGGGAAGCAAAGCCTTGCAAGAAGGGGTTGTGACAAAGGGGTTATAATTACACTGTTATAATGTAGGGAAGGAAAGCATGGGAAAGACTTGTCTTGGCAAAGTGGTTTAAAGTTCCCCCGCTTTCCCCTGAAAAAGGAATGAGGCCCACAGTAATCTTGGCTTTTGGATATTGAAATTTTCCGTGATATATATATATAGAGGGGGTGGGGTAGGGAGGAGCAAACCATGTGATGGTTCCAAATGCGGGCAACAACAGGCAAAAACGTGAAGAGAGAAACGTGTGATGGGAATACAGAACTTGAAGGGGAACTATTGGGAATCTAACTGTATGATTCCTTTTGCTAGACAGATGGTCCCCAACACTTCTCAAGGTACATGTGATGAGGTCCTTAGACTCACATATACATCAGTATTGATGTATATAGACATACATGCTGCTATGTTTACGCCAGACAGCATCTAATGCAGGGTTTCTCATTCTGGATTTAAAGTGATTGAGGCTGAAAAAACATTAAACTTCTTGTTTTTGTATTAGGCATTGTAGTAGACATATTATTCTTTTATTTAGAAATTCTTCAGATCTGATCATTATTTAATGGGTTCCACCAAGGTATACAGGTTGAGAAAATCTGCTCTAATACCAGTTGTCCAATTCTGCATCTCTTTCTTCATTTGATCACATTATTGTTCTTGTTAAAAATCAATTGTAATAAAATGAAAAATGAAGTGAGAGGCCAAAACCAACACAGTTTAGTCACTTTAAATAATCTTCGTTATCTATTTACATGTGTTTCTGCAACGTTAGTGGAAATTAGTTTCCAGGTAATTGGACATACACTTGATGGCATTAAAAATATTATAATTGAAGTCATCCCTTCTCCAGCCCAGGTTTCTATTTCTAATCAGATGCAAGGCACCTGATCTCTCTGACACCAAGAGATCCACACCTTAGAATTAATGCAGTTTGACATGACTTTAACTGCCATGACTTAATGCAATGGAATCTTGTAATTTGTAGTTTGATGAGGCAGTGGTTCTGTTTGTCAGAGAAAGCTGATGACCTTGCAAAACTACAAGCTCCATGATTCCGGGGTATTGAACCATAGCTATTAAAGTGGTATAAAGTTGTATTAATTCTAGAGTGTAGATGCATCTACCTCTGAAAGTAGAGAATTCATCTGGCTGTTATTGTGCTTCATGGAACACTGATTGCACAGTCTTAACACATTTTTTATTTTAATTTGTATGACAACATTCCTGATCAGCTTCTTAATCTTTCTTAATGGCCAGCCTTTTAAAGTCAAGAAGGCCTAATTTTTCAGATCAGGTTACAAGAGTCTGAGAAGGCAAGTGACCCAGGGCCATCAGTACCTGGGTGCACACTTTGAACATTCTGAATCATACCGAATTATTCCCTCCTTCTTTGAAACAACAATAAGGCAACTCATGAGTTCACCTTTAATCTCAAGAGCACATTGTGAGGATTGTTTTGCTTGAGTATATTGCCAGGTGACTAGAATAATCTTAGCCTTCTACCTTTTCAAAATATGAAGGGAACATAAGCAGGACCTGAGACCTACACCGACTTGGAAATAATAGGTGTTGATGTGTTTTTTGTCCAAATAATGAGCCATATGGCATTCTGGAAGCTTCCCAAAGGGCATACCTGCTGTGCAAAGTATGCTGGTCAAGATTTTTGCTGCACCCCAGGAAACCACATGAATCAGCTTGGTGGGAGGAAGCAAAAGTGTACAGCTCATTCTTTTCCACCTCCAGAAAATGGGCTTGATTCACTCGTTCACTACCCTGGAGCTAGAATCATAATATTCCATTATTATTCACACAGCGGGGCAGGGGGTGGGAGATGAAAAGTGAAAGGTACAGCCCTCAGAATAAAAAGCATTAGCTTGAAACGCAGTGGCATTCTGATGCAACTGAAAAGCATTTTTCCATTACAGGGATTGTAATTGCTACATTATGGGGGCTAAGAATATTTTTTAAAAAAAAAAAAATCCTCTCTACCACCACAGGAATATAACATGAATCTTTCAAAAATACATTGTAAAAAGCATGATTCATTAGCATGGATTCAAACTGTACTTTCAAAATTGCATGATATCTGCAGGGGATGTAACACTTGTTTTAAAGGGCCAGGAAAGAGTTGAGAGTCTCATAATGAACATAATGAGTTCCGAAATGAAGCAGCAATGGCAACAAATACAAGATGAAGTACAAGGATGTCCCTTCTTTGGTCCTTCATGTTGGTCAGGTTATTGGGAATTCGTATATCTCCTTTTCATAAGATTGACTATATTTCATATATACATACATACACACAGTATATAACACTTTTATTTAAGCTTCTAGAAAACAGGTAGGTAAGAATGCTTCTACAGACAGACTGAGGCATCCTTTGGATGCAGCTTCTGATACAGAACATGTTTATATAATTCTGAGTACAGTGCATATAGTAACAATCCCTTAAAGTATGACATGTTTTGAAGCTACTTGTTTATTTCGATGTCCTAAACTGATTCTGAGTTAAACAAGGGGTACGATTACCAACCTCAGCTCTGACATGTGACAAAAAACATGGGCAAACCGTTGTTTCTTTGCGTCCCCCATCATTAAGAGCGTTATTTATTTATTTATTTATTTATTTTATTTACTTTATTTGTATACCGCACTATCTCAGCCCGTAGGCGACTCAGTGCGGTTTACAACAGAACAATATACAAAGTGCATAGCATTAGCATCTAAACAATCACTAAAGCAGTTAAAACAATATCACAATACATCAATAAATGAACAAACATCAATACATCCAATAACTAATCCGTCACGCCTCATCAGTAAAATCGCAATCCGATCTCATCATCCATTATTCCAGTTCCAAATTCAGTCAATTGATTGCACTGCTTAATTGAACGCCTGTTCAAAGAGCCAGGTCTTCACTCTTCTCCTGAACACCAGCAGGGAGGGGGCCGATCTAACGTCTGCGGGAAGGGCGTTCCACAGCCGAGGGGCCACCACGGAGAAGGCCCTGTCTCTCGTCCCCGCCAGCCGTGCTTGTGAAGCTGGCGGGATCGAGAGCAGGGCCTCCCCTGACGATCTTAATGTCCTAACTGGTTCATAGGGGGTGATGTGTTCGGACAGATAGGTCGGGCCAGAACCATTTAGGGCTTTAAAGGCTAAAGCCAGCACTTTGAATTGTGCCCGGTAGCAAATTAGCAGCCAGTGGAGCTGGCGCAGCAGAGGAGTGGTGTGCTCCCTGAGTGCTGCTCCTGTTAACAACCTGGCTGCCTATCGTTGGACCATTTGTAGCTTCTGAGCCGTCTTCAAAGGCAACCCCACGTAGAGAGCATTGCAGTAATCTATACGGGATGTAACCAGCGCGTGGACTACCGTGGCCAATCTTGTTGGCTCCTAGGGTGAATCTACACTGTAAAATGTAGATGGTTTGATACCACTTTAGCTGCCATGGCTCAATGCTAAGGAATCATGGGATTTACAGTTTGCACCATTTAGCAGAGAAGGCTAAAGAGGCATTTTAAAACCACTGTCAGAGTACCGTTAGTAGCCTGCAGAATGTCTTAGCCCCTTTTATTTTTATTATTTATTTCACTTACTTATACCCCGCCCTTCTCACCCCTTCTCATACTCTCTGTATGATAAAAACTCAAAAATACACACAAGTCTGTTGCTTTAAGTAGAAACAAAAATATAGTTCTATTCACTGTAGATCAAAAACACAAAGCAAACCAGAATAATTGTTCTCACCAATATACAACAAACAATATCCCAGTGAGTCTTCTACTTCTACTTAGTTATCAGTAGTGAAAGGGTTAACAGAACTTAGAAGTGTTCAAAATGCTGAAATGCAAACCTAAAGAGGGGTTTGTCCCTCTCCTCTGGTCTGCAGAAGACCAAAGGCCAAGAGGAGATAATGTATCTAGAAGACACAAGATGCTCTACTGTCAAGTACACCCAGGATGGGTTAACACCCAAAATGCTTATCTGTAACAATAATGTGTGTGTTTACATAGTTTGTAGAAGGTTATCAGTTAGAGACACTGAAGTACCAAAATATGAGAAAAACATGTTTTTGAATGGTTGATCCAATAAGAGAGGTGTGTGCCCATGACACAGTGAAAAGAGATGTATATAAGGTGACTAAAAGATCCAAATGGCAGAGACAGCCTTCTTTGAAGACACTGGTCTTGGCTGTTTCTCCGTGTGGCCACACTTGAATAAAGATTTTGCTTCACCTATGGGGAGGGACTGCTTGCTTTCTGTCACCAGCCTTGGGGTGCCTAACTAAAGGGGTACCCTTCAGTTTGGGGGCTCGTCCGGGATCCAGCGCCCCCTGGTAGTGACAAATCAGAAGGCAATCAGAGACTGTTCGCAGTCCGTTCTGAGAGAGACGATCGCTGCCCAGGTCAGGGCAGACCAAAGGGAGGTGAGAGGGTACCCGACTCAACTGACCACCTCCTTTGCTCATCCAAGACCTCTGCAGGTTTCGTCTACGGAAATGCTCTGAAAAAGGGAAGTCTAAAAATCTACCCCCCAAGGAGGATCGGGCTTGAAGTGCTGACGACAGGAACCAGGCGAGTATAGTTTTGGGTTCCTAGTTTTAGGGGAGAGTGAAAGAAGCCTAGACTAGAGAGAAAAAGACGCATCAGAAGGGTGGGAGAAGAAATTGTCTGTGTGTGAAGGTTGTAACAGCTTCAGGTCATCGGAAAAGCCACCCTCTGCTGCAAGCAAGAGAATGCAACCTGGCTAAGTACCTTGTGACTCATTGTTTCTTGTACATGCCTGAGTGCCCTATTCCACTGCTAGGAAGAGACTTACTGTGTAAATTGAGAGCTGTTTTGGCATTTGATGATGATGAGACCATGCAAATGTGGACCAGACCGAGGCAAGTGCAACCCATTGGCCCTCTACAGGAAGAATGGAGAATCTTCATGAACAGAAGAATTGAACAGAAACCCCCAACCAACTGTCATTCTAATTGTCATTCCCAGAGTTCTAAAGCTAGAACTCTGGGAGGACCCTACTCTTAAAGATACAGACTCTAAATTACATATTCTGCCTTTGGAGGCAGCATATTAGTAGCATAACTAACTTCATTTTAACGTAGAAGAACTGTTTGATGATGATGATGATGATGATGATGATGATGATGATGATAACAACAACAATAATAACAGGGCACTGAACCAAGCCAATGCTGGATCTGGACCAAACTTGGCACATAGAGCCAATGTGCCCAACAGTGCACACAGGCAGGGATTGGGGAATGATTGCCCCTTTTCAAATGAGAGTTGCTTACCTGTATCCAGAGAGTCCCAGAAGGAAGTCAACAGACTCGACGCACTCCACTCCCAGCCACAAGTGTGGCGAGACTTCAATGCACAGGCATGAAGGCCTGCTGAGTGTACGGGAGCCTACTGCAGCCTCCGAATGGTCTGTGGTGCGGCAGTATTCTCTTTGGTGTCTGGGCTGTCGGCACACTCCCCTTCCTCTCCTGGCACCGAAGGTTGAAACCAGGGGCACCAAAAAGGAAAGAGAGCATGCCGAGGGCCCAGGCACGGACAAGGACGTCACCATGCCACACACCAGTAACGCCTTCTTGTGGATCACCCTGAGAATTTGAGGGGGCGATGAAGCCCCTCAAGTGCCCCCCTCCCCAGTTACATGTCTGCCAAGATGGGATGGTCATAGCAGAGAGGTCAGACCAAACACGATCCCTGAGGAAGGTAATGGCAATCCACCCCAGTATTCTTGCCAAGAAAACTAAATGGATCAGTACAACCAGAGAGATGTCAGTATGCCATTGGAAGATGGGACTCCCAGGTCAAAAGATGGTCAAAATGCTACTGGGGAGGAGCAGAAGATAAGTTCAACTAGCCCCAGATATGATGATGAAAGGAAGGCTAGCAGCCGGCGGTGCTGGAGGTGAACGACGAATCCAATATTTCCATCAACTAATCAACACACCATAGGAATCTGGAATGTAAGATCTATGAGCCAGGGCAAACTGGATGTTGTTATTGGTGAGATGTTATTGGGGGTCAGTGAACTGAAATGGACGGAATGGGACACATCACATCAGATGGTCACCAGATCTACTACTGCGGACAAGAAGAACACCGAAGAAATGGAGTAGCCTTCATAATTAATAAAGTCGCCAATGCAGTGCTTGGATACAATCCAAAAAATGACAGAATGATCTCAATTTGAATGCAAGGCAAGCCATTAACCTCACAGTGATTCAAATATATGCCCCAACCACAGCTGTTGAAGTAGATGAGTTCTATGAAGATCTGCAGCACCTACTGGATAATACACCAAAAACATACATTATTTTCATTACAGGAGACTGGAATGCCAAGGTGGGTAGTCAAATGAACACTGGGATCACAGGCAAGCATGGTCTGGGACAATAAAATAAGCAGGATGCAGACTGATAGAATTTTGTCATGAAAACTCACTGCGTATCATGAATACTCTCTTCCAACAACGCAAAAGACGGCTTTATACATGGACTTCACCAGATGGTCAACACCGAAATCAGATTGATTACATCCTTTGCAGCCAGTCAGTGAAAACAAGACCTGGGGCTGACTGTTGTTCAGATCACAAACTTCTTATTTCACAATTTAGAATCAGACTAAAGAGATCAGGGAAAACACACAGACCAGTTAGATATGATCTCACTAACATTCCTACCGAATATTCAGTGGAAGCGAAGAACAGATTTAAGGGACTAGATTTAATAAAGAGAGTACCAGAAGAACTATGGACAGAAGTCCGCAACATTGTTCAGGAGGCGGCAACAAAATACATCCCAAAGAAAAAGAACACCAAGAACGCAAAATGGTTTTCTGCTGAGATACTGGAAGTAGCCCAAGAAAGGAGGAAAGCAAAAAGGGGATATATGCCCAGTTAAATGCACAATTCCAGAGGTTAGCCAGAAATGATAAGGAACTATTTTTAAACAAGCAATGCATGGAAGTGGAAGAAGACAACAGAATAGGAAGAACAAAATACCTCTTCCAGAAAATTAGAAACATTGGAGGTAAATTTCAGGCAAAAATTGGCATGATAAAAAACAAAGATGGCAGGGATCTAACAGAAGCTGAAGAAATCAAGAGGATGTGGCGAGACTATACAGAAGATCTGTATAGGAAGGATAATAATATTGAGGATATATTGTCGAAGGCTTTCATGGCCGGAATCACTGGGTTGTTGTAGGGTTTTTTGGGCTATATGGCCACGTTCTAGAGGCATTCTCTCCTGGTGTTTTGACTGCATCTATGACTAACATCCTCAGAGGTAATGAGCTCCTCTGGGGATGCTTGCCATAGATGCAGGCAAAATGTTAGGAGAGAATGCCTCTAGAACATGGCCATATAGCCTGGAAAAACCTACAACAACCCAATATTGAGGATAGTTTTGAAGGTGTGATGAGTGAATTAGAAAAAATCAACTTATATCCCCATACCAAAAAAGGGAAATGCTAAAGACTGCTCAAACTTTCGCACAGTGGCACTTATTTCACATGCCAGTAAGGTAATGCTCAAGGTCCTGCAAGGAAAACTCCAGCAATACATGGAGAGGGAGCTGCCAGATGTACAAGCTGGGTTTAGAAAAGGCAGAGGAATGAGATACCAAATTGCCAATATCCGCTTTATAATGGAGAAAGGCAGGGAGCTTCAGAAAAAACATACATTTCTCTTTTATTGACTATTCTAAAGCCTTTGACTGTGTGGATCATAATAAATTGTGGCAAGTTCTTGGTGGTATGGGCATACCAAATCACCTTGTCTGTCTCCAGAGGAATCTATATAATAGCCAAGTAGCAACAATAAGAACTGACCATGGAACAACAGACTGGTTCAAGATTGGGAAAGGCGTACGGCAGGGTTGTACACTCTCACCCAACCTATTCAATTTGCATGCAGAACACATCATGCAATGTGTGGGGCTTGACGAATGCAATGCTGGTGTTAAAATTGCTGGAAGAAACATTAACAACCTTAGATATGCAGATGATACCACTTTGATGGCCAAAAGCGAGGAGGAGCTAAGGAGCCTTCTAATCAACGTGAAAGAAGAAAGTGCAAAAGCTGGGTTGCAGTTAAACATTTAAAAAAACCAAGATTCTGGCAACCGGACTGATTGATAACTTGCAAATAGAAGGAGAAAACGTGGAGGCAGTGACAGACTTTGTATTTCTAGGTGCAAAGATTACTGCAGATGCAGACTGTAGCCAGGAAATCAGAAGGTGTTTACTTCTTGGGAGGAGAGCAATGTCCAATCTTGATAAAATAGTGAAGAGTAGAGACATCACACTGGCAATGAAGATCCGCATAGTTAAAGCAATGGTATTCCCCGTAGTTTTTTTTTAATTTTCTTTATTGTATTGTTAACAACTATTTGTAATACATTTATCTTTACTTTACATTGCTTTGGTTTCACTACATTTTTTTTCTTTCCACACCTTAACCCTCCCCCTCCCCCTGTTGACATGTTGGTCCTTCTTCCTTTATTCTTTTATTTATTTTTTTATTTATTTTTTCCCCCAATTATCATCTTCTGGTTTAGCTTTTTGTATCCAATTTTTAAAGGGTGACCATATTTCTTTGATTTCCTTCTGCTTTTCTGTCCAAAGTTTTTCATTTCTCATAATGTCCATAATTTCCAATTGCATTTGTTCCCACACATATTCATACCATTTTCCCAGGGTCCATTTCGTTTTTTACTTTCCACCCCCAGGCAATCACAGCATGTGCTGCTCTAAACATCATCATAACTAATTTTTGTTCATGCGTTTTTATTTTACTGTCCCCATAAATCTCTTTTAAGAGAATCTCCATATTTAAATCAATTTTTATTTTTGTATATAATTCAATTTTTATGAAGATTTGATTCCAAAACTTTTGTGTCTCCTTACATTCCCACCGTAGGTGTGAGTACCAGGCTTCTCTGCTCCCACAGTGCCAACATTTCGGATTTAGACCCTGGATCATATGAGCCAATTGCATTGGTGTCCTATACCATTTTGTTATTACTTTCTGCTCTATCCCTATATTTTTCTATCTTTATTTTATTTAATCCAATCCTTATTCTATTTTTTCTTTCCCTATGCCTCCTTCCTTTTCTCATCTATTTTCCATCCTTTTATACATAAACTCCCTGTCTTCTAACATTTTTTTGGTATCCCCCATAGTAACCTATGGATGTGAGAGCTGGACCATAAGGAAGACTGAGCGAAGGAAGATAGACGCTTTTGAACTGTGGTGCTGGAGGAAAATTCTGAGAATGCCTTGGACCGTGAGAAGATCCAACCAGTCCATACTTCAGAAAATAAAGCTCAACTGCACACTGGAGGGAAAGATATTAGAGGCAAAGATGAAGTACTTTGGCCACATCATGAGAAGACAGGAAAGCTTAGAGAAGACAATGATGCTTGGTAAAATGGAAGGAAAAAGGAAGAGGGGCCAACCAAGGGCAAAATGGATGGATGGTATCCTTGAAGTGACTGGCTTGACTCTGAAGAAGCTGGGGGTGGTGACAGCTGACAGAGAGCTCTGTCATGGGCTGGTCCATGAGATCACAAAGAGTCGCAAGTGACTGAACGAATAAACAACAACAAGCCAAGCTGTGTGTCTATCTCAGGGTGGGTTGTGGAAACTGTCAACCGTTCTGTTGATCACCACCTAATCAGGTTTAGACTTGCAATGGCCCCAAACCTCTGATTAAGATGGTCCACCCCATCTTAATCCACCCCAGGAAGCTTATGGAACCAGATAGGTTCCTGACAGCTTTTGGGGATTGTCCTACCACGGCAATAGGTGGTTCTGTCGAAGCCCTGGTAGATCTCCAGAGCAATTGACACAATCGCTTCCGAACATTCCCTTACACAGGCATATTTAAAAGCCTATTCCACAGCAAAGGAGGAAGCAGAAAAATCTTATATTGCTGCCAACATTGCATCCGCAAATAACAGGCCTTCCGAGCTGTTCCGAGTGGTCAGAGAATTATTACATTTGACCCACAAGGGCCGATCTCTGTCCAATCAGTACCATATTGTGAGGAATTTGCGCTGCACTTTGAGGATAAAGTCGCTCAGAACCACTCCAAGCTGGCCATCAGTCTTAACACAATGTTTATGGATGTAACTCAGGCACCTATTTGTACGGTTTTAATGGATTCCTTTCAATCGGTTCAATCTGAGAATGTGGATAGAATCCTAGGAGAGGTGAGGACTACCATGTGCATTTTAGACCCTTGCGCTTCATGGCTGATTAAGCAAGCCAAAGGGGGACTGGCTGAGTGGGTAAAGATGGTGGCTAATGCCTCTTTGACCAACAAGCCTGAAAAAGATATAGTTAGACCAATCTTGAAAAAGTCATCCCTAGACCACTTGTTGATGAATAACCATCGGCCAGTATCAAATCTGCCCTTTCTGGGCAAGGTACTAGAACACATGGTGGCTTCACAACTCCAGGGGTTCCTGGATGGAACAGATTATCTAGATCCATCTCAATCTGGGTTCAGCCTGGCTATGGGACTAAGACAGCCTTAGTTGCCTTGGTAGATGAGCTAGACAGAGAGCTAGATAATGTGTCCCTGTGGGTTCTCTCCCTCCCTGAGCAAGGGAGAAGCACAACAGAGTTCTTGCAACCCTGGAGAAGGTTGGGTGTGGTAGTCTCCATGACAGACCCCCCTGGACTCAAGATCCTGCTGGTAAATGCCAGATCTGTCAACGGTAAAACATTGGTCATCCAGGACTTGATTCTGGATGAGGAGGCAGATCTGGCTTGCATCATCGAGACCTGGTTGGATGAGTTGGGTGGAGTAAATATCACCCAGCTGAGCCCACCAGGCTTCAGGGTGCATCAACAGGCTAGGGCTGGGGGTCATGGTAGTTTTTCGGCAGTCCATCTCCATGATCAGGTGCACTGTACCGCAGTCCTCTGGGTTTGAGTGTGTTCACCTGAAGGTGGGAATCCGTGATAGCTTTGGGATTCTGCTGGTGTACCGTCCACCCCGCAACACAGCAGTCTCCCTCCCAGAGCTAGCAGATGTGGTTTCCAATTTGGCCCTTGTCTCCCAGCATTTGATTGTTCTGGGAGACTTTAACATCCACGCAGAGACCACTTTAACAGGAGCAGCTCAAGATTGCCATGATGACAATGGGGCTATTGCAAGTGGTATCAGGACCTACACATCAGACTAGACATACACTTGACCTAGTTTTTACTGCGGACAGCGGAGTTGTCAGGGTGGAAGAGCAAAATATTCTTCCATTGTCATGGTCTGACCATCATCTGATCAGTTTTAGGCTCACTGCGACCTCTAACCTCCGCAGGGGTGGTGACCCTACTAAGATGGTCTGCCCCAGGAGACTGATGGATCCAGACGGATTCCTGAGGACTCTTGGGGTTCTTCCTGTCATGGAGGCTGACGATCCTGTTGACTCTGGGAGTCACTCTGGACCGTGCTCTGACCTACAAGACCTCCGCAGGGAGCTGGACGGGGGAGTGTGACCTTGCTGGTTCTCTTGGACATCTCAGTGGCTTTCAATACCATCGACGATAGTATCCTTCTGGACTGGCTCTCCGGGATGGGTCTTGGGGGCACGGTTCTGTCATGGTTCCAGTCCTTCCTTGAGGGTTATTCCCAGATGGGGAAGCTGGAGGATTCCTGCTCAGATCCCTGGTCATTGACCTGTGGGATTCCGCAAGGATCTGTTCTGTCCCCCATGCTCTTTAACATCTACGTGAAGCCACTGGGAGAGGTTATCCGGAGTTTTGGAGTACGGTGCCATCTCTACACAGATGACACCCATCTTGCATCAGGAAAGCATATGATGCACAGAACTGTAGCCTGATCTCTGTGCAACTGTAGCCAGATTTCTTATCCAAATTTCTTTTCCTATAGAATATTCAGTCTTTCACAATCACCATTCTGGTATAACTTGCTTACAGTAGTTGTGACTTAAATAAAATTTTTAGGAGAATGTGATATTAATTTTAAAATACATTTTACATTCTTTTTCCTGAATTATGGGCATAAGTATTATTCTCCAGTTTGAGACCATCTGGATAAAACTTGAGGAAGAATTTTTAAAACTTTCAGGTTTTATATGTAAACTGACATTTACCTCGTGATCTCAACCTGGAGGATAACACATATCACACACTTTTGAACATTCCATCTGTTACATTTTTAAATGTCACCTTAGATACAGCTCCCTCTTATTTTGGGAAGATGAAGGAGGACAAAGTTTCAATATTTGTGCAGTTCTGGAGATGTGTGTAATATGTCCTATTAAATTCTATCCCACTCCCAGAACTGAAGAAATATGATGGTGGTCATGTATAAATACGTGAGAGGAAGTCATAGGGAGGAGGGAGCGAACTTGTTTTCTGCTATCCTGGAGATTAGGACATGGAATAATGTCTTCAAACCACAAGAAATGAGATTCCATCTGAACATGAGGAAGAACTTCCTGACTGTGAGAGCCGTTCAGCAGTGGAACTCTCTGCCCCAGAGTATGGTGGAGGCTCCTTCTTTGGAAGCTTTTAAACAGAGGCTGGACGTAATTCCCCTTTGTTTGTTAGTCCAATGTAACTGTAAGTTGTTGTACATCCAATATAGTTGCATAGAATCTGTATGTCATTCTTTGTCTAAATGTTTTTCTGTAATCTGATATACCCTGTGACACTGAAAATTGCAATAAAAGAACCTATGCTTTAAAGTTATTGAAAAGTCATTCATGACTTAATTGGTGTCAGAAGTGGGATATTGTTTTCCAATGTGGGAAAGTTATTAGAACAGAACCTGCTGTTACAGAACCTGCTATTATTATGCAATGTGAGAAAGCATGCTAGTTTTTGTTTGACAACTTCAGATGATGCTTTTGCTTCTATTTTTTCTCATTACTTCCCATTTACCTGTATATTGTATATCTTATGCTCAGTTGTCATATGGTTAGTTTTGTTATCACCAGTAGCTGTGCATTTCCCACCCTAGTCAGTAAGTTTCCCCAGTTTTTTGAGGTAAATTTAGGTGACTCGGCGTATATTCAGGTCGGCTTATACTCAAGTATGTATGGTAATTATCACTTTCTATACATTTTTTGTACCTCCATTCTTTCTATCCCTTTATAATCCCGCTCATATATGTGTGTAAGCAAATCTATGAGATCTGTGTAACTGATCATTCCATTCATCTAATGAAAGGGGCTTTCCTTGAGGACAGTGTATGCAACTTGTTGATTGGAAAGTTCATGGTTGTTTCAATATATGATGGGTTTACTGCAGATAACCTGAGGTCTTATTTGTCTAGATTTCCATTTCCAAGATTTGATGCTTCTGTGATAAATTGTACCAGCAAAATGAAATAATATTAACTCATACACCAAATAATGGGAAATGTATGCAAAGAAAATACTTCAAATTCAGGTCTGAACAGAAGTTTAGTCAAGTGAAGCAGTCACTAAAGGGAGTTCAATCTTTCCTTCTTGAAGAAAAATCCAGAGCACAGATTTACCTGAAAAGTAATTGCCATCATACAATCTTAATTTCCCCTTGCAAACATTCACACCATTGCTTCATGATTGCCATTTGAAAGGCTGGATGACTTATTTTAGCTGTATTCTGGGTGTTTAACATATCAAAATAGAGCAGCTCAATTAACTCCAGAGGAAACTGGGCTCTGTATGATCCAGCTTCTGTATACATCTAAGTGCACAACACTTAACTTGACAATACAAGTAAGAATATTTTCCTTTCCCATCTACAGTTCCTTTAAAGCAGGCAATTCTTTCATTTGTCAAGGCATGCTGTGACAATGGACGTGGGACCAAAGCTCTTCAAGTTGAAAATACCACAGTGTACCACAGAAATGGCAACACTAATTGCTTTAGACAGCAGGTTGCTACCAGTGGAGAAGGCAGAGGGCCACGTGTACTTTTATACTTTGCCTTACAACATAGTTGTAGCAAAAAAAATTGCTCCTTTCATATTTTCACCTCTGGAAGCAAAAAAATATATATAGGCGATATGCTTCCAGAAAGGTTTTACAAATTTCTATCAAATCCCTTCCATATAATGGAAATTCTTTCTTGCATCTGCAGATGACTTCAACCAGAGAAGTCAGCCATAGCAGAGCACCTGATGAACCAACTTGGACACAGCATATTATTTGAGAACATGGACACAGCATATTATTTGGACACAGCATATTATTTGAGAACATAGAAATGCTGAATCACTCTAATAACTACCAAGTCAGGCTACACAGAGAAATCCACAAACTAATGGACAATTTCAGCAGAAAGTAAGAAACCATGAAAATGAACAAAATCTGGCTACCAATATTTAAAAACTCGAAAATCATAACAGTAAATAAAGAACAACACTCAAAAATAGGGGAACTCCAGACAAAAAACAACTAGGGACAGCTAATCACCTCTCAACAAAGGATTTCTCCAGGTATTAAGAAACTATACCTTGAAAACTGCTAGGCCATTAAATGCTAATCAAGGTGGCCAATTGAAACAAGAGTTCTGTCTCCCACCCTGGACATTCCAAAAACCTCACAACCTCTGAGGATGCCTGCCACAGATGGAGGCAAAACGTCAGGAGAGAATGCTTCTGGAAGATGGCCATACAGCCCGAAAAACTTACAACAACCCAGTGATTCCGGCCATGAAAGCCTTCAACAACACATATTCACCAAAGGCAGTTGAAGACATAAGACAGAGGCAGATTGATTCATCCATGGCCATAGGAAGGAGACCTGTGGATTCACGCCCAAGAGACAAGTCTGCCCATATGTGCTCCTGCAAAGAGCTAAATAGAGTCTGTTTGATGGTTAGAGTTTGAATTCTCCCTCCCTGGCCATGGATTGACTGAGCCTTCGGTGGTGCAGCTAGAGATCTCCCACCCACCCCCACCCCCCAGCCAGGCTGGGGCTAGGCTCAGGGGCAGGGAAAAGTCCAGAGGGGAGGTTGGCATGCACCCCATGGGATTATGAAAACCAGGCCCAGGAGAACAATGGTTGGCTGGGCTAGCCTGTTGCCTGAGGCTGGAAAACATTCTGTGCTAGACAGTTTAAACTGACACAAATCTAATAGGGGAAGGGGTCCTTGTTGCTTTTAGTTCCTTTGCAAGGTGACCAAGACTTTAATATAATTCTAGCCTGATGCCCTTTGCAAAACTATAAGTTCCCTATGTCAGGACTCGGTTTCCTGGCCTTGGATATTGGCGCAAAAAACCAGAATCCTGACATGGAGAGCCGATAAGGATGTGCAGCTGGTGGCCTTGGGAGGAGCAGTTGGTGGTTGGCGGGGAATATTGAGCGGGATCCGCAGTCGGCGGGAAAAGGGGATTTGAATGTGGGGGAGGGTATATAAGGGTTGACTTGCGGCTGTATGCCAATCCTGGCTTTCGTTGTGTATGCATATCCAGTAGTAAAAGTTTCTTGATTGATTACGGATCGGCATCCTGTGTCATTCTTGGGGCGGCTGCTGTGAGCTTACATTAAGCCAGGATTCCTCGGTGCCATCCCACAGCTGTGGTGAGGCACCCCTATGCAGCGAGAGGAAGACCTAACAGAAAATCCGACAGAAGGGAGAGAACCAGACTCCCCTTTCGAGAATGCGGAAGAAGAGCTGGAGAGGGTGAATGCCTTGGCTTCATTGACTGCATATGCCCAGCCCAATGGAGTCACCCAGAGACGAGTGAAGGGGGCAGGGGCAGCAGCACAAGAAAGCAGTGGGCTAGAATTTCCCTCCCCACAGAGATTGGACTATCTGGAGGAGAAGTTGGCATCCATGGAGACCACCCTCGCAATGATGTCGAGGGTGATGGAGAGGTTGGCCCCATTGTTAGAGGAGCCACCACCCCGAGGGGAATCGATGTGGAGCGCGGAGGAGAGGAGTGACCGGGGACCCGGGGCACGACCTAAAACGCAGGCGAGTTGGAGGGCCGTGGCGGAGAGTGATGAGGAGGAAGGACAATCACGAGGACTGGCGGCGGCGTCCCAGCAGACGTCCCTGGTGCCCCCGGCAGGGGCCGGGCGTGGCACAGGGCGGCGCGATTTGCCCCCGGAGCAGCACGGGCTCCCGGGAGGGCCACCGCGAGCAGGGAGCCAGGAGAGGCAGCCCCTTCCTTACCAACCCAGGAGGGAGGAGCTGAGGATCGAATTCGGAGGAGAAGCCGGGAGCCTCGCTTACTTCCTGACCATGGTGAGAGGATATCTGGAGGATAACGCCCTTACCTTCGGATCGGAAGCAAGCAGAGTGCGGGCAGTGGGCGCAGCGCTGAGAGGAGGAGCAGCGGAGTGGTATGTCCAGCTCCACGCCAGGCATGACCCATGTTTGGGATCTACGAGGCGGTTCCTGGCTGCGATGGAGGCACGCTTCAGGGATCCGCTCGAGAGAGTCCGGGCAAGGGAAAAGCTGCAAACGATAACACAAGGCCATCGCTCCGTATCTGAATACGTAGAGGAGTTCCGGTTGAGGGCTGAAAAGGTGCCGGAGTGGTCCAATACCACTAAGGTCCAGATATTCAAAGAGGGCCTGCGGAAGGAAATCTTGACCTGGGCACTTCATCGTGACGATCTGGAGGAGATAGGCGGATGGATCGAGCTGGCTGGCCGCGTCGAGACAACGTTGGCCCAGGTCAAGAGACATCAAGGAGCGGCGCCACAGACGAGAGCAAAGGAGGAGAGTCGGAGGACGGAGAGAGGCATGATCGGGAAGGGCCCTACCGGAGGATCCAAGGAGCAGAGGGGCGGCTGTTTTGTATGCGGTCGCCTTGGCCATCGGGCTGCCGAATGTCGACAAAGGAGAGGGGGAGATCCCCATTTCCCAAAGTTCAAACCGGCCGCGGGGAAGAGAGCGGAAGAGAGCCCCCCTCATAGGGCCCCAGTGGGAAATCTGGTGAGTCACAGCCCAGGAATGCTGGTGTTCCCAATCAGGCTAGAAGGGGAGGGGAAGTGGGCCAGCTGCAAAGCCCTCATGGATTGCGGCTGTTCCAGAAACATTATGACCCCAGAATTAGCGGACGAACTGAACTGTGAGAAAACCCCCTTGCAAAGCCCCATAGCATTCTCGCAGCTGGATGGCTCAGTAGCGGCAGGAGCCCCGGCGCGATTCGAAGTGGGGGAAGTGAGATGCAAACTGGGGAACTGGGATGGCAGCATCACCTTCGTGGTATCCCCTATGGCTACTTACAATGTAATACTGGGGATGCCATGGTTAAAGGAAGCAAACCCACAGATCAATTGGAGGGAGGGCAGCATAACCTTCCAGAGTGAAGAGGGGGGGGAGTGTCGCAGGGGGGAAGAAGGCACGGCAGGCGGAGTGCAGGAAATTCCCCCTGAGTATAGAGACTTTGAAGATGTATTTGACGAAAAGGAAGCGGATCAACTTCCCCCCCCTAGGAGGGTCGAGGTGAAAATTGAACTCAATGAGGACGCTAAGTTGCCCAGGAGAAGATTATACCCCATGTCGGTCAAAGAGATGGAGGAACTGAGAAAATATATTGACAAAAACTTGGCCCGAGGGTTCATAAGGCCATCCGAATCGCCGTTGGGGGCCCCAGTATTGTTTAGGCACAAAAAGGACGGCTCGTTGAGGCTGTGTGTGGACTATAGGGGGCTGAACGCAGTGAGCACAACCAACAACTACCCAATGCCACTAACCAAGGACTTGCTATCGAGACTGTCAGAAGCAAGGGTGTTCACGAAAATTGACTTGATTGAGGCTTATCATAAGTTGCGAATAAGGCCCGAGGACAGGTGGAAAACGGCGTCTACCTGTGCGCTCGGCCATTTTGAATATTCCATCTGCCCTTTTGGACTTAAAGGCTCTGGATCAGCATTTATGCAAATGATCAATGAGGTTTTACACCCACTATTGTATCGCGGGGTGTATTGCTTTGTGGATGATGTAATTGTGTTTAGCCGTGATAGACGATCTCATGTTCGGTTGGTAAAGGAGGTGCTCCAGAAATTGAGGGAGGCAAAATTGTTCGCAAAGCTGCCAAAATGTGAGTTCAATAAGGAGCAGATAGATTTCTTGGGGTACCGAATCTCCAAGGGAGGGATAGCAATGGATCCGTCAAAGGTAGAGGATGTCAGGGGGTGGAGCCCTCCCCAGACACGCAAGCAATTGCAATCGTTCCTCGGGTTTGCAAATTTCTATCGGGGGTTCATAGAGGACTTTGCTCAGGTGACTCTGCCCTTAACCGAACTGCTGAAGACGAAGGGAAAGGGGGAAACGATAAAGGTACGGTCCCCGGGAGCAAAATTAAATTGGTCACCAGAGTGCCAGAAGGCTTTTGAGGAACTGAAACGCAGGTTCACAGAGGAACCTGCCACCCTGATCTGAGTAAGCCACCCTGATCTGAGTAAGCCGTTCGTGATCCATTGTGACGCGTCAGATTGGGCCTATGGGGTAGCTTTGATGCAAAGAGATAGGGAAGGGAGGTTGAAACCCTGCGGGTTCATCTCAAAAAAGTTCAGCGAAACTGAACGGAACTGGCCAGTGTGGGAAAAGGAGGCCCTGTCAATCTTGAGGGTCCTGGAGACATGGAGACACTTGTTAGAGGGAAGCGGCATACCCTTTGAGGTATGGACCGACCATAGGAATCTACAATACATCACTTCGCCCAGGAGATTGTCGGTGAAACAGATAAGATGGGGGCAGTTCTTCAGCAGATTTGATTTTAAGCTAAGGTTTCAAAAGGGGAAGCAAAATGTGGTCGCGGATGCGTTGTCAAGATTGCCGGAGAATGAAGGGAGGGGGCAAAGCCCAAAGGGGAGCATATTTTCGGAGCAGCAGTGGGGCATGGCAGTGCAAACTCGAGCACAAACGGAGCGCAGTCAAAAGCTGGTGGGAGTTGAGAACAAGGACGGGGGATGGGAGGAGGAGTTAAGGCAAGCATGCAAGGAGGATGAGTGGCTGGAGAGAAACAAGGAAAAGGTGGAATGGAAGGACGGGTTGGGGTTTGTAAACAGGAAATTATACATCCCAGGCAACCTAAGGGAAAAAATGATGATTAGGTGCCATGGCAACAAGGGAGCAGGGCACTGGGGAGTAACAAAAACCCTAAAAATGTTGGCACGTCAATGTTGGTGGCCCGGGATGAGGGGTGACACCAAATTGTATGTATCCCGATGTAATGCGTGTGCACAAAGTAAGGCAACCACACAAAAGCCAACGGGGTTATTGCAAAAGGTGGCAGAGCCATCAAAACCTTGGAGGGTAATTGCTATGGACTTTGTGGGCGAACTCCCAATTAGCCGAGGTCAGCGCTACATATGGACAGTGATGGATTTATTCTCAAAACAGGCACATTTCATAGCGCTGCCTAAGTTGCCATCTGCAGAAAAGTTGGCTGAGCTGTTTATCAAACATATCTATTGGTTGCATGGCTGCCCTGACCAGGTGATCAGTGATCGAGGGGTGCAATTTACGGCCCGGTTCTGGGAAGGTTTCATGCAATTGATGGGAGTGGAAAGAACCCTGAGTTCAGCGTTCCATCCCATGACCAATGGGGGGGTCGAGCGCACACAGCAGACTTTGGGATTGTTCCTAAGGACATACACAAATCATTGCCAAAACGATTGGGCTGACTTACTTCCGTTTGCAGAAATCGCATACAATGGAGCCTGTCACGCATCCACAGGAAAATCCCCCTTTGAGATAGTATACGGCATGGAAGTAACCCCTTTACCAAAGTTACCGAGTTGGGGGGAAGAGCCGTGGGGAAAGGAAGGGTGGCCAGACAAAGTGAAAGCGAATTGGGAGGAAGTGGCGAAATCACTCCGAGAAGCCCAACGAAGGTATAAATTATTTGCGGATAGGAAAAGGAGGGAGGGGGATAAGTTGGAAGAAGGGGAATTAGTGTGGCTGAGCACCAAAAACCTCAAGTTGAATACCCCCTCCCGGAAATTATCTCCTAAATACATTGGTCCTTTCAGGATTTCCAATAAAATAAATGATGTGACATATACGTTAAAACTGCCAAGGGTTTTAGGGAAGGTACATCCAACATTTCATTGTAGCCTGTTAAAAAAATACCAAGGTCCCCTGGATAAAGAAGGAACATGATAGTATTGTATATTTCCCTTCCAGGAAGAAGAGGAGGGGGACGTCATGTCAGGACTCGGTTTCCTGGCCTTGGATATTGGCGCAAAAAACCAGAATCCTGACATGGAGAGCCGATAAGGATGTGCAGCTGGTGGCCTTGGGAGGAGCAGTTGGTGGTTGGCGGGGAATATTGAGCGGGATCCGCAGTCGGCGGGAAAAGGGGATTCGAGGGGGAGGGTATATAAGGGTTGACTTGCGGCTGTATGCCAATCCTGGCTTTCGTTGTGTATGCATATCCAGTAGTAAAAGTTTCTTGATTGATTACGGATCGGCATCCTGTGTCATTCTTGGGGCGGCTGCTGTGAGCTTACACCCTAACTATAAATTATCTTTTATTGGGGGAGGGTTGATATTGGTGCTCGATAACATTTACAGCCTAGCCCCGTTTATAATAGCTTACCGCCATTGGTTGATGAGCACTGTTTCCATTGAGTTTTAAGAGGCGGTTGAGAGAAGCAAGTCAGGGAAAGAGGCTTTAAAACTTCTGTCTCCCAGCTGCACCTTGCTTATCATCCTTGCCGCAAGAACAGGAGAAAGAGGGCTTCCTAGCTGCCTCACACCCACACCAGTGAGAGAAGCAAGTCAGGGAAGG
The DNA here is from genome assembly GCF_037176765.1 of Anolis sagrei. Lineage (NCBI taxonomy): Eukaryota > Metazoa > Chordata > Lepidosauria > Squamata > Anolidae > Anolis > Anolis sagrei. The sequence continues at coordinate 167,696,977 of NC_090022.1, read as the reverse complement.
AGGCTTTAAAACTTCTGTCATTTCTACCTTGCCCTGCCAGAGGCAACTGGGAACAGGGAACAAAACAGCAGGTGAATAAGGACTATAGATAAAGTCCTAAAGAAATTAGATAGCGGCGGCAGCAAAACCCCACATAATAGGGAGGCGCCCCAGTTCAGCCCTGCGTCCCAGCAACAAAACTGAGACAGAATCCAACCAATTAAACCAGGATTTGTTGGACCTTTTGTTCGTAGAGTTTGTTCGTGCCTTACTGAAAGTCTAAGCCACCTTGGAGAGCTATTAAATCGATTAAATGACTCACAAACACCAAAAAGAGACTCTATGGACATATTGCAGGCAGAATGCTTGTTTGGTGAATGTTGCTCTTTTGGGATAAATCCTGATGGCACTTGTCCCTGGTCAAACCAAAAACCTGGGAAGGCCACGGAGGCAGAACCGCCACAGTGGACGGAAGTGGAGCCATTGGATATTTCCGTGATCCTGCAGAAGGATCCAAGGACAATCACCGAAACCTCAAAGCTGGAAGATCGCCAAAGACATCATTGTCTTCCTTTGTCTGAAAGATGAGCTCAGATTAAGGTCTTGAAAATGGTGCCTGGTGTGGGGATTGTTAAAGGGGAATCGACCTCCCTATGGTTAAGTCCCAAAGAGAAACAGCGCAGGTGTAAACGCCGTTCGAGAAAGAGACGGAAGCACCACCTAGGGAAAGGCCCTACTTCTGGTGAGGACATCTCCAAAAGAACTGCTCCTGAGGGGAATTCATCTAAAGCGGCAACTTCCGGTAGGAGTTCTCCCAGAGGAGATGTCTCCGGCCAAAGAAACTCTGAGGGGAGCGATCCTGAGAAGAATATTGGGGAAGTTCCAACGCAGGATGCCCTAGTGAGTAAGATCGCATCTGGAGGGGTTTCTGCGAAGATGGAGAACACTTCCGCCGACATACAGAACAAAGAAATGCCCGGAAGTCAATGATTTGAATGTGTATCAGAAAGAGCTACAAGCCCTAGTACATCAAAACACAGAGCCCAGCAGAAAAGCTACAAAACCAGAACCTTTTGGGGGGCTGGTTTTGGGGCCGGGACAAGAATGCCGAAGTCATCTTCAACACAAAGGATGAATATCTCTCCAGTTAGGGCTACTATTAACACAAACAGGGAAGATAGGACCACAGAGGAGGGTCATTCTAAAAACCCAGCAGTTAGGGGCTTGTCCCCTCGGTCCAACAGAACACCTGCACGCCCTAAACGATGTTTAGGAGACTTAGCATTTACTCCAGCTCCGCTGTGCCCACAGGTTGGTGCCCAAAATCATACCCTCTCGGGCCTTGCGTCATTCCCTTTTCTTGAGGTGTTTCGAACATCCGGCACCTAACTGATATTACAGGCTAACCCAGTACTGGGAGGACGATCCCAATAATCATCGGGAGAGGGATATATGAGAATGATAGCATGCTGGTCTCTAAAAAGAGACAAAGTCAGCGACAGATTCGGCTTCCATCTGTATTCCCAAATATGATAACGAGAACCCTTCTCCTTCGTCCCCCTTGGCCTTGCAACTGATCAACGCTAGGTCAGTGACGAACAAAACAGCGACCCTTCGAGACTTTATTGTTGATCAGAAGACAGATGCAGTATGCATTACAGAAACGTGGATATGAGAAGGAGATAATATTCCCTCATATGAACTAACACCTTCAGGTTTCCAGATGCTTCAAAGATCTGGTATGTGGAATGTGTCCAGAGGAGGGCGACTAAAATGATCAAGGGTCTGGAGAACAAGCCCTATGAGGAGCGGCTTAAGGAGTTGGGCATGTTTAGCCTGAAGAAGAGAAGGCTGAGAGGAGATATGATAGCCACGTATAAATATGTGAGAGGAAGCCACAAGGAGGAGGGAGCAAGCTTGTTTTCTGCTTCCTTGGAGACTAGGACGCAGAACAAAGGCTTCAAACTAGAAGAGAGGAGATTCCATCTGAACATGAGGAAGAACTTCCTGTGAGAGCCGTTCATCAGTGGAACTCTCTGAGTGTGGTGGAGGCTCCTTCTTTGAAAGCTTTTAAACAGAGGCTGGATGACCATCTATTAGGGGTGATTTGAATGCAACATTCCTGCTTCTTGGCAGGGGGTTGGACTGGATGGCCCATGAGGTCTCTTCCAACTCATTGATTCTATGATTCTGTGATTCTATCTCGAAAGGGGGGTTGAGGAGGGGGGTGGAAATAGTAGGCCGTGATAATTTCTCCATTAGAACTATTCCTACCCCAGATATTATGGGTATCGAATGTATAGGTTTGACATTGGCTGCTAGGGAAAGTGTGACTATCCTCTTAGTTTATCGGGCCCCTGGGGCCCCGAACGAGAGCATCCCCAAGTTATTAGACCTTGTGGCGGACTGGGTCCTGAAGTTCCCAAGTCTCATCGTATTGGGAGACTTCAATGTACATGCAGATAGGTTGTTGTCTTCTTCAATCGCAAGGGACCTAGTACAATCTATGGAAACAATAGGCTTCTCATTAATGGTGACCGGTCCTACTCATCGAGCTGGGCAGACCTTGGACTTGATTTTTGGTATCGGAATACAAGTGACTCTATCTTCAGTCTTAGAGATTCCACCACCACAGCGTCCGAAGACTGAACAAATCTTTGTGCGGCCGAGGAAGCTGATGGATTCTACTAGACTTTTGAGTGTCCTTAAAGAACTGGATTACACTGCTGATTCTCTGTGCGAACGAGTGGAAAACTGGAACTAAAATCTATCAACTGCCTTAGATATAGTTGCCCCTAAACGGGCTCTTTGCCCTCACCAGAATAGATCTTCGTGGTTCACGAATGCATTACGTCAGATGAAACGTGAGCGGAAGAGATTAGAACATAAATGGCGCAAGAAACCTGATGAAATCTCAAAGTCAGCTTTTGAAATACATCAAAAAATCTATGAAGAAGCCACCAGAGAGGCCAAAAAAGAATAGAATTCCTCATTGATAACATCCGCCAGATCTCAACCTGCTCAAATATTTAAAATTGTTCGTAACATCACAAATTCAACCCATCCGGCCAAAGATGTGGCTAGTCAAGATATTACAGCAGAGACCTTCCAGAGCCACTTTATAAATAAGGTAAATCTGCTCCGCGAAGGGCTACCTCCCACAGAGGACACATCGAGGGAACTAGAGCCCTTCTGGCCAACTAGTAGCCAACTTCTAGAACATTTTGTGCCATTGGAAATGGAAGACCTGGAAAAGACTCTAGCTGCAGCAAGACCAACCACCTGCTCCCTCGATCCTTGCCCCTCCCGGTTGGTTAAGGAGTGCTGGGAGGGACTATGAGATTCCTTAAGGAGCATCACCAACAGTTCCTTGGAGCAAGGAATTTTTCCAGATTGCCTTAAAGAAGCAGTGGTCCACCCTCTCTTGAAAAAACCAAGCCTACACGCCGCCATACCTAGTAACTATCGCCCAGTTTCAAACCTTCCATTTTTGGGCAAGGTGATTGAACGGACAGTGGCGGGGCAGCTACAGCAATTCTTAGATGAGACTGTGGGTTTAGACCCCTTTCAATCAGGCTTTCGCTCAGGTCATGGGACAGAGACTGTCTTGGTAGCTATTACTGATGAAATTCGTCGTCAATTAGACCAAGGCGGATCAGTGCTGTTGGTACTCTTGGACCTCACAGCTGCATTCGACACCGCGGACCATGACTTGCTGATTCATTGATTGGCTATGTCTGGTGTACAAGGTTTAGCCCTGAAATGGTTCAATTCGTTCCTCCGGGACCAGAGACAGAGAGGAGAGTGGCTAGGCCGAAGCTCTGAGAGCTCCTGCCTTTGCTGTGGAGTTCCCCAGGGTGCTATCCTCTCGCCCCTGTTATTTAACATCTACGTCCGGCCACTTGCTGGACTGGTGTGGAGCTTTGGCATAGAGTGCTACCAGTATGCAGATGATACCCAGCTACTCTTGCGTCTCGAACCTGGGACAACCACGATTCCTGAGAACTTTAGGCTGTGTTTGGAAGCAGTGATGAGTTGGCTGTGAGTGAGCAGACTAAAAGTGAATCCTGTAAAAACTGAGATACTCTGGCCTGGCCAGCCGCCAGAATTAATCCAGTCTCTGCCTGATTTTGATGGGGAAGCTCTGGTTCTGTCTGCCACTGTTAAAAGCCTCGGGGCTGTGTTGGACTCATCGCTGACGATGGAGGCCCAGATCACTGTCATAAGTAAGCAGGCCTTTTTTCATCTTCGCCAGGCAAGGAAATTGGCATCCTACCTTTCGGTAGAAGCATTGGCAACAGTAATCCACGCAAAAGTCACCACGAGGTTGGACTATTGCAACGCCTTATATGCCGGCTTTCCGAAGTCAACAACCCAGAAGATTCGGATGGTCCAAAATGCAGCGGCCAGGCTGCTAGCGGGAACATCTATAAAATCCCATATTACACCGATTCTGCAACAACTGCATTGGCTACCAATAGAACATCGGATCTCTTACAAGATACTGATCCTGACATTTAGAGCTCAAAATGGCCATGGACCTTTGTATCATTCCTTTTCTCCATCCGTGGTCACCTCGATCTACCCAGGAAAATCTCCTATACATACCGGGCCCTAGGGAGGTACACCTGGAAACTACAAGGCGTAGAGCTTTTTCGACCTATGCTCCAATTCTGTGGGGAGATGCATTCATTGCCTCCATACATTAGAGCAATGTCGGAGTTGTGACCTTTTGTAAAGGCACTCAAGACTTGGCTGTTTGGTTGTGCATTTAAGTAATCAGATCTAATTTGCCAAATAGTCACTGTTGAATGTTTTTCTGTTGAATGTTTTTATATTGTTTAAATACTATTTTAGATTGTAAGTCGCTCGGAGCACCTTGGTGGAGAGCGACTAATTAAGAAATAAAGTGAAGTGAAGTGAAGTGGTTTACAAGCAAAATTCAATGCCACATAAACACAAGAACAATTTAAAAGCATTAACATCAATAAAGCTTCAATTCTGCCCTGCAGATCTTAACTAGATTCCAATCAGGAGCACTGTGGAGAGCTGTTTGAGAATCATCACTTGCCTTCTATAATGGTGCCACCTACTGCCAGTCTCAGAAGGTACAACATTTCACTTAGTCTTGTTTATTTGGGGATTAGAATGGGTACCTGGCACTGCCCAGATAATTTGAAAAAGTAAATTTCTAAATATGCAAAATACTTTTGACAGTCATGAATCCAGATAGGGCACTAGACTGGATAAACCTACATCTAAAACAATTTGGAAAAATAACAGGCCTAATAATTAATTGGAGGAAAACAGAGGTAATGAGAAGAAACCTGGGGTAAAGGCAAAGAAAAAATAACAATCAATTTAAGGTTAAATTAGAAGCAAAATGAAGTACTTGGGAGTCACAATACCCATTAATTACTCAGAGTTTTAAAAATTTGATAGACTAGGGAAATTCAAGAGACTATTGGAATGAAAAAAAATCTCTTATGCTTCAGCATGAATAAAATGAAAACATTATCTAAATTTTACTTCCTTTGTAATAAGTTACCCATTAAACTGCTAGATGTTGATTTTTAAAATGGCAGAAATTAGTCAATGAATTTTGTTGTGGAACAAGAAGATCTAGGCTATCAAGAGGCTGATGGTATATGCCTCAGAAATTAGGGAGATTAGGAATACCAGAACTGAAAACCTACCATCAGGCACATATAATAAAGGGAATGTTTAGGCTGCTCTCAAAACCTAAATTAATCTGACAGGAATTAAAAGGTAAATGTTGGCAATGAGATTATGGGGAAATGTTTTTCATGTCAAAAACAGGCAAAATAATTAAGGAGTGTAAAAATAACCTAGCTAATGATGTTATGGAGACATGGGTTAAGTTAAAAAACAAAATATTTCCAGGAGTTTCTCCCCTAACGCCAATAGTTTTACTGGACAATTTCCCAGAAGACTTGAGAATTAAATTTAAGAGTTAAAAAAATAGTGGAAGTGGGAATAGCTCTATATTGGAAGGAATGGATACAAAATTTGATGGACAAGTTTAACAAGTTGGAACATCAAGGTGTCCTGAATTGGTTTGAATTGGTTACAGCTATATAAATAGAAAAAGGACTGGTTAGGTAAAAATCCCAGATGTAGAGAGCTGAACAAATAAGATGAATGATTAACTAAACTTAAAAAGCAAGAAATATCAGGGAAATGATTAATTGGGAAAATATACAATGGATTAATAGGTGAACAGCAGAAGCTGTTAGAAAAGATGTGGGAAGGAGACCTGGGGTCTCTGACAGACCTCGACTGGAAAAGAGTGTTAAAGTGGCAAGTGGTTAAGAATCAGTCAATAAGATTAAAAGAAAATGTGTACAAAGCTTGTTTTCAGCTGCCCTGGAGGCTAGGACATGGAACAATGGCTTCAAACTACAGGAGAGGAGATTCCACTTGAACATGAGGAAGAACTTCCTGACTATGAGAGCTGTTCAGCAGTGGAACTCTCTGCCCCAGAGTGTGGTGGAGGCTCCTTCTTTAGAAGCTTTTGAACAGAGGCTGGATGGCGATCTGTCAGGGTGCTTTGAATACAATGTTTCTTTGCAGGGAGTTGAATTGGATGGCCCACGAGGTGTCTTCCAACTCAATGTTCTATGATTCTATACATGCAATGGAGTAGTTGGACACAGGAAACCCAAATTCCTGTTCAGCAATGTAAAGCCAGAGGATGACCTTGGACAATTCACATTTTCTCTGCCTAACAGCAAAGCAATGGCAAACTTCCTCTAAATAAGAAATAAGAAAACCCACAGGATAGGATCACCATAAACCAACATTATCTAATAGATACTTAAGATCAGTGTTCACAAAAAGAAACAGATGCCTCCCTTGTCGTGTCCCAAAAAAATGTGAAAAGTAAAAAGTTTCCGAATACCACCTGTTTTAAACATTTACATGGTGTGTAGACTCCACGGAAGATGCTTTAGCTGCACTTCATAAAAAGGAAAATCAGCCTGTTCGGTCAGCCTGTTTAGCCTGTTCAGTGGTCACATAAAACTTTCTTGGGCCAAAAGAGGTCCTGAGTGGGAAAGTTTAAGAAGCTCTGGTCTAGATTAAGTTCTTTCAGCTGAAGTTCTTAATCAACAAAGAAGCAATCTGGTGGTGAGGCACAGTCCAATGATGGACAAAGTCAAAAGCAAAAGCATAAAACCAAAAATATCAGCATTTTTCTTTTAAGAACTTGACAGAAGAAGTTTTGACATTTAAAATTAGGAATGACTGAGAAACCACCCAAACTGGTACCATGGGGAAAAGATCCCAGTTGGACTGAATTTGTCCTCAAGACCTGAGGTTTCCATCCCTGGCCAAGACGTTTCTCTGAAAGTGAAAGTAGGCCCTTCAGCTCAGTCCTAGTGAAACGCTTATTGTGATGAAGCTACATCTGGAATGTAGACATCGAGGGCTATAACCTCTTTCACAGAAACTAAACAAAGGGGAGAGGAGCCTTATATGTCAAAACCTGTTACACTGCAGAAGTGATGCAAGACAGCAATCTGGGAAACCAGCTTGAAAGGATAAGAATCAAGGGACCTGGGACTCAAAAAGATCTTGTTGTAGGTGTCTACTACAGACCTCCAAGCCAGGAGAAAGAACTTGATGAAGTCTTCTGCCAACAGTTGACCAAACAGACACAAAGAAGAGATGTAGTAGTCATGGGCGATTTCACCTATTCCGATATTTGCTGGAAAACAAACTTGGCCAAGAGTACAAAGTCCAACAGATTCCTCGCTTGCCTATGGAGCTTTTTGACAATTCCCCACAACTCCCCTCTCTTTTTATTTATTTATTATTATTAGTCACAGACCAGGAATATAAATGTTAAAATGTTAAAAACAGATGGTTTTTTTGAGTGTTAACATTTAGACCAGAAATTCACAACATTAAAAACAGAAAGTTCATAATGTTATGGAGTCAATCTACACAGTTTCATGTATGACATTTATAAAATCTGTGCGTATGGAGAATAAAATAAGTTAAAACTTTATCCACTAAGATCATCCACTTTGTAGGTCTTTTTAACAAGTTTTACAAAAGTTTCCCTTTCAAGCAAGTATGTGGATGTGTTTGAGGAAGCGGAAACATCCACTTAGGGTACTTCCACACAGCCATATAACCCAGAATATCAATGCAGATAATCCACAATATCTGCTTTGAACTGTTTATCTGAGTCCACACTGCCATATAACTCAGTTCAAAGCAGATAATGTGGTATTTTATACAGATGTGTGGAAGTAGCCTTAGATCAAACTTAGTACTAGCTTAAATTCACTCTGAGGATGGCATGGTTCAGATACATGGATTTCACAACTTCAGATTCTATTCTTCTGTACTCATGGCTAAATTTGAAAAATGTTTCTATTCCTATTTCCTACAGCTGTCTTGATTTGGTGAAGACAATCCTGATGTCCATTTTTTAGCTGCTTTTAAAATGATCCAGTGTCTGTCTTCTACTCTTCTTTTTCTTCTCCTTACTTCAATTGCTGTAAATTGTACAAAATTCTACAGAAGTAGTTTGCAAATACTGTAATGAATGTTATGGGGAGGGAGGGTCCTTTTCTTTTCACTAGGGTCAAGCAAAAGCAAACTACTGCAGCTTCTCTTAGTTTGTGTGTAATTTCTGCAAACTTTACCATATTCTGATGTTGGAGGGTGTGTATTCACCCTCTATTAAACTATACACTTTTGAGTATAGTGTATAGTGTATATAAAGTGTATATAAACTATACACTTATAAAGTGTATATAAACTATACACTTTTGAGTGTATAGTTCTTTGGTGGCTAAGTGAAGTTCCATACAGGCATTAAAATGCCATTCCAAGCTGACTTGAGGTTGGCATGTCCACAAAACATGTACCCCCAATGTGTTCTACAGCATGTATCCAGCCAGAACCGGTGCATTAAACAAACTCAAAGGAAATTCTGGAAAAAGCCATAAAATCACTGAAGCCAATCACTCTATATCCCATGCAGTTGGACTCGAGACAGAGAAATACAGAGCTCTCATCAGGACATGTGTAGCACTGCTGCATTTTATAGAAACACAGAAACAAACCTAGATCCCTTTGGACATGCTGCTGCTGAAAAATAAATATATACATGAGTACAGATTGATCTGCATTTAGAGACTCTTTGTGGCGACCATCTTAGCCTCTAACCGGTTCCTGGAGTGCTTGTGTATGTGCTCTGCAGCTAACCGGCTCACTTTAATCCACATATCGGCATAGTTTAAGCAGTTGTGTAAAACTACCCTGTGAGACCCAGTAAGGAGAATCCAAGATTGGATTTTCCATCAAATTTAGATCATGGTCTAAAACATCATAAAAGTTACTTTCCTTCCTACAGCCTCTTCAGTGCTGTAGAATATAATCCAAGATTAACTTAATTGAAATATGGAGTCTTGCAAAAGGAGGTTTAGAAGGGAAAGAAATCCAGTCAAATAAGAGAAGCAAAAGGCAATCCAGAAAAACAATGTGTTACAAAATGGAGTCAGATAACTAATAACTACAATCACAAGAGCAGCTCAGGGCCTTTCCACGCAGCCATATAGCCCAGTATATCAAGGCAGGAAATCCCACAATATATGCTTTGAACTGGAATATATGGCTCCAACAACCCAGTTCAAAACAGATATTGTGGGATTTTCCGCCTTGATATTCTGGGTTATATGGCTGTGTGGAAGGGTCCTCAGACTCATATGCTGAAATGAAGGTCTTTGAAGATGGCTTTTGGGAAACTGAAATCGAAGAAACATCACTTCAAGCAAATGTCCATGCAAGCTTCTTAATGTTTAAAATGCTTACAAGATTTTCCCCACTAGAGGTCTCCAGAGAAATGCAATTAACATTACTGAGGGAAATTAATCTAAATTCTCACAGTCTTGATTAACATTTCTTTGAAGGGTGGCTTTTATTTTGTTTCTTACAAGGTTTCTTTCACACACACAAAAATGTGCTGCCATTGGTTCATTGAAAGAAGACTGAAAATATTGGTTATTTAGGGTAAGGCTTGAAATACATGTGTTTTGGATTTTCAATTTGGGGGGATTTTGAAATACAGTTTTTTAAAAAATATATTGCTTACTCCTGAGAATGGTTGCAGATTCTAGGGCTTAATGCAGACAACATTCATAGAACAATTTGAATGACACCCTGCCTCCCACTTCAAAAGATGTTGTGGAGTGACAGGTCCACACTGGTTGATCAAGGCACTTCTAGCAAAGCATGGATTTGGTTGTAAGGACAATGTAGACATGGTTGGTGCAGCGGTGGAAAGACCCTCCACATTTACCGGAAAGGGGGGAAACACAAATTTTAAACTCACTAATATTTAACCTCTCTCTAGGAGTCTCTAGATCTTCTGTGCAACTATAGTCATCTGCTGCTAGAAACACGCTTAAGTATGTATACATATCTAGGGAAGTGTCCTCTCTAAGAATCTATGTCCTCCAGCATGATTTTATGATGGAAGTTGAATTCGAGTTACACTGGAGGATAGAAATTAAAATATCAGGGAGAATACAAGACACACTCTCCTTTAGTCTACAGTAGTGTTATTCTGGAAAAGTATCCATTGGCCTGGAGTATCCATTGGCCTGTAGACAGAACATATTAATCAAATGTGAATAATCAAATCCACAATGAAACATGCAAATGTGGAGGGATAGATGTAATCTATTTATTTAATATGCTTTGAACCAGAACATGAAATGTTAGGTTTGAAAAATAATTGCATAATGTAAATTTTAATCAGAATACAAACTCCACAAAATATTACAACACTTTTATCCATATACGTCTTTATACAAGGGGGTGGGAAAATATTGAAATGTTGAGATGGTCCTTTCTGCTTGACACTATGGGATCCTGGGAGTTGTAGTTTGGCAAGGCACTGGTATTCTTTGACAGAGAAGGGTAAAGACCTGGTAAAACTACAACCCCCTTGATTCCAGAGCATTGAGCCATAGCATAGTGGTGTCAGACTGCAGTTAAAGTGGGATCAAACTACATTCATTCTGGGTTGTTGTAGGTTTTTCCGGGCTATATGGCCATGTTCTGGAGGCAATTTTTCTCCTGACGTTTCGCCTGCATCTATGGCAAGCATCCTCAGAGGTAGTGAGGTCTGTTGGAAGTAGGAAAAATGGGTTTATATACCTGTGGAATGACCAGGGTGAGAAAAGGACTTTTGTTTGCTGGGGCTAGATGTGAATCTTTCAGCTGATCACCTTGATTAGCATTCAATGGCTTAGAAGTGCCCGGGGGGAATCCCTTGTTGAGAGTGATTTTATGGGCCTGTTTGCTTCCCCTCTGTTGTTTTGCTGTTGTGATTTTTGAGTCCTTTAATACTGGTAGCCAGATTTTGTTCATTTTTATGGTTTCTTCCTTTCTGTTGAAATTGTCCACATGTTTGTGGATTTCAATGGCTTCTCTGTGTAGTCTGACATGGTGGTTGTGAGAGTGGTCCAGCACTTCTGTGTTCTCAAATAATATGCGGTGTCCAGGTTGGTTCATCAGGTGCTCTGCTATGGCTGATTTCTCTGGTTGGAGTAGTTTGCAGTGCCTTTCATGTTCCTTGGTGCGTGTCTAGGCGCTGCGTTTGGTGGTCCCTATGTAGACTTGTCCACAGCTGCATGGTACACGGTAGACTCCTGCAGAGGTGAGAGGATCCCTCTTGTCCTTTGCTGAACGTAGCATTTGTTGGATTTTCTTGGTGGGTCTGTAAATGGTTTGTATATTATGTTTCCTCATCAGTTTTCCTATGCGGTCAGTAGTTCCCTTGATGTATGGCAAGAACACTTTTCCTCTGGGTGGATCTTCATCTTTACTCTCGTGGCTTGTTCTCGGTCTTGCAGCTCTTCTGATGTCTGAGGTGGAGTATCCATTGGCCTGTAGAGCCCAGTTTAGGCACATAAAATCACTCTCAACAAGGGATTCCCCCCCCCCCCCGGCACTTCTAAGCCATTGAATGCTAATCAAGGTGATCAGCTGAAAGATTCACATCTAGCCCCAGCAAACAAAAGTCCTTTGTCCCACCATGGTCATTCCACAGATATATAAACCCATTTTTCCTACTTCCAACAGACCTCACTACCTCTGAGGATGCTTGCCATAGAAGCAGGCGAAACGTCAGGAGAAAAATTGCCTCCAGAACATGGCCATATAGCCTGGAAAAACCTACAACAACCCAGTGATTCCGGCCATGAAAGCCTTCGACAATATACATTCATTCTGCAATTTAGATGCACCCTAAGATATTTTCATTCTTCTTGTTTCTTCTTTTTCAAATTTAATCATTTTTCTCCTCCACAAACTCTCAGCTATAGTACGTTCTCAAAAAAATCACATATTATATTTCTTAACAGAAGAGCAACATGGTGTATTTCCGAGTATCCCTTCTCTTGAAGCCGCAGAGCTTCCTGTTTTATGGCCTGTAACCAAGAGAGAGATATTCAACATGGAGAATTTGAATCTAATAACCAAGTACACCTCTATATATTCCCCACACATAGAAATTAAAATATCAGGGAGAATACAAGACACACTCTCCTTTAGTCTACAGTAGTGTTATTCTGGAAAAGTTTTAACTAGACCAGTAGTTCTCAATCTGTATAACTCCCAGAAATCCCAGCTGTTAGGATTTCTGGGAGCTGAAGGCCAAAACATCTGGGGACCCACAAGTTGAGAACCACTGACCTAGATTCTACTGAATACATACTGTATGCTTTAACAGCTTTTCTAAGGCTGCGGTTTTTTATATGTAAGGGATGTTTGTACCTGTGGAAGAGCAGTAATTCATATTTTAACCATAGTAAGGGAATCCAGAAATACATTTATCTCCTCTTTATTGCCCATTTAGGAAAAGTTGACCAGTTGCTCTTCTTCCACATGAAGAATGAACCTGGAACCATAAATTCTAATAAAGTCCTAATAAAAAAACCATAAAGATTGTGTAAATTGCCTATATTGCAATAGTTACAATAACCCAGTCTCTCCAACTGCTTAAATAATCAGTTAAAGTAGGGGTGTGTGTGGCACCTCTAGAAATATATAGCAAAGGGGGGGGGGGAGAATCCCAGAACAGAGTTTACGTTAAACATTTATGCAGGGGCTGATGAAATACTGTCTGCTGCTTTCCTCTTCCTATGAGGGTGGTTCGAAGTCTCAGGTTAATACATTTCCCCTCCCACTGTGCTATAGCATGTATATAAACTTTGAGTTCTCTTGAGCCTCTTGCCCATTCTCTTTTCAGACTAGTGGAGGAGACAGGAGCGACTGAGCAAGCGAGAGTGAGAGAGAGGCAAAAGGGATGGAGCTCCTTTCGGTTGCTACAGTCAGTATTTGTTTCCTATCAGCTTTTCATCCAGCAGAATCTGCCACTGCTCATTATGATAAGATTTTGAGCCACAGTCGGATCAGAGCACGTGAACAAGGGTAAGTCTGGATTTTATTTCCTACCTAAGTATTCACAACCTATAGTCTAAATTCAACTTTCTTCAAACACCAAAAGCTATTGTTTAGCCACAGTAAAGTGTTCCAAGTGTGTTTTATGTGCTCTTGCTGCAAACTTTTAATGAAAAGAAAAAAGCAAGATTGGAATTTGTTAATCAGCTCAAATATTTTAAAGCAGCCATAAACAGAAAATAAGTATTTTCACTTCTGTTGTGAGGATGTTATAGGAGGTTCTAGATTGTGCTAGGGCATATCAAAGCCCAACTCTACATCTGATTTTAATGTGAGAACTCCATCCCAGAATATTTGAAATGGGAAGAGATGCATGTGCCTCCTGGCAAAGCAGAATATGTATCCCACACTGCGGAGTGAGTAAGATGCATTGGTCACTAATCAAATAATAACCCTTTTACATTATCCAGGCTTAGTTAGTGATAAGTGGTCCATTAGTTAATTGGGCACCTTCCCCATACTTGTATGCTCAGAAAGCCAGACACACAAAACCCCTTCCTTTCTTTCTTCCACGTAGGTTAATTATGAATTTATTTCAAATGTTTATGAACTATTGTGCCCAATACAGTCAAAAAGCATGCTTGAATAATTTTGTTCATTCTAAGATGGTTATATTTGACTATGTAAAACAAATATTTATGACAAAAATGGAAGTAAATTATATTTTTTAAATTATATTTACCCATCTAAAACAAATTGTCTTGCTATTCTATAGTAGGTGCTATAAGAGAAAAATATTTAATGTCATCATAAAGCAACAAATTGTGCAAAAAGTTGAACAATTTTTTGGTTATGGGGTTAATTATTTGTGTACTGTTGTGATATCCCAGATGATCCACACTGCCCCACCCCATATAACTTCAGTAACACAGCTGTGAGCAGAATGACACCCAAGGGGGGAAAGTGTTGATGTTATTCACACCCCATTCCATTTGTTACCATTTCTAATGCAAAAGCCAGTAGATTTTACAAGGTAAAGGCACAGATCAGATACGAACTATCATTTTTGAAAGGCATGAAAACAATACGCATTACACAATACACACTTATAACACTATGATTCCACTATAACTGCCATGGCTGTATCCTTTGAACTCCAGGATGTGGCACTTGAATAAAGAGTTTCAACTGTTTATTTTAATACTGTTAATATTAGTTCTATTTTGATATTTGTATATTTTCAAATGGTATTGTATTGGTTTCACTGTAAGCTACCATGGCAATTATTACAATTGAATCATAATGTATAATGGTGCAGTGTGAATGGAACCCCAGATCTCAAGAGCTCCCCTCCTAAACATCTAAGAACTGCCTGACATTTTGGCTGAGGAAAGTACAATATTTTATGAGAGAATTGAAGATGGAATCACAGAATCCTTCTCTCTCCTATGCATGGCTAGATTAATTTTACAGGCTTTTGAAATACTACCAACTGCCACCAGCCCACTGCCCCAAAACATGTGAGCAAAAGATTGTGTGATAATCTTGCCCTCTATGAGCAGCTGGGTCTCACATATGGAGCTAATGAGACTTGATTGCTATAAAAGTTTTCTGCATGACATAAATGGAAAATTAGAAATGGCTGTTTGAACTATTATATTCAATAGAAACCAGATGCTTCTGTGCCAATAAAAACCCTACCACGCTGTTCCTACCTCTAGAAAAGAAATGTGTCTGTCTCCAGCATTGGATATTCAGATGTGAATAAGCAACCATTAACCTGGATATTGGAAACATTTGGAAAGTGAAAACGTTTTCAAGCAAGATTCAGGCTATTGAAAGACAAGTCAAATTTGCACAACAAAACCTTAGGGAACAAGGATTAAGTCTATGGTCATACGATTAGAGCTATCAGATGTTGTTATGTTGATTTAACTACATTTGCACCTAATAATCATTTTTTCATCTGGAAAAATCTTGTAAGACTTCTCTATCCAAGTAATATTTCATACATCTGACTTGTACTTGTCTGAAGTCCCATGCAACTTTTAAAACCAAGCTGTCTTTCAGGAAATAGACTTCTGGTTATAGTTAGACATAGGAGAGACATTTGTTCAATGTTATACCAGATAACACACCAAATTTGGACTTCAAAAATCATAAATGAATGGAAACAGATTTAGTATGGCTTCTGTATCTGAAGGGGATGCATTCCCAAACTTCACACGGAAATGTGAAATTACAAACCATAGTAAAATCTATTGCAATAAAGTTCCAAGAATATCACAGAGTTATGATAGAGGCCCAAGAAAATGCCCTGCAAGACATATTTTGCCAAATGTGGATAAATGAAAATATGGGTACAGATCCTGCATATATGGGTATCATACTGTCTTTACATTTTCCAGAATTTTTTGATACTATTTTCCATGAAGACAGTTCATACAAAAATATGTACATTAAAAGCAAATGCAGACACAAGATACATAACTAGTGGGAAACGTGCAGGAAAATATGTTTGAATTAAAACAACATGCAAATTACATGATATAGTAAAAGTTCACTTGCTAAAACACACACATTGATAAACAGTATATATAGGGAGAAAGTATGAAAAATAAATATTTTAGAAGACATGTATATATAAACATATGATGATTTTGACCATGCTAGTCTATGGAACTGAACCAAAATGAGGCCAGGAAATGAAAAACTGAGTAGAACCCACACATACTAGGAATTTTGTAAAGTTTTAGTTTTGAATACTTTTATAAATATTAATGCTGAGAAAGGTTTTTTATATTGGTCCTTCTTTTCTTTGCCCACCAGGCCAAATGTCTGCGCTCTCCAGCAAGTTATGGGAACCAACAAGAAATATTTCAGCACATGTAGAAACTGGTACCAGGGAGCCATCTGTGGGAAGAAAGCGTAAGTCCTGCCTCTATCATCAGTACTAACAATTGGTGGCCAACTTTTCTTTTGCAAGGAGAGTCTGCACAATGCATCTCATATTTTGAACTTGACTCTTGCCAAACTAGTTTTGTTTCATTCTATGAAATAAAATAACTTTATTGCCATTTGTACATTGTACAACAAGATTAAATTATTTCCCTAGCACACATCACAAAAACAACACAACAATCCCTCGACACTCCAACCACCACTGCACACCCCCAATGCCACATCAATGTGAAACCATGGAGTTTAGTGTAGTTACAGCTCTAGAATAAAGCCTATTTTTCCATCTGTTTGTCCTTGTCTTTGTCACCTGTACCTCCTATCAGTTGGTAATAATTTTTTTAAGGATATGCTACCATGTAGTCATAGTCTTGGACTATGACTCTGCAGATCAGGGTACAAATCTCCACTCAACCATGGAAACCTACTGAGCGACTTTGGTTAAGTCACACTTTTTCGGCTTTAGAGTAAGGCAAAGGCAAGCCTGCTTTAAACAAACCTTGACAGGAAAACCTCCTGGTAGTTTCACCTAGTACTTAATCCCACTGGTTTAGGGTTCTCTTTCCATGTGCTTCGGAAATGGACTCCCATGGTTAGTCTCATGAAGGCCATCACATGATGTAAGGGCACATCTGGTGGGACTCTGTGGTGCTCCTTTTCCACAGTGCATAGAACAAAGCCCTAAATCTGTCTTCAGAAGATGGATGTTACCCGTCTACTAATGGTGAAAAGTGGGCTAAAGTGGGGAAAAGATGGACATTGATGCAGAAAGGACGTGGGATGTCTGGCCATCCCGAAAGATGGGGGGGAAAGGTAGGGAACAGGTTAAGATGGTTCCCTTCACTTTCCCCCACTTTCCCCCCACTCATGAGATGGTCCCTACAGTCATCATAAATCAGAGACAACTTGAAGGCACACATCGACAATAACAACACACTTAATAGTATGTTTGCAAGGAGCAATTACATTTGGTAAGTATAAGCTATAAGAACATGTTCTGACATGCTCTTAAGAACATGCTGTGATACCTTCAGGCTTTTAGACCCTAGACCCATCCGAGAGAACCAACATCAATGTTTAATGGATTATTTTCAACCCGAGTACAAGGACAAGATCTTGGAAAGAATGAAGGCAACCACTTGTTCTCTGGACCCTTGCCCATCCTGGCTAATTAAATCGCCTGGAGGTGGGGACTGGCAGAATGGGTGAAAGTGCTGGTGAATGCCTCCTTGACTCAAGATATAATGCCCTCCAAATTCAAGGATGCTGTAGTAAGTAAAGTAAGTAAAAGTAAAAGAAACCAGCATTGGATACCACTGAACTAGACAACTATCGGCCAGTTTCAAATCTCCTCTTCCTGGACAAGTTTCTAGAGAAGCTGGTTGCCTTTCAGTTCCAATGTCTCTTGGATGAAACCCATTATCTGGATCAGTTTCAATCTGGTTTCAGGCCCGGTTTTGGAACTGAAGTGCCATTTGTCGCCATGGTGGATGATCTACAAAGAGAACTAGGTAGGGGGAGTGTGTCCCTTGAGGTTCTCCTGGACCACTCAGCGGCATTCAATACCATTGACCATGGTATCCTTTTAGGCTGCTTCTCTGGGATAGGTCTTGGGGGCAATGTTTTAATTTTTTAAAAATATAATCTTTATTGACATTTTTCCATAAAAAACATTTTAAATCCTTTAGGTGGAGGAGATAATAGCCAAAAACAAACAAAACCAAAAAGAATAGACAGAATAAGGCAGCATAGGGTGATCTAGTATGAAAAGGGGGGGGGGGGAGAGAAAGAAAAGAAAACTAAAGAAAATAATAATAATAATAGTAATAATAATAATAATAATAATAATAAAGACCTTAGACAGGCCCCTACATTGGCTGTCATCAGAAAGAATTTGAAGACCTGGCTTTTCCGATGCGCCTTCCCAGATTAGGAAATCTCCACTACCAAGTCCCATAAGCACTTTATCAGAACCAATGATTGCTGCACATCGCACATTGCACTTGCCCTAGAAGCCCCATATACACCTCCTGTCATATCAGCACTTTTAATCTTTGTACCCACTCTCTGGCCCGACCCAGTTTTATTGTGTTTTAGTGTTTTGTGCCTGTTGTTTATTTTGCTTTATTCTGTTTTTAATTGTTTGATTTGCTTAGATTGTACTGTTGTGTTGTGTGTTGAGTCCTCGGCCTGTGTAAGCCGCATTGAATCCTTCGGGAGATGCTAGCGGGGTACAAATAAAGTTTAATAATAATAATAATAATAATAATAATAATAATAATAATAATAATAAATATATAGATATTTTGACTCCCAGATAACTTTTTCGAGGTTTTCTCCTTTGCCTTCGTTCTCTCTTTTTCTTCTTGCTTCTCAAATCTTCTCTTCCTTTTTTTCATCCTGGTATGCTTACTTTTTCTCTTCATATCAGTATTTTCTTTTTAAAAAATATTCTGTAACTTTTTTTTGTCATGTTAGGAGCAAGTCTCTTCTGGTGTGAGGAAATTGGCCATCTGCAAAGACATTGCCCAAGGGATGCCTGGATGATTTGATGTTTTTATCATCCTTGTGGGAGGCTTCTCTCATGTCCCCGCATGAGAAGCTGGAGCGGATAGAGGGAGCTCATCCACCTCTCCCCAGATTCAAACCTTCTTGGCATTTAGGGCTAGGAACATAAGTTTCTTTTGAATTTTTATTTTGTAATATTCTATTAAATCTATTATTGTCCTTACATTGTCCCTTTGGTATCTATTGGGTCAAAACCCTGTCTGTTCTTCTTTTATGCGTTTGCTTAGTAATTTTTTCAATTTTTCTGCTATTATACTGGCAAATATTTTATAATCTAGATTTAGGAGTGATATTGGTCTATAATTTTTGACCTCCTCTGGGTCAAGTTCTCTATATGTATTATACAGATGTTCACTTGTTTCCATGTTATAGGGATTTCTTCTTTTTGCCTAATTTATTCATAATTTTTTCAGATATGGTGTTAACTCTTGTTCAAAAGTCTTATAATATCCTGCAGATAATCCGTCTGGCAACGGTGCTTTATTTGTTTTCAAATCTTATTGCATTTTAAATTTCCCTATTTAGTTCTTCCCTTTGGTCATCCGTGATTCTTTGAATTTCCTGATGTCCCAAGTATTTTGATATCTTTTCTTCTTCTGTCTTGTCCTTTTGGTATAATTTTCTATAGAATTTTGTATTTTTTTAATACCATCCCCTCTTCTACCTTCAATTTAGTCACATATGTTGCTCCCCTCTTTCTCCTTAATTTATTTGATAATCATTTTCCAGGTTTATTTGCATTTTCAAAGAAGTCCTGTTTCATATCTTTCAATTGTTTTGCTCTTTCTTCCAGTTCTAAATATTCCCTTTGCTTATGTAACAATTCCAGATTTTTCTGTAGTTCTTTTTTTATTTCTTTTAAGTTGATTTTCTTCTTTATTAATTTCTTCCATAATTTCCCCCATTTTTTGTAATTTCATCTTATTCTTTATCACTTTTGCTGTATAAAATTCCCCCTCATCACCACCTTACTGGGGCAATGTTTTACAATTGCTTTGGTTATTCTCGGAGGGCTGGTCCCAGATGGTGGCTCTGGGGGACTCCTGTTCTACTCCCTGGCTTGTGGGTCCCTCGGGGCTCTATTCTGTCCTCCATGCTGTTTAACATTTACATGAAACCATGGAGGGGGGGAGATCATCCGGAGTTTTGGAGTTCAGTGTCAAATTTATGCAGATGACACCCAACTTTATCAGGGATGTCATCCTGGTCCTGAACCAGTGCCTGTCTTCAGTAATGTACTGGATGGAGTTGAACAAGTTGAAATTAAATCCAGACAAGACAGAGATACTCCTGGTCATTGGGAAGGTGGATCTAGATGTAGGATTTCAATCTGTGTTGGATGAGGTCACACTTCCCATAAAAACACAGGTCTGCAGTCTGGGAGTGCTTGGACTCATTGCTGACCTTGGAACCTCAGGTGTCAGTAGCAGCCAGGAGCACAATTAAAACTTGGTTGTCTGTGCTTTAGTCACATCCCACTTGGACTACTACAATGCTCTCTACATGGGTATGCCTTTGAAGATAGTTCAGAAGCTTCAACTGGTTCAGAGATTGGCAGCCAGATTACTAACTGGAGCACCACACAGGAAGCAGTCAATTCCCATGTTATGGCAGCTCCACTGGCTGCCGATGCACTTTCAGAGTACTGGTTATTACCTATAAAGCCTTAAACATTTCAGGCCCAAACTATTTGACAAACCACATCCCTGCATATAAACCTACCTGGACACTACAATCAAACGGGGGGGGGGGGGGGGGCTCCTCTTATTCCCACCCACATCTCAGGAGTGCCTGGTGGGGATAAGAGAGGGGGCCTCCTCAGTGATCACCTCTACCCTCTGGAACTCCCTCCATATGTAAATTAGAACAGCTCCCTCACTCCTATTGTTGATACTACAACAATAACAGATAGCCTTGAAACAGATGATGCAAAAAATTGAGCTACAATAATCCAGTCACCTACAGCTGACTGGCCACTAGTTTCCAATGCATTTACAAATCTGTGTTACATGTTGAAAAAACATGTAACAATTAAACCTTCTATAAATAATTATAAGACACAGATCATCCTGGTTTGACACTGAATGATGACTGTTAAAAAAAAAACTGAAGTCAGCAATGAGACTTACCCAGAAGTCTTCCTCTGCTCTGATTCAAGCCTTAGAAAGAAATATAAAAAACTTACAAAACTGAAGGAAAAAAAATATGCCATTGCAACTTGGTCTGGACTTGAAATAGCAACAAAGAGTCATAATTGAGCTATATTTTAGCTTTCTGTAGCAGGAATATTAAAGGAACCAACATTTTCACTTGATATACTAATCTCAGACAAGGATTGGAAGAATTACTATCAAGGTTTATTTGCTTTAACAGAACCTGTAGAGAAACAGCACTTAAACAGAGATTTATGCATGGAAGCCCCTCCTTCCTGGCTACCAGTTTCAGAAAAAGAGATAAAGTGTATCATTAAAGGCTAAAAGAGTGATAAAGAACTTGAAGATTTCTTACCAACCCAATTATTTTTAAAAGATCCTAATTGGTGGGCTCCTTTTTTGGCGGGCTTGTTACCATATAAACATGGAAGTTGACAAAAGTGGCTCCCATATATAAAAAGGGAAATAAAAAAGATCCCAGTAGTTACAGGCCCATTCGTTTAATAGATATTGTTGCCAAAATTTATGCTAGGTTCCTACTGAGCAGAGTTGAAAACTGGGTAAACAAAAAAGGTATCCTTGTGGAAGAACAACCAGGTTTTAAACAAAACAGATCTACCATCAATAACTGTTTTATTCTGAATCACTTGATTGCTAAATATGCCTGTAAGAGGAGACACTTGTATGCTGCCTTGATTGACTTCTCTGCAGCATTTGATATGGTGAACAGAGAACTATTACGAAATAAGTTGTTCACCCTCAAAATGGAACCTAGACTGTTGCTACTGATCAAAGCCTTATACACAAGCACCTGTTTGAGAGCCCAGTTTGGGGCAAATGGAGCTATGACAAGCAGGATCAATACATGTAAAGGGGTAATACAAGGGTGCATTTTAGCACAAATATTATTTAATCTCTATATCAATGATATGCCTAGAGTAATCAAGGACCCTCCCTAAACATATACTGTAACACTTTGCTATATGCTGATGATATGATATTACTATCACATTGGCAAGTTGGACTTCATGGGTTGTTTAGGAGACTCTGTCCCTATTACCAGGATAACTCTCTAATCATCAAAAAATCAAAGTAAAAATAATGGTGTTTGAAAAAACACAGCAGAGACACTGATGGCAATTAGAGGGTGAGGTAATAGAACAAGTAAACACCTTCCCTTATCTTGGAGTAATTTTCTCCAACACGGGTTCTTGGATGTTTCATCATCAAAGTAGCACACTCAGGGCAAAGGCTCACCTAAGTACCCTAATCCCAATAATTAAATTATATAAAGCTAAGGTTACACCTGTGCTTTTGTATACATCAATAGAACTTGTAAGCTAGTAAACTACTTTGAATGGACTTACAGGAGGACACTCTGGAGGTTGCTGCTTAAACCTCCTGCCCGTGTGGGTGACCTGGGCCATTGTCTTCGCTGCCAGGTGGGTCTGTGCAGTTGTTGCTGTGCCTGAGCAGAAGAATGCACTGCCACTGTTGCGGCTTGGGTCGGGGGACAGTGCTGGGTGGAGTTGCGCCATTGTTGCTTCATCTGGATGAAGTGTAGCTGTTGTTGTTGTAGCTGTTGTTGTTGTTGTAGCTGTTGCATCTACCCAGCTTGTAACTTGATCAAAAAAGAGATCAGATTAGTCGAGCCACGCGTCCCCTATTCCGTATCTTTGCATTTCATTTTTTCTGCCTAAGTGGCATATCCTGCATTTGTCACTGTTGAACTTTATTTTGTTAGTTTTGGTCCATCTCTCTAATCTGTTAAGATCATCTTGAATTCTGCTCCTGTCCTCTGGAGTATTGGCTATCCCTCCCAATTTGGTATTGTCTACACACTTGATGATTGTGCCTTCTAACCCTTCATCTAAGTCAGTGGTTCTCAACCTGTGGGTCCCCAGGTGTTTTGGCCTACAACTTCCAGAAATCCCAGCCAGTTTACCAGCTGTTAGGATTTCTGGGAGTCGAAGGCCAAAACATCTGGGCACCCACAGGTTGAGAACCACTGATCTAAGTCATTAATAAAGATGTTGAACCCGGCAGCACTCCGCTCATTATTTCTTTCCAGGAAGCATTGGTGAGCACCCTTTGGGTTCATCCACTTAACCAATTACAGCTCCACCTAACCGTAGTTTTGCCTAGCCCACATTGGGCTAGTTTGTTTGCCAGAAGGTCATGGGGGACCTTGTCGAAGGCCTTTCTGAAATCCAGGTATGTTACATCCACGGCATTTCCCGCATCTACCCAGCTTGTAACTCTATTGAAAAAAGAGATCAGATTAGGCTGGCTTGACTTGTTTTTGATAAATCCATGTTGACTCTTAGCGATGACCGCATTCGTTTCTAAGTGTTTGTAGACCACTTCCTTAACAATCTTTTCCAGAATCTTGCCTGGTATCGATGTGAGGCTGACCGGACGGTAATTGTTTGTGTCATCCTTTTTTCCCTTCTTGAAGATTGGGACCACATTGGCTCTCCTCCAGCAGAAGTCTGCTGGAACTTCTCCCGTTCTCCAAGAACTCTCAAAGATGATTGCCAATGGTTCCGAGATGACTTCTGCTAGTTTCTTCAATATTCTTGGATGTAGTTGATCTGGCCCCGGGGACTTGAACTTGTTTAGAGTGGCCAGGTATTCCTGGATGACTTGTTTCCCAATTTGGGGTTGGGTGTCCTCTAATCCCTCATCCACTCCATCCTGCTGAGGTTGAAGATGACCTGCTGATTACAACCAATTACAGCTCAACCTAACCGTAGTTTTGCCTAGCCCACATTGGACTAGTTTGTTTGCCAGAAAGTCATGGGGGACCTTGTCGAAGGCCTTACTGAAATCCAGGTACGCTACATCCACAGCATTCCCTGCATCTAGCCAGCTTGTAACTCGATCAAAAAAGATTAGTCTGGCATGGGTTGTTTTTGATAAATCCGTGTTGACTATTAGCGATGACTGCATTTGTTTCTAAGTGTTTGCAGACCACTTCCTTAATTATCTTTTCCAGAATCTTACTTGGTATCAACATGAGGTTGACTGGATGGTAATTGTTTGGGTCATCCTTTTTCCACTTCTTGAAGATAAAGATCAAAGATGACTCTCAAAGATGATCACCAGTGGTTCTGAAATAACTTCCGCTAGTTCCTTCAATACTCTTGGATGTAGTTGATCTGGCCTTGGGGACTTGAATTCGTTTAGAGCATGCAAGTATTCCTGGGTGACTTGTTTCCCTATTTGAGGTTGGATTTCCCCTTATTCTTCATCCACTCCATGTTGCTGAGGTTGAGGATGGCTTTCTTTTTGTGAGAAGAATGAAGCAAAGAAGGCATTAAGTAGTTCTGCCTTTTCCCTGTACCTTGTAGGGGCCCTATCGCCTCCTTGTTCTTCCTTTTCCTACTGACGTAAGCAAAGAAGCCCTTTTATTGTTTTTAATGTCCCCAGCAAGCCTGAGCTCATTTTGTGCTTTAGCCTTGCAAACCTTTTTCCTACAAGGGTTGGTTATTTGTTTGAATTCTTCTTTCATGATTTCTCCCCTTTTACACTTTGTGTGCATGTCTCTTTTGAGCCTTAGCCTAGTTAGAAGTTTTTTGGACGTCTATTCTGGCTTCTTTGCACTTGTCTGGTTTTTTTCTCTTTGTTGGCACTGTTTGCAGTTGCGCCTTGAGTATTTCACTCTAGAAAAACTACCATCCATCCTGAACTCCCTTGTCTTTTAGTATCGGCATCCATCATTTTTTGGAAGTCAGCTCTCCTAAAGTCCAAAATGTGGGTTTGACTTTGTTGTGCATCACGTGGATCTTACCCATGTCCCATGCCCAAGACACACAGACAAGAGGAAAAATGAACAGAAAAATCTTTACTCTTAATAGCAGAGATGAAACACAAACTTGCAATGTTGCATACAAAAAACAAACAGTGCAAGAAACTTGCATAGTCTTTGTAAATAACACAAAATAAGGCATCATCTTAAGTCAAATAAGAGAGCAAAGGCATAAACCTTGAGTAAACAGCTATTCCACCATAGCCTCCTTTAGAGCAGCATAACAGCTTCTCTCCAAACTGCTCCTCAGAGCAGAGCCTTTGAGTATAGATCTCCTCAGAGAAAAAGCTCCCCAGAACTGTATTCTAAAAACTCATAGTTATACCCTATCGGGTGTGGCCCAAGATTCCTGGTTGACCTACATTACCAGCTGCACATAATTACCATCATAAGGTTTTTCTTCAACACACACACACACACTTGGTTCTGCTACAACTTACTGAAACATACTTGTCTTAGTTTCAGCTGTCCTTCATATCGCAAACTGCAGGAGCACATGGTCACTTGCCCCTAAGGATCCGACCACTTCGACTGCATTGATCAGGTCCTCCGCATTTGTTAGGATGAGATCGAAAGTAGCCGATCCCCTTCTACCTTCTGAACCACAAAATTCTCTGCAAGGCAAGCAAGGAATTTGTTGGACTTTGTACTTTTTACTTAGTTTTCCAGCAAATATCGGGATAGTTGAAATCGGCCATGACTACTATATCTCTTTTTTGTGCTTGTTTGGTCAACTGTTGACAGAAAGCTGTGTCAAGTTTTTCATCCTGAGTCAGAGGTCTGTAGTAGACACTCATAATGAGATCTTTTTGAGTCACGATTCCCTTGACTCTTATCCAGATGCTTTCAAGCTGATTTCCCAGATTGCAGTCTTTCATCTCTTCTGCAACATAACTGTTTCTCACATATAAGTCTACTCCCCCTCCTCTCCCCTTTTTTTCTGTTTCTGTAAAAGAGGTTATAGCCCTTGATGTCTACATTCCAGTGATAGGAGTCATCCCATTAGGTTTCAGTGATGCCTATGACATCATAAGTGTGGTATTGTACTAAAAGTTGGAGTTCATCTTGTTTATTTCCCATGCTCTGTATAAAGACCTGTGAGTCCCTGAAATCTACCCCTGAGCTGTTTATTTGGGATTATTGCACTTTCGCTACGTGGTCCTTGTTGTGTTTGTGCAACTCTCTGTTTAGCCTTTTGGCAGTTCCCTGACATTGTGGGTAAAGTACTGTTCGCAAGGCTGTTGTCCCCCTCCCCCGGTGGACCTAGTTTAAAGTGTGCCTAATGAGGCTTGCAAGTCTGTGAGCAAAAAAGGTGTTTTCTTTCTTGTGTGAGATGCACCCCATCCCTTGCCAGTAGGCCATCCTCCTGGAAATGCTTTCCTCCTGGTCGAGGAAGCCAAGGTGTTCCTCCTGACATCATTTTCTAAGCCAGTTATTGACCTGTACTTTCTGGCCCTTGTAGGGCCGTGTCTTACAACTGGAAGGAGGGATGAAAAGACCACCTGAACATTACACTGTTTTGGCTTTGGTCTGATATCTTGAAAATCATTTATAAATCATTAATAAATATATGTAGCACAAGTTCCAATCTGAGCAACAGACATGCCTCTGTTTATAGTCTGTCTGCGCGATCTTCTTGCAGCAGCTGAGTATGCGATCCTTCATTTCATCTGCTTCTTTGCAGAGTCTACACTTGGAATCTGTCATTAATTTTTGAATTCTGGCTTTGATGGCATTTGTTCTAATTACCTGTTCTAGGGCTGCAAGAACCAGGCCTTCTGTCTCCTTTTTCAAAGTTCCAATTTGTAAGCCATATCCTTGGTTTTTTCTTTGTCACTTTTGCTCTCAATTTTCCCAGGAACTGTCCATGGAGAACTATCTTTTGCCAGTTTTCTCTTCTGCTCTTCATTATATTTTTACGATAGTCACTCTTTGTCTTTTGCAATTTAAGCAGTTTTTTATGATTGACTTCCATCAATGTTGGTTCTTCACATGATCTGTCAGTTCATGATTCTTTTCTTCTACTGTTTGTTTCACTTTCAGAAGCCATCTTCCTCCTGTTTTCTGGGCAGGTAAAGTTTGTCAACATCATTACGTGGGTGTAATGAATAGTGGATTGTCATTTGTTTTCTTGTTTTTCTGTCCGGATCATCCAGTTCTGCTTGCATCCAGTTCACAATTCCAGCAGGTATCTGATGATGGAGACAGTCCAGGTGTTGATAGCCTTGATCATATTTCCACCATTTAATTTGCTCTTCAGAAATTTTCTGACCCTTTGGGCATATTCTTTGCTGGCCACATTTTTCACATGCTCATGCTTGATATTGTCCAGCTGTAGTATGCCCAGATATTTATAAGCTTCAGGCTGATTGCACTTTATGGTCTGTCCATTTGGCATCTCATTTGGCAGGGGGCATAGTTCCTTTTCTTGGGAGGGATTGGGGTTTGCAGTTAGGCAGTGCTAGGTATATTTCAGCTGATACTACAAAGAGGAGGCAGATCTTATTTAACTACTTATCAGGTCCATCTGGCTTTGTCAGCAGTCATATGAACACTTATATTTTGTATTGAGCAAAACATCCTAAATAGCCAGTATGTGAGCATATTGTTGTAGTAGAGCCTGTTAGTAACACTGCAAGTGGTAGTATGGGTGTCAGAAGGGGGGAAAGGAGTGCTCGTGAGCAAGAGCTAGATGAGGAACAACAAAGGAAAAGGATCCGGGATATACTTATGTCACCTACTGATGAAGACTCCTTCAAAGGGTTTTCTGAGAGTGAAGGGTGAGGAGGAGGAAGGAGATACAGTGGATGTGAATAGGGGAACTAAGAGGGTTACTCAGGAGCAGGAATCGGATGAGGAAGAAGATCCAGGATATACTTACTGCTCCCACAGTCTTTCATGGGTTTCTCTGAGAGTGATGGGTCTGGGAGTGATGGGGATGGGGATGGCACACTGGATTGGACCAAGGTTCAAGAGGTTTGAGATGTATGTACTCAGCCAACGTCTAGTGACACATTTGTGGGGTTTTCTACTGGTGGGGATTGGCAATCGGGAGATACTGCTGAGTCTTGGGGAGATCTAAGTCTTGACAAAAGATGGAAGAGTTGAGGGGATGGGTGTCAGCATTCAGGTGTGGAGGCAAGGACAGCTGTAAGGGATGACGGCAGGGTGGGGGTCAGCTCATCATCAGATGATGAGGTGTAAGATAAAACTAGGCACTGAATACTCATGCAGAAGGCAAAGTGTTAGTTTTGTGCCTTGGGTTTTGTCACTGCCACTTTCGTGTTGGGTTTGGGTCCTGGATCTGCAGGTTGCTGCTTCCGTTCATGTTACAGCTTGGCTTGGATTTCCCCGTCTTTGACTTTGGACTGGTTTTTGACTATGGCGCTGCCTACGTGGACTTTGGAACCTCACAACTTTGGACTTGGCTTACTTTGACCTTGAACTTCGTTTGACTACGTTTCCTGCTTTGCAGCTTTTTGTTTGTTCACCCTTTACTTGCTGTGTTACTTTGCGTGACTTTTGAAGCAGTTTAGTTTAATCCGGATCTTTTCTCCGGATAATCTGGATTATTCATTTACTTTGTTTTTTGAACTGGAACTTGCTGGTACTTTTAAGTTTGACCAGGGACACTGAAGTAAGTGTCTCTGGGTCTCTTTTGTTTTGTGTTAATAAACTCAACTTTTGGACATACTCCTGAGTCTGGCTTCCGACACATATATTCCAGCTATTAGTTCTGCACCATACAATATTCCATGACCAGCAAATTTAAAATAAAGAAAGAAAAATATATACTAACCTATTTCATTTGCATAATTCACAGAGATCACAAAAGCAATATTTGCAGGAATGTAATTGTGAATTATCACCATTTATTTTTTAAGTGCAAAATAGCCCCAGCTCCTTTTCCTCTGTCGTCAAAATCCTCTGCACATCCTTGGAGAAAGATGTCCGTTGTTTGCCCAAGGGAAGAGCCCTCCTCAAAGCAACAGAGTACTGTTTGTACTTGAGGAAATGCATTATACTACAGCTAGCAATAGGAGTTAGATGTGCTTGCCAAATTTATCATCTGGCGAAATAACTAAACCAAGAAAACAAAACCAGAAAACCACAACAGTGGTTTCAGCTGTAGAAAGCTTAAAGAGATTATGAGAATGTAAAGTGTTAAAAAGATTACTCTATTGGAAATCCAAAGGAAAACAAACTCCTTTCCATATATGGGTGGGCTTTGGAGTGAGGCTCATGTACTCCTATCTTTTGTGTCCTACCTTGCCCTTTTTTGTAGATGAGAGCAGATCAGAGGGAACTCCTGTTTTGCTCAGCAGGGTTAAGCCTCAGCTCACACAAAATGCATGTCCTTTGCAGGAGTCAGATTAAATGAGCAAAAAGACTGAGCTGTTTGAGGGTTGCTTCACTTCTGAGCTTTTTCCCCCCTAGTTCTTAAGAAGACTTAAGGCGGGAGATTTCAGCCAATCCTTAGAATCTGTCCTTTCTCCAAATATCTTCCCACTTCATATATATGTGATGTATCAGCCTTTCTGGTTACACTGAACCATGAGGGGACCATATGAGTTTGCATAGTGAAAGCCAAATGACAGGAACTCCTGGAGTCTTCCAGAGGACACATATAATGTGCTTAAAGACATGTCAATTTTGTCTTTACTAATAATATAATATATTATATGTATATTGTATATACATATAATATTTAGAATATTATAATGTAATACAATATAATACTAGTAATAATAATTCAATATTATAATTATAATTATATATTTACATTACATGTAATATTACTAATAATATTACAATATAATGGTATAGTGCAATATAGTAATATATACTGATATTGTACTATGCTAGTAATATAATATATTGTATGAAAATATATATTGTAAGCCGCTCTGAGTCCCCTTTGGGGTGAGAAGGGCGGCATATAAATGCCGTAAATAAATAAATAAATAAATAAAGGAATATGATCATCCAAAATATACTCAAAGAACATTTTGACTCTAAGTATTATAGCTTGGCAAATGTTATGCCTCATCTGCATTAAATTTACGTTAAACTGATCTTTTTCCCTACTGCATGGGGGGGGGGAGGCAAAGCTGCTTACAATTCTGCCTTTCTCGTCTTTTTCACTTGGGCTCTACTTTTGGCCCCATGGGGTTTTTTCCTACTGTACCATGAAGACTTCCATGTAGTTTATTGACATGTTTACAGACAGCATGTTTGTAGCAAGTGAGCACAGTAGCTTAGGTCAGGGCTCTCAATCTTTGTACGCCTAATTGTTTCCTGGTGGTCACATTTTTATCCCCACTAGGACTATTGCATTCCCATTCCTAATTCAATGTGCCCTGCAAAGTGCTCTGATATGCCAGAAATCAATGAAATGACCTTACTGGGGCTATATCTAGACTGCCCTATATCCCAGGATCTGATCCCAGATTATCTGATTATCCCAGATTATCAGGCAGTGTAGGTAGATAATCTGGGATCAGATCCTGGGATACTGCAACGCGCTCTACATGGGGTTGCCTTTGAAGACGGCCCGGAAGTTTCAAATGGTCCAGCATGCGGCAGCCAGGTTACTAACAGGAGCGGAGCTCAGGGAGCACACAACTCCTCTGCTGCATCAGCTCCACTGGCTGCCAGTTTGCTACCGGGCTCAATTCAAAGTGCTGGCTTTAGCCTATAAAGCCCTAAATGGTTCCGGCCCAGCCTATCTATCTGAATGCATCTCTTCCTACGAACCCTCCAGGAACTTAAGATCGTCTGAGGAGGCCCTGCTCTCGATCCCACCTGCTTCACAAGCACGTTTGGTGTGGGGAGAGACAGGGCCTTCTCTGTGGTGGCCCCTCGGCTGTGGAACTCCCTGCCTAGGGTATTAGATCAGCCCCCTCCCTCCTGACTTTCTGAAAACGAGTAAAAACTTGGCTCTTCGGGCAAGCATTCGGAACCCCGGAATAAATAGACAAACTAGAGCTGGAAAATGACCCAGGAACGACCAAGACTTGGCTCCTCCTCCTCTGCTCTAGCCAATCCCAGGAGACCGCCAGCTCCTCCCATCTTCTAACTTTCCTCTCTCAAGATGGCTGCTTTCCTGGCAGACACTCTCAAAATTGAGGTTTGCCATACTGTCTTCCCAGGCTTCTACTGGGAGCCCCCGGTGGCACAGTTGGTTAAACCCCTGTGCCGGCAGGACTGAAGGTTCGCAGGTTCGAATCCGGGGAGAGGTGGATGAGCTCCCTCTATCAGCTCCAGCTCCTCATGTGGGGACATGAGAGAAGCCTCCCACAAGGATGATAAAACACCAAATCATCCGGGCGTCCCCTGGGCAACATCCTTGCAGGTGGCCAATTCTCTCATACCAGAAGCGACTTGCAGTTTTTCAGGTTGCTCCTGACACAACAAAAAAAAATTTAAATTTTTTACTCTGGCCTATTAGGTAAGAGTCATTACATAGATCTATTTACACATTTATAGTTCTGGTGCGGCTCTCAACCTAGGAAAGTCATACATGAACTATGCGCTCACACACTCCTCCACAAATAAAATCTTACAACATTTTTGCGGTGTTTATATATTTTAATACCCTTGATAAAGTCCTAATCCACTCTTCTTACCCAGTTACATCTATGTAACCCATCACAAAGTCATCTTACTTTCACATGGGAAGGGAAGGGCTGTAGCCTAAAAGCTGGATTTTCATAAACAAATAGCAAGTAATTAAATGTAATAGTTTATAGTTTTAAGTTGTTAAATGACTCAGTTAAAGGTAAAAATATGTTTTCACTGATTAATATAAACCAGTAAACTGAATTCCTTTACATCCAGCACTCTTACAGGGTACATGATTACTCATTTAGACAATATCTATAAGCAGGAATGGAGCTACAGTTAATAATAGTTAGGCACATAGAAAATGAATGTCATAATGCAACCAGTACTTCCTTCTTAAAGAAGTTATCTCTTAAAGGGAGACGTAAAGAATAAAAGCCATGTGTGCTTTGGTCTAAATGCAATACTCTACTTTCAACTAAACAGACTGCTTGAATTAATTGGAATTATACATCAATTTTGACTTCCATCCAGTAATCGACTTATTCTACTCAAGAATCCTCATATAGAGAATTTTTTTTCCTGTTGCTCAGGAGCATAGGATGAACCAATGGATCAAGCTACTAAACCATCTATCCACTTTAAATCCTGTGGCTTCCTCCTGCACTATTCTGGGCTTTGTAGGTTAGGGGGGACTAGGGCCTCTCTGACTGAGCAGTTGAAAGGTTCTCCCTAAATTACAAACCACAGAATTCTGTAGGAGGCAATCACAGGATTTAAAATTGATAGATACTATGGTGCATGCCTGCACAACATGTGGCCTGGTGGCCAGATAGTTTTGTATTGCCCTCAGAGGCCCTGTAGTACTAGAGCAGAGTAGCCATTGGCACCCACTATTACCCCCTCCAAGTGTTTTACCTCTGTTTACTTTCTCTAACTTGGCTACACCACTCTTCCATGTTGTTTGCCTCTAGCTTGCCTCTGTCATCTCTTCCTCCAAAGGGAAAAAACACCAGCTCTCTAGTTTTTATCATGAAGTTGTTGCAGGGTGTTCATGGTGAAATAAGTTACTCTTTCACAAGCAAGAGAAATGAATAGTGTAGAACTGGCAGTTTTTCTCCCTGGAGAAGGAGCCAGCAGAGACAACCTAGATCCAAAGAGAAAGGAAGAGCGGAGGAGACAAGAACTGAGACACTTCTTTCTCTCAGAAAAGGACTGCTACTCACCACTATGTTGAGTGGAGGCAGGGAAATCAAGGGCCTGTCCAGACAGTACCTTTATTGCAGTATCTACCACAATCAAGGAGAGGCTATCTCGACAATGTTCTGGACAGTCCCAAATCAATTCACCACAAACCAGGAAAACCCTGGTTTGTGGTGAATTAAATAGATAATGGATTTATTCCACACCTGCTTGAAAGGTGCAGGATAAATTCACTACTTCCGATGTCTGGACTACAGTCCAGACACAATTTCCACAGTAAATAAGCCCAGTAAATTGTGAGAATACTCAACCCTCCCCTGAAGCCCCCAGACCTCTTTGAAAAATAATGAAAAATTACCAGGCCTCCATTACAGGCTTTGAGCAGCTCTCCTGGCATGAAGAAATGACGGACCAGAAGAGCGGGGGGGGGGATTTTCCTCCCTGCCCCCCCCCCCCTCCTGGTGCATCATTTGTACGTGCCAGGAGAGCTATTCGAAGCCTGTAATGGAGGCTGGGTAAATTTTCATTACTTTTCAAAGGGGTCTGGGGGCTTCAGGGGAGGGGGGTAGGACCTCCAGACATCTGGACTCACTTTCTGGGGTGGGTGTAAACAGGCCCCCAGGAAAATCTGTGTTTTTAAAATAAAGCCTGTCTGGATCCACCCCAAGAGTAATCCATTCTACTGTTTGCTCTGAGTCACCCTCTCACAAACCCTGGGTGAGGTGCTAAAAACCTATCATTCTAATGTTAACCAGGTCTGCATCAGTTGTGAATATATTACTGAGCTCAGTTTTGTAACAGAACATAAGAATACAGAAAGCTTGCACCTAGTCTAGTATCACAGATCTTGAATAGCAGCAACATTTCTCCAGGCATAATTCTAGTCCTCCCTAGAAATTCTCAGTGTATCCAGAAGGTCTCTCATCCAGATATTAATTCAGCATCAGACAGACAGCTTTCAGAAAATCAAGGGAGATTATAATTTGGATATGAACAAATGGCTTTGCATTTGTACTTTTCTAATTCTAGTAAGCAACTTTTGGTGCATTTCGATTTAAAAAATTGTGGTGGAGGTGGAGAAGGAGAGATTAAGATGCTGTGGAAATGAAGTGATATTTTACTCATCCTCTGGTTCTCTACAGAACTGTTTTATACGAATGCTGCCCTGGCTACATGAAGATGGAAGGTGAACGTGGCTGTCCAGCAGGTATTGTATTCCCAATGAGAAGAGAAATTGGGATTATGCATCCATAATGTTCCTGCTATGAAGCATTTCTTGAAAGAACCTTCACTTGTCCAATATAGTCACCTCTCTCTTTTTAAGGGCATGAATATATATGATTGTATTTTGCTATTTTAATGTTTTAGTGTGATTTAGAATATGATGTTTTAATGACTGTCTGTAATATTGATGTTGGAAACCGGCCTGAGTCCCTCGAACTGCTAAATAAATAAAATAAAATAAATCAATGTGAAAATGTTCTACTCATATGAGTGGTGTAACATGTAAAGTGGGCATTGGTAGAAATGTAGAAAAGTATAAGTTTAATCCTCCTGACAATTTCTCTCTTTCAGTTGCTCCCATAGATCATGTCTATGGCACTTTGGGCATTGTGGGAGCTACTGCCACTCAGAGATACTCCGACATGTCAAAGCTGAGAGAAGAGATCGAAGGACCTGGCTCTTACACATTCTTTGCACCAAGCAACGAAGCCTGGGATCTTTTGGACCGTGTAATTATCTCCATATTTTAAAAGTATTCCAGCAGGAAAGGGGAATAGTTACACCAAAGAAAGTGATCAGTAACGGGGGGGGGGGGGGGGGGGGGGAGTTCAGAAAGTGAATGGGGGAAATAGTAACTGAAATTAAGGGCCCTTCTACACTTCCCTAAACCAGGGAGAAAGTGAGTTTAAATAACTTGCTTCTTCCCAGGTTTCTGTTCCCACCTCCAACCCAGCAGTGCAGTACAGTCCTCCTGGTGCATGAAAATGATGTCAGGAGGTGGAAGGAGGATGGAAATCACTCCCCCTTCTCCTGACATACAATTTTCGTGCATCAGGAGTACTCTTTAGAGAGGCCCCTCTGGTAAGGTTTTTTCAGGAAAATGGTGGGCTGGAGGGGAGGGGGTGGGCACCCGCCCATTCCCTCTGAGAACTGAGGTGGCTGTGGGGATTGACCCCCGGGACTGTGGAAGCAGTTCTGGGAGTCAATCCCCACAGGCCCAGTACCAGGAAAGAACCAGACCTTAGCTTAATTTCCAGATCTTTTGGGGTGTTTAATTAATGCAGAACAAACAGGGAAAACCCAGTATTCTCCACATTAATTTGCTTTTACCTGAGGCATCATTTAGATACTTCAGGTAAAAGTGAGACAATTCCTGCATTTTGGGCTGTCTTAAAGAGCCCAAAAATAGTTAAAAACATAACTTAAAATTAAGGAAGACATAAAATGTTGCAAGTAAAGCCATGTTGACTTTAAACATAAACAAAAAACCAAATAAAGCTACAAAATGGAGATGCTGGGATCTTCACCCTAACACTATATTTCCTATCTATCCTATTTAATCATTTCTGCCTGAAATGACTCAGGCAATATTGAAAGCTAGTGTGATGTATTTGGCACCTTTTGGTTAGCCAAATAAAAGTTGTTGCATATATTATAGAGTTTGTTGTTTATTAAAGATTTACAAGAAAATAAGCTGCAGTGGGGGGGGGGGTAGTTTGATAACAAGTGGTGCCGTGGGACTTCGAAGTAGCAGCTATTAATTTTGTTAGATGACCATGAAATATAAGCCTAGTAACTTATCCAAGCATTACGTTTCTTATTATTAACTATTAGCATTCTAAAAGATTTGAAAAGATGGTTTACTTGTGGTGGAGAAATCTGCCTATATGGCTGAGTGATATTATTTCTGCAAGATTTTAACTGAGTCTTTCTCCCCAGGAAATCCACAGTGGCCTGATTGAGAATGTAAACATTGAGCTGTACAATGCCCTCCATAACCACATGGTAAACAAGCGAATGCTGACCAAGGACCTTAGGAATGGCATGACTCTGGTCTCTATGTACAACAACCAAAACCTTCACATAAATCACTACCCTAATGGTGTAAGTCTGTTTCCCTTTTACAGAATTCTACTAACACAAAACCTGAAGTCGGGAAGAGGACAATTTATGTTAAGTACGAAGTTATTAAGAGCTATGTATTTTTTAAAAAAAGATTTATGTCCAGCTGCCTAATAAATCTAATCAATCTATAATTAATTAAATCCAGGTAGCTTACAAATATTAAAATTAATAAAAGAATAAAAGATACATATAAAACAACCAGCCGTTAAAAGTCCAATTAAAAGACTGAGAGTTTAAAGATGCTAAAATCCCTAGATGTTTTATTAAGGAGTTTCCCTAGTTCACAAAAGACATCAAACTAGTACCAGGGCTAGTTTCTTAAATAGGGCAAATATTAATATGCAGGCACATGAAGTCCCATTGATTCTGACTGAAATATTTGGAATCTAAACCATTTGTATTCTTACATTTAATTATAATGTTCTCAGTGTAAACTTCATGATAACTAATGAAGCTCTAACCTTATGTTTTGAGAGAGACAATATTGGTTAAGGCTCTATCTACACTGCCATATCATGCATGCTAAACTTGAACTGGATTATATGAGTCTACATTGCCATATATTCCAGCTCATTGCAGTTAATCTGAATTCTAACTGCATTAAATGATCTCCAGCTTTAGATCTCCAGAAGAGCAGGGTTTGAACCCCTGCTTAGGCATGGAAACCCACTGGGTGACCTAGGGCAAGTCACACTATCAGCCTCAGAGGAAGGCAAAAGCAACCCCAAGAAATCTTGTCAAGGGTCACTATAAGTAAGAGTTGAGTTGATGGTAGTTACTAACAACAAAACTATGTGATTCTCTTTAATTGCAATCAGCTTAAAATCTGTGACTGCTACCAACCCTGTAATACTAGGGAATGAAATGTAACTTACAAGCAAGAAGATATTGCAAAATATGTACCATTTAGATTGTTTCAATAACATTGCACATTGCATAAACAAATTATAAAAAAGAATAAAAAAACAAAGAAATATGTAAATCTGCCAGCATATACCTTTGGTTGCCAACAGCCAAAGAGAAAGAGAGGCAATTATATAGCAAGTTTTCTTCTGAACATTTTCTCACACTATTCTCGAAATATAGGTTGTCACCGTTAACTGTGCCAGAGTCATCCATGGCAACCAGATTGCGACAAATGGTGTTGTGCACGTCATTGACCGTGTGCTGACCCCCGTTGGAAATACAATCCAGGACTTCCTTGACGTAGAAGATGATCTCTCTTCTCTCAGAGTAAGTTTTCTGTTTTCTTCACTGATGTTATGCTCTTTAGCCTTTTAATTGAATGCAATTAGTACCCCTAAATAAAAAAAGGAGACAATTAAGTCCAAAATAAAATAAGCTTAAATTGATGCAATGTCTCAAGATACTCAATTATTCAAAATATCTTGGTATTTCAGTGGGATTCATCATATTCCAACAGTTTTCTATTTTTACCCTTTCAGAGATTGAACACTTCTGGCTGAACATGTTGTCTCTTTGTTGACAAAGTTGTTTATTTCCAGAACTGTGCCAAGTACACTTCTGGGATAAATTCAGTCATGAATTTCACCCCTCCTGGTTGATGAGAAAAAATATTTTAAATAATTCTGGGATGGTAGCATGTTCTGTCAGGTATAGCTTTCATGTACAATTTTTCCATTCAGTAGGGAATGGCAATAGATGATCTATTGAAGGAACTAGCGGAGGTTGTTTCAGAAACACTGGCAATCATCTTTGAGAGTTCTTGGAGAGTGGGACAAATCCCAGCAGCTTGTAGGAGGGCAAATGTGGTCCCTATATTCAAGAAGGAAAAAAGGATGACCCAAATACTGTACTTTCTGGAATATAAGATGACTTTTTAACTCTGGAAAATCCACTCAGAAGTCGGGGGTCAAGTAATATGCCGGGTATAAAATTTATTATATTAAATATTTTGGAAGGGATGCGTAAATGTTGCTTAAAGGGTGGGTGCTTATAGAATCATAGAATCATAGAGTTGGAAAAGACCTCATGGGCCATCCAACCCCCTGCCAGGAAGCAGGAATATTGCATTCAAAGCACCCCTGACAGATGGCCATCCAGCCTCTGTTTAAAAGCTTCCAAAGAAGGAGCCTCCACCACACTCCGGGGCAGAGAGTTCCACTGCTGAACAGCTCTCACAGTCAGGAAGTTCTTCCTAATGTTCAGATGGAATCTCCTTTCCTGTAGTTTGAAGTCATTGTTCCATTGCGTCCTAAAACAAGCTTGCTCCTTCCTCCCTATGACTTTCTCTCACATATTTAAATATGACTATCATGTCTCCTCTCTGCCTTCTATTCTTCAGACTAAACATGCCCAGCTCTTACGCC
The DNA here is from genome assembly GCF_037176765.1 of Anolis sagrei. NCBI lineage: Eukaryota > Metazoa > Chordata > Lepidosauria > Squamata > Anolidae > Anolis > Anolis sagrei. Next base: position 167,658,836 of record NC_090022.1, on the reverse strand, counting down.
GTTTTTCATAGGGCTTGTTCTCCAGATCTAGACACTATACTCCTATTGATGCAGGCCAAAATCCCAATGGCTTTTTTTGCCACCACATCACATTGTTGGCTCCTTCTTTAGAAGTTTTTAAACAGAGGCTGGATGGGCATCTGTCAGGGGGTGCTTTGAATGCAATTTTCCTGCTTCTTGGTGGGGGTTTGGACTGGATGGCCATGAGGTCTCTTCCAATTTTATGATTCTATGATTCTATTTCTCTAAATACTTTCCCCCCAAAATTATTTACATATTCCCACCACATATGTATATATGTTCCTGATTCTTGGCATCCTCTCCAGCAATTTTTTGAGTAGTTTTTATTTATATTTGCTATTCTTACTGGTGTTAGGTACCATTTGCATATTAACTTATAGTAATTTTCTTTAACCCGTATTAATATATCCTTTAGATGTCTTTGTCTCTATAATTGTTTCCACTCTGTTTCATTTATTTTTATCCCTAAATCTTCTTCCCAGACCTCCTTGAGGATGTTGTTCTTTTGTTTTTCCTTCCTTTATTTCAATTATTATTTTATATACTTTACTAATTATTCCTTTCAAATTTTTGTGTTCCTCTAATTTTGTATTATTTTTTCGAATTGGTTAAGCTTACTTCCGTTCTTATTATTTTTTACCCACTTTTTAAACCATTGTTCTAATTGTATACAGTGGAACCATGTCAGTTTTATTTCTCTAAATTCTTCCATAATCATTTCCTTCTTCATTCCAACCTTTATCCAGTCCCCTATTTTGTCTAATTTTTTTCCTTTAACTTTTTATCCATTACTTTTTTTAAAAAAACTTGGAAATTTCTTTTCCAATATAATTGAGGTTATTATTGAACCATCTGCTATTAACATTCTCCTATATTTGTTCCATACTTCTAATATATTGCTCAACATTGGGTTTCTAATTTCCCTAGGTTTTTTTTTCTCGTAAACACTTTAAAAAATATATTCCAGATTTCTTCCTCCACTTTTTTTATTCCTTTCTTAGCCAATCGACAACCTCCTTTTTATCATTCCTTCTATAACCAATCTCAGTCTGCTTGCTTCATAATATTTTTTAATATTAGGGAGTACTAATGCTCCATCTTTTTGCAATCTGTACCATAACTGTTTGTTTAATCTATTTCTTTTACTACCATTACAATATTTATTTATCATTTGTTGCAATCTATTTAGCTCTTCTTCTGTAATCTGAAGTGGGAGCATTCTAAATATAAAATTTATCTTCAGAAGTATTTTCATTTTTACTAATGATATTTTTCCAAACTAAGATAAATGTATATTTTCACACTCTATTAATTTTTAACTACTTTTCTTAATGCTATTGCATTTACTTCTTCCATTTCTTTTAAGTCCTTTGTTATTATTACTCCCAGGTATTTTAATTTATTCTTAATTCTAATTCCCATTTTGCTCTGTTCTGTAAACTTGTAGACCCCTTTGTTTTCCCAAATATATCTAAATGATCCTTTATTTTATCCATTTTACCTACTATATTTTTAATAAATAATAATGTGTCAGCAGCAAATAAGCTCACCTTCTGCTTATCCTTTATTCTTACTCCTTCTAAGTTCTTATCTTTCCTAATGGCATTTGCAAATAATTCTATCACCATGGCAAACAAAACTGGTCATAGAGGGCAATCTTGCCTTGTTCCCATTGTCACTTTTATTTCTTTTGTCACCCCATTATTTATAATTACTACTGCTGAATTTCTTGAATAGTATTGTTCTAATAATCCTTTTATTCTACTGCCCATTCCAAATTTCTTCATAATCTCCCTTAATGTCCACCATTCCACACAATCAAAAGATTTCAATATATAAAGATAATATCCCTACTTTTATCTTTCTCTCTTGAATCACACAAATTTTATTTAATACTCTCCCTATCAAATTTGACATTGTCTTCCTTTTACAAACCACACTGATCTTTTTTTATATACTTGTACATGAATTTATTCATTCTATTGGCTATTATAGCAGATAAAATCTTTGCATCCTGATTAACTAATGATATGGGCCTATATGACCCTGGGTCTGTTAAATCTTTATCAGCTTTTGGTATTAATATTATTAATGACTTCCTCCATGATTCTGATATCTTTTCTGTACTTCATCTATTTCCATTATTCCGCTGTACAGTTCTAATAGTTTTGGAATCAATACTTCTCTAAAACTTTTATAATATTCTGTTCCCAGACTGTCCAGACCTGGAGCTTTCCCGGCTTTTAATTTTTTATAACTTCTTATATTTCCGTCTTCTTAATAGGTTGTTTCAATAGTTCTTTGGTCTTTCTCTTCCAACCTACTCTCCCAATTTTCCTCCACATATTTCCTAATTGTTTCCATGGAGCTAGCTTTTGTTTGGTATAGTTCATTGTAAAACTCTTCAAAGACCTTCAATTTTTCTTTCATAGATCTACATATTTTACCAGTTTTATCTTTTATCATTCTTCTTATTTATTTATTTATTTATTTATTTACCTTACTTATATACCGCTGTTCTCAGCCCGAAGGCGACTCACAGCGGTTCACAACAAATAAGAACAGCAAAAAATTCAATGCTACAGTATAAAAAACAGTTAATAACCTAACACATTACATAATTAATAACAATTATTACAATAACCATTCATTATAGTCTCATCATAAAAAAAATGATCCAAAAACATTATACCTTCCATTTTCTTTTCTTTCTTTTTTTTTTTTTTGGAGTGGATTTGGCTAACATCTTTGAATTCCTATCACTAAATTCAAAAAATTCCCTCCTTAAATATATTAAATTTTTGTGTACTTCATCTGTTTCCATTTTATCAAATTCCTCTTTTAAAAATGTGTATATCTCTCTTTATTGAATATTCTTTTTCAAGCTCCTCTAATTCTTTTCCTAGATTCCTTTTCCTTTCTTCTTGCCTTTTTTTGAGATTAATTGTCTCTTTTATGCATAACCCTCTCACAACCGCTTTCATTGTGTCCCATAGCACTCCTTTTGATACTTTCATTAAATCCCCAAATTTCTTGCCATTTTGATTTCACTCTATCCACAATCTCTCTATTGTTCAAAATTTTTGTATTCAATCTCCACCTCCTCATTTTATCATAATCACATTTCAAGACAATCTCAATTGACACCAGGGCATGATCTGAAATCTTGATAATTCCAGTATCAGCATTTAACAATTTACTTAACATGTTTTTAGAAACAAAAATATAATCTATTCTTGTATAAACTTTATGTACAGCCGAGTAGTATGTATATTTTTTCCTCTCCCTTTACCATTATTTCCTCCAATTCTCCTTTTTTCTCTGGTGTTCTTCCTTTCACCGTTCTCCTCCTCATCCTTTCAGTCTCTGTCTTGTTTCTTTATTATGCTTAGCTCCTTCAGTAGTTGACGTCCTTGCAAAAAATCAATTCTGTACCTAGGTTCTTGTGGGTTTTTTCGGGCTATATGGCCATGTTCTGGAGGCAATTTTTCTCCTGACGTTTCGCCTGCATCTATGGCAAGCATCCTCAGAGGTAGTGAGGTCTGTTGGAATTAGGAAAATGGGTTTATATATATTGATATATATATAGCCCTCTATAGTATTTATAGAACTGATTTTGAATGTCGGCATCTTTTGTGTATATCTTATCGTCTTCTTTAATTTGTGTGATAAATTGTGCTTGTTTCTTTTTTCTTATCCTTCTTGATAACCATTTGCCTGGTTTGTTGGCATTTTGGAAATTATATTGTTTCATGAATTTAAGTTCCTTGGCTGTTTGTTCTGCCTCTATGTATCGTCTTTGTTTATTTAGTATTTCTAAGTTACGTTTATGTTTGTTATTATTTGGGGATCTTTTGTACTCTTTCTCAATTTTTTTGATTTCCTGTTGGATGTTGCTCAGTTGCTTCTTCTTCAGTTTCTTCTTTCTAGCATTTTGCTGTAAAAATTCCCACTCGTCATGGCTTTGCTTGCATCCCAAATTGTGGTCTTCTTCATTTCATGAGTGTTGTTCAGTGTGAAGTATTCTTTCAAGATGTTCTTGTTCCTATCTATCTCTTCTTCAGATCTTAGTAGGGTTTCGTTTAGTCTCCATTTCCCTAGTTTGAGTTTTTGGTTTATAAGCAATTCTAAAGGACAATGGTCTGTATCTCTTCTAGGTAGTATTTTTATTTTGTCGACCTTGGCTGTTAGTGCTTTTGTTGTCCAGATGATGTTGATCCTGGACCATGTATTATGTCTGCTTGAGTGAAACGTATAGTCCCGTTCTAAATTATGATGGATTCTCCATGTGTCTTGCAATCCAAAGTCCTCCTGTATTTTGAGGAAACTATCCAGTAATCTTCCTTGGTCATTTTGTCTTTTTTTGTTCATTTTGATAGTTCGGTCTATTTTGCTGTCCATAACGCCGTTGAAGTCTCCCAACAATATTAATTCTTGTTCTGACAATGATTCTTTTAATATTTTTTTTATAAATTTTCCTTTTGGTCTGTTTGGAGCATAAATGGTGCAGATTAACAGTTTTTCATCTCCTCTCTCTATTGTTACACCTAGTATCCTACCTTCTGAGTCCTTAAATGCCATTTTTGCTGGTAGATTTTCCTTTACGTAGATCACTACTCCTTTTTTTTCAGTCGCAGATGAGTGAAATTCCTTTCCTAGATATTTTTGTGATAGATGTGCACTGTGTTTCTATGATATATGTGTCTCTTGAAGTGCAATTATGTCGTAATTCCCTTTCCTAATTTGATCGAAGATCCTTCTCCTTTTATTGGGCGAATTTAGTCCGTTAACGTTGTTGAAAAACATTTAAGCCTCCACTCCATCTTCTAGTTCTTCTTCTACCTTCTCTTCCTTTTCCTCTTCCAGTTTGTCTATGTTTTGTTTGACTTGGTCCTTAGGTTTTTCCCATTTAATTGATGAGGTTGGTGAATTTGTCCTAGCCCGTTTGTTTGGATTTCCTAGGTCTGGGGTTGGATTCTCTTCTTTACTTTTCATCAGCATATCATAAAAATCTTTAGCTTTCTCCTCTGATGTCAGCCAATATCGTTCTCCTATGAATGTTACCATAATACCTTCATTTTTCTCCCACCTAAATCTTATGTCTCTTTTTTTCAGTTCTTCTGTTAGGAAGAAATATTTTCTTCTTTTTGTTAGGGCTGTTGATGGTATTTCTTTCAGTATGGCTACCTTTTTTCATTTATGGTATACTGGTATTTTATTATTCTGTTTCAATATTTCATCTTGTGTAGTCTTCTTTGTGAAATGAGCTATTACGTCTCTTTCCGTTTTGTTACATCTTGCATAGTTTGTCGAGATCCTATATACCCGGTCCATTAAATCTTCAATATGGCTTTCCTCGCATTCCATCAATTTTGCTGTGATTCGGATTATGGTTTGTCTTATGTTCTCACTTGCTTCCTCCATTACATTTCTATATCTCAGTTGAAATTCCATATAGTTCTGTTCAAATTTTTCTTGTTTCTCCAGTCTGTCACTTTTTTCTGTCATCTTATCTATCCTGAGTTTTTGCTGTTCCTACACTGTTACTATCTGTTGATTTCCCTGTTTAAGTTCTTTCATTTCTTTCTGAAGGTCTGCAATGTATTTTTTCATCTCCCTTTTCAGTTCGGCCAATTCTTCTGAGATTTCTTTTTTCACCGTCTGCTGCTGTTCTTGGAGTTTATCCTGATTTTCCATTAGCTTTTCTTGTTGTTCTTTTAGGGTATCTTTTTTTCTGATAGTTTCTGTAGTTCTTTCATCACATCTCTCAGTGAGGGTTCTTTTGATGCCGGTTCTTCTTGTGTAGATCCTCTCCTGGATGTTGCTACATTTAATTTTCTCTCTTCCTTTTCTCTATCTTTCTCTCTGTCTCCTTTGGATTTCATATTTGCCATCTTTTATTTGTTTACTTGCTTGTTTACTTTATTTTTTATTTTTATATATTTTTATTATATTATTTTTTATTGTTTTTATAATTATTATTGTTGTTTTATTATTATTATTTTAATTTGTTCTCTTATGTACTGTATAATTTATGTATTATTTTATTACTGTATTGTTATAATATTATATTATTTTATTTTATGAATTGTGTATTTATTTTTATTTTATTTTACTTTATTGTATCTTAATATATTAATTTTCACTATATTGTTTACTTTATTATTTTTATTTATTTAATTATAGAAAGAAAATAACTTAATTTATTTATTATTTATTATTTATTATTTATTACTTCTGTTATTATTATAGTTTTTAATTATTGTTATTATTGTTATTATTTTTATTTTATTTTCTTGTTATTATTGTTATAGATTTCTTTTTTGTTTTTTGTTCTTCTATATTATTATTATTATTTATATATATATGTTATTGTTATTTTTATGTGTATATATATATATGTATTTGCCTTTTCCTCTGCTGTCTCACAGTATAATTTATAATTCTCTATCCATGCTATGTACTGTTTTTGTATTATTATAAATGGCAAGTGGAATAGCTAATTATTGTCTAAATTGCCTATATCGTATGTGTTATGCGTTTATTATTGCCCTTGTATGATCCTTTCCCTTTTGTCAGTTTTTCTTTCCGGATTTTCCTTTGTGCCTTTCCCTTTTATGTTGTTCCTAATGTTACTTGTTTGGTAAAATCTTCTATGGAAAGCTGCGTTTTTGCTTACTAGATTTCCTATTTCCTTCTTTCTTTTGACTGGGTTTTTGTGGGTTTGGTATTTAGCTGGTATGAGTCCTCTTTAGGTTAATTACGCTAGTTTATTACTTTCTGTGCCTCTACCTTGTCTCTCACACTCCTTCATCTCTCTTCTTACTTTGTCATCTCCAATTCTTCTTCCCTCTTTCCCTTCCTCCCCTCCCTTCTGCTACTGCCGGTAGCGCCTCGGCTTCTTCTTGTGACTGTTATTTCACCCTTTTATTTTCCTCTATGCTGTTTGACTTGTGACGCCCATTTGCTTTTACCTTTGTTCTTTTCTGGTCTGATTTTTTTTCCCCGCTTATTGTTTATTCCCTTTTGCCCTCCTTCCACCCTTCTTTTGCCTCCTCATGTTCCTCTTCTCTCTCTCTTTTCTGTTAATTGGCAATTGGAAATTTAGCCCATTTTTGGGAAATTTTGCCCAAATTAACAAAAAAATCAACTATTGCCTAACAGTTGTTCTGATGTGAGTTCTGGGAGGGAGGTTGGAGAGCATTCTTCATTTTGTAAGTCGAATAAAAAGAGTCAAGTACCCCTACTGATGTCAGTACTTTATGTACTTTAAATCAGTAGCCTATAAAGAGAAATGAAGCAAAACCAAAAGACCAAAAATGCTTCTGATATTTGATGTCATCATTTGACACGTATGTTACTCTTCTGGAAGCAAAATTGGTGTCTTAAAAATGATTCATAACATTTTGCTTATGATAAGGTGCAAAGTCCAACATCACCACTTCTTATTATTTTAATTTACCAAATGCAAATTTTCTAATGTTTGCATTATCAGTAATGTTTACCCAGCCTAATACAAATTGCAGATTTGCAGTGGTTGAACATTTTTCATCATTTTAAATCTTTGTTTGTTTATTTTTTTAATGTAATAATTGCAGTGTATTACCAAACATTTTGTCATATGCTTTTCATTTCAATTCTTTCTTTGATCTTAGGCAGCTGCCTATACGTCAGATGTGATGAATGTTCTTGAAAAACCTGGGCATTACACACTTTTTGCGCCTACCAATGAAGCTTTTGAAAAACTTCCACGTGGTGTCTTGGAGAGGATCATGAGTGACAAGGTGGCCTCTGAAGGTATTTCAATATGGTTTCAGTTTAGGAGGAAAAAATGATTTGTTAAATATGACTGACATCAAATTTGGCCTCCAAACTTCTCATATCGCAAGGTATGACCAACAATCATAAAAATTAAAATAAACCACCAAAAAGAACTAAAACATTCTAAAAAAGGAGAGAACAACACACAGAGCATGCGCACAGGGGTGGGGAGGGTGCACGCGTGCATGAGAGCTCCTCCATTGTCTCTCTCTCTCACCTCGGCTAAACAGTCCTCCTCGCTCTGGCTGCTTGCTTTCCCCGCCCCCCATTTGCTTTTCCTCATCGCTGAAAGAAGCATCAGCCAACAGGGAAGAGAGGGAGGGAGGCGGGGAGAAGCCCCGCTGCTCAGAGGGAGGGAAGGAGGGAGCCCCGCAGGGGTCTGTTGTGCTACTGGCAGTGAGGGCAGAGCGGTGTTTTCATTGCTGGCAGCTCCAACAGTGCAGGAGGGAGTTTGGGGAGACATGGGCTGCACAAAATTGACCACTCCCTTGGCCCATAAAGGTGTGTGTGCATGTGCCTCATACAGATTATTATGAAGCTGAGGCTGGCCATTTGTCAGGAGTGGTTTGATTATGTTTATCCTAAGGGATAACAGAAGAGGCTGAACTGGATGGCCCTTGGAGGTCTCTTCCTACCTTATGATTCTATTATTATTATTATTATTATTATTATTATTAATTCTGTTATTAACCAGCATCTGAATGGCCATCTGTCAGGAGTGCTTTGGTTGTGTTCCTCCCTTATGGCAGAAGGGGCTGGACTGGAATGCCTTTGGAGGTCTCTTTCTACCCTACTATTGTATCATTAATATTAACCAAAGTCTGAATGGCCATCTGTCAGGAGTACTTTGCTTGTGCTTCTCCCATATGGTAGAAGGGGCTGGACTAAATGGCCTTTGGAGGTCTCTTCCCTCCCTTCCCATCCCATCACTTTCTCTTCTGGGCTTGGTGTCACCGCCAAAGGGATCCCTGCTTGGCACAGAGGCAAGAAGGCGAGCATGCCACTTAAGCCCCACAGAGAGAGAGATAAAATGACTGAAATCCTTTCAGCAGCAGCAGGAGGAGGAGGAGGAGAATGATCCTGGCAGGTCAAGGCCACCCCTGAGCATCAACAGAGTGCCTCAGGAGAGTGGTGCATGTTGGTGGGGAAAACTTTATAGCCCTTGTGGCCTTTTAGGAAGGGGAAGGAAAAGACACCACTGTACAATTACAGGCAGTCTTCAACCTACAAACAAGATCCGTTTTCTAGGTTTGCTCTTTGGTTGCATTTGTATCTAAGGCCCCTTCCACACACCTGAATAAAACCCCACATTACCAGATTTCACCAGGACCCTTCCACACATCCCTATATCCAGAATATCTAGGCACAATAACCCACAATATCTACTTTAAACTGGGTTTTCAGAGAGCCCTTCCACACAGCCTTCTAGCCCAGAATATCAAGGCAGAAAACCCCACATTATCTGAGTGTGGACTCAGAAAACCTAGCTCAAAGCAGATACTGTGCGATTTTCTACCTTGATATTCTGGGATAGAGGGCTGTGTGGAAGAAAGGAAAGAAAGAGGTAGAGAAGGAAGAAAGCAGAGAAAGGAAGAAAAAAAGACAAGGAAGGAAAGAAAGAGGGAGGGAAGGGAGAAAGAAAGGAGGAAAAGGGGGGAGGGAAATTTGGCCACAGCAACGCGTGGCGGGTACAGCTAGTACTTTATAAATCAATTAAGTTGTGGAGGATATAAGCAACCTTCTAGCTGCTTTCTTGCTTCATGCTCAGCCCTCAGCATTCCTAAGTGATTGCAGAATACCTCCTTAGTGATCTGCTCCAGAATCTTTCTTGGTATTGATGCCAGGCTGACTGGACAGTAATTGTTTGGGTCCTCTTTTTTCCCTTGTTGAAAAAACGGATTTTTTCCTCAAAAACGGATTTGCCCTCCTCCAGTCTGCTGGGACTTCTCTTGTTCTCCAAGAATTCTTAAAGATTATTGCAAGTGGTTCTGAAATGACTTCTGCAAGCACAGCAGGTTATTTTTTAAATATATATAGTAATAATTTTTATATGTGAAAAAAATACAGTTATATAGACATATACTATACATTTTCCCCTCTTTCATTTACATTCACCCCTATGCTCCCCTTCTCCAGAGTCTTCTTTTCTTCTAAAGTCCCACCAAAAGTTCAATTCTTCATTTGGAGGTAAATTCCTGTCTTCTTTTTCCAATATTTTTTTCTAATTTTTTTCCCTTTCTTCTTGTCTCCTTTTAAGATTATAGGTTTCTTTTATGCATAATCATCTTGCCATTGACTTCATAATGCCCCATAATATATTTCTTGATACATTATGATTGATGTCCCATATTTCTTGCCAGTTAGAGCCAATTCTCATAATTTCCTCATTGCTTTTTAGTCGCTTTTTAGCCCCTAAGATGTCTCATTGCTAAGTCCTGTCTCTTCTCTTCTATCTTTGTGGATTCCTAGTTCCCTTAGTAGCCTTGTTCAGCTGAGTTGATTTTGTATCTCCTTCTGAAATGACTTCTGCAAGCTCAGCAGGTTATTTACATTCAAATGTGTTATTCAAATATTGAAAATGGATCTGAAACAACTCCTTCGATACAAGAGTAGTTCATCTGGCCCTGGAGATTTAAATTCATTTAGAGTAGCCAGGTATTCTTGGACTATTACTTTACTTATTTTGGGTTGCATTTCCCTTATTACATCTTCAGCTTCATATTGGGCAGCTTGAATACAAATCTTCTTTTGGGGGAAGACTGAGGCAAAGAAGGTGTTGAGCAGCTCTGCCTTTTCCCTATCTCCATGTCTCTATGCTGTCAGCTTCACTAGTGGGCAAGCAGCTATGAGACAACACATAAAAAATATGAATTGCTTCAATTAATCTTTGTATAAGGTGTTATCATTACATAACAATGGAAGAACTGAGACCATGGAAGGCAGGGAAAGGCCTCTAGTATCTAGTACTTCTTCTCGCATTTCTTGTGTCCAATACTCCTGGCTGCCATCTCTCGTGGTTTGCATAGTGGCTAGTGAAAATCAACTTCAGATCATTTGTAAGGGCAAGAAGTTGTATACTATAAAATAACAGCTGAAATGAAGTGGTCATGTCACAGAGTCCCACCTCTAAAATGCTGTGCTTATTATATTGAGCTGATAAAACTGTTGTAGCACATTTGAATGTAAATAACCTGCTGAACTTGCAATGCTTCCACCAGCTAAGCTCTAGTAAAAAAAGTTTTGCATTTAAATATCCTCAGTGCAGCTCAAATTGTTAACCTTTGTGCCCCATAAATCTATCCTTTCTATTAAAAAGGGAAGGGAACTCTCATTTAGTGACTTACAGCTAACATCTGTCTAGCTCATTCAGAAAAGACAATTAATACATGAGGAGTGTAGGAGTGAAAGCTTTCCTTCCTTCATATTACAAAAGAAAGAAAGAAAGGGTATCAAGGGAGTAATGCTTTAGACACAGGATGTCTGGAAGTAATCACTAGAAAGAAGCCATGTCACTGTCTCCCAAGGGATTATCTCCATCTTTCTAAGTATGACACAATTTTATTCTAACATGGAATTAGCTAATATGAAAGTGTTTAGTTTGTTTGATTTAAATAACATCCCTGATGAAAGTGTATTAATGTAATCTTAGGCCATTAATTATCCTCTTCTTTTTCTGTGGGTGTAAGTGTCTACATTCTTGATGATTTTTCAGTAGAAATGTATTTTGCATAAGCAGTACTAAGATGAATAGAAACAGGGAACAGTGTGTGAAAAAACATGGTTTCATATACTCATCGCAGCTTTAAAGCCTTAAAATTCCCCCCTATGTGTGCATTTGAATTAGATATCCATAATTTGGAGGAAAAAAACAGACAGCATTTTTGTACAACTTAATACTGATCAACAAACATAATGTCAAATTTAGATCTGTCAGGAAAGAAGAGATTTGTTCCAAGCAATATCTTAAAAAATAACATAATTTTTGATAACTCATTTCCAAATCAATCCCAGAGAATTTGATTAATGACTAATATAAATTTCCGATCCAAAAATACTTGCTTGTTCAGCATGCCAGCTGAGAAAAGCCCAACATGCAGGGAATTTCCCCTGCCCTGCTAGGTTGATTAGTGCACTTGGCACCAAACAAATGCTGTGCGAAAGAGAAGACAGTAAAACCTTTGCTTCCATTTTGTCACAATAATAGCACACAAATGTTTAAACAGAAAAAGGAAGGATCTTCACATTGAACAAGATAGGCTATTGAGCATGAAATGGCCCAATTTTGTTCTTGAAAGGCACCCCCCCCCAAAAAAAATCTTCATCCCCTGCCTTAAGAAGTTACTTTGATTCATATACCCTTGGTACTTGAAAAGTTGATCAACATCTGATAACAGCTCTATAAGGAGGCCATTAAGTTGGTTCTATAGATAGAGGAGAATTGTGTTGGAGTAGCATTTTGATACAATTCAATCCAACTAAATCTAATTCATAGCCCCTGTATCAAAATATGAACCAGAATGCTGTAGCATTTTGATATCTGGACCTTCCTTAAGGTTATGTTCAATTCTACCAATTAAAGTATAGATAAAAATATACCTATTATGGGAAATCCATATATGGTGGATGAAAGGGTAAATTTTAAAAATGCACATTACAATGCCAAAACTTGGAATTTTTCACCACAAAATGTGAGCAATTGGAGCAAGGAAACATGTGTAGTCCGCCTCTCATATTATCTAGGGTTTGGAATACTTTACTGTTATGAAAGTGGGAGGAAAGATGAATAAAGAAAATACTGATTTATTTTTTTTACCTGAGAGAACTCTTCTCTAGGTTCTCCAGCATAACTCTATGGTCAACTTCCACCTGCAGGTGACTGTATAATTCCTACAAATGTCAAGAGAAGTATCCTCTCTAGGAATCGCTAGGTCATCCAGCACAACTTCCAGTGGCCAGAGTTGCAATGGAGGACCTAAAAATTCTTAGAGATAACATATTAATTAAATCCCCAAAAATCAAACCCACAAATGTAGAGGGCTGACTGTACATGCATTTTATTTTTTTAAAGTGAAGACTGATATAGAAGCTGGACACCATGAGTGGAAATCTATGGAAATGTGACAAAATGCTCAAAGGCAATATGGGCCATTTTCCCCATTCCAAAGTAGTTATGTCTTAAGATGATTTTCTGCTGTGGTTTCTGGTTTTGAGTTTTGCGGATGTCTTCATTCTATTATGGCTTTGGTTTGTAGCTGCTAACTAGAAGAACCCTTTAGTGACTTGAAAATGTTGTCTATATTGAGGTTCCTGTGCCAGTTGATGCTGAGTTTGGTTCACTAATAGATGGCACAATGGCTGAGCTGTGAAGCAGAAAAACCTCAGAACCAAAGTCAGCATAAACCCTCTTAAGCAAGACATTCTTCTCATCTATTCAGGGCTTCCCCACCAAGCACTATGCACCAAAACGATAAAGATTATGGCATTCCTTGTAGGATCAATACTGATTAGTTTATGGCAGCTATTCTGAATGTTAGGTAAATTGGGAAGAAAAACCCATAATTTAGGACACCATTTGCTTCTTATGTTGTTCTTATAGTTTGGACCACAGTCTCAGTTTTAATTTAAAATATTTATTTACAGATAATCCCTAGAAAATATATGTTGTATATTTATGAATAAGTCTAAAATTAAGTTAAAAACTTGAACCAAAATTTCTAGATTGACTTATCCATGGGTCAATGTAAATACATTCCACTTTCATTCAACAGACTGTTGACATAGTTTTCTTATATACATCCTTTAAAAATTAACATTTAACTAATTTTTAGTGTTAAAGCAACCTATGTTGCCCACCCCTTCTCCCTCCCTCCCTCCGTTCGATCACTTACTTATTCTATGCTATTATTTTTAACCATGCACACAATTTTCTTAATTTCTGTAAGATGTTTATGTTGGCAATATATGTACAACTGTTAAGGCTGTTATCTATAACACATTGACATTTGGTAGAACTGTACAAAATAAAATATAATGGACAAGGGGGGGAAATGTATATACCGCTACTGTATGTCAACTTTTACTGAAAAGGGAACCATACCTTTCTCTGAATCAAGGAACAAAAGGCAAGTGCTTAGTCCATCCTGGGAGAAGTTCAAAGAAGCACTGACCTTTTTATACTCTCTCCAATGCACCTCTTTGAATGGCAGTGGCCAGGGAAGCTAACGGCCCAAGGTGCACAGGGCTTCTCCTCTCCGAGGAACTTCTCAATTTATCCACAGGCTAAATTAAAATCTATAATTTTGTCCTCCCCCAAACTTGTCCTTGAGTTAAACACAATGTCAACTTGTACATGAGTATATATAGTACTACCTACTACTTAGGTGATCCCTCTTTGTCCGAGTAGGATAGTCTTCCAATATCAGTGTATTGGCAGTGGGTCCATAGATGGCTGTGGAGCCCAATTCTTGATCTGCATCTTCTCCCACAGTGGGGGCATCGGTTTCCAGGTGGAAGACGGTCCCGGTCGGGGTTGGCTTGACGTGCCTTTCTCTTGGCATGTTTCTCTCTTTCGCCCTCCATTCATGCCTCTTCAAATTCTACAGCACTGCTTATCACAGCTGACCTTCAGTTGGAGCACTCAAAAGCCAGTGCTTCCCAGTTCTCAGTGTCTATGCCAGAGCTTTTATGGTTCACTTTGAGCCTATATTTAAATCTCTTTTCCTGCCCACCAACATTCCATTTTCCATTCTTGAGTTCGGAGTAGAGCAACTGCTTTGGGAGATGGTGGTCAGGCATCCGGACAATGTGGCCTGTCCAGTGGACTTGATGGCAGAGGACCATCACTTCAATGCTGGTGGTCTTTGCTTCTTCCAGCATGCTGACATTTGTCTGCTTGTCTTCCCAAGAGATTTGCAAGATTTTCCGGAGGCAGCACTGATGGAATCATTCCAGGAGTTGCATATGACGTCTGTAGACAGTCCACGTCTCACAGGCATGTAGCAGGGTTGGGAGGACAATAGCTTTATAAACAAGCACCTTGGTATCCCTATGTATGTCCCGGTCCTCAAACACTCTCTTGTTCATTTGGAAAAATGCTGCACTCACAGAGCTCAGGCGGTGTTATATTTTGGTGTCAATGTTGACTTTTGTGGAGAGGTGGCTGCCAAAGTAGCAGAAAATGTCAACATTTTCTGATGTTACACCATTAAGCTGTATTTCTGGCATTGGAGAGGGGTTGGCTGGTGCCTGCTGGAAGATTTTCTCAATGTTCAATGACAGGCCGAGCTTCTCGTATGCTTCTGCAAAGTTGATAGTACTCAACTTTAAACATAAGGGCTGCTATATACATTTGAAACCTAAACGTCTTCTCTAATAATCAGAAATAACTTTGGTTGCCACATTGCTGCAGTCTTAATTTATATTTATGATACAATAAATCATCTCTTCAGAACACTTCATTATAGTAATATTGTATTTTCTAAAAGATTTTGATAATTGCTGTATCTCAACCATGATCCCCTCAAACATTGCCTAAACACATGACTCTTTTTGATTTCTTCCCTAATCAGCTCTGATGAAATTCCACATTTTGAACTCTCTTCAGTGTTCTGAAGCTATCATGGGAGGTGCATCTTTTGAGACCATGGAAGGCAACACAGTTGAAATTGGCTGTGATGGTGAAAGCTTGACAATTAATGGAGTCAAGATGGTCAGTCGCAAAGATATTGTGACAAGCAATGGTGTAATTCACCTCATAGACCAAGTGCTTATTCCTGACTCAGGTGAGTGGCATATAGTTGATCCCTAATATACACTTTTTCTTGTGATCTCTGACCATCTAACCATTGCTGGTCTTTTACTCTGTTAAACAAATAAGATATTTATTGCCCCCGCTAACAAATATAACTATATGAATTTCTATGATGTAGAAAACATGTGTCTCATTTCCAACTAAACATGTGTCCTCTTGTCTCATTTCCAGCTAAACAAGTTATTGAGCTTGCTGGTCCACAACAAGCTACCTTCAAAGATTTAGTGTCTCAGGTTGGTTTGGCTGCATCTCTGAGACCAGAGGAAGAATATACCCTCCTAGCTCCACTAAATGGGGCTTTTTCAGGTAAGGAAGCCAAAAATATTTTCGGCACTAGAAATGAGAGACGCCTCATGCTTTTTGCACAGCTATATGAAATGAGGAAGACTATAAAAACTTTACAGTCTTTATATTCTTACAGACTGTAGAAATGAACTGTTTGGATGTGAGTGTCTCTGTATTTTGAAACCCTATCTGATTTTGAGATATTAGCATTAAAAGAATCTTGGTTAGTAGGAGTGAGTGACTTAATACAATACCCGGATTTCAATGTTGGTACATATCTGCTTATAAAAGAGGGAATAAGGGTCTTATGTATATGTATTAAGGAGAAATTACAATGGCAAGGGGAAGGATTGGTCATAGGGGATGGTTACCACAACATATTGGCTATTAAGTTCAGTCATAAAGAAATGAAGTTTATATTGATAAATGTTTTTAATCCCAATAGGCACATCCTCTTATTATAGTCCTGATACCTGGGTACAGTTAGAAATAATGGTGGAAGAATTAACAGCTATGTAATCACAAGCAACGATTAATTTACTGGGAGACTTTAATGCTCAATTAGGGCCATCCATTCATGAACTAGCTCAATATGGTGGTCTCCCACATGATTTTATTAACAACCACCCTCAATGGTATTCCAGAGACAAAAAGTTCTATAGGGCTGGTATAAGCCTGCTTTCATTGATTTCTAAGTATAATTTACAAATCCTAGGAGGTAAGAATAATTATAACAATCAGGACTATGTACATCCTTACACATTTAATTCCAGCCACACAAGCAGTGCCTTAGATTTCATATGTGTTTTCAGCAGATAAGGCCGATCTTTTCTCACAGATCAGTGTGCTTTTGAGGGGAGAAAGTGACTATCAACCAGTGTGTGTAAAATTTTTGGGCCCTTCAAATTTAAGGTCAAACAATAGGAACGATAATTGGATTACGGCCAACAATGAGGCAATACATGTAGACATGGTGGCAATAGTGAATACCCTCAAATCAGAGGATATAGCACAGGGGGCCTTACTAATACAGTCACCCTCAGCTGAGTGGCAGACAGTCTCTAATGCATTCACAAATATTTGTGGTAGCCTAAAGGAACATCTTGTAACAAAAGCCTTTCCTAAAGGTCCTCAAATGAGCAGAGCACTCTGGTTTGACAAAGAATGCCAGCTTCTGAGAACAAAGATGATGACAACAATTCTACACATTTGCAAACAAAAATGTTGACCCTGAGATGAGAATACAAGAAACTTGTTAAAGCAAAAAGGAAAAATCATGCAGTCTCAATCTGGTCCAAACTCGAGTGTTCAGCTTAGAGTAATAACTTGGCTATCTTTTGGCATGTAGTAACTGGAATTTTGAAGAAAGAAAATTTGCATTTAATATACCTATCTCATAGAGGACTGGGAAAATTACTATACCCACTTGTTTGTTTCATCAGAAACCACAGTGACGCAACCTCCAGTTAAAGATTTACCAATAGAAGCCCTACCCCACTGACCTCCAGTAACAGAATATGAGATCAGATGTATCATAAACGACCCAAAGACCAATAAAGCCCCAGAGGAAGACTATCTACCTGCTGAGCTATTCAAAAAATACCTGGACTGGTGGGCCTCTTTATTAGCAGACCTATAAATAACACCTGTCAAATCCCATTTGGTTGGAAGATGGCAATAGTTGTTCCCATATACAAAAAAGGAAACAAATAAGATCCTGGTTCTTATCGACTGATTAGTTTAATTGATATAATGGCCAAAATATATACCAGATACCTCCTGAGCAGAGCTGAGGGCTGGGAAAACGAAAAATGCATCCTCGATGAAGAACAGGCCAGCTTCAGGCAGTGTGAATCAACTATTGACACATAACTACAAACTATGCCAACAAAGGGAAACAATTGTATGCTGCCTTTATAGACCTTAGTGCAGCATTCGATACTGTAAATAGAGATATGTTATGGATTAAATTAACTGATCTAAATATGGAACCCAGGCTGCTGACACTGATCAAAGCACTTTACACAAACACCTACCTGAAAGTGCGATTTGAGTTGCAAAGAGTCATGACAAACAGTGTTGAAACACACAAAGGGGCTAGACAACGCTGTATATTAGCACCACTGTTATTTAGCTTATATGTAAATTATCTACCTGAACAGTTGAAGGACCCAGTCTCGGGTGCTTAAAACACACATTAACATCCTGTTATATGCTGATGACATGATATTATTGTCACACTCGCAAGTTGGGCTACGTAAGTTGCTGAGAAGATTTAATTCCTATTTTCATAAGTACTCCCTATCAATAAATTGAAGTAAAAAATAATGATATTTGGCAAACGACATAATAATCACAGATGGCTTCTGGATGGTGAACCAATATAGCAAGTTCACACTTTTACGTACCTAGGAGTAATTTTTTCCAAGTAATTTTTTCCTGGTTCCCACACCATTAAAGTAGTTCAGCCAGAGCGAGAGTATGAGCAAATCAACTGCTAAAATTAACACATCATAGCCAACCAGGATCCTTAGACATGCTTCTTAAAGTATATAAGGCTAAGGTTACCCCCATACTCCTGTACAGTGTGGAAGTCTGGAAGTATCATTATAAGAGCAATCTCAAGCACAGCACCTGTGTAACTTTCTGGGAGTGGATAAAAGGACCCCAAATGCAGCAGTTATAGCAGAAATGGGAGTATACACAGTTGATGGTTTATCCAAAATTAGGGCATATAAATATTGGTTAAAACTAAATGCCATTGCAAATGATAGACTATCAAAACTGTCCCTGTTAGAGCAGACCAAAAATCAACATCAGTCCTCTTGGCTAGCTCAACTGACAAAATACATTGGGACTTCCAATTTTATATCCAAATCTAAAAGAACTAGACCCAAAAACAGTGGCACAATAAATACAGGATATCTTCGTAAAGCTGGCTCACTGAAATTGCTAAGTCGCTTCAAACAAACTTTTCAATCGGCCGAACACCTAAAGACAGAAATTCCTAAACATCTCAGGAGGATATTCACTAGAACCAGATTTGAACAAACAGATACAATGGTTAAACATGGAAGGTTCCATATAACGAACAATTTTGTATCATGTACTGTTTAGTTGTATTTTGTACAAGAAAGAGAGAAATCAATACCTCTGACCATTCATTACACAGAAGACTCACTGGGATCCCCATAACAAAACTACATTTTAATGGCTGGCCAGGATGCTAAGATAACACACCAACAGCTCTTTTTATACATAAAGCAACGCAGCTGAGAACTGCGATTGGGTAAACTATAGCGGTGGTCCCTGCCACGATTGATACAGTAAGTGAACTTGAGACTCCGTGGCCACTCGCTGGGCCCATCCTCACCCCGCTAGATGCAGAGGCTGTCGATAGGATCATGACTGCAACTAGGCCGACCACCTGCAGCCTTGATCCATGTCCCTTCTGGCTAGTAAAATCTTGCCTGGAGGGATTACGTGAACCTCTGTTGAATATAATAAATAGCTCCCTTGAGCAAGGAGTTTTTCCAGAGGGTTTAAAAGAGGCGATGGTATCTCCGCTGCTGAAGAAACCAGACTTAGATCGTTCGGTTCCCTCTAGCTACTGCCCAGTCTCGAAACTTCCGTTTCTGGGCAAGGTGGTTGAGAGGGCAGCAGCAGAACAGTTGCAGCAGTTCCTAAATGACACAGTCGGACTTGATCCCTTCCAGTCCAGCTTCCGTAGGGGGCACGGGACAGAGACTGTGCTAGTTGCCATCACAGATCAGCTCCGCTGCCAGATGGATCAAGGCAGATCAGCACTGCTTGTGTTATTGGACCTCACAGCAGCATTTGATACAGTCGATCACAATCTATTGACCCACTGCCTAGCCATGACTGGGGTTAGGGGGATACCCCTTAAATGGGTGTCCTCCTTCCTCCAGAATCGGGGACAGCGTGTGGTGAGGGGAGGGATGGTTTCCGAGAGATCTCCGCTAACTTGTGGGGTCCCGCAGGGAGCTATTCTCTCTCCTCTATTATTTAACATCTATATGCGATCGCTTGCCCAACTGGTGCAGAGCTTTGGGCTTGAGTGCCACCAGTACGCTGATGACACTCAGCTCATTCTGAGGATGGAGGGCCGGCTGGAGTCTGTACCCGAAAATTTCCATCAGCGCCTTGAGGCCATTACTGGATGGTTGCATCCCAGCAGGTTGAGGGAGAACCCAGCGAAGACAGAGATCCTTTGGCTGAGCTGTTCAGGTGGGAGGGAGATCCAGCTGCCTACCCTGGATGGCGAGACACTACTTCTGTCACCTTCTGTAAAAAGTCTTGGTGTCTTACTGGACCCTCTGCTCACAATGGAGGCCCAGGTCTCTGCTGTGAGCAGATCTGCGTTTTTCCATCTACGTCAGGCTAGGCGACTGGCTCCCTACCTATCTAGGAACAACCTGGCTACGGTGATCCAGGTGACGGTCAACTCGAGGGTTGACTACTGTAACGCCCTCTACATTGGCCTTCCTTTGTCAGTGATCCGGAAACTGAACCTAGTGCAAAATGCGGCAGCTCGTCTTCTCGCCAGGGTACTTGTGAGGTGTCGTATCACCCCAATTCTACAGCAGCTGCACTGGCTACTGATTGAGTACCGGATTACTTTCAAGGTGCTGTTACTAACCTTTAAGGCCTTATATGGTCTGGGGCCAGCATACCTGAGGGCTCGCTTATCCCCCTACCAACCCCAGAGATTACTTCGGTCCAAAGACCAAAATGTGCTTGAAGTCCCCAACATCCGGACTTATCATTTGTCCTCTACTAGGCAGAGAGCCTTTTCGATTGTAGCCCCTTATTTATGGAATGCCTTGCCAGTTGAAACCCAAACTATCCGAGACCTACTTGCTTTTCGGAAAGCCTGTAAAACCTCTTCCGACAAGCTTTCGATGGGTGAATAACTCGGGACTATGTCTGTTCTTGCTTTATTGTATTTTAAAGTTAATTGCATTGTTTTAATCTATTGCTGTAAATCGCTCCGAGCCAAATTGGGAGTAGCAGTATACAAGTCAAATAAATAAATATGTGAACTGGATTGGGATTGTGTCTATTTGGTCTATTTTAACCTTTGTTTTAACCTTTGTCCTTAACTTCTGTGGTATGAAGTTTTACCTTGACACTTTAATTATGATATTTTAAATTGTGTTTTAATTGTGTTTTAATGTATGTTAGTTCACTATTACAGGAGTTTTAGGACAGTGATTAGTGTCTATTTGCGGGGGGGGGGGGTGTTTTTGTCTTACTGTTGCTATGGTCAGTGGACTAATCAATAAACTTTACCACCTTGAAACCCATGCAGTTTGTTTATTTTTGTCAGAATGAGAAAATGTTTTGATATTCTTTGCCATTTCTTATAATAAATAAATAAACTTTATTTATATACCACTCTATCTCCCCGAGGGGGACTCAGGGCAGTTTCCAAGTAACATCACCAAAACATACAGAGTAAACTGCATAACATAATATTAACAAAACAACATAAGCATAAAATTATCACAATAACATACATATATATCCAGCCTGTTCAGAGCAATTAAAAGGCTGGGCCGAGGCTTGTGCAAACTCAAAATATGAGGGGGCCGGGAATTAAGTACAACGCTAACAGCAATAGTAGGTACAGGCCTGGGGCTGCTCATTTCTAGGAGCTATTAGAGGGATGGCCGGGGTAATAGGTAGGAAGTATGAGGCCATATTCAACAATGTTTGGGGCTGGGCTAGAACTGGTCAAAGTCTTGTTGAAACCACTTTTGCATTTATCTAGCTATTCTAAAAAAAAAAACTCCTTGTGGGCTTGATGGTTCTCAGTGGCAGTTCTGTGGGTTTGATTATCGTCGTTGTAAGACAATAGAGTCTGGAACTGTTTATTCCTTCCACTACAAGTCCATGCATCTCCATCATATAAGTGAACATGAGGATCTTGGGCAATTTCTATCTCAGACTGAAAAAGCAAAACCAAAAATTGTATTGTGAGGATGAATAGCATTATAATTGTATCTGAGATTATCCTAAATGTTTTATGCATAAGATAACATTAATGAAAACATAGTGTATTTGTTATACCTAAACACTTAGATGACACCTTGGCGATGGACCAGCGGATCCTTAAGCTGATTCTTCAGAATCACATTTTGAAAGTGAAAATTGGTCTAAATGACCTCTACAATGGGCAATTCTTGGAGACTCTGGGAGGGAAGAAGCTCAGAGTGTTTGTTTATCGCACGGTAAGCAAGGGTAAATTTTGGAAATCGTTTGAGATATGAAAAGCATATTGAAACCATTTAAATAACAAGAGACTGTTCCTCAGGTTAATCATGTATTTCTATAGAAAGTTTATTAAAAGTAGCTTATTAATATACAGGAAATTTAAGAATGCAACACATTCTTCCCTGGGCGTAAATCACAATAAACACAGAGGTGCTCACTTTGTAGAAGACATAAGATTGTCAATGTTTGAGAGAAACTCTGGTTTAAAGCAGGGGTAGTTAAAGTTTGCCCCTTCAGATGTAGTTGGACTGCACTCACAGCACTCCTAGCCAGCAAAACAAGTGGTGAAAAAGGATAGAAGTTGTAGTTGAAGAACATCTAGAAGTTTATCTACTTCTGTTTGAAAGAAGAGAAGAATCTGACTACAAGGAGATTTTTGTACTGGCTACATACTTTATTTACTCACGCATAACTCTAGAAATGTTAGTCAAAATCGTAACCCAAAAATCCTGGGTCTACATACCCATGGATCAAAGTAAGTGCTGTATTTTATTTTAAAAAGATAACTATCCCCTTCTCTTATTTTAAAAAGATAACTATCCCCTTCTCTGAGTAGAATAGTGAATAGCAAAAGCTTAGTTGATCAAGGAAAAACACAAAAGAAGCTTCAATCCCCTCTGCTCTCTCCAGCTTTTGGAATGCTTCAATTGGAAAATGGCAGTGGCCAGGGTGACTGATTCCCTCTCCCTGGAATGAGCTGCAACTTGTCCACAGATCATATCAAAATCCATAATTCTGGGCCAAATGTGAACTCTTTACATATACATGAAGTCAGCTTATACACAAGTGTATTTAAGTTTAAAAAATGTTTCAGGGAACACATGGGACCTTATCACATTGGGAAATTTACCCATCCTCAAACACTTTGCCAGCACAGCCACTATGGAGCTTGCCAGATCCAGTCACATGATGCACTGCTACTTCCATGCTGACTGCATTGGTGAAGTGTTCTACGACAGAGAAGTTTGAACACGTGAGACTACTCGTGTTCAGATTGGACAGCATGGAAGCAAGCTAGAAATGTACACTTTCTGGCATGTGATGAGCAAGTGAATGCAGTGGGCAATGTGAGGTACTGGTTGACAGATTCGCCCCGCTGCCCCACACTTTGCCCCACTGCCCTATGGATTATCCACTGTCCCCCACATCATGTCATGAAGTCCATGTAGCAGTCAAACTGGGTTTTTAGAATGATAGATAGTGAGCCTGATGTTCTGAAGAATCGGAGAAACCAAAAGGGTTTTTAAATTTCTGAACACACCTGGAACCATCTGCATGTGACATCCTTAGAAATAATGTGTGTAGGAGGTGAAAAACGGTGTCTAAACATTTTCAGTTTATTCAAGTGCATTTCAAATTATCTTCTATTTTCTGCTTTCTTGTTTATATTTAGATTTTATTCTATGAATAATTGTATCTCAGTCTGTTGCACTACATTGGCAATAAATTAAAATAAAGGGATACATGTTGAATTGTTCAAACTCTGGATCATGCAGGGAATGGTTCCTTCACAACCCTTTTCTTTGTTCCCTTGAAAATCCCACAACAGATCTATAAGTCTATCACTAGACTGCAAACAAGCATAGTCAGTATCCGAATCCCCCTCTGTCCATCCATTTAGGAAAATGTTGCCTCACTCAGATTGTAAAGACATATTTTTTCAAGATTCATTTTGTACAGCCAACCAAGAAATTGCCACATTTAGAAATACTTGTTGCTGTGAGAATGGAAACAAATCACTTGCAAATGTTCTGGATTAATTACATTTGACATTACAACACATAGACTGGGGAGAGGCATTATTCCAAATCATGGTTTACATGTTTTCCCCTAACACTCTTTCTCTTGTGCAATGTTCTTCTTTTCCTTGCTAGGCTGTGTGTGTTGAGAATTCTTGCATGATCCGAGGAAGCAAAGAGGGGAGGAATGGATTCATCCATGTTTTCAGACAACTAATTCAACCAGCAGAAAAGACTCTTCATGAAACACTGAGATCTGATAAACGATTCAGGTACATTAAGATTTTTTTTAGCCACATCAAAAATGCTTGACATTATGATACAGATTTTGGTTTTAAATAGTGAAGATGATAGATACCGAGACAAAATTTGAAATACTGAATCTCAAATTATTTATTTCTGGAGGAGAAATGAAATTCCTACATTTTCCTGACTGAAGGATTGCTATCAGTAATTTTGATATAGAATCTAGACCACAATAGAATCACAGAATCATAGAATCATAGAGTTGGAAAAGACTTTATGGGCCATCCAGTCCAACCCCCTGCCAAGAAGCGTTGAGGATTCTGCCTAGCAAGAAATGCTAACAACTAATAGCCAAAGTTCCAGATTGAAATTAACTGACCAAAGCAGCCGAAGACAAGGACAGAGATGTTTTATTGTTCATCCTGATGAAAGATGGAGACTTGCGCGCTTCTACCCCAAAGTGCAAGTCAGAACACATGTGCCCCTGCAAGAGGCTAAATAGAGTTTGTTACACTGTTACAATTTGAATTTGCCTCGTTCTGTTTCTGGTTGCCCAGGAAGAGACTGGCCAGGATTCATGCTAGGATTGGTCCTAAATGGGTGCTTTAGAGCTATCCCATTTGGGAGGGGTTTCAGCTTGGAAAATATGGTTTCATACAGTTTTATATTAATATACAAGCAGGTTTTCCCAGGTAAACAAAGGACAGTCTTCAGCTAGTTTATTGAGTTTGCTGTCTTTGCCTGAGGCTAATAGCTATCTGCCCAGACTAAGGGAATTTAAACAGAAAGGAAAAAAATATTTTACATTTAAGAG
This sequence comes from Anolis sagrei, assembly GCF_037176765.1. Lineage (NCBI taxonomy): Eukaryota > Metazoa > Chordata > Lepidosauria > Squamata > Anolidae > Anolis > Anolis sagrei. The sequence continues at coordinate 167,633,803 of NC_090022.1, read as the reverse complement.
TAAAGAAAATTAAAGATATAGTTTGTACATTTTAGATTTGAAAAATTAGTGTAATATATGAAAATATGTGGAAACAAAACATATTAGCTGTTTTATTTCCCTGGCTGTCTAGAGATGATGAGATTATGATATTTTTGGGTTTAAATAAACAAAGGTTTGCCTGAGGTGGGTTCTTACCATGGCACAATAGCTTATCTGTTAACCCAGGTCAAACAGAGGCCAGGAATTCCAGCATATTGGCTATATGTCAATTTCTGTTATAAATATATATAAAACCTTGTTAAAAAGACTATGCAAATCTTGCTGCTGTTAGTCCTGTTGTAAGGTTTTATAACCCCTTTTATACCATTTCAATATCTTTTCGGCCTGATTCATTGACAAACTATAGATCTCTAACTATAGGGGGTTAGAGGTGTTTGATAACGGTTTTACCACCAATATATTTGCAGTGAACCAAAAGTAGCGGAAAACATTGTTTTGATGTGAAGAATTTCCAGGCAGTCATTCCAGATCAAAGCAAGAGAAAATAGGCAAAAATGGTTGAGAAAATATATTATGGTCTGTGGCCTCAATCCAGCATGGCTCATCAAAACATAATTCCCCATACAGAACTACTACTACTTTCAGCCAGTTACCACATTATGGGCTTAATTTAGCCTTGCTTAATCCTTCCCCTCCCATCTAAATCCATGCCTGAGATGAGATTACCTTGGTTGTTGGGATCTTCCACAATGGGATTTTAGTAAAATAACATTTGTATAAACCAGTTAATGGCATGCGTATCCACAAGTTTATATTAACAATGGGATTTAGTGCAAGTTAACATTAACAGTGGGATTTAGTGCATAGATTTAGTAATATAAATATAAGTATAAAGAGACAGTCAATGTGCTGTAGTACTTGGACAACTCAGGAAACCAGATCTCAAATAATTGCTTGGGCATCTGAATCCATTGGGTTGCCTCACATGAGGGCAAAGGCAATCTTCCTTGCCAAGAAAACTTTATTTGCCTTAGGTTTGTCATAAATCAGGAACAACCTGGAGGCAAACAACAACAAACAATAGAAAGGCATAAAATAACTAATAAAAATATTGGGAAAGTGTTTCTAGCTTTTGCTGCAGAGAACAGAAGACAGCAGGCTGGTTTTAATTTTTTTTGACTGATGCTTGCACTGAACTCCAATACTGCCATTCAGGCCATTCCTATGAATCCTATGCATGCCTGCTCAGAAACATATTCCATGTCATAACATTGATTTCATAACATAGGTAGTTTCCTAAGCCAATGTCTTCCAGAAGTTTAACTGTGACTCCCATCTGCTCAAATCAGTATGGCTGGGGATCAACACTTACAGTACTTTGTCAAGTTGAAGTCAATACGGACTTTAGGAGGGTCTCCCCAGTAAGAGAGACCCCTAGGACCGCACCAAAGAGGGTCCACAACCTTGGTGAGGATAGAGAAGATGAATTCCGGCTATAAAAATATTAAAAATAATATAAATCTCACCAAAGCGGAAGAAGATGGTGACCGAGGCTGAATCGGATGCAATTGTAGGGATAGCTCACCCACAAGCATGCCGTTACAAAGTTTGCAAGCATTTTTATAGACAAAACATGTACAGAGATTTCAAATTTCCCGCCCGCCCTTCCCCGCCCAGCTCGTCGGTGATTAGCTTGAACAGCTGGGAGTAGGCTTGGCGGCCCACCCTCAGCCTGAGCCAATCACAAGGCTTCCCCGCTTCTGGAGAGCGTATCAGGACGCTTTCCTCGCTTCTGGGGATTGACGAATCAGAGAAGAGGAGGCGGGACGATCAGGGACAATGGAAGGTGATGGGATTATGACACATTGAAACCTACATATCCCTACATCCGGGGGAATTGGCCAGCTGAGGCACGGAGTTATTGTTTTGTTGATGAAGAGTTGATTGATTTAAGAAGAGTTTTCCTGTCCCTGATCTGATAAGAGAAGTTCACTTTGTGTACTGGATAAAGAAAGACGGAGCTGATCAGAAGGCTCCCTGCTGGGAAGTCTGGCCCGCTTTGTTTGAAATAATCAAAACTAGCCTTTGGGAAGCGTCCATTGACCAGACCAACTCAGAAAATCAATGGAAAACTTCCTTTGCTATTGTCCATGCAAACGTCTGTGGAATGTTGGTTTTGTGGGGGGCAACAGCCCCCCTTGGGCACTGAGTTGTTTTCCTGGTCGCCTTTCTAAGGCAAGGGACCAAGGGTAAAGCAAAAGGGCAAAAGATATTTCATAGGAAGATACATACATTCAAATCATAAGCATTTCATAGCAACAAAAAAAACCCGTCCTTGTCCCACATCCCAAATATATCTAATAAAAAGAATTAATTTTATTTGGAGACTTTGAGTCCAATGTTTCTGAGGAAAGTTCATGAGAAATAATATTTCCTGGAGTTCCAAACAGGCAGCAGAAAGTCCTTGATCTTTGCAAAGGATGGCAGATGGAACTCCGACCGTACTGCAATGGATTCACATTCTGGTCCTTGGAAAACTAGAATCTCTTCCCAAGGTCCGGGGCCCCCTGGCCAGGCTCCTCTCCGAAGTCCCATGGGGGAATCACATCAAGTCCCTGGGTCCGGAGCTTAGCAGGGGTGAGCGGCAGCGAGGAACAGTCGAACGGTTACCATGAAACCGGCGTTTTTGGCAATCAGCTGTTTCTAATAAAATATATTCTCAAAAATTGAGAGGTTATTTCCCGGGCGTAGGGATCCAAAATAAGAAAAGCGAGATAGCAGATAGGTTTAAAATTTACTGAGATCCGAAAGGAGAAACGGCCTCCTCCTCCTCGCCTCCTCTGCTGCTCCCAGCCTCAGAGGCCCCTTGGTGCGGTTGATGGCACTACCCGGCTGAACTCAGCCCAGCCTGGCAGTGCCATCAACAGAGCCCAAAGGGCTTCTGAGGCCGGGAGCAGCAGAGGTGGCAAGGAAGAGAAGTTGCCGCCGAGTGGGTGGAGCCTCCTCCTTGCCACCTCTGCTGCTCCCAGCCTCGGAGGCTCCTTGGGCGCCATTGATGTCACTGCCAGGCTAGGCTGAGGCCTGGTCTGAGGCCTCAGCCCAACCTGACAGTGCCATCAACAGAGCCCAGGGGGCTTCCAAGGCTGGGAGCAGCAGAGGCAGCAAGGAGGAGAAAGCTGCCACCGAGTGAGCGGAGCCTCCTCCTCGCCACCTCTGCTGCTCCCAGTCTCGGAGGCCCCTTGGGCGCCATTGATGCTGTTTCCGGGCTGGGCTAAGGCCTCCGAAGAAGAAGCGGGGAGCAAAAGAGGCGGCGAGGAGGAGGAGGCTGCCGCCCATGAGCCCAGAGATAAGCGCCAGGGTATTGTTGTTCATTCGTTCAGTCGTTTCCGACTCTTTGTGACCTCATGGACCAGCCCACGCCAGAGCTCCCTGTCGGCAATCAGCACCCCCAGCTCCTTCAAGCCCCAGGATATTCCTCCTCTTTCTTCCTCACCTCCCCTCACCCCCGCAGCTCCGGGGGGATAAAAAAAACAGCAAAACAGCGAGTCCACAATAAGTGAACTGCGAAGGTAACACTGTAGTGGCTTAGTTTCATACATTATTTTCTTTCCCAGCATATTCCTCAGCCTGGTAGAAGCTGCAGACTTAGAAGAAGTTCTGTCCCAACCTGGTGACTGGACTTTGTTTGTCCCAACAAATGATGCTTTTAAAGGCTTGACGGAACAAGACAAACAGACTCTGATGAGTAAGTACATTGTAACAGGATTTTGGACAGGCTGTGGTAGCTGATGGCTCCTATGTAACTCCTGATTTTGGACACATTTAAAGGAAGAATTTTCCAGAATGCTACACCTGTTTGGGGGTAAAGGGGCCAGTTCTCTGTCCCTAAGACCCAGTAAGTGCTATATGGAATGCGAAAAACAAAACTGGAAGTCCACTTCTTTTTGTAAGTGCTCTAGTATGTGGAAGGATCCTAAACCCTACTTTAGAAATGAATTGATGCTGCAGAACTCTTCAGCACTTCTGTTTTGCTTTAGGAGATGCATCCTGAAAATTCAGGGAGAAAGTTCCTTGTGCTGAGGATATATTGAGTATTCCAAAACTAGAAAGAAGCTTTTGAAGTGTCTGTGAAGTGAACATCACTTAGAGCCATAGCAAACTACTGGAAGCGAGAGCGAGGGAAGCGATGTGAATGTACTCTCGCAGTTGGCAGAATTCAACTGTGAGCGTACGCTCACATCCCTGCCCTCTACAATGGAAAACAGGCACGCTAGCAAGAGAGAGAGCAGCCTCGGGGGGGGGGGGGGGGAAGGCGGGGCTTCGGAGCAAGCCCGAGTGCAAGCTTCCTGTAGTTTGCTGCGGCACGAGCGTACGCTCGCAACGCTGCCCTAGCAAAGGGAAATAGGCGGAGAAAGAGGCGGAGCATCGCTCATGCTGGCTTAGTTTGCTCTCGCAAAATCCTAGTTTGCTATGGCTCTTAAGACAGCAGTCCTTTTAATGCAGTGGTTCCCAGGCTTTGGTCCTCCAGTTGTTTTGGACTTAAACGCCCAGGAATGCTAGCCATCTTACTAGCTGTTAGAAATTGTGGGAGCAGAAGTTCAAAAGACCTGGAGGACCAAAAATTTGGAACCACTGTTTTAACTGGATAACAATCCTGGCAGCATTCTTTGCTCTTCTGAAGCAATAACTGAAGAAGAGTCCTTCCCACCCTGTTTTTTTTTTTTTTTGCTATTACATGCTCATCTTAATTGTGGGCCCTTCTACATTATCATATAAATATGGCAATGTAGGCCTATGTTTCCCACTACAAGCCATGTGGATGCAGTTGAGCTGTTTCTCACCTGTATATGCAGGCCTCAGCAAAGTTTTATTTGCACAAATGCTGCAAGTGGGATCTTAACCATTTCTTTCCTAAGGAATCATACCTCTAATTTTGTTCTGCATTTTATTCTTCTAGAGTAACAGCTGAAGTGGGGATTCATGCACATCTCCCATTCGTAGATGTGTGGATTCCAGATACAATTATAGCTGTAATTTCTGGGGTTAATGACACATTACTGTACTTCTGATGTACTGCAAAGCCCATTGGAGATAATATTAATCTTGTTAGTTATAATAGTGTAATTTTCCCTTGGGTAAAAAGAGCCCTTAATCTTGTTAGAGGTTGTTGAGCCTCTTTACATATATAGGGAGGTTGGGGAGGGAGCTAACAAGTTGTCTGTAGTATTTGTTCATGAAAACAAGATATTGGGCTTGATAAATTATTCATGCGGCAGCATTTATGCCCTCCTTTCTCTTTTCCAGGGGACCAAAATGCTCTCCGGAATATTCTGCTTTATCATCTGTCTCAGGGAGTTTTCATTGGAAGTGGATTTGAACCTGGTGTAACCAACATTCTCAAAACTATTCAGGGTGGCAAACTGTACTTAAAAGTGGTGAGCAGTGAAAGTAAACTTTAAGGAAATATTATCACATATCCCATTTCTCCTTCCCCTCCTCCTCTTAAAATTAGTAGTCTGAAAAACCAAATGGAGAGCATTCCACAGGTTATTTTAAAAAACCCTCCAAGAAATTTTAATAGTTTCCTTTTCACTTTATTTAACATTCCTTGTAATGATATCCAAATCCATTATATGATGGAGAATTAACTATATAAAATATTGGACATTATGAAAATGCATGATTCAGCTCTATTAGAGACTATGATAATTATTATTTAAAAGTTATGGTGTTCTGTTTTCTTCTTTTCATCTTGGTTGGTTAATCTTTAGGTAAATGACAGTCTCCTAGTGAATGAACAGCAATCAAAAGAATCTGATCTCATGGCAACCAATGGTGTAATTCACGTTATAGACAAACTTCTGTATCCTGCAGGTGGGTTGTGGATTATTATATTCATAAAATATTTTTGTAAAGTGCTTTATCAAAGATAATCTGGTTTTCTGTAGTATCTGGCTATAAAGAAAGTTGACTTTTATCATTCATCCATAATGTTGGTCATTACCTCAGTTGGTCGGTACCTCTGAGTTGCATAGTTTTAGACATGTAGTTCTCAAATAGCCAACAAACCTGTCAGTGTTTCTTTTGGGACTCCCCCCACCCCCCGATGTGCTATAGTCTTCTCCCATAAGGTCTATACAGGTTATTAACAACTGTGTCCATTAGAATCATAGAATCATAGAGTTAGAAGAGACCTCATGGACCATCCAGTCCAACCCCCTGCCAAGAAGCAGGAATATTGCATTCAAAGCACCCCTGACAGATGGCCATCCAGCCTCTGTTTAAAAGCTTCCAAAGAAGGAGCCTCCACCATACTGGGGCAGAGTCCCACTGCTGAACAGCTCTCACAGTCAGGAAGTTCTTCCTAATGTTCAGATGGAATCTCCATTATGCTTGGTTGATCCAAAAAAATGGTTCAAAACTCATTTCGAATCTAGGGGGCACAGGTAGGGGCCACTGGTAGTTCAAAAGTTGGTACACTCCAAAACTTCTGAAACTTCTGAATTGATTTGTTTATGGCGGGTGTGATTATACAATACATGGAAAACAGCAGTGGCACTGGGAAAACTCCAGGGCCTTCTCCTTCCTTATTTTTATATCAATCTTGATGAAACTTGATATACTGCTAGCACACCAAATTTCAGCATGCTCAGATGATCTACCAATTTTAAAGAATTTTTAAGCAATTTTAAAAATTATTTATTAAAATAAAAATAAAAGAGCTACCTCCTTGAATTTTTAAGGAAATGACAAAAGGTTATAGGGGATCACTCCCCACAACTTTCAGACACATTCATACTGTTGGAAGTCACCATTTGTGCAGCTGAGGCCCAGCAAGATTGGGAAATGTAGCATCAAGTCCCAAAACACAACCCAGAAAAAAGGGTGAGACCCCTATAAAAATAGCAAAACTTTATTGGTGAGCAAAAAAGAAGTTTCCAGAAAAGGGTATAGGGTTACAGCCTGTGCTGGATGGGGTCGCACTCCCCTTGAAGGCACAGGTTCGCAGCTTGGGTGTGATCCTGGATTCATCGCTGAGCCTGGAGCCCCAGGTCACGGTGGTGACCAGGGGAGCATTTGCACAGCTTAGGCTCGTGCACCAGCTGCGCCCGTACCTCAGGAAGTCTGACTTGGCCACGGTAGTCCATGCTCTGGTTACATCCCGTTTAGACTACTGCAACACTCTATGTGGGGTTGCCCTTGAAGACGGCTTCAATTGGTCCAACGCACGGCAGCCATGTTACTAACAGGAGCGGGACGCAGGGAGCATACAACGCCCTTGTTGTACCAGCTCCACTGGCTGCCGATTTGCTACCGGGCTCAATTCAAGGTGCTGGCGTTGGCCTATAAAGCCCTAAACGGTTCCGGCCCAAGATACCTATCTGACCGCATCTCGGCCTACGAGCCCACGAGGACTTTGAGATCGTCCGGGGAGGCCCTGCTCTTGATCCCGCCTGCCTCACAGGCACGCCTGGCGGGGACGAGAGACAGGGCCTTCTCGGTGGTGGCTCCTCGGCTGTGGAACACCCTTCCCGTGGACATCAGACTGGCTCCTTCCCTGTTGATATTCCGCAGGAAACTAAAGACTTGGCTGTTTAAGAAGGCGTTCGAACAAGAAGTGCAATAATTGGTAATGACGACAGGAATGGAACAACGGAAAATGATACTGGATTGTGGTTTAAACGATGAGACGTCGAGATTGGCTTTTTGTATTTTGATATTGTGGATGTTTTTGATAATGATGTTTTGGTTATTGCTAGATTGATATTTTAGATTGTGTCTTGTATTTTTAAACCTGTCCTTTCTATGTTGTACACCGCTGTGAGTCGCCCCCGGGCTGAGAACAGCGGTATATAAGCAAAGCAAATAAATAAATAAATAAAATAAATGACTTTATTAATTTCACCCTCTCCCTGCATCCCAAAAAAACATTTATTTATTTATTTATTTATTTACTAGCTTGGGGACCCGGCAATGCCCGGGTTATTTGAGAAAGGCATTGTGTGCCAAGGTTAGTCTTTATCAGTTATTTATGTGGCTCACAGTGCTCTCAGGAAATTAGTGAAGATATAGCGAGTTGCATCGTCCATGGTCCATCCTCCTTCAAATAGCACCAGGATGTAGAGTGGGTCATGGGGGCTCTGTGTGCCAAGTTTGGTCTTGGTCAGTCATTGGATAAGGGTCGCAGTCGTCTCAGAAAGTGAGTGAAGGTACTGCAAGTCCCATCATCTGTGGTCCATTGTCCTCGAAACTGCAGCAAGATGTAGAATGGGTCATGGGGGCTCTGTGTGCCAAGTTTGGTCTTGATCAGTTATTGGATGAGGGTCGCAGTCGTCTCAGAAAGTGAGTAGAGGTACTTCAAGTCCCATCATCCATGGTCTGCCCTCCTCCAAACTGCAGTAGGATGTAGAGAGGGTCGTGGGGACTCTGTGTTTGGTCTTTATCGGTCTTTGTTGGGGACCACAGTGGTCTGTGGGAACCAAAGGGTTTGAAAGTACTACAAATCCCATCATCCTTGGTCCGTCCTCCCCAAAACCTCACCAGGACGTAAAGGGGGTCATGGGGGTTATGTGTGCCAAGTTTGGTCTAGGTCGTCACCCGTGCTGTTCACAGTGGCCTGTGAAAGTGGCAGCCAATCAGAAAGCTGCCACATTCACCGCCCTCCGCATACAAACATTCTCTTTTATTATATACTAGCTTGGGGACCCAGTGCTGCCCGGGTTATTTGAGAAAGGAATTGTGTATCAAGGTTGAACTTTATCAGTTATTTATATGGCTCGCAGTGGTCTCAGGAAGTTAGTGAAGGTACTGTGAGTTCCTTCATCTGTGGTCCATCCTCCTCCAAACTGCATCGGGATGTAGAGTGGGTCATGGGGGCTCTATGTGCCAAGTTTGGTCTTGATCGGACATTAATGAGGGTTGCAGCAGTCTTGGGAAGGGAGCGGAGGTACTTGAAGTCCCATCATCCATGGTCTGTCCTCCTCGAAAGTGCACCAGAATGTAGAGTGGGTCATGGGGACTCTGTGTGCCAAGTTTGGTCTTGATCAGTCATTGGCAAAGGTCTCAGTGGTCTTAGGAAGTGAGTGAAGTGAGTCGCCCTTAAAGGGCTGAGAATTGCGGTATATAAGCGCAGTAAATAAATAAATAAATGAAGTGACTACAAGTCCCATCATCCATTGTCAAATTCTTCCAAACCGCACCAGGATGTAGAGTGGGTCACGCGGGCTCTCTGTGTAAATTGTGGTCCTGATCCATCATTGTTGGCAGTTGTAATGGTCTTAGGAAGGGAGTGCAGGTATTGCAAGTCCCATCATCCATGGTGCATCCTCTTCTAAACTGCACCAGGATGTAGAGTGCATCATGGAGACTCAGTGTGCCAAGTTTGGTCTTTATCAGTAATTGGATGAGGGTTGCAGTGGTTTCAAGAATTGAGCAAAGGTACTGCAAGTCCCATAATCCATGGTCCATCCCCAGCCAAACCATACCAGGATGTAAAGTGGGCCATGAGAGGTCTATGTGCCAAGTTTGGTCCTGATCAGTCATTGGATGAGGTTAACAGCGGTCTCAGAATGTTCATGGTTTGTCCTCCTCCAAACTGCAGTATGATGTAGAGTGGGTCATGGGGGCTCTGTGTGCCAAGTTTGGTCTGTATTGGTAATGTTCTGACCCAGCCTCCCCTGGCCTTTTCCTTTCCTCTCTTTGTCATCTCGGAATCTTGAAATTGAGGCTGGCCAATCAGAGACCATATGCAAATTTCCTTCTCTCATGTCTCCATTTCTGTCATGAACCCTTTTCTCCACCAGGGGCTCCTGCTGAAACTGGCCAATCAGAGACGATATGCAAATAGCACCACAGCAGCAGCCAATTGGAATCTTGGAACTTTCAGGCTGGCCAATCAGAGACCATATGCAAGGCCAATCAGAGACCATATGCAAATAGCACGACAGTGGCAGCCAATCAGAAAGCTGGCACATACTCCTCCACACCGCCACACTTCTGTCCGCCACATACAAACGTTGACTTTTATTATATAGATAGATAGACTAGCTTGGGGATCCGGCGCTGCCTGGGTTATTAGAGAAAGTGGGTAATGGAGGTCCTGTATGCCAAGTTTGGTCTTGATCAATAATTGGATGAGGGTCGCAGTGGTTTCAGTAAGTGAATGAAGGTACTGCAAGTCCCATCATCCATGATCCACCCTCCTCCAAACTGCAGCAGGATTTTTTTTGTCATGTCAGGAGCAACTTGAGAAACTGCAAGTCGCTTCTGGTGTGAGAGAATTGGCCGTCTGCAAGGATGTTGCCCAGGGGACGCCTGGATGAATTGATGTTTTTATCATCCTTGTGGGAGGCTTCTCTCATGTCCCCGCATGAGGAGCTGGAGCTGATAGAGGGAGCTCATCTGCCTCTCCCCGATTCGAACTGCGACCTGTCGGTTTTCAGTCCTGCCGGCACAGGGGTTTAACCCACTGTGCCACCGGGGGCTCCTTGCAGCAGGATGTAGAGTGGGTCATGGGGGCTCTGTGTGGCAAGTTTGGTCTTGATCAGTCATTGGATGAGGGTCACAGTGGTTTCAGTAAATGAGTGAAGGTACTCCAAATCCCATCATCCATGGTCCATCCTCCTTAAAACTACATCAGAATGTAGAGTGTGTCATGTGTACTCTGTGTCCCAAGTTTGGGCCTGGTCTGTGATTTGTAGGGGCTACAGTGTTCTGTGGGAAGTGAACCGGGTGAAGGTACTGCAAATCCCATTATTCGTGGCCCATCCTGCCCTGAACCCTAACAGGTTGAAAAGTGGGACATTGGGCCTCTGTGTGCCAAGTTTGGTCCTGATCCGTCATTGGTTTGGGCCACAGTGCTCTAAGGAATGGAGTTAAAGTTCTGCAAGTCCTGTCTTCCATGGTCCATCCTCCCTCAAACTGCACCAGGAAGTAGAGTGGGTCTTGAGGGGTCTGTGTGCCAAGTTTGGTCTTGTTCTGTCATTGTTGGGGGCCACAAGGTGTGTTGGACTTCAACTCCCACCATTCACGAAAGCCTCAGACTCCTACCTTTTCCCTCTCAGCCACTTCAGAATGTTAGAATGTTGAGGCTGGCCTATCAGAAACCATATGCAAATTATACCACAATGGGAACCAATTGGAATGTTAGAATGTTGAGGCTGGCCAATCAGAGACCTTATGCAAATTGTACCACAGTGGCAGCCAATCGGAATGCTGCCACATATACCTCCCTCCACATACAAACATTCACTTTTATTATATACTAGCTTGGGGACCCGGCGCTGCCCGGGTTATTTGAGATAGGCATTGTTTGTCTATTCTGTAGTTTTAGTCTAGATCCAATGTCTGGTGGTTCAGTGGGTGCGGGTGAACTACAACTCTCATATGCAAGTCCCATCGTCCATGATCCATTCTCCTCCGCACTGCACCAGGATGGTGGGTGGGTCATGGGGGCTTTGTGTGTCAGGTTTCTTCTTGATCATTGGTCATTGGTGTGGGTCGCAGGAAGTGAATGAAGGTACTGCAAATCCCCTCATCCATGGTGCATCGTCCCACAAACCGCACCAGGATGTAGAGTGGGCAATGGAATCTCTGTATGCCAAGTTCGATCTTGCTCAGCCATTGGTGTAGATCAGAATGGTCTGAAGAAATGACTGATAACACTGTTATTCCCATCATCCATGGTCTAAAGTCTTTCACACCGTATTTATATACCGCCTCTCTCAACCCTAGGCTTTTCCTTCTTTCTCTCTCTTATCTGGCTCCAAACCCTTCCTCTCTCAAAATCTTCCCTTCTCCCTTGCCTTCCTCCATTTTCCTCTGGCTCCAAACCCTTTCTTCCATCCCGCACCCAACAGCAACAAGCAGCAGCAGCAACAACAGTCCAACCTCCCTCTCCCTTCCCTAGCTGCCAATGAGCCTTCCAGCCATGTGCTTTGGTTTATATACAGCAATGGCTGCTGGACACTGCAAACCTCTCCCCTCCCCCAAAACATAACCTCTGATTGGCTGGGAGGCAAGCACTTAGGTTTCGCCTTCCAAAAAGTGTAGTTGCATTAAAAATGCTTCATCATAGTTCCGCCTCACTTCGGCATCCCTTGCAAAGCGAGTCAAAACTATAGGGGACTACAGCCTCACAGAAACATGGCAGAAGTCCTTTCAGAAGGCAAAAACATTCTATCTTTTTCAAGTTACGCCACACCTAGGTGAATCTATCCAACCCTATTATCCATGGCAGAAATATTCAGAAATTTTAGAAATGTGGAAGTATGGAGAAAGTGGTATTTGGGGGGGGGGGGGCAGATGACTACATACCATCCCAATTAAATGTGTCTTCATTGTGGAGCCTGTAATAGTCTTCCAACAATGCAGCTGTATCAGGAGTAATGCTCTGAAGATAGTGTGTTCTGCAGCCTCTTGGTATAGAAGCCCATGAGCAGGTTTTTACTATTTTGATAAAGCGCTCATATTCCTCAGGGACTGGGGCGTCAGATAAGATCTTGTCACCTAACATGTATGAGAAGTTAGACCAATTTGCCTTTCTGAAGTTGAATCTTCATTTAAATTGAACTTCCTGAGGCCTTATAGTTGAGAACAGTTGCCATACTATCGGCTAATGTTGTGTATTTGGTATTGGTGGTCGCACTGATTTAGTTCATGCTGCACAATGCTGTCACTTAGTGCCATCTCCCACTGTTGTAGGATGGTGGGAGCTTACCATGGAGAGGCTGTCCATGGAGAGCTTACCATGGAGAGGCAAAAATGCTTATCCATGAGAATAAGCATTTCTTCCCTGGAGAGGGCAGCCTCTCCATTTTTATTCTCCTGAGCATAACCCCATATGTGGCTATGGCTGTTAAAGTCACCAATTACTACGCCTTTTGATGCCTATCAAAGTTCTCAGGAGAGGAGAAACAAAACTATTTGTTGACTTGTACATAGAGGTAATTGTGATGTTATTAAGCTCTACTGGGGTCTGGAGAACAAGCCCTATGAGGAGCGGCTTAAGGAGCTGGGCATGTTTAGCCTGAAGAAGAGAAAGTTGAGAGGAGATATGATAGCCATGTATCAATATGTGAGAGGAAGCCACAGGGAGGAGGGAGCAAGCTTGTTTTCTGCTTCCCTGGAGACTAGGACACGAAACCGAGGCTTCAAACTACAAGAAAGGAGATTCCATCTGAACATGAGGAAGAACTTCCTGACTGTGAGAGCCGTTCAGCAGTGGAACTCTCTGCACCGGAGTGTGGTGGAAACTTTTAAACAGAGGCTGGATGGCCATCTGTCAGGGGTGATTTGAATGCTTCTTGGCAGGGGGTTGGACTGGAGGTCTCTTCCAACTCTTTGATTCTATGATTCTATGATTCTGACTCACTTTTACAGGAAGCATCATTTTGAATGCCTCTGATAAAAACCGAAACAAGTCCCAGAACATGGGCTTGTCTGGATGGGGCCTTAAATATGCTGCCAGATACTTCCACCATCATGGAAGCTTGAAAACTGCAACTTCTCAAATGATAAACTGCTGAAGTCAAACAGACACTGAGAATGTATATGTATGTTGGAGGGTGCATGAACATTACCTTATAACAGCATAATTGCCAAAGCCTTTTTTAACTATAAAAGAAAGAACCTTTGTTTTTCCTTCCAAAACAATTCTAGCTTATTTTTTGTACTTCATGGCCCAAATATTTATGATAATGAGGAAATGAATTCTACCTGAATAACCTCTTCCCCATCATTCAGTATATTTGAATTGCATAGGTGAGGCAGCCAAAAGGTTTTGCTAATTTTCAATGGGAAGCGAATCTGGAAGTTACATGGTAAGAATAATTTATGGAGAAATATGGACAATCTAAAAAACAAGCCAAGGTATAATCTATGTGTGTGAAAGGGAGGAAAGGAACATGGCTTAGAATTATTTTTATCCCACTTTTCAATGCAGATTATAAAAATAAAACCATTATGGTTTTTAATCTATTTAAATCTATTTTATTTTTATTTTAGATATGCCGGTTGGAAATGATCAACTCCTTGCAATTCTCAAAAAGCTGATTAATTACATTCAGATCAAGGTGCGATTGTTTCATTGTTCTGAGATAAAAGCAAACTGGACCATACAGCATCTCCTGTTTTTAGCAGTTAACAGTCTTCAAACAAAAGCTTGATGTGGTGGGAAAAGAAACAAAAGTACTAGAATCTTTCTGGCTAGATGTAGAAGCCACAAGATCCATACTTAGATTCACGTCCCAAAGAAGCGTTCGCAGACCTAAAGAGTCAGATGGATGTGTTAATTTCAGATCTCACATCAGTTGATAGAGAAACAATTTGCTTTCCTGTATTTCTAAAGTGCAGAAGTTAAAAACCCTAAAGACGCTAAATCCTATTTTATATTGGAAGCTAAGCAAGGACAGTCTGGTTAGTATTTGGATATGCCAATGAATACCAAATGTTGTGGCTTATATTTCCTCTCAAAGAGAACCATATGGAATTAATGAGGTCACCCTAAGTAAACAGGCAACATGCATGTGCCCACAGATACTTGCACACACACTCTGGTTCCGTTATTTGAAGGACATACCTATTGCTATTTGGGACCAGTGGCACCAGGAAACATGGTGATTCCTACACCAGAGGAAAGGGGTCAGGGTAAAAATGAGCAGGAATTATGCACATTGAGAAAGTGAAGAATTTGTGCCTGAAAAAATTGCCAAAACAGGTTGCTCGGGTACAGTGTGAGACACAGAAACTGCAGAGAAAGTAGGGATTCAGTTTAGGTGGGCAACAAAGAAAAAGCAATCAAGCAAAGTTAAATTATTTCTTAGTAATTAGAGGAATATTAAGTTCTCAGTGCAGTCCAGTGTCCCTTGAGTGGTAAGATATCTCTCCCCTGTAGTATTAGATGATGCCCTCAGCACCGTACCACCTAAATTAATCTAGAGGAATAGAGCCAATGTCTAGCTAGGAAGTTTTCATTTTCTCTTCCCACACATAATCTGATGAAGTGTCCTGGAGGATTTGAAAATGTTGCCTTTAAAAATATTTTAATGATCTAATAAAGGTGTTACCAATTCTTGTTTTTGAGAAAATAAGGATGATGACAACAATAACAATAATGTAATTTATTCCATTTCATATATCAGGAGATACAGTCACTTGAAGAATTGTAACTTGGCTATTTTTATTTTCAGGTTTCTAGTGTGTCTATACTGAATTTCAGTCTTCTTTTTCTCTCTCCCCACCCAGTTTGTCCGAGGTAGCACATTCAAAGAGATCCCAATGACATTTTACAGTAAGTACTTTAAAAGATAAGGTAAACTATTAGAATTTTGGGTGTGCAACTGGATGACAATGTTGTGAAATTCAGATGCCTCCACAGGGTATTAGAGTGCTCAAAAAACTGCCAAGACAAAGAACATTTGTCTTATGGGGTAGTCACTAAAACAAAAAGAATACTCATTGGGTAGTTGTAGGTTTTTTCGGGCTATATGGCCATGTTCTAGAAGCATTCTCTCCTGACATTTCGCCTGCATCTAGCACAAGCATTCCTACCTGAGCTAGCACCTCATTACCTCTGAGGATGCTTGCCACAGATGCAGGCGAAACGTCAGGAGAGAATGCCTCTAGAACATGGCCTTATAGCCTGAAAAAACCTCCAACAACCCAGTGATTCCGGCCATGAAAGCCTTCGACAATACACAGAATACTCTTTCTTTTCTCAGTCTATGATTTCTGAGAATAAAATCTCTCAGTAGGAAGGCAGTTATAATTATTCAGACTCATTCAATAAAGTCATTTTACTTATTTTTAAAGGTCCTTTAAAGTGAAATATTACGGGGGCTCAAAATCTATCCATCTTGAAAATCGCATATACTTACATATATTATTCAGTACTTAATTAGGCAAGTTAATGTTTGTGTCCCCAGGTTGAAAATGCCGCTGCTAAACACTAGGTCTGTAAACTGTAAGACAACCAGGATCTAATCCAGGATGAGAATGAAGACCTGCCATGTATTATGAAAACCTAGCAGGACGAAGGTCCCCCCACCTTCGTCCTGATTCCCCCCAATCAAGAACCCAGCTTTACCCACCAGGTTTCTCGGTGCAGCAGAAGGTTAGACCCAGGAGCCAGGGAGGCAAAGTTGCTATGCTCTACGAGATTCCATCCCCCTGACCACGTACTCCATCCCACAATCAACCTTGTTTGAATGTATCTACTTCAGGTGACTTGGACAGAATAAGCATACTGTTGGTGTACTGTCCACCCTGCTGCTCAACATTATTCCTACCTGAGCTAGCCAAGGTGATCTCAGATTTGGCATTGGAGTCTCAACAGCTAATAGTACTGGGGGGCTTCAATGTCCATGTGGAGACCACCCTGTTGGGAGTGGCTCAGGACTTCATAGCCACCATGAGAACCATGGGGCTGTCCCAAGTCGTTTCTGTCTCCACCCATGTAGCTGGACACACCATAGACCTGGTCTTTTGTATGGGATGGGACGGTAGTGGCGGCATTGTAGAGGAACTTTCTACAGTTCCATTGTCATGGACCGACCACTACCTGTTCAGATTTAGGCCAGGTTGCGGCCAGGTTGCTCACTGGAGCGCTGTAAGGAATTAAACAACCCCCTTGTTATGGTAGCTCCAGTGTGCTTTTGGGCGCAATTCAATGTGTTGGTTTTAACCTTTAAAGCCCTGAATGATTCAGGCCCAACCTAGCTATCCAAACACATCTTTCGATATAAACTGGCTCGAGCCTTACTCTTGGTCCCACCCCCGACACATGTGAGGCTGGCGGGAGTGAGAGGGGGAGCCTTCTCAACAGTGGCTCCTTGGTTCTGGCATTCCCTTTGAACATAAGAGTGGCACCCTCTCTGTTATCATTTAGAAAGCAGATAAAAACTTTTCTGTAGGGAGAAGCATTTGGAGATGACCATGGTTAACCGGGTTAAGTGCAATGGATGTGGAAAATGGTAATGAGATGGAAGTCATGTTGAATTTTAATTATAGTTAGCTTTATAATGTTTCACTATGTAATGTTGTTGTTAAAGGAGTATTATAGATTTTATATGTATTGATTTTATGTGTTTGAATGTGAGATGGATCGTTGAACGACATTGAATTGTGCCATATGATAGCTGCTCTGATTCCTTCAATGAGAGAGAGAGGGCGGGATATAAAACAAAGTAAATAAAGTAAATAAAATGTTTTACATTTATACAAGGAAGATACAATGTCAGTGTTGCTGATATATGAATGACGGGGGAATATATATTTGATTACACTATGTAACAAAATTTGAAAAATATTTTTGTTTCTGGTTTGAAAGTTTTATGTCCTGTTTAATTGATATACACCAGAAACTTCTTTTTATAGCTGCCACAAACTATGTTGAATTGGTTGAGACTCTTGAAAAATTATTGAAAAACTATAGCAAAATATGCTATAGGGTTTTTTTGCAGCTGAATAAATTTTGCATGTTTTTATGATAGAGCCAATTAGGAAATAACATTTATAACCCAGGAACAAATATTGTGTTACATAGTGTTATTGCAGTTGCTGTTGCCCATTTTAGTGTAAAATTATTTAGCTTCTTGTGTGTCCTCTATTTTATCAGTTTTATACTTGTTTCTTTATGCAATACTTTTGATACAAAATAAAAAATAGTGTTATTGATGGAAAATTCAAAACAAATGATGAATTGTATTTTTTTCCAAAAATGACATATATGTCTGCTGATTTGCACTATTTTTATTCTTTCAGCCACCCGCATTATTACTAAAGTT
Organism: Anolis sagrei; assembly: GCF_037176765.1. Taxonomy (NCBI): domain Eukaryota; kingdom Metazoa; phylum Chordata; class Lepidosauria; order Squamata; family Anolidae; genus Anolis; species Anolis sagrei. Next base: position 167,616,038 of record NC_090022.1, on the reverse strand, counting down.
GTAGATCCAAAGATTAAAGTAACTGAGGGCGGCTTTGAGCCCATTCTTGGAAAAGAAGGTAAAAATGGTTAATCCGATGAAATAGCAAGATGGATAGCAAACTGTATCTTTTTTCGATAGAGTTACAAGCTGGGTAGATGCGGGGAATGCAATGGATGTAGCGTACCTGTATTTCAGTAAGGCCTTCTACAATGTCCCCCATGACCTTCTGGCAAGGAAACTAGTCCAATGTGGGCTAGGCAAAACTATGGTTAGGTGGATCTGTAATTGGTTAAATGGGCAAACCCAGATGGTGCTCACCAATGCTTCCTCTTCATCCTGGAAAGAAGTGACGAGTGGCATGCCACATGGTTCCATCCTGGGCCCAGTCCTGTTCAACATTTTTATTAATGACTTACATGAAGGGATAGAAGGCATGAACATCAAGTTTGCAGACGACGCCAAATTGGGAGGGATAGCCAATACTCCAGAGGACAAGAGCAGGATTCAAAACGATCTTGACAGATTAGAGAGATGGGCCAAAACTAACAAAAATGAAGTGACAAATGCAAGGTACTCCACTTAGGTAGAAAAAACAAAATGCAAAGCTACAGAATAGGGGACGCCTGGCTCGACAGCAGTATGTGTGAAAAAGATCTTGGAGTCCTCGTGGACAACAAGTTAAACATGAGCCAACAATGTGATGTGGCGGCAAAAAAAGCCAATTGGATTTTGGCCTGCATCAATAGGAGTCTAGTGTCTAGATCTAGGGAAGTAATGCTACCCCTCTATTCCACCTTGGTTAGACCACACCTGGAATATTGTGTCCAATTCTGGGCACTACAATTGAAGAGAGATGTTGGCAAGCTGGAATGTGTCCAAAGGAGGGCGACTAAAATTATTAAGGGTCTGGAGAACAAGCCCTATGAGGAGCGGCTTAAGGACCTGGGCATGTTTAGCCTGAAGAAGAGAAGGCTGAGAGGAGATATGATAGCCATGTATAAATATGTGAGAGGAAGTCACAGGGAGGAGGGACCAAGCTTTTTTCTGCTTCCCTGGAGACTAGGATGCGGAACAATGGCTTCAAATTACAAGAAAGGAGATTCCATCTGAACATGAGGAAGAACTTCCTGACTGTGAGAGCTGTTCAGCAGTGGAACTCTCTGCCCCGGAGTGTGGTGGAGGCTCCTTCTTTGGAAGCTTTTGAACAGAGGCTGGATGGTCATCTGTCAGGGGTGCTTTGAATGCAATATTCCTGCTTCCCGGCAGGGGGTTGGATGGCCCATGAGGTCTCTTCCTACTCTATGATTCTATGATTCTATGAAATACAATAGAATTAAAATGTAATTAAGTGGCTACAAGCACCTATAGTGGTTGTAAGAAATGTAAGAAATGTGGTAAAACTAATGAAAATATGGCTACAATTAAAGAAACTATTGAAATGACTGACAATGAAATGACTGAGGAATCTCACTAGTGTCTTGAGATCTTCCCAGCTCCAACTCCTTGTGGCAAGATTTGCTTCTCCATGTTTGTTGCCAGGGCACACAGTGGGTAAAATAAAAGTACAACATACATTTAAATATTCTGTTTGAACATACTTCTTTTCAGTTTTTTAGGGATTGCAATTCAAAAAGCACCAGAAGCCAGGGTCCCCCCTGTCTACTTGGAAAGCCTCCAGGTATACAGCAGGTTCTGTTCCGTTTCATACCTTGGTGGAATGTGGAAATTGTAATGAAAGAGGTGTGGTGAACATTCTGCCCTCCCCTTGTGTTCAATGCATGCTTTTGGTGCCTGAAAAGGGATTGGGTGTAATTGGGTGCCTTTGGCTCCAAAGGAACCATCTCAAACCAGATCCGTACAGAGCTTGAGATGAGTGGCTGAACTATTATTAAATCATTATTGATTGCATCTCGGGATGCCTTTGTCTTTACCTTAATAATTCCACAAGTAATGACAAAGTAATGACTCATCTTCACCAATGGCTGACTTATAGGTTAGAAAAACTCCAAGTAAATGTGAAACAAGCACAGAACATAGTGAGCACTTCTCATTCCCTTCATGCAGCCAATTTATCACCAGCTGCCAGACTAATAACCCAACCTCTGGCTTTACCCCAAGGCATGATTTGTGTTGGAAAGGCCTCTTAACATTACTCATACTCCCACCACTGATTACTCTACAACAGTCCTTTTCGGGAACTATACCCAGCTCTCCTTTACATGCCAATGATGGCAACAGTAGCAGCCCCAAATGAACACTGGAGCATTCTTTAAGTTGCTTCTCAAATGTGGGAGATAACTGTGATAAAATTGGACAAGAAATGTTGGAAGCCATGTTCTGATCACTTGTATTTTTAAAAAAAATACTTCTGTTCAAAACTGAGTTTGTAGTATGAGCTCTCTGCATTTTGGGTTCCTAGAATTATAGAATCATAGAGTTGGAAGCAACCGCATAGGCCATCCAGTACAATGCTCTGCTGTGCAGGAAAAGCACAATCAAAGCATCCCCAACAGATGGCTGCACACACTCTGTTTAAAACCCCCCAAAGAAGGAGCCTCCTCCACCCTCTGGAGCAGAGAGTTTCACTGCTGAACAGCTCTCACAGTTAGAAAGTTCTTCCTCATGTTCAGGTGGAATCTCCTTTCCTGTAGCTTGAAGTTATTGTTCCACATCCTAGTCTCCAGGGTAGCAGAAAACAAACTTGCTCCCTCCTCCCTATGACCTCCACTCAAATCAAATCATTTATTTCGGTCATTGACCAGCACAGGAAGTAGTCACATTTTCATACAAACTTGGTATGTTTGGTACATTAAAAATATAAATATCACTACTGAAGCACAATATGGGTGAGGGAGCCGAAGGGAAGGGGAAACAGGGTAAAAACATACAATGCCCAGATCCATCACCAAATTGTAGATTCAGAGAAGATTACTGGACACACAGATAACTTTTGGGACTAGTCATTCCCTGACGGATTTTGTATGCTGCTGCACAGAACTTTGCAACATTGTAGGTTGTAGCTGAATTAATATCTGCAAGTAGCATGGAGGTATAACATTGTCCTGAATGGCCTGGGTGCTCACCTACCACCGCTATTAAAGCAGATAATCTGGAATCAGATCCTGGGATATAGGGCAATGTCGAAGGAGCCTCAAAGACCTTTCTCCCCTGTAGACCACTCTTTACAGCATTCCTTCAGCTTTGTTTGGCAAGGCTTGCCCCCAGTTCACAAGACCTGTATAAAATGCTTTAGCAATTCTTCTTAACTAATGCTATGTTCTCCATTTTCACTATTCCATATATTTTAAACACAAAGTCTCTCTAGGAACATGGAACAGTGTACAACCAGATCAGCAAATTAAACAAATTTAGATGTTTCTATGTGTAATTGAATTTGAAAGAAATATTGGATCTGCAGGCCTATACCCAATAAAATTTATTTTTGAGTAATCATATACAGGACTGTACTGTAAATCATTTTTGAGTAAGCATATACAGGACTGTACTGTAAATCATTTTTGAGTAATCATATACAGGACTGTACTGTAAATCATTGCACCTGTAGCACATGACAAAGTTAAATAAAAAAGCTTCTAATGTCATGCTTCAGCTATAAAATTACTGCAGCTAAAATGTTTTCTTTAAAAGCTAAAACATGGTAATTCTATAATAATAATAATAATAATTCCCTAAAGCTATGCATTTTTGTCCTTGCTTGTCACAGATATTAAAACAATAACAAGAGTTGTTGGTAGCACCGTTCGAAAAGAGATTGAAGGTAAGAGTACAATGGGGAAGAAAAGTGGAGTTGCAGCCTGACACACACACTTTTAAGGAGAATTTTCACATCATTTTTCTTACTAGGAATCTTAGGTGAAGTAAAAAAAATAGGGATGTTAGGGGACAGGGGGAGTCACACAGCTAGGGAATGGTGGCCCAGCAAGACCTCACAGTTGTTGAAATGAGAGTGCTTGTTGTTCAAAAAGGGAAGCTTCCACCTGTACTTCTTACAGATGCCGTTTCAGTGAGCAGCTCTCATTGAGCTCTTAATGCCCTCTCAGACTGCCTGATCATAGCCATCCAAAAGAGCACCAAACAGGGATATAGCAGGAGCATCAAGAGGCACAAAAATACAAGTGGAAATGTGAAAGACCAGCACTCTTAATCTGTCTTAATCTGAAGCATCTTGGTAACAGGAGGCCCATCCAGACAGGCCCAAAATGCAGGGCCTGACTCAGTTTTTAATGGAGACATCCAAATGATGCCTCCAGTAAAAATGAATTAATTTGGAATAAACCAAGGTTTCCACATTAATTCAATCAGGATAGCATGTAGACACACACACACCAGGAAAGTCTAGAGTTTGAGTGCATGTAGACAAAACCCATGCCAAAACAGGTTATTTTAACCCACTTTGGCATGGGTTTTAGAGCTGTTTGGAAGCACCCAGAGATCCTTGCTCCTACTCATGCAGTACCTGTAACATATACAGCAATCCTGATATATATCAATGCATGTATATATCATGAATTCTAGGTATTGATCTTCAAGCACACTTGTGTCATGATGGTATTGCAATGCTCTGAAGACTTCCATGTTATTGACTCAGAAATTGTAGGATTGGCCCTGAAGTTAGAAGTTAACATTTAGAAGCTTGTCCCATCCCATGTTTTGATAATTCCTCAATGTTTGTCATGTGTCTATAACACAGTTTCCAATTTTGCAATAATGCTTTGCAGTGCCATCCATTACAAAAATCACCAAAGTGATTGAAGGGGAGCCAGAATTTAAACTGGTCAGGGAAGGTGAAACAGTAACTAAAGTGATTCATGGAGGTGAATATATCTTGCGGGTTGGGTATTACTAACCAGAATGATTTGGAAAAAATAGTTGATGATTTTTGCAAGGCTAAAGGGAGAAGTTTGCTTTCTGCATGTTTTATAATGGTGTATTATAACACAATATTTCATTATTAAACTCATTGCTTTGCTTATCAATACCAGTAAACAAAATCACATACAATGTTCTCCCTATGGTGCTTTGCATGCTGAAACATTGCTGTCTCTTAACATCTCTGATATCTGCTTCCTGAATCATTGCCATGAGATAAAATGTTGAAAAACAACTTTGCAACGCTCTATTTTTTATGTTAGAACATATTAATTATACTTATATATCTTGAGAAACTCAACATTGTTGCCATTGACATTGCAAACAAAATCTGAAAAGCACCTATCATTCTGTCTAAAAACTCAATGAATGCATAAAATAGATATTTAAAATATTTGTTTTAAAAGTTCTATCACGTTCATAGCTTGAGATTATAAATATTTGGCCTTGGCAACATTAGCATGCTTGTAAATGAAAATGGCATCATTTCTTCTCTTCACTTAACAGTTAAGTTCTATCATTTTCTAACATCTACCCCTTTTGGCCCAAGTTTTGAAATAAAGATTATTTGGCTGCATTATGAAATATAAAACAACCCAATTAAAAAAACACAGTTGTCAATTACTTTGTCTTTAATGTTTAAAAACATTTTTATTAGAGCCTAAAATTAAAAAATACACGAAAATAATTGACGGCCTTCCTGTGGAAGTAACTGAAAAAGAAGTGACAGAAGAAAGAATTATTCAAGGTAAACTATACCAAAAATATACAGAAGCATAAATTTTACAAACAAAAGTGAGGATTTTTTCATATGGATTCCACACCTAATTCTGGCCATTTGAGGTTATTTATCACCAGCAGGTCCAAGCTTTTCTAATCTGGTGATGCTATCTTAATTCCTGAGAACGGGTCTTAAAAGAAAGACGAAACCTCAGATCCAATTTATACTCATATAATCCAGTTCAATGCTGTTTAATGTGCATTATATGAGTCTACACTGGCCATATAATGCAGTTCAAACTGCATTATATGGCAGTGCACATGGGGCCTAAGTAATGCAATTAAAATACTGTGGAAAAATATTCTATTCCCTATTTTTAACATCTTAAATCTGAATGTGAGCCCTAATTAGGACAGACCCAATGAATTACTAGGATTGATATAAGTATTGCTTTACCATTCAAATGAATCTAATTTAGTTGGGACCAACATTTTTATTTAGGTCCAAATATGTAGATATCGTTGCCATCTCATGTGCATCTTGTTTGTTTGTTCATTGCATAAATGTTTACTACTCAATGTCTCAAACAATATAACCACATCCTGATGATGCTGTGTAATATCAGTTTTCATGTGAGAGGTGGGAGTAAATTCTCTTAGAACAACCACGACATATCACATATTTCTTGCAACATATTTCTGTTCACCTTCACAACCCTCAATGTTCTGTATGTTGAAATCTCTGAGTCTGTAGCCAGCTGTTGAGCATTCACTAGCTTGTAAGTGCTGATGAAGAGCAAGTCTTCTACCAGGGCCTTCTTTCATTACCCCCTGTGTCTATTAATGTGCTTCTGGGAAGAAGATTCTGCTAATTACAACATGACAATGAAGATTGTGAAAAATGCATTCTAAGAATTAGGGAGGAATACATCTCATTCACTCTTTTTCACTTCAGGTCCTGAAGTGAAGTATACCCGCATCACTACAAGTGATGGGGCAGATGCTGAGGAGACTCTTAAGAAATTGCTGGAAGAAGGTTAGTATTCATCTTACTAAGGAAGAATAAGATACTGAACTGTGACACTTGTTGCTTTAGTGCAGGCACGGGGAACCTTCGGCTCTCCAGGTGTGGTGGACTTCAACTCCCACAATTCCTTGAGGCCAAGGTAAGCCTTTGGGGTGAATGCCGAGCCTCAAGGAATTGTGGGAGTTGAAGTCCACCACACCTGGAGAGCCGAAGGTTCCTGACCCCTGTTTTAGTGGCTGAAATCAGCCAGCATATGTGTAAAAGGAATAGTGCATATGAAAAAGAACTCTTGGTTACTTGCTGAGTTTAGGAATGTTGATTTGAGCATGTTGGTCAGCGATATACACATTTGTGTTACTGTAAGTATTAAGCCATTTGATTAATGTCAAATTAAATTAATGCAATTTAATGAATGTTAAATATTACATCAATTTTATGAGTATTTGAAAACTTTTTTTAAAAGAATTGATTTATAAATCACCTTTCCCTCATTTTTGGGAGCCCAAGAAGGCTTCCAAAAATGATGTTGAAAACAGATACACTTGTGAACATTTCCAGTCACATAATTATGATCTCCAGGTTTCATGCCTGTGTGTCTTAAGAGCAAGGAGATTAGAAAGAGAAAGGTCCCAGCCACACAGGCACTATAATTTGGCTGGAATCCATCTTGAGGTTGGGGTGTCTACAAAATGTACACCCCCTCCCCAATGCAACCTCCAACTTGCATCCAGCCAGAAATCTAGTGTTTAAAAAACTCACCTGAAATTCCGCATCATGCATAAAATGAACTGAAGTCAGTGTATAAAAATGCAGTGTTGGAAAGCTGGAGAAGCATCTGGAGTGCTTGTTAGGACAGAGTTAAACTCTGGGAGTCACAGAGGGAAGCCATGTTAAAAGTTTGTGTGGATGTAAACAAATGTCTCTCCTTCTGTAAAGAAAGGATTTCAATGCCTCAGCTTGTTCCACTTTACCCACTGATTTTTTTTTAAAAGTGATTTTCACTGAAAAAGCTTTAAAAAGTCTGTATTCAGTTTGATCCAGAATCAGTGGAGCTTTATAAACTCTGTCTGGATCTACACTGCCATATAATCCAGATTATCAAAGCAGATGATCCAGATTATCTGCTTTGAATTGGATTGTGTGAGTCTGTACTACCATATAATCTAGTTGAATTGGATTATCTTCTTTGATATGGATTATACTGCCATATAATCCAGTTCAAAGCAGATATTCTGGATTTTATATTGCAGTGTAAATGGAGCCTCCACGGCAGCTTTGAACAGGTTTGGGGGTGCTTGTGTAGGCACTCCAAAGTGAACTGGATTTCTTAAATCCAAATTCTGTACCAAAATAAATGGCTGTGCGGAAAGGCCCAGAGAGAGAGACCCATTTTCAGAAATTCTAATATTCCTATGAAATAGCATCCAGTGTGAATGTATATGTGATCTACTGTTAGGCTTCATAGCAGAAGTATTCAGTGTGCACTGGAGGGCACATCTACACCAACCATTTCAGTCAGTTTCAAGCCAGTACTGAAGAAAGTGTTTTTGTTGTGCAGATGATTACACTGGAAATTCTGGAACCAGTTTGAGGCTGGATAGTGATTACATAAACCACAGAGCACGGATGTACATTAAGGACATTTTAATGTGCTTTTGTGGGCATTTGTTGTTGAACTGCAATGAATGGTCAGTATAGATGGAGCCATAGTTAGTTACTTCAATAATGTATACCTCAATAATACTTTTTTTGGGGGGGTTCAAGTTAAACAGTCAATATATGGTGTACACTCGAGGCACATGGCAACCATTACTTTCTTTTCCTGAAAACAACAGATGTTTGGCATTATACTTATTATTGTGAGATGTGTGTTGTTTATTTATAAAGTATGCTTCTTAAATGTGCTGCAATTGAAATTTCCCAATGTCTGAAACAAACCAATGTCATGCCATAAACATGTGTCCTATCAGAGGTTACCAAGGTGACCAAACTCATTGAAGGTGATGGTCATTTGCTTGAAGATGAAGAAATCAAAAGACTCCTCCAGGGAGGTTAGTAAGTGCAAGGCAACTAACCTCATTTCAAGGAACTCATGAGAACTGACAAGAAACAGCTTAACTTTTTAAAGACTGATCTCATTGAGCAAAACTATATAGAACAAAAACTAATGCATATGAAAAATTGATCTTTGAGTATTCCATTTACCTCTCAAAACCTACACTGAGAAAAAAATAAAAATAATAATATGTGAATTCAGTCTTTAAATAGTTCCAAATGAGCAATGAAGATTTTATTTTTGATACAATATTCTGTAATAAATACTGATCTTCAAGAAATACAAAGTATACAAGAAGATATCCAACTCTTTTATATTACTTATTGTAAACAAATGTTCATTGCTCATAAAATAACATAGGCATGTTTAGCATCCTTCTTTGGAATGCAGGTTCTCTGCATTAAAGCTTATTATTATCTTTAACGCTACAGTAAGTATATTCATTATTTGACTGCATGGTGCATGTTTGATGTAAACTTGTTTCATTTTAAAAGGTTGGGGTGGGGGGTATGTGTTGACCTTGTACCCAATATTCTACATGACCTGAAAGTATGTAATGGAATTGAGCGTGTTGAACATAACATGTACACATCGAATTGATTTTTAGGATACAACTAAAGCAAGTCTGTATCTATAACATCAGTGCTATGGATATCACCGGTTGTGTAAAAAACATATACAAATATATAGCTGCTGTTTAAATCCAAGCAAAATAAAAAATATTGCAGCTGGTGTATGGTGAAATTCCATGGAGCACCTACACATTGAGCGTTTAAAATAAGAAAAAAAGCATTACACACTTTAAGTGACTTTTCCATTCATATATGGTTCCGGCCTTGCTTACTTGTCTGAACATATTTCCCTCTATGATCCACCTCTCGATCCTGTCACTCTCGCAAGTGTGACTGGCAGAGATGAGAGACAAGGCCTTATCGGTGGTGGCCCCCTTCTGTGGAACACACTCCCTAATGAAATCAGGTTGGCCTCCTCTCTCCTATTCTTTAGGAAAAAGCTTAAATCATGGTTGTGGAGCCAAGCATTCGAGCAGCAGATGCAGCAATAACAATGCAAACAATTTATTTGACCAACAATGAACATACCTCAGACTGTAACTTTGGATGTGGATATGTATTTGTACTTAGATTTGTTAACTTTTAATATTGATGTTTAAATTTACTGTTTTAATTAATGATGTAAACTTGTTTCATTTTAAAATCAGAAGTTTCCAATCCTGTCAGGTTGAAAAAATATTACAATAACTGCAGTGCCATCATAATCTGGTGACATCACATTTCCAAACTCTCAGGACATCAGTGGCAGTAGCATGTGGAGCAGGAATTGGGTGTAACTGAAAAATGTTGATGGGAAACCAAGTAGAAAATGATAGTTATGTGTAGCACCATGAAAACCCAAAGGCAGACCAGATTGGCATTGTGACAGTTGCAAGTGTTGACCCATGATTATACTTACTTCAGTCTATGTGTCCAGACCCAGCCATTTGTTCTTGCAATGGAAGGATTCTGTCATGAGCTGCAGAGTAGCCAGCTCTTCTTGGCCAAAAGCATCTTAGTGTAATAAATCATATATAATACAAAAATATATACAAAAAGCCTCTAGTACAACTTTTGAAAATGTAATGCCTAAGACATTTACCTTTTATCCATCATCTCGAATGCCCTTGTGGGTCAGAATTATTTGGCATGCATAATGAGAGGAAGAAAAAATAGTTGGCAAAGTTTACCAAAACCCCGCCTCTTAAACTTCAGACTACAGATGTTATTCTTGTTCCAAATGAAGCAAATCCACTTCACTTTAGTTTTGCTATGATTAACTAAGTGTCAAATTTGGAAGATCGCAAAGTCAGTCATAGCCAACTGGCTCTTCATTGAGCCAGATCTTGACATTTCACTCAGGTAGAATTCATCAGGAATTGGGATGAGGAGCAGAGGGAGTAGTACATAAAAATTGTATTAAAAAGGGGATTGCAAAGATCACAAATAAAAAGTACCTTTCAGCATTCATTTTCATGTCATTACATTGGCCAGTTGTGGAAAACTTGATTCTAGTTGAGCATTGTCAAGGTCTTCATGAAGAATGAATGAATGATGCTACTAACATTTGAAGGAGCCCCCGGTGACGCAGTGGGTTAAAGCAGTGAGCTGCTGAACTTGCTGACCGAAAGGTCGCTGGTTCGACTCCAGGGAGTGGCATGAGCTATCGCTGTTAGCCCCAGCTTCTGCTAACCTAGCAGTTCGAAAACATGCAAATGTGAGTAGATCAATAGGTACTGCTCCAGCGGGAAAGTAATGGTGCTCCATGCAGTCATTCCGGCCACATTACCTTGGAGGCATCTATGGACAACTCCAGCTCTTCGGCTTAGAAATAGAGATGTGCACCAACCCCAGAAACGAACACGACTAGACTTAATGTCAGGGGGAAACCTTCAACCTAACATCTGAAAGTTTTGTATAGGGATATAAGTGCAGGAAAGGTGAGTATAGGGATACATAGAGAATAAGGAGAGATTGAGTTATAATCTTTGCACAGGTACTCAGACCTAAATATGGAAGCCCAGGTTTCAGCTATAGCCTGGAATCCATTTGCAGAGCTCAAAGTAATGTTCAGGCCACATCCATTCCTCTATGGCATCATATTTGTGAAAAAGCAACACTGTAGCACAAACTATGCAGAAAATAGTATTTTCTACATAAGGTCATTTTCTATGCAAAAGCAAGGGCTTTGTGGTTGTTGTTGACTAGACAACAGAAACATTGCTTGAATATAAAGAAACCAATCAAGAATTTCAGTAACAAAGAACACAACTTTTTGGCATATTTATGCTGTCCGGAAGTTTTGAGTAGAAATCTTACGCTTACCCCATTGAATGATTTGGGTAGTTATGTTTACCTTGTTTACATTGTGATTTGTTTGGTTGTTTGGCTTTATTTATTTTGGACTCAGTGAGTCAGCTTATCAATTGCACTGCCTTCATTGTTGATGCTTAGTTTTCTCACCCCACTTTGATTTTTCTAGACCAGTGGTTCTCTGCCTTTGGTCCTCCAGCTTTTTAGCTGTTGGGAATTGTGGGAGCTGGTCCAAAATAGCTGTAGGAGAAAAGGTTAGGAACCACTGTTCTAAACCCTTTCCCACAGACTACCATCACATGCCCTGATGTGATCCACACACGTGCACTGGTTCAGACACACACTCACCTCAGAAAATTTAGAGATAGCGTTAATTGGCTGACTGGCATTTTGGACATCGTCCAGATTTTCCCCCTTTCCAACAGAAAATCATAGAATCATAGAATCAAAGAGTTGGAAGAGACCTCACGGGCCATCCAGTCCAACCCCCTGCCAAGAAGCAGGAATATTGCATTCAAATCACCCCTGACAAATGGCCATCCAGCCTCTGCTTAAAAGCTTCCAAAGAAGGAGCCTCCACCACACTCCGGGGCAGAGAGTTCCACTGCTGAACGGCTCTCACAGTCAGGAAGTTCTTCCTAATGTTCAGATGGAATCTCCTCTCTTGCAGTTTGAAGCCATTGTTCCGCGTCCTAGTCTCCAAGGAAGCAGAAAACAAGCTTGCTCCCTCCTCCCTGTGGTTTCCTCTCACATATTTATACATGGCTATCATATCTCCTCTCAGCCTTCATAAGCCCATAGAAGAAAATTTTATTCCTGCCCAAAGCAACACAGCCAGCTGTTTGCAAGTTGTGACACAGAACCCTGAAATGGAAGTGATTTGAATGTATGGAAGTGCATGTACTTGTATACATTTTGTGGGACATGGCGGAAGATGACAGTGCATAGCTGCTATCCCTAAAACAGATGGATCCTCAAAACAGTCAGTTCTTACAATGCAGCTGTATCCAGCCTTAGTTGTTAAAATGAGGCATACACGCTCTGGATCGTTTTTCTGTCAAAATGCTATCTGCTTCTTAATTTATTGTTGTTTTTAATGTTTATCATAGCTGGATCTGAGTACACCAAGGTTACTAAAGTAATTGAGAGAGAGCCAAAGGTTGTTGAGACAGAAATAAAGAAAATTCATCTGGAAGGTTAGTTCTATGGGACCAACCACATATCCAATGGTTGTTGTAGATACAGCTTTATGATTATTTTCATGGAAATTTGTTAAGGCCCCCTTGCTACAGTTTCTGCCTAGTTGCTTGTCTAGCTTGGAAATCTGTATTCTGTATTGTCAAAACAAACAAACAGGCACAGAAAATCACTCTCAACAAGAGATTCCCCCCAGGCACTTCCAGGCTATTGAATGCAAATCAAGGTGATCAGCTGAAACATTACCCTGGTCATTCCACAGATATATAAAGCCATTTTTCCTACTTCCAACAGACCTCACTACCTCTGAGGATGCTTGCCATAGATGCAGGCGAAACGTCAGGAGAAAAATTGCCTCAGAACATGGCCATATAGCCCGGAAAAACCTACAACAACCCAATCTGTATTCTGTTTAATAGATGGTAGCAATGGTTGCTGTAGATATCATGTCACAACTGAAATCTGCTGATGCTTTTATGTTAAGCAGCTTTGAGTCACGCGGGGTAATAATAATATTATTACTAATAATAATAACAACAACAACAAATAAGGTATAAAATGTTTTTCACAGTTGTTTCTTTCTTGGACTAGAACCCTTTTCTAGAATTATAAAATTGGAAGAAAGGTTGGGGTGGGGGGTATGTGTTGACCTTGTACCCAACATTCTACATGACCTGAAAGTATGTAATGGAATTGAGCGTGTTGAACATAACATGTACACATCGAATTGATTTTTTGGATACAACTAAAGCAAGACTGTATCTATAACATCAGTGCTATGAATATCACCAGTTGCGTAAAAAACATATACAAATATATAGCTGCTGTATAAATCCAAGCAAAATAAAAAATATTGCAGCTGGTGTATGGTGAAATTCCATAGAGCACCTACACATTGAGCGTTTTAAATAAGAAAAAAGCATTGCACACATTACGGGACTTTTCCATTCATATATGGTTCCGGCCTTGCTTACTTGTCTGAACATATTTCCCCCTATGATCCACCTCTCGATCCTGCCACTCTCGCAGTGTGACTGGCAGAGACGAGAGACAAGGCCTTATCGGTGGTGGCCCCCTTCTGTGGAACACACTCCCTAATGAAATCAGGTTGGCCTCCTCTCTCCTATTCTTTAGGAAAAAGCTTAAATCATGGTTGTGGAGCCAAGCATTCGAGCAGCAGATGCAGCAATAACAATGCAAACAATTTATTTGACCAACAATGAACATACCTCAGACTATAACTTTGGATGTGGATATGTATTTGTACTTAAATTTGTTAACTTTTAATATTGATGTTTAAATTTACTGTTTTAATTAATATTTTAACTGCAATTTTATTGCTACTGCTCATTGGGCATCTAATGATTGCTGGTTGTGAGTCATCCTGAGTCTCCTCCCCCCACCCCTCAGGAGGGTGAGAAGGACAGGATATAAATGTTCAAAATAAATAAATAAATAAAAATGTGTCTGACAACCTGTTCAGCAGTTACAAGATCATAACTTGTAATTGCTCGGATTCACATTTACAGTGACCTTACTTTTGCAGCTTGGTGTAGTTTAACCAAGCCATTTGTGATGAAAGTACTGTCTGCAGTCCTCTCCCAGTTACAAGGCACCTTGGAGGAATCATTTGTGGCAGGAACCCAAGGGGGTCTTTCCAGCTACCTGTGCATGGTGTGCTCCATGGTCCCATGAGTGAGAGGCACTGCAGATGCTATTATTCAGTGCCCCAATTTCCAGTGCTTCAGAAACATTTCAAGACTTATCATAGTGACATTAACAATGCAAACCTATATTTAATTACAATAACAATAAATGCAAATCAATATTTCCAGTGCCAATATATTACATTATATAGTAATCTAGATCTATTGTAGTCTGATCATATATCATATAAAGTGTATGGTACACATAGTTCTTGTGATCATGTACTCTTTGCTTATGACTTATGATAAATCTATATATATAAAATGTTCTGTGCATAATGAGTACCTTAAAAACAAAAGAACCAATGAATGAAATCACACCAAATTTGGCAACAAAACATCTCACAACACAAGGAGTGACTATCACTCAAAACATTATGATTTGTCATTTGGGAGTTGTAGTTGCTGGGCTTTATAGTTCACCTACAATCAAAGTGCATTCTGAACTCCATCAACGATGGAATTGAACCAAACTTGACACACAGAACTCACATGACCAACAGAAAATACTGGACGGGTTTGGTGAATTGTAGTTTGGGAGTTGTAGTTCATCTACATCCAAAGAGCACTGTGGACTCAAACAATGATGGATCTGGACCAAACTTGGCACAAGCACTCAATACGCTCAGATATGAACACAGATGGAGTTTGGGGGAAATAGACCTTGATATTTGGGAGTTGTAGTCACTGGGATTCACAGTTCACCTACAATCAAAGAGTGTTCTGAACCCCACAAACGACAGAATCGGGGCAAACTTCCCACACAGAATCCCCATGACCAACAGAAAATATTTATTTATTTATTTATTTATTTATTTATTTATTTACATTATTTCTATCCCACCCATTTCAGCCCGAAGGCGACTCAGGGCGGTACTTAAGGCCATCCAATCCAACTCCCTTCATCAGGGCAAGAAAACATATTCAAAGCCCTCCTGACAAAGAGCCATCCAGCCATAGAGATAGATAGATAGATAGATATGATTCACACACAGAGAGATATAGTATCATAGATTTGAAAGGGACCCCTAAAGAAGGACCATGATCTGTTGCATATTCCAGAGTAGGCAAACCAGACACTCTCCACATCAACACTGACAAAGAAACACCAAGAAATACTGTTTATCCACAAGCATAAAGAAATTACATATACTGTATTAGAAACCAACACGTTCTCATTACTTTATTTTCCAGATCAACAGACTGGGCCACAGCAACGTGTGGCAGGGGACAGCTAGTGCAATATAAGTTTGTACTTTTAAATTAGTACATTTAATTTATCATAAGTCATAAGGAGATATGTTTTATAGCTGAGGTTAAAGTGGTGGTTCTCTGACCAGCATGAATGCAGATTCATAGTTGAAAGGGGGTTATGGGCCGTCAAGTCAATTAAGCAGCATTTTAAAATTGCATTCTGACTCAATTGAATAAGATACATTAGCACCATTACCAATGAACTAGAAGTGGTGAAATATATGCATGTATATAGTTATAACCCCAATGTCCTAAAAAGTCAACATAAGAAGTAATTTAATTCCAAAAAGCAATGGTTAGGGAGAGTGTTTATTGTCTGTAGCAAATCCTTATTATAAATTATGTATGTTTTCTTTTTCAGAAACACCTGTAAGGAAAATACAAACATCCAGAAGGATGCAAGGTAAGAAGGGTGAGGTTATAACTTTTACACCTTTGAAAAATTCTAAATATATCATTAAAATGCTTAATTGGATGTGCATTCTAATTGAAAGCATGATTGGACATTCTTTATGTACAGTTTAATTTGAAAAAGCAAGCCTTTTTAATTCAAGCTTGGAAAGGGACTTTTAAAAATATTTATTTACAGTTATAATTGTGCAATAAGAACATTTATACATTTGTTCTTGCACAAAGCAAACAATTTTCCTTTCTTTTCAAAAATGCGTAGAGAGAAAGAGAGGATCTGTTTAATTGAGAAGTTACAACTGAGGAGCGTACATTGCATTGATTATCTTAAAATATCTGCATCTATATAAATACAGAAAGGGAAAGGAATAAAGGAAAAGAATGAGAATGTGGCCTGGAAAAAAATGGGGACAGAAGAGCAAGAAAAGGGGGCTGCCTCTTTTTGGGACACAGTGCGAAGGCAGGCACAAAAAGCAGAGGCAAGAAGTACTCCCATCCCATTACCCTCCATTGCTCAAACTGGAAAAAGAAAGAATGCTCTGTATCCTTCCTCACTTTCTTTTTCTACTCAAGTGGTGTTCTGCAACAATGTGGGGAAGTCTAGAGACTATAGCACATCCACCAGTATGGGTCCATGAGCTGTAGCAGAGATGCAGTTAACATTTTTAATAGAGGCTTACTGCATAAGCTTCGTGCTCCTTATTATTTATTAACTATTTATTATTTATTAACTTTATTTGTACCCCGCTAACATCTCCCGAAGGACTCGATGCGGCTTACAAAGGCCAAGGCCCTCAATAAAACAACAGCATAACAAATACAACAAAAAACTCATAAAGCAAACCAATAAACATGAAAAGCAATAACAATAAAACATTAAAAACAATACATCATAACACATTTAAAACTAGGGCCAAGCCAAATGTAATGACTAAAATTAAAAGTGCTGGACATGACAGGTGAAATGTAAGGATTTTAGGGTGGGTGCGATGTGCAGGTAATCTTAAATCTCTAGTAAAGTGCGTTTGGGACATGATGCTGGGAGTTTCCTATTCTGGGAAGGCACACTGGAACAGCCAGGTCTTCAAGCTCTTCCTAAAGACTGCCAATGTTGGGGTTTATCTGATGTCCTTGGGGAGAGAGTTCCAGAGTCAGGGGGCTACCACAGAGAAGGCCCTGTCCCTCGTCCCCACCAAACGCGCTTGAGACGCAGGTGGAATCGTGAGCAGGGCCTCTCCAGATGAACGGAGGGATTGTGTGGGTTCATATACGGAGATGCGGTCACACAGGTAGGCGGGTCCCAAACCATTTAGGGCTTTGTAGGTGAGCACCTGCACCTTGAATTGGGACCGGAAAATGAACGGCAGCCAATGGAGCTCCTTAAACAGGAGGTTGACCTCTCTCTGTAAGGAGCACCAGTTAACAACCTGGCCACCACCCGTTGGACCAGTTGGAATTTCCGAGCCGTTTTCAAGGGCAGCCCCACGTAGATCACATTACAGTAGTCCAATCTAGAGGTGACCAAGGCATGGACCACCCTGACCAGATCAGCCTTTACGAGGTACGGTCACAGTTGGCGCACGAGTGTCAATTGTGCAAAAGCCCTCCCGGCCATCGCCGACGCCTGAGCCTCAAGCGTAAGTGATGAATCCAAGAGGCTTGTACATTTCAGTTGAACCTCAGCCTGTTTCTGCTATCCGCATCTTGGGGACCCACCGATCCATTTTTGTATGCCTCCCATTTTCCATCCGCAGCCAGAATATATGGCTAGATCCAGCCCATTGGTGGCAATTGGGAGGGGGCTTCACAGGCTCCCATTCCCATAATTTTTAAGGCTATTGAGATGAAAATGCCCACACTTGCAGGGCCACTGCTGGCCCACCAAGTTTCATAATGTTCAGGTCATCAGGTTGTGGCCAGTTTTTGGTGGTATGGGCATACCAAGTCACCTTGTCTGTCTCCTGAGGTATAACGACCAAGTAGCAACAGTAAGAACAGACCACAGAACAACAGACTGGTTCAAGATTGGGAAAGGAATACGGCTGTATACTCTCACCCAACCTATTCAACTTGTATGCAGAACACATAATGCGACATGCAGGGCTTGATGAATCCAAGGCTGGAGTTAAAATTGCTGGAAGACACATTAACAACCGTCGATATGCAGATGATACCACTTTCATGGTTGAAAGCGAGGAGGAGCTGAGAAGCCTTCTAACCAAGGCAAAAGAAGAAAGTGCAAAAGCTGGGTTGCACCTAAACATTTAAAAAAACCAAGATTATGGCAACCAGACTGATTGATAACTAGCAAATAGAGGGGGAAAACATGGAGGCAGTGAAAAACTTTGTATTTCTAGGTGCAAAGATTATGCAGACACAGACTGCAGCCAGGAAATCAGAAGGCGTTTACTTCTTGGGAGGAGAGCAATGACCAATCTCGATAAAATAGTGAAGAGTAGAGACAACACTCTGGCAACGAAGATCCACATAGTTAAAGCATTGGTAGTCCCCATAGTAACGTATGGATGTAAGAGCTGGACCATTAAGGAAGGCTGAGTGAAGGATAGATGCTTTTGAACTATGGTGCTGGAGGAAAGTTCTGAGAGTGCCTTGGACTAGAAGAAGATCAAACCAGTCCATACTCCAGGAAATAAGACTGACTGCTCACTGGAGGAAAGTATATTAGAGGCAGTGATGAAGTACTTTGGTCACATAACGAAAAGACAGGAAAGCTTGGAGAAGACAATGATGCTGGGTAAAATAGAAGGAAAAAGAAAGAGGGGCAGACCAAGGGCAAGATGGATGGATGGTTTGCTTGAAGTAACTTGCTTGACTTTGAAGGAACTGGGGGTGGCCACAGCCTACAGGGAGCTCTATGGCATGGGCTGGTCCATGAGGTCACGAAGAGTCGGAAGCAACTGAATGAATAAACAACAACAGGTACTTTCTTCCATACCTGGTGGGCATGCAAAAAAGTGAGAAAAAAAACTGGAAAGACATCAATTGGGAAATTCAAAAAATATGAAAGTTTAAAATGAAAATGGAACCTGAATATTTTTTTATTACTGATGCTGGACCCAGAAATGAAAAAACTGTTTAATTATTTGAGTACCTCAGCTAGGATTGTGTATATGAGGAATTGGAGACTTAAGGAAGTGCCTATATTAGAGGATTGGCAAAATAAGGTACTAAAAATATCCATATTCATATATGGATAGACTTACATACTGGATAACACCAAACCAAGGAATGCCCAATAAACAGATGGACTGAGATGAAGTTAAGGACTATTTTAAGCAATTAAAAATAGAACTAATAATATAGAAGAGAAAATAATGGATTATAAAATAGGGGTTCTCAATATAAAAGATGTAAAGTATGGGAAAAAATAAAGAAACAGAACAAAAACAGGACAAAGTCTTAAAATAAGAAATCAACAATGAAACGACGGATGGAAGTCAATAACAAAATTCTTTTGTCACTTTTTTTCTTTTTCTCTTCCCTTTCCTCTCTCTGTTTCTGGCTTTTCTTCGCTCTTTCTTCCTTATCCTTTTCTCTATCCTTTTTTCTTTAAATGTTTTATTGTAATGCAAAACCAATCTTATTGTTTCTAATAAAAATTATTTCAAATGGCCAAAACCAATCTATGCACCAGTCTTCTCCTTACCATTTTGTGCACTTGAGGTGGAGAGGAGTAGTACCCGCTTTTTAAAACAGAGGTTTATTGCCAACTCACTACCTGTCTTGGGAGGCTTGCAGAGAGACTTCCAAGGTCCCAAATGCTTATTATAGTATGCCTCTATTTAAAATGTCTGTCACTGCTTTGCTCCACTTCAAGTGCACCAAATGAGAGATCAAAGAGTTTGTCCACCACTGATCTATGAATAAATTGACCCTTTGGGGAAGTGATGTTTTGCCAAAAAATGTCTTGCTCACAAATGTATATAGTAGTTACTAGGCCTGTCGGTTTTAGTTCGTTAATTCGTTATTTCGTAATTTAATCGTTATTTTTAGCATATCCGACGCGATTTCAAAACATATTTTCAAACCCGGAAGGGTTTAAAAATATCGAAACAGCAGCCCCATTTTTTTTTTACGAGCTTCAGCTCGTCTCGTTAATGGGATGGAGGCTGCTGTGCTGCTGGTGCCTGGGAGCCAATCCGGCGCTCCCAAGCACCCCAGCAGTAAATGGGGCGGGCGGGGCGAAGGGGCAGCGCGAGCAACACAGCTGGGAGGAGCCGGAGCCGATCGGATGGCGCGCGCGCTCCTGCGCCCTCCTCCTCCTCCTCCTCCTCCTGACACTTCCTGCAACACAGCTGGGAGGAGGAGGAGGAGGAGGAGGAGGGCGCAGGAGCGCGCGCGCCAACCGATCGGCTCCGGCTGCTGCGCCCTCCTCCTCCTCCTCCTCCTCCTCCTCCTCCCAGCTGTGTTGCAGGAAGTGTCAGAAGGAGGAGGAGGAGGAGGAGGGCGCAGCAGCCGGAGCCGATCGGATGGCGCTCTTGCTGTGAGTTTTCAGGCTCTTCTTTTGCTGTGAGTTTTCAGGGCTGTATGTATGACCATGTTCCAGAAGCATTCTCTCCTGACATTTTGCCCACATCTATGGCAGGCATCCTCAGAGGTCTGTTGGAAACTAGGCAAATGGAGTTTCAGTTTATCTGCTACTGCACCATTAGCTTCCACTTCCCAATAATTCCTCTCACTCCCTTTCCTCCCTAGCAACCCAAACAGCGCCTTAGAACTACGTTTCCCATGATGCTTTAGGGCACCGCTTGAGTAGCTCAGTGGAAAAGAGGCTGGGTTGTCTCTGGTGCCTCGGAGCTGCCTTTTTAGCCTCCCCGTGCCCCTTGGAACTACGTTTCCCACAAGGCACCGCTCCAACAATTCTCTGGAGGGAGGGGCGGGGCACGGGGGAGGGAATGGCTAAGATGGCGGCCGGTCTGAGGGGCTGTGTTGGGGGTCGGGGGCGTCGCGGCGGTCGGCGGTGCTGCTGAGGGGCAAGCAGCGCTCGGAGCAGCCGGCTAGCCATGTTCCAGAAGCATTCTCTCCTGACATTTTGCCCACATCTATGGCAGGCATCCTCAGAGGTCTGTTGGAAACTAGGCAAATGGAGTTTCAGTTTATCTATTAGGCCTGTTTGATCAAGAAAAAAATTGTTTCTAAAATGTTTTGTAAATATTTACGAAATTTCGTAAATAACAAAACATTTTTTTGGAAAGTTTTGTAAATATTTTAAATATCGAAACAAAAAAACACCCCAATTACAAATCGATTTTAGAAACAAATTTTTTCTTGATCAAACAGGCCTAGTAGTTACAAGTAAGTAATTATGTATATATACAGCTTGGAGGCATTACATTTTGAACAATAACTCAATTCCCCAGACACAGTAAACTGCAGACTGTGCAACTGTGCAACTGTGCAAGTTAACACCAAGGTCTGGTGTTAACTGGTATTCACAGGGAAAATTATTTATGGCAGAGATATGTGAAATGTTCTTCGAGTAACTGCAGATTTTGCATATACTGGATTGAACATACATTATATAATGAAATAATAATATTCTAAGAAGATTGCCATAAAAGAGATTTTGGTTCTTCTGATACACAACTACTAAAAGGAGGGAGTATCGTCTCTAGGAAAGAATCAGCAGAGCTAGGGGATTGGAAATTTGGTGCTCTGCAAATTTTGATAAATAACTGTTCCCAGCACTCCCACCATTAACCACTGTATTCCTGAACTTTTCCATATTTATTTATTTGTGGAGGAGATATTAAAATTTGTAATTCATCGTGGAACATTTTTAACTTTTGTAATTTTGGGTTGGGTCAATAGGATCACCGCGGAGAAGAACACGGCTTGTCCGTCCTGGTGCAAAAAAGCAGAATCCACAGAAAGAGAACTGAAGAACTGAAACAATAATCAGAAGTCACAAGGGAAAAACATTTATTGAACCACAGATCACATTAACAATTAGGCATTTCAACCTGTAGCCCATATTTACATGTTCACATGGGAGAACATGTAATAGGAAGTACTTCCTGAAAGTACGCTTAATGAAGAGAGATTGAATGTTTCATTTTTTAATTAATTGGAAATGTACAAATAAAGTTATAATTCCATCTGGAAATAAATTAAAATTATAAGACATAGCATGTAAACTATGTAAGTAAATGTTTACTCCCTTTATGTAAATCAATATCATCAAAACTATTTGAGGATTATCTTTGTATGACCTATTTAAGTATCATTATGGCACATACAGCATCACCTTTAATATTCAAAATGGATATTAAACCACTGGCATAGCATCTTTGTTTTCATCACTGTATAAAAGTACTTGCCAGTGAACCTGCTAATTTCTCCTGTTTTTATTCTTCAAAAATTATCCAAATTTCAGAAGTTCCTCAATTATTTGCAAGTTCAAAATTAAAACACACACAAGAAAATGCTGGCTAATATCTACAAGTGGCTCACTGAATAAATGGAAACTTGCTGAAAGCCTTTGTGAATTTCATTGATTCACTGGGTCTGCTCTAGCTTTGAGTTAGGCCTTTCAGTAGAAACTCATTTTTAAAAGTGCTTGTGATTTAAACCACTTTCTCTAGTTGAAATTGTAAATCTGGTAAAGACTGATCTATAAGGTTCTGAAAAAGCCGAATTAAAGAGCCAAGTGATTCTCATTTCAGTGGAACTAAATCAGTTCCATTCAAAGAATGTCTTTTTGTCATGTGTTGTCTTGTTTGTGGATTTGACTCTCTGGCTGAAATTCTCTGATTTATGAAATGTGCATTGAAATCAACAGAGGTTCTGACTCTATTTGATCTAGTGAGCCTTTATTCTTGAAGTATTGCATTACATAATCTAAAACAGCAAAATAAAGTTACTCCCAGTTTTTCATTTATGAACAGAAAATAATCATAAGGATTACATAATGTTAAATTCCTCATGGACCATTAAAATGTATACAAAAATTGTTTTGATTCAGAAGAAATGTTATATCAGTTTGGACTTGGTCTGGAATATTTTGTATCAAAGATGCTTTGCTCTTTTCCATTAATAATGTGGGTATGTTTGTAAATTGTCCTTTTTATATCTTGTTTTTTGCTTCTGCCATATTTCTCTGTCAACTATGCAAGTGTATTTGTGAAGAGAATAGCATAGGTACATGGAGATGCCTTAATTCTACAGTGTTTTGTCAAAATAAATTAGGGTGTGCCTTTATATTTCTATTCTGCAACAAAATATTCATTAAAATTAGCTAAATAATTATGCTGTTTACTCATAATCTGTAGCTCATAATGTACAAACAGTGTACAAATTGCCAGATTAATTGAAAAACAAATAATGACCGGAATCTTGCTAGGGATATGTGCAGGTGTTTGTTTCCTTCCTTTGTATAGTGCCCTTTCTGGGTTGTTGCAAGGGTTAGTATTCTCTTCCTCCTTCCTTAGATTCCCAAAAGAAAAGCCTCTGAAACCATCTGTATGGTCATTCTGTGCTTTCTAGAAAGCGGGCAGGATTGCAGCAGCAGCTATATCCCTGATGGCCTGATGCAAAATAATAGGGGTGTGCAGAATTCTGTTTGGTAATTAAGATCCAGCCGCTGGATCGTTGAAAACAGACTGAGTGGGACCCAGCTGAAGCCTTAACTGGAATGGATCATGAGCAGCCGGATCTTTCGGCTAATGGGGGCGATGGGGCGTGTGGGTGGCCTTGCAAATCTGTCAAGAGTGTGCACCTGGTGATGTCAGCTCCTCCTCTTTCTTTCCCTGCAGCCTCTTCAGTCCCTGCCCTTTGAGGCAAATAAGGCTGGAGCAAGTGAGAAAAGACAGCAAAGTCGGCCCTAGGCCTCTCCTCCAGAGAGGGCGCCACTGGGAACTTGATTTCCCAGCAGCACTTTGTGCACTACAGGCATTAAAGTAGCCTCTGCACTCTCTCCCAGGGCATGATGGGAGTTGAGGTTTCTCTCTGTTTCTCACATTTCTTTCTCAGCCATTTAGAAGCCTGGCTTACTGTGTCCATTCTCCCCCCTTCTTGTGGAGCATGCTGGTTGGGAATTCAGTTCCCAATCCTTGTGGGATTGTTTGGTTTTTTTTAAGTTATGGCAAAAACTTTTTAAAATGGATTGTTGAAATGTTCTGAAACTTGGCAGGTTTGCAGTCATAAATCGGTTGTGGTGGCCACACCTGCTTTCCCGGTGTCCCTCATAGTTTCCCATGACAGAATTGGCTAAACAGAGAGATAAGGAAAGGGAGACAGGATGAGGTATTTGGCTAAAATCTGGAAGGCACTGTCCTGTCAGCATGGTAATGGGGTGGGCCACATGGCCACTAGGGCAATTCATAAGCATTGCTACTTAAACACATTGGTATGTTGAGCACACACTGGTGCCAGGAAACACTGGTGTTGGAACACACGCTGGTGTCAGGGAACATTGGTGCTGAGCACATGCTTGTGCCAGTAAACATTGGTGTGCTGAGCACATTCTGGTGCCAGGAAACATTGGTGTGCTGAGCACACTCTAGTGCCAGGAAACATTGGTGTGTTGAGCACACTCTTGTGCCTGGAAACATTGGTGTTGGAGCACACACTGATACCAGGAAACATTTGGTTTGTTGAGTACACTCTGATGACAAGAAACATTGGTGTTTGTGCACATGCTGGTACCAGGAAACATTGATGTTGGAGCACACGCTGGTGCCAGGAAACATTGGTGTTGAGCACACTCTGGTGCCAGGAAACATGGTGTTGAGCCCACTGGTGCCAGGAAGTAGTGTTGAGCACATGCTGGTGCTGATTTAAAACATTGGAGATGTAGGACACTAGTGGTGCTGGAGACATTTGGATATTGAGCACATTTTGGTGGAAGACATTGCAAGGTTTAGACATTGTGGTCTAGCTCAGGGAACTCCAGAACGGGAAGGTGTTGGTGGCGTAGCCTAGGAGAATGGTCTGCTGACAGCATTCCCCAGAGCTTCGGATACAAATATTGTGGATTAATAAAACAAATGAAAAATAATTCAGCCCCAGTAAATAGAGGTTTTGCAACTAAAGTTTCAGAGAACCGAAGGACCTTGCAAAGGCTTTTGACACAGTCGAAGTTGGGGGGGGGGGGGGAGTGAAGTCGATAGGAACTTTAGGAGGGTCTGCCCCAGGAAGAGAGACCCTGAGACCCCAACAAAGAGGGATCGCTACTTTGGCGAGCTAAGAGAAGCCTGATTTCAGCAATTTTATTCTCCTTAAAAATCCAAAAGAAATCTCACCAAAGTTGAAGAAGCAGCATCGAGGTGTTTTATTAGCGATTCAGCTGAAAGGGATGCAATGTAGCAATCATTCACCTTCAGAGCATGTTGTTACAGAGATCAGAGGCATTTTTATAGGAAATACAGGCTCAGAAGTTTCAAAATTCCCGCTCTCTGCCCTCCTCCCAGCTCGAAGTTGATTGGTTGACACGATAACAGCTGGAAGGAGGCGCAGCCACTCTCCCTGCACCAGAGCTAATCACGGAGCTCCTCTGCTGTGCAAGAGCCTATCAGAAAGCTCCTACCGCCTTAGCGCTCTGGCGAATCAGAAAGAGGGGAGGTGGGACGAAGAAGAAACAATGCATTCATAAGTGGATTATAGAAATTTGATGCCTTGGGGCCCTCGAGTCCACAAACCAGCCTGCAAAAGAAGCCATGTCTATTGTCCCTTGATGGGTGGGTGATAAATAATGATTACTTAATCCGGGTTTTCGTGTCGCCATCAGATATGACACAATTAAGAGACTGGGGTGAATGTCCGCAGTGAAGAGTTTTGAAAAAAAAACCAGTTTCAGAGGGAGAAGACTTTTTGGGGGTCTTCCGCCCTCAGTGCGAAGTGATCAGTAGTTTGTCAAATGAATTCTTTTGTCTGGCAGGCTGACTCCGAGACCAAACAAAAGGCTTTCTGTGTTTCCATGCATGAGTATCAAGATAAGGGTTCTTTTGTGATTACTGATTACCTTTTCAAAACAGCTGGCAGCTTCCTGGTTGATTTCCCCCAAGGGGAGGGGGAAAGGGGCAAAGGGTTCAGAGCCAGGTCAAAAATATGAGGGATAATACATGGGGAAATATGGGAATCATAAGAAATTCATACCAAACACCTCCCTCCCTCCCTCCTCCACCCGCCAGAGAAATTGATTAGAATAATAATTTCAGAAGAAAATGTGTCCATAGTTCATACGGGGGAAATCCATATGTGAAAATGAGTTCCTTAGAGTCTGAAATGTTTTGTAGAGAGTCCAACAGTCACAAAGGGAGTCTGGAGATTTCCACTGAGCCAAAGGATGGAGTCCTGCAGTGCTGAGATCAAGTCCTTGGTCCTTGGGGAAACTAGAACTCCCTCCAAGGGCTGGGGCGCCAAAGCCAGGCTGTTCCCCGAAAGCCTTGTGGGGTAGCCGCACTGTGTCTCCAGGGCAGAGGCCTGGCAAAGGCGAGGAAGCGGCAAGAGGCAGTGGCAGCGCGGCAGCAGCGAGGCCAGTCTTTTGACAATAAGCTGTTTCCTTGAAATTATATTCTCAAAACTTAAAAGGTTATTCCCCGAGCGTAGAAGCCCAAAATGCAAAAAGCGAGATAGCAGTGTTAAAATTAAGCTAGGAAAAATATGCCATCAAAATGGAGGCGATCCACCATCTCGCAGATACGGGAGGCCCTGGGGGTTTCCGTATCCGCTGTTTGGAGGAACGCAGATTCGGCCTCCTCGGAACGCCAGGAAGGCATTCCGGGCAGGCCTGCA
This sequence comes from Anolis sagrei, assembly GCF_037176765.1. Lineage (NCBI taxonomy): Eukaryota > Metazoa > Chordata > Lepidosauria > Squamata > Anolidae > Anolis > Anolis sagrei. Next base: position 167,589,179 of record NC_090022.1, on the reverse strand, counting down.
GTCTCCCGCGGCCTGGAAAAGGTTAGTTTCATGCATTTAGATAGTCTCAGGCAAGGAAGAAACACAAAGTATCAAGCTAGAGAGTTTAAAAGTTGCAATTTGATCAATCTTTATTTAGGGATTTGTTAAATAGTTGGGACTAGCAAAGAAGTGAAAGGAGAGAGCACACGGCTGGGAAGAGTCCCTGGTTGAGGCTGCTGCTGGGGCACATTTCATCAGTTTGGCCCTTCAGGAAAAAATAAAAGCCTGGAGGGATAAGCAATTAAGTATTCCACGGAAAATACAAGCTCTGAAAATGTGCATAATTCTCAAACTACTTTATCTTTTCCAAACTTTATCAATAAAAATAGAATATAAACAATTAAAAGAATGGGACAACACTTTGAGAGAATGGATATATGGGAAAAAGAAAAACAGAATAATGAAACAGATTCAATATATCCCAAAGAGAATTCTTGGATGGGGGTTTCCAAATCTACAATGTTATTATGAGGCTTTCCAATTAAGAGCACTACTAGAAATAAGTTTAAAGGGAGAAGATAAATGGATAAAAGTAGAGAATGAAATAAATCTAGGATGGGGAAAATACGGGCTATACACCAGAGATATTAACAAAATAAAAGAAAATCTAACAGGGCCGAGAAAGGTAGCATATGACTGTTGGCAAAAATGGCAAAAACTATGGGCATATAAAATATCAGGAAAGACCCCTATTAAGAGCATGGGACTCCCCGAAAGGTTAGCAAATAACTTAGAAGAAAAGGGATTAAGGAGGGTACAAGATATGTGGAAACAAGATGGAGAGATAATTAATTGGCCAGAGTTTTTGGAAAATGGGGGGAAAGAAAATTGGTTAAAATTAAGAGGGATTTGGGAAAAAGTAAAAAAAGAGGGTGCAAAACCCACTGAAGAACTAAAGGTAGATAAATTGCTAAATGCAAGAGAGAAGACAAGTAAAGGAACAGTGGCAAAATATATATAATTTAATGGTAGAAGATAAAGAGTTTACTTACTTACTTACTTACTTACTTACTTACTTAGGCGATCCCTCGTTGGACGAGTAAGATGGTCTTCCATTATGGATTTCCTTGTGGGTCCGTATGTGGCTGTGGAGCCCTATTCTTGCTCTGCATCTTCTTCCGCAGTGAGGGCATTGGGTTCCAGGTGGAAGGCGGTCCCGGTCGGGGTTGGCTTGACGCGTCTTCCTCCTGGCACGTTTCTCTCTTTCACCCTCCACTCGTGCCTCCTCAAATTCTGCAGCACTGCTGGTCACAGCTGTCCTCCAGCTGGAGCGCTCAAGGGCCAGGGCTTCCCAGTTCTCAGTGTCTATGCCAGAGTTTTTAAGGTTGGCTTTGAGCCCATCTTTAAATCTCTTTTCCTGCCCACCAACATTCCGTTTTCCGTTCTTAAGTTCGGAGTAGAGCAACTGCTTTGGGAGACGGTGGTCAGGCATCCGGACAACGTGGCCGGCCCAGCGGAGTTGATGTTGGAGGACCATCGCTTCAATGCTGGCGGTCTTTGCTTCTTCCAGCACACTGACGTTTGTCCGCTTGTCTTCCCAGGAGATTTGCAGGATTTTCCGGAGGCAGCGCTGATGGAAACGTTCCAGGAGCTGCATGTGACGTCTGTAGACAGTCCACGTCTCACAGGCATAGAGCAGGGTTGGGAGGACAATAGCTTTATAGACAAGCACCTTGGTCTCCCTACGGATGTCCCGGTCCTCAAACACTCTCTGCTTCATTCTGGAAAATGCTGCACTTGCAGAGCTCAGGCGGTGTTGTATTTCAGCGTCGATGTTGACTTTGGTGGAGAGGTGGCTGCCAAGGTAGCGGAAATGGTCCACATTTTCTAATGTTACGCCATTAAGCTGTATTACTGGCATTGGAGAGGGATGGGCTGGTGACTGCTGGAACAGCACCTTGGTTTTCTCAATGTTCAGTGACAGGCCGAGCTTCTCATATGCTTCTGCGAAGGTGTTTAGAGTGGCTTGTAGATCTTCTTCTGAATGCGCACAGACGACATTGTCATCAGCATACTGGAGTTCTATAACAGCTGTTGTTGTAACCTTGGTTTTGGCTTTCAGTCTGCTGAGGTTGAATAGCTTGCCATCTGTCCGATAGATTATTTCCACTCCGGTGGGAAGCCTCCCGTCAACAAGGTGAAGTATCATAGCGATGAAGATGGAGAATAGAGTTGGGGCAATAACACATCCCTGTTTGACACCGGATTCCACTTTAAATGGGTCACTTTGGGAGCCACTGCTGTCCAAGACTGTTGCCATCATGTCATCATGGAGGAGCCGCAGGATGTTCACAAATTTGTTAGGGCACCCGATTTTGTGGAGGATGGTCCAGAGAGCGCTGTGATTCACTGTGTTGAATGCCTTTGCAAGGTCGATGAATGCCATGTACAGAGGTTGGTTTTGTTCCCTGCATTTTTCTTGGAGCTGTCGTGCTGTGAAGATCATGTCCACTGTTCCTCTGGAGGGGCGGAAGCCATTCTGGGATTCTGGGAGGGTGTCTTCTGAGAGGGGCAGAAGGCGGTTTGCAAGGATTCTTGCGAGGATTTTCCCAGCGGAGGTTAGAAGGGAGATACCTCGATAGTTTCCGCAGTCTGTTCTTTCCCCTTTTTTGAAGAGGGTGAATGTCATCCTTGAAATCTGCTGGGATTTTCTCGGTCACCCACACTTTTTCTATGAGCTGGTGGAGTTGGTGTGTCAGCTCAGGTCCTCCCTCTTTAAAGATTTCAGCAGGGATCCCATCTGGTCCACTGGCTTTGTTATTCTTCTGTTGGTTGATGGCATTGCTGACTTCTTCCAGACTAGGCAGTGCTGCAAGCTCATCCCTGGTTTGTTGTTGTGGGATTTGTGAGAGGACCTCTTCAGCCACATTGGAGCTGCGGTTCAGGAGGCTTTGGTAGTGTTCTTTCCAACGTAGTGCAATTGAGTTTTGGTCCTTCAGGAGTTTGGTTCCATCTGATGAGCGTAGAGGCTGTATGCCATGGTTTCTTGGTCCGTAGATGACCTTTGTGGCTTTGAAAAATCCCTGAGCATTATGGGTATCTGCCAGGTGTTGGATTTCTTCGGCCTTCTTTGTCCACCAGATGTTCTTGAGTTCTCTTGTCCTTCTCTGGACCTCAGCTTTTGCACTGGCATAGATCTTTTTCTTAGCAGCACAGTTGATGTCTCTCTGCCATGCTTGGAAGGCTTTCCTTTTCTTGTCAATTAGCTGTTGGATCTCGATGTCATTTTCACCAAACCAGTCTTGATGTTTCTTGGCTTGGTATCCAATAGTTTCTTCGCAGGCTTGAATGATGGAGGTCTTCAGTTTGTTCCAATGTTCCTCGACATTTTCGGGGTGTACTGTGGGTAGATGGTCCTTGAGTGCTGTTTGGAGATGGGCTCGTCTGGAGGGCTCCTGAAGGGCTTGGGTGTTCATTTTGCGCCTTGCCTTCCTTCCTTGGAGTCTGCGCTTGGGGGCGATCTTGATAGCCATCGAGGATCGAATTAGCCTGTGGTCAGTCGAGCAGTCGTCAGCACCTGTCATGGCTCTTGTGAGGAGCACATCACGGCGGTCTCTGGCACGTGTGATTACATAGTCTAAGAGGTGCCAATGCTTTGACCGGGGGTGCTTCCATGATGTCTTGAACTTGTTTTTCTGGCGGAAGAGCGTGTTGGTGATGACAAGGTTGTGCTCCGCACATTTGGTGAGAAGCAGGATGCCATTTGAGTTGCTGTTTCCAACCCCGTCTTTTCCTATGGTCCCTGGCCACAGGTCGAAGTCTCGCCCGACTCTTGCGTTAAAGTCCCCCAGGAGGATGATTTTGTCCTCCTTAGGTATCCCTGATAGGACGGTGTCCAGCTGACAGTAGAATTTCTCCTTGATGTCTTCGTCAGCATCTAGTGTTGGTGCATAGGCACTTATGATGGTTGCCCGTTGGTTTTTGGCAAGATCGATTCGGAGGGTTGAGAGACGTTCGTTGTTGCCAGTGGGTGCTTCGGTCAGATGTTTCACCAGATCATTCCTGATAGCAAAGCCAACTCCGTGCAGTCTTTTGTCTTCTTCGGGCAGTCCCTTCCAGAAGAAGGTGTAGCCTCCTTTTTCTTCCTTCAGCTGTCCCTCTCCTGCTCTCCGGATCTCCTGAAGGGCTGCTATGTCGATGTTGAAGCGTCCCAGCTCCCTTGCAATGATGGCAGTTCTGCGTTCGGGGCGTTCACTGCCACTGTTGTCCATCAGAGTCCGTACGTTCCACGTACTGAAGTTCATTTTCCTTTTTTGGCCGCAGGGTGGTGACCCCACTGGACGCGGCAGTCCAGTCAGGGATAAGTGAGGCAGACTATGTTTAGGGCACCTTTTCTAGCCCCCTCCCCATGTGGGGTGAGCAGAGTGAGTCCTCAAAAGGGCTGCTCAGTCGCGGATACAGCTGCCGAACTACTCAACTGCCTCGGACCTTGAGGTAGAACGACTGAGTCCGTACCCACCGCCCATGTGCCAGTCTGTGACTAGGGGCTTCCAGATTTCACAGTCCTGCCCCTGTCGCCACTCGCTGATCGCCATGGGGCTTTGGTTGGTTTGTTTTTTTTCTTGGAAGACGCCTGTGCGTGGGTTTTTTTAATGTGTGGAGGTCAGTGCACAACTGATCAACACACAGACTTCACAGAGTGAGGTTCCACTGGTGATGTAGTTTAACACAATGACCGTGGCTTCTCAGTCTGTTGCAGCCTTCTTCCGCCTTCGCAGCCGTTGTAACATGTACCATGTTATCCTCCGCCTGCTCCGCCGTTGAGGTCTTTGGGTCTTCGGACTGTGCTTGGTCTGGAACCTCACCCGCGGCCACTCCTGGGAGTGCACGACTCCAGTTGTTGTGCCTACAGGTTCATCGGAACGCGCAAGCCCCCTCACCACGACAAGGTGACAGTCCATATAGAGTTTATGATTAGAGCAATAAGTAATAAATGGAATGGAGTTAAATCATTACAGACAAGAGAAATAGAGGAAATAATTAGGAACATGAATAAAATAAAAATAGAAAAATATAATGAATTAGAAAAAAGATGATATTAAGATGGTATAGAACTCCTGAACAATTGGCTTATATGTTAAAAGGAAAGAATTCGAAGTGTTGGCATTGTAATAAAGAAAAAGGTACTTATTCACACATGTGGTGGGAGTGTTCTGAAATAAAAAAAATTCTGGCAAATCATACAAGTAAAAATTCAGGAGATATTCCAGATAAGAATTCAAATTAATAATGATTTGCTACTTTGGGGAGTGTTGGATCATCCGAGTATAATAATTAATTGCCAGGAGTTATTTAAAGTAACAATAAGAGCAGCCCATGCAGTGATTGCCAGAGGATGGAAAGACAAATCGAAATCGACGTTAACTAATTGGAATGATTATATGTACGACCAAGTGCTGTTAGACATTACGGGAATTATGACCAAGCAAACACCAAGAATGGACAAAGAAAAGATCATTACAAATAGATGGAAGGTCTACTTCAACTGGGTGAAAAATGGAGAAGCCAACGATCACATCAAAGAAAAAACACAAAGACTCTACCAGTGGCTGGATCTGCAAGATTAGCTAGAAATACACTGTGGTTGAAGAGGGAGGGAGGGTGGGAGGGAGGGAGGGAGGGAGGGAGAGAGATAAGGTAATATACACCAGTGTAAATTAGTATAATATCTTTAATATTTGTTGAATTGTTTAGGTTTTATATGTGTAACACTTGGAATTTGGCTTACTGATCTGTGTGTATAATATAATAAAAATATATTTAAAAAAAACATTTCATCAGTTTGGCCCAACCTGGCAATCAGGAACTGTGGAGCTCCCTGCTGCAGGTCAAACCAGCTTAAAGGCAGGAGCCTGGGATGCCCTCGATTACAGAGGGGGGCAAAAATGTAATGGTTTATGGATGTAGATAAAGTAAGTTTATTTCTATGTGTTAGATGGATACCATTGCAATAAAAAAATAAAAAAGAGATATGCTGTCTCCCCAAGGTACAAAGCATGAGAAATAAGATGAACACAGGAAAGCAGATATGATATGATATAATATCACTGAAACCTGATGAGAGGAGTCTCATAATTGTAATGTAGCAATAGACAAGTATAATTTATTTTTAAAGAAATAGACCAAATAGTAACCAGAGTAACCATTTATATCAATATGTTTACACTTGTGAAGAAATTCATGATTTAAATTCTAGAACTGAAACTGAATCCATGACTTATACCCTAGAAACCAGCATCTGGGTAAAAATTTAGGGTGAAAGAAACAACAGCAATTTCTACAACAGAAGCCCATCTGCCCCCCAAGCAGACTAACGACTTCCATTTGCATTATGGGAAGAGATGACTACACATTCAGAAAGGAGGAGTATAAAATATAATGAGTGTCATTGGAATGACAGACTTAGAAAACAGCTAGACATTAACAGTATTGGGTTTCCTCTCCTGAATGGCAAACTCATTTTTATGCTGGAAACAAACATGAACGAATGTTTTGTGCATTAAGTTAAAATTATGAAAAACCTAGATTCAAGTTGCTATAGGGCTTACAGAGTAGAAACAGTCAGTCAATGGAAAGATGAGTGGGTTAATATTTATGTAAATAACAATTGGATTTAACCCACAGAACTTTATAAAATACTTTGAGCAATCAGTTGCCTGAACCAACATTGACATAATTTTGATGGCGAGTGTTCTGCTTTCATCCTCAGGGTCCAAGCCTCGAGAGTAGTCATCTTTCCCTCTCTTCTTGGCTCAGAGAGTTCTAGGTAATTGATAGAGCTGTCTTGGATAAACTTACTGGGAACAGAAGTTTAATTGCAAAGGGAATTGGTAACCGACTGGAAAACTTTCCTTGGAAAAGAAGACACATAGACTGCAGTAGCAGTCTCAAATAACACTAAAATAATAGGTTGCTTTTTCTGAACAAACAAGAGAGAAAATCCCCACACCATATTTTCTTATTACATTATTCAACAACTGTTTCAAATGGGTCTGCTCAGAAGTAAAGCTGTGGTTTGAAAACTGAAACCCAAATGTGTCATTCTAGCTCTTTCCATTTTTATAAACAGTAGGGCGATGCCAAATAGCTTTCTGTACTTTACATTGGGAACATCATGTGCTAATTTCTCTTTTTAAATAAACATGGTTTTTATTAATATTTGGATTATCTTTCTGTGTACATAACAGAGGTGTTAGCTTACGCTAAAAATTTTCAATTGCAGTGTAAACTACTCATAAATGAAGTATTTACTAATATTTTATTTACTCGTCAGTAATAATACAAAACATATTAAAGAATCATCATTCACCAATCCTTGGAGTGCAGATCATGATACCCCAGTCCTGTACTCCACCAACAATGGCTGCCAGGAAAAAAAAAACTGGTTTGTTGAACTACACTGAAGATTTGCTTAGTCAGGATTATGTGGGCTTGATGCTTCTGACCAAGATGCTTTTACAATCGAGATCATAAAAGCAAATGCCTTCTCTTTTCTCCAGTATATTTTACAATGTAGTCCACGCTCTGGTTACATCCCGTTTAGACTACTGCAACGCTCTCTACGTGGGGTTGCCTTTGAAGACTGCTCGGAAGCTCCAACTAGTCCAACGCTCGGCAGCCATGATTTTAACAGGAGCGGAGTGCAGGGAGCATACAACCCCCCTGTTGCGCCAACTCCACTGGCTACCGATCTGCTACTGGGCTCAATTCAAAGTGCTGGCGTTGACCTTTAAAGCCCTAAACGGTTCCGGCCCAAGCTACCTATCCGACTGCATCTCTGCCTATGAACCCACCAGGACTTTGAGATCTTCCGGGGAGGCCCTGCTCTCGATCCCGCCTGCTTCTCAAGCACGGCTGGCGGGGACGAGAGATAGGGCCTTCTCGGTGGTGGCTCCTCGGCTGTGGAACGCCCTTCCTACGGACATTAGACTAGCACCATCTCTAATGGTATTCCGCAAAAAAGTGAAGACCTGGCTGTTTGAGCAGGCGTTCGAATAATTAGTGCAATGATTGGTTAATGAACACTGGAATGGAACAATGGATGATGAATCTGGATCATGTTTTTGATGATGAGACGACAGTGAATGGGTATTGTAGTAACTGTTTATTAATTGTGTAATGTGTTAGGTTGTTAACTGTTTTTATACTGTAGCACTGAATTTTTGCTGTTCGTATTTGTTGTGAACTGCTGTGAGTCGCCTTTGGGCTGAGAACAGCGGTATATAAGTAAGGTAAATAAATAAATAAATAATAAAATTTCTCCTGATATAAGACTCACTTTCTTATCACACACATACTTTTAATAGACAAGGAGCGCATTGCCTTTTCCAAAAGTCAAATGTTCCAATATCTACTGTATCATTTGAGAAATGTGGTGCCACCTGGGGCCATTCACATTATGGAATTGCAGCAATATCATTCCACTTTAACTTACCTGGGATTGACACCCTGGGATTTAGAGTGAAGGGGTGGTATTTAGAAGTCTCAGCCAGAAAAGCTAGTCCCCCCGCCACTTCAAACCCTGGGATTTTGTAATTCTGTAAGATGGTACAATGTAAAATTGTAGTTGTTATGTGATTTCAGCTCTGCAAGAACCACAGGTTTGGGTGCCTGAGCTCCATTATGAAATAAGACATGGCAGAGTGAAGGCAATGCTCACAGCTTTATTCACTTTGGCCAACAGAGGATGTCAGAGAGACAGCGCTTTCAGATCAAACATAAAGGCAATGGATACATACAAAGAAATTTATAGAGGTCTGACAGCTATTCAAACAATTGACTTTTGCCACCTTTTGCAATACATAATTCTGTATTGCAAGAGTTTACCTTCCCTAATTCTAATATTTGATAGCTTTAGTATACTCAGGAATTGAAGTTTTGTCTCTTTTGTAGTATATATTTTTGTGCATTCTCTTGGTTCATAGAATCATAGGGTTGGGAGAGACCTCGTGAGCCATCTAATTCCAACCCCCTGTCAAGAAGCAGGAAAATCGCATTCAACATGTTGTGATGAAAGTCTTTTGCCTTTGACCAAGGAACAAACCGCAGTTGTTGTCTTTTGCAGAATTTATAAAAGAACATATATACATACAGAGACTACATGTTCTCTTTGAGACACAAGCCTTGTGTCTCAAAGAGACAAACTCCCAGCAAACTTCCAGCAAACTCCTCTGACTCTTCCAAACACACAGCTCCAGCAATCACCTCCAACAACCCACAGCAATAGTGCTTTGGTTCCTTTAATCCCCTTGCAGCTGCCCCACCCTGGCTGTAACCACCCAATATTGGCCAGGTGGTTTGGCTCATTCCCCGCTGCATTGATCCTTGAATCGCTTACATCACTTACTACTTGTTACTTCAGAAATGAACTCTAACACCCCTTTCCTTTCTTAAGAAACAAGCCCCAACCAAACCATTATACAATCAAACAGCAAAACATAACATCAGTGTACAGATTTACAATCAAACATTTGAACACAAAGGTACAGTTACATTTTTCTTTACATCTCAAGAACATTACAATATTTACTTATTCAATCTTAGTCAATTGGTACCATAAATCTTTCTGGAGGTACTTCTAAGTTTGCTCTTTTTGACCTCCTTGGGATTTGAATTAATTCTATTGTTTTATTCTCTTCATCACTACTGCTACTACTACCTTTTTAATCTTGTGCTTGTGCTAGGCACTTCATCTCTCTGCACTGTATGTCTTGTAGGTGTTTCAACAGTTTCATTTTGTTCCTGATCATGTGAAACACTTTCTGTCACACTGGACTCAGGGACCTGCTCATGTGTGAGTTCTGGTATACTAGGTTCAGGAATGGGTACTCTTTCACTCTCCAGATTGTTAGAAATAGGGCTTAACAACAAAAGACCAGCAGAGTAGCTTATGCAGTAGCAGAAGCGTGACCCAAAACCGGTATAAGAATAAAACACATGCAGTCTATTATATCTTCATACATACATAAAAATTATCTAAAATCATTGGTAATAGGCACACAGGGGGTCCATAGATGGAAGGGGGACCCATACTTGTGGAGGCCTCCCCCTATGGAGTTTTGGGGGAACACATACAAAGTGGGGCTCAGGGGGCTGCCTGGGGACCCATACTTCCAGAAATCAGGCTGCTCCTGAGAGATAGCAGCCCTATATCTCAGAATATCAAGGCAGAAAAGCCCACAATCTGTGTTATCTGAGTCCACACTCAGATAATGTGGGATTTCCTGCCTTGATATTCTGGGATATAGGTCTGTGTGGAAGAGCCCTTTATGACTGGATGTTTCCCCTTGAAACACCATTGCAATTTCTTTGCTAAGCCTCTATGAACCCTGCCAATATACTAGCTACAGCACATGCTTGGTTTTTTTCTAATATAATAAAGCTGTTCTTGCATTTGTAAAAAAAATGACGCAGCATTTTCAAATACTTTTGCATTGTATTTACAAATTGCTAAGCTTGCCCTCCTTCTGACCTTGGCTCTACTTTTTAAAATGTCCAGAACAAGTGTGGAATCATTGCCAAAAGTTTTCCTCAGAAATTCCTGTAACATTAAGAAAGACTGGTTTTAAAAAATCTGCTGGAATATCATGGGTATTATTTTGCAATGTTCACGGTTCATCTAGTTTTTTTCCTTTAACTGACATTTTAAAGTTTTTGTTGTAGTTCTTCCTTAACCTCCAACTGAAAAGGAGAGGCAAACTGATATTGCTTGAAATCAGTCATTTGGAGACAATTCACAAATCTACCCAGAATAATGAAAAGTCCCATGATGCTTTAGCCAGGAGGTTTAAAAGAAAATTAGTTAACAATGTTAGTAACTTTCACAAAAGCCAGTCAACTTCTTTATAAAGCAGACAATTTGTGGTATTATTTCCTAATAAATACAATCTGTTTGTGTTGTTGTTGTTGTGGCGACTTTAACAAACAGAAATGCAAAGATACAGAATGGGTGACGCCTGGCTCGAGAGCAGTACGTGTGAAAAAGATCTTGGAGTCCTCGTGGACAACAAGTTAAACATGAGCCAACAATGTGATGTGGCGGCAAAAAAAGCCAATGGGATTTTGGCCTGCATCAATAGGAGCATAGTGTCTAGATCCAGGGAAGTCATGCTACCCCTCTATTCCGCTTTGGTTAGACCACATCTGGAATATTGTGTCCAATTCTGGGCACCACAATTCAAGAGAGATATTGACAAGCTGGAATGTGTCCAGAGGAGGGCAACTAAAATGATCAAGGGTCTGGAGAACAAGCCCTATGAGGAGCGGCTTAGGGAACTAGGCATGTTTAGCCTGAAGAAGAGAAGGCTGAGAGGAGATATGATAGCCATGTATAAATATGTGAGAGGAAGCCACAGGGAGGAGGGAGCAAGCTTGTTTTCTGCTTCCTTGGAGACTAGGATGCGGAACAATGGCTTCAAACTACAAGAGAGGAGATTCCATCTGAACATTAGGAAGAACTTCCTGACTGTGAGAGCCGTTCAGCAGTGGAACTCTCTGCCCCGGAGTGTGGTGGAGGCTCCTTCTTTGGAAGCTTTTAAGCAGAGGCTGGATGGCCATTTGTCAGGGGTGATTTGAATGCAATATTCCTGCTTCTTGGCAGGGGGTTGGACTGGATGGCCCATGAGGTCTCTTCCAACTCTTTGATTCTATGATTTAAGCAGATACTAACAAGGACACTATATGAGGACCAGGCAGGTTTTCTGCTGGATAAGCACCTTAATCAGAATGAGAGGATGATCCTAAATATATTAGAAGTGGATGAAAAAGATCCAAATAGAGATCTGGCACTATTCCTTATTGACACAGAGAAAGCCTTTGATAATATTAGTCAGGAATTTTTAGATAAGGTATTGGGATAATATGGGATAGGACATCAATTTAAAAGGGCCGTGGGGGTAATATATTCAAATCAAAGAGCTAGGCCAAAAAGAAATGGACAACTATTGAGATCTACTATTGAGATCTAAAAAGGAACCAGACAGGGATGCCCCTTGTCGCCTTTGCTATTTTATTCTAGGGCTAGAGATATTAAACATTAGAATAAGAGAGGAGAAAGGTATTGAAGACTTTAAATTAAAAAGACTGGAATTCAAAATTAGAGAATACATCAACAACATGGTTTGTTTCTTAAATAACCCCTTACAGAGTGTAAAAAAACTTCTGGAGACAATTAATAATTATGGAAATTTATCAGGACTTAATCAACAAGGCAAACCTAAGATTTTACTAAAAAATATAGGAACAAATAGTAATATGTATGAAATGGGAAGAAATCTTCAGAATGTTAAGTAATCACAAAGGTAAAATATTTAGGTCTACGGCTCACAAAAAAAATTGCAACATATTTCGAGACAATTATGAAAAATCAAAAAAGACCTGACTAGATGGCATAGGTTACCGATATTTTTTTCAGGCAGAACTATAGTGATTAAAAATGATGATACTGCTCAAAATTGTCTCCCTATTTCAAAATCTACCAATCATCAAAGGCACTAAAATGTTTGATCAATCAAAAAAGGATCTTACCAGATTTATTTGGGCAGGGGAAAGAGTAATATTGTGTACAAAAACTGAACTGATGTGAAAGAGAGAGGAGGTCTGACTCTTCCAGATCTCAGACATTATCATGAAGCAGCAGGGATAAGCTGTTTGAAAACTGGATAACACTAGTGAAGGGGACAAGAGACAAAGACCTTATTTCATTTGATTAATAGTATGAAGATTTTCAGCCTTAGCATTAGAAATCAATTGAAGATAGTCTTTTTAGTGTTAGAAGAGATCAATAACAACATCATCATCATCAACAACAACAACAACAACAACAACAACAACTTTAGTTGTATACCGGAATATCTCCCAAAGGGGACTCAAGGCAGTTTCCAACAATAAGGCAAATAATTCAATTGACAAAAAGAAAAACAATACAGACAAATAAAATTAAAATACACATCATAAAACAAAATATCCTACTAAAACATACATAAAAATTTAAAAACCAATTTCATTATAGCTCCATCAGACAGATTCAAAATACCAATGGCCAGAATTATAAAGTGGATACAACTAACTATAAAAGGGCTATGCAAAGGCCTGTGCAACAGTGTATTGTAGGGGCGAAAAAGTGGATAAAGTGCTAAACAGAGTACTATCTAATGGCTTAGGGAAAGGCTTAGGGCAGTGGTTCTCAACCTGTGGGTCCTCAGGTGTTGTGGTCTACAACTCCCAGAAATCCCAGCCAATTTACTAGCTGTTAGGATTTCTGGGAGTTGAAGGCTAAAACATCTGGCCTAGGGACTAATAATTCTCAAACATCTTTTGGAACATCCAGGTTGGTATAAATGATTATAGCCACTAGATGGTGATAATGATATTCATAGTATAGTTGGGATTTATAGTACGATAAGGTTACTGCAGAACATATGAAACAACTATAAGAGTTATGTAAATTTAGACCACGCGGGTGTTCAGTTTGTAGCCTGAACATCCAATATGATTCTCTTTGTAAGAGTTTAGTGTTATAATCCATATGTTTAGGCTGTGTCACCACTTCTACTATGTGAAATTTGAATGATTCTGAGCTGTGTTGTTGTTCATAAAAGTGTTTATAGGGTATTGATTCTCTAGACAGATTTCTGATTCTGCTTTTGTATTCAATGATCCTTGATTTTACTGCACATTGGGTCTGTCCTGTATAAGCAAGATTGCAGCCAAAAATTATCATATACACCACTTCCTTTGTGCTACAAGTAGCAAAATGGGTGTATTTAAATTCCAAAGTTGTATGTGGATCTATGAAAGTTTTTGAGGCTACTAATTGAGAACATATGGAGCAGTAGTGACATGGGTAATTCCCTACTAAATTGGGTTTGGTAAGATGTATGTTGTGCAGTAAAAATTTATGAATTCATTGGCACTGTGAGTATGAATATGCATGCAAACTTTTGAAATTGTAATTTCAAGAATTTTTGATTTTGTTATAGCCACTTATATATAGAGCGAAGACAGAGGGGAACAGAAGATATTTCCATCTTGTCTTTACTAATAATATAATATAGTATATTGTATATACATATAATATTTATAATATTATAACGCAATACAATATAATACTAGTAATAATAATTCAATATTATAATTATAATTATATATTTACATTACATTTAATATTACTAATAATATTACAACATAATGGTATAGTGCAATATAGTAATATATACTGATATTGTACTATGCTAATACTATAATATATTGTATGAAAATATATATTGTAAGCCGCTCTGAGTCCCCTTCGGGGTGAGAAGGGCGACATATAAATGCCGCAAATAAATAAAATAAATAAATTTTCCTTTTTAGTACCCACAACTGAAATAAATTGAAAAAAAAATAAGAATACTACTTGAGAGAGGAATGTAAAGTGTTTGTCATGGGAATGTACAATTGTGAGTATTTATTAAGCTTGGTTGATCCAGTTCGTTAATTTCTTATCTCGTTATTAAGTCGTTATTTTAATACCTTTAGAAGTGATATCGACGCGTTTTAGCAACCCAGAAGTGTTTTTGCCATATCGAAGCCACATCCGCCATCTTTACAATGACTTCCGCCAGTTTTGTTAGTGATGTCACAGGTGCTGGGATGCTGGAAATGATGGGCTTCCAGCCAAAGAGGAGAAGCCAGGTATTGGGGCGTGGTTTCTGCAGGGCGGTCATTGGCATTTAAAGAAATGGGGCATTACTATCAGAAGGGTAGTTGTGGACCCCTTCATCCGCCCCCTCTTTGACACCGGGGTGCCTTCTCGTTCTGTTCCATCAGGCCCCCGTGAGAATTCCACAGACAGTTCCCCGGTTAGGGCTCCCCCTCCTGGCTTGTACCAATTCGAGACCCCATCTGCCCCAGTTGTCCCTTCACAATCAGCCACTCATTCCCGCCCAAGGACACTTCCTTTATTTAGCCCACTCGGTTCCCTTGCCGACTCCCCATCCACCCCACCATCGGAAGCATCCCTATCTAACACCCAAGAGAGATTATACTCCAGCCTTACCTCTTCCGAGAGCCACTGATTCCAACTGTGTAGGGGGGGGGGACCTAGAGGGGGGGCGCCATTCAGGTCGTGTGGGGGAGGAGATTCGTAGGTCACCAACACTCCAGGGAGAAGCGCAACAGAGTTCTTGCGACCCTGGAGAAGGTAGGAAGTGGTAGGCGCCATGGCAGTCCCCTCGGTCTCAAGGTCCTGCTGATCAATGCCAGATCCATTAATGGTAAGACCTCTGCCATCCAGGACCTGATTCTGGATGAGAGAGCGGATCTGGCATGCATCACAGAGACCTGGTTGGACGAGCTGGGGGGAGTAAATCTCACTCAGCTGTGCCCGCCAGGCTTCGAGGTGCATCAGCAGGCCAGACGGGGGGGCAGGGAGGAGGGGTCGCAGTGGTCTTTCGGCAATCCATCGTCGTGACCAGATGCGCTGTTCCGCAAGCACCTGGGTTCGAGTGTGTCCACCTGAAGGTGGGGAACCGTGACAGTGTGGGGTTTCTGCTGGTGTACCGCCCACCCCGCGACCCAGCTGTTTCCCTGCCTGAGCTGGTAGAAGTGGTCTCTAATTCGGCCCTGGCCTCCCAGCGCTTGGACCTCTTTGTCAGGTGCTGCTCAGGACTTTATGGCCGCCATGACGACCATAGGACTGTCACAAATTATATCAGGACCCACCCATCAGGCTGGACATACACTCGACCTAGTTTTTGTGGCGGACAGTGGAATGATCAGAGTGGAAGAACAAAACATCGTTCCAGTGTCATGGTCTGATCACTATCTGGTCAGCTTTAGACTTGCTGCGACCCCCAACCTTCGCAGGGGTGGAGGACAAATTAAGATGGTCCGCCCCAGGAGACTGATGGATCCAGATGGATTCCTGAGGAATCTTGGGGTTCTTCCTGCCATGGAACCTGGCGATCCTGTTGACGCCTTGGTCGATCTTTACAACAAGGAGATGTCCAGGGCGATAAATACGATCGCTCCCGAACGCCCTATCTTGCTGCGTCATGACAGGCCGTCTCCTTGGTTCACCGGGGAGTTGGTTGTGATGAAGCACACGAGAAGGGGGCTAGAGTGCAAGTGGAGGAAATCTCGGGACGTGTCTGATCAAGCACGGGCTAGGGCCTCTCTTAGGGCATACTCCATGGCTATACGGGTGGCCAGGGAATCTTTCACGACCACCCGTATAGCGTCTGCAGCAAATAGGTCATCAGAGCTGTTTCGGGTTGTCGGGGAACTCCTTCACCCACCTGTGGTGGAGGAGGTCTCGGACGACCCAGCAGCTCGGTGTTGCGATTTCGCACACCATTTTGCAGGCAAAGTTGCCCAGATACGTCTTGAGCTTGACTCCAGTTTCATCGCAGTGCCAGAGGAGGTGACTGAGGCATCTGCTTGTCCAATTTTGTGGGATTCTTTTCGGCTTGTCCTTCCTGAGACCGTGGAGGAGGTCCTTGGGGCTGTGAGGGCGACCACTTCTGCCCTAGACCCTTGCCCATCCTGGCTTATTAAATCTGCCAAGGAGGGGTTGGTTGATTGGTTTGTGTTGATCATTAACGCATCGTTGGAGCAAGGGATTTTTCCATCTAACCTAAAACAGGCTGTGGTTCGTCCACTCCTTAAGAAGTCCTCCCTTGACTCTACGGTGCTGAGCAATTACAGACCGATCTCCAACCTCCCTTTTTTGGGTAAGGTGCTGGAGCAGGTGGTCGCCCTTCAGCTCCAGGGTTTCCTGGATGACATCAATTACCTAGATCAGTCACAGTCTGGTTTCAGGCCTGGTCACGGCACCGAGACAGCCTTGGTCGCCTTGGTGGATGAACTCCGTAGAGGACTGGACAGGGGGAGTGTGACCCTGCTGGTTCTCTTGGACATCTCAGCGGCTTTCGATACCATCGATCATGGTATCCTTCTGGGTCGCCTCTCTGGGATGGGCCTCGGGGGCACGGTTCTATCGTGGCTCCGGTCCTTCCTAGAGGGTCGAACCCAAATGGTGAAGCTGGGAGATGCCTGCTCGGATCCCTGGCCTTTGACCTGTGGGGTCCCGCAAGGCTCTATTCTATCTCCCATGCTTTTCAACATCTACATGAAACCACTGGAAGAGGTCATCCGGAGTTTTGGAGTTGGGTGCCATCTCTATGCAAATGACACACAACTCTACTACTCTTTTCCACCTAATTCCAAGGAGGCCTCTCGGGTGCTAGACGAGTGCCGGGCTGCTGTGTCTATCTGGATGAGGACGAACAAGCTGAAGATCAATCCCGACAAGACAGAGGTCCTCCTGGTCGATCGTAAACCTGATCGGGGTATAGGGTGGCAACCTGTGTTGGATGGGGTTACACTCCCCCTGAAGCCACAGGTCCGCAACTTGGGAGTCCTCCTGGACTCATCGCTCACGCTTGAGGCTTAGGCGTCGGCGGTGGCCGGGAGGGCTTTTGCACTTGTGCGCCAGCTGCAACCGTACCTCGCTAAGGCTGATCTGGCTGGGGTGGTCCATGCCTTAGTCACCTCTAGACTGGACTACTGCAATGCGCTCTACGTGGGGCTACCCTTAAAAACGGCCCGGAAACTCCAATTGGTCCAGCGGGCAGCAGCCAGAATGTTAACTGGGGCCCATTACAGAGAGAGGTCAACCCTCCTGTTTAAGGAGGTCCACTGGCTGCCGTTTATTTTCCGAGCCCAATTTAAGGTGCAGGTGCTTACCTACAAAGCCCTTAACGGTTTGGGACCACCCTACCTGCGTGACCGCATTGCTGTCTACGAACCCACACGCTCACTCCGGTCATCTGGAGAGACCCTGCTTGTGATCCCGCCCGCGTCACAAGCGCGCTTGGTGGGGACACGGGACAGGGCCTTCTCCGTGGTGGCCCCCCGCCTCTGGAACGCCCTCCCGAAAGACCTCAGACAAGCCCCTACACTGGCAGTCTTCAGAAAGAATTTGAAAACCTGGCTGTTCAAATGTGCCTTCTCAGACTAGGAACCCCATGTGCCTTCTCAGACTAGGAATCCCAGGACCAAATCCCAGAAGCACTTTAGTCAGAACCAAGACCACCTCACACTGCACATCGCACTTATATTATAATCCCATATCCCTCCGACACATCCGCACTTTTAATCCTGTACCCCTACTCCGGCCGGCTCAGTTTTTAACAATGTCTTGTTGTGTTGCTATTGTATTGTTTTTCTGCTTAATCTGTTTTATTTGCTAGGTATTGTATTGTTGTATTGTGTGGGCTTCGGCCTGTTGTAAGCCGCATCGAATCCTTCGGGAGATGCTAGCGGGGTACAAATAAAGTTATAATAATAATAATAATAATAATAATAATAATAATAATTTAAAAGGGGCTGTGCATGCCTCGTGGTTCCATTTCGAGCCGGGAAAGGGACGGGGAAGGAGGGTTTGCTGGTACTGCTTCAGGGTCCAGGGTGCAGGGAGCAGGGAGGTGCCTGGTTGTGCCTGCCTGTGGCTTCCATAGGCAAAGACAGAGACCAGAGTGTTGTGAAGAGAAGCCCTGGTTGTTTCTCTGACTTAGGTTCCTGAAAGGAGAAATCTTTTTCCTTTTTTTGCTGCGTTTTGTAATTATTCCTTTGTATTTTATTTTTTTATTATTATTTTTACATATTATTTTCCTTTTTTTCTTGGGGAAAAAAACAAGGTAGCATTCTTAGCTATTTGTAAACAAAGTATAAATGCAACTTTAAAGAAAAAAAACCTCCGATTTATAATTTAATCCCCATTTTTTTCTTTTTTTATTACTTTTTAATTCTTTTTTTTCCTTGGCAAAAGAAATAGATGCCAAGTACCTGGGGTTCTT
The DNA here is from genome assembly GCF_037176765.1 of Anolis sagrei. Lineage (NCBI taxonomy): Eukaryota > Metazoa > Chordata > Lepidosauria > Squamata > Anolidae > Anolis > Anolis sagrei. The sequence continues at coordinate 167,570,319 of NC_090022.1, read as the reverse complement.
GGGTGTGCAGCTTTCTCAAAGGGGTGCATTATTGCGCCCCTGTCTATGTTTCACTGTGTGTGTAACACTCTGTATGTTACACTGTGTGTGTAACACTGTGTGTGTTACACTGTGTGTTACACTGGTGTCTGTGCTGTCCAATCCATTACTCTCTGCCCTCCTTTTGCCAAGGGGACCAATCCCTTACTGTTGCACCACTCTGTGTGGTAACCTGTTGCCACAAAGCAGACCCAACTGCGGTCTCTGCCCTACTTTTGCCAAGGGGACCAGTCCCTTACTGTTGCACCACTGCGTGTGGTAACCTGCTTCCACAAAGCAGACCCATTTGCTGTTTCATGCCTACTTTTGCCAAGGGGACCAATCGCTTACTGTTGCACCACTGCGTGTGGTAACCTGCTGCCACAAAGCAGACCCATTTGCTGTTTCTGCCCTCCTTTTGACAAGGGGACCAATATCTTACTGTTGCACCACCGTGTGGTAACCTGCTGCCACAAAGCAGACACATTTGCTGTTTCTTGCCTACTTTTGCCAAGGGGACCAATCCCTTACTGTTGCACCACTGTGTGTGGTAACCTGCTGCCACAATGCAGTCCCATTTGCTTTTTCTGCCCTACTTTTGTCAAGGGGACCAATCCCTGACTGTTGCACCACTGCATGTGGTAACCTGCTGCCACAAAAATTAGACACAACTGCTGTCTCTCCCCTACTTTTGCTAAGGGCTCCAATCCATAGTTGCACCTCTTTGTTAACCTCCTGTAACAAAACCTCACCCTAAAACGGCTCAGCCATGTTTGTGTTGGCCTCTTGCCCCTTTCTGTAGCCCTGTAAGAAAGCCTTACCCTACTTGGGCTCAGCTCTGGAGTAACGCACCACCATCTGGTGCACTGCATCAGCCATGTTTGTGTTGGCCTCTGGCCCCTTTCTGTTGCCCTGTTAGAAAACCTAACCCTGCTAGGGGTCAGATCTGGTGCAACGCATCGCATGAAGCCACAATAAACAACCCTTCCATGTCTTTGCTGCCACATTTTTGTGATGCCCTTACACAAGGGGCCTGAAAGACCACGTTAGACGGTTTCGCTCTGCTGCATTGGATCCGATCATTTTCTTCCTTTATATGTCCATTTCCTTGCCTTACATTCCCTCTTTGTTAGTTTATTGGCCTGGAAACACACCACTCTTTGTGTGGGGAAAGTAAACCATTTGGTCTTTGGGTTTCCTCTTTTTGTGTTGTTACTTGTAATCACAAACGATTCTTGACTTTGAGGAAACCTCAGTCAGTGCTTGCAGCCTTTGCCTTTGCCTTGAGTCATGAGACGTTTCCTTCCAAGCACTTCGGGATGCAAGGGCCCTGTGCGTGGTTCACAAACATATAAGAAAGGCAGGGGTATGATGATGAACATCTCAAGGTGGTGGGACCGTTCCACCACCACGATGGCTAGTGCTACAGAGGCCACTGCTTACTCAAGCTGTGAGAGACCAGAAACTTCTGCATCTGTTCAAAATTGTCAATGTCGCAGTCGAGATGTTCTCGAAAGTACCTCCGATCAAACTAAAACTGTTTGTGAGGAGGAGGAGGAGGAGGAGGAGGAGGAGGAGGAGGAGGAGGACGTGTCACAGGGATGGGCAGAAGAAAACATGGAATCTGCTTCCAGCTCGGGACTTAGTGAGGCAGAGGAGGACTGTTTGCAGGAAGGCGAGCTAGAGGAACCATCCCACACACCACCCCCTTCCACCGACACCGTTACTCAAAATCACAACACTACAGCACTTGTGCGTGTGGGTAGGCTGAGGTCACTCCTCTGGGATCACTACGACGTCCATCCTCAGAAGGCCACTTTGGCAGTATGTAGGCATTGCGGTGGGAGCGTCGGCAGAGGCAAAGATGTGAGGCATCTTGCGACAACTGGCCTAAGGATGCACATCAATAGACACCACCCTTTGGTACGTTTTGGAATAGAAAAAAAAAGGAAGCACGTTCTTTTAAAATGTTGACATTCTTCCTATTAAAGATAGATTAAGATTGCTCCAATTTTCACATTTTTAAAATACCTTTCAAGAATTCAATAAAATCATTTTCAATAAATTCATGATTCTTGTCGTGATCCATATCTATATATATAAAATGCTTCATGCCGTAATGAGTGCCTTAAAAACAAAAGAACTGCTGGGCCAATACCCACCAAATTTGCCAACAAAACTCCTCACCATACAAGGTGTGACCAACAATAATAAAAATTAGAAAAACATCGAAAACAACTTAGAAATCCTTAATAAAAGGAGAAGCCATCACGGCGCATGCGTGCAGCTGTGGGGGGGGGGTGCATGTAAGAGCTCCTCCATCATCTCACGGTGGAACTTGTGGCGGCAATGGCTGCTGGGCCTCCCGGAGCCAGCCACAGTTCCACCAAAATTCACCATCTGAAACACCAGCCTGACCAACAGAGACAGAGGGGCCTCTTCCTATTCACTTCCTCAATGCCTCTTTGAGCCTCAACCGAGGGAGCAGAAGGAGGAGGCGGCTTCTCCACTCCATAGCAACTGCGCCTGGGAGATGCTTGGCCCGCCTTTCCCAGGAGCAATTGCAGGCAGAGAGGACTCCTCCCCCTCCTCCCTGGCTGTTTCGGGGCCTGGCCTGTAGGTCTCCCAGAGGCCCAGCACCAAGCCCCACTCGCCCTTCCAGTGCCGCATGCCTCCCTTCCCGAGCCCTGGCGCCTTCCTGGACAGGTGGCCCTCTTTCATCCCCCCCCCCCCCGGCTTCCCCATAGCCCATGGGCCAGCCAGCCAGAGTGCTGTGATCCTTCCTTCCTTCCCTTATCTTTTGTTTTTCCTCCCTCCCCTCCCTTTCCTTTCCTTTCCTTTCCTTCTTCCACTTCTGTTTTTCCTAACTTCTTCCCACCCTTCCCTTTCTTTATTTCCTTCCTTCCTTCCCTTCTTCCCCTTATCCTCTCTTTCCTTCCTTACTTACTTTACTTTATTTTCTGTTCTTTCCTCCCTCCCTCCCTTCCCTTTCCTTCCCTTCCTTCCCTTCTTTCCCCTTCTCTCCTACCTTTCCTTTCCATTCTTCCCTTCTTTCTCTTATCTTCTACCTTCTTTCCTGCCTTCCCTTCTTCCCCTTCTGTTTTTCCTCCCTCCCTCCTTCCCGCCCTTCCCCTTCCTCCCTTCCTTTCCTTCTTCCCCTTATCTTCTGTCTTTCCTTCCTGCCTTCTTTCCTTCTTTCCCTCCCTACTTTCCCCTTCTGTCCTACGTGGGGTGAAAGAGTGAAGGGCCTGTCGCCCTCCCCCCCCCACAAGCAACTCCCAAATGTCAAGGTCTTCCCCAAACTCCACTGTGTTCCAATTTTGCCATATTGACTTTTCTTCCCAAGTTTGGTCCAGATTCATCTTTGTTTTGGTTCACAGTGCTCTCTGGATGTAAGTGGACTGCTATTATTATTGTTTATATTTTTTTTATTATTATTAACCTGAGGCTGGCTATCTGTCAGGAGTGGTTAGATTGTGCTTCTCCCATTTGCCAAAAGGGGCTGGACTGGATGGCCCCTTCAAGTCTCTTCCTATGCTAGCATTCTTTCATTATTATTATTATTATTATTATTATTATTATTATGAGGTTACATGGCCATCTCTCATGAGTGTTTAGATTGTGCTTTTCCCTTATGCCAAAGGGGACTGGACTAGATGGCCCCTGCAGGTCTCTTCCTATCCTAGGATTCATTTATTATTATTATTATTATTATTATTATTATTATTATTATGAGATTGAATGGCCATCTCTCAGGAGTGGTTACATTGTGCTTTTCCCATTTGCCAGAAGGGGCTGGACTGGATTGGAGGTCTCTTCCTACCTGAAAAACCTACAACAACCCAGTGATTCCAGCCATGCTCTGTGCATAATGAGTACCTTAAAAACAAAAGAACCAAATGAAATCACACCAAATTTGGCAACAAAACATCTCACAACACAAGGAGTGGCCATCACTCAAAAAATTATGATTTCTCATTTGAGAGTTGTAGCTGCTGGGATTTATAGTTTACCTACAATCAAAGAGCATTCTGAACTCCACCAATGATGGAATTGAACCAAATTTGCCACACAGGCCTCCCATGACCAACAGAAAACACTAGAAGGGTTTGCTGAGCATTGACCTTGAGTTTGGGAGATGTAGTTCACCTACATCTAGAGAGCACTGTGAACTCAAACAATGATGGACCTAGACCAAACTTGGCACGAATACTCAATATGCCCAAATATAAACACAGATGGAGTTTGGGGGAAATAGACATTGACATTTGGGAGTTGTAGTCACTGGGATTCACAGTTCACCTACAATCAAAAAGCATTCTGAACCCCATGAACAACAGAATCTGGGCAGACTTCCCACACAGAACCCCCACAACCAACAGAAAATACTTAAGGCCAACCAATCCAACTCCCTTCATCAGGGCAAGAAAATGTCATCAAACCCTTCCTGACAAAGAGCCATCCAGCCATTGATATATATGCTTAAAAGCTTCCTTCTTTGGAAGCTTTTAAGCAGAGGCTGGATGGCCATTTGTCAGGGGTGATTTGAATGCAATATTCCTGCTTCTTGGCAGGGGGTTGGACTGGAAGGCCCATGAGGTCTCTTCCAACCCTTTGATTCTATGATTCTATGATTCTATGATAGATAGATAGATAGATAGATAGATAGATAGATAGATTTCACAAACAGAGAGATATAGTACCATAGATTTGAAAGGGACCCTTAAAGAAGGACAATGATATGTTGCATGTTCCAGAGTGGGCAAACCAGACACTCTCCACATAACACTGACAAAGACACAGCAAGAAATACTGTTTACTCACAAGCATAATTATATATATTAGAAACCAACACTTTCTTATTACTTTATTTCCCAGATCAACAGACTGGGCCACAGCAACGCGTGGCAGGGGACAGCTAGTACCTTATATTTGAATCTATATGTTAATAACCAGTCCAGAGATTTCTTAAAGGTTTTCCTCTTTCTTTTGTGAAATAGTCTTCGTCATCATCATTGCTTTTGCTTCCAGCTACCTCAACAAATTCCTTTTCCTTCCTGGGGGCATTGGGGGGGGGGGGGGTTTCATTTGGCATGAACCTTTTGAGGGGGGGAGGGTCCAGTTAGGCTTGCATTTTGAGACAGCCAGTAAGTTCATACTCAAAATCTGTATGCATATGTTGGGCAAGCTGATGGTGACTATTGGATGGCATTCAATCTATCGGGAACTAGTACTTACATGGTCTATCCAATGCAATCTTCACAATCTGCACCCCAAATAACTACGCTATGACATGCAGGAAGTCAGTTTGAGGCCGAGTGTCTAATGCAACGTCGGCGTGCGCATCCTTATCCTCAACATCTCACATGATTGCCCGTTTGACTGCTGTGTTGTTCTGAGTTGTGAGGACGACCGTCTTACTCTAGAAATAGAGACATATTCCAATGAAGGGAATCATTCAGTGTTTGGCTGGACAGGGCAGCATTTCAGTTAGCATTACTCCCTGGCAGTTTCAGAGTCCAGACATCTTGATCTCTTTTGTCTCTGGGGAGCTACTGCTTGACTGCTGTATGTCTTCGAATGGGTTTGCTGTAATACTGGCATTCAGAGTTATCAGTTCAGGTCATTCCAGATTTCTTACAGGACATTTTGTGAGACCTCTCTTTCCGATTTGGAGGGAGGGGTGAACCCTTCACGTGCATTGCGGCGGCGCGTTCCTCAAACTGCATTACGGAAGAGCTCTCCTTATTGTTGTTGGGGGCCTATCCTTCTCTTCTGGGCAAGGGAACTTTTCCTCCCTCTGTCTGTTCTTTGTGGTGTCCATTACATTACTGCTGTTTGGCTGCGTTCAGTGTCTTGCTGTCGTTTCCCAGTGCTTGTCTGGTAACTTCCCATCATCTCTTTCCATCTGCTCCAGGGTGGCATCAAAAGAAGACATCTTCATATGAGACATGTTCCACAGGTGTACGAAATGTCTTGGGGGAGCTGTCTGCCTGGCTGCCGAGTGTAGGCCAGTACTTCATCCCAGGGTATCCTCGGGGAGAACCACCACCCTCTGCTCTATGGGTGCTACTGCTTCTTGCTTGTTCTGAGTTTACCACCTTTTCCCAATCTCTGGCCCAGTGTCCTGTAGTCCTTCCCTTTTTGAGCTTACCATACCCTTTCCTATCTTTGAGGGGTGTCTGTTTGTCTGCGGTGTTGTCTAGCGCTGCACTTTTCTCTTTCCTGCAACTCCAGGGTGACATCGGAACGTTATCCGAAAGAAGTACGATCTTATGTAAGAGACATGTCTCTACCACAGGTGTCTGTCTGGCTGCCGAGTGTAGGCCAGTATTTCATTCTGGAGTTTCCTCGGGGAGAAGTACCACTCTCGGCTCAAAGGGTACTACTGCTTCTTGCTTGTTCTGAGTCTGCCAACTTTTTACAGGCTCTGCTTCAGTGTTCTGTAGTCCGTCTCCTCCCAAGCCTACCGTTGCTTTTCTCTTTTTGAGGGTTGTCTGTTTGTCTGCTGTGTTGTAGTACCCCATTCAAGCTCTGCTGCAGATGTTTGCTCAAATGCCAGCTTCTCTTCCTCATTCGTGCTGTTACTTCATCATTTCCTAAAATATGTTACTTGCCACATTCGGTCCTTTGTTTCGTTAAATTTTATTATCATAAATACATTGTTGCAACCTTTGATAATTTAATTTTTCCCTAAACTGTTTTTTACTTTGAGTATTCATACCCTGTCCTTCTCTAGATCAAGGATGGCCACTTTATCACTATGTGTATTACAGCACCCCTCCATGGTGGGTGGATTTGGCTTCATCGGTGCCAGCAGGAGTTCTGACATTCCCTGCTGGGCTTGTTTTTCTTCCTCCTCACATATTATTCCAGTTGGTAGGATCTCTTGCAGCGCTGTAAAATCGTTATCTCCCTGATAATTGGAGGACGCAATATATTTGGAATACATACATAATCCAAGCCTTTTGGGTGTCTTTAGAAGTTTAACTTTCTTTTTGGAGTATGTTAAAGACATAGTAATTGCAACCTTGGGTTTTATTAACCGGTTATTTTATTAACATTGACTATGTGTTATACATTACCACAAGTTTTGGTTATATTAAGAACTAATTTCCTTTGAGTAGTTAGACCTCAAATATTCACAGAGCTGATAAACGGTCATTCCCAGAGGGGATTGTAAGGGGGGGAGGAATTGCTCCCCCCCCCCTGTAGTTCAGCGGTCATTCCTGGGTCATTCCTGGGGGAAGTCTTTTCCCCCCTGGAGGAGATGATTGGGGAGGCAGCAGGCTGCCAGCCAGTAAGGGGGGGAAGGAATTGTTCCCCCCCTCCCCAGAGTGTAGCAGGGTAATGGTCATTCCTGGGGAAAGTCAATACTGGAGGATGACTGTAATGCACCCAAATCAGTCCAAGGAGGTTGGAGGAATGGGGCGCTGGCCTCCCAACATGGCAGGCGAACAGCCACTTCCGGGAGGAGAGGATCAATGCCCGTCCGGGAGGTTTTTATTATGAGGTGTTTATCTTGGCGGTGGTGGTGGGACTGGGGGACGGCCGTTATGGTGTCCCATCGGTCATTCCTGTGGGGGGATTGCTCACCTCGGGAAGGGTTTGAGGTGGGTGGAATGGGGCTCTGGCCTTCACTGCAGGCAAGCAGTCAGTCCCGGGGGGCTAAGGACCAATGCCCCCCGGGAGGGCTTGGAGGTAGTCACACTGGAGGACAGCCGGTATGCAGTCTAAGCCATATCCAATCAGTCACTCCCGGGGGGTTAAGGACCGATGCCCCCCGGGAGGGCTTGGAGGTGGCCGGAATGGGGAGCTGGCCTTCACTCCAGGCAAGCAGTCAGTCCCGGGGGGGCTAAGGACCGATGCCCCCGAGAGGGCTTGGAGGTAGTCACACTGGAGGGCAGCCGGTATGCAGTCTAAACCGTATCCAGTCAGTCACTCCCGGGGGGTTAAGGACTGATGCCCCCGGGAGGGCTTGGAGGTGGCCGGAATGGGGTGCTGGCCTTCACTCAGCAGGCAAGCAGTCAGTCCTGGGGGGCCTGGATCGATGCCCTCCGGGAGGGCTTGGAGGTGGCCGGAATGGGGAGCTGGCCTTCACTGCAGGCAAGCAGTCAGTCCCGGGGGGTTAGGATTGATGCCCCCCGGGAGGTGTTGGAGGAGGTGGTAATATTGGTAGTGGTGGTGGTCATTCTGGAGGACGGCTGGTATGCATACTAAGCTGTCCAATGGATCATTCCTGGGGGAATTTTCCTGCAGGGGTACTGGAGGAGGTGTTGGTGTTGCTGGTGGTGGTGATGGGGGTGAAATTGATCAACTCCTGGGGACATAGGAATGCTCCATATGCGATGCTTTCATGTACAATGTAGAGAGAGAATAATCATAGCAGTCGAGCAATTATCACCCCCTATTCCCTTATCCCATCTATCTTCAATCTAATCCTACTAATTAAATTTAAATTGTAATTTTTATTTATGGAATGAACACGACATCCAAAACCGCTGCACAAATTTCTGCCGAATTTGGCCACAAGTCACTTAGTGAGTACTGACTCACCATCAACTCCTCCCTCCAACCCCTCCCAGGGGGCATCGGTCCTTACTTAACTTAAAGAAGTGCAAGGGGAATTATAATTAATATGTACACTTGGTACAGATTTCTACAGAAGAGGTTTCCCATTACCTTCTGAGGCTGAAGGTGGAATATCTCAGCATCTGATCCCAGATTAACTGCTTTGAACTGGATTCTATGAGTCTACAGTTGCCAGATAATTTGGCAATAATTTAATAATTTAATTGTTTATTTCTAAGTGCAATTTTTATTGATTTTATTTATGTTTTTACTTTATTTTATTTTATTTCTGTATTTTTTTAATTAATGTATTTCGCTATATTTTATTTTATTACTTTTATTTTATTTTATGTAATGTATTTTATTTTATAAATTAATCATTTTTATTGATTTTAATTTATTTATTTAATACTTATTTTACTTACTTACTTAATAAATTTTAATTTCACCCTAAATTTATTTAAATTTGGTTTGGATAAGTTGTTGTTAGTTTTATCACCAACAGTCAACCACAGAGGGAGAGGGAAGGTTCAGAAATCCCCCCTGTCCTGTTTGGAGGTGTTTTTCACGTATTGCGCAATCGCATCCGCCATTAACGAATCGATTCGTATATTAACAAAATTTCGTAAATATCGAAATTTTGAAAACGAAAATTTCGGAAATCTAATCAGATTAGAAGCACTGGCGCCCCCTAGAAACGAAACGAGTTTAGAACCAATTTTTTTCTTGAACAACCAAGCCTAGATTTATACCTGATTTATAACTGTATTTATATGAAAACGTTATACACTCCAGTTAATATATTACAATATTCTTATACATAGTCGCCTGGAGAAGACTAAAAATGACAAAACCGGTTGTGTACTCTACAGAATTTTCAGTTCAACTGACTGCACATTATAATTGTAAATTGTGTACTTGTTTATTCAATATAAATTTATATTTCATATCTGTTTATTGATAATTGACCTATACATACTGTTGTACTGTGGATATATGGAAGAATTTTTAGCTCTTCCACAACAAAATTTCCCCCATTGAAGGCTAGGTCCAGGGTGTGTCCTACTACATGAGTAGGCCCAGATATCACTTGTGAACCGCTCCAGATAGGGTGGACTCTGCATGGACGTTGAAGTCTCCCACCACTACAAAGCACTGAGTCTCCAATGCCAGGCCAGAGACCACCCCCGCTAGCTCTGGCAGAGAGACTGCTGTGCAGAGAGTTGGCCAGTACACAGGCAGAATCCCCAAACTGTCCCAGTTACCCACTTTCAGATGGACACACTAGACTCCAGAAGATTGCTTAACTGGGCACCTGATCAGGGAGATGGACTCATGATAGATCACTGCAACCCCACCTCCCTGCCCCCCAGGTCTGGCTTGCTGGTTTACCCCGAAGCCCGGCAGACAGAACTGGATGTGGTTGACTCCCACCTCTCAGCTCTTCCAACCAGGTCTCAGGGATGCAAGCTAGGTCTGCTTGTTCGTCCATGATCAAGTCCTGGATGGCAGCTGTTTTACCATTGACGGATCTAGCATTTAGCAGCAGGACCTTAAACCTGGGGGGGGGGCTATCATGTTGGCTATCTTGCCTCAGGGTCACAAGAACTCTGTTGTGGGATAGCATGTTTGATCCCAGCATGACATTAATGGTGGTCCCCGATCCTGCAACCCCTCCCCACCCCCAGGGGTGTTGTTTTTTGGACTAAAGGGGTCTAAAAGACATTGGGAAGGTACTCAACTCCCAACATTTGTCATGGGTGGCATTCTAAAGGGGAGGGGACTCAAGGAGGAGTTTCCTCTAAAAGTAAATAGAATAAATCCCTCATCTCTGGGACTGCTGCTGTGGTGCTACCACAGTGTCCGCCTCTGAACTGTTGCGGTGCCCCTTCACCGGCACTGCGTGCGGCCTGTGCTGCAGCTCCATGCCACTCTATTCTGGGCTTGCATTCCCTGGACACTCTGTTGGCTGTTGGATCAGTGTTGCCCCGGCTGGGTCCTGGAATGGGCGTGGTCGGATGCCTCCCTTGTCCCAGTGCTCCTTTGAGGTTGGTGCTGGTCCTGAGGTTCTGGTGGCCGCCATCTTGGAGATGCTGCTATTTCCTGAGTCATCAAGGACTTCAACCAGGCGTCCTGATCCTGTTTCACCTCACCAACAGGGGTTGACACCACGTCGGAGGAGATCAAGATCTGTTGCCAAGGAAGTTTTTTGCAGTTTTTGCAGTAGAGACACAGAACTCACTATTATATTATCCTCTAAGCAACAATCACCAACAGGAAGACACCAAAGTCAGCGCTTTGGACTAGAATTGGTAGCTACATGTGGAGAACTAAACCACTGGAGTGAGATAGAGACCATCATGACTTAGCTCACTTCCACAGGTCTCCTGGTCTCATGATTGTTAGACATGATCCAGTGTGCCTTTTCCCCTTCTTTTTAACCAGCTTGCTGCTAATTTTATCACCTAAAGTTTTAACATCAATTTGGGAGCCGGCTTGTCCTGGTAGTTATCATCATCTTATACTTTAATTGTTCAGTGCTGCTATTATTAATTATTTTATTATTAATTAATAATAATAATAATAATAATAATAATAATAATAATAATAACTTGCTGCTGTAATAATCCCACTGCTAATCCTGGTTCCCGCTGCTAATCCTGGTTCCTTATCTCTTTAAATAACTCCCAACTGGTCCCCTGTTAACACTTTATTCAATGCTAGGTCAATCTAATAGCCTACCTTGCATTTGCACTTTATAGAATGCTAATCTCTCAATTGTATCCTTAAAACTCTGTAATTCACCTCTGAACTTTATATTTGGGGCAATTTGGAGAGAAGCATAGACTGCAGGGCAAGGGGGAATCTGGTATCCGAAGATGTGTCATTAGATCATGGAATTCTACGTAGACCACCTGCTGAAGAAAGAGGAGGAGGACTGGGAAGGGGGGATGGCACAGACGGGGGCCCCTATTGAGGTGGTAACAGGGAGATACAGGAAAGGGAGGGAAAGGGAGACCCAAATTACCAATTTGGCCTAAAACATTTGGAAGACCTAAATCATCAATTCGGCCAGAAATATGTGAAGAACCTAAATTATCAATTAGTTATCGATTACTAATTATCGATTAGTCCAAGAATTTGTGACAGATCCAATTTACCAATTTGACCTAGAGTGAATGAAAGAACTCTTACAAGCCTAAATCGGGCTCCTGATAAAGTTAAGCTGAGTACCCAGGATGGCAGACCCCCCGGGTTAAGAGTGGTGCTGTTTAGCGCCAGGTCAGTTAACGGAAAAATATCTACTATTCAGGATCTGATCCTCGAAGAAAACACTGACCTAGCGTTCTATAACAGAAACCTGGTTGGGTCAATCTCTCCCAGGTTTGTTCACCAGGCTATTCCGTACAGCACCTGTCAAGACCTGGGGGGCAGTGAGGAGGTGTCACAATAAGGATACCATCCCCCTGACCAGGTGCCCCATCCCACAGTCAACCACTTTTGAATGTGTCTACCTGAAGGTTGGTGACCAAAACAGGATAGGGATTCTGTTAGTGTATCGTCCACCCTGCTGCACTACAGTCTCCCTACCTGAGCTAGCCGGAGTGGTCTTGGGTCTGGCGTTGGAGTCTCAATGATTCACAGTGCTGGGAGACTTCAATATTCATGCCGAGATCACTCTGTCAGGAGCGGCTCAGGACTTCATGACAACCATGGCAACCGTGGGCCTGTCTCAATTAGTATTTGGTCCCACCCACAGTGCTGGGCACACATTAGATCTGGTTTTCTGCCAGGGATGGGAAGAAGGTGGCAGTGTGGAGGAGCTGACCATCACTCCATTGCCATGGATCGACCACCACCTGATCAGGTTTAGACTAGTTGCGCCCCGAACCTCTGCAGGGGTGGTGGACCCATTAAAATGGTCCACCCCAGTAGATCCCAACAGATTCCTGATGACTCTTGGGAGTTTCCCACCTCCTCGATAAGTGACCCTGTCGATGCTCTGGTCTCTCTCTGGAATAGGAGATGACCAGGGCAATAAACATGATTTTTCTGGAACGACCCCTCTTGAGTAATCGAGCTAAACCAGCCTCTTGGTTTTCTGAGGAGCTGGCAGTGATGAAGCAAAAGAAGAGGAGGCTAGAGTGCATGTGGTGGAGGAAGCGTAGCGGATCAGCATGAGCATGTCTAGACACCTTTCTAAGGATCTATGACACAGCAATAAAAGCGCACAGAAATCTTTTCTTGCAGCCAATATTGCATCCTCAAAGAACCGTCCGGCTGAACTGTCCCAAGTTGTCACAGGGCTGTTAAATCCACCTCAGTGTGAAATCCTTGACAACTCAGCAGCTTGCTGTGAAGCCTTTACTCAGTTCTTTGCGAACAAAGTCACTCTGATCCGTTCTGACTTCAATACGGCAGTCTCTGAGGATATGACACGAGCACCTGCTTGTCTGGTTTTGATGGATTCATTTCAATTGGTTCAGCTCGAGGACATGGACAGGATGCTTGGAGAGGGGAGGCCAACCACATGCATCCTAGACCCCTGTCTATCATGGCTATTAAAAGAAGCCAGAGGGGGTTTGGTAGAGTGGGTTAAGGTGGTGATTAATGCCTCCCTACGGGAGGGCAAGATTCCAGCCAGCCTAAAACAGGCTGTTATAAAACCACTGTTGAAAAAGCCATCACTCAATTAGTGAACTATCAGCCAGTGTCCAATCTCCCCTACTTGGGCAAAGTCATGGAATGTGTGGTGGCTTCACAACTCCAAGAGTTCCTGGTAGATACCGATTATCTAGATCTGGCACAGTCTGGCTTTAGGCCTGAACATGGAACTGAAACAGCCTTGGTCGCCTTGGTAGATGATCTACGCCTGGAGGTGCACAGGGGGAGTGTGTCCCTGTTAGTTCTGCTGGACCTCTCAGCAGCCTTTGATACCGTTGACCATGGTATCCTTCTTGGACGCCTCTCAGAAATGGGACTTGGAGGTACTGTTTTGCAGTGTCTCTGGTCCTTCTTGGAGGGACAGTCCCAGAAGGTGTTATTGGGTGACACTTGTTCGACTCCACAACTGGTTTTGATACATTTAGTATTATCAATGCAAACTGGTCATAAATGTCCAAATGCATGGTGTTTGACACATTTGTTCAGCTGTTTTTGATACTTTTAGTATTTTCAATGCAAAATCATCGGAAATGTCCAAATGTTTGGTGACTGACACATTTGGAGTTGTTCAACTGTTTTTGATACATTTAGTATTTTCAATGCAAACTGATCACATGCCCAAATGCATGGTGGTTGACACATTTGGAGTTGTTCAACTGTTTTTCATTCTTTTAGTATTTTCAATGCAAACTGATTACCTGAGCTGTTTATTTGGGATTATTGTGCTTTTGGTACTTGGTCCTCATATTTGTGCAGCCCTCTGTTTAGCCTTCTGGTGGTTCCCTGACATTGTGGGTAAAGTAGTGTTCGCAAGGCTGTTGTCCTCCTCCCCCTGTGGACCTAGTTTAAAGTGCGCCTAATGAGGTTTGCGAGTCTGTGGCTTCTCCCTGTGCACCCAGCAGATTTCAACGTTCTGGGCTTTAAATTCAATGACCAGTGGTATTTTGATAAGGCCATGCCAATGGGACATTCAGTTAGCTGTGCTGCCTTTGAGACCTTCAGCACCTTCCTTGAGTGGGTGGCCAGGACTTTGTCCTACTCCAGTTCCATCACCCATTACCTTGATGACTTCCTGTTCATGGGTGGGCCGGATAGCGGGGAATGTGCCCATTTGTTAAGAACATTCATGGCAATGGCCAGGGTTTTTGGCATCCCTTTAGCACAGGAAAAGACAAAGGGCCCCTCCACCTCAATTGTATTCCTGGGAATTCAGCTGGATTCTGTGCGAGGTCTGTCCTGTCTGCCAGCAGACAAGCTCTCTTTGCTACGGAAGTGGGTCGAGGAAGCTGAGGCCAAGCAGAAGGTAACCTTAAAAGAACTGCAGGTGGTTTGGGGCCATCTCAACTTCGCTTGTAAGGTGGTGTCCCCTGTCAGACCCTTCTGTGCCCCGCTCGCATGGGCCACGGCTGTGGATTTGAGTGTCTCTGGGAATCTCAAGGTATGGCTGCAGTTTTTAAAAAGGTTCAACAGGGTTTCCATGTGGGAGCCCGGGAGTGAGCTACAGGTGCACTCAAATGCAGCAGGGAGCATCAGCTTTGGGCTTTTTCTACAGGGATGCTGGTGTGCCGCTAGATGGCCTGACAGTTGGAGGATAAGTAACCTGGTCAAAGACCTCACTTTCTTGGAATTCCTTCCAATACTGGTGGCGGTGCGCATCTGGACTGACCTATTCAGGAATAAGAGGGTTCGTTTTTGGTGTGACAATCAGGCAGTGGTGAGGGTCATCAACAGGCAAACTTCTAAGTCAGCCAGGGTCATGCCACTGGTTCGGCACTTTGTGTTAATATGTCTGGAAGCTAATATCACTTTTTTAGCACAACATATTCCAGGCCTGAACAACAAAATAGTGGATGCATTGTCGTGTTTTCAGGAGGAGAGGTTTCGCACCTTGGCACCCAACACAGATCGTCCGCCCACCAGCTTCCTGGAGGATCTATGGACCCTTGGAGATGGGAGGCCTGGACAGGACTGATGCAGTCAGTGGCTCCCTCTACCCAGAAAGCCTATTGTGCAGCCATGGCTAAGTTCGCCAAATTCTGGCAGGACACAGGCTACAGCAGCAGGTGGCCGGTCCCAGAGGAAGAGGTAATCCATTTCCTGGTCCAGCAAAGGAGGGCACAGGTGTCGACCCAGGCCATGCGGATTCAGCTCGCCAGCATCTCATTCTTCAGCAAAGCTGCAGGGTACAGCGACCCCTGTCAGGCATACAGAGTGCGGAAGATCTTAAAGGGATGGAGCAGGCAAGAAACAAGGTGGGAGAACTCTAGACGCCCACTTTCCTACAAGATCCTCTGCCGTCTCTCCAGGGTCCTCAGGAGGATCTGCGCATCACATTACGAGGTTAAGTTGTTTCAAGCAGCCTTCACCACTTCCTTCTTTGGGGCCCTTCATCTGGGGGAGGTTGTAGCTGATTCCAAGGCAGACCCATCGCACAGGGCTCTGCAACTAGGGGACATTGTGATCCAGGGCAGCTCCATGTTCCTTGATGGTGAGGGAGACCCCTTTCCTCCCCTGGGGTTCAAGAAACACCAGGGGAGGAAAGGGGTCTCCCTCACCATCAAGGGATCTCAAGCAGGGCAACTGTGCCCAGTGCGGACCCTTTCTAAGTTCCTGGGTGCACGTGGCACCACTCTGGGCCTGCTGTTTGTTCACCAAGATGAGTTCATGGCCATCTTCCGCAGGTCACTCAAGGAACTGGGCTTTCCACATGTCAAGTTTGGGGGACATTCCTTCAGGATAGGAGCAGCTACAGCAGCTGCAGAGAGTGGCGTCCCGGTGAATGGCATCAAGGCCATGGGGCGCTGGACTTCCGGTGGACGAAAAATGGTGGCAGGAGCGGCTTGCTGAGGGCTCTCAGCTAAGCCACCCGATATTGACGGATCGAGAGGGGGAAATCCTCTTCTCAGCCCGTGGATTGAAGGGGGCTGAGTCGCGGAGCCAGCGGACCCCCTCACAGACCCCAAGGTTGTCCCCACCCTCAAGGAGGGGGCGACGAGTGGGTCGTGAGGAGAACGGTCGGGCAAGCGGATCGCGAACGGGAAGCGAGGAAGACTCCGCAATTACTGCACCATTGTCCGTTTTTAACAATCCGAAAGAGCGGAACGAACAAAGGGCCAGACAAGCTGGCACGGAGCAGCATAAGTGCTCAAATAAGAAAATTCTCTTACTTTGAATTACTTCTACTCTCCGATCCCCGAAAGGGGGGGGGATGAACTGAGAAAATTAGATCTTTGAGAGTGCTACGGACCCTGTTAGATTGAAAACCCCTCTGCAAGATGCTGAGGGCGAAAATAGACTGGAAAAAATATTAGGGCAAAACTCCATCAAAAGGAGAAGAGGCGTGGAGAAAATAAAATATTAAAAATTTCAAAGGAGGGAACGGGTAGAAGGAAATCTGCGGTAAACTAATATAGCCACCACAGGCTGATCGGCTTTGAATCGTTCCTCCTGCCCCCCGCCCTTAATAAGGCTTTTACTAAAGGCACAACTTATTTTGAAATCTCGGAACTCTTGGAAAGACAATATGGCGGAATAGAACAAAAGAGATAAGCAGTATTGAATTGCTGACCTTGAGGAGCTCTTGTTTAGTCTACAGAAGAGGCTTCTTGTAAACATTCCTGTATGGTCTCCGCAGCCGACTCACTGTTTCCGAGGAGAGTCAAGGAACAGGAAATTACGAAATAAAGAGCACAGACCACAGAGATACTAAAAGACTAGAGTGAAGAGGCGGAGACAGTCGCGAGGTTGTGAGACAGAACTGGAAATTTAAATAGAGCTACTAAAATACAGACATCGGACTTGGATGAGAAGCAGACGGGCTGCGGACTAGGAAGAGAAGTCGATGGGCTGCGGACCAGGATGAGAAGAAGATGATTGCCAGAATTGATTAAGGAGCAGGAGAAGAAGAGGAGGGTTCAATTGAAGCCAAAAAGAGAAGGCACACTTAACATAAAGATTTGGAAAGAACAATAAAAAGAAAAAGGAGAGAACATACGAAGAAGAGATAATACAGAAATAAATAAATAACCAAATAAAATTAAAAAATAAACATAAATAATAATAATAATAAAATAAAAAATAAAAAATAAATAAAAAATAAAAATAAAAATATATAATAATAATAATAATAATAATTTATAGTTAAACAGTTATATAAATAAATAAATAAATTAGGGAAAATAATAATAATAATAATAATAATAATAATAATAAGGATACTTATATAGATATACACACATACACTTCCAGAACGTATTTTTGAAACTAAGATTATTACAATTTAGCTCCTCAATATGAATAATAAGAATAATACTAACTCTATTGTTGATCATAATGGCAACCCCAAAATTTAAGGCCGAAAAAGAACTGAAGGATCCTAAAACTGCAGCCAGAAGAGGCTCAGGTCAAGAAGAACTACTAATGAATACGTCAGCAACTACAACTGCTGCAACGTCGACGACAGGCTGGAAAGAAATATTAAAGGAAATACAAAAACTTTCAGAGAAACAAGATGCACTACAAAAGGACTTTGAGAAAAGGTCAATAAGACATGAGGAACAACAAAAACTGATTAGAGAAGAGATGATAGGAATTAAAAAGGATATAAAAGAAGACTTAGAGAAGATGAGTAAAGACATAAATGACCTAAAAAAAGATAAAACAAAAATAGAAAAATCCCAAATAAAATTGCAGAAAAAATAGAACATCTGGACAATAAGAATACCAAACTAGAAAAACTTCAAGAAAGATTGGAGCAAAATCAATCTGAATACCAGTTAAGATATCGAAACATAGCTGAGACAGAAAATGAGGATATAATATACACACATACACAAATTAACATACATAATCAAATTAACAGCAAAAATATTAGAATGTACAGAACAGGAACTGGACACGGGAATAGACCGTGTCTTCAGAATTCAAACTAACTATGCGAAGAAAAATAAAACCCCAAGAGATACAATAGTTAAATTCGTTAGAAAAACAGTGCGAGATGAGGTGTTGAAACAAAGTAGCTCAAAACCAATCAGTGACAATAGGATTTTGATACTAAAAGAATACCCTGTCTCAACTCTGAACAGAAGGCGTAAATACTTCTTTCTGACTGATGAACTTAACCGTCTTAATATTAGATTTAGGTGGGAGAAGTATGAAGGCATTATGACAACCTATAAGGAAGAAAAGTTTTGGCTTCCATCAGAAGAGAAGGCTAGAGAATTTTACAAAAGACTTGAACGAGACAAAATGATAAAAACATCCCCAAAATCAGTGGAAAAAGGGAAAAAGCCGAAAAGGAAGAGATCCAAATCCCCAGAACCGTGTGGCGCCACAGCTAGTATGCAATCGACGAACGAGGACGGAGACGACGAAGAGGATGTAGAAGAATCGGAAGACGCACAAACTACAGAATAATATGGCTGACTTTACATATCAATTAAATTGTTTTTCAAATAATATCAATGGTTTAAACTCACCCAGTAAAAGAAAGAGACTTTACAATCAATTAAGACGCAGCAAGTACAACATCACTGCGCTCCAAGAAACACACATCAAACAAAAACATATTTCCCATCTAGAACAAACGCAATTTGGAAAAATGTATCATTCCTTGGCAGAGGAGAAAAAAAGGGGGGTCATTTTATACATAGATGAAAAAATTCCCTCAGAACTACTATTTAGGGACCAGGACGGACGGATGGTGGCGGTTAAAATAACCCTTGGGATGAACACTATTATGATAGCCAACATCTATGCTCCGAACGGACCGAAAGCAAAATTTGCCAAAATCCTTAAGGACTATTTATTAGACACACAAGTAAATCATATGATTATTTTTGGAGACTTTAATGGCATAATGGACAGAAAAATGGACTTGACGAAACACCAGCGGAAACATAATAAAGAAACCCAAAGCACTCTGCCAAATTCCTTCCACTTGTTGAAAGAAGAATTTGATATGGATGACACTTGGCGAACACACCATCCTTGTGAGAAAGACTTCACCTTTTATTCAAATTGTCACGCAAGTTGGTCTAGGATAGACATGATTTGGACTACAAAAATATTAACATCTAAAGTAGATGAAATTAAAATTTTATCAAGAGACTTATCAGACTACAGCCCAATCACGATGCTAATAAATTATAGAAGACCAACAAGGAGATGGGGTTAAATGAAAATCTGATAAAAACGCAAGAGGACATTAATAAATATAAGAAAAGATCACGTGAATTTTTTGAAACAAATGATACAAATGAAGTTAAGATACAATTGGTTTGGGATGCATACAAAGCCGTGATGAGAGGCCTACTAATTCAACACAACACAATAAGAAATAAAATCAAAAATCAAAAAATATCCAAGGTTGAGAATGAAATACATAAAAAAGAAACCAAATTAAAAAAGGATCCAAGAAAACAAGAACTTGTTAACGAGCTGACCCTTCTTAAGAAAGAAAAACACAGCTTGGAGATAGAAAAGATGGCAAAACATTTAAAATATCTTAAACAAACATCCTTTGAAAATGCTAATAAAATAGGACGGTGGTTAGCAAGAAAATTGAGAAAAAAGAAAAACGAATTAGGTATAAATAAAATTAATATTAATGGGCAGGTAATAACAAAGGAAGGAGAAATTCTGGCAGCATTTCATAAATTTTACCAAAAAGAAGATAATACCGACAAAGAAAAAATTATGAAATACTTAAACGATCAGAAATTAGAGAAAATCTCAGAAACACAGAGAGAAAAACTAAACAAACCAATTACCCAAACAGAAATTAAAAAGGCAATCAACAATCTGAAAAACAATAAAGCCCCAGGGCCGGATGGTTTTTCCGCCGCCTATTATAAAATAACACAAGAAGAAATCACACCCATTTTACATAAAATTATGAAAAAAGTCCTTACTGACCGGGAAATTCCGGAATCATGGAAATCGGCGGATATCAAATTGATCCATAAAGAGGGAACAGATACAGAGGAAATCAAAAACTACCGCCCCATAGCATTGCTAAACCTGGACTACAAAATCTTTGCGAGCATTATGGCGGACAGATTCAAAGAATTTTTAGCAGATTGGATTGGCGAGGACCAAAATGGCTTTTTACCAAGGAGAAATATTAAAGATAATGTTAGAATAATTATTGACACTCTAGAATACTATGAATCCCATCACCAAAAAGAACTCCTAGCAGTTGACACTGGGAAAGCGTTTGACAATATGAAGTGGGACTTTGTCAAATTGCTTTGTCAAGAACTAGATATTGGATTCCAGTTCCAAAATGCACTTGAGATGATCTTGAATGACCAGAAAGCTAAATTATGGATTAATGGTACCAATACGGAAGAAATAAAGATAGAAAAAGGTACGAGGCAGGGATGCCCGCTGTCTCCCCCGATATTTATTTTTGTGTTAGAAATCCTGTTGAGAAGCATTAGAGAAGATAAAACTTTGAGAGGTCTAAAAATAGATAAACAAGAGTACAAAATTAGGGCCTATGCGGACGATTTGATAGCCATAATTGAGAACCCAAGAGACAATATTGAAACATGGATTAACAAAGTGGAAAGATATGGGGAAGTGGCGGGTTTTAAAATAAGTAAGACAAAAACAATGATGCTGACTAAAAACATGTCTTCAGAGAAACAAAAAAACTTACAACACAAATCCGGAATTAAAATAGCAACTAAGATTAAATATCTAGGAGTGTGGATAGCAGCAAGGAACCTCCACCTCCTGGAAAATAATTATTTAAGTAAGTGGAAAGAAATAAAAAAAGAACTGGAAAGCTGGGAAAGGTTAAACCTATCCTTGTTAGGAAGGATAGCGGCAGTGAAGATAAATATATTGCCCAGGATGTTATTTCTTTTCCAAAATTTACCTATAATTAGATGCTATAAATATTTTAAAACCTGGAGCAAAGATATCTCGAAATTTGTTTGGAAGAATAAACAACCAAGAATCAAATTTGTAACAATGATTACCCCAAAGAACAAAGGTGGTTTTGGCCTTCCAGATTTGAAGCTATATTACGAGGCAGCTGCATTAACCTGGATTAAGGATTGGACTACACTAACAAAACCTAAGATCTTAACTTTAGAAGGATTTGACCTGAGAAAAGGGTGGCACAATTACCTCTGGTATGATGGCGCCCAAAAGGAAAAAAACTTTGGGAACCATTTCGTCCATTCAGCATTACTAAAGGTATGGACAAAATATAAAAATCACTTCTATCAGAAAACCCCTTTATGGGTGTCACCTTTAGAGGCAAGGCAAAGGAGATTACTGGGGTGGTCTCATTGGCCAAAATATGGTGATATACTTTACAAAAAAGGGGACACATATGAATTAAAAAGGCAAGAAGACATTACCTCCCACTTCAAAAACGTATCATGGTTTCAATACGCACAAATCAAAGAATCATACAACATTGATAAGAAAAAAGACTTTGCTGATAAGGAAAATTTTTGGGACAAAGTACAACAGTCAGAAAGAAAAACGATTACAAAAATGTACACTCAACTATTGGAATGGGCCACTGAAAAAGAGGTAATAAAAGAATCAATGATTAATTGGGCTAGGAATATCGGAAGATCTATTTTAATAAAGGAATGGGAAATAATATGGGGGAAAAGGTTAAAATATACATATGCCACAGACCTACAAGAAAATTGGCTAAAAATGATGCATAGGTGGTATATGACTCCACAAAAATTAGGTCTAATGTACAAACAAATGAATACAAACTGTTGGAAATGTAAAAATCATGAGGGATCTTTTTACCACATGTGGTGGTCATGTGAAAAAGCTAAGAACTATTGGAAAATGATCCACCTAGAATGCAAAAAAATATTGAAAATAGAACTCCCTTTCCAACCAGAGCTGTACTTATTAGGAATGTTCGACACAGATCTCCTTAAGGATAAAAATAAGGAAAAGCTCCTTACATTTTTTTACCACTGCAGCAAGAATGGTATACGCCAAGATGTGGCAGCAGGAAAATATACCGAATAAAATAGACTGGATTGGAAAAATAAAGGACATCAAAGACATGGACGAACTAACATATTGGCTTAGGCAACACAAAGGCCGAGCAACAAATCTAACAGACTGGTCGGTTTTGCAAGAATATTTAGAGATCAAAGAAAATTTGATTTGAAGCTATGAAAGAAGGAGAGTTAGAATCTTTACAATGAAAGACCTTATACAAGGCATTTGTTGATATTATGGTTTCTGATACATAGATTATGTAAGAACAGTAGCTTAATGTTTAGTACAAAGTAAGAAGAATGGAGATCACGATAGGGTGTTGGGACTCTTGGGGGGGAACCTTTTTGTCTGGGTTTTTTTTTCCTTTCTCTCTCTTTTGGTGCTCTTCTTTCTCTTTCCTTTTACCCTCTTTTTTTTCCCCCCTCTCTTTTCCGGGTTAGATATTAGATGTTCATTTGATGTCTAAACGGTTACTTGATCTCTATCTCTTTTATTGTATACTGCCTGAAAATTTGAATAAAAACTAATATTAAAAAAAAGGCCATGGGGCGCTGGAAGTCTTCAGCGTATTCGTCATACATCAGGCAGGGCCTTCTCCTCGGGGGGGGGGGGGGCTGCTGGCTGCTCTGTTTCTCATTCCCACAGGGCTGCTTCTGCAGGCAAGAGAAAGAGAGGCAGTGGAAGAAGAACCCAAGGGGAGCAGAGCGGTGACAGTTGGGCAATGGGCCTCTAAGACAAAGTTGACAAGCAGGCACCCAAGAGATGAGCCGAGAGTCGAGCGACCTGATGGCCCAGTATTCAGAACTGCAGAATCCAATAGCATTGGCTAGATTCTTTGTCTTGTGGCATGCCGGTGCCTTGAATCAGGTGATTTATTGGTTTCCAGTTGTCAATCATTCTTTTAGTGAAAAACTTTGTGAATTTTTTAATAAATATTTTTGTGAAAATTTATATGTTTATTTTGTGATAATATTGGATACTTAATTTTCTGGAAAAAATTAATTGTAACCATATTCCTCACCAACTTTCTCTAATGCTAATCCTAACCCTAACCTTACCCTAACCCTAACTCTAACCTAACCCTAACCCTAACCCAAATCTAATCCTAACCCTAATCCTAACCATAAACATTAAATGAATTTATTTATTTATTTATTTATTTGCTTCATTTTAATACCGCATTTTCAGCCCTTAACAGGCGACTCAATGCGGTTTACAGTGCAATTAAAACACAACAATACAACACCAGGATCGACGACGTCGATCCACAACAATTAACAATCAGACAGGACAAATCAACAAACAACATATATAACGCCTCAATTGAAATCAGATCCGTTCTCATAGTCGTTGTGCCATTCCTATGTTCCATTTACCGTCTTCCTTAATTAGTTGCATTGCCTAGCCAAACGCTTGTTCGTAAAGCCAGGTCTTGACCATTCTCCGAAACGTCAGCAATGAGGGTGCCTGTCTGATGTCTGCCGGCAAGGCATTCCATAGCCGAGGGGCCACCACTGAGAAGGCCCTGTCTCTCGTCCCCGCCAAGCGCGCCTGTGACGCAGGCGGGATCGAGAGCAGGGCCTCCCCAGACGATCTTAATGTTCTAAATGAACCCTATTTCCAACCCAAACCTAACTGTAAATTTAAACCTAACCTAATTTAAGCCAACCTTAATATTTTAATAAATATTTTTGTGAAAATTTCCATGTTTATGTTGTGATTATATTTGCTACTTAATATTCTGAATAAAATTAATTCTAACCATAACCCTAACCAACTCCCTCTAATATGGACGGTAACACTAACCTTAACACAAACCCTAACCCTAACCTTTAAACTAAACCTAACTCTAACCTAAACTATAACTCTTTGCCTAAACACAACCCTAACCCTTAAAGTAACCCAATTCTTGTCACAATGTAGGATCGAAATAGCAAAAAGAGAACCACTCACAAGACATTCAAAAAGCCGAGATTGCCTGGCACCGGCTGGCACTCCCTTATATACCCCCCTCCTCATTCAAATATCTCTCCCACCAACCACAAAAACCCCGTGTAATTCACCCGCCCAAACCGCTGGCCGTTTTCTTTCAGGGTCAGCAGCCACAGATGTCTTATCAGTGTCCTACGTCAGAACCCTGGTTCCTGGCGCCAAAAACCAAGGCCCTGGAAACTGGGTCCTGACACCTAACCATAACCCTAATCCAAATCCTAACCTTAACCCTATTTTTGGTAACATTTTGTGAAAATTTTTGTGATTATTTTTACATAATTAGTGAATATTTTTGTGAAAATGATTATTTTGTGAATATTTTTATTGAATAATTTTGTAATTAATATTTTTGTGAAAATTTCCATGTTAATTTTGTGATATTTGATACTTTACTTTCTTAAAAGATTAATTCTAACCGTAATCCTACCCAACTCCTTTGAATGCTAACCCTAACCCTAACCCAACCCTGACCCTAACCCTAATCCAATCCTAACCCTAACCTTAAACCTAACCTTAACTCTTAAACTAACCCTAACTCTAACCCAACCCTAACCATAAACCTAAAACTAAACCTAACCCTAACTCTAAATCTAAACTAAATCCTTATTTTCTATGTCAAGTAGATGTATCTCTTAACTAGTTTTGATAGGGGAAAACTGGTGCCATTTTTGGAATAACCAGGTCAAATATATCCAGAAACACATTTGAGGCACGAAAATATGTTAGCTAGTATTATTAACAGTATTCTTCAACGTGACGCAAAAAGCAAAATTGGGTCAATGAACTACATCTATATATATAAATCTGTTAGGAGAGTTCAACGGGACAGCAAAACTCCACAACCCCCCAACGAAACTTAACCAAAATTCCCATGCCCATAACACAGCCCAAAAGGTACAAACATATCTACTCAAAATGAAAAACAACACAACAACACACTCACAAAACAGCAAAACAACAAAACTCAAAAAACCCAACGAAACTTAACCAAAATTCCCATGCCCATAACACAACCCACAAGGTACAAACATATCTACTCAAAATGAAAAACAACACAACAACACACTCACAAAATGGCAAAACAACAACAAAACTCAAAAAAACCCAATGAAACTTAACCAAAATTCCCATGCCCATAACACAACCCACAAGGTACAAACATATCTACTCAAAATGAAAAACAACACAACAACACACAAAACGGCAAAACAACTGAGCATGTGCATTGGCGCCCAGCCGCAAGTTCCCTGGCGCGCGCACACAGCCTTCCAGCTAATGTTCCCTCTGCAGAAGCCATGCCCACTCCAAGCCCCACCGTGCCGCTTCCCACACACACACACACCCTGCCACACGCACACACACAATCCCATGCTCCATCACTCCCCCCACCGCACACACACACACGCAACCCCACGCTCCATCACTCCCCCCACCGCCGCACACACACGTGCAACCCCACGCTCCATCACTCCCCCCGCCACCGCACACACATGCACAACCCCACGCTCCATCACTCCCCCCTGCCACTGCACACACACACGCAACCCCACGCTCCATCACTCTCCCCACCGCCACACACACACACACAACCCCACTCCCCCCGCCACCGCATGCACACACGCAACCCCACGCTCCATCACTCTCCCCACCGCCACACACACACACACAACCCCACTCCCCCCGCCACCGCATGCACACACGCAACCCCACGCTCCATCACTCCCCCGCCGCCGCACACACACACAACCCCACTCCCCCCACCGCCGCACACACACACGCAACCCCACACTCCATCACTCTCCCCACCACCGCACACACACACAACCCCACTCCCCCCACCACTGCACGCACACACGCAACCCCACGCTCCATCACTCCCCGCCGCCGCACACACATACACAACCCCACGCTCCATCACTCCCCCTACCGCCACACACACACACGCAACCCCACGCTCCATCACTCCCCCCGCCGCCGGACACATACACACAACCCCACACTCCATCACTCCCCTGCCCCAATCTTGTCTCCTTTTATTTCACGCCACCTCCAAACCCCACCCTGCCCCTCCCCCCCCCCCGGTCAAAATCCAGGAAAGACAGGAAGGAAGGAAAGAAGGAAGGAAGAGAAAGGGAGGTAAAGAAGAAGGGGGGGAGGAAGGAAAGTTAGAGAAAGAAGGAAGAAGAAAAGGAAAGAAAAGGAAAGATGGAAGGAAAGAAAAGAGAGACAGCAGAAGAGAAAGAAAAATGGGGAAGGAAGGAAAGAGGTAGAGAAGGAAGAAATGAGAGACAGAAGGAGGGAAAGAAAAAGGGGGAAGGAAGGAAGGAAGGAGAGAAGGAAAGAAAAAAGGGAATGAAAGAAGGAAAGAGGGAGTGAAGGAAGGGCGAAGATGTAGAGAAAGAGGGAGGAAGGAAAGAAGGAAAGAGAGAAGGAAGAAAAGAGACCAGAAGAGAAAGAAAAAGGGGGAAGGAAAGAGATAGAGAAGGAAGAGGAGAAGGAAAGATGGGAGGGAAGGAAGGAAGGAAGGAAGGAAGGAAGGAAGGAAGGAGGGAAAGAAGGAGAGAAAGAGGGAAGGTTGGCCACAGCAACACGTGGTGAGTAAAGGTTGTTATTTCTATTATTATTATTATGCTATTATTCCTATTAGACCCTGGGGGAATGGGAGAGGTGTCAGGTCCTAGAGGCAATGCATTGCATTATTGTTATTGTTATGATGGTAGTGAAATAAAAGGAAATAAAAAGTGAAAGAAGGAAGCAAACGGGGAGGGAAGAAAGGCAAAGGAAGAAAGGGGGAGGGAATGAAGGAAAGAGAGAAGGATGAAACCAAGTAGTGAAAGAAGGAAAGAAAGAAAGAGGTAGAGAAGGAAGAAAGGAGAGAAAGGCGGAGGAAAAGGGGGAAGGAATAGATAGGTACCTCTCTTTCATAATAGTCCAGATATCTACCTCAACTTTGATAAGTTTTACTATAGGCCACAGCAACGCGTGGCAGGGCACAGCTAGTTGATTATAGAAGCAATTCATTAAAAGCTGGGAGAAATTTAGTTGGAAAGCTTTTTTTGGACTATAACTTACATGTGTTCTTAAAAGCAGTGCTTGTAAAGTTATTAAAAATACAAGTTGGTATGCAGAGCTTGGAAAACTTATTTTTCAACTAGGGATTTTTTTTGTTAACTTATATTGGAATGGCATCTTTTGAACAACTTTCATGAATGTATCAAACTCTTCGATACTCTTCTGTAACATCCAGTTCCCTACGTCTTGAATTTTGGCTCTGACAATGCAAGGCCCAAAATGCTGATGATATGGCAACCCACCAAACTATGTTTAAGGAGAGGGGGCTGCTTCTACCTTGACTTCTATTATCTGAAACATCTCACAAGCATTCACACTTACAATTTTGTTTGTATGTACAGAAAGCCCCATATAGTTCATTATAACAAATAAACTAAAAAATTTTAGGACTTAGGAGTGATGAGTCTAAAACAAATCATTATAACCCTAATCTATTAAAATTATTTCTGTAAAATTAAAATATGTGTGTGTACATGTGGGACAGGAAAGGGAGAAGCTGTTATTTGTTAAGAATTGCTATGACATTATCTTTACATGATACATTCATTTATTTATAGAAATTGATATATTGCTGTGCATGATAAAAGATACATGTAATGCAAATAAATATACACAGCTATTAGTTTGGCGTTCCTTAAAATGTTTGTCTATGCAATTTTCTTCCAAGAATATGAGAAATAAAACACTGAATAAATGTTAAAAGTGAAAATACGTATTCAACCATGTTAAAATATGAAGACATCCTGATTTTTAACTGCTCAGCAGGAAATCTTAACATTTTGTTTTGGACAGTAGTTTTCCTTGGAATGAAATGGAAAACCACAAGCTAAACTGCTCTTGTCTACCATGACTCACTAAGTCATTTTCCTTGTATTGACAAAAAAAATTCTATGGGAAATAACAATAGCATATGATGATCTAACCATTATTTAGTTCAGATGACATCATTCAGTAATTTCATGTCTCTAGTGTGAAATTTGAAGGGCTTTGTGGCTGTTGTCCCCCATCCAACCAACTTTGTTCCCCTTAAGTGTATCATTTTATTCTAGAAACCAGATGGTTAGGTGACTGCATCATTAAGACACAGGCACAATAACTCCACTGTCTTTGATACTTTGTATCATTTCAATGTAAACTAATCAGAAATAACCAAATACATGAAGATTGACAGATCTGAAGTAACTATACTCTTTCTGACACTTTGTGTGATTTCAATGTAAACTAATCAGAAATGACCAAAAACATGCAGTAACTGCACTCTTTCTGACACTTTGCGTGATTTCAATGTAAACTAATCAGAAATTACCAAATACATGTTTAACATATCTGCAGTAACTCCACTGTTTTTGATACTTTGTATCATTTCAATGTAAACTAATCAGAAATGACCAAACACATGAAGATTGACATATCTGCAGTAACTGCACTCTTTCTGACACTCTGTGTGATTTCAATGTAAACTAATCAGAAATGACCAAAAACATGCAGTAACTGCACTCTTTCTGACACTTTGTGTGATTTCAATGTAAACTAATCAGAAATGACCAAAAACATGCAGTAACTGCACTCTTTCTGACACTTTGTGTGATTTCAATGTAAACTAATCAGATATGACCAAATACATGAAGTTTAACATATACATGCAGTACCTGCACTCTTTCTGAAACTTTGTGTGATTTCAATGTAATCAGAAATGACCAAATAGATGAAGTTTACCATATCTGCAGTAACTCCACTGTTTTTGATACTTTGTATCATTTCAATGTAAACTAATCAGAAATGACAAAATACAAGAAGTTTACATATCTGCTAGGGCTGGGCGGTTTCGTTCGTTAATTTTGTAATTCGTTAATTATTCGTTATTTTTAACATTTACAAAACGATTACAAAACTTATTTTCAAACCCGGAAGTGTTTTTAAATATCGAAACGGCATCCTCCATCTTTTTTATGAGCTTCCGCCCGTTTCGGAAATGAGGTTTAAGGATGGAGGATGCTGGGTGCTCCGGGAGCCAATCCGGCGCTCCCAAGCACCGTGTTTCCCTCCCCGGTAGCAAGCTAGCAAGCAGCGCATTTGCCCCACTTCCAGTCTCTCCCCTCCTGCCAGCCACCTTTGCTCTGCTGCTTTCCTCCTCTTTCCTCATGCTGTCTTCCTGGGCAGCAGCTTCAAACTATTATTTATTACTATATATCAGGGGTCTTCAAACTTTTTAAACGGGGGGTGGGGGGAGAGAGATTACTGTCATAGCATGGGTAAGAGTCTTAATATAACAGCAGGAAATTCATGATATTGAATATGTTTACTGATCAGCCGATTAGCCGAACTATCAGGAATGTGGCCTCACATAACCCAGCTTTTTCCACACAAAATCCCCCAAAACAGGCTTTAAACTGGATTATATGGCAGTGTGGCCTCACATAACCCAGCTTTTTCCACACAGCCCTATCACTCAGAATCTCAAAGCACAAAATCCCCCAAAACGGGCTTTAAACTGGATTATATGGCAGTGTGGTCTCACATAACCCAACTTTTTCCACACAGCCCTATAACTCAGAATCTCAAAGCACAAAATCCCCCAAAACGGGCTTTAAACTGGATTATATGGCAGTGTGGCCTCACATAACCCAGCTTTTTCCACGCAGCCCTATAACTCAGAATCCTGCAGCCAGCTGGAGGAGAAGAATCAGGAGGAGGAGGAGGATTAGGAGGAACAGCTTAATTATTTATTTATTTATTTATTTATTTATTTATTTGCTTCACTTCTATACCGCATATTTCAGCCCTTGACAGGCGACTCTATGCGGTTTACAGTGCAATTAAAAACACAGCAATACAACAACCGGGACGACAACGTCGCTCCACAACAATTAACATCAGACAGACAAATCAACAAACAACATATATAGCGCCTCCGTTAAAGTCAGATCCATTCTCATAGTCATTGTGCCGTTCCTATGTTCAGTTACCGTCTTCCTTAGTTAGTTGCATTGCCTAGCCAAACGCTTGTTCGTAAAGCCAGGTCTTGACCATTCTCCGAAACGCCAGCAACGAAGGTGCCTGTCTGATGTCTCCTGGTAAGGCATTCCATAGCCGAGGGGCCACCACTGAGAAGGCCCTGTCTCTCGTCTCCGCCAAGCGCACCTGTGACGCAGGCGGGATCGAGAGCAGGGCCTCCCCAGACGATCTTAATATTCTAGTCGGTTCGTAGGCGGAAATGCGTTCGGAGAGGTAAGCAGGGCCAGAACCATTTAGGGCTTTATAGGCCAAGGCCAGCACCTTGAATTGAGCCCGGTAGCGGATTGGCAGCCAGTGGAGCTGGCTCAGCAGAGGAGTGGTGTGCTCCCTGAGTGCCGCTCCTGTTAGCAACCTGGCTGCCGAGTCCTGGCTGCTGGACCATCAGATGGTCCTGGCTGCTGGACCATCTGAAGCTTCAGGGCCGTCTTCAAGGGCAACCCCACGTAGAGCGCGTTGCAGTAATCAATCCGGGATGTGACCAGAGCGTGGACCACCGTGGCCAAGTCCGACTTCCCAAGGTACGGGCGCAGCTGGCGCACAAGTTTGAGTTGTGCAAATGCTCCCCTGGACACCGCCGAGACCTGGGGTTCCAAGCTTAGCGAGGAGTCCAGGATCACACCCAAGCTGCGAACCTGCGTCTTCAGGGGGAGTGTAACCCCGTCCAACACAGGCTGTAACCCTATACCCTGTTCGGCCTTCCGACTGACCAGGAGTGCCTCTGTCTTATCTGGATTCAATTTCAATTTGTTCGCCCTCATCCAGTCCGATACAGCGGCCAAGCAACAGTTCAGGACCTGAACAGCCTCCCTAGTAGTAGGTGGGAAGGAGTGACAGAGTTGGACGTCATCTGCGTACAGATAACACCGCACTCCGAAACTCCGGATGATCTCTCCCAACGGCTTCAT
Source organism: Anolis sagrei (assembly GCF_037176765.1). NCBI lineage: Eukaryota > Metazoa > Chordata > Lepidosauria > Squamata > Anolidae > Anolis > Anolis sagrei. The sequence goes on along the minus strand of NC_090022.1, from coordinate 167,539,087 downwards.
GTAGATGTTAAATAACATGGGGGACAATATTGAGCCCTGCGGAACCCCACAAGTCAATGGTTGTGGGGTAGAGCAGTTGTCCCCCAGCAACACCTTCTGAGTACGATCCTCTAGGAAGGACCTGAGCCACTGCAGAGCAGTGCCACCAAGGCCCATTCCCGCGAGGCGTCTCAGAAGGATACCGTGGTCGACGGTATCGAAGGCCGCTGAGAGGTCCAGCAGAACTAACAGGGACACACTCCCCCTGTCTAGCTCCCTGCGCAGATCATCCACTAAGGCGACCAAGGCTGTCTCGGTACCATGTCCCGGCCTGAAACCAGACTGTGCCGGATCTAGATAATCAGTGTCTACCAAGAATGCCTGGAGTTGTGAGGCCACCACACGTTCCAGGACTTTGCCCAAAAAGGGAAGATTGGAAACAGGCCGAAAGTTGTCGAATTGAGTGGGATCCAGTGATGGTTTCTTCAACAGCGGTTTTATCACAGCTTGTTTTAAGCTGGCTGGAATTTTGCCTTCCCGAAGGGAGGCATTAACCATCACCTCCACCCACTCGGCCAATCCCCCTCTGGCCTCCTTTAGAAGCCAGGATGGGCAGGGGTCTAGGATGCATGTGGTAGCTCTCATTCCTCCAAGCATCTTGTCCACATCCTCAGGTTTCACCAATTGAAATGAATCCAACGAAATCGGATAAGCAGATGCTCGTCTTACATCCTCTGAGACTGCCATTAACATGGTGTCCAGTTCAGAACGGATCAAAGCGACTTTGTCCGCAAAGAACCGAGCAAAAGCTTCACAGCGGGCCGTCGAGTTGTCAGGGTTCCCATCCGACTTGGTGGGATTTAATAGACCTCTGACAACTCGAACAGCTCAGCCGGACGGTTCTTTGCGGACGCAATATTGGCCGCAAAGAAAGATTTCTTTGCCGCCTTTATTGCCACGGCATATGCCCTGAGGAGAGCAACATACCGTGTTCGATTTGACTTGTTCGGGTCCGAACGCCACACGCGCTCTAGTCTCCTCTTCCTTCGCTTCATTGCTGCCAGCTCCTCGGTGAACCAAGGAGCTGGTTTAGCTCGGCTACTTGAGAGGGGACGTTCCGGAGCAATCGTGTCTATTGCCCTAGTCATCTCCCTATTCCAGTAAGACACCAGGGCATCAACAGGATCACCAACTAAGGAAGCGGGAAAATCCCCAAGAGCCATCAGGAATCCATTCGGATCCATAAGCCTCCTGGGGCGGACCAACTTAATGGGTCCCCCACCTCTGCAGAGGTTGGGAGGTGCAGTAAGTCTAAAGCTGACCAGATAGTGGTCGGTCCATGGCAACGGAGAGATGGATAACTCCTCAACACCGCCACTCTGCTCCCATCCCTGACAGAAAACCAAGTCCAATGTGTGTCCAGCACTGTGAGTGGGGCCAGATATCTGTTGGGACAGCCCCATGGTTGCCATGGAAGACATGAAGTCCTGAGCCGCTCCTACTAGGGTAGTCTCAGCATGTACATTGAAGTCCCCCAGCACAAGAAGCCGTTGGGACTCCAATGCCAGGCTCGAGACCACCCCTGCTAGCTCAGGTAGGGAGACCATAGTGCAGCGAGGTGGGCGGTACACTAACAGAATCCCTATTCTGTCCCGGTCACCCACCTTCAGGTAGACACATTCAAAATTAGTTGACTGCGGGATGGGGCCTCTGGTCAGGGGAATGGAATTCTTATAGACAACCGCAACTCCGCCTCCCCGTCCTCCAGGTCTCGACTGGTACTGTACGGAGAAGCCTGGTGGACAAAGCTGGGTCAAATTTACTCCTCCGGCTTCGTCCAACCAGGTCTCCGTAATGCACGCCAGATCTGCCCGCTCCTCCAGAATTATATCTTGGATAAAAGATGTTTTTCCGTTGACAGATCTGGCGTTCAGCAGTACCACCTTCAACCCAGAGGGACCGCCATCCTTGGTACACCCACTTACCATGTCAGGAGACCGATTACAAGTTCTTAATTATAGCTTAATTATAATATAGTATAATAATATAATATAGTATAATAATATAATATAATATAATATTATAATATAATATTATTGTATATTATATTATGTTATTATATATTATATTACTATATTATATTACATTATATTATTATTGTATATTATATCATTATATTATATTATATTATATGTTATAATTGTGTATTATTATATTATGTTATTATTATATTATATTATAATTGTATATATTATATTATAATATATCATATTATATCTATATAATATGTCCCAAGACCACAGCATGTCCAAAAGCAGAAGATTAAGTCAGAAGGAAACATCCAAAAACAATCCGAAGAATCCAGTCTTTAAACCGGTTTGAAATGGTTTAATGTAATATAATGTAATATAATAATAATAATAATAATAATAATAATAATATAATATACAATAAATATACTATAATAATATTATATTATATTATTACAATATATTATTATTGTATATTATATTATATTATATTATGTTATTATATATTATATTACTATATTATATTATATTATATTATATTATATTATTATTGTATATTGTATTATATTAATATAATTGTATATTAAAGCACCCCTGACAGGTCCATCTATTCTTAATAATAATTATATTATATTATATTATATTATATTATATTAGAATAGTTTTAAGCTGCTGGCCAAGGAAGTGTTTTAGCTGGGTTGAGACAAGCCGGTTCAAAGCGGTTTAAAACTGGATTCTTACATCGGATTGTTTTTGGATGGACATTTCATTCTGACTTAATCTTCTGCTTTTGGGCATGCTGTGTGGGCTTGGGACAGTTTTTTGAGAACACTTTTCCTTGCTTCCACCCAATGTTTTCTAACCCTGTGATTCTGAAGCAGTTTGCTTGAACTGCTCTTATCCCAGATTATATACAGGATAATCTGGATTATTTGCTAAATTATGTTTTTGGCACAGCAATTTGCTACAGACTTTAGTTCTTGATACTAGAAGTAGATCACTAAATTAAGTGCTTCTAGCTATTTTTATTTTTATAATAATAATATAATAATATATAATATAATATAATATGTATAATATATTATAATATATAAAATAATATACTATAATATAATATAATAATATTATAATAATATTATATAATAATATATAATATAATATAATATAATATAATATAATATGTATAATATATTGTAATATATAATATAATATACAATAATATAATATAATAATATTATAATAATATTATATAATAATATATAATATAATATAATTTAATATAATATACAATAATGTAATATAATAATATTATATAATAATATATAATATAATATAATATAGTTTTGTTTGTTTTATCACACCAACAGTCAACAACAGAGGGAGAGGGAAGCTTCAGAAGTTCCCCCTGTCCCGTTTGGAGGTTTTTTTTAGCATATTCCGCAATCACGTCCGCCATTAACGAATCAATTCGTTAATATTAACGAAATTTCGTAAATATCGAACTTTTTTAAAGGAAAATTTTGTAATTATTTTAAATAACGAAACGCAAAAACCCCCAAAAAACGAATCGATTTTAGAAACAAATTTTTCCGTTCTTACCCAGGCCTAATATCTGCAGTAACTCCACTGTTTTAAATGCTTTGTATCATTTCAATGTAAACTAATCAGAAATGACCAAATACATGAAGATTGACATATCTGCAGTAACTGCACTCTTTCTAACACTCTGTGTGATTTCAATGTAAACTAATCAGAAATGACCAAAAACATGCAGTAACTGCACTATTTCTGACACTTTGTGTGATTTCAATGTAAGCTAATCAGAAATGACCAAATACATGAAGTTTAACATATCTGCAGTAACTCCTCTGTTTTTGATACTTTGTATCATTTCAATGTAAACTAATCAGAAATGACAAAATAAAAGCAGTACCTGCACTCTTTCTTACACTTTGTGTGATTTCAAAGTAAACTAATCGGAAATGACCAAATACATGAAGTTTAACATATCTGCAGTAACTCCACTGTTTTTGAAACTTTGTATCATTTCAATGTAAACTAATCAGAAATGACCAAATACATGAAGATTGACATATCTGCAGTAACTGCACTCTTTCTGACACTTTGTGTGATTTCAATGTAAGCTAATCAGAATACCAAAAACATGCAGTAACTGCACTCTTTCTGTCACTTTGTGAGATTTCAATGTAAACTATTCAGAAATGACCAAATACAAGCAGTACCTGCACTCTTTCTCACACTTTGTGTGATTTCAATGTAAACTAATCAGAAATGACCAAATACATGAAGTTTAACATATCTGCAGTAACTCCACTGTTTTTGATACTTTGTATCATTTCAATATAAACTAATCAGAAATGACCAGATACATGAATATTGACATATCTGCAGTAACTGCACTCTTTTTGACTCTTTGTGTGATTTCAATGTAAGCTAATCAGAAATGACCAAATACAAGCAGTACCTGCACTCTTTCTCACACTTTGTGTGATTTCAATGTAAACTAATCTGAAATGACCAGATACATGAATATTGACATATCTGCAGTAACTGCAATCCTTTTGACACTTTGTGTGATTTCAATGTAAACTAATAAAATGTGACCAAAAACATGCAGTACCTGCACACTTTCTGACACTTTGTGTGATTTCAATGTAAACTATTCAGAAATGACCCAATACATGAAGTTTAACATATCTGCAGTAACCACTGTTTTTGATACTTTGTATCATTTCAATGTAAACTAATCAGAAATTACCAAATACATGAAAATTGACATATCTGCAGTAACTGCACTCTTTCTGACACTTTGTGTGATTTCAGTGTAAACTAATCGGAAATGACCAAATACATGAAGATTGACATATCTGCAGTAACTGCACTGTTTTTGACACTTTGTATCATTTCAATGTACACTAATGAGAAATGACCAAAAACATGCAGTACCTGCACACTTTCTGACACTTTGTGTGATTTCAATGTAAACTAATCAGAAATGACCAAATACATGAAGAATAACATATCTGCAGTAACTGCACTGTTTTTGACACTTTGTATCATTTCAATGTACACTAATGAGAAATGACCAAAAACATGCAGTACCTGCACACTTTCTGACACTTTGTGTGATTTCAATGTAAACTAATCAGAAATGACCAAATACATGAAGTTTAACATATCTGCAGTAACTCCACTGTTTTTGATACTTTGTATCATTTCAATGTAAACTAATCAGAAATGACCAGATACATGAATATTGACATATCTGCAGTAACTGCACTCTTTTTGACTCTTTGTGTGATTTCAATGTAAACTAATCAGAAACGACCAAAAACATGCAGTAACTGCACTCTTTCTGACACTTTGCGTGATTTCAATGTAAACTAATCAGAAATGACCAAATAAAGTTTAACATATCTGCAGCAACGACTGTTTTTGATATTTTGTATCATTTCAATGTAAACTAATCAGAAATGACCAAATACATGAAGATTGACATATCTGCAGTAACTGCACTCTCTCTGACACTCTGTGTGATTTCAATGTAAACTAATCAGAAATGACCAAAAACATGCAGTAACTGCACTCTTTCTGACACTTTGCGTGATTTCAATGTAATGAGAAATGACCAAATACATAAAGTTTAACATATCTGCAGCAACGACTGTTTTTGATATTTTGTATCATTTCAATGTAAACTAATCAGAAATGACCAAATACATGAAGATTGACATATCTGCAGTAACTGCACTCTCTCTGACACTCTGTGTGATTTCAATGTAAGCTAATCAGAAATGACCAAATACAAGCAGTACCTGCACTCTTTCTCACACTTTGTGTGATTTCAATGTAAACTAATCTGAAATGACCAGATACATGAATATTGACATATCTGCAGTAACTCCACTGTTTTTGATACTTTGTATCATTTCAATGTAAATTAATCAAAAATGACCAGATACATGAATATTGACATATCTGCAGTAACTGCACTCCTTTTGACACTTTGTGTGATTTCAATGTAAACTAATAAGTGACCAAAAACATGCAGTAGCTGCACCCTTTCTGACACTTTGCGTGATTTCAATGTAAACTAATCAGAAATGACCAAATACATGAAGTTTAACATATCTGTAGTAACTCCACTGTTTTTGACACTTTGTATCATTTCAATGTAAACTAATCAGAAATGACCCAATACATGAAGTTTAACATATCTGCAGCAACGACTGTTTTTGATATTTTGTATCATTTCAATGTAATCAGATATGACCAAATACATGAAGATTGACATATCTGCAGTAACTGCACTCTCTCTGACACTTTGTGTGATTTCAATGTAAACTATTCAGAAATGACCAAATACAAGCAGTACCTGCACTCTTTCTCACACTTTGTGTGATTTCAATGTAAACTAATCAGAAATGACCAAAAACATGCAGTAACTGCACTCTTTCTGACACTTTGCGTGATTTCAATGTAATGAGAAATGACCAAATACATAAAGTTTAACATATCTGCAGCAACGACTGTTTTTGATATTTTGTATCATTTCAATGTAAACTAATCAGAAATGACCACATACATGAAGTTTAACATATCTGCAGTAACCACTGTTTTTGATACTTTGTATCATTTCAATGTAAACTAATAAGAAGTGACCAAAAACATGCAGTAACTGAACTCTTTCTGACACTTTGTGTGATTTCAATGTAAACTAATCAGAAATGACCAAAAACATGCAGTAACTGCACTCTTTCTGACACTTTGCGTGATTTCAATGTAATGAGAAATGACCAAATACATAAAGTTTAACATATCTGCAGCAACGACTGTTTTTGATATTTTGTATCATTTCAATGTAAACTAATCAGAAATGACCAAATACATGAAGATTGACATATCTGCAGTAACTGCACTCTCTCTGACACTCTGTGTGATTTCAATGTAAGCTAATCAGAAATGACCAAAATATGCAGTAACTGCACTCTTTCTCACACTTTGTGTGATTTCAATGTAAACTATTCAGAAATGACCAAATACAAGCAGTACCTGCACTCTTTCTCACACTTTGTGTGATTTCAATGTAAACTAATCAGAAATGACCCAATACATGTAGTTTAACATATTTGCAGTAACCACTGCTTTTGATACTTTGTATCATTTCAATGTAAACTAATCAGAAATGACCAAATACATGAAAATTGACATATCTGCAGTAACTGCACTCTTTCTGACATTTTGTGTGATTTCAATGTAAACTAATAGGAAATGACCAAATACATGAAGATTGACATATCTGCAGTAACTGCACTGTTTTTGACACTTTGTATCATTTCAATGTACACTAATCAGAAATGACCAAAAACATGCAGTACCTGCACACTTTCTGACACTTTGTGTGATTTCAATGTAAACTAATCAGAAATGACCAGATACATGAATATTGACATATCTGCAGTAAGTGCACTCTTTTTGACTCTTTGTGTGATTTCAATGTAAACTAATCAGAAATGACCAAAAACATGCAGTAACTGCACTCTTTCTGACACTTTGCGTGATTTCAATGTAAACTAATCAGAAATGACCAAATACATAAAGTTTAACATATCTGCAGCAACGACTGTTTTTGATATTTTGTATCATTTCAAAGTAAACTAATCAGAAATGACCAAATACATGAAGATTGACATATCTGCAGTAACTGCACTCTCTCTGACACTCTGTGTGATTTCAATGTAAACTAATCAGAAATGACCAAAAACATGCAGTGACTGCACTCTTTCTGACACTTTGTTTGATTTCAATGTAAACTAATCTGAAATGACCAAATACATGAAGTTTAACATATCTGCAGTAACTCCACTGTTTTTGATACTTTGTATCATTTCAATGTAAATTAATCAAAAATGACCAGATACATGAATATTGACATATCTGCAGTAACTGCACTCCTTTTGACACTTTGTGTGATTTCAATGTAAACTAATAAGAAGTGACCAAAAACATGCAGTAACTGCACCCTTTCTGACACTTTGCGTGATTTCAATGTAAACTAATCAGAAATGACCAAATACATGAAGTTTAACATATCTGTAGTAACTCCACTATTTTTGACACTTTGTATCATTTCAATGTAAACTAATCAGAAATGACCCAATACATGAAGTTTAACATATCTGCAGCAACGACTGTTTTTGATATTTTGTATCATTTCAACTCCAGCAAAGGATCACCGCCTTGTCGGGGCGCTGGAGCTTGAGCACCTCAATGATGTCATGAGCGAAACCGTGAAGGGCCACCCAAGACGGGACGGCTGTGGCAGAGAGGTCAGACCAAGCGTGATCCCTGGGGAAGGCAATGGCAAACCACTCCAGTATCCTTGCCAAGAAAACTAAATGGACCAGTACAACCAGAGATATGTCGGTATGCCATTGGAAGATGGGACTCCCAGGTCGGAAGATGGCCAAAATGCTACTGGGGAGGAGCAGAGGATAAGTTCAACTAGCCCCAGATGTGATGACGCAGCTAACTCAAAGCCGAAAGGAAGGCTAGCGGCCGACGGTACTGGAGGCGAACGACGAATCCGATGCTCTAAAGATCAACACACCATAGGAACCTGGAATGTAAGATCTATGAGCCAGGGCAAATTGGATGTTGTTATTGGTGAGATGTCAAGACTAAAGATAGACATTCTGGGGGTCAGCTAACTGAAATGGACTGGAATGGGCCACTTCACATCAGATGACCACCAGATCTACTACTGCGGACAAGAGGAACATCGAAGAAATGGAGTAGCCTTCATAATTAATAAGAAATTCGCTAAAGCGGTGCTTGGATACAACCCAAAAAATGACAGAATGATCTCAATTCGAGTGCAAGGAAAGCCTTTCAACATCACAGTGATCCAAATATACGCCCCAACCACAGCTGCTGAAGAAGCAGAAGTAGATCAGTTCTATGAGGATCTGCAGGAACTACTGGATAATACACCAAAAAGAGACATTATTTTCATTACAGGAGACTGGAATGCCAAGGTGGGAAGTCAAATGACAACAGGGATCACAGGCAAGCATGGCCTGGGAGAACAAAATGAAGCGGGACGCAGGCTGATAGAATTCTGCCAGGAAAACTCGCTGTGTATAACGAATACTCTCTTCCAACAACCTAAAAGACGGCTTTACACATGGACTTCACCAGATGGTCAGCACCGAAATCAGATTGACTACATCCTTTGCAGCCAAAGGTGGCGGACATCCATCCAGTCGGTGAAAACAAGACCTGGGGCTGACTGTAGCTCAGATCACGAACTTCTTATTGCTCAATTTAGAATAAAACTAAAGAGATCAGGGAAAATACACAGACCAGTTAGATATGATCTCACTAACATTCCTAGTGAATATACAGTGGAAGTGAAGAACAGATTTGAAGGACTAGATTTAGTAAACAGAGTCCCAGAAGAACTATGGACAGAAGTCCGCGACATTGTTCAGGAGGCTGCAACAAAGTACGTTCCAAAGAAAAAGAAAACCAAGAAGGCAAAATGGTTGTCTGCTGAGACACTGGAAGTAGCCCAAGAAAGGAGGAAAGCAAAAGGAAACAGTGAAAAAGGGAGATATGCCCAGTTAAATGCGCAATTCCAGAGGTTAGCCAGAAGAGATAAGGAACTATTTTTAAATAAGCAATGCATGGAAGTGGAAGAAGACAACAGAATAGGAAGGACAAGAGACCTCTTCCAGAAAATTAGAAACATTGGAGGTAAATTTCAGCCAAAAATTGGTATGATAAGAAACAAAGATGGCAGGGACCTAACAGAAGCTGAAGAGATCAAGAGAAGGTGGCGAGAATATACAGAAGATCTGTATAGGAAGGATAACAATATCAAGGATAGCTTTGACGGTGTGGTGAATGAATTAGAACCAGACATCCTGAGGAGTGAGGTTGAGTGGGCCTTAAGAGGCATTGCTAACAACAAGGCAGCAGGAGATGATGGGATCCCAGCTGAACTGTTTAAAATCTTAAAAGATGATGCTGTCAAGGTGATGCATGCCATTTGCCAGCAAATATGGAAAACACAAGAATGGCCATCAGACTGGAAAAAATCAACTTATATCCCCATACCAAAAAAGGGAAATGCGAAAGACTGCTCCAACTTCCGTACAGTGGCCCTTATTTCTCATGCCAGTAAGGTAATGCTCAAGATCCTGCAAGGAAGACTCCAGCAATACATGGAGCGAGAGTTGCCAGATGTTCAAGCTGGGTTTAGAAAAGGCAGAGGAACCAGAGACCAGATTGCCAATATCCGCTGGATAATGGAGAAAGGCACGGAGTTTCAGAAAAACATCTACTTCTGCTTCATTGACTATTCTAAAGCCTTTGACTGTGTGGATCATAATAAACTGTGGCAAGTTCTTGGTGGGATGGGCATACCAAGCCACCTTGTCTCTCTCCTGAGGAATCTGTACAAGGACCAAGTAGCAACAGTCAGAACTGACCATGGAACAACAGACTGGTTCAAGATTGGGAAAGGCGTACGGCAAGGCTGCATCCTCTCATCCAACCTTTTTAACTTGTACGCAGAACACATCATGCGATGTGCGGGGCTGGATGAATGCAAAGCTGGGGTGAAAATTGCTGGAAGAAACATTAACAACCTCAGATATGCAGATGACACCACTCTGATGGCCGAAAGCGAGGAGGAGTTGAGGAGCCTTCTAATCAAGGTGAAAGAAGAAAGCGCAAAAGCCGGGTTGCAGCTAAACGTCAAAAAAACCAAGATTATGGCAACAAGAATGATTGACAACTGGAAAATAGAGGGTGAAACCGTGGAGGCCGTGACAGACTTTGTATTTCTAGGTGCAAAGATTACTGCAGATGCAGACTGTAGCCAGGAAATCAGAAGACGCTTACTTCTTGGGAGGAGAGCAATGTCCAGTCTCGATAAAATAGTGAAGAGTAGAGACATCAGACTGGCAACAAAGATCCGCCTAGTCAAAGCCATGGTATTCCCTGTAGTAACCTACGGATGTGAGAGCTGGACCTTAGGGAAGGCTGAGCGAAGGAAGATCGATGCTTTTGAGCTGTGGTGTTGGAGGAAAGTGCTGAGAGTGCCTTGGACTGCGAGAAGATCCAACCACTCCATCCTCCAGGAAATAAAGCCCGACTGCTCACTGGAGGGAAAGATACTAGAGACAAAGTTGAAGTACTTTGGTCACATCATGAGGAGACAGGAAAGCCTAGAGAAGACAATTATGCTGGGGAAAGTGGAAGGCAAAAGGAAGAGGGGCCGACCAAGGGCAAGATGGATGGATGGCATCCTTGAAGTGACTGGACTGACCTTGAGGGAGCTGGGGGTGGTAACGGCCGACAGGGAGCTCTGGCGTAGGCTGGTCCATGAGGTCACGAAGAGTCGGAGACGACTGAACGAATGAACAACAACAATCATTTCAATGTAATCAGAAATGACCAAATACATGAAGATTGACATATCTGCAGTAACTGCACTCTCTCTGACACTCTGTGTGATTTCAATGTAAACTAATCAGAAATGACCAAAAACATGCAGTAACTGCACTCTTTCTGACACTTTGTGTGATTTCAATGTAAACTATTCAGAAATGACCAAATACAAGCAGTACCTGCACTCTTTCTCACACTTTGTGTGATTTCAATGTAAACTAATCAGAAATGACCAAAAACATGCAGTAACTGCACTCTTTCTGACACTTTGCGTGATTTCAATGTAATGAGAAATGACCAAATACATAAAGTTTAACATATCTGCAGCGACTGTTTTTGATATTTTGTATCATTTCAATGTAAACTAATCAGAAATGACCACATACATGAAGTTTAACATATCTGCAGTAACCACTGTTTTTGATACTTTGTATCATTTCAATGTAAACTAATAAGAAGTGACCAAAAACATGCAGTACCTGCACACTTTCTGACACTTTGTGTGATTTCAATGTAAACTAATCAGAAATGACCAGATACATGAATATTGACATATCTGCAGTAACTGCACTCTTTTTGACTCTTTGTGTGATTTCAATGTAAACTAATCAGAAATGACCAAATACAAAAAGTTTAACATATCTGCAGCAACGACTGTTTTTGATATTTTGTATCATTTCAAAGTAAACTAATCAGAAATGACCAAATACATGAAGATTGACATATCTGCAGTAACTGCACTCTCTCTGACACTCTGTGTGATTTCAATGTAAACTAATCAGAAATGACCAAAAACATGCAGTGACTGCACTCTTTCTGACACTTTGTTTGATTTCAATGTAAACTAATCAGAAATGACCAAATACATGAAGTTTAACATATCTGCAGTAACTCCACTGTTTTTGATACTTTGTATCATTTCAATGTAAATTAATCAAAAATGACCAGATACATGAATATTGACATATCTGCAGTAACTGTACTCCTTTTGACACTTTGTGTGATTTCAATGTAAACTAATAAGAAGTGACCAAAAACATGCAGTAACTGCACCCTTTCTGACACTTTGCGTGATTTCAATGTAAACTAATCAGAAATGACCAAATACATGAAGTTTAACATATCTGTAGTAACTCCACTGTTTTTGACACTTTGTATCATTTCAATGTAAACTAATCAGAAATGACCCAATACATGAAGTTTAACATATCTGCAGCAACGACTGTTTTTGATATTTTGTATCATTTCAATGTAATCAGAAATGACCAAATACATGAAGATTGACATATCTGCAGTAACTGCACTCTCTCTGACACTCTGTGTGATTTCAATGTAAACTAATCAGAAATGACCAAAAACATGCAGTAACTGCACTCTTTCTGACACTTTGTGATAGGGACCACAACCAATTGTTGAGCTTGGCAAACAAATCCTGCTCACCTATTAACTTGGCAATTCCATACACACAGGGAAATCCAGCCTTTTACATCACAGAGCTCACCAACCCCTCTTACAGAAGAGCCTACATGCTGGCTAGATTTAACATCATGCCATCGCCACTCCATAGAGGAAGACTCAATGGCCTCCCGAGCGACAAGAGGGTCTGCCTCTGCAGCACAGGTCAGCTAGACTCCATACCGCATATTCTCCTGCACTGTCCACTCTACCAGGAGCTAAGATCCAGTCTGCTAACACAAGTCTTAGACTCACTGAAGAACCGCAGCGATTCTGACAAAGTGATTTTGCTTTTAAATTGCCAGGACTTTAGCTGCTGCCTTTCAGTGGCAAGATTCCTGAATGAAGTCTGCAAACTGAATGTGTAGCAAACGAGAAGCCCTTTCTTATTATGTGTACTATTTTTTATACTCTCTGCCATGTTATGCCAATAAAGACTTATTGTATTGTAAAATATCTGCAGTACTCCATTGTTTTGATACTTTGTATCATTTCAATGTAAACTAATCAGAAATCACCAAATACATGCAGTAACTGCACTCTTTCTGACACTTTGTGTGATTTCCATGTAAGCTAATCAGAAATGACCAAAAACATGCAGTACCTGCACTCTTTCTCACACTTTGTGTGATTTCAATGTAAACTAATCAGAAATGACCCAATACATGAAGTTTAACATATCTGCAGTAACCACTGTTTTTGATACTTTGTATCATTTCAATGTAAACTAATCAAAAATGACCAGATACATGAATATTGACATATCTGCAGTAACTGCACTCCTTTTGACACTTTGTGTGATTTCAATGTAAACTAATAAGAAGTGACCAAAAACATGCAGTAACTGCACCCTTTCTGACACTTTGCGTGATTTCAATGTAAACTAATCAGAAATGAACAAATACATGAAGTTTCACATATCTGAACTCCTCTGTTTTTGACACTTTGTATCATTTCAATGTACACTAATCAGAAATGACCAAAAACATGCAGTACCTGCACACTTTCTGACACATTGTGTGATTTCAATGTAAACTAATCAGAAATGACCAAATACATGAAGTTTAACATATGTGCAGTAACTGCACAGTTTTTGATACTTTGTATCATTTCAATGTAAACTAATCAGAAATGACCAAAAACATGCAGTAATTGCACTCTTTCTGACACTTTGCGTGATTTCATTGTAAACTAATCTTAAATGACCAAGTACATGAACTTTAACATATCTGCAGTAACTCCACTGTTTTTGATACTTTGTATAATTTCAATGTAAACTAATCAGAAATGACCACATACATGAAGTTTCACATATCTGCAGTAACTCCACTGTTTTTGATACTTTGTGTGATTTCAATGTAAACTAATCAGAAATGACCAAAAACATGCAGTAACTGCACTCTTTCTGACACTTTGTGTGATTTCAATGTAAGCTAATCAGAAATGACGAATTACATGTTTAACATATCTGCAGTACTCCATTCTTTTGATACTTTGTATCATTTCAATGTAAACTAATGAGAAATGACCAAATACATGAAGATTGACATATCTGCAGTAACTACACTCTTCTGACACTTTGTGTGATTTCAATGGAAACTAATCAGAAATGACGAAAAACATGCAGTAACTGCACTCTTTCTGACACTTTGTGTGATTTCAATGTAAGCTATCAGAAATGACGAATTACATGTTTAACATATCTGCAGTACTCCATTGTTTTGATACTTTGTATCATTTCAATGTAAACTAATCAGAAATGACAAAATACATGCAGTAACTGCACTCTTTCTGACACTTTGTGTGATTTCAATGTAAGCTAATCAGAAATGACCAAAAACATGCAGTAACTGCACTCTTTCTGACACTTTGTGTGATTTCCATGTAAGCTAATCAGAAATGACCAAAAACATGCAGTACCTGCACTCTTTCTCACACTTTGTGTGATTTCAATGTAAACTAATCAGAAATGACCCAATACATGAAGTTTAACATATCTGCAGTAACCACTGTTTTTGATACTTTGTATCATTTCAATGTAAACTAATCAAAAATGACCAGATACATGAATATTGACATATCTGCAGTAACTGCACTCCTTTTGACACTTTGTGTGATTTCAATGTAAACTAATAAGAAGTGACCAAAAACATGCAGTAACTGCACCCTTTCTGACACTTTGCGTGATTTCAATGTAAACTAATCAGAAATGACCAAATACATGAAGTTTCACATATCTGCAGCAACGACTGTTTTTAATATTTTGTATCATTTCAATGTAAACTAATCAGAAATGACCAAATACATGATTGACATATCTGCAGTAACTGCACTCTCTCTGACACTGTGTGATTTCAATGTAAACTAATCAGAAATGACCAAAAACATGCAGTAACTGCACTCTTTCTGACACTTTGCGTGATTTCATTGTAAACTAATCATAAATGACCAAGTACATGAAGTTTCACATATCTGCAGTAACTCCACTGTTTTTGATACTTTGTGTGATTTCAATGTAAACTAATCAGAAATGACCAAAAACATGCAGTAACTGCACTCTTTCTGACACTTTGTGTGATTTCAATGTAAGCTAATCAGAAATGACGAATTACATGTTTAACATATCTGCAGTACTCCATTGTTTTGATACTTTGTATCATTTCAATGTAAACTAATCAGAAATGACCAAATACATGAAGATTGACATATCTGCAGTAACTGCACTCTTCTGACACTTTGTGTGATTTCAATGTAAACTAATCAGAAATGACCAAATGCATGCAGTAACTGCACTCTTTCTGAAACTTTGTGTGATTTCAATGTAAGCTAATCAGAAATGACCAAAACATGCAGTAACTGCACTCTTTCTGACACTTTGTGTGATTTCAATGTAAGCAGAAATGACCAAAAACATGCAGTACCTGCACTCTTTCTCACACTTTGTGTGATTTCAATGTAAACTAATCAGAAATGACCCAATACATGAAGTTTAACATATCTGCAGTAACCACGTTTTGATACTTTGTATCATTTCAATGTACACTAATCAGAAACGACCAAAAACATGCAGTACCTGCACACTTTCTGACACTTTGTGTGATTTCAATGTAAACTAATCAGAAATGACCAGATACATGAATATTGACATATCAGCAGTAACTGCACTCTTTTTGACACTTTGTGTGATTTCAATGTAAACTAATCAGAAATTACCAAAAACATGCAGTAACTGCACTCTTTCTGACACTTTGCGTGATTTCAATGTAAACTAATCAGAAATGACCAAATACATGGTTTCACATATCTGCAGTAACTCCACTGTTTTTGATACTTTGTGTGATTTCAATGTAAACTAATCAGAAATGACCAAAAACATGCAGTAACTGCACTCTTTCTGACACTGTGTGATTTCATTGTAAACTAATCAGAAATGACCAAGTACATGAACTTTAACATATCTGCAGTAACTCCACTGTTTTTGATACTTTGTATAATTTCAATGTAAACTAATCAGAAATGACCAAATACATGAAGATTGACATATCTGCAGTAACTGCACTCTTCTGACACTTTGTGTGATTTCAATGGAAACTAATCAGAAATGACGAAAAACATGCAGTAACTGCACACTTTCTGACACTTTGTGTGATTTCAATGTAAACTAATCAGAAATGACCAGATACATGAATATTGACATATCTCCAGTAACTGCACTCTTTTTGACACTTTGTGTGATTTCAATGTAAACTTATCAGAAATTACCAAAAACATGCAGTAACTGCACTCTTTCTGACACTTTGCGTGATTTCAATGTAAACTAATCAGAAATGACCAAATACATGAAGTTTCACATATCTGCAGTAACTCCACTGTTTTTGATACTTTGTGTGATTTCAATGTAAACTAATCAGAAATGACCAAAAACATGCAGTAACTGCACTCTTTCTGACACTTTGTGTGATTTCAAACTAAACTAATTGGAAATGACCAAATACATGAACTTTAACATATCTGTAGTAACTCCACTGTTTTTGATACTTTGTATCATTTCAATGTACACTAATCAGAAATGACCAAATACATGAACATATCTGCAGTAACTCCACTGTTTTTGATACTTTGTATCATTTCAATGTAAACTAATCAGAAATGACCAAAAACATGCAGTAACTGCACTCTTTCTGACACTTTGCATGATTTCATTGTAAACTAATCATAAATGACCAAGTACATGAACTTTAACATATCTGCAGTAACTCCACTGTTTTTGATACTTTGTATAATTTCAATGTAAACTAATGAGAAATGACCAAATACATGAAGATTGACATATCTGCAGTAACTGCACTCTTCTGACACTTTAACCTAACTTTAACCCTAACCTTAACCCTAAACCTTACCCTAACCCTAACCCTAACCCTAAACCTAACCCCAACCCCAATACCAGCCCTACCCCTAACCCAAACCCTAACCCCGACCCTGACCCTCACTCTGACCCTGACCCTGACCCTGACGTAGACCCTGACCCTGACCCTAACCCTAACCCTAAATCTTAACCTAACCCTAACCCTAAACACTACTGGAATCACATTGTGTCTAACCCTAACCCTAATCCTAAGCCTAAGAATAAGCTTAATTCTCTTCTGCTTTGGTCAGACCACACCAGGAATCACATTCTGTCTAAACCTTACCATAACCCTAAACCTAACCCTAACCCTAAACACAACTGGAATCACATTGTGTCTACCCTAACCCTAACCCGAACCCTAACCCTAATTATCTTCTGCCATGGTCAGACCACACCCGGAACCACATTGTGTCAAACCCTAATCCTAACCCTACCTCTAAATCTAACTCTAACCCTAACCCTTACCCTAACCCTTGCACTTACCCTAACCCTAAACCTAACCCTAACCCTATACCTAACCCCAACCACAACCCTAACCCTACCCCTAACCCAAACCCGAACCCTAACACTAACCCAAACCCTAACTCCAAAACCTACCCTTCCCCTGACCCTAACCCTAACCCCAACCCCAACCCCAACCCTCACCCTAACCCTACACCTAACAAAAACCGAAACCCTAACCCGAACCCGAACCCGAACCCTAACCCTAACACTGATCCTAAACCCAACACCAACCCTAACCCTAAACCTAACAACAACTCGCTTCTGCCTTGGTCAGACCACATCTGAAATCACATTATGTCTATCCCTAACACTAACCCTAACCCTAAACCTAATTCTCTTCTGCCTTTGTTCGACCACACCAGGAATCACACTGTGTCTAACACTAATCCTAACAATAAACTTAAAACTAATTCTCTTCTGTCTTGGGTAGACCACAAGTGGAATCAAATTGTGTCTAACACTAACTGTAACCCTAACCATAAACCTAACCCTATCGCTAACCCTAACCCTAACCCAAATCTCTTCTGCCTTGGTGAGCCCACACCTGAAATAACTCTAAATCTATAAGCTTAACCCTAACTCTCTTCTGCATTGGGTAGACCACAAGTGGTATCAAATTGTGTCTAACCCTAACCCTAACCCCAACCCTAAGTCTAATTATGTTCTGCCATGGTCAGACCACAACAGGAACCACATTGTGTCTAACCCTAATCCTAACCCTAACTCTAAATCTAACTCTCTTCGGCGTTGGTCAAACTACAACTGGAATCAAATGGTGTCTAACAATAACCGTAACCCTAACCATAAACCTAACCTTATCGCTAACCCTAACCCTAACCCCAACTCTCTTCTGCCTTGGTGAGACCACACCTGAAATCACAGGTCAGACCACACTAACCCTAACCATAACCCTAACCCTACCCCTAACCCTAACCATAACCCAAACCCTAACACAAACCCTAACCCTAACACTAACACTAACACTAACACTAATCCAACCCTAACCCTAACACTAACACTAACCCTAACCCTACCCTAACCCTAACCCTAGCCCTAACCCTAACCCTAACTGTAGACTTAACCCTAACCCTAAACCTAACCCTAACCCTAACCGTTACCCTAAAAACAACTGGAATCACATTGTGTCTATCCTAACCCTAACACCAACCCTAAGCCTAATTATCTTCTGCCATGGTCAGACCACAACAGGAACCACATTGTGCCTAAGCCTAACCGTAAACCTAACCATAAACCTAACCCTATCGCTAACCATAAC